>NC_083351.1:160544575-161794575 GCF_030254825.1 Meriones unguiculatus
TCTTGGTGTGAAAATAAAAATTACTGCCTTAAACATTCTATAAACTCATAAGTAGCCAAAAAATGATTAATTAGTGCAGCCTTAATGGAAAGACATAAACAATAAAATAACCCTGCTGTTTCCTCTTGGACCCTGTTAACCTTAAAACTGTGTCAACCTTTGTGATGAAAGGCTGCTGTTTTAATGAAGGTGTAAATAAGAGATATTTTAGTTTTAGTGGAGATACCTGTAATCAATAATCCAATTGCTTTTATGGGTGTCAGAGTAATTTTGCTTGTGACAAAAAGACTTTATATCAGATGGTATAAAAGAGGCTAAAAACACAGAATAAACATTGGAGGTTGGAGCCCATTGGGGTCTACTCCATCCAGATGTGTTTATGTATATATCTGTATGTGTTTCTGTATATATTATCTCAATATATGCATATATGTATTTATATCTGTATGTCTGTAGTCATGAGCATGTATGATGGGAACTCCTTCATCTCGTTTCTTGAGTAAATGTGTATATTTTGAATGAATGAGAACTTTCTCTTTTCTTCCTCTTTCCACCAGCTCACAAGGAGTTAAAAAATTTCAGAGCTCTTTGCAGAGTGGATGGGCAGTTTTGTGTGTCCCCTGGGTTGTGTAATTAAAAACCTGCTGTTGCCCTACAGCAGGCATTAACCAAAGGAAGCATCCCTGGCTGAAGGGGAGCAAGAGAACTTGAATAGCCTTCCAGTCTGAAGGTCTAATGTTCAAATCCCTGCTCTTCATCTGGAGACAACCACACAACTGGGCACTGTGGCTTGTTTTAGTTTACCGTAGGCCTGTCAAAGCTGGATGTTTGTGTGTGTCTGCATGTAGATGCATGTGCATGGAAGTGCACATAGTGAGTTCATATTTTCTACCACGTGAATTCCAGGGCTTGAACTTATGCTAAGTAGGGCTGTTGCCAAACATCTTTGCCTACTAATCAGTCTGTTGATGTCAGAGAGTGGAAGCTTTACTGAGATTGTTGAGAGCGCAATATGGTACAGAAACTATTCCATGGATTTTCTGAATACACGGAAAACAGAAATAGTCCAGGTCTTTTTGCTCCTACTACTAGGAGTCTATTTAAAGAAACAGTAAACAATATATTAAAGGCTGCATGCCCATCACTATTGAAGTCCTAAACATAATAACTAAGTAGAATTCACTGAGGTGGCCACTGTTGAATGGATAAAACAACAACAACAAAGAACATGGTATGAAAACGTGTCAAAGGTCAGTTTTGACATCCATGGGTAAAGTGAAGTGAGATGTACAGTCGGCAGGGGATGGGCACTGGTGGCACCAAACAATAGCCTCCACTGATCGGATTGGGTGACTAAAAGGGAAAAAGATGGAAGGCCAGTTCTGACTGCACCTGGCATCACTGTCACTGGTAGCAGTTACTCAGGGAGAGACCAGAGCTGATGGCATCTGGTGACTGATTATGGTCAGATGGTAGAGAAAGAAGAAAAAAAAATCACACACACACACAACACATGCTTGGTGAATGAAGCAAGGCAGGCTCCACACACATACTGGTTGGATGGAGCAAACTTCAATAACTTCACACATACATACACATATGTACATATATATACAAACACATACACAGCATACACATATACATACAGACAGAGAGACATATACACATTCTCACATATTTGGTGGATGGTGGATGGAGCAGAGCTCCACATCCAAAAACTCACTCTATTTTTCTCATAGCCTTTTTATACTCCCTAAAGCACAGTTCTCCATGTAAAAAGAAAAATTACCCCAGAGCCATAGGTTATATATTTTCTTGTTATACAAGAGGAAGTTATAGGAGGAATATTTATCATATGATTTCATATAAAAACTCACACCTAACCATTCTTCATCTATATTTCAAAGCAATATTTTTATCTATCTTCCAAGTCACAAGTTCATTATAAGTTCAAAGCAATAGATTTTGATATCATAGGTTAACAAGGTTTGTTTTTTAACCAAGCAACAGGTCATCCATCTTTGTCTTATTTTGGAATCTTGTATAGTTAAACTAGCTAATCATTCATTCTCTGTTTTCATACTCACAATAGAAGTAGCCACTCCTATTCTTGACATTACTTATCATGGTGCACACTGACACCTGTGATCTCATGCCTGAACCTACCCTAGAGTGAATGTTTTCCTTGATCATAAATTGGCCCAAGCCTATTTTTCTTCCTAGTGCAATTTACATGCTTGAAATGCATGAATGCCCACTGAACTTTTTCCAACCTGTGCAGCCTTTGTTATTCTACTTTTTGATTCTAACTTTAAACTTTCAACTATATTAACTTTTTAACTTCTTAAATTATTTGATTTGAATCAAATCAGGAATTGCATAAAATCATTATCAGGAATTATGAAATCATTAATTCATCTAAACAGCATTATTTCATGAGAGTACATCTTAATGTTGATTTGCAGGAAATTTGCCCAACAAAGCGGGCTAATACTGAAGAAGCAATCACACAGGACAACAGGCAGTGAGGGTGTCCGTGCCCAGTCACACCATGCCAGATATATGAGGAAAACAGCAATGACAAACATGAGCAGGAGCCTTAGCAGCAAGAATCAATCTAGAAAGGAAGCTCCTGGGGCTAGAACTCTCCAGGGCACACCCATTGCAGCTATGCAAACACTGGGCATCTCCAAGAAGCTCACTTGCCCACTGCAGTTTCTCCTGCATGGCGTCTGAGGAATATGATTGGATATTATGCAGGCATCACAAAGAATGAAATCCTGAAATTTGTAATAACAAGATGCAATTAGAGGATGTTTTATGAAGTCATGTAGACTAGACCCTAAAGGAAAACACTGCACATTCTCACGTTTCTACTGTGAGGAAACTACCAGAGCTCATTGCATGAACCCTAAAGGAAAACACTGCACATTCTCACGTTTCTACTGTGAGGAAACTACCAGAGCTCATTGCATGAAAACAGTATAGAACAGTGGTGAATGGAATTTTAGAAGGAAGGGAGGGGAACAGAGAGAGAGGTCAGCAAATAAATGTATTCTGCCACTGGATAGCAGGATACTGTGCTACAGCCAAAGCAGTGAATGAGTTACAATTTACATGTCTTACTAAGAAGAGGAAGAGACATCTTTCAAAACTGTTACAAATGAAATAAGTGTTTAGGGAGGTGGAAAATATAAGTATCCTGATTATGCTTTACATATTCTATATATATGTGTGTATAATTATCTACTTTGCAATAAACGTAGATTATTTAACAGACAGATTTTCAGAAACTTTAGTCATTGACTTGATATATTTTATATATTTTTTGGCTTCATTATCCTGTGTGTTGCTTTGATCCTACTTTAGGAAGTAGGATCCATTTAGCAAGAAAAAAAGGTTTCCAGCATTGAATTATTCTAAACTAGGCTGGTGTGGTGATGCACACCTGTAATTCCAGCGCTCTAGGAAGTATAGGCAGGCAGATAGCTGTGAGTTCAATGCCAGCCTGGACTACAAAGTGAGCCCAGGACAGCCAAGGCTATACAAAGGAAACCCGTGTACAAAAACACAAAACCAAAACCAAAAAAATCTAAACTAACTTCTCATTGGGTAAGTCTATGTGGATAGTTTTCAGTCTTGATTGACATAAAAGCTCATTCAATAATGGTTAACAGCTTTTTTTTTTTCTTCAGAATTAGAATAAATATTGGATGAAATCAACAGTTATTCTTGAGAAAATGTATCTTGAACACTACAAATTAGAAAAACACAGTACTCACGAAGGGTCATTAGTGACTGTCTTCAACGCATTGAGCAAATCAGTACTGGACATTGTGAGAAAGTCCAGTCTAACAGCTGCTCCTTTGGCCTTCATATGAACAACATTATCATATTGGTCTGCAAACAAAGGTATGCCAATCACAGGGATGCCATGATAGATCGCCTCATAGATGCCATTGGTGCCACCATGAGTTATGAAAGCTCTGGTTTTTGGATGACCTAGCAAGGAGATAAATTAAGGAAAATATCAATCAGAAGTCTGAAACAGCAGGAAAAGGTGACCTGTTCTCTGGATAATATTATCATAACCATGGGACTACACTGTTCTTCTCCAATCTTAGGGCAAGGAGCACTGCAAGTTCACAGAGCATTAAGAGAAGGCCACATAGAGGAGGTGGAGTGTGGAAGCAGAATGATCTTGTGCACTGGACTAAAAGGACAGAGCTCCTCCCAAGTGACACAAACAGCATGTGCAAGCACAGCTGTAGCTCAGGTGAATATGTTCTAAAGAAACAGTGAGGTCAGCTGGGTGCCATGGAGCACACCTGTAATCCCAGAACTCTTGGTGTCAGAGGCAGGTGAATCTCTGTGAGTTCGAGGCCAGACTGATTTACAAACTTAAGTCCAGGACAGCCAAGGTTACACAGGAAAACCCTGTCTCAAAAAACAAAATAAAACAAAACCAACCAACCAACCAGCAAGCAAACAAAAAAACTAGTGGAATCACTTCTGATAGGATGGCTCCAAGCAGCAGAGATAAACACTGATTCTGGCCATCTTGAATGTTAACAGAATAGTTCCATCAGTTCTTTATCCATCTTCCTCAGGATTAGATCACAGTCATCATCAATGCAATAGTGTTGACATTCACCTTCCTGACCTTCCTCATGTCCCAGGTGTGTCCTGATGCTTACCTAGAAGGTCATTCTGCGGGATCCATTTGTACAGCCGAGTGTTGGAGCCCAAGGTGTCTGGCTTCTTGCCTTCAAATCTCCAAAGAACCTGTTAAGGTAAAGCTAGAATGTCATTACTTTGATCAGGTGTCAAGTACATCATAGTAGAATTCTATAGAGATTAAGAAACATTAAGGAAACTGCCCAGTGTCTATGAGCCAGGCATGAGGACGGATGATGGGAACCACAAAAAACTACTACAGTAAGGAATCAAATGCCCTTCACATGTCTGCATTTATTCTCGTTCTTTCCCAAGTTCCACCATGCCACTTTAACAGTTAATCAAGAGCTAATTCAGCAAAGACAAAGTTATGTCCAGTGACGTCAAGCAGAAGTTCAGAAATGTGTGATGATAATTCCAGTTCAACACTCCAGCAAAGTTAATACTATATAGCTTGATTTTTTTCAATATATGTTTATGGCAGTTTTTATGTTCCAAATTAAGTATCACCTATTTTCAATGATACTTGAGGTAGTCTACTCATAATCAAGTTTATCATAGATATTTTATTAAATTATGCCCTTGTAGTTTGACACTGTCTAATCTCATAGCCATTTCAAGGGCAAGTCCTTGAGTTCCTATGCAGATGGAGTGACAGGCAGTTGTGAGCTGCCAGTCAAGGAGCTCAGCCAATTCAGGTCTTCTGGGTGAGCAACACATGCTCTTCAAGGAGAAGCTTCCCTTATCCCACTGCCAATTTTTTAGTGTTTGTTTATTGTTACTGCAACAGTCCACCCTTAACAGCTACAATTTAACATTTCTCTGATTACACCATAGTGTGTCCAGAGTCCTCAGTTATCCTCTAAGGAAATAGAGGAAGTGACCAAGCAGAGTTTTGTATCTGCCTTTAAAACTTCCCTAACACATAGTTCACACTTACTATGTATTTTTCTTTCTGAATACTATGTTAAAAACCAATTTATTAATCAAACACTTCTACTATTTGATATCTGTCCCCTGTATTTCTGTGTCACATGTGACTTCAGAGATGAGCTAGAGCTATCAGGACAGCTTCAGTTTCACACAGGATGCTTCTGCAATAAGACCTAGAACAGCATGTGACCTTTTCAATGAGGATGCATCCCTGAGTGTCGGTGTCTCACCTTCTGTGGAATCTGGGCGAGGCCTGCTGCCATCATGTTGGCCGTTTCTGCTGTTAGGTTTGTCACCATGGACCCCAAAGAAAACACCACAACACCGTGTTCTCCAGAAGACTCGACAAAGTCTTCTATTTCCTGTTAGTAAAATGTCAGAACATCACAACGAGCTATACTGTCAAACAACCTGCATAAAAACTGGGGCCCACATGCATGGGAAGAGACTGAGCACTATTAAAAATGATTAGAGTAGTGGAGTTTTTAAAAACTATTCACATCCATGTATATGCTGTACAGCTTTAACAACTCACAAAATTACAGTTCTCTGTATTACATGTATGTACATGAATTTAGTTGAATGCAGTTTGATAATAAACAACTCTTGTTTATCAGTTATTCATATTACCATCCTATTCTTTTCCTCCCAGCTTTGGAGATTTTTTTTTTTCTTCTTCTCTTTCCCCAATGAATATAGTGGTTCCCAGAGAATGTTGGGTTGTTTTTAAGGATTGCCTGAATGTCATTCTAGTCATTCTAGCTTGCCTAACATATTTCATACAATAACAATTCTGCCTTCCTCAGTGAGTTTTTTAAAGTTATATATATATGTGTGTATTATATATATTTATATACATATATTTTTATATATTATATATATATATATATTTCTGCCTGAATATACACTTGCACACCAGAATATGGCAGCATATCTCATTACACATACATATTGGGTGGGTGGAGCAAACTCCAGTGAGCAAGCTGCAACAACTTTATTTTTTTGTCCCATAGCTTATATGTCCCAGCAAGTAATATAAAAAATACAATGCAATTACTTTCTACTGTTCTTTATAGTGAATGCTCATGAGAAACCAGTATGTTTCCCTATATCTTTACATAAAAAACATTTTATGATTACAGGTGAAGAAAGCAAGAACACACATACATTCATAACTAAGCAACCTGCTATAGATTAATAAAGTGTAATCAAGCAAGGTAATTTTTTTAAGCTAGTTTATCTTACTGGCAGGCTGTAATTTGTGGTTACAAAGAAAGAATCAATTATTTTATTACTTATTTAAAAAAGTAATCTTATAAAAATTTGAAAGGATCATAAATCAAACTTTTACATAAAAACCAGTCACTTCTGTTTAAAATCCTCAAAGTGCACATCTACTCTTAACAATTTTTATTAAGTCATATCTGGAAGCCGAGGGCCAAAATGGATACAAGAAATGAATCAACACCTTGATCACCTGCCCAGCTTTAGCAAGAGAGTCAAATCAGCCAGTACCGGTCAGGCACCCATAGTTCTTGTGACCCAACCTCAAAATGTCCCTAGCTACACTATTAAGAGTGGGACCTCAAGAAAATGAAAAGCTTCTGTAAAGCAAAGAACGCTTGTCAGAACAAAACATCAGCCTACAGACTGGGAAAGGATCTTCACAAACCTAATATCTGACAGAGGGCTAATATCCAGAATATATAAAAAGCTCAGGAAGTTAAAAAACAACAAATCGAGTAATCCAATTTAAAAAGGGGTAGAAAGCTAAACAGAGAATGCTCTGTAGAGGAATATAGAATGAAAGAGAAACACTTAAAGAAATGCTCAATGTCCTTAGTCATCAGGGAGATGCAAATCAAAACGACCCTGAGATTTCATTTTACACCCATCAGAATGGCTAACATCAAAAACGCAAGTGACAATACATGCTGGAGAGGATGTGGAGAAAGGGAACCCTCCTCCATTGCTGGTGGGAATGTAAACTTGTATTACCACTTTTGAAATTAATCTGGTGCTTTCTCACACAATTAGGAATAGCACTTCCTGAAGATCCAGCTATAAGTGGTATAGGAGTGCCTAGGCATATATCCAAAATATGCTAAAGTACAACACAAGGGCATTTGTTCAGCCATGTTTGTAGCAGCTGTATTCATAATAGCCAGAACCTGAAAACAACCCAGATGTCCCTCAATGGAGGAATGGATACAGAAATTGTGGTACATTTACACAATAAAATACTACTCAGCAATTAAAAACAGGGAAATCATGAAATTTGCAGGCAAACGGTGACAAATAGAAAAGATCATCCTGAGTGAGATATCCTAGAAACAGAAAGACACACATGGTATGTACCCATTTAGAAGCGGATACAAGACATATGATATAGAATAAACCTACAAAAATCTGTATACCTAAAGAAGGTGAGCTAGAAGGAGGATCCTGGGTAAGATGAGCAATTCTCACTCAGAAAGGCAAATGGGCCTGACATTCGAAGAAGGAGAAAACAGGAAACAGAACAGGAGCCTACCACAGAGGGACTCTGAAAAACTCAGCATTGTATCAAAGCAGATACTGAGACTCATAAACAAACTTTGGGCACATTGCAGGGAATCTTAGGATAGGTGGGGGAGATAGTAAGACTTAGAAAGGACAGGAGCTCCACAAGGAGAGCAACAGAACCAAAATATCTGGGCACAGGGGTCTTTTCTGAGACTGATACTCCAACAAAGGACCATTCATGGATATAACCTAGAACCCCTGCTCAGATGTATCCCATGGCAGCTCAGTCTCCAAGTGGATGCCCTAGTAAGGGAAACAGGGACTGTCTCTGACATGAACTTAGTGACTAGCTCTTGACTGCCTTCCCCAGATGGGTGAGCAGCCTTGCTAGGCCACAGAGGAGGACAATGCAGCCAGTTCTGATGAGATCAGAGAAGCTAGGGTCATATGGAAAGGGAGGAGGACCTTCCCTATCAGTGGACTTGGAAAGAGGCATAGGAGGAGATGAGGGAAAGAGGGTGGGATTGCGAGGGGAGGAGAGAGGGGACTACAGCTGGGATACAAAGTGAATAAACTGTAATTAATATAAAAACTAAAAATTTAATTAAAAAAGTGTGTCTTTCTGAACTTTACATTGTTATCTAAGATTTTCTCCATCAGATCCACTAACAAAAACATCTTTACTTACTGTTATCAGCAGTCTACTTCTCCAAATTCTTTCTAAGGGTGGCGGTCATTGCTAACATTCTACACCACTCTGTTCTTTCTGAGGGTGTTGGACGAATCATTAATCTGCTCCAGGAGCAATGTTTGTAAGTGCCAGTTATACTGCCCATTGAGTGGCTGGAAGCTCCCTTAGAGTTCTCATACAGCCCATGTGTAATGATGGATGTGGTGACCATGAAGACCAACAGAGCAAACCTCTACAACAGCATTAAGTCCTCAGGATATATAGCCTCGGGATTCTGCCTCTCCAGGGCACACCCATGCGGTTGTGCTAACTGGTGGGCAGCATTTCATGGGTTCTAAAGCTGCTTTGCTGTTCCTCCACCATGGCCCTCAACAGATTTCATCGTTTCTTTCAGGAATAATTGTTATGAGTAATAATTATATACTCGGGTCATTTTTTGGTATACAGGGTTTTTTTTGTTGCAAATTTATTTTATTTTTTAATAGTTTATTCACCTTATATCCTGATTGTAGGCTCTTCCCTTGTCTCCTCTAGGCCCCATCCTAACTCCCTCTTCCCTCCATCCTCCTTTCCTAGTCCTCAGAAATAGTCAGACCTCCTCCCCTACCATCTGCCTCCAGCCTATCAAGTCTCATTAGGGCTGCCAGGGGCAAGTGATCAAAGAGTAGACAATGGAGGCCATGTCAGAGCCAGGCTCTGCAACCCTTACTAGGCGAATAACATGGAGACTGAGCTGCCTATGTGCTACATCTGAGCAGGGGCCCTAGATCCCCTCCTTGCATGGTCCTTGGTTGGTGCATCACCCTCTGTAGGCTTTTCTGGGCCCAGATTTGGTGGCTTTGTTGGTCTCCTTGTGGAGCTCCTGTCTCCTTGGGTCCTCCTCTCCCTTCGTTCTTCCATAAAACTCCCTGCACTCTGCCCAAAGTTTGACTGTAGTCTCAACATCTGTTTTGATCCCCTGCTGGGTAAGTCTATCAGAGGGCATTTATGTTAGGCTCCAGCCCTGTTCCCTGTCTCCAAGTGTGTCTGTGTCTATTCTATTTGCCCTTCTGAATGAAATTTAAGTATCTTCCCTAGGGTCTTCCTTGTTTTTTAGATACTTTAGGTCTGTGGATTTTAGTAGGGTTATCCTGTATTATATGGATAATATCTGCTCATAAGTGAGTATAAACCATGCATATCTTTCTGGTTCTGGGTTTCCTCATTCAGGATGATCTTTTCTAGCTCCATCCATTTGCCTGCAAATTTCATAATTTCCTTGTTTTTAATAGCTGAGTAGTATTCCATTGCGTAAATGTACCACAATTTCATTACCCATTCTTCAGTTGAGGGACATCTAGGTTGTCTCCAGATTCTGGATATTCTGAATAAAGCTTCTATGAACATAGTTGAGCAAATGTCCTTGTTGTATGGTGAAGCATCTTTTGGGCATATATGCCCAGGCATGGTATAGCTGAGTCTTGAGGTAGAGCTATTCCCAATTTTCTGAGGAAGCACTGGATTGATTTCCACTGTGGTTGTACAAGTTTGTACTGGCACTAGCAATGGAGGAAGGTTCCCCTTTTTCCACATCCTCACCAGAAAGTGCTGTCATCTGCGTTTTTGGTCTTAGCCATTCTTATGGGTGTAAGATGAAATCTCAGAGTAGTATTGATTTGCAGGTCTCTGATGACTAAGGACGTTGAGCATTTCTTTAAGTGTTTCTCTGCCATTCAATATTCCTCTGTTTAGAATTCTCTGTTTAGCTCTGTACCCCATTTTTAAATTAGATCATTCGGTTTGTTGCATTTTAATTTCTTCAGTTTTTATATATTTTGGATATTAGCACTCTGTCAGATGTAGGGTGGATGAAGATCTTTTCCCAGCCTTTAGGCTGCTGTTTTGTTGATACTTTCCTTTGCTTTACAGAAGCTTTTCAGTTTCATGAGGTCCCATTTATTAATTGTTGATTTTAGAGCCTGTGCTGTTGGTGTTCTGTTCAGGAAGTTGTCTCCTGTGCCAATGAGTTTAAGGCTCTTCCCCACTTTTTCTTCTAACAGATTTAGAGTGTCCGGTTTTATGTTAAGGTCTCTGATCCTCTCAGACTTCAGTTTTGTATAGGGTGATAAACATGGGTATATTTGCATTTTTCTACATGTAGACATCCAATTAGACCAGCACCATTTGTTGAAAAGCTATATTTTCCATTGTATGGTTTTGGCTTCTTTGTCAAAAATCAAGCATCCGTAAGTGTGTGGGTTTATTTCTGGGTCTGTCTATTCGATCCCATTGAGCCATCAGCCTGTTTCTATGCTATTACCATGCCATTTTATTATTGTTGCTCTATAATGCAGCTTGAGATCAGGAATGGATATACCTCCAGAAGATCTTTTATTGCACATGATTGTTTTAGCTATCCTGTTTATGTTTGTTTTTTTGTTAATGAATTTCAGAATTGTTCTTTCAAGGTTTGTAAAGAATTGTGTTGGTATTTTGATGGGAATTGCATTGAATCTGTAGATTGCTTTTGGTAGGATGGCCACTTTTACTATGTTAATCTTACTCATCCATGAGCATGGAAGATCTTTCCATCTTCTGATATCTTCTTCAATTGCTTTCTTCAGAGAGTTGAAACTTTTTTATACAGGTCTTTCACTTGCTTGGCTTAAGTTACAGAATGATACTTTATGTTACTTGTATTTATTGTGAAGGGTGTTTTTCCCCTAATTTCTTTCTCATTCTGTTTGTCTTTTATATACAGGAAGATTACAGTATATAAGTTTCTATGAGTCTGTTGTGAACAAATGCCAATGATTTATTTTTTCTTTTTTATTGACACTGATCAAATTAAGGTAAACAGTATATTCACCCAACAATATATTGCTCATGGTTTTAGTTTGAGAATGGTTCAAATCTCACCTCTTAGTTACTCTGGAACACACAAAACATTTTAACATGTACAGTTTAAATATTTTTATTAGTGTGGTTTAATTACCTTATGACATTTATTTATTGCATGTGTGAGATCTAAATACAAATTTTGAGCCCCCTCTTTCTTCTTTCATCATTTAGGTCCCAGGATATAACTCAGATTCTCAGGCTTTGTTGAATTTGACTTTGAACCCTAAACCATCTTGCGTGTCTGCATTTTGTATCATTGATGCATTTTCTCATTTCTATTCTTTCAAATGTGTTAAAAAAATAAGTGTCTAATAAGAGGCAGGAAGTGCTTTGGAGGAACCATTCTCATCCTAAAGGTTCAAAACCATTGATAATTATTAAGACTGAAAGGTATTTTGTATAATTTCAGTGTAATTTATACTATTCCTAATTATCATGAGTAAACTGCTTTCCACCTCTGCTTCCCTTTTTTTTTTCTTCTTGGTACACTGGGGATGTTGGACCAGCTCTCTATTATTATTGAGCTACAACCTCAGCACTCACTTCCTGTCTTCACTCTTTCTCTCTCTCACACCTCTCCTGCTGACATTGTCATTGCCTTAATGTAAAGACAGTGTCCTGTAAACAGTGCTGGCCTGCACAGGACTTAGGAATCTTCTCTTTGTTTTTAGACTTTGCAGTTTATATACACATCCCAATTAGATTTGAAAACAGTCATGTCTTCTTTTGAGTAACACCAGATTTATGTTGCTGTCATTGCAGAACTAAAGGAGGGCTCTCCAGAGACATCTCTTTACTAGAGTAGGAAAAAAAAAAAAAAAAAAAAAAAACACTTTCCTTGCATCACGTAGTATTATGTTAGTTGTTGGTATAATGTTCTTTTGAAATGTATACACCTGATTCTTGCTCATTCAAATGATGATTCCCCCACCCCCACCCCACACTCTCTGGTTTTAATCCGGATATTGCATTGTGATACTTATTAAGCCTCCTGTCTCAACTTTGTGTAAACAGGCCAAAATAAAGCAACTAACCACAATGTTGTGCAATGGGAGGAGCCAGAGGACAGGAAAGAGGGGAGGAGCAGAAGGCAGGAAAGAAGTGGGAGGAGAAAGGGTAAGAGAGAGCTAGGAGAGCAGGGCTGGAAAACAGATCTTGGAATGACTTGGAGATGAACCAGACCTAATATATCAGTAAAAGCAAGTATAATGGGGAAATCTAAATGTTAGGAAATTATGAGTGCTTGGAGGTTTAGGATGGAGTAATTATTGCCCAGCATTGTGTTCTCGGTTAATTAAATAAAGCCAGTCTCTGTGTGGAGATTTGATTATACACCTGTTTAGGATTAACAGCAACTTTTACCAGAAGATACATCAATAGTAAATATTAATCGTCACTTCTAACAGTTAGTTAAAGTCACAACACATTCTCCTGTACCTTCAGAGGAATGTCATCCTGTATGCTGACAGAACTCATTTACAATCATTATCTAAGGGCAGGCTGTAGCTACCAGGGAGGCACTGAGTTTTCTTAAACCAGCAAACTGTGGCCCATATCTTGATCCATATCTCCTCTTTCCCTTGACTGCCAAGCAACTTGGCCTACTCTCTGTACCATTTCCACAGTTCTGCTACTTGCTCACAGCGAATCTTTATAGTAGACTTTCTGGTGTTTTGGTGTGAGCCTGTGCACACTCTGTTTCTCCGTATACCTTACCTGTGGGGTGTTCCTGTCCCTTATCTGTCTGTTCTGCTGGAACTGCTGAGATTTTCTCTAGGTTAATGAGTACTCTAAGTGCTCCTGTCTGCAGAAGTCCCACAAGTTTCCATATAAAAAAGGTAGACTCTTGCGATGGATATTTATCCTGACCTGTTTTTTTACCTAGATTAACATGACTCACTGAGTTTGGCATAAGCATTCTGAAGGAATATAAAACAATCACTCTTGCTGAAAATACAAAGGAACAGAAGCAATTGAAGTGGGATATATTTACCTTAGGCAGGGGCTTGGCAGGTCTGCAGTGGAGTCCACCAACAAAATCAAAATTTGGTAAGACAGGGTGAGGAAATTCCAAATCCCAGTAGGTTCGAATGAGCCAGATATCTGCCTTCCCCATAGTCTCTGTGAGTGTTGTGGGTCTTCCTAAAGAAAGAGTGAAGGTATAAGCCATGATGCAATGTCAGGTGATGATGAATATGCTAGGAGGCCTTCTGGAAACACACTTCCTAATGCCACCAGAGATGTTTACAAGTGTGTGTGGTTTGACATGAAAAATAGCTCTTTAAATGTATGTACATGTACATATGTATGTGTGTGTATGTTTAATAAGAGTTTGTAATATGTATGTTGCTCATTCCTATGCTTAGAGATATATAAAGTCACTGAGTGAGTGACTTCTGAGAAGATACCACATCTATAACTCACCGTGAGTTGGTAATTCATGGTTACCAACTATGTAATTATACCATTGAAATCTAATTAAATGCCATTATCTATGAATATGGCCTTTCATACTAAGAGTGGCACCTTTCCCTGGAACTATCCATTTGGCTTGCAATATTTAGCAGCTGAAAACTTCCTCTAAGTGAACTGAGAATTTTGTGCTGTCTTCTTTTGTTTTGAGCTAGTTGGATGGAGCCCAGGGTAGTCCTCAAGTCACCATGTAGCCAAAGCTGACCTTGAACTCCAGATCCCTTCCTCCTCATCTCAACTGCAGGGACTGCAGGTGTATGCAGCAAAGTTCAGTGTAAGCATTTGTGGGGATTCTGTTTTAGCATTTCATTTTGAGACAGGGTCCTACTAAATAATGCTGGATGACCTTGAAGAGAACTTTTGAGTATGCCTGAGTTTCCTGTCCTGGTCCTGCTCTTACATTATGACAGACTGTAGAATAATTAGGTTTGTATAATGTTTGCAGATAGTAAAGGATAGCAAGTCTTAGAATATGAAAAGTGGCATCTATTCCCTATAATTTTTCCTTTAAAAAAAAGATACTGTTTAAAACTGTGCAACTAAAATTTCCATGTCCACACTTCAATACTGTAGGATTTTAAAAGTTATCCATTGAATTGCACTGTGTGTGTGTGTGTGTGTGTGTGTGTTAAGGTCATAGGTCAGAGGACATTTTGTAGGAAGGCATTTTGTCTTATCACTCCTTAGGTCCTGTGAACATATGTAAGGTGTTCAGCATCTAGGCAACATGTACCTTTACCTGCTGAGCCATTGTATGGCACCATTACAACTTCAAAAGAGAATTTTGAACACACGGTGAGTGAATATGGATTTTCTAACATGTTATACTCATAAACTTACATTGTCTGGGAGAGACAATGTATAGTCACAACTGTGAAGAAACTCATATATAAGGTCGGAAAATATTTGAAATCTTAAATAAAATATTCAGCCTAAAGTGATACGATTCCCGCGCTACGTAGATAACTGTGCTCGTATCTGTGTTAGGCCTCAAGCTGTATGTTTGTCAGCAAATAAGACATTCAATGAGTTAAAAACAAGTATTCCAGGGATCATTCAGATGGTTCAGTGGGTTAAAGCGCTGGCTTTGCAATGGTGGCAAACATACTTCTGTCCTCAGCATATGCATAAAGGATAAAAGAGAATAGGCTCCAGAATAGGCTCCTGAATTTCACATATGTGCAGGGACACAGCCTCCTAATCACTACACTAGATGATGAGGAGGAGGGGGAGGATGATGATAAATACCATCCAGGATAAATATGTTAAAATGGGAGATAAAAAAAGGTAGTAAATAACTATGAACTTGCTTAGGGAAACCAAAAACCAAAAACAAAACGAAACAAAACAAAACAAAACAAAACAGAAAAAACCCGCATTGCTAGGTGAGTATATGCCTTTCTGAAGTGTCCTGTGTTACTCAGACAAGCCTTTCAAGGTTGCCATTGGGGCACAGGTTTTTCTACAATGCTTTAAATTTGGCAGGTAATTTCACAGTGGTTTTTTTTTTTAAACCATTTTACTTATAACTAGCTACCTTGTTCTTCTTTCTTTTTTTTTTTTTAAGATTTGATTTCTTTATTTTATGCATATTAGTGCTCTAAGAGGGTACTAGAAGGTGTAGATGGTTGTGAGTCACCATGTGGTTGCTGGGAATTGAACTCAGGACTTCTGGAAGGGCAGCAGGTGCTCTTAAACGCTGGACCCTCTCTCCATCTCCTACCCTGCTCTTTCCAGTGCAACTTCAATGACACAGCAAATTTAGAACACTGTAGTTAAAGGGAACATGACACTTACCTAATACTTCACTGTAAATCTGATTCCACCTCTTCTCACAAAATGTTTGGAACCAAAAGTCAAAATAAATCATGTAGATTACATTTTTCACCCTCTCCATGAATGTCATTCTATCGGTCAATTCTGACAGAGCAACAGGGACATAGGATGGAGGCAGTGGGAGTCCTCCACTATATCTTTCATATGTGGAGCCAAAAAAGAAGCGGAGACTGTACACTAGGGGTGTCTTGAGAATCTCAGCCAGCAACTCTCCACAGGGTAAGAACGGATCTGCTAGAACGACATCAAAGCTTGATTTCTGTAGTTTTGTCATGAGTTCCTTGTTAAAAACTACATCTTTGCAGAGACTTTCAGAATATTCTGACTCAGCCAAAGTAAGTTCAAGCAGCATTGGAAAGTATCCCCAAAACGATTGCTTTGGCAGCTCATAAAGGTACTTATTGATGGATTCCAGAAAAAGTTTCTCTAAATCAGCCGTGGAATATGAAACAGGGTAAATCTCAAACTCAATAGCAGATGTGTTTTCAGCCTTGTAAGAAAGGGAAACTGAAGGTATCAGAACAGTCACTTCATGACCCTTTTTCACAAGCTCATCCAGGATTGTCTTTAAGTTGAGCCAGTGGCTGAATTCCATTGGCCACACCAGCACCTTCCCACTGTTGCCAGATTCAAAGAAGACACTCAGCTGTAGCAGGAGCAGGAGCAGGGCTGCTGTCATTTTCATAGACATCCTGGCTAAATTCAGAGCTTCCTTTCGAATGGTGATAGTTCAGCTCTTGCAGCCATAGAAAGAGTAATACTCAATTAGTTAATGTATAACTTTTACCCAGCACAGCAAACAGACATGGGGTGGTCATAGCCTCTGGATGGATGGCAAGTGCCAAAACAGGGAGGCAGATGCAAGGTGAGGAATAACCCCTGATCTTGAATGTGTTATGTACTTGGAGCACCCTGGATGGTAAGATCTCTCACTCTGTCTCCTTCATAAAAAGTCTTGAGTAAAGACATAAGGGTTGGGTCACATTTTTTTTTTCTATCACAGTTCAGTGTTTTGTTTTTTTTTTTTTCATGTGAATGCTGCCAGCATCAGTGAGATACCATACTCTTTAATGATTTTAGGTACATGGCTCAGTGGTCCATACTGTAATGTTAAAAATCACAGTGCAATTACATTTAGGGGAACAGGAAGCCCTGTTCTTTTAGCTTTTTTAGTGGCTCTAGCTCTACACAACCATGAATCTTCTTCCCTACTTCACTATCAGACTATTTAAAGAATGGACCTCAAGGACTTAGAATTTCCCCAATAACCTTCTGCCTGGAGAAGAAATATTGATGGCTGGAGGTACCCAGAGGAGGAATTTGTTTCCAGGAGAGTCATTTACAAGCTAGGGTAGGCTACCATTTCTGAAGAGACTAGGGGCTAAATATCATGGTGGATAAGAGGTCACACCATGCCTGGACTGATTAGCTATGGATATGTCTTGTCAGAATCCCGAAGATGGAGTTGGGACGGGGGACTGTCTCTTTTTGTCTCCCTAAATGGTCATATTAAATAAATCTGCTTTTTCTGCATTTCACAATTAATTTGGTTCTTTCTGATTGGCTTATTTGAGGGATGTGTGTGTGTGTGTGTGTGTGTGTGTAACCTGGCTTGTTGGGAGACACAGACCATGACCCCTAAGTTGTATCCTTGTTCTTATTCTGAGCTTTTCATGTAACTGGTATAAAATGGGTGCTGCTATGTGACAGGCTTTGGAGTTTATTCAGTTTAAAGTCCAATCACGTTAAACTAGGTAGACAAGTTTGTTCTAGTTGCTGTTAATCATATTTTGTAACATAGAAAAAAAAGTACTCATTTCTAATTTGATTGAAAGTAGCTTTGTTCCCAACTTCTGACTGCTATTGTTTTTTGTTAATACTCATGCACTATATTTTTGCCATGTTCTATACTTTGATTTCAACCCATTCCTGAGTCTACTTATCATTTGCACACATCATCAAAAACTTAATCCAACTTAATCCCTTATTTTCATTATTGCCTCATGCAGGTAAAATATCATTAGAAAAAGATCAGAGTGCCTCCTTGCCTATGCCCCCCCCCCACACACACAACACCCAGGGAACCAGGAGGCCCTGTATCACTGTACAGTTGAGCAAGTTGGGAGAGACAATGGGGTAAATGGGTCCAAGCACAGCCAAGCAAAATCCAGTTTACCTTGAAGAGTGTTTTTCTGGGAGCCCCAAAGTAGGAACCCCACCAAGCAATGTGACAGAGTAGCTCCTCCTGAGTGGGCAGCGATGATAGGGACGCCCGGTAGATCTCTTTGCCAGCCCTGGCATGGGCATGGAAGTGGGTGTGCAGCTTGCAGCCTGGAGCAGAGCAGGCAGGAAGCGTGGGCGGAGACGTCTTGTCAGTGGGATACTAGTTGAGTTCAATAAGCTCTTGGCAGGAAACTGGGAAAACAAGGAGCCACCCTGCCTGCTGCTGTGTCTCCTTCCCAGAGTCACTTAGGAAGTTTATGAGGATCTGTTTTTACATTGTTTTGATTCTTCAGTACAACAGCTCGATGCTCTGGATCTTTAAAGTCTGAGTTAGTGGCAGACTGTTTCCAAGTAGCAGTGCTGGTTGTTATTCACAGGATGGTGTACAACTATCTGTGATAGTCCTCATGTCTCATCCATGCTCTCTATTACTTTCTTATTGATTAAAGTCAGGTAAGAGGATCAAGCCATATCTCAGTGTGGGTTTCAACTCTTCTGAGCTAAGCTTGAATGCTGTTAGGTACAAAAATGCTGAATATACTTCTGTGTTCCTATTGGCCACCTATAGCTCTTTCATAGAAATTGTCTGTTTAGATCTAGCCATAGTCTATGGATGAATAAATTTTGAAGTAACTCCAAGTTTTTAATATAAATTTATGCCATGGGTTTTCCATACTATGTAGTTATGAACTTTCTGTATACACTGGCTACTTTTTGGGGGCATATGATTTACAAATATACTCTGGCTTTCTGAGTTGTCTTTTCAGTACTTTCGTTTTTACTTTCTTCTTCTCCTCCTGCTACTCCTCTTTCTTTTTCTTTTTCTGTGTGTATGTGTTTTTTTTTTGTTTTTTTTGTTTTTTATTTTTTTTTACAAGGTTTCTCTGTGTAGCCTTGGCTGTCCTGGACTTGCTATGTAGATCCTACTCACCTGGAGCTCAGGGATCTGCCTGCTTTTGCCTGGCTGAATGCTGGGATTACAGGTGTGGCCACCACTCCCGGTTGTCTTTTCATAAATTTCAGTGAGGCAGATGTGAACAAGTGAAAGGACTCCTGATTCTCAGTGTCTGTAAATCAGTCATTTATCTTTGTTGGAGATTTTACAACAGGTTTAGAACATGAAAATGAGCCTTGTAAAAAGGATAGGTTGCTACAGAGCCTGAAATAAAGGCAACACTGCTGAGTCAGATTATTTTTATCACAATCCAATGACTTTCCCCCATGTGAATGTGTATGACATGTGATCATGTATCATATACCTCATAAATATTAGATCTATAGTCCAGAGTTCATAACATAATCACTTAATTATAAATCAACCACTGCAATGAAGTTTACAAAAGTATGTTATCTCATACATACTATATTTTACACTTTACAGAAGATCTTATAATCTGGTAGTTGTTCCGTTTAGGAGGCTGGTATCTCAGCAGTTCCAATCTGGCAATGGAGTCATGGAAGACTCCTGGAGAGCCGTTGGTTTTCAGTCTACGTTGGAACCCTGAAGGGGGTTTGAGTACTGCCGGCAGCAATCTGCCCACAAGGATGAGGGCAAGCAGCCAAATTCAAAGTTTCCTTTGTCCTTGTCCTTTCATCTGGGCTGTGGCAAGAAGGTGTGGGCCACACTTAGGGTGGAGCTTCCTGCTGCCGATGATCTGATTAAGAAAAGCCCTCACAGGTGTGTGCAGCAGCTTGAGATTTAGTGGACTTCAGATGCAGTCAAGGTGACCATTAAGACTGGCCACCGCACATGCTTTTCAAAATTATAGATTATGGAGTAATGATTGTCTCTCTCTTTTGTTCTCACCATGTGTATGTTATCTGTAAGAGCAGTGTATGTGTGTATGGGTGTGCACCAATGCATGTGCATGCAGAAGACAGAGGAGGTCCAGTGTCAGGCCTTCTCTCTCACTCTCTCTTATTCCCTTAAGGCAGAATATATTACTGAACCTGAGGTTTCCTACTTCTCTTAGGCTGGCTGGCCAGCTAGTGAATTCTGGGATCCACTCATCATTACCTCCCCAACTCTATGGTCTAGTCATTTACAGGCATGCTTGGTTTCCACACTTGTAATGCAAATTTGATCCTACTCTACTCTCTGTCACACCAAGCAGTCTTAACTACTCAGCCATCTTTCCAGCACATAGTCACCATTTCAAAACATCTTCTATAGAAGTATTGAAGCCACAGCATAAATATAAAGAACACAGGCACATTATACTCTGTGTTTTGAAAAAGGACACCACACACACACACACACACACACACACACTCACACACAAACACACCACAGACCTAGCAACTGTGAAAGAATATCTCATTTTGAGTTCTTGTTCTGTGTTATCAAAACCTAAAATGGAATTCTGTGACAAAGGCTAATAATGAGAACCACTCACTCATTGTTCTCTGAAAGTGGTTGAATGGTAACAAAGTTCATTTCATGAAGCCAAGTATCTTTCATTTTTATTTTAAGTGTTTGTGTGTTTAGTCTGCATGGGTATCTGTACCACATAAATGCAGTGTCAACAGAGCCCAGAAGAGGGTTCAGATCCTATGAAACCTGAGTTAATGATGGTCCTGAATCATGATATAGGCGGTAGAAATGAAATGTGTCCTCTGGAAGAGCAGCTTGTGTTGGTAACTCTCAGCTTCTCTCATCCTCAAGTACAATCTAGGTAGATGCTTCAAAAAAAAGAGGTTATTCCACCTCAAGAAAATGGACAAAATCAACTAATCTGGGCCCATAGGGGCTCACAGAGACTCAACTTTCAAACAAAGAACATACATGGGAAGGACCTAGGTCCCTACAGATTAGTAACAGGTTTGCAGCATGGTCTTCATGTGGGCCTCCTAACAACCGGAGCAGGGGATGTCTCTGACTCCCTTGCCTACCTTTTCTTTAATTTGAATTTATTTTTAATAATTTATTCACTTCATATCTAGATTACAGGTCTTCTTTCGTCTCCTCCTGGCCCCACCCTTCCTCCTTCTTCCCCCTGGTCCCCTTCCCTATTTCTCAGAAAGGGGGAGCCCTCTTCCCCTATCATCTGACCCCAACCTATCAAATCTTATTAGGATTGCCTGCATCCTCTTCCTCTGTGGCCCATCAGAGGGAAGTGATCATAGCGAGAACAACAGAGTCCATGTCAGAGACAGCCCCTGCTTCCTTTAGTAGGCAACCCTCATGGAGACTGAGCTGCCTATCTGCTAATCTGAGCAGGAGGCCTAGCTCCTCTTCATGCTTGGTCCTTGGTTGGTAAATCAGTCTCTGCAGGCCGCCCTGGACCCAGGCTTCTTGGCTCTGTGCCTCTTCTTATGTAGAAAAGATCATCCTGAGTGAGTGGACCCAGAACCAGAAAGACACACATGGAATATACTCACTTATAAACAGATATTAGCATATAATACAGGATCGTCATACTACAATCCACTGTCCTAATGAAGCTAAATAATGAGCAGGTTCCTAGAGAGGATGCTTAATCCTCATTTAGAATGGCAAATAGAATAGACAGTGGAAGCAGTTGATGAGAGGGAACAGGATGGGCATCTTCCATAAAATGCTTCTGAAAGTTTCCAGCCAGCAGGGGATCAAAGCAGATGCTAAGACTAACAGCCAACTTTGGGCAGATCACAGGGAGTCATAGGAAAGAGTTGGGGAACAGAAGGACCCAGAGTGGAAAGGTTTTGCCTCCCTTTGAATCCCTTTCCCCTAACTGGGGTTCTGGGTCTAACTGCATTGGGAGAAGAGGTACCTAATCTTACTACATCGTGATACAGCCTGGCAGGTTAATATACATGTGAGGATTCATTTTGTCTGAGTAGAAAGGGAGGAGGCTGGAAGACATGAGGTGAGAGTGAGGGACTGGGAAGGGAGGAAGGAGGGGAAGCTGAAATAGGATTGTAAAGTAAATTAATAGAAAAAAAAAAGAGGTCATTCAGAGGCCTGTGCACAACATGAGACTGTGCAACATTACTGGTCTCTAAATACAAATGCGGGGTCAGGGTCTTCACACAGCTCCAATCCTGAACACCTTACCTAGAAATTTATACTGTAAAGCCTACAATAAAAACATTAGAGCTTGTTCAATACTTCAAAACTGTATTGGGCTTCTTAATGACCTTGCATCCAGAAACTCCCTGTGAGCCACCTTAATTCTTTATTGTGTGTGTGTGTGTGTTTCAAGCCGATGTATATGTGTGTATTTACATGTGTGTGCTCATAAATTTGTGGGCGGGGCATGCTACACCATGGTACACATAGGAGATGTGAGAACACAACCTCTTCATTTGTTATGTTCCCGTTCCCACAATCTATGCAGCAGGGTATCTCTTGCTGAACCTAGGTGTCAAGGATGATGTGGTTGTGGAAGCAGCTGCTTGACACAGTTCAAACTGATGGAGCACTTTCACCCTAGAGAAAACATCCCTGGATTACCAGTCCACAAATTGCATTGCTTTTCCTTTATTTCTGCCTGCCTTGTTTCTTACTGTGACTCCATCTTTTTTCCTTTCATTCAGCCATAGTCAATGCAATTGATAAGATTTTTAGGGGGACTGGAAGATACAACCAGTATAGAGGAAACATTGCCCTTGGCTGCAAAGGTAATGAACCCTGAACAAGAAATTGAATTTATAGAGGCCTTTTATGTGAATTGTTCCCTGAAAAACTTTAGTAAGCTTATGAATATCAAATGATATTAGGAATTGTTTGAGTTTCCACATTCAGACACAGATTGCTGCACTCAGAAAAGAATTAGACCCTAGAGAAACTACTGGATTCATTCTAACTTCTTTTCCTAGAAAGACTTGGTCACATGGACATGATTCCTTGGGATAAGATAAGGAGATTACAGGAGCTTTGTATAGCTTATGAGGAAGGGACTAGAGACTCTGAAAGATCAGTCCTATTACAAAAGATGTTTAGAAAGAGCTCAGAAAAGACTTGCTCAGCTACAAACAGCGGCTAAGAATTAAGGACAGTCGGGATACAAAGTGAATAAATTCTACATAAATAATAAATTAAAAATTAAAAAAGAATAGTCCAGTTTGTTTAGCACCTCTTTGTTCTTATGCCACTTATTTTAACTGCAAGACTTTGCCCAGATGACCTATGATGTAGATGTTTGTTGGAGAAAAGCACTGGGTTAATGATTAAATATGCTTGATTGCTTGCAATGTAATTACTGTACCGTGTATGTAGAGTACAGCCTGCTATATTCTGTTAATTCTCATCTGTCGGTCTTTGGGGGAAAGCGAATATTCTCTGGGACAAAACAAAAAGATTTTTATCATAAAGAAAATGTATAAGGAAATTATCTAACAATGAAAGACTGGGATTGACTCTCTGTTCAAAGGCAGAAAAAAAAGAGAGAGAGCAGAAAAAGAGAGAGAGTATGAGCAGACATGAGAAAGACTGCCTCCTGAGAACAGTCTCTTGAAATGAATTATCCATGAGCTTGTACCTGCCCCCATGTGTGAAGTGATGTTCCTCCTAATATCAAGACCCACAATTGGCTGAGGCTGGTCCCCAGCAGCCAGGCTAGTTAGCCTGAAAGCTTCAGGCTGTTCTGTCTCCATCTCACATCTTCTGGTTTGCTTATACTTTTCTTCCAGATGCTACTAGATATGGCATTTATATCAGTTCTAGGTACCCAAAATCAATAAGGAAGTCTTACCTGACAAGTGACTAGACCGTGAAGCCATCTCCTTGAACATAGTATTCTTTGGTTTGATTTTTTTAAGCTGGAAAATGAGGTTGTAAAATGTCAATGTGTCTTTCTGTTGGTTGTTTTTAGTTTTGTTTGTTCTTTTTTTTCCCTTTGTACTGAAATACTACTAATTCCAAAAGAATTATTAATTCTCTGGGAGAAGAAAATCATATGACTCGACATAGAAGTATTGAAATGTACTCTTGTCACAAGAGAAAGGTCCCAGTCATCATGGCCTCCCTTGCTGTTATGCATCAGAGGTGAGGGTTGGGGAGGTCCATGTGTCTTCTCTTCCCCAGTTCAGCTACTTCCCTTCCCTCTTCCTTGCAGCTGGCAACCAAAGAGGTAGCACGTTGTGATGATGAACATCACAGTCACCACACAGGCCAGTAGGAACCCAAGCACATCCAGAGAGTAGTACTGGACCCAGGTGAGGTCATGTGCTGCCAACACGAAGGTGCTTGGCTCCTTTGTTGTACATGACTTACTCAGTCCAGAAGACAGCTCTGTCCGGGGCTTCACTGACTCATGATGGTGAATTCTTGATAATTGCATGGCATTTTCCTTATTGCTAAAGACCCCAACATCGAAAAGTAATTAATTTACTTAATGCATCAAGCCTATGAGCGTTTTAGGCAAAGCATTATGAGACAAAGTAAATAAGTTCAGTAGAACACTAGGTGCAGGATGGTTTTCACTGGGACACACTTGGAAGTTTGCGGGTAGGTTGGCATTTTCTGAGAAACTCTTTCCAAAAGTGAAAAGAAAAATTACTTGAGGAAGTAAATCTGTCCAGGAGAGCAAATGTGTGTAAGCTGTTCCAGGCACTGCAAGTGAGGTGTTTCAATGTAATTTGAGGATGATCTTTGAGATGCCCTTGAGAAGAAAGAGTATCAAGATCCTTTGAAATCTCAAGAAAAAACACTAAGGATCGTTAAAAATGAGTAATTGTTAGAAAGAGACATATTTTTAAAAGATGACATAAGGTTGAAATGCACCTCAATGATAATTTACCCAGAATTCTCCAGGGCCTGAGTTCCACCCAGAGTTCTAACAGAGACACAGCACAGTAACAACAAGTATACAGAGGAAGTGGAATCTGTTCATGTCTTCTTATGTTTACTATTCCAAATGTGTCTGTGTGTGGCACTGGGAGAGTGGCATGTCCCGTGAAGACTGTGTGGAAATCAGAGAAAGGTTTGTTGGCATCAGTTCTCTGGCTTTACAATGTAGCTTTGGAGCTCAACATCAATATTTCAGGCCAGTCAGTAGCCTCATGGGGTGGAATTTTTTACTAACATAAGTGAATGCTGGAGTGAACTTTAGAACAGCAACTTTATAAAGATCGTGCTTTTCCTGAACATAGAGAAAATAGAATTTTCTCAGGGTTTAGCTTTCCAACTAGGAATATATTTCAAGAACTAGTAAACAACATATCCAAATAATACCTTAATGTCCATGGTTTTTGCAGCTCTCGTCATGGTTGGTAAGTAGAGGAATTGACTGAGGTGTCTACTGTTGTGTGATGGATATGAAAAGTAAGGTATGAAAATGCAGTTGAATATTATTCAACTACTATAAAGAATGCAGTCTTATCTTTACAACAGCAAGGACAAAATTGGAGGATTTTATATGATGTCATATAAACTATGCCCTAAAAGAAAACACTGCACATTCTCACCAATACCAGAGCTGATTTCATAGAAGTATAGGGTAAACCCCTGGTTACTGGAGTCTAGGAAGGGAGAGAGTGTATGGGGATAGAGGTCAGTTAATATATACATGCTGCCATTGGACAGCAGGAGAGTGCTCTAAAGATAGTCAGTGACTGGATTTTAAGTTATATATTTTATTGTGGAATATGGAAGTTCTTTTTCAGAATTGATAAAAATAAAATTACAAATGCTGAAAATTGTTAAGTACTCATATTTTGTAATTGCATATTTTGTATATCTCTATTATATACATTGTATGCATAATTATTTTAATTTGGGCAATAAGTGAGGATTATTTGTAATAAGTGAGGATTATTTAAATGAAGTATGAGTTTCGGGAATTTTACTCATTAAACTGAAATATTTTACAATTTTTTAGCTTGATTATTTTGTTTGTTGACTTCATACTATTTGTGGAAGTTGTGCCCTTTCAGTTAGAAAGAGAAAAGGGTTTCCAACATCAAATTCTAAACTAATTCCATGTACAGTAAGTCTCTGTGGTAGTTTAGTCTTAATTGACAGTTAAAGCTCATTCCACAGTGTCTAGATAAGTTTCATATTGGTTGTGGTTGCTTTACAATTAGACTAAAGATCATATGAATGCTGCTGTTACCTTTGAGAGGACCTATCTTGACTACTAATAATTTGAAAAAATACAGTACTCACAAAAGCTCATTAGTGACTGACTTCAATGCACTGAGCAAATCAGTACTGGGCATTGTGAGAAAGTCTAGTCTAACAGCTGCTCCTTTGGTCTTCATAAGAACAGTATTATCATACTGGTTTCTAAACAAAGGAATGCAGATCACAAGGATGCTGTGGTAGATCCCCTCATAGATGCCATTGGTGTCACCATGAGTTATGAAAGCTTTGGTTGGATGACTTAACATGTGAGGAAATTAAGGGAAATTATTGACAGCAAATTTGAGAAAGAAAATGAGAGGCAGAGGGTAAAGTCAGGATAGTAACCTAATCTATAGATAACATTGTAACCATGGGATTACACTGTTTCTCTCAAATTTTAGAAGCAAGGAGCTCTGCAAGTTCACAAAGCATTAAGAGAAGGCCATCCCTGAGTGAGGTATCCCAGAAGCAGAAAGATATACATGATATATACTCACTTATAAGTTGATATTAGACATATAATATAGGATAAACATCCTAAAATCTGTACACCTAAAGAAGCTAAGGAAGAAGGAGAACCTGTGTAAGAAGATCAATCCTCACTCAGAAAGGCAAACTGGAAGGACATCAGAAGAGGGAAAGTGTCGCTGTGTGCATCGACACTTGAATACCGCCTGAGTGATGGCTGGGAGTAAAAGAGCAGGGAGACACAAGGAGGACACCAAGTCAAGATTCTGATCAAGGTGCCATTTGTTAAGCATTCAAGCAGTGCTTATAAAGCAAAAGATCACAAGCAATTTATTCACAGCAACAGCTTCACTCAAAGTTTTACAAAATTTGGTATCTGGTTCCCAGGGTAGCACAGAGTTTATTATCTAGTTCTCAGGGACAGAATACCCACTGCAAGGACTGCCAAGGTCAGTCTCTGAGAAACTGAACTTTAGATTAGACCCCTGTCTGCCATGGCCAGGAGGCAAAACTCCATTTACCAGAAACCACTGCTGAGGCTCAGGCCAAACAGCAATATGCACTTCATTTTGGCTGCCACAGTTCCTCCCTTTCAAATTTAAACAAAAGGACCATGCCTGTCTTAGGTTGGACAAATTCTTATCCTTCATGGGAGTATCCCGCTTATAGGGGGATTTCCTGCCTTAGGTTGATATACATTCGATCTTTATCTTATTGGTCATTGACTAACTGGTCTAAGCACAGGAAAGGAGAGGCTAAAGCTGACATTTGAGCTAGGCAAGCCAAGCCCCTACCTAGAACAAGCCAGAGAAATTGTTAAAAAATGTAACAATTGTCATGTCTTCCACCCAGTACCTCATCTTATTGTTAACCCCCATGGGCTGACCCCAGGTCACCTATGGCAGATGGATGTGACCCATTTTATGGAATTTTGGGAATTAAAATTTATTTATGTAATTATTGATACCTGTACAAGATTATCTTTGCTACCATGCATTCTGCAGAAACTACGTGCCACATTATACATCATTGTTTGGCATCCTTTGCCGTTCTTCGAGTGTCACACTGTAAGACTGGTAACAGACCAGCTTATATCAGCAAGCCTTTACAAATTTTTTTTTGTAAAAAATTAGGGCTGAGAAAGAAATTAGGGAAACAACACCCTTCACAATAGCCACAAATGACATGAAGTACCTTGGAGTAACCCTAACCAAGCAAGTCAAAGACTTGTATGAAAAAAACCTCAAGTCTCTGAAGAAAGAATTAGAAGAAGATATCAGAAGATGGAAAGATCTCCCATGCTCATGGCTTGGCAGGATTAACATAGTAAAAATGGCCATCTTACCAAAAGCAATCTACAGTTTCAATGCAATTCCCATCAAATTACCAACTCAGTCCTTTATAGACCTTGAAAGAACAATTCTCAACTTCATATGGAATAACAAGAAACCCAGAATTGCCAAAACAATCCTCTACAATAAAATATTTTCTGGAAACATCTCCATCCTGATCTCAAGCTGTACTATAGAGCAACAGTAATAAAAACTGCATGATACTGGCATAAAAACAGACTGGTTGATCAAGGCATCGAATAGAAGACCCAGAAATAAACCAACACACATATGGACACCTGATCTTTGACAAAGATGCCAAAACCATACAATGGAAAATAGATAGCATCTTCAACAAATGGTGCTGGTCTAACTGGATGTCTATATGTAGAAAAATGCAAATAGATCTATACTTATCACCCTGCACAAAACTAAAGTCCAAGTGGCTCAAAGACCTCAACATAAAACCAGACACATTCAATAGTTTAGAAGAAAAAGTGGGGAATACCCTAGAATTCATTGGTACAGGAGACACCTTCCTGAACAGAACACCAACAGCACAGGCTCTAAGATCAATAATCAATAAATGGGACCTCATGAAACTGAAAAGCTTCTGTAAAGTAAAGGACACCATCCTCAAAACAAAACAACTGACTACAGATTGGGAAAAAATTTTCACCAACCCTATATCTGACAGAGGACTAATATCCAATATATATAATGAACTAAAGAAGTTGAAAAGCAACAAATCAAGTAATCCAATTAAAAAATGTGGTACAGAGCTAAATAGAGAATTCTCGATAGAGGAATATCAAATGGCAGAGAGACACTTAAAGAAATGCTCAATGTCATTTGTCATCAGGGAAATGCAAAACAAAACAACCCTGAGATTTCACCTTACAAGCATCAAAATGGCCAAGATCAAAACCTCAAGTGACAACACATGCTGGAGAGGTTGTGGAGAAAGGGGAACCCTCCTCCATTGCTAGTGGGAATGTAAACTGATACAACCACTCTGGAAATCAATCTGGTGTTTTCTCAGACAAGAAGGAATAGCGCTTCCTCAAGATCCAGCTATACCACTCCTAGGCATATATCCAAAAGAGGCTCAAGTACACAATAAGGACATTTGCTCCACCATGTTTGTAGCAGCTTTATTTGTAATAGCCAGAAGCTGGAAACAACCCAGATGCCCCTCAACTGAGGAATGGATACAGAAATTGTGGTACGTCTACACAATGGAATATTACTCAGCAATGAAAAACAAGGAAATCATGAAATTTGCATGTAAATAGTGGAATCTGGAAAGGATCATCCTGAGTGAGCTATCCCAGAAGCAGAAAGACAAAAAAGGCATATATTCACTCATATAGACATATAATATAGGATAAACCTACTAAAATCTGTACACCTAAAGAAACTAATCAAGAGGGAGGACTCTGGCTAAAATGCTCAATCCCCACACCGAAAGGTAAAGAGGATGGACACTAGAAGAAGAAGAAAAGAAGAAAAAAGTTAGGAGCCTCCCACAGAGGGCCTCTGAAAGGCTCTGCCCCACAGACTATCAAAGCAGATGTTGAGACTTATGGCCAAACTTTGGGCAGAATGCAGGGAATCTTATGAAAGAAGTGAGAAATAATAGTAAGAGCTGGAGAGGACAGGAGGTCCACAAGGAGAGTAACAGAACCAAAAAAAAATGAGCACAAGGGTCTTTCCTGAGATTGATACTCCAACCAAGTACCATGCCTGGAGATAACCTAGAACCCCTGCACAGGCAGTTAAGTGTCCATGTGGGTTCCATAGTAATGGGAACAGGGACTGCTTCTGACATGAAAGGATTGGCCTGCTCTTTGATCACCTCTCCCCAAGGGGGAAGCAGCCTTACCAGGCCAAAGAGGAAGACAAATCAGCCACTCCTGATGAGACCTAACAGACTAGGATCAGAAGGAAGTAAAAGAAACCCTCCCCTACCAGTGGACTTGGGGAGAGGGTGGAGAAGTGGTAGGAAGGGAGAGATTGGGAGGGGAGGAGGGAGGGAAATGGAGAGGGGATACAAAGTAAATAAAGTATAATTAAAAATCTCTTTGATTAATAAAATCATTGCAAACTGGCAAAGAAAGAAAGAAAGAAAGAAAGAAAGAAAGAAAGAAAGAAAGAAAGAAAGAAAGAAAGAAACGCACCTAAGTTACAAAGATAGACATTACCAGAGAGTAAAGGCCTGGAACACAGTTTTCCAAGCAAATGGGCCAAAGAAACAAGCAGGAGTAGCCATTCTAATATATAATGAAATAGATTTTCGACCAAAATTAATTAAAAGAGATGGGGAAGGTCATTTCATATTCATCAAAGGAAAACTCCACCATGTAGACATCATAATTCTGAACATCTATGCCCCAAATACAAGAGCACCCACATTTGTAAAAGAAATACTAATAAAACTGAAACCACACATGGATCGCCACATATTAGTGGAGTCTTCAAAACCCCACTTGTGGAGAGCCGAGAGAATGCAATCGCCATTACGAGATGGCGCCGACATCTGGCCTCGGCCCTAGTGAACAAGTAATAGAGCACATGTGCAAGTTGCGAAAGCGCGCCAAGTCACTGCCCAGCCTGGGGCGTCATATGGGGCAATGAGCAAGCAGCCAACCAGCGGAGTACACGCCGCCATAGGGTGTATTTAAGCAGCACCATTCTGGGGTTTGGGGTCTTCCTCCTCTCATTGCTTGACTGCAATAAAGCTTGCTGCAGAAGGATCCTGTTGTCCGTGTGCGTTCTTGCTGGCGAGACGACTACGCAGGTTGCAACAACTGATGCCGAAACCCGGGATGCCAGGCAGCCTTTTATCGCCGGCCCTGAGGAGATCCCCCGCTTGCGGGGAGGATTCAGAACTGCAGCACTAAGGTAAGTTCTGAGAGGTATGTTTGGTCTTGATTTGTCTCATCTTTCACCCCAGTTGGCAGGAGCACTTCTAGCTTTACCGTTTGTGATCGTGGCTCTCATTCTCTTCCTTTTGGTTTCATTTTGTTTTCACAAATATTCATGCTAAAACACCCTATTTCGGTGGGACACAGTTAGACGGACGTAGATAAGCCGCAGTGCCCCTCCCTGTGTCAGTTTCTCTCGTAGATAAGGGAGCAACATGGGAGCTTCACATTCGGTGATCACGGCACTTCAGTCACTTTTAAAACAGCATGAACTAAAGCTTTCAAAAAGAACGTTGGAAGGATTTATTACGGAAATTGATCGCATCGCTCCCTGGTTTGTATGTTCAGGGTCGCTGACGTTTGCTTCCTGGGATAAGCTAGAAGGTGATTTACGGAGGGAGGAAGGAAATGGAAAGCTAAAAGTTGGAACTAGGTCATTGTGGATTTTAGTAAAATCTTGCTTAGAAGATGAGAAATGCCACTCATCTGTGGCAGCTGGCCAAGGGGTGTTAGAGGAACTACAAGACAGCATGTCAGAAACAGAACAGGATAAAAGGTTAGGGGCCCTTAAAGAAAAAGAAAAATACGTCTCTAAGAAAAAAGGCCCTCTGTGGACAGTAAGTCCACAGACAGGATAGACAAGGGAGAGGATGCCCTGGGAGAGAAAGGTGAGAAGGGAAAGAAAAACCCAAAAAAAGAAGCCTCTTTATCCGATAAAAGAATTGGAGTTTGATAGTTCTGAATCTGCGGAGCTGAGTCCCTCTGAGGAAGAGGACTTAAAGGAGGAAGTGGCTCGCTATGAGGAAGAGAGGTACCATCCTGATGAGCAGCCGTTACCACCAAATTGAGAGCAAAAGAAGGGAGGAGCTGGAATTCACGGGGCTTTCCCATTGACCCCTAGTGCTCCTCCACCTTATGTTGAGAGGCACTGTTTAGATTCCTTCTTTTCGAAAAGGGATAAAAAGAAGCTTTTACAGGCCTTCCCTGTATTTGAGGCCGCGGAAGGGGGCCGTGTTCATGCACCGGTAGAATATCCCCTTGTTAAAGAACTTGCTGAATCGGTTAACAAATACGGGGTAGATGCTAACTTTACAATCATGCAGCTTGAAAGACTTGGTAGCGTGGCCATGACTCCAAATGATTGGCAAAATACCATAAAAGCTGCTCTCCCTAGTATGGGACAGTACTTAGATTGGAAAGCCTTGTGGCATGATGCTTCCCAAACTCAGGCAAGGGCCAATGCCCATGCAGAAGACAATCAGCGGCAATGGACCTTTGATTTGCTAACAGGGCAAGGCCAGTTTGTTCATAATCAGACAAATTATGATTGGGGGGCATATGGTCAGATCTCTGCTGCTGCTATTAAAGCATGGAAAGCCCTTTCAAAGAAGGGCGAGGCCGGAGGACACCTGACAAAGATTATACAATGCCCTCAGGAGCCATTCTCAGATTTTGTGGCCAGAATGACAGAAGCAGCAGGTAGAATATTTGGAGATCCGGAGCAAGTTAGGCCAATGATAGAACAGCTGGTATATGAAAATGCTTCCCCAGAATGTAAAACAGTCATTACTCCTAGAAGGAACAAAGGGCTTACAGATTGGATAAAGATCTGCCAAGGACTCGGAGGTCCACTTACCAATGCTGGCCTTGCAGCGGCTATACTACAGAGCAAGAGCCGCTCAAGTCCCGAAGGCAATAAAACCTGCTATAGTTGTGGCAAACCAGGCCATTTGAAGCGAGATTGCCATGCTACTGCACAAAAGAAGTTCCAGGATTGTGCCCCAAATGTAGGAAGGGTAATCACTGGGCCAATGAATGTCGTTCAGTTAGAGATATTCAGGGAAAACTTATTCAGCATGAAACCCCCCTAATGAGAGGAATGAGAATATTCCAAAAAACGGGTCTCAGGACCCCAAAAGATATGGGACACAAGCAGGCAACAGGAGGGTCTATCCATCTGTAGAGCAACAAGAGGATCAGCAGGATTGGACCTCCGTTCCACCTCCCAGTTCTTATTGATGCCCCAATTAGGTGTTCAGCCCATTCCAGTTGAGTTTGAGGGCCCTCTGCCCAAGGGAAGTGTTGGCCTGATACTCAGACGCTCCTCTCTTACCCTAAAGGGGCTTATTATCCATCCTGGAATAATAGATCAAGATTATACTTGAAGGCTTCGAGTTCTTTGTTCTTGTCCGCAAGGAGTATTTTTCATTTCCCCTGGAGATAGGATTGCCCAGTTAGTTCTCCTTCCAAGCTTGCAGGATGTTTTCCCATCCACAGGAATGACAAGGGGCAACAAAGGGTTCGGTTCTTCAGGAACTGACTTTGCTCACTTGGTGGTTGATTTAAAAACTAGACCCACCTTACAATTACAGATAGAAGGGAAACTTTTCACTGGCATTTTAGATACTGGGGCTGACCGGAGCATTATCTCCTCAAATTGGTGGCCTAAGGCGTGACCTGTTACACAATCATCTCATTCCTTACAAGGGTTAGGATATGAAGCCAGCCCCGCAGTCAGCTCACGCCCATTGACCTGGCAAGTACCAGAGGGTCAGACAGGAAGTTTCATACCTTATGTACTTCCTCTCCCCGTTAATCTCTGGGGAAGAGACATATTGCAAGACTTGGGATTGGCATTGACCAATGAGTACTCTCAACAAGCTGTTGATATCATGAAAAGGATGGGTTATAAGGAAGGAAAAGGCCTTGGTAAACAGGAACAAGGGAGATTACACCCGATTTCACAGGAAAATAATACAGAGAAACAAGGCCTGGGTTTTCATTAGCTGCCATTGAGGGTTCCATGCCCATATCTTGGCTCACAGAGGAGGCCGTATGGGTTCCTCAATGGCCCCTTTCCTCTGAAAAGCTGGAAGCCGCTACAAGGCTGGTTAAAGAACAGGTACAGCTTGGTCATTTGGAACCATCTACTTCCCCCTGGAACACACCTATTTTTGTTATTAAAAAGAAGTCTGGAAAATGGAGACTTCTTCATGATTTAAGGGCCATTAATGCACAGATGCGGCTCTTTGGCTCTGTTCAGTGAGGCCTACCTTTACTTTCTGCTTTGCCTAAACAATGGAGAGTCATAATTATAGATATCAAGGATTGCTTTTTCTCCATTCCTCTGTGCCCACGAGACAGACAGAGATTTGCCTTTACTCTACCTGCTGTTAATCACCATGAGCCAGACAAAAGTTATCAATGGAGAGTTTTACCTCAAGGCATGGCCAATAGCCCCACCATGTGTCAGCTGTATGTTCAAATGGCCCTTGAACTGGTTAGAAAACAATTTTCTTCTTTACTGTTGATCCATTATGTGGATGACATTCTTTTGTGCCATAAAGAGTTAGCTGTCTTGCAGACTGCATATCCTCTACTGCAAAAAACCTTAAGGCAATGGGGCTTACATATTGCTACTGAAAAGGTCCAAATTTCAGAAGTAGGTTCCTTTCTAGGGACTGTTATTTATCCGGAAAGAATAGTTCCTCAGAAAATAGAGATTTGCAGGGACCATTTGCATACCTTAAATGATTTTCAAAAATTATTGGGTGATATAAATTGGTTGAGGCCGTTTCTAAAAATTCCTTCTGCTGAATTAAAACCCCTGTTCGATGTTTTAGAGGGGGATGCTCATATTTTTTCACCCAGAACTTTTAACACTGGCGGCAAGCCGCGCTTTGAAATTAGTAGAAGAAGCCTTACAAGATGCCCAGCTGAAATGCATAGATGAAACCAAAGCCTTTGAGCTATGTGTCTTTAAAACCAAAGGTTTACCAACTGCTGTGCTATGGCAAGACGGACCCTTGCTGTGGGTTCATCCCAATGCCTCCCCTGCAAGAATCATTGAATGGTATCCAGATGCAGTTGCTCAACTTGCCCTTTGTGGTTTAAAAGCAGCCACCACTCACTTTGGAAGAGAACCTAAGGCTTTGATAGTGCCTTATACTGCCCACCAAGTCCAAATTTTATCTGCTACTTCAGATGTTTGGGCAGTGCTAGTCACCTCCTTTGGTGGTTTGATAGATAATCATTATCCTAAACATCCCATCTTACAATTTGCTTTGACGCAAGCAGTTGTGTTCCCACGCATCACCTCTTCGGGATGGGTTAGTAGTGTATACTGATGGATCAAAGACAGGTGTGGGAGCCTATGTGGTTAATAACAAGGTTGTTTCTAAACAATATCATGAAACCTCGCCCCAAATTGTAGAATGTCTAGTGGTATTAGAAGTTTTGGAGAAATTTTTGGGTCCTTTAAATATTGTTTCGGATTCCTGTTACGTGGTTAATGCAACAAAGATTTTGGAGGCTGCTGGGTTAATTAAGGCATCTAGTAAACTTGCAAAAATTTTTCAAAAGATTCATTCTGCCTTGATTAATAGAAGATCCCCTGTTTTTATTACGCATATTAGAGCCCACTCGGGCCTGCCGGGGCCTATGTCCCATGGGAATGATTTGGCATATCGAGCCACAAAATTAATTGGGTTCGCCCTCTTATCAAAACTGGAAATGGCTAAGGAGTTACATAAAAGGTTTCATGTCACAGCTGAGACGCTGCGTCGTCGATTTGACATAACTAGAAAAGAAGCTAGAAATATAGTAACCCAATGTCAAAATTGTTGTCAATTCTTACCTGTGCCTCATGTTGGAATTAATTCTAGGGGAATCCGTCCATTACAAATTTGGCAAATGGATGTTACTCACATCCCATCATTTGGTAAATTACAATATTTGCATGTTTCTATTGATACCTGTCCTGGAATTATTTTTGCTTCCCCATTAACTGGGGAGAAAGCAGTTTATGTCATTCAGCATTGCCTTGAGGCATGGAGTGCCTGGGGAAAGCCTAAAATCCTTAAAACTGATAATGGACCAGCTTATACTTCCCAAAAATTTGGACAATTCTGTCGCCAGATGGGGGTGACCCATCTGACAGGTCTCCCATATAACCCTCAGGGACAAGGCATCATAGAACGAGCTCATCGCACTCTCAAATCTTATTTATTAAAACAGAAAGGGGGAGTTGAGGAGGCTCTGTCCTTAGTCCCACGAGTGACTATCTCCATAGCCCTTTTCACTCTTAATTTTCTAAATTTGGACAGTCAGGGCTGCATGGCGGCTGACCGTCATTACTCAGAGCCTGAGGCCAAAAGAAATGGTTAAATGGAAAGATGTTTTGTCCGGACAATGGAGAGGCCCGGATCCTATTTTAATAAGATCCAGGGGAGCTGTTTGTATTTTTCCACAGGATGAAGACAATCCATTCTGGCTGCCTGAGCGATTGACGTGTCGCCTTATAATATCTGAGAATGACACTTCAACAACTGCATCTACAGAAGATCTTGACCCATGCCTGGATCCTCCTAATTTGGGTTCCTAGTATTCTGGGGGAACAACCATTTTGTCTGCCTTCCCAAAACCTATGCCGGTTAGGCACAATTCATTAGTCTTTCCCAAAATTTTTACATCCAACAAGACCTTGGGTTTACCTTATTTGCCTTATGATGGGACTCAAGCGCCATTGGGGGAAAGTCATATGTTCCCTGAAGTTGGCTCGCTTTGTTTTCAACTTGATGATGACGAGGGGAATTGCATTCAACTTGGTAATAGAGCCCTGGGATCATTTGACCATAACCAACAGGGTGATGTAAATATCACTCAGAGGGAACGAAGCTCCAATGAAAATATTACTGATGTTTATTGGACCTTTTGGCAAAAGGTCACTTGGATAAATGGTACCTTTTTAACACCAAATCTTACGGATAGAGATAGGCCTTCACAACCTAGGGTGGCCCCCTCTTGTTTGTGGGAGGATGGAAGCGTTATTCCACCTTGGTCTGAATGTCAGTCACGCATCACTCGCTGGGCTGATAAGAGCAAAACCTTTTCCTTCTCCCCTAATATGATGGTGGACCCAACGAATGGATGGGTCATGAAACAAGGGCTTTTTATACAAGATCAAAGAATGGACCCCTTTCATAAGTGGCTACTTTGTGGGATAAACGGAAGCTGCACGGATCTTAACCCCCTGGGATTTATCCATGGAGGCGCAGTGGGTGTGGCAACGTTTACAATCACTGCGGTGTATACTGAAATAGGAGCAGCTGGTGAAAAAAAGACAACGGTTAATGAAACCGACCAAGTCGTTGCTTGGAATAATACTCTTGTTAATTCAACAAATTTCCCACCTAGCCCTGTTTGTGTTTATCCCCCTTTTCTGCTCATACTTTCCAATGCCTCCTTTACTAATTGCAGCAATGAAACTTGCTGGATGTCCCAATGCTGGGATGCAAAGCGCTTTTCTCGTGCTTTGGTTGCTAGAGTGCCACAGTGGATTTCGGTCCCTGTGGAAACCCCATCTACATTATCTTTATTTAGGCAAAAGAGAGATTTTGGTGTAACCGCAGCTGTTGTAACAGCTATATTTATTAGTGCAGGTGCCGCAACTGTGTCTGGATTGGCCATGGCAAATTCTGTACAAACAAGTACTACTATAAATCAGTTATCAGCTGCTGTAGTGGAAGCGATGAGTTTATATTCATCTGCGAGTGCCCAATTAAAGGGTGGCCTTATGATTCTTAATCAACGCCTGGATCTAGTGGAAGAAAGATTAGATATCCTGTTCCACCTGGCGCAGTTAGGATGTGAAAGAAAGATGGGAGCGCTGTGTATTACCAGCGTACAATATGAAAATTTCACTCGAGCAGCTTATCTGTCCAGAAAATTGTCCTTTTATCTTGTAGGAAACTGGTCAGAAGGGTTTGAGGAAACGCTTGAAGCATTGAGAGCAGCAGTAGTGACGATAAATAGCACCAGAGTAGACCTGTCATTGATGAATGGACTATCATCTTGGATTTTCTCAGCATTTTCCTTCTTTAAGGAATGGGTGGGGGTAGGGTTGTTTGGTGCCACCCTATGTTGTGGCTTAGTGGTTCTGCTCTGCTTGGTCTGTAAGCTCAAAGCTCAACAACAACGTAACAAGGTCGTGATCACGCAAGCACTTGTGGCCTTGGAGCAAGGATCATCTCCCGAAATTTGGTTATCCATGTTAAAAAATTAAAACAGACTGTGACACTCAGTCGATGCACCTCAGGGGTTTTACCCATTGCACTGAGTCGATGAATGATCCAAGTCACAATGTTGCCTTTGCCTAAGCGGCTGCGGTACCAAGATAGGAGGATGACAGCCCTTGCACTCCCTGGAATTTTATTCCATTGCACGGGAATGGGTGTCACCTCCAGTTTTAATCTTCTCCCTTAGCCCCTGCACCCAGAGGACTTGTCTCCATTGCACCTGGTGGGGTAAGGGAGTAATCTAAAGCTCTTGATCGCTTACTCCCCAAAGAAGGAGTTTGCTTGATCGAGCTTAGGGCTTTCTTGTGCCACGCTTACAAGGCTTTGAGGCAGTTTTCATTTATTAAAACAAAAAGGGGGAGATGTGGAGAGCCGAGAGAATGCAATCGCCATTACGAGATGGCGCCGACATCTGGCCTCGGCCCTAGTGAACAAGTAATAGAGCACATGTGCAAGTTGTGAAAGCGCGCCAAGTCACTGCCCAGCCCGGGGCGTCATATGGGGCAATGAGCAAGCAGCCAACCAGCGGAGTACACGCCGCCATAGGGTGTATTTAAGCAGCACCATTCTGGGGTTTGGGGTCTTCCTCCTCTCATCGCTTGACTGCAATAAAGCTTGCTGCAGAAGGATCCTGTTGTCCCTGTGCATTCTTGCTGGCGAGACAACTATGCGGGTTGCAACACCCACTCTCAACAAAAGACAGGTCAACAAAACAGAAATTAAAGAAAGAAACAATGACTCTAACAGAGGTCATGATTCAAATGGACCTAAAAGATATCTAAAGAAACTTTCATCCAAAGACAAAAGAATTTACCTTCTTCTTCATGGAACCTTCTCCAAAATAGACCATATAGTTGGTCACAAAACAAGTCTCAACACATACAAAAATATTGAAATAATACCTTGTATCCTATCTGACCATCATGGACTAATGCTATCTCAACTACAAAAGAAATAACAAAAAGCCTACACACACATGGAAACTGATCAACTTTCTGTTAAATGACAGCTGGTCAGGGAAGAAATAAAGAAAGAAATTAAAGTCTTCCTAGAATTCTATGACAATGAAGGCACAACATGCCCAAACTTATGGGATGCAGTGAAAGCAGTGCTAAGGGGAAAGTTCATAGCACTAAGTGCCTTCAAGAAAAAATTCGAAATATCTCATGCAAACAACTTAAAGGCTCACCTAAAAAGCCCTAGGAAAAAAAGAAGCAGACACACCGAAAAAGTAGACAGCTGGAAATAATCAAACTCAGGGCTGAAATCAATCAATTAGAAACAAATAAAACAATTCAAAGAATCAATGAAACCAAGAGCTGGTTCTTTGAGAAAATCATCAAGATAGACAAACCCTTAGCCAAACTAATTAAAAGGCAAAGAGACACTATCCAAATCAACAAATTCAGAAACAAAAAGCGGGACATAACCACAGACACTGAAGTAATTCAAATAATCATTAGTTCTGACTTCAAAAGCCTTTACGCCACAAAATTTGAAACTCTAAATGAAATGGACAATTATCTTGACATATTACACTTACCAAAGTTGAATCAAGACCAGGTAAATCAATTAAATAGTCCTATATCCCCTAAGGAAATAGAAGTGGTCATCAAAAGTCTCCCATGCAAAAAAGGCCCAGAGCCAGATGGTTTCAGCCCAGAATTTTACCAGACCTTGAAAGAAGAGGTAACACCAATACTCTTCAAACTATTCCACAAAATAGAAACAGAAGGAACACTACCAAACTCATTCTATGAAGATGCAGTCACCATGGTATCTAAACTTCACAAAGACCCAACAAAGAAAGAGAATTTCAGGTCAATCTCCCTTGTGAACATTGGTGCAAAAACACTCAACAAAATACTTGCAAACCGAATACAAGAACACATCAAAGATATCATCCACTATGACGAAGTAGGCTTCATCCCAGGCATGCAAGGGAGGTTCAATATCTAAAAATCCATTAATGTGATCCACCATATAAACAAACCAAAGGAGAAAACCCACATGATCATCTCCTTAGATGCTGAAAGCACATTTGACAAAAATCTAACATCCATTTATGTTTAAAGTATTGGAGAGATCAAGGATATAAGGCACATACCTAAACATAGTAAAGGCAATATAGAGCAAGCCTATAGCCAACATCAATCTAAACGGAGAGAAACTCAAATCAATCTCACCAAAATAAGGCAAGGCAAGGCTGCCCACTCTCTCATACCTCTTCAACATAGTTCTTGAAGACCTAGCTAGAACAATAAGACAATTAAATGAGATGAAGGGGATACAAATTGGAGAGGAAGATGTCAAAGTATCACTATTTGCAGATTATATGATAGTATACCTGAATGACCTCTAAAATTCTACCAGAAAACTCCTTCAGCCGATAAACACCGTCAGATAAGTGGCTGGATACAAAATTAACACAAAAAAATCAGTAGCCCTCCTGTATACAAAAGACAAAAAGGCTGAGAATGAAATTAGGGAAACAACACCCTTCACAATAGCCACAAATGACATAAAGTACCTTGGTGTGATCCTAGGAAATTCAAATATTTGTATTAAAAGAATTTCCCTTCTCAGAAGAAAGAATTAGAAGAAGATATCAGAAAATGGAAAGATCTCCCATGCTCATGTCTTTGCAGGATTAACATAGTAAAAATGGCCATCTTACCAAAAGCAATCTGCAGATTCAATGCAATTCCCATCAAAATACCAACTCAATTCTCTATAGACCTTGAAAGAACAATTCTCAACTTCATGTGGAATAACAAAAAACCCAGAATTGCCAAAACAATCCTCTATAATAAAAGATCTTCTGGAAACATCTCCATCCTGATCTAAAGCTGTACTATAGAACAACAGTAATAAAAACTGCATGATACTGGCATAAAAACAGACTGGTGGATCAATGGAACCGAATAGAAGACCCAGAAATAAACCCACACACATATGGACACCTGATCTTTGACAAAGATGCCAAAACCATACAATGGAAAATAGATAGCATCTTCAACAAATGGTGCTGGTCTAACTGGATGTCTATATGTAGAAAAATGCAAATAGATCTATACTTATCACCCTGCACAAAACTAAAGTCCAAGTGGCTCAAAGACCTCAACATAAAACCCGACACATTCAATAGGTCGAAGAAAAAGTAGGGAATACCCTAGAACTCATTGGTACAGGAGACACTTTCCTGAACAGAACACCAACAGCACAGGCTCTAAGATCAACAATCAGTAGTTGGGACCCCATGAAACTGAAAAGCTTCTGTAAAGCAAAGTACACAGTCATCAAAACAAAACAACTGCCTACAGATTGGGAAAGAATCTTCACTAACCCTGTATCTGACAGAGGGCTAATATCCAGTATGTATAAAGAACTAAAGAAGCTGAAAAGCAGTAAACCAAGTAATCCACTTAAAAAATGGGGTACAGAGCTAAACAGAGAATTCTCTGTAGAGGAATACCGAATGGCAGAGAAGCACTTAAAGAAATGCTCAACCTCACTAGCCATTAGGGAAATGCAAATCAAAACAACCCTGAGATTTCACCTTACACCCATGAGAATGGCCAAGATGAAAAACTCAAGTGACAACACATGCTGGAGTGGTTGTGGAGAAAGGGGAACCCTCCTCCACTGCTGGTGGGAATGTAAACTTGTACAACCACTCTGGAAAGCTATCTGGCGCTTTCTCAGACAACTAGGAATAGTGCTTCCTCAAGATCCAGCCATACCACTTCTAGGCATATATCCAAAAGAGGCTCAAGTACACAATAAGAACATTTGCTCAACCATGTTTGTATCAGCCTTATTTGTAATAGCCAGAAGAAGCTGGAAAGAGCCCAGATGCCCCTCAACCGAAGAGTGGATGCAGAAATTGTGGTACATCTACACAATGGATTATTACTCTGTAATGAAAAATAAGGAAATCATGCAATTTGCAGGTAAATGGTGGGACCTGGAAAGAATCATCATGAGTGAGCTATCCCAGAAGCAGAAAGACACACATGGTATATACTCACTCATATAGGCTTATAGGATAAACCTAAAATCTAAAGAAACCAATCAATAGAGAGGACCCTGACTAAAACGCTCAATCCCCATCCCGAAAGGCGAAGAGAATGGACATCAGAAGAAGAAGAAAGCAGGAAACAACCTAGGAATGTGCCACAGAGGGCCTCTGAAAGGCTCTGCCCTGCAGACTATCAAAGCAGACGCTGAGACTTTATGGCCAACTGTTGCGCAGAGTGCATGGAATCTTATGTAAGAAGTGGGATATAGTAGGTTATGGAGAGGACAGGAACCTCACAAGGAGAGCAACAGAACTAAAAGATTTCAACACAGGGGTCTTCCCAGAGACTCATACTCCAACCAAACACCAGGCATGGGGATAACCTAGAACCCCTATGCAGATGTAATCCATGGCAGTTTAGTGTCTAAGTGGGTTACATAGTAATGGGAAGAGGGATAGTCTCCTACACAATCTGATAGGCCTGCTCTTTGATCACCTCCCCCTGAGTGGAGAGCAGTTTTACCAGACCACAGAAGATGACAATGCAGCTACTCTGGATGTGATCTGATAGACTAAGATCAGATGGAAGGAGAGGAGGACCTCTCCTACCAGTGGACTTGGGGAGGAGCATGCATGAAGAAGGAGGAGGGAGGGTGCGATCGGAAGGGGAGGAGGGAGGGGCTTATTTAGGGATACAAATTGAATAAAATGTAAAATAATAATAATAATAATAATAATAATAATAATAATGAAATAAAAGAAATGATCAATGTCATTAGTCATCAAGGAAATGCAAAACAAAACAACCCTGAGATTTCACCTTACAAGCATCAGAATAGCCAAGACCAAAACCTCAAGTGACAACACATGCTGGAGAGGTTGTGGAGAAAGGGAAACCCTCCTCCACTGCTAGTGGGAATGTAAACTGGTACAACCACTCTGGAAATCAATCTGGAGTTTTCTCAGACAACAAGAAATAGCACTTCCTCAAGATCCAGCTATACCATTCCTAGGCATATATCCAAAAGAGGCTCAAGTACACAATAAAGACATTTTCTCAGCCATGTTTGTAGCAGCTTTATTTGTAATAGCCAGAAGCTGGAAACAATCCAGATGCCCCTCAACTGAGGAATGGATACAGAAATTGTGGTACATCTATACAATGGAATATTACTCAGCAATAAAAAACAAGGAAATCATGAAATTTGCAGGTAAATGGTGGGAATTGCAAAAGATCATCCTGAGTGAGGTATACCAGAAGCAGAAAGACACACATGGAATATACTCACTCATATAGGCATAATATATAGGATAAACCTACTAAAATCTGTACACCCAAAGAAACTTATCAAGAGGAAGGACTCTGGCTAAAACGCTCAATCCTTATCCAGAAAGGAAATGAGGATGGACATCAGAAAATGGAGAAAACAGGGAACAATTCAGGAGCCTGCCACAAAGGGCCTCTGAAAGGCTCTACCTTACAGGGTATCAAAGCAGATGCTGAGACTTATGGCCAACGTTTGGGCAGAGTGCAGGGGAATCTTAGGAAAAAATTGGGAAATAGTAAGATCTGAAGAGGACAGGAGCTCCACAAGGAGAGCAACAGAACCAAAAAAATCTAAGCACAGGGGTCTTTCCTGAGACTGATACTCCAACCAAGTACCAAGCATGGAGATAACCTAGAACCGCTGCACAGATGTAGCCCATGGCAGTTCTGTGTCCAAGTGAGTTCTGTAGTAATGGGAACAGGGACTGTCTCTGACATGAACTGATTGTTCTGCTCTTTGATCACCTGAGTGGGGAGCAGCCTTACCAGGCCACAGAGGAAGACAATGCAGCCACTCCTGATGAGACCTAATAGACTAGGCTCAGAAGGAAGGAAAAGAAGACCTCCCCTATCAGTGGACTTGGGGAGGGGCATATGCAGAGAAGGGAGGGATTGGGAGGGGAGGAAGGAAGGAGCTACGGGGGGGATACAAAGTGAATAAATTGTAATTAATACAATTTTTTTTAAAATATTGGGAAAAAAAGAAAAATGATTGGGGTGCAGCTCAGTTTTCAGCAATAGTTGCTAACCAAGCCTGACATCCTGGATATGATTCACCATCAGATAAACTTAAATATATTTTTGTTACATGAAAAAATATCAAAAACTGAAATGCTATACTAAAATGATATCTAAATAGGCTGACTACTTATAGAACCAATTCATGTGATACATGGATTTTTCAAAGGTTTTATGAACAGTTTGTGAAGTATGGCCAATCTTAGTAATTAGAATGGTGGATAACTTGTGAGTTACAACCACACATTTCAAGAAAGTTAAAAGTTGTGGCACAGAACACTGTCTCTCTATGTAAACAGACCACACTTAAGAGGACGCCCCATTCCCAGTAGTAGATAGTCCACACAAAATAAACTCAATAGTATTTTTGGAGATTTTCCCCTCATATTGGATTGGCCTTCTGCTTGTCTATTATGGTTTCTGATTTTGTGTTTTCTGGAATTTTTTGACTGTGTGTGTATATACATGGGCGTATGTGTTTATGATTTTATTTTTCTTGTGGTGTATATTTTTTTGTAAAAATTTGTGTGTTTGTTTTCTAAAAAGAGAGAAAGAAGGCATGGAGATAGCTGGGTATAAAGGTAGGGATGATCTATAGGGAGATGAAAGAAGATAATGTATTGTATAAAATTTTTATCTTCAATAAAAATGCAGCTGCGATTAAATAGAGTTCTCAAAAATAAAACGAATACTAACTGCTGAAAAATATCTTAAAATTTTCAATATCCCTAGATATGAGGAAACTGTGAATTAAAAATACACTGAAATTTCATCTTACACTAACAGGATGGCTAAGATAAAAAAAATGTTGATAAAGGTTGGTGTGGATGTGGCAGAAAAGGAACGAACACCTGTATACTGTGTTCCTATTTCTGAAAACACCACATATTTCAATCACAGAACACAGAGAAACAGAGAAATCAGGTTGGCACTGACCTGTGAACCCCATGAGCTACAATAACAACCACAACCTGACAGATATACCCAATGATGCAATAGTAGCACAGATGCCAGGAGGTTACCCAATCATTTTATGACTGGATTTGAGGCTTGTTACACAATATAAAGCTGTACTGGCACCATTATTAGACCAAACACCTGCAGTTAGACAAATCATAGATCCTAGCAGAGAATATTAGTCTGCTAAATGGACATAGTAGTAAACCATTTTGTATTTATTTACCAGTATACTCCCAGGTTAAGGAATCTTCTCAGACAAGCTTCTGATTACAAAAGATAATCAATAACGAGAGCTACAACTGGCCAAGGTACAGAGAACAAGAGACCACAGAATGTACAGCCCTGAACGGAACACATGTACTGATTCTTCCCAGTAAAGGCTCAGGATCATGGTGGAGGAGAAAGAACATAAGAGCAGTAGGTAACTACAAAGAAAGAATGTCTTATGGATACAGCAGGAAAGTTGCACATATGAACTCAGAGAAGTTGTGATTCAACATACAAGATTTGTATGTTTCAAAACCAGACCAAATCCTAGCACAGTGACAGTTTGGGGCATGAAAGTCCACCTGTAAGCAAAGAACTGTGGGTAGCTCTTAAGTACTGGAAGGGAAAGGGTCAGTTTCCCCTAGAGCCCGTGAGAATTCATTCATGCTCTAGTAGACGGCCATGAACCTAAGAAAATTTGTGTAGCACATGGCCTTGATAAAGATGGGAACACAGAAAGTTGGAAGGGAAGGACAGAGACAGATCTTGCAATATTTGGGGGAGGGAGACATACTGTGATCAAAATGTTTCAAAATTTTCAAAGAACTAATAAAAACAAACAAACCAATATAGACAGTTCTATATTTATTTTAAAAATAACTTTCCTTGAGTAACAAATACTGTGCTCTCCTAAGACAGGTAGTGAATATCTTGCAAACAAATTAGATTTGACAGGTTCTTTCTTAAAGTATTTGGTCTCAGGAAAAGTAAATCAGGTATTAAAATTCTTGCCAACATGGACATGCTTATATGATATAAGCTTTTTAATTTTTCTTTTCAGTTTCAACAAACTAGGTAACATCTGTGATAATGAGTGTCACAGTCATTACACATGCTATTAGGAACCTAAGCACAACTGGGGCGTAAGCACTGAAATTACTGTAGATAAAGGCTGCCACTGTAGTTTCTTCATTGCTCATGGCAAACTATCCACATGGTCACCTCATCAAGGAGATTTACTGGCTGATCATGACAAGCTATCCAGATAATCACCCCATCCAGGGGATTTACTGGCTGATCATGGTGGATTCTCAATAACACCATAACATTCCCTTTCTATCTGAAAAAAAAAATAAAGAACACTTTAACAGGAAAGGAAATTAATTTGACAGTACACCAAACCAATTTAAAAAATTAAAAGTACTCAACAGGTGATTAAAAATGAATGTGATAGCAAATTAATGGTTGTAGATTTTCTTCCAGTAATCAGGACTTTGCTAGTGCTTTGTAGTTAGCTAGGTTTTCAGTCCAGGCATAGTTTTCCTCTTGTTATCCATATGCCCCCAGGTGAATATTATTTTACCCTTCATCAAAGAAAGGTCTCCTGACAATTTTTAGAGAGCACTACAGAAAACCACACCAATTAAATTGCAGAGTTGTGGAACACACTCCTGGTGAAACATTTACAAAATAATACTGCATGGAAAGCTCAGGAAACATTGTAGAAAAGGGAGCAGAAAGATTGTAAGAGCCAGAGGATCATGGAGTTTTCTGTGAGGCTGTGTCTGCTAGGAATGTCAGAAGCTAAGCACCCCCCAAAGTCTCAACAGCATGACTGCCCTAACAAGAGATGCAAAAGGAGGACAACAACAAACATGCCAAACTGGATGGAGAAAAGCCGACAATCCTCATCCCTACATAAAGAACTATAGGCAAACAAGACAGCTGGGAGTTAGACAAGATGCCCTTCTCAGGAAAGAGCACACCAATTGGTTGTTCAGTGCCAAAAACTCAGTAACATTATATGAGTAACATTATATGGCCTGAATAGATTCCATTTAATATGTGTGCACAAATACATTAATGCATGCAATAAGAATTGTTGAAAAAAATGATGCCATGTTTGAAGGAGAGCTGGGCTGAACATATGGGAGGGTTTCGACAATAAAAATGTAAAAATATCACAGCCTTGTCATCCAAATGATGAAGTTTTGATTTCATCTCCATGTATTCATTAGTTTAAAGTTGGAATCTTCTGATGGGGAAATATTTTCTAAAGTGAAAATGGGATAGCAGGAGGTAACACAACTTTTTTTTTCTACAGGGAAAATGATAATGAGTAATTTTAAGTCCAGTAAATGGAACAATAGAAACGAAATTTGAGAATGGTTGTAAGGTCCATTGTTGGAGATTCACAAAAAAGTTTTATATTTCCTAAATTGATGGGAAATACCCCTTAGAAAATCCAAAATTCTTTCACAATGAAAGCCCTGAAGAAACTCTGATTTAAAGGAATATAAAAAGAATATATATGTGTGTGTGTGTGTGTGTGTGTGTGTGTAGCTTACATATGCTAAACAATTGAGACACAAGTATTACCACTGAGATCAGGCATAAGACACAGGCCAACTTGTCCATGTGTAGTTAATATAGTCTCCTAAAAATCTTAGGTAGATAAAAGATACTAGCTCATGGGGTCTACAGAGACTGATGCACGAATGGAGGACCATGCAAGAAGAGGAACTAGACCCCCTGCTCAGATGTGGCAGATTGGCAGCTCAGTCTCCATGTGGATCTCTATCATGAACTCAGCTGACTGCTCTTTGATCACTTTGCCTCTGATAATGTGGCCTTCCCAGGCCAAGGAGAAAGAGAATCCAGGTAGTCCTGTTGAGACTTAAGAAGCTATGAGCAGTTGGCAATAGTGGAGGACTCCCCCTTTAAATGGACTAGGGGAAGGAGATGGTGGAAGAGGGAGGCAGGGTGGGACTAGGAGGAGTTGAGGGATGGGGCTTCAATTGGGATATATAATGAATAAATTGTAAAGAAAAAATAAAAATAAAAAATTATAAAAAACTTATCTAGAGCAAGAATACAAGAGGAAGAAATAAAATGGATTAAAGTAGGAAGTAAAAATGTTTTCTGCTATTTGCATATTGTATGATCATCTATGTAAGAGACCCTAATAGTCCATCAGCCAACTCTTAGAACTAATGAACTTTCAGCAGTAATTTTACACAAAATCAGTACACAAATATCAGCAGATGACTCAGCAGTAAAATCACTTGTCAATCAAGCATGAGAAACAGAGTAAACCCAGATGCATGTGGACATCCACCTGTATGTCATTGTTCAGGAGATGGAGACAGGGAAACTGCAGATCAAGGCAGCTAGCTAGATCAGTCCATGTTGGTGATATCTGGGTTCAAATGAGACACTTTGACTCAATGAAAGACATGGAGAGTGATGAGGAAGACTCATAGTATCAACCCCAGACCTCCACACATACACACACATGTGCTACACACACACAATGCACATATGAATATACATAGTAAAGCACACAAAAAACCACACATGAGAAAACAGGAGGTGTAATTTAAGTCAATAATGAGCATTCTGAGGAAGAAATTAGGAAAAAATTCTATTCAAAACAGCTTTGCAATGAAACACCATCACTACCACTGAAATATAACATAAGAATTATCTCACCAAAAGGATAAGGGGAAAGACCAATATAGTGCAAAATTTACAACACTGAAGGAAAAAATTGAAAGGGCACTATAAAATAGAAAGGCCTTTCTTTTTATGACAATTAATATTGTACAAATTACTTTACTAACAAAACCACTGTAAAGATTCTGCCCAATTCTTATCAACAAAAAGATGATACTTTTCACAGAAGTAGAAAACATCCCAAAACTCACAGGAAAGATCAGAAGATCCCAAATAGCCAATGTTGTCCTGAGGGAAAAAAAAAAGGCAGTAAGTATCACCATGTCTAATTTGAAATTACACTGCATATTTGCAGTACAGTGTAATCACTACAGTGACAGGATACTAGCAAAAAATGGAGATGTAGTTCTAGAGACTAGAGGCAAGAGACTAGACTCAATGAACATGCACAGATCCCACCAGCATCACTTTTTGAAAACAGATGAGAAAATCATACACTGGATGAAAATTCTGCAATAAATGGTGCTAGAAAAATTACACCCACATGGGTAAGGTTGATCCTAGATTCGTATTTCTCACCCTGAACACAAAGGTCTTCAAAATGGACCAAAGACCTTAATGTTAGACTTAAACTTAGAAACTAGTAGAGGAAAGAAGGGAAATATTTCAAGACATGGCGTTAGGCAATGACTTTCTGAAAAGAACTCATAGGTAAGAAATGAAGTCAGGAACTGATAAGTGGGATTGCCTGAAATTAAAAAGCTTCTACACAGCAAATGCTACCATGAAGACAAAACACAGCCAAGAAATGAGAGAAAACACTGCCGGCTACATACCTGACAGAGGACTGATACACAGAGTACACTGAGTGCACAAACTGAACACTAAAATTAAGAGGCAGCGTAATTAGTAAAAGGGCAAAGGATGGGAACACACTGTTCTCAGAAGACCGTATTTTTCTGGTTGTGTGCACATGGTTTCAGTGCTGACTACTCTGATCAGGACAACCAACAAAGGGACTCATTCCTGGGAGATGCTAAGTCTCTTCCTCCCAAGAGTTAATAGTTGTTTGTAGTTCTTTGTCTAGTGGAGGGACCTTTTGAGATTTACCCTTTCATGTTAACATGTCCAACGATCTTACCATTGTTTCTGTCCTGTTTATGCAGTCTCTCTAGGAGAGACTGTTTAACAACAGACTTCCTGGCAATATGAATCTTACCATCTTTCTACTCCCTCTTTCATAAAATTCCCTTAGACCAAGCAGGTTGTATTTCATATTTGTTTACACACACACACGACATACAAACATACAAAAAAAACCCCAAAACAAGCAAATAATGGAATACAGCTAAATTAGATTATCTGTGACCTAACTTTACCATTCCTGGACATGAACTTCTGTGATTCCAAGGTTGCACATCACAGAGATGTGAGCACTTCAATGTTTTAACCCTCTTCACATTAGCTAAGTTGTGGAAACAACTTAGGTTTCAGCACAGAGAACAAAGGAAAAGTAGTTTATATATGTAAGAGTGTTTCAGCCTTAGTAAATGAAGTCATGTCCTTTTTCGGAAAATGCACAAAACAAGTTCATTATATTAGAGTAATTAACTAAGCTAAGAAAGAGAGTATTAGATGTTTCCTCTCTTATGTAGATTTTAAATGTTATATGCATGATCTCTCTTGTCTCTTTTTTTCCTCTGTCTTCCTTGCTTTCCGTCTCTCTCACACTCCTAAATATAACCAGCTAAGTCTTGTATGTATGTTTTCAGGGATGACCATTTGGTATTGCATAACCAATTGGTGTGTTCTGACCTGGGGAAGACAATTCTCCCACACTCAGCATTCCTTAGTTTCCTGCAGCTGTAGGATTGATCTTTTGTGGGTTGTGTATGGGGTGGGGCATGTCTGTTGTTGTCCTTTTTCAGCTCATGTTTAGGAGTTCATGTTGGTGATCACTTTTATGGGTATAAGTTCTTATGTTGCTAGGAGATACAATTTCACAGCAGATTCCCTGATTGTTCTACAAAAATCCAGAATTTTGATTAAAAGAATAACATAAAGTTCACCTTCACAGGAACAGAAATATTAAGATTATATATCACCCATCTAAAGTTTACCTAGAACTTCACTATAAAATTATTTTCATCTCTTCTCATCAAGTATTGGAACCAAAAACCAAAAACAGAACACATAAACTGTATTTTTACTCTCTATATGAATATCATCTACTCACTTAACTCTGACAAAACAACAGCACAAAGGAAGGAGAGGGAGTCTTTTAGTGTGCTTCCCCACCATATAATTAGGAAATCCTGACAGAAAGTATACATTAAAAAAGTATTTTAAATGTTTCAGCCATGAACTCAACATACTGACTCGTGGCACCTTCAAGAATGATGTCAAAGTTTGAATCTGATGGCTTGGTCATGAGTGTCTGCAGTGCTACTCAGAATATTTAATTACTCTGCAAAGTCCTTTGAGAATTGTGAATATTATTTCTGAAATCATTACTTTTAATACTCATGTACTTACTTAAGACCCATTTTGTAGTGATGCAATCTTCAAACTCCTGTTTCATCAAATACACAGAGAAAATCTCAAATTTAAAGGAATCCTGTTTGCTGGGGTCAGTAAGAACTGATTTCACCTCAGGATCTCAGTACAAGTTCATGCAGAGTTTGCTGATAGTGATCCGATGGCTGTAATCCATGGCCACATCAGCATGTTTACTCAACTTCCTGGGTTAATTTAAGACATCACTGGCATCAGTAGAATGGACCCAGGTAACTTTTGTAGGTATCTGGGTGCAATGCAAAGGCTTCTTTCACATTGGCTGTCTTTGCTGTTGGTATAATGTTCTTTTAAAATGTATATGCCTTACCCTTGTTAATTCAAATGCTGATTTCCCCACCCCCAACTCTCTGGTTTCAATCTGGATATTGCATTGTGATACTCATTCTAAGCATCCTGTCTCAACACTTGTGTAAACAGGAACAAAATAAAAGCAACTAGACACAATGTTGAGCAGGGAGGAGCCAGAACACAGGAAAGAGGGGAGGAGCCAAAAGGCAACAGATAAGTGGGAGGAGAAGGAGAGTGAGAGGAGAGCGAGGAGAGCTGAGCTGGAAGAGAGATCTTGGAGGACGTGGAGCATCAACCAGACCTAAGATTTCACAAAAAGCAAGTATAATGTGGGAAATCAATGTTAGGAAACTGAGGGCTTGTAGGTTTAGGAGGGAGTAAATATTGTCCAGCATTGTGTTCTAGGTTAAATAAAAATCCAGTCTCTGTGTGTTGATTTGGTTATGCAGCTGTTTAAAATTAACAGCAAGCATTACAAGAAGATAAACCAATAGTAAATATTAATAATTGCTTACAACACTTTGCCAACTCATGCTGATATGCAACAATAAATCAAACAAGACGTTAATGTGTCCCTTCTCCAGTTCCAAGTCCACCATTCACTGGCAGCATCTGATGGTGTGAAGCATAGTTTGCCAAACAGAACTTAGATGACCCCAAAGTCCTAAAAGTTCATTTTGCATCTCTGTCAGTTTTGTAAGTGCTACCTTCCCCTCAAGAGGGAATGACTTTGCATTTTTAGATTACAAATATTGTGTGGCATTTTTAGAGCAGTATCAGAAACTGCGTACTCTGGAGCCCAGAGTCTGGCCTACATTGCATATTAGTATATAAAAACATTAAGGAAGGTACTAATAGTTATTAAATAGCTGTCAGTAATTGCGCTTTCGCAAACTTTGATGATAAAAACACAAATAACATAATATAATTTGTTACACGAATTTAAGCCAAAATTCCGTGTTTAGAGGAATGCAAACACCCCTTGTATTTCTCTTGTTTTACTGTATTTTTGATTGCTATAAAAATATATGTGGCTCATGATTATGCTGTGCGGCAAGATCAAACAACATCTGGTGGGGCAGGGGTCTTCTGGCTATACTTGTATACTATCATAGCATAGTAAACAAGGGCAGCATGGATCACACAGCTTTCAAGAGCTGCTTTTTGCAGTCAGGCAGGGTACCTTCATTTAGATATTTCACATGAAGTTTGTACAGTAGTAGGTTTCCGTATGATTTCTTTATATATACTTAATTTTCTTTGATCTTCTCTCCCTAATCCTTTTCTTCTCTATCTTTGTCCTTTCTTCTCTATCTTTCTCCTCCCCCTCTGTTTTCATATTCCCTGTGATCCACAATCTCAGCCTCAATTCAGGATCCCTGCCCTGTCTCTTTGCCCCATTTTAGTTTCCTAGTCTCTACAGACACTATGGATTAAATATGTTTTCTAGTTCATCCACTTTCCTGCAAATTTTATTTTTCTTTACAGTTGAATGAAATTCTGTGCTCTCTCTCTCTCTCCCTATGTATCATCTAGCTATATCATGATTTCTTCATCCATTCTTCTGAGGATGAACATCTAGTCCAGTTGCATTTGCTGGCTGTTGTATGCAGAGCAGCAATGAGCTTGTCTGGAAAACTAGCTGGTAGTAGGACATAGAGTGCTTTGGTTGTATGCTGGAGATTAGCACATCTGGATCATATGGTGATTTTGTTTATTTTTTAATATTAATTACAGTTTATTCATTTTGTATCCCAGCTCTATCCCCCTCCCTCACCCCCTCCTATCCCCACCCTCCCAACCTCATCTCCTCCCATGCCCCTCTCCAAGTCCACTGATAGGGGAGGTCCTCCTCCCTTTCAATGTGACCCTAGCTTATCAGGACTGGCTGCATTGTCCTCCTCTGTGCCCTGGTAAGGTTGTTTCCCCTCAGGGGGAGGTGATCAAAGAGCCAGCCACTGAGTTCACGTCAGAGACATTCCCTGTTCTTCTAACTAGAAAACCCACTTGGAGACTGAGCTGCCATGAGCTACATATGAGTAAGGGTTCTAGGTTATATCCATGAATCGTCCCTGGTTGGAGTATCAGTCTCAGAAAAGACTCCTGTGCCCAGGTTTTTGGTTCTGTTTATTTCCTTATGGAGCTCCTGTCCTTTCTAGGTCTTACCATCTCTCCCTTCTTTCATAAGATTCCCTGCACTCCTACCAAAGTTTGGGTATGAGTATCAGCATCTGCTTTGATACACCGTTGGGTGGAGTCTTTCAGAGTCGCTCTGTGTTAGGCTCCTGTCCTGTTCCCTGTTTTATCCTTCTTCCAATGTCCATACCATTTGTCTTTCTGAGTGAGGATTGATCATCTTACCCAGGGTCCTCCTTCTTGCTTAGCTTCTTTAGGTGTACAGATTTTATTACATTTATCCTATGTTATATATCCACTTATAAGTGAGTATATACCATGTGTGTCTTTCTGCTACTGCAATACCTCACTCAGGATGATCTTTTCTAGATCCCACCATTTGCCTGCAAATGTCATGATTTCCTCCACTGAGGGACATCTGGGTTGTTTCCAGGTTCTGGATATAACAAATAAAGCTGCTACTAACATGTTTGAATAAATGTCCTTATTACTTGAGCCTCTTTTGGATATATGCCTAGGAGTGGTATAGCTGGATTTTGAGAAAGCACTATTCCTAATTGTCTGAGAAAGCTCCAGATTTATTTCCAGAGTGGTTGTGTGTGTAAGTTTACATTCCAACCAGCAATGGTGGAAGGTTCCCCTTTCTCCACATCCTCTCCAGCATGCATTGTCACTTGAGGTTTTTATCTTCACCATTTTGATGGGTGTAAGGTGAAATCTCAGGGTTGTTTTGATTTCTATTTTTGTTTATTGTTTTAAGAAATCCCAGACTGGTTTCCATAGTGGATGCACTAATCTACTATTCCACTTAAAGGGTTCTTTTTCCCCCACTTTCTCACCAATTATTTTTAATTTTATTCCTGATGATAACCATTCTGACTGGAGTGAGATGAAATGCCAAAGTAACTTCAATCTCTTTTTTTCCTGTAGTGGCTAAGCATGCTATTCACTCTTGTTCCTTAGTTGGTTCTGTGGACTCCTTCAGTTTTGTCATTCCTTCCTCCGTTATGTTTGCTTACATTGTGAACATAAACAACACAACTCTCATCAAAAGGGGACAAAACTTTATTCTGGAGCCAAATATTAGTGAACATAGCCCAGGAACACAGGAACACAGATTTGTGGAGTCGGAATTTCATGTCCCAAAACTGTAACAGTTTCATGATAACAGGACTAATCAAATCACTGTTTAAAAAAAAAATGAGTGATTGCAACTGAGAAAATGCCACACAGAAAATACTATGAGACCATTTGTATCTAAGGATTGTAGGCAGAAATAAGAATCAAATTATGATATGAAAGTATTGTTTATGTTCTCACAGGGGAACACACCTCTGTGAAAACAAAACTGACCTGAAAAGAAAAAGATGAATTTTAACTATTGAAAGTGCATTCACCAGTTGAGGGTGGTATAGTTAAATATACAAATTAAGAGGAACAGAAAGAATAATAAATAATTATAAACAAGGGCTGGAGAGATGGCTTAGTGGTTAAGAGCACTTACTACTCTTACAGAGGACTGAGTTTGATTCTCAGCTTCCACGTTAAGCTGCTCACAACTGCTTATAACTGTGGCTTCAGAGGCCCTGATGTCTCTGGCCTCTGTGGGCACCTTCACTCACATGTGAACACTAACCCAAACACATCATTAAAAATAAATAAATCTTAATGCAAAAGGATGAACAAGAGCACAGTAGGGAATATTAATTTTCTGCCTTACTGAATCTCAACTTCAGAGGCTCCCAAAAGACAGCCACATGCCTAAGAATTGGCAGTGAAAAGTCTCAATGCATTGTTAGCACCTTACATTAGGCCCCTTACATTAGGCCCATCCTCACCCTGACTTACAGAAAGAATCCTCTTTTTTCTGATTATTTTCTCACTCACAGTCACCCATTTTATTTAAGTATTTGTGATTCACCGTGTTAGTGTTCATTTTATCATAGCATTATTGTGCAAGCTGCATTTAGTTATGATTGACCTTTCTACCTAGAATTTCTAGTTAGTTATCATCATTGATTGTTTCAGTTCTTTGTCAGTTTCACTGAGTTACACTGATTATTGCAGGGATTCTAGGTATTTTAAGGTCACCAAACTAGACGTTAGCACAGTCTGTCCACAAGAGGTCAGTGTAACCTGTGAAAAGGGGAGAGAAATAGTGCATCACAAACTTAAAAGATGACCAATCAAGTGTAGTCAAGGTTTTTACTGATACATTAATGCTGTTAAAATATAATTATGTGTTACATTTTCTTTGTTTACTTTACTTTTATGTTATCTTTCTTCATGGTGGGGTAAGTATGCACCACATATAAGTATAATCAGTTTAACAAAAATAATCACTGTGTATTTCATCTCTGGGCATTATCATAGTACCATAACTAGTTTTATTGTCCATAATTTACAATTCATCACACATATGAATATATTCAAATGGATACCATTTTTAAAGGAACAATGGGCACTTTAGTCTTCTTGAACTTCTCAAATGAACAAGCTGTTTGTTTCAGTGAATCTAATGTTAAGTAAAAATAACGTTCCTATGTCAGCCCTAAATAAACTATGAGTAAATATTTAATTAGAATTGTACATTTATTGAAAATATTTTCTTTTTATGTTTTACAATTTATTTACTGTGTATCCAAATTGTAGCCCTCTCCCTCATCTCTTCCCAGTCCCACCCTCCCTCCCTCTTTCTCCCTATCCCTCTCCCCTAGTCCTCTGCGGGAGTCCTCCTTCCCTACCATTTGACCCTAGCTTATTGAGAGTCATCATGACTGCATGGGTCCTCTTTCTCTGTGGCCTGGCAAGGCTGCCTCACCAGGGTGAAGTGATCAAAGAGCAGACAACCAAGTTCTTGTCAGAGACAGCTCCTGCACCCCTCACTAGGGAACCCAGGTTGAGACTGAGCTGCCTATCAGCTACATCTGAGCAGCGGGTCTAGGTTTTCTCCATACATGATCCTTGGTTGGTGCATCACTGTCTGTAGGTTCCCCCTAGTACCAGATTTATTGGCTTTATTGGTCTTCTCTTGGAGCTCCTGTCCCCTCTGGGTCCTTTTATCCCCCTTCTTCCATAAGACTTTCTGCACTGTGTCCAAAGTTTGGCTGTGAGTCTCAGCACCTGCTTCAATCCCCTGCTGAGTGGAGAGGACTTTTATAATAGGCTCCCATCTTGTTTACTCTCCTCTACTGCTTCCAGTGTCTATCCTTTTTACCCTTGTGAGTGAAAATTAAGCATCCTCTACTATAAAACAAGGACATCTGCTCAACTATGTTCATAGTAACTTTATTTATAATAGCTAGATCTGGAAACTACCCAGAAGTCCCTCAACCAAAGAATGGATACAGAAATTGTGGTATATTTACACAATGGAATACTATTCAGCTGTTAAAAACAAGGAAATCAGGAAATTTGTAGCCAAATGGATAGAACTAGAAAAAATCATCCTGAGTAAGGTTGCCCAGAAGCAGAAAGACACACATGGTATGTATTCATTTTAAGCAGCTATTAGCCATATGATACAGGATAACCATACTAATAGGTTATTCCATTCTACATTATTAATTAGAATGTGTAATATATGAAAACCTACACTTCAAGTTCAGAGTTTAAAATGACCAACGTTTAGCTATTTGGGATGTAATTAACATTGTGAGAGACTTCACTTGATATTTAGCAAAGCAAAATTTTAAACAGAGAGAAAATTAAAAATTAAAGCAAATAGCATGATTTCAAAATTCTCATTTGTTTGCATCCCAAATGTTGGCACTCAGTACCCCTGTGCTTTGTGCATATTTCCCCTGTTAAGATAGCCATAAAGATTGGGAAAGAATCATCACCAACCTTTTATCTGACAGAGGACTCATATCCAGTATATATAAAGAACTAAAGAAGCTGAAAAGCAGCAAACCAAATAATCCACTTAAAAAGTGGGGAACAGAGCTAAACAGAGAATTCTCTGTAGAGGAATATGGAATGGCAGAGAAGCATTTAAAGAAATGCTCAACCTCATTAGCCATTAGGGAAATGCAAATCAAAACAACCCTGATCTTTCACCTTACACCCATCAGAATGGCCAAGATGAAAAACTCAAGTGACAACACATGCTGGAGTGGTTGTGGAGAAAGGGGAACCCTCCTCCACTGCTAGTGGGAATGTAAACTGGTACAGCCACTGTGGAAATCAATCCGGGGCTTTCTCAGACAACTAGGAATAGCGCTTCTTCAAGATCCAGTCATACCACTTCTAGGCATATATCCAAAAGAGGCTCAAGTACACAAAAAGGACATTTGCTCAACCATGTTTGTAGCAACTTTTTTTGTAATAGCCAGAAGCTGGAAACAGCCCAGATGCCCCTCAACTGAAGAATGGATGCAGAAATTGTGGTACATCTATACAATTAAGTATTACTCAGCAATGAAAAATAAGGAAATCATGAAATTTGCAGCTAATTGGTGGAATCTGGAAAGGATCATCCTGAGTGAGTTGTCCCAGAAGCAAAAAGACACACACGGTATATACTCACTCATATAAACATACATCATAGGATAAACCCACTAAAATTTGTACATCTAAACAAACTAAGCAAAAGAGAGGACCCTAGCTAAAATGTTCAATCCCCATCCTGAAAGGCAAAGAGGATGGATATCAGAAGAAGAAGAAAACAGGAAACAACCTAGAAACCTGCTACAGAGAGCCTCTGAAAGCCAGAAGAAGAAAATAGGAAACAATCTAGGAACCTGCCACAGAGGGCCTCTGAAAGCTCTACCATGCAGACTGTCAAAGCAGATGCTGAGCCTGATGGCCAACTGTCAGGCAGAGTGAAAGGAATTTTATGTAAGAAGTGGGAAATAAAAGAGCTGGAGAGGACAGGGTCTCCACAAGGAGAGCAACAGAACAAGAAAATTTGAACACAGGGAACTTCCCAGAGACTCATACTCCAACCAAGGACTATTCATGGAGATAACCCTGACAATGCAGCCACTTCTGATGAGAACTGATAGACTAAGATCAGAAAGAAGGAGAGGAGGACCTCCCCTATCAGTGGACTTGGGGAGGGGCATGCATGCAGAAAGGTGGAGGGGAGGGTGGGACCAGGAGTGGAGGAGGGAGGAGCTTATGGGGGGAATTCAAAATGAATAAAGTGTGATTAATAAAAGTTAAATAAAAAATTAAAAAAAGATAGCCATAAATGAGAGGCCTGGTGTTCTTTTGGAAATAAAATGCTTGAGCAAGAGACCATCGAGAAATTCCCACAAAGGTAAGCTTAGAACTGGACCTTAGCCTGCAGTTACAGTTGTGGTCATTCACCTGACATCACATGTGCATGAGAACTGACATGATAATAACTTGGAATCTCTTTCTACAGTGGTTAGATAAATATTGGACATAGAGTCAAAATTCTTAGGCACACTAGTTTTCATTAAATACCATCATTTCATATTTATATCTGGCAAACTGGAAATAGAAAAGGTAGTTACTTGGTGCTATAATTATGGTAGATACCTACTCTTATTAGTTCAAAGTATAAGAAAATATTTTATCACTTGAAGTAGCAAATCTCTAATAATACATTTGATCACAACCCTAAGGGTGTGCTCTATTTAAGTTTCATTTGTTAATGTACTTATATATAAATAGCATGTATATACTATACCTATCTTCTCTTGAAGTTTTATATTAATATCTTTTAGGTACATAAAGGATATTTTTCTTTTTTAGTTTTTTTTAAATTTTTTTTATTAATTATAGTTTATTCAGTTTGCATCCCACCTGTAACCCCTTCCCACATTCCCTCCCAAAGCTACCCTTCCTTCCTCATCTCCTCTCATGCCCCTCCCTAAGCCCACTGATAGGGGAGGTCTTCCTCCCCTTCTTCTGACCATAGAATATGAGGTCTCATCAGGTTTGGCTGCACTGTCTTCCTCTGTGGGAAGGTCAGCCACTGAGTTCCTGTCAGAGATAGTCCCTGTTCCCCTGGGCTTTATCTAGGCAGGGGTTGTAGGTTATCTCCATGTATGGTCCTACCTTATCAATAGACTTAGGGAGCAGCATGGGACAAGATGCAAGAGGAGGGTGGGATTTCGAGGGATAAAGGAGGGGGCTACAGGTGGGATACAAAGTAAATAAACTGTAATTTATTAAAAAATAAATTAATTAAAAAATAAAATAAATTTTGGGGCTAATAAGATGCAATTTAAAAAACCTGATATATTGTAATGAGTAGAGCTATGGTATGCTAGAACAGAAGGAGAAATTGAGACAACAACATTGGATCACTTAAAATATAGTTATGCTCAACAAGCATAAATTAAAGAGAATTTTAAGGTAAAATTCAAGAACAAAAAGACACTCATGATACATATTAAGAAGTTTCACTTCTATTTGGTTTACTGGCAACTTCTGGAAAAGTTAGTAAAGACCTTTTTACAGGTCAAACATAGGTCAAGACAGCAGAAAATATAATTCTGTCCCATGCTGATCAAATACATCCTTTTATTTACTCTTTCGCAAATATTTCATATTTAATTATATTTAACATTTACATATAAAATGGGATGTTCATGTTTTTAGAATTTATTCAGTCTTTGCTTTATATCCATTTTCTCTCCTTTTTAACATTTTTGTCTTCAATTACCAATTCATTCATCTCTGGGTATCTGCATCATGTTTATTCTAACACCCCGTTTTTAGTTTTTGCTCTACTTGTTAATACAAAACTGGCATGTAAACTCTTCTATTTCACATGGATAATTTCCCCATGTAGTTTCATGAATGAATCTTCAACAAGAAGTGATGACTCCAATTTCTTGTCAGCATCTACATTTGACAACATCTCTTTAGATTCAGTTTTTCACCCCTTGTATATTGTATGTCAATCTCTAGGTCTGTTACAATTTTTTCCAATGCTTAGGAAGAAAGCTGTGTTTTAAAATATAAACTGGATCTTATTTGTATTCCAATCAAATGTCATGTTTTACAGCTCTTAACAAGCATGTGTTCATGGAATTCCATTATATAAAAATTATATATATATATGTGTGTGTGTGTGTGTCCTTTTTATTTACATATTTTGCCTGATGTTTATTTGCTGTTGTTCTGGATTTGTATCCTGAGAATTGAGAAATGGTTGAGTAAATATTTTATCACTTTTTTCTTTTAAAGAAATTTTTTTTGTTTTTGTTTGTTTGTCTATCTGTTTGTTTGTTTTTGTAGAAAAGGGTTTCTCTGGGTAGCCTTGGTTGTTCTGGACTTGCTTTGTAGACCAGCCTGGCCTTGAACTCACAGAGATCTGTCTGCCTCTGCTGCCCTAATGCTGGGATTACAGATGTGCACCATCTGTACTTTCTATACATTACAGTGTCAGAAATTCAAAAATGAATATATTTTGGAATAGGTGTTTTATTTTATTTTTTCAATTTTTATTTTACTTTATGTCATTTGAATCTAATTTATTTTGTGGAATCTTGTTAAATTTTTTGGACATCTTTAACCATAACTTAGGTCTATTTTATAAACTATATCATGAGTACTTGAAAACAAGATTTACATATTCAATATTAGTTTTAGGAAAGAATACCTGAAATCAACATGGACACCAACTCAGTACCATGTTTTTTTTCCTTGAAAGACAGGAGGAGACTTTTGGTTCTTCCAGCTAAAATATTTCTTTCTTAAGTATATATGGAATTAGAAATATAGTCACTTCACTCTGCCACTCTGCTACCAATATTATTAAGATATTTTCAAAGACTTGTTTATTTCCCTAACTAATGTTCTCTTCTTTGTAGCATTACACAAATATTCATATGATTTATGCTTTCTTATTTTCAAATATTTAAAGCATATATAATGACCGAATTGTAAACTTCGATGGCATATAATCTTCAATATGACAAGAAATACAAATGCCTATTCTCTTCTAAAGATAAACTTATGCATTCATTTCTTTTAAAATGGTATACAATGTGGCTCAGGATACTGGAAAATACATTGACAGATTCAGTTGTTTTTAAAACAATCACTACCGCAGAAATATTTTCTATGTTACCATCTTTATTAAGAAGTCTTTATCTTTCTTTGTATTATTTTTATTTCTTACTTTTTAATTTCTAGTACTTTCTATCATTTCTGTTATTTTTATTCTCTTTAAAATTATTTTTATCTTTGTTAATTATAGTTTATTTACTTTGTATCCCTCCCTACTCCCCTCCCAATCACATCCTCCCTCCCTTTTCCCCATCTGTGCCCCTCCCCCAGTCCAGTGATAGGGGAGGTCTTCCTTTCCTTTCTTCTGATCCTGGTCTATTAGGTCTCATCAGGAGTGGCTGCATTGTCTTCCTTTGTGGTCTGGTAAGTTTGCTCCCCACTTAGGGGGAGGTGATCAAAGAGCAGGCCAATCACTTCATATCAGAGACAGTCCCTGTTCCCATTACTATGGAGCCCACTTGGACACTGAACTGCCATGGGATACCTCTGTGCAAGAGTTCCAGGCCATCTCCATGAGTGGTCCTTGCCTGGAATTATCAGTCTCAGAAAAGACCCCTGTGCCCAGGCCTTCTGGATCTGCTGCTCTACTTGTGGAGCTCTAATTTCCTTTTTCTTTTTCTTTTTTATTTTTGCTATCTAGTCTAACTATCATGGTTAATTTTTGTCAGCTTGACACAGCTAGGGTCCTGTTGGAAGAAGGGACTTCAGTTAAGGAACTGAGCAAAGTCTCCATCAAATTGGTCTCTAGGCAAGGCTATGCTGGTGTTCTCTAGATTAATGACTGGTGTGAGGGTGTCCAGCCCACCCTGTGAGATGGCAAACCTGAGCAGTTGATCCTGTGTTGTAGAAGACAGCAAGCCGAGTACTCAATAAGCAGCACTGCTCCATGGTTTCTGCTTCAGTTCCTGCCTTAGGTCCCACACTGAGATCCTGCCCTGACTTTGCTTTATGGTGAAGCTTGATCAGGATGTGTAAATCAAACAAATCTTTTCCTCCCCAGCTTGCTTTGGGTCTGTGTTTTATCACAGCCAAAGAAACAGAATACTAACGAATTTGCATTTTTGTTTGTTTGTGCATCTTTAAAAAAAGCTTTTCAGTTCACTCATCTGTGTTCTTTTTAGTGTGTATTTCATTCTCTTTTGTCATGGTGATATTCTTTCTTATGTTTAGTTTTGGATTTCAATATTTTTGCTTACTCAGGGACCCGAGTCAAACAATTTTAGTTTATTTCAATATTTTCTAGTTTTATGTAGGCATGTGGTCTTTTATCTTTAGCGGCCATATCTCTTAAGATTTAGTAGGGCATGTTCTCATTCTTTACTGATTTCAAGAAACTGTTTTATTTCCTTTTTGGCTTCTTCCTTGACTCAATGGACATACAAAATAATGTTTAGAAATTTTGTGTATTTGTACAACTTAAAATGTTTCTATTGTTAAATTGTGGTTTTATTATGCTGTGGTCAAAAATTATGTTTTTAATTTTTGTGATCTTACTGAGAATTATTTTGCAGCCCTACTCGTGGTAAATTTTAGGAGTGTGCCCTATAGTGCACCTGTTGAATGAAATTTTCTGTATATATCTGTTTAGCCAGTTGAATTAGTACTAAACTCCAATGCTGAATTTTTGCCTCAGTGATTTTCTCATGGATTGAAGTGAGATTTTCAGAACTCCAGCTCTCACTGGGTTGAGTCTGTTTTGAAAATTTTATTTATTTTTAAAATTTAATCACTTTACAGGCTGATCCCAGCCCCCTTCCTCCTCTCATCCCAGTCCCATCCTCATGCTTCCTCCTCATGCTCCCCTCTGTCCTTCTCAGAGAAGGGGAGGCCCTCAAGGGTACCAACGCACCCTGGTACTTTAAGTTCTACCACGAGTAAGGACAGACCCTTCCACTGAGGCCAGACAAGGCAACTCAGCTAGGGGAAACTGATGCAAAGACAGGCACAGAGTCAGAGACAGCCCTTCTTCCATTGTTAGGGACCCACGTGTTGACCATGCAGCACACCTGCTATGTACTTGTATAGGGGGCCTGGGTCCAGCCCATGCATGCGCTTTGGTTGATGGTTCAGTATCTGTGAGCCAACATAGGCCCAGATTAGTTTACTCTGTAGCTCATCTTGTGGTGTTCTTGACCCCGCTGGCTCCCTCAGTCATTCCTCCCTCTCTTCCCCCTAACTCTCCAATTGTTTTGTTGTGGGTCTATGCATCTTTTTCCATCAGCTGCTAGATGAAGCCTCTCAGAAGACAGTTATGCTAGGCTCCTGTCTGCAAGCACAGCAGAGTGTCATTAATAATGTTGGAGGCTTGTTCTGTCCCACAAGGTGGTTCTCAAGTTGGGCCAGTCATTGTTTTGCCATTCCCTCAATCTCTGTTCCATCTTTATGGCTTCACTTCTTGTAGGTGAGACACATTTTGGGGTGAAAGTTTTATGAGTGGTTTGGTGTCCCCCTCCCTCCTCTGGAAGCCCAATCTGGCTACACAGAGTGGTGACTTCAAGTTCTATAGCCCTTAGGAGCCTCAGGTAAGATCAACCCCACAGACTCCAGGGAGCTTCCTAAGTCTCAGATAGTCCCCAACCCAACAGTTTTCATTTTCTCACCAGATCCTGCCACTCCCACACTCACACCCTCCTCCTCTCTCCACACCCCATCCCCTCCCCTATTATCAGCCCTACCCCATCTCCCACCCAGGTCCCTCCCTGCATATACTTTGGATGTCTATTTTATTTCCCCATCTGAGTGAGATTCAAATGTCCTCCCTTGGGCCCTCCTTGGCTTCTCTGGGTCTGTGGATTGTAGCATAGTTACCCTATACTTTATGACTAATACCCAATTACAAGTGAGTACATACCATGTGCTTTTTTCTGGGTCTGGCTTATGTCATTCAGGATCATCTTTTCAAGTTTCATCCACCTGCATACAAATTGTAAGATGGTTTTATTTTAAATAGTGAGTAGTATTCCATTGTGTAAAGGTACCACATTTTCTTCATCAGTTCTTCAGTTGAGGGACATCTAAGTTGTCTCCAGTATTTTTTTTAATTTTAAATTTATAATTTTTTTATTAATTATAGTTTATTCACTTTATATCCCAACTGTAGCCTCCTCCTTTTTCTCCTCCCAATCCCACACTCCCTCCCTCTTCTACAACATAGCCCTTCCCTAAGTCCACTGATATGGGATGTCCTCCTCCCCTACCACCTGATCCTGTTCTATCAGGTCTCAGCAGGACTGGCTTCACTGTCTTCCTCTGTGGCCTGGTAAGGCTACACCCCCCTCAGCGGAGGTGATCAAAGAGCAGTCCATTGAGTTCAGATCAAAGACAGTCCCTATTCCCAATATTAGAGAACCCACTTGGAGACTGACCTGCCATGGTCTACATCTGTTCAGGGTTCTAGGTTATCTCCATGAATTGTGCTTGGTTGGAGTATCAGTCTCAGAAAAGTTCCCTATGCCCACATTTCTTTTTTCTCCTTGTAGAGCTCATGTCCCCTCCAGGTCTTTCTATCTCCCCCTTCTTTCATAAGATTCCCTTGCATTCTACCCAAAGTTTGGCTATGAGTCTCAGCATCTGCTTTGATACCTTGCTGGATAGAGTCTTTCAGAGGCCCTCTGTGGTAGGCTCCTGTCCCGTTCCCTGTTTTCTCCTTCTTCCAATGTCCATGCCATTTTTGCCTTTCTGAATGAGGATTGGTCATCTTACACGGGTCCTCTTTCTTGCTTAGCTTCTTTAAGTATACAGACTTTAGTGTGATTATCCTATGTTATATCTCTAATATCCACTTATAAGTGAGTTTATACCACGTGTGTCTTTCTGCTTCTGGGATACCTCACTCAGGATGATCTTTTCCTATCATTTGCCTGCAAATTTCATGATTTCCTTATTTTTAATTGCTGAGTAGTAGTCCATTGTGTAAATGTACCACAATGTCTATATCCATTCCTCAGCTGAGGGACATCTGGGTTGTGGCTAGCTCTGGATGTTACAAATAAAGCTGCTACGAACATACAGTTTCTATTATGAATAAAGCACATCGAATGTTTGCTGAAAATGATTAGAAATGTCTTATTGGATATGATTTGAAATATATTATTGCAACTAATATTTCCTTTTGTCAAACTGATGTTTTTAAAAATATTTAGTGACTTTAGAGGTCACAATATATACTCTATGACTTAATTCTATTCTTGTACTTATAGGTATGTCTAATACAGTACACTTGCAGTTAGCTTATGTAAAATATTTATTTTTCCAATTTTCAATGCAAGTGTTTCTTTACCTATGAAGTAATTTTCTTATAAGGTAAGAATCTCATGTTTAGATGTTTGGTTGATTTAGGCAGTGTATATAATTAAGGAATTTCACCTGTTAACACCCAAGCTCATTATTTATAATTAAAGCTATCCCACTGTAATTCATTCACTTTCTTTTTTCTTTTATACATCTATTGTTCCCTTTTTTCTCATACTTTTTTTGTAAGTTGGTGGTTTCTTCATTGTTACTTTGACTGGTAAAGGCAACACTGAAATAAATATTTGAATATATCTGTGAGTAAGTTTTCAGAAAGGATTGCCCTCTCCATTCTCTATGGTGTGTGTGTGTGTGTGTGTGTGTGTTGTGTGTGTGTGTGTTGTGTGTGTGTGTGTGTGTGTGTGTGTGTGTGGTGTCTCTGCCACATAATATTGTCACAAAAATCGTACTGACCTTGCTTGTCATGTTGGAAACTAGTCCTTCAAATCATGGGATAAAATACATCTGTAATATCAAAATTTGGTTTTGGCAAAGGACTTGGTCAGTGTGGTGAGAAGTTAATTAAGGGAGGTTGCTTTTAAAACCAAAGAATTTCTATAAGGGATGCATCCTACAGTTGTTTGAAAGTTTGTAGTTCAGTAAAATATGAGGTCAAACAAGAAGGCCCAGGTAGATCACATGTCAATATCCAAGGGCTTCTTAGGCAAACAGAAACATTGGGGAATTTCAGAAATGGTAGGCATTGTGTTTCCTGAAGAGGAGGGAATACAGATTTACCTACTCATCTACTCAGGGGATTTGTGCACTAAGATTCTGAGAATAAACTACCCAGCTACACCTTGAGCCTAGGAAAGGCTCGTGGATAGATAAGTTGGACAAAATATGAAGTAGAAGTTTCTTATTTCTTTGGAAACCCAGTTGTGTCCTGTAAATACAGATTTTGTTTTGGTTCCAAGTGTGGGATGTGAGAATGTCTTTCCCCTGTGGAAAACTGCCCCTGTGAAAAGGCATTCAATGTTTGTCAGCTGGAAACTATTTGAATCAAGGGAGTTTTCCCACTTTGGTGTACTGATGTAGTTTAGGTAGAGTCTTACTGTTTGGCTGAGTGGTACTACCTCTGCTGCTGCTGCTTGTTGTTTGCTGCTGCTTGTTGTTTGCTGCTGCTGTGGTTTGCTGCTTTGCTGTTTGTCTGGACTACTGATATCCTGACTACTGAGATTGGTATATCCCCAAAGAACCCAAGGATTCTAGTCAGGCAGAAGTAGGTAAAAGAGGTAAAGATACCCTTTTCCTATTAATCTCCCACCTAAGGTCAGGGTGTGGGAAGGGAGGTAGAGGTGTTCAAGAGCATCAAGTAAATTAGGTGTTTGAAAAATCTAAGTCTATAGAATTGGTTGCAAAGCTTAGCAACAAATGCTACTCAGGCCTGTCTATTTGGCTGTTTCCCTAGCAGCACTGATTGGCAGAAACTCTTATCTGTCTCATTCCCAAGGTTTCTATCAGTAAGACACACTGTCAAGCATATTTAGAAATTGTATGTAAGTAAATACATTAATCAACATTCTCTTTTTCATGACTCTTTCATATCTTTATTTTTTAAAATCATATTTATTTTTTTTAATTTTAATTTTTATTAATTACAATTTATTCACGTTGTATCTCCCCTGTAGCTCCTTCCCTCTTCCCCTCCCGACCCCACCTCTCCTTCTTCTTCACCATGCCCCTACCCCAGTCCACCTATAGGGGAGGTCTTCTTCCCCTTCCTTCAGACCTTAGTCTATCAGGTCTCATCAGAAGTGGCTGCATTATCTTCCTTTGTATCCTGGTAAGGCTGCTCCCCACTCAGGGGGAGGTGATCAAAGAGCAACCCAATCAGTTCATGCTGATACTGCAGCCAAGGACCATTCATGGAGATAACCTAGAACCCCTGCACAGATGTAGCCCATGGCAGTTCAATGTCCATAGTAATGGGGACAGGGACTGTCTCTAACATTAATCAACATTTTTACAAAAAATGTTCTTGAAAATGATATCCACAAACACTGACAAGCTCTGTAGTTACTACATCTTGGGTTCTAGTTGAAAGAAAAGTCAGACTTAACCTCTCGCTAACAAGTGTTCTTTCCACTCTTCAAATCTTTTGCAATCTTTTACACACTCAGATCATGACTCCTAACTTTACTTCATTACAAAACATGTGACATTAAATACGCACATGCAAATATTAAAAAGTTAAAATTTTTCTTTTACTACCTCCCTCAGCCTACAAATTCATTACGTATATTTGCTTTAAACAACTCAGGTTACATTTTAACTCATTGCTCTTTTCTGTTTAGACATAAGGGCAAACAGTGAGAGAAGGGAAGACACTCTGAACAGAGGACTGTGCTCTCCCAGGATGCCTGTGAAGTGGATTTTTGCCCTGTTCCTGCTGCAGATGAGTTGCTGCTTTAGATCTGGTAACTGTGGGAAGGTGTTGGTGTGGCCGATGGAGTACAGTCACTGGATGAATTTAAAGATAATACTGGATGAACTTGTACAGAGGGGTCATGAAGTGATTGTTCTGAGACCATCAGCTTCCATTTTTCTTGATCCCGAAAAATCGCCTGGCCTTAAGTTTGAAACTTTTTCTACAACTATCAGTAAAGATGATCTGGAAAGTTTTTATGCAAAGATTGTGAATATGTGGACTTATGAGATGCCAACAGAACTATGTTTACATTCTCCTTTGCTACAAAATATGTTTACAGAATATTCTGCTTATTATCAAAGTCTTTGTAAAGACACAGTTTCAAACAAACAGCTTATGGCAAAACTGCAGAAATCCAAGTTTGATGTCCTGATCTCAGATGCGATTGCTCCCTGTGGGGAACTGATAGCTGAAATGCTCCATCTTCCTTTTCTGTACAGTCTTCGTTGCACTCCTGGCTACACAATGGAAAAGTACAATGGAGGATTTGTCCTCCCTCCCTCTTATGTACCTATGATTTTGTCAAGACTAGGTGGTCAAATGACATTCTTAGAGAGGGTGAAAAATATGATATGTATGCTTTATTTTGACTTTTGGTTCCAGACATTTGATGAGAAGAAATGGGATCAGTTCTACAGTGAAACTTTGGGTAAGTTATGTTTCTCATCAATAGCCTAGGACCTAACTTGCACATGTATTTAAAGCTATCTGTCCATGAAATACAAAGTGAGGTTTTCTTTTCTAGGTGGTCAAATATAATACAATATTGGCTAAGAAAGTCTGAAACATTCTGCTAAAGCTCATTTTATTGATCAAATAGAAAATGGCAAGAGACCTGATATAGGGCATTCTGGTCAGCTATACAATTGCAAAGAGACACAAGTAGACTTTCTCTATGTGGTTCTTTACTCCTTTTCCTGTAATTTACTCTCTATCTTAATAGGTCACTAGCTAGTGAAACCCAAATCTTCATTAGTGTACATTAAAAACGATATATTCAATAGAATATACATGCATATATAACATTGAAGAAATTATTTTCTCTTGCGTAGGGCTATGCTTTATTTAAAACCAAAATGTAGGGTATGGAAAAATAAAATTACTGCTGCCTTGGCAAAACAAGGAAAAAGGACTAGTTACAAACTACACTGTCCCTGAAGAAATCTGTCCAGGGTACACAGCATGGTTTGTGTTTTGAACCTGGAATGGTATTTGCATTTGCACTGCTCCTTCTGAAGCTTAGATAGAAGTAAAACGTGTGCTTATTGTTACAGTGGTTTAGTGGATCATTTCAAATTATTGTGAAAACATGAGGTGATTGTTATATTTTGCATTAAAATTAAACCAAACTGACATTTATGTATATAACTAAGCTTCACATCTATTACACATGCAAATTATGTTACATATAAATAAACATTGGGTTTAAAATGCACATGCTCTACATCAAACACAAATTCTTGCAACATCTCTACGAACACATATTTTACATTCAGATGACAATCCAGTTAGCTTTTTCCCCTCTCATTTGCTCATCTTCTCCATCTAGGAAGGCCCACCACCTTTGCAGAGATGGTAAGCAAAGCAGAAATGTGGCTCATTAGATCCTACTGGGATTTGGAATTTCCTCACCCAACTTTACCAAATGTTGACTATGTTGGAGGACTCCACTGCAAACCTGCTAAACCCTTGCCTGAGGTAAATACATTTTTTTAATTTCTTTTTTAAATTTTCACTTATGTTGAAAGTGATTCTACACCTTTCACTACATTTTCTCCCAATGACAGAGATATATAGGAATTAAGCATACTGCTAACTAGCAGCTCAGTGAACTCAGGGAAGAACATGAGAGACATGGGAAATGTTCATAGCATTTGAGTTAAATGAAGTCAGGTAAGGTATTTGGGTGGTTAGTCACCGGGTAAGGTTATTACCAAGCAACCCTGAGGATGTGAGTTTGAATCTCCAACACCCATGTAATAAGTTGGGTATCCTGGCATGGCACGTATGACTTTAGTCCTGGGGTGGCAGAAACAGGGTAACACCAACACCTTGATGGCTATTAACCTGTTAAGAATAGTGGGATTCATGTTCAATTAGAGACAGAATAAAAAATATATAGTAAAGATTGATAGGGAAAGACTCTGGATTTTAACCTTTGGACCCATGTGCAAAAACAAAGACAGGGACTTTCTCCAATACCACCACCTCTCAACACACTTACAAAAACATACACACAGGTCCATGCATAGACACACAAAAGACAAAAAAATTAAGTTAGTTAAACTCATTGGATGAGAAACTGTCAATTATTCAAAAGTGGTGATTAGTGTATATCAGAGGTAATAGTTTGATATCCAGTGAAACAATGTAGACACAGTTTCAGCTCTAAGCAGTAGATTGTGGAGGTCATCTCTGAAAATACCCTATTTATACATAATATCAGAAAATCATCACAATATATGTTTTTGATGCAGTGATGATTATTTTGCAAAAAATGGAAAACATTTTATTGATCATAGTTGGAAGTTTGTGTTATCTACACATATGTACATACCACAACATAGATACTATTTCATGAAACATTAGTTAATAATATTAAATGAACCATCATAGAAAAGAAAAAAATACTAAGGAAAAAATTACGCTCTCTTTAGAATGAGAAAATGTAAATGAGCTACAATTTAATGACTACATCATACATAGTATACTTGTACTTCTGCGTTTTCGTTTTGCCAGACCAAAATATTTAGTAGGTGATTGAATTATGTGTGAGTACACTTGGAACTGCTGCCTGTGAAGTTCAAAGTGTTTGACCTTGCTATTTTTGTCTTCTGCATTTTTAACAGCAGTATTCTACAACTTCCTAGGAACACTTCAATTTTTATTCTAGTTATTTTCATAAAAGTTACACAAGTGATTTCTCTTCAGTTGTTACTTTGTGATGAAGCAGGTTCTTTCTTAACAGGAAATGGAAGACTTTGTCCAGAGCTCTGGAGAACATGGGATTGTGCTGCTTTCTTTGGGGTCCATGGTCAGTAACATGACAGAGGAAACGGCCAACACAATTGCATGGGCCCTTGCCCAGATTCCACAAAAGGTGAGATAAAGTCCCCTCATTGGAGGCAACTCTATAAATGACCTTCAAAGGTCTGATTACCGAAATGGCTGGTGAAAGGTAAAGTTTTAGGTAAGCTGTAATTTACATTACTCAATTTAGAAACAGATATGCATAACAAACGTTACAATGTACTACAAGTTATCCAGAAATTGTTTTTGACCTAGAATATCTTGGATATAAACATTGTGATCTCTGTGGACACATTCTGAAATGCTGGTGTGAGAGGATCTTGTACTTCAGAGTCACTTGTTGTATTTGTTGATTATTTAAACTCAATGCATACATAAAAGTTTTGGTAAGATTATTGACATTTCTTTTATTTTCTAGCCTAATAACATTAAGCAGGTATTGAAACTGTCTGAAATGTATCATGGCTCTGCTCTGCATCCTAATTTTGAAGTAGGCCTGTTCAATGTGCAGTTGAGAGAGCCATTTAAATTCTCAACTGTCATTCAAAGGGCCCAGGGGTCTTTTCTGAGACTGATACTAGTAAAGAGATTACACAGCAAGCCTACAGCTAACATCAAACTAAATGGAGAGAAACTTAAACCAATTCCACTGAAAGCAGAGACAAGGCAAGGATGCCCACTGAAGAGATAGTTCTTCAAAATAGTTCTTAAAGTCCTTGCTAGAGGAATGAGACAATTAAAGGAGATCAAGGGCATACAAATTGGAAAGGTAGAAGTCAAAAGTATCACTATTTGAAGATGATATAGCGTACATGAGTGACCCCAGGGAACACCTACAGCTGATAAACACATTCGGCAGAGGGGCTAGATAAAAACTTAACTAAAAAAAAAAAAATCAGTAGCCCACTTGTATGCAAAAGACAAAAGTGCTGAGAAAGAAATTAGGAATAACACCCTTCCCAATAATCCCAAAGGACATAAAGTACCTTTGTGTGATTCTAACCAAGCAAGTCAAAAACTCATATGAAAAAAAATTCCAGTCTCTGAAGAGAGAAATAGAAGATATCAGAAGATGGAAAGATCTCCTTTGCTCATGGCTTGGCAGCATTAACACAGTAAAAAAAATAAAGAGACTGATACTCCAACCAAGGACCATGCATTGAGATAACCTAGAACACTGCACAGATGTAGCCCATGGCAGCTCAGTCTCCAAGTGGGTTCTCTAGTAATGGAAACAAGGACTGTCTTTGACCTGAACTCATTGGCTGGCTCTCTGATCACCTCCCCCTGAGGAGGTAGCAGCCTTACCAGGCCACAGAGGAAGACAATGCAGCCATTCCTGATGAGACCTGATAGGCTAGGGTCAGATGGAAGGGGAGGAGGATCTCCTCTATTAGTGGACTTGGAAAGGGGCATGGGAGGAGATGAGGATGGAAGGGAGGGTGGGATTGGGAGGAAATGAGGGGGAGGGCTACAGCTGGGATACAAAATTAACAAACTCTAATATAAAAAAATTTAAAAACAATAAAGTACTCATTTTGTTAATTAAAAAAAAGATAATTAAAAACATTGTTTCAGGCCTTCCTTGCCAAATATTTGTAGAAGAAATGCATGAAGGAAAGATAGATGTGGGCACTGCCCTTACAGCAGTAAGGTCATAAGTAACATATGAAACATCCAGCTCTGCTTATAAGTAGTCAGAATGAACTCCTAAGATTCAAGGAAGAAATATGAAAATAAGAAAGAGTCTAACAGAGTCTAACAGAAGCCAATGTGAAAACAGTTTCAGATGGCTTTCTTCATAAAGCATACCACAAAGTAATTTTCTGGAGATTAAATTTAAATCTTTGAACATTTATGAACACAGTTTATGTTCTAGTGGAAAAGCCTCTATATAATCATCTACATTAATTTATATGCTGTGATCCAGTATTTGATTTTATCAGTCACATAGCAAGTCCGTGTTAGACATGTAGACCATTCTCCATTTTACAAAATTTGTAAATGACCAGCAGTAGTCATTAAGCTAAAGTAAACCCACTTCTATCCACTACACCTGAGAGGAGAGTGAAAACACCTTCCAAATACAATCTCATGTTTTGAAGAAACTGAGTTAAGAAGAATCTTGCCCTGGTCTCTTGGGGTGTTCTTACGAATCACTAAGAATACTTCTTATGTGAATTCATCCCGGATACCTCCCCTTTTGTAATTATTTTAGATAAAGAATATCTAGAGTTATTTTGACTTCAAAGGTAAATAAACCTAATGGTCCTTTGATGTGTGAGTATCAACACATGCACAGGCCAAAGAAGCTAAAATCACCAGAAAGAGATTCTTGGGTGACATAGGGTTCTTTGTGATTCATAGACTGACTTCTTGGTGCTTATGGTTTTTACCTGTCCCAAGGTGGGACGAAATTTATATAAAACAAAAATTATTCATAATGGGCCACTGCTTTCTTCAATGGAATTATGACACCATGTCCATGTAGTAAATATGTTCATGTATCATGAACTATCTGATTTGTGTAAATAACCCTGCTTGGAAAATGATGATTGCATTCAACCTGTCTGAATGTCAAAATAAACACAGAAACTGCTGGCACACTCTTCATCTCCATCTTTAAAGGATCTCATTACTCACCTCCTTTGATTTTTTTCATCACTCCTAAGGAAGGCATTTAGCTATGTTATGTTTAAGCTAAAAAGTTACTATTTTTATATTTTTTTATTTAGTTATTTACTATTAATCAGAATCGTAGCTCCTTGTTGCCTCACTGTCCTCCCCTCACACCTTTCTCTCCCTCTTCTGCCTCTCAAAACAGTGGAGGCCCTCCCCACACAAATCCACTTCAATGCACGCAGTCTCATTAGGACTGTGTATTTCCTCTTTCACAGTGTCCTGGCTTCACAGCCATGCCAGGGTGAAGTGACCATGTCCTGCAACAAAGACCTTGTCAGAGACATCCCCCATCCCTTTTCTGGGGCACACACATGGAGGCTAAGCTGACCATTGTGTATATACATGTAGAGGGTCTAAGTCTAGTCTGTGCCTGGTCCTTGGTTGGTCTCCACATGTCATGTTGGGCCCAGGTTAGTTGGGACTGTTGTTCCTCTTGTGGAGCTCCTGTTCCCTCTGGGTCTTTCTATCCTTCTGCCTGTTCTTCTACAAGGCTCCCTATATCACTTCTACCTTCCCATTCCTCTCTCCAAACTCTCTTATATCATGCCCCTTGCTCTCTTTCAAGTTCATGGCATCTTTTTCATTAACTGCTGGTACATACATAAATGTACATGTACATGCATTTATATTCCTAAATATAACTTGCTCAGTCTGTATAATGTCAAATTTGGCTCCAGAAATCAAGATAATCTCATATTTAACAGGTTCTTTGGAGATTTGATGGCAAAAAACCAGCCAACTTAGGACCCAATACTAGAGTCTACAAGTGGCTCCCCCAGAATGATCTTCTTGGTAAGACTTTGGAAAACAATGCTGAGTCATGACTGACTTTCTCTATACCCATCCTGGTTGACTTCAAAGTTCTTCGTACTACTTTGAAAATGATGATTGCATTCAACCTGTCTGAATGTCAAAATAAACACAGAAACTGCTGGCACACTCTTCATCTCCATCTTTAAAGGATCTCATTACTCACCTCCTTTGATTTTTTTCATCACTCCTAAGGAAGGCATTTAGCTATGTTATGTTTAAGCTAAAAAGTTACTATTTTTATATTTTTTTATTTAGTTATTTACTATTAATCAGAATCGTAGCTCCTTGTTGCCTCACTGTCCTCCCCTCACACCTTTCTCTCCCTCTTCTGCCTCTCAAAACTCCTAAGGAAGGCATTTAGAGAAGGCACTATTTATTTAAAGGTAGCAACTTCTGTCATGCATCTGGTCTTTTGTTAACACTCATTTTCTCTTATCTCCTATGTACTGTATGTGTTCGACTGGAATCAGTATTGCAAAGTTCAAGTCTCAAGTCACAAAATAGTCTGCAAAGTCTATATAGTCACAAGTCTGCAAAATGGTCTCTGTATGTTTAACTTTGTGTTCTGAGACAGGAAAACATTTCAGTGAGGTTTGAGTATAACAATCTTCATGTAGAAAAATCTCCTTTGAGCTCCTCATAGTATTCATTTCTTTTCTTATGTCTAAGACAGCTAATTAATGTTAACCTGAATTCATCTTATTCTAGGACACCCCAAAACCAAAGCCTTCATAACTCACGGTGGAGCCAATGGCATCTATGAGGCGATCCACCATGGAATCCCCATGATTGGCATTCCTCTGTTTGGAGAACAACATGATAACATTGCCCACATGGTGGCCAAAGGAGCAGCTGTTGCATTAAATATCAGAACATTGTCAAAGTCAGATTTGCTCAATGCCCTGGAGGCAGTCATCGACAATCCTTCGTGAGTGTAACTTCCTAAAATGTGTATCCATTACTTCTTTATTCATTGTGCTTCTTATGGAAGGCCAAAGAAGCAAGAATTATCTTGAAGGCAGAAATAATGATAGGTGCAGAGACAAATTATAACATGATTCAGTGCCATGATTTTTTTTCTTCTTTCTTCTTGTTCTTTATTTTCATGTTTTGATTTATGTTTCCTTGCAATGTGTATCAGGCTGGTCCAAAGTGTAAACCTTTTCTGCTTCATCCTCCAGACTGCTTGACCAACAGGCATATGCCACCAGCACTGACCAATTTTTCTATTCAATTCTTTTAGTAAAGTAATTGTTTAGCATTTTAAGGATAGTCCAGAACTTACATAGCAAATAAGCAAAGTGAAATAAAATGTCAGGTACCAATCAGATCTGTTGTACACAGAAGCCATAGGATAACACTATACCACAATCAAGCTTGAGTGTTATAAAAGAGCTAAGTAACTTTTATGGCAGTTATAATATTCAGCATAGAAATACAATAGATATTAACATAAAAGGAAAGTGTATGGTTGGATGTTTAAATATGCAACCTAATGTTTTAAGATAAATTCAAATAGCGAAAACATAAGAGTAAAACAAAGAATATGTCCACCATCATTTCTTTAATTAAAAAAAATCCAATTTGGAAGTTCTTTCCTGAAAAAGACTATTTCTCTCCCACTGTCATCATCCCTCATGTACCTATAATAATTTTGTGCAGAATTGAGCTCAGGCTGAGATGTACTACTTTCTAATATTAGCTTGACTATTGATGTCATCCTTATTCAGATTTTAGTTAGGAAACCATATTGTTGAAACTTCATGAGTGTAGCTTTCCTCAAGATGCAACTTCACAGCAGCTATCTTTGCCCTTCAGCTCTTATAATGTTTCAATCCTCTATTCTATGTTTTACCATGAAAGCTAGTTCTCAGGTAAGGTGATTTAAAGTCAGTTACAGATCATAGGTCTTTATTTTCTGATGTGCATGCTCTTTCATCAATAGAAACTTACTTTCTACCTCTGGGGAATAACCAAGGGCAACATCAAGTCTGTATGTTTGTAAGTCCGTAAGTCTGTTTGACAGTCCTGGCCAACATCTCAAAACAGGGCTTCTCATGTCTGGCATTGGGGTTTATGTTAGGTCGTCCTTGGCTCTTGGAGAGAGCACCCTCAGTTTAGATAAGAATAGTTTATTACAAGGAAATTGTGAAATTTACAGGCAAAAGGGGGGAACTAGAAAAAAATCATCTTGAATGAGGTATCCCAGAAGCAGAAAGATACACATGGTGTATACTCACCCATAAGTGGTTATTAGACATATAACATAGGATAAATATACTAAAATCTATACTCCTAAAGAAGCTAAACAACAAGGAAGAACCTAGGAAAGATACTCAATCCTCATTCAGAAGGACAAATGCCATAGTCATTGGAAGCAGGAGAAGACAGGGAATAGGACAGGCGTTTACCACAGTCGGCCTCTGAAAGATGCTACTGATTGAGGTACGAAAACTGATGCTGAGACCCATAGCCAAACTTTGGGCAGAATGCAGGGAATTGTGTGAAAGAAGGGAGAGATAGAAAGACCTAGAGGAGCAGGATCTCCAAAAGGGGACCAACAGAGGCAAAAACACCTGAACCCTGGGTACCCTGCAGAGACTGATACTCCAAACTAGGACAATGCATGGAGAAAACTTAAAACCCCAACTCAGATGTAGTCCATAGATGCAGTCTCCAAGTGGGGCCTCAAGTAAGCAGAGCAGGGGCTTTCTCTGGCATGAACTCAGAGACAGACTCTCTGATCACCTCCCCCTTGGGGGGGGGTGCAGCCTTGCCAGGCCACATAGGAAGACAATGCAACCAGTCCTGATGAGACCTGATAGGCTAGGGTCAAATAGAAAAGAAGGGGGACCTCCCCTATCAGTGGACTAGGGGAGAGTTATAGGGGTAGAGAGGGAGGGAAGGCAGGATTGGGAGGAGACAAGGGAGGTGGTCACAGCTGGGATACAAATTGAATAAATTGTAATAAATGATAATAATAAAGAAGAGTTTATAGAAACTATATATATGCTTATACATGGAATAGCATATAGAATATAGAGTTGGATATAAGTTAATATATTTATTAGCGGCTTTTTTAGACATCCTTATTGTTATTTTATCCATTTTGCTCTTTCTGTATTAAGTTCGATCCCCCTTCCAAAGGACCCACCCCTCTTCCAATTTCCTATATCAGACTACTGAAGACAGCCATTTCCCTTCACTCTTTTCTTTATTTGCCTCCCTACCCCTCTCTAGGGAGCCTCTACTCTTCCCATTCTTCCATCAAAGAAGTTGAATCCTAATTTTAAAATACTGTAATATGCATACTAAGAAATGAGGATATAATAAAAAGCAATACACAAATTTCCAATCAATCCTTGTAAATAGTAGGAGGATATGTTACCACCATTGCAATTACTTCTTGTGCTACATCAAACTGATATTTGGGGTTGATGACTCATGTCTCAGTGTAACCCTTCATTTTACATATTCATTAATAATCATTTCAGAACTAGAATCAATGCTCTTGTAATGCTTCATTGAGAAATTTTGACCACTTTATTTCTAAAATCACACTTCTAACCAAAAAGAAGATAATAAATAATAGCAGGAAATAGACTCAAGGATGGCTCAGTAGGTAAGAGCAAGGTTTACTCTAGCAGAAGACCACAGCTCAGTTCCCAGTGCCCATGTCTGGTGGTACACAAAAACTCCAACCCCTCAAATATCTGCGCACACACACACACACACACACACACACACACTCACACACATTTAAAAATAATAGCGAAAGTTTTTTATTCCATTTTACAATAAGAATAATATATGTGATGCGATAATAATTCCTGTTTATTGTAATAGAAAAGTTAGACTTTCTATTAATTTCACTGAATAATTAGTAACTTTCATGAAAATACATAAAAGTAACAAAAAGCAACCATTATATCTAATTAATAAGAACCAGGACACTTTTGTAGTTACACTCTTTAATCACTGATATGTCATTCCATAAAATTTTCTTTTCAAATCCAACCACTTATCACCATTACACAGGCAGGTGTCATTGTGGGAACTTGAGAGAACTTAAACTCATGCATTCTGATTCTAGTATAAAGTTTTCATGAAAAGTTAGTTTTTCATTGCTTACTGGGTTGTTTATCACTCTAGAATGGCAATGGGACCTGGAAAATTAGGGCTGATAAATTAGACAAAATAAAGTCTCATGCAATACCCTACTTTTCTTTAGACATCAGGCACTCTGAGAGTTAAGAGGACTCACATGAGCAGTGTGGAAAAGCCATTACCAGAGAAGTACATTTATTCATAGATGCATATAAACAAATAGCAAAAGCCACTTGTAATGAAAAACCTCAAGTAAAATCATTCCTGTCTGCTACACCAGGGAGGCGCACAAAAGCATAATCCATGAACAAGTCCATATCTTTTGAAGAAACTGAGGTTATAACACTCTTATCTTGTTTTCTTGGAGTTTTCTCATAAGCACTGAGGAATCTCCTCACATGATCTGGGACCATATTATGACACTGGATAACTGAAGTATCATAGACTCAAATAATACCTCATTTTGTTATTCTGTAAATTTGTTTTCCTGGCTCAAAATACTTTTATTTTATTTTTATTTACTACAGTTTATTCACTTTATACTCCAGCTATAGCCTCCTACCTTATCTCCTCCCAATTCTACCCTCCCTCCGTCTTCTCCTCCCAGTCCACTGATAGGGGAGGTCCTCTTCCCCATCCTTCTGACCATAGCCTATCAGGTCTCATCAGGACTGGCTGCATTGTTTTCCTGTGGCCTGGAAAGCTGTTCCCCCCTCAGGAGAAGGTGAACAAAGAGCCAGCCACTGAGTTCATGTCACAGACAAACCTCTGTTCCCCTTACTAGGCTATGCACTTGGACACTGAGCTGCCATGGGCTACATCTGTGCTGGAGTTCTAGGTTATCTCCATGCATGGTCCTTCAACTGTCTGCATACTTAACTTTGGGAACATTTTCTCTTTTCCAGCCTTTCTGAGTATATGCTTCCATATGCTTCTTGTATACTCAAGAAGCTGAGAGATTGCTGCTAACATCTTCCTAGGCATGAATGTAAAACAAATAATTTTCCTTCTATTTTGTATAATCATGTTTACTGCCTATACACACACAAAAAAATCTTGTAAATATGTATTTTAATTCATTCAGTGAATTGATGCCTATTTTATCTCTTACAGCTATAAAGAGAATGTTATGTGGCTATCAACCATTCACCATGACCAGCCTATGAAGCCGCTAGACAGAGCTGTCTTCTGGATTGAGTTTGTCATGCGCCACAAAGGGGCCAAACACCTGAGACCACTCGCCTTTAATCTCACCTGGTACCAGTACCACTCTCTGGATGTGATAGGATTCCTACTCGCCTGTGTGGCAGCCATTGCTACCCTTACTGTAAAGGGCTGCTTGCTTGTTTACCGATTCTTTGCAAGGGAGGAAAAGAAAAAGAAGACTGAATAGAGCTCATTGAGAACACACTACATGAACTGAATTTCAGCATCCTTGTAATTTATGAACCACCTTCCAGACATTCACTGATTACTTTATCAAGGCATATCTTCTTTGTAATTTTTATAGCATGTAAGAAGACATATATATAGCTGTGGCTACTGATATGTGATCAAAGAATGCCATCATTTCTTTTAATTTCTAAACTATGTAATTAAAACAATCATGCATAGGAAAACTGAAAATGTACTTGAAATGAAACTATTAACCTACCAACATTTGAATACTATTCATTTCATTCATTCTTCCATCTGACTCTGGAGATTTCTACAATAAAAAAGAAAAGCACTAAATTCTAAATACTCATATATAAATATGGTTTTCCTGTAAAAGTCTTCATTTTTTGTAGTCTTGGGGATAGTGTGGTTTATTTTGCAAATACATTTTAAATGGTAGGAATCTGTATGTTCCACAGAAATTATTAGCAAAAATCAAATGATCAAAATTTCATTCTAAAAACAGTATATAAAATTCAGTCATCTACTTCACAGAATAACTATAAATTTTCTGAATTAATATCTATATAGAATGTGTTGACTATTAAAATAAAAACAATTGTGGCATAATAAAACAAGGTTTTCTCCACATATTTTCTTACGAAATTGTAGCATTTTAAAACATACACTCCAGTTATCAAATGTTGATAAAGAACAATGTTCTGCAGTCTGGTGGAGAAGAAATATTTCAAGGCCTTTATTCAACAATTTGCAAAGAAAAAAATTGAAGCTGAAAGAATAAGTAAAAACAGGGTTGGAAAATGAATTATTTACTCTTTTGTTGCTGTAACAAAATACACTGATCAAGAGCAGCTCACAGCAAAAACAAAACAGTTTATTTTGAATTCTGGTTAGGTCTTTAGAATGCATGGTAGGTGAGAAGGCAAGGCTGTAGGGAGCAGAAGGATTCTCCCTGATCACAAATAGGCAGCAGAGACAGTAGTAGAAAGTGGGCCAAGCTGCACATTTGCAGAGCTTCTTCCAGTGATGCACTTCCTCCAGCAAGATTTAAATTCCTTAGTACTCTATAACCTCAAACAGCACCACCAGTTTAGGAAAAGGGGTTCAGCTGCATCAGTTTATCAGAGACATTTTTTTTCATTCAAATCGTAACAGGAAATAGCCCTGTTTCTAGTCTCATTTCTTAGCATCCCATAGGTTCTTAGCATTCTTTTACTCTATCTGTAAGTCTACCACAGCACCACAGAACACTTGCACTTCTTCAGTGTAAGTTACCTGTGATCATGAAGCTTGATATATGTTTGAAATGAAGTACATGAGCAAGGGATATTGACTAGCAGCCACATTCGTGCGAGGATTTGTTGTGATTTGAGAACTGTTATAAGAGAGCTATGTAATGTTTATGGTAGTTGTCTTTGAGTGTCAAAATACAAAAGATATTAATATAAAAATAAGTGTATGGTTGGATGTATAAATATGCAACCTAACATTTTAGGATAAATTCAAATAGTAAAAACATATTAGAGTGAAGCAATGAATGCGTCCATCATCAATTTTCTTTGATTTAAAGAAATTCCAATTGGGAGGTACTTCCCTGGAGAAGACTGTTTCCCACTCTCAGCATAATTCTGTGTAGAGCTGGTGCCAGGATGAGATAAACCCCTGTCCATATTAGCATGACTATTGGTGTCATCCTTATTCAAAGCCTGTTTAGGCACCCATGCTGTTGAGACTACATGAGCATAGCTTTTCTGATACTTCTCAAAGATGCAACTTCACAGCAGATATCTTGGCCCTCTTAGAGTCTTTCAGTCCTTTATTCTATGATGTTTCATTGGTAGTTAGATCAATATTGGAAACAGAGGTTAATTATTTAAGGCTTATTAGTTCCATCAAATATTATCACTCTATATAAATCTACAATAGGAACTGGAAAAGAAAGTTACTTAGTGCCTCCATTAAGGATAATACATACCTTAATCAAAGTTTAATGAAAATGTCATTGATGTAACAAATTTTTAATTATTTATCTTAGTATTTACTTTTATATCCATATAGTATACTCAGATTTCTTTCTGTATGTATTATTTCTCTGCTCTGTGGAGTTTTTCTGTTGGCTTTGTTTTTGTATTGGTACATTAGGATAATTTCACTAATTTTTTTTTAAATGAAACTAAAAGCATGAGTCATGATAACAGAAGCACAGAGTAACCAACAAATAAGATCAATCAATTTTAAAGAAACTGGTAATGGTAAGAATGCTTAGGTCTGTATAAGGGATATTCTCAGTTGTCAGATTGACAACATCTGGCATAAATTAAAAGCCAACCATCTGAGAACACCTGTAAGGGACATATTTCTTACTCATCTTTCGAGGTGAGAAGACCAACCCTAAATCTGGGCCACACCTTCTGCTGGCAGCCAATGTAAAGAACATGAAAGAAAAAACTTTTGAGCACTCATTGCCTTCACAACCTCCCTGAAAGTCTTTAGAACCTGACTCACTGCCCCAGTCCAGGAGGTCCACCTGAAAAGCCAGCTTCCAACCACAAAGCACTGTCTTAGGAACCTCCTTGCTGTTCTCCATATGACCGGGAGAATAAAACAGCCAAGACCAAGATGGCCACCCACAACACAAACACAACAGAAAACAACCCAGCACTTTGCAATCTTCCATGGGCTATCATAACTCCTTAGGACTCACAAAAAGATCATAAATCCTACAAAAATGGATCAGTAGGAGAAAAATGTACCACAATTTCTGTATCCATTCCTCCGTTGATGGACATCTGGGTTGTTTCCAGGTTCTGGCTATTACAAATAAAGCTGCTACAAACATGGTTGAGCAAATGTCCATATTGTGTACTTGAGAATCTTTTGGATATATGGCTAGGAGTGGTATAGCTGGATCTTGAGGAAGCACTATACCTGATTGTCTGAGAAAGTACCAGATTGATTTCCAGAGTGGTTGTACAAGTTTACATTCCCACCAGCAATGGAGGAGGGTTCCCCTTTCTCCACAACCTCTCCAGCATGTGTTGTCACTTGAGTTTTTGATCTTAGCCATTCTGATGGGTGTAAGGTGAAATCTCAGGGTCATTTTGATTTGCATCTCTCTGATGGCTAAGGATGTTTAGCATCTATTTAAGTGTTTCTCTGCCATTCTATATTCTTCTACAGAGAATTCTCTGTTTAGCTCCATATCCCATTTTTAATCAGATTGCTTGATTTATTCCTTTTTAACTTCTTTAGTTCTATATATATACTGGATATCATCCCTCTGTCAGATGTAGGGTTGGTGAATATCCTTTCCCCATCTGTAGGCTGTCATTTTGTTCTGACAACAGTGTCCTTTGCTTTATAGAAGCTTTTCAGTTTCATGAGGTCTCATTTATTGACTGTTGCTCTAAGAACCTGTGCTGATGGTGTGCTGTTCAGAAGTTGTCTCCTGTACCGATGAGTTATAGGCTCTTCCCCACTTTTGCCTCTAAAATGCTTAGTGTATCTGGTTTTATATTGAGGTTTTTTATCCACTTGCAGAGTGCAGAGTGATAAATATGGATCTCTTTGCATTTTTCTGCATGTAGACATTCAATAAGACCAGCACCATTTGTTGAACATGCTGTCTTTTTTCCTTTGGTTTTGGCTTCTTTGTCAAAAATCAAGTATTCATAGGTGTGTGGGTTTATTTCTGGGTCTTCTATTCAGTTCCATTGATCCATCTTTCTGTTTCTATGCCAATACCATGTGGTTGTTATTACTATTTTCTGTAGTACAGTTTCAGATCAGGGAATGAGATGCCTCCAGACGATCTGTTGTCATACAGGAGTGTTTTGGAAATCCTTGGGTTTTTTTGTTTCTCCATATGGAGTTGAGAATTTTTCTTACAAGGTCTTTAAAGAATTGTGTTGGTATTTTGATGGGAATGGCATTGTATCTGTAGATTGCTTTTAGCAGAATAGCCATTTTGACTATGTTAATCTTACCGATCCATGAGCACGGGAGATCTTTCCATCTTTCTATATCTTCTTCAATTCTTTCTTCAGAGACTTGAAGTTTTTCTCAAAAAGGTCTTTCACCTTCCTGGTTAGAATCACACCAAGGTACTTTATTAGTTATTACTGGCTATTGTAAAGGGTGATGTTTCCTTGATTCTTTTTTTTTCAATGCAGTTTATTCAGGAACCTTGAACAATCATCTGACCCTGGAGAAAGCCAGCCCACAGCTTAAATAGCCTCTGGGTAGCCAACCCCAGCGTGCCACGTGGGCAATGCAGATAGGTCCACATACATGTAAGCAAGCCAGATCCTCGACCTTAGCCAAATGTGGAGTTGTTCGTAAGAGAGAGCACTCACCATCTTGAAGGTGGAAGGCAGAAACCAGCTCCCTCTTTAAAGCGTGGCATTACGCAGCTCTCTACAGTTCCCCCTTTTTGTTTTAGACACATCAGGCAAGAGTAGAGGTCTGATCTCTGATATTAGAAATAAATTGGGACTTTGTACCAATGTTCATTTAGGTGTCATCCACCCAAAGAGCATCAGACCCTTCCGATACCTTTTTCTCAGAGGCGGGACCTGGGGTATCAACCTGCATGCAATCAGACTTGCTCTTCTCTGGGTCGAAAGCGTCTGACCCTGAGTGCAGTGCTTAGCCTCACATCCTGAGTGTAACATTTTAGCTTTTTATGGTAGCCAACCATGTTTGGGGAGACTGTCCTGCTTCAATGGCTGTAAAGGCCTGAATGGTCATGGCTGCATTACGCTGTTGTGAGACTCTAATCTTGCATATATACCACAGGCAAACCAAGGAGACCAACACCAGAAGGCCTGCTAACGCTCCCATGCCTGCACATTCCTTCAGATGATTCATGGCTGCAGCAATCCATGATGATAATCCTGTGGCTAGTCCTGCATCCACTCTGGTAGAATTTACCGTGACAATGGCCACTCTCAGCTGCTCCATCGTAGCATCGAATTCTCCAGTCCAATTACCTAAAATATAGCTAGACAATTGTTTAGACAGATTTGCAGCACAGGAAAAATTCTCATGTTGGATGCTAGTGACTCAAAGTCCAGCATACTTTCATTGACAGCCAAGTTGAGCGATTTGCCATAGGGTATCAATTTGCTCCTGATTGATCAGAGGTCAATCCTCTGATTGAACACCATCAAGCCTCCTTTTAGTTAAGCATTAATTCCTTTTTGTACATCTAAGGCATGAGCTACATTGGCTAAAAGATTATTCAGGGTCTGAGCAGTCTGCACAGTATGACTCATGGCTAATGCCACGGTGGTAGCTCCAACAGTCACCAATGAGATGGCAGTAACAATGGTGTCTGTAGTTCCAAGATCCCTTTTCTGTCTGAAGAGAGTCATAGTGTGAGGGGCATCAACGGGCACAGGCACCCAGTGAGGCATGCGAGTAACCAGGGCATACCTAAATTCACTAGCATTCCAGCATTGGGCAAAAAAGCAAGTATCATTACCACAATTACTTGGCTCTATCTGGCTGATAATGAATAAAAATGGGGGATATAAACAAACAGGTGTGGGCTTATAGGAAATATTATGAGAAGCCTTAACCCCCTCGTTGGAACATCCTGCATCAGTTCTAGAACTAGCAGTGGTGGTGTCCGAGGTCTGAGTAGGTTCAGGAGACCATTGCCCCCAGGGGCGAGACGTGCTCCATGTAAATTGACTAACTCCATGTTTTCCTCCACTTTTGAAAGTCATTTAAGGTTCTTAAATTATTTTTTTTCCTTTTTTTAAAATTTTTCATCAATTACACTTTATTCATTCTGTATCCCCCCATAAGCCCCTCCCTCCTCCCCTCCCAATCCCACCCTCCCTCCTCCCTCTGCATGCATGCCACTCCCCAAGTCCACTGATAGGGGAGGTTCTCCTCTCCTTTCTGATCTTAGTCCATCAGTTCACATCAAAAGTGGCTGCATTGTCCTCTACTATGGCCTGGTAAGGCTGCTCCCCTCCAGGGGGAGGTGATCAAAGAGCAGGGCAATCAGATTATGTCAGAGGCAGTCCCTCTTCACATTACTATGTAAGCCAATTGGACTCTGAACTGCCCTGGGCTACATCTGTGCAGGGGTTCTGGGTTATCTCTATAAATAGTCTTTGGTTGGAGTATGAGTCTCTGGGAAGTTCCCTGTGTTCAAATTTTCTTGTTCTGTTGCTCTCCTTGTGGAGACCCTGTCCTCTCCAGCTATTACTATTTCCCAGTTCTTTCATAAAATTCCATTCACTCTGCCCAACAATTGACCATCAGGCTCAGCATCTGCTTTGATAGTCTGAAGGGCAGAGGCTTTCAGAACCTCTGTGGTAGGTTCCTAGGTTGTTTCCTGTTTTCTTCTTCTTCTGATGTCCATCCTCTTTGCCTTTCTGGATGGGGATTGGACGTTTTAGTTAGGGTCCTCTCTCTTGCTTAGTTTCTTTAGATGCACAGGTTTTAGTGGGTTTGTCCTATGTTGTATGTCTATATGAGTGAATATATACCATGTGTGTCTTTTTGCTTCTGGGACAACTCACTCAGGATGATCCTTTCCAGATCCCACCATTTACCTGCAAATTTCATGATTTCCTTATTTTTCATTGCTGAGTAATATTCCATTGTGTAGATGTACCACAATTTCTGCATCCATTCTTCAGTTGAGGGGCATCTGGGTTGTTTCCAGCTTCTGGCTATTACAAATAAAGCTGCTACAAACATGGTTGAGCAAATGTCCTTTTTGTGTACTTGAGCCTCTTTTGGATATATGCCCAGGAGTGGTATGGCTGGATCTTGAGGAAGCGCTATTCCTAGTTGTCTGAGAAAGCACCAGATTGATTTCCAGAGTGGTTGTACAAGTTTACATTCCCACCAGCAGTGGAGAAGGGTTCCCCTTTCTCCACAACCTCTCCAGCATGTGTTGTCCCTTGAGTTTTTGATCTTGGCCATTCTCATGGGTGTAAGGTGAAATCTCAGGGTTGTTTTGATTTGCATTTCCCTAATGGCTAGTGAGGTTGAGCATTTCTTTAAGTGCTTCTCTGCCGTTCGGTATTCCTCTACGGAGAATTCTCTGTTTAGCTCTGTTCCCCATTTTTTAAGTGGATTACTTGGTTTGCTGCTTTTCAGCTTCTTTAGTTCTTTATATATATTGGATATGAGTCCTCTGTCAGATAAAGGGTTGGTGAAGATTCTTTCCCAATCTGTAGGTGGTCGCTTTGTTTTGATGACGGTGTCCTTTGCTTTACAGAAGCTTTTCAGTTTCATGAGGTCCCATTTATTGGTTGTTGCTCTTAGAGCCTGTGCTGTTGGTGTTCTGTTCAGGAAGTTTTCCCCTGTACCAATGAGTTCTAGGGTATTTCCCACTTTTTTTTCAAGCCGATTTAATGTGTCTGGTTTTATGTTGAGGTCTTTGATCCACTTGGTCTTCAGTTCTGTGCAGGGTGATAAGTATGGATCTATTTTCATTTTTCTACATGTAGACATCCAGTTGGACCAGCACCATTTGTTGAAGATGCTATCTTTTATCCATTGTATGGTTTTGGCATCTTTGTCAAAGATCAGGTGTCCATAAGTATGTGGGTTTATTTCTGGGTCTCTGTTCGGTTCCATTGATCCACCATTCTGTTTCTATGCCAGTACCATGCAGTTTTTAAAACTGTTGCTCTATAGTACAACTTAAGATCAGGGATGGAGATACCTCCAGAAGATCTTTTATTGTAGAGGATTGTTTTAGCAATTCTGGGTTTCTTGTTATTCCATTTGAAGTTGAGAATTTTTCTTTCCAGGTCTGTAAAGAATTGTGTTGGTAATTTGATGGGCATTGCATTGAATCTGTAGATTGCTTTTGGTAAGATGGCCATTTTTACTTGTTAATCCTGCCAAGCCATGAGCATGGGAGATCTTTCCATCTTCTCATATCTTCTTCTAATTCTTGCTTCAGAGATTTGAAATTTTTTTCATACAGGTTTTTGACTTCCTTGGTTAGGGTTACTCCGAGGTACCTTATGTCATTTGTGGCTATTGTGAAGGGTGTTTCTTTCTCAGCCCTTTTGTCTTTTGTATACAGGAGGGCTACTGATTCTTTTGAGTTAAATTTGTATCCAGCCACTTTGCTGAAGGTGTTTATCAGCTGTAGGAGTTCCCTGGTAGAGTTTTTGGGGTCACTCATGTTTACTATCATATCATCTGCAAATAGTGATAATTTGACTTCTTCCTTTCCAATTTGTATCCCCTTGATCTCCTTCAACTGTCTTATTGCTCTAGCAAGGACTTCCAGAACTATGTTGAAGAGATATGGAGAGAGTGGGCATCCTTTTCTTGTCCCTGATTTCAGTGGGATTGCTTTAAGTTTCTCTCCATTCAGTTTGATGTTGGCTATAGGTTTGCTGTATATTGCCTTTATTATGTTTAGATATGTGCCTTGTATCCCTGATCTCTCCAATACTTTAAACATGAATGGATGTTGGATTTTGTCAAAGGCTTTTTCAGCATCTAGGGCGATTATCATGTGGTTTTTTTCTTTCAATTTGTTAATATGGTGGATCACTTTGATGGATTTCTGTATATTGAAGCACCCTTGCATGCCTGGGATGAAGCCTACTTGGTCATGGTGGATGATATCTTTGATGTGTTCTTGTATTAGGTTTGCAAGTATTTTGTTGAGTATTTTTGCATCAATGTTCATAAGGGAGATTGCCCTGAAGTTCTCTTTTTTGGTTGGGTCTTTGTGAGGTTTAGGTACCAAGGTGACTGTGGCTTCATAGAATGCATTTTGTAATGTTCCTTCTGTTTCGATTTTGTGGAATAGTTTGAAGAGAATTGGTGTTAGCTCTTCTTTGAAGGTCTGGTAGAATTCTGCGCTGAAACCATCAGGTCCTGGGCTTTTTTTGGATGGGAGATTTTCGATGACTGCTTCTATTTCCTTGGGGCATATAGGACTATTTAATTGATTTACCTGGTGTTGATTTATGTTTGGTAAGTGGAATCGATCAAGAAAATTGTCCATTTTATTTAAATTTTCAAATTTTGTTGCGTATAGACTTTTGAAGTAAGTCCTAATGATTGTTTGGATTTCCTCAGTGTCTGTAGTTATGTCCCCCTTTTCATTTCTGATTTTGTTGATTTGGATGGTGTCTCACTGCCTTTTAGTTAGCTTGGCTAAGTGTTTGTCTATCCTGTTGATTTTCTCAAAGAACCAGCTCTTGGTTTCATTGATTCTTTGAATTGTTTTATTTGTTTCTAATTGATTGATTCAGCCCTGAGTTTGATTATTTCCAGCCGTCTGCTCATTCTTGGTGTGTCTGCTTCTTCTTTTTCTAGGGTTTTTAAGTGAGCCATTAAGTTGCTTGAATGCGCTGTCTCACATTTCTTCTTGAAGGCACTTAGTGCTATGAACTTTCCTCTTAGCACTGCCTTCATTGTGTCCAACAGATTTGGGTCTGTTGTGTCTTCATTTTCATTGAGTTCTAGGAAGATTTTAATTTCTTTCTTTATTTCTTCCCTGACCCAGCTGTCTTTTAGTAGCAAGTTGTTCAGTTTCCATGTATGTGTAGGCTTTTTGCTATTTCTGTTGTTATTGAGGTCCAGCTTTATTCCATGGTGATCAGACAGGATACAAGGGATTATTTCAATCTTCTTGTTTCTGTTGAGGCTTGCTTTGTGACCAACTATGTGGTCTATTTTGGAGAAGGTTCCATGAGGTGCTGAGAAGAAGGTAAATTCTTTTGTGTTTGGGGTAAGGTTCTGTAAATGTCTGTTAGGTCCATTTGATTCATGACCTCTGTTAGAGATATTGTTTCTTTGTTTAATTTCTGTTTAGTTGACCTGTCCTTTGTTGAGAGTGGGGTGTTGAAGTCTCCCACTATTAATGTGTGTGGATCTATGTGTGGTTTAGGTTTTATCAATGTTTCTTTCACAAATGTGGGTGCCCTTGTATTTGGGGCATAGATGTTCAGGATTGTGATGTCTTCTTGGTGGAATTTTCCCTTGATGAGTATGAAGTGTCCTTCCCCATCTCTTTTGATTAATTTTGGTTAAAAGACTATTTTATCAGATATTAGAATGGCTACTCCTGCTTGCTTCTTGCGTCCATTTGCTTTAAAAGCCGTCTTCCAACACTTTACCCTCAGGTAATGTCTATCTTTTGACTTAGGTGTGTTTCTTGTATACAACAGATTGCTGGGTTTTGTTTATGCATCCATTCTGTTAGTCTGTGTCTTTTTATTGAAGAATTAAGTCCATTGATATTGAGAGAGAGTAATGACCAGTGGCTGTTAGATCCTTTGAATTTGATGTTGGCTGTGGTCATACGGTTGTGTGCTTGGTTGCTTTTTGTTTTACTGCAGTGGGGTTATTTATTTCCTGTGTTTTCTTGAATGTAGCTAGCTTTCTTGGGTTGTATTTTCCCTTCCAGTGTCTTCTGTAATGCTGAATTTGTTTGTAGGTATTGTTGAAATTTGTTTTTGTCCTTGAATATCTTGTTTTCTCCGTCTATGAGCACTGAGAGTCTTGCAGGGTATAGTAGCCTGGGCTGACATCTGTGTTCTCTTAGGGTCTGCATGATATCAGTCCAGGCCCTCCTGGCTTTCATAGTCTCTGTTGAAAAGTCAGGTGTGATTCTAATGGGTTTGCCATTATATGTTACTTGGCCTTTTTCTCTTGCAGCTTTTAGTATTTTTTCTTTGTTCTGTATACTTACGGTTTTGATTATTATGTGGCGGGAGGATTTTCTTTTCTGGTCAAATTTGTTGGGTGTTCTATACGCCTCTTGTATTCTTATTGGCCTCTCCTTTAACTTGGGGAAATTTTCTTCAATGATTTTGTTGAAAATATTTTCTGGGCCTTGGTGCAGGAAGTCTTCTTTTTCCTCTATACCTATTATTCTTAGGTTTTGTCTTTTTATGTTGTCTTGAATTTCTTGGACGGTCTGTGTTGGGAATTTTTTAGATTTAACATTTTCTTTGACAGATACATCTATTTCTTCCATTGTATCTTCCACACCTGAAATTCTTTCTTCCATTTCTTGTAGCCTATTGGTTATGCTAACCTCTGTAGTTCCTGCTTTCTTCCCTAAATTCTTCCTCTCCCTTATTTCCTCCATTTGTGTTTTTTTTTTTTTTTAATTTTTCCAATTCTATCTTCAGGTCTTGATCTATTTTGTTGGTTTTCTTCCCCGGTCTGACTGTATTTTCATGTTTTTCCGTCAATTCCTTCAGCTGTTTGTTTGAACAATCCACTGTTTCTTTTATTTCATTCAGTGATTTAAGCATTTCCTTTCTAAAGGCCACATACTGTTTGGCTGCAGCTTCTTCTATTTCTTTTCGTATTTTATTTGTTTCCTCTGTTATCATCTTCTTGAGCATAGATGTTATGTCGTCTCCTTGAATTTCATTTATGCTGGGGTGTCTAGGGCTATTTGCCCCTGGATAACTGGGTTCTGGAGATGCCATAATGCTCTGGCTTTTGTTGGTTGAACTTTTATGCTGTCCTCTACCCATTGGGCTATCTTAGTTGTTTGAATTTAGTTTCTGGTTGTTCCTGGACTCTTGTAGTGGAGAAAATCCCTTTGGCAGGAAGATGGTTTTTCCTCAAGGAAGCCTTCCCAGCTTTTTGGGTATAGTCCCTGGATGTCCGGTGTTTTTCAGGAGTTGATACAGCTCACCTCAGGCATAGAGACCTGGGTGGTAACTGTGGTCCTGATTAGTCAAGATGGCTCTCCTCTCACTGGGAGAAGTCCTGGAGACAGCTGCCCTCCTTCTCGGTTTCCTGCTGTAAATTTAGTGATCAGCTGCTGTAATCTGTGTGTCCCATGGTTTGGTAGGTTTTGTTAGGGATAACTGGTTGCCCCTTGGAGCAGTATCTGGGGGTTGATCTCAGGGTTCTCGGTCTTTTGTAGGTCTGAGGTTGGGGCTCTGTGCCCCAGGACCCAATAGGTAATCTTTGGTGGGTGAGTACTGCTCTGGTGTCTTGGGGCACACAGTTCTATCTGTAAGGAGTAGTTGGTACAAAGCAGGCCTCTGGTCTGGCGGAGCGTGCTCCCACCTGTTAGTCTGCGGGAGCTGAGTTTCCAATCACTCTGTGCTCCCTGTTTGGGCTCAGATCTGTGATGGCTGGCCGTACTCACCTTTTTGCGATCTGCAGTCTGCTAGACTTTCCCTAGGTGACCCCAGCAGCACGGTTTCTTCCTTCTCTGTGGGGTCCTCTCCAGACAGGGGTTTCCAGTCCCTGTTGTACTGGGGCACGCAACTTGTCTATACCGCTGAGCTGAGCGCACAGCTCTCCGTGTGCATGGCAGGAGCTCAGCTGTGATGGCGGCAGAGACCTTCCAGGGAAAGACTGGGTGAACTGCGATCAGACCCGCAACCTTGCTTCCCAGTGGGGTCCCCCTGCGACTGGGACTCCCAGTCTCAGGCACCCTTGTGCCCACGGATCAGCCTGGGAAAGTGATTGGGACACGCACACTTGCGGCTCCATCCCGGAGACACAAAGCCCGCATTACCCGGGATTTCTTCCGGGTTCTGGCTGGGTAGCTGTGAGTGGACCCGACCGATTCCCACGCCGTGGGAGCCTCCCCTCACTTGAGAAACACAATCGATGTAGTTTCAGGGCCCTGAGTTCAGTCTCCTGGTCTCTGCATGGAGAGTGCTGTCTTGCTTCTCAGATGCGGTGCTCTCCCGGCGCTGCCATCTTGGCTCCCTATCTCCTTGATTTCTTTTTCGGCCCTTTTGTCTTGGGTATACAGGAGGGCTTCTGATTTTTTTGAGTTGATTTTGTATCCAGCCACTTTGCTAAAGGTGTTTATCAGCTGAAGGAGTTCTCTGGTTGAATTTTTGGGTCATTCAGGTATACTATCATCTGCGAATAGTGAAACTTTGACTTCTTTCTTTCTGATTTGTATCCCCTTGATTTTTGTAGTTGTCTTATTGCTCTAGCTAGGACTTCAAGTACTATGTTGAAGAGATATGGAGAGATTGGCAGCCTTGCCTTGTCCCTGATTTCACTGGGATTGATTTAAGTCTCTCCATTGAGTTTGGTGATGGCTATAGGCTTGTTGTATATTGCCCTTACTATCTTTAGGTATGTGCCTTGTATCCCTGATCTCTCCAAGACTTTAAACATGAATGGATGTTGGATTTGGTCAAATGCTTTTTCAGCATCTAGGGAGATTATCACGTGGTTTTTTTCTTTCAGTTTGTTAATATGGTGGATCATGTTGATGGATTTCTATATGTTGAACCACCCTTGCATGCCTGGGATGAAGCCTACTTGGTCGTGGTGGATGATATCTTTGATGTGTTCTTGGATTCGGTTTGCAAGTATTTTATTGAGTATTTTTGCATTAATGTTCATAAGAGAGATAGGTCTGAAGATCTCTGGTTTTTGTTGGGTCTTTGTGTGGTTTACATATCAAGATGATTGTGGCTTCATAGAATAAGTTTGGTAATGTTTCTTCTGTTTCTATTTTGTGGAATAATTGAGGAGGATTGGTATTAGCACTTCTTTGAAGGTCTTGTAGAATTCTGTGCTGAAACCATCTGGTCCAGGGCTTTTTTTGGAGGGGAGAGTTTCCATGACTGCTTCAATTTCCTTGGGGGATATAGGGCTATTCAGTCTTTTTACCTGATCTTGACTTAATTTTGGTAGATGGACTCTGTCCAGAAAATTGTCCATTTCATTTAGATTTTCAAATTTTGTGGCATATAGGCTTTTGTAATATGACCTAATGATTGTTTGGATTTCCTCAGTGTCTGTAGTTATGTCCCCGTTTCATTTCTGATTTTGCTGAATTGGATAGATTCTCCTTTTTAGTTAGTTTGGCTAAGGGATTTTCTATCTTACTGATTTTCTCAAAGAAACAAACAGCTCTTGGTTTCATTGATTCTTTGAGTAGTTTTATTTGTTTCTAATTGATTGATTTCAGCCCTGAGTTTGATTATTTCCAGGCATCTGCTCCTCTTTCATGTATCTGCTTCTTTTTTTTCTGGGGTTTTCAGTTGTGGGCCATTAAGTTGCTTGTATGTGACGTTACAAATTTCTTCTGAAAGGCACTTGGTGCTATGAATTTTCTTATGAGCACTGCTTTCATTGTGTCCCATAAATTATGTTATGTTGTACCTTCATTTTCCTTGAATTCCAGGAAGACTTTAATTTCTTTGTTTATTTCTTAACCCAGCTGTCATTGAGTAGCAAGTTGTTCAGTTTCCATGTGTGTGTAGGCCTTTTATTTCCATTGTTGTTGAGGTCCAGCTTTAGTCCATGGTGGTCAGATAGAAAATAGGGGATTATTTCAATCTTCTTTTATCTGTTGAGGCTTGCTTTGCAACCAACTATATGGTCTATTTTGAAGAAGGTTCCATGAGGTGCTGAAAAGAAGGTATACTCTTGAGTTTGGGTGAAAAGATTTGATTTAGGGTCTCTGTAAGTGCATTTATTTCCCTATTTGGTTTCTATCTAGTTGATCTGTTCTTTGGTGAGAGTGGGATGTTGAAGTCTCCAACTATTAAGGTATTAGGATCTATGTGTGATTTAAGCTTTAATAATGTTTCATTTACGAATGTAGGCGCTCTTGTATTTCAGGCATAGATGTTCAGAATTGTGATGTCCTCTTCGTGGATTTTTCCTTTGATGAGAATGTGGTACCCCTCCTCATCATTTTTGATTAATTTTGGTTGAAAGTCTATTTTATTAGATATTAGGATAGCTCCTCCAGCTTGTTTTCTGGATCCACTTGCTTGAAAATCATTTTTCCAGCCCTTTAATCTGTGGTAGTGTTTATCTTTGTTGCATAGGTGTGTTTTTAGGATGAAACAGAATGTTGAGTCTTGTTTCCACAACTATTCTGTTAGTTTCTGTCTTTTTATTGGAGAGTTGAGTCCATTGCCGTTGATAGATACTAGTGATCAATGAATGTTACTTTCTTTTGATGTGGGGTTGGTAGTGTTGCTGTGTTTCATTGCTTGTATTCTTTTGATTTTTTTCTTGTGTGGTTATCTATGTTCTATGTTTCCTTAAATGTAGTTGTTTCCATTGGGTTGGAATTTTCCTTCTAGTAACTTCTGTAGGGCTGGGTTACTGTCTAGATATTGTTTAAATTTAGTTTTGTCATGGAATATTTTGAATTCTCTGTCTATGTTGATTGAAAGTTTTGCTGGGTATAGTAGTTTGGGTTGGCATCTGTGGTCCCTTACGGTCTGCATGACTTCTGCCCAGGCCCTTCTGGCTTTCATAGTTTCTGTTGAGAAATCTAGTTTGATTCTGATAGGTCTGCCTTCATATGTTATTTGGCCTTTTTCCATTGCTGCTTTTAATATTTTTTCTTTGTTCTGTAGGTGCAGTGTTTTGACTATGATGTGACAGAATTTTCTTCTCTGGTCTAGTCTGTTTAGTGTTCTATAGGCCTTTTGTATGTTTATGGAGATCTCTTTCTCGAAGTTGGGAAAATTTTCTTCTATGATTTATTTGAAAATAGTTTCCGGATCTTGGAACCTGATGTCTTCTTTTTCATTTACTCCTATTATTCTTAAATTTTTTTCTTTTCATGGTGTCTTTGATTTTTTGGATGTTTTGTATTTGGAACTTTTCTCATTTTATTTTTTCTTTGAGAGATGTATCAAATTCTTCAAATGTATCCTCAGCACCTGAGATTCTCTCTTCCATCTCTTGTATGCTGTTGGTGATGCTTACCTTTGTAGTTCCTACTCTTTTCTCTATGCTCTCCAGCTCCAGGTTTTTCTCTTTTTGTGTTTTCTTTATTGATTCTAATTTTGTTTTCATGTCTTGCACCATTTCCTTCATCTGTTTGAATGTAGAATCCTGCTTTTCAATGATGGCTTCTATTTTTTTTTTGTTTGATTCCTCTCTATATGCCACTAATTGTGCCTCTACTTGTTTGGCTGTATTTGTCTGTATTTCTTTGAGAGCTTTGTTCATTTCTTCTTTCTTTGCCTCCACTTGTGTGATTATTTCTTTGAGAACTTTCTTCATTTCTTCTTTGTTTGCCTCAATTCATGTGGCCATTTCTCTGAGAGATTTGTTCATTTCCTCTTTATGAGCCTCTAATAGCTGGAAAAGCATAGTTTTGAAGTTGTTTTCTTGTATATCTAGTGGATTGAAGTGTCCATTGACTTGGGGGCTTGCTGGTGAAGCCATGATGTCCTGATTTTTGTTGGGTGTGTCTTACATCGGCCTCTGACCATTTGCTTAATCTGTAACACTCACTCTTTGTTCCTAGATTCTGTACTTCAGGCTAGGACCATCTTTTTCTGGTTTCTGGAATGTTTTTCAGGAAGATGAGAGAGGTTCACTGGCTTGGAAGTGTTCGCTGTCGTTTCAGCTTTACCTAAGTGAGGAATGTGACACTGGCACTATTCACAGGGACTTTTAGCTGGCACAGTGTGCATGTGAGGATTCCCTGACTATTGCAGGCCACTGGTATGTAGCTCTGTCTGGGATCCAGGAATTGTTTGCCTTAAATTCACTGGTAGTCCGGCAGAGCAGAGGCTTCAGAGTTGGGATTGCTGTCCCAAGAATTCCTATGATGCCCACACCAGGGGTGTGAGTGATAGGGATCTTTTGTCTGATGCCTTGCTTAGAGGGGCTTTGGATTTGGGGCTCTGCAAACACTCCCTTGAAGGCACACTCACTCCCTTGCAGGATGAGTTGGAAAGCACAGGTGTTTCCCTTGCTCTCAACTCTCCAATTTGATCCTTCTGAGGCAACTTCTGGTGTAGGCTAACAGTCATCTCAGTGGTGCTGTAGCAGCAGGTCTTGGTGTCCACCTGCACCGTGTGCTGTGCTGGGCACAGACCATGCTGGAGCCCAGGCAGTGTGGTCTGTGGCAGACTCTGCAGGCCCCTTCTGTATCTTTCACTTCCACCAGGCAATAATTTTGGTGGCTGGTTCTGGGGAAGTGCTGGGATGGGGGTAGGTGGGGAGAGTGGGTACTGAATCTCCTCTGTCCCAGATCCTGAGGCTCGGGCCCACGTGCTGTGGTCTGTGGTGGAATCTGCAGGTCACATCCCTGTCCTTCCCCTCTGCCAGGGAAGACTTATGGAGGCTGGTCACGGGGAAGTACCTGAAAGGGCTGAGTTGAGTGTCCTCAGTCTGAGATCCTGGACCCCGGGTATCTCTGCCAGAAGCCACCTGGCACTAGAGCTTATGGAGGCTGGTCCAGGGAGAGTACCAGGTAGGGTGGATTGTCCTCAGTCTCAGATCCAGAACCGGGGTTTCTCTGCCAGGAGCTGCCAGTGCTACAGCTTATTGCGTCTGGTCCTGAGGGAGTGCCAGGAGAAGTTAAGTGACCTCAGTCCCAGGTCCCAAGTCTGGGGTTTCTTTGCCAGGGGCCACTGGCTGCACTGGAGCTCAGGCGCTGTGGACTGTGGTGGAATCCACGGACCACCTCTCTGTTGTTCCCCTCCACCAGGGCAAGCTTATGGCAGCGGTCTCAGGGGAGTGCCAGGAAGGGTTGGGTATTCTCAGATCCAGATCTTGAGCCAGGGTTTCTTTGGTATGGATTGCCACTGTCTCTAGGGAATGGTCGGTGTGGTCTGTGGCGGATTCTGCTGGCTGCCTCCTCTGCCTCCTCCACAGAGAAAATAGGGAGTTGGATAAGGGGAAGTGCTTAAGGATCAAGTCCCCAGAGGAGTCTGCCAGTGAACTGATTCTAGATGGACTCAGTTCATGGTTAGTCTCTTTCTCCCTGGAAGCCTAGATAACTCTGTTCTAGGTCTAGTAGCCCCTTCACTCACTAATTTCAGCAAAGGACTAATTTCAGTCCTTTACCCCTCAGATAAGGTGCATGCTAGTCGCCACCATATTGAATCTCCCAAAACGAGGATTTTGAAATCATGCTATTTGCTTTAATTTTTCATTTTCTCTCTGTTTAAAATTTTGCTTTGCTAAATATCAAGTGAAGTCTCTCACAATGTTACTTATATCCAAAATACCTAAACATTGATCTTTATAAACACTGAACCTTGAAGTGTATGTCTTCACACATATTACACATTCTAATAAATAATATAGAGTGGAATAACCTATTAGTATGGTTATCCTGTATTATATGGCTAATATCTGCTTAAAATGAATACATACTATGTGTGTCTTTCTGCTTCTGGGCAACCTTACTCAGGATGATCTTTTCTAGTTCTATCCATTTGTCTACAAATTTCATGATTTCCTTGTTTTTAACAGCTGAATAGTATTCCATTGTTGTAAATATACCACAATTTCTGTATCCATTCTTTGGTTGAAGGACTTCTGGGTAGTTTCCAGATCTAACTATTATGAATAAAGCTGCTATGAACATAATTGAGTGCCACACTAACTCCAGAGTCTATATGAGCATAAAAATCTGCTATATAAGCATAAAATTATGCTGCTAAGACGAGGAGACACGTTTCCTACGGGAATCCACTCCCTGGAAGTCCCTGGATGTTCCCCCTGGCCATCTATGCCAAAAAGATATACTCTGATAATCTTGTTTTTTCAGATGAAGGATTGAATGAGCCTTTTGAATTTTCTCTATGATTCCTGATACAGCACAACTAACTATTCAAGAAAAAATATTTTTGATAGATTATTAAAAGCTTTAGCAAGAATAGAGTAAAAGAAAAATAAGTAATGAATCAGATTTAGTATTAGAAAGCATTACAAGAATAGTGAAAAATAATGGGCTTCTTTTTAGGAAAAAATAGCATAAGCAAGTACAGCAGGCTTGAGCATGCCTCCCTTTAGCATCTTGTTTCTAAGGAAGGTTATAAATCTTTAGCAAGACATATGGGAGGAGGGTTGACCAAGGTGTGTTTAGACTTTAATGTAGAAAAAGACTTTGGCAGGTATTTGACTTGGCTTGGAAGATTATTACAGCTCCTGACTTTCCCCTTCACTAGTCAGTGATAATGAAACCACAGTTTGAGGTTTTTGTTTCTTGTTTGCATTGATCAGAAAGTATCTAGGCTGAGATTTCTTGTGGGCACTGCTTTATGCTTGGCGATACTTTAGAGTTAAAACATAAACTTTGTATCCTTGGTAAAAGTTTGAATGTTCCAGAAAGCATGCCAACTTTAAGGTGCTTCCTTATGAAATCACTATAAAATTGTTAGCCTGACTTCAGTAAAATTACAGGAGGGTCACACCATCTTGGTGTGGTCTCTGACTGTCATTCGCCTGAAACTGTGCCTTCCTGATATCCAAATCCTGATTCTCCCGTGGATACAGGGAACCCGACTGGGCTGGTCTGTGGCAGTTGAGCAGATGTCCTTGTTTTATGATAGAGGATGCTTAATTCTCACTCACAAGGGTAAACAGGATAGATACTGTAAGTGGTAGAGGAGAGGAAACAAGATGGGAACTGTCATAAATGTCCTCTCCACTCAGCAGGGTATTGAAGCAGGTGCTGAGACTCACAGCCAAACTTTGGGCAGAGTGCAGAAGGTCTTATGGAAGAAGGAGGATAAAAGGACCCAGAAGGGACAGGAGCTCCTCAAGAAGACCAATAAAGCCAACAAATCTGGTACTATGGGGAACCTACAGACAGTGATGCACCAACCAAGGACCATGTATGGAGAAAACCTAGACACCCTGCTCAGATGTAGATGATAGGCAGCTCAGTCTCAACCTGGGTTCCCTAGTGAGGGGTGCAGGGGCTGTCTCTACATGAATTTGCTTGTCTGCTCTTTGATCACTTCACCCTGGTGAGGCAGCCTTGCCAGGCCACAGAGAAAGAGGACCCATGCAGTCATGATGACTCTCAATAAGCTGGGGTCAAATGGTAGGGGGGGAGGACTCCCCCAGTGGACTAGGGGAGAGGGATAGGGAGAAAGAGGGAGGGAAGGTGGGACTGGCAAGAGATGAGGGAGGGGGTTACAATTTGGATACAAAGTAAATAAACTGTAAAACATAAAAAAGAAAATATTTTCAATAAATGTACAATTCTAATTAAATATTTACTCATAGTTTATTTAGGGCTGACATAGGAACGTTATTTTTACTTAACATTAGATTCACTGAAACAAACAGCTTGTTCATTTGAGAAGTTCAAGAAGACTAAAGTGCCCATTGTTCCTTTAAAAACGGTATCCATTTGAATATATTCATATGTGTGATGAATTGTAAATTACGGACAATAAAACTAGTTATGGTACTACGATAATGCCCAGAGAAGAAATACACAGTGATTATTTTTGTTTAACTGATTATACTTATATGTGGTGCATACTTACCCCACCATGAAGAAAGATAACATAAAAGTAAAGTAAACAAAGGAAATGTAACACATAATTATATTTTAACAGCATTAATGTATCAGTAAAAACCTTGACTACACTTGATTGGTCATTTTTTTAAGTTTGTGATGCACTATTTCTCTCCCCTTTTCACAGGTTACACTGACCTCTTGTGGACAGATTGTGCTAAAGTCTAGTTTGGTGACCTTAAAATACCTAGAATCCCCTGCAATAATCAGTGTAACTCAGTGAAACTGACAAAGAACTGAAACAATCAATGATGATAATTAACTAGAAATTTTAGGTAGAAAGGTCAATCATAACTAAATGGAGCTTGCACAATAATGTTATGATAAAATGAACATAAACATGATGAATCACAAATACTTAAATAAAATGGGTGACTGTGACTGAGAAAATAATCAGAAAAAAGAGGATTCTTTCTGTAAAGTCAGGATGAGAATGGGCCTAATGTAAGGGGCCTAATGTAAGGTGGTAACAATGCTTTGAGACTTTTCACTGCCAATTCCAAGGCACGTGGCTGGCTCTTGGGAGCCTCTAAAGTTGAGATTCAGTGAGGTAGAAAATTAATATTCCCTACTGTGCTCTTGTTCATCCTTTTGCATTAAGATTTATTTATTTTTAATGATGTGTTTGGGTTAGTGTTCACATGTGAGTGAAGGTGCCCACAGAGGCCAGAGACATCAGGGTCTCTGAAGCCACACTTATAAGCAGTTGTGAGTAGCTTGATGTGGGAGCTGAGAATCAAACTCAGTCCTCTACAAAAATAGTACAAGCTCTTAACATATAAGCCATCTCTCCAGCCCTTGTTTATAATTATTTTATTATTCTTTCTGTTCCTTTTAAAATTGTATATTTAACTGCACCACCCACAACTGGTAAATGCACTTCCAATAGTTAAAATTCATCTTTTTTAAAAAAAAATTTCATCTTTTTCTTTTCAGGTCAGTTTTGTTTTCACAGAGGTGTGTTCCCCTGTGCACACACGAATAATAGTTTCATATCATAATTTGATTCTTATTTCTGCCTACAATCCTTAGATACAAATCTTCTGATAGTATTCTCTGTGTGGCATTTTCTCAGTTGCAATCACTCATATTGTTATATTTTTTTTCTATTTAAAAGACATGATGGTTTGTGATTTGATTATTCCTGTTATCATGAAACTGTTACAGTTTTGGGACATGAAATTCCGACTCCACAAATCTGTGTTCCTGTGTTCCTGGGCTATGTTCACTAATATTTGGCTCCAGAATAAAGTTTTGTCCCCTTTTGATGAGAGTTGTGTTGTTTATGTTCACAATGTAAGCAAACATAACAACGGAGGAAGGAATGACAAAACTGAAGGAGTCCACAGAACCAACTAAGGAACATGAGCAACCGTGAATAGCATGCTTAGCCACTACAGGAAAAAAAGAGATTGAAGTTACTTTGGCATTTCAGCTCACCCCAGTCAGAATGGTTATCATCAGGAATAAAATTAAAAATAAATGGTGAGAAGGGGGGGAAGAACCCTTTAAGTGGAATAGTAGATTAGTGTATCCACTATGGAAACCAGTCTGGGGATTTCTTAAAACAATAAACAAAAATAGAAATCAAAACAACCCTGAGATTTCACCTTACACCCATCAGAATGGCTAAGATAAAAACCTCAAGTGCCAATGCATGCTGGAAAGGATGTGGAGAAAGGGGAACCTTCCACCATTGCTGGAGGAAATGTAAACTTATACAACCACTTTGGAAATAAATCTGGCACTTTCTCAGAAAATTAGGAATTGCACTTCCTCAAGATCCAGCTATACCACTTCTAGGCATATATCCAAAATATGCTCAAGTATACAACAAGGACATTTATGAACCATGTTCATAGCAGCTTTATTTTTTATATCCAGAACCTGGAAATAACCCAGATGTCCCTCAGTGGAGGAAATCATGAAATTTGCAGGCAAATATGGGATATAGAAAAGATCATGCCAAGTGAGGTATCACAGAAGCAGAAAGACACACATGGTATATACTCACTTATAAGTGGTTATAGGATAAACATAATAAAATCTGTACACCTAAAGAAGCTAAGCAAGAAGGAGGACCCTCTTCTCACTCAGAAAGACAAATGGGATGGACATTGAAAGAAGGAGAAAACAGGGAACAAGACAGGAGAATAACACAGAGGGACTCTGAAAGACTCCATCCAACAGTGCATCAAAGCAGATGATAAGACTCATAACCAAACTTTGGACAGTATGCAGGGAATGTTATGAAAGAATGGAGAGACGATAAGACCTAGAGAGGACAGGAACAAAGACAGCAACAGAACCAAAAAAATCTGGGAACAGGAGTCTTTTTTGAGACTGATACTTCAACCAAGGACCATTCATGGATATAACCTAGAACCCCTACTCTTATGTAGCCCATGGCAGCTCAGTGTCCAAGTGGGTTCTCTATTTAGAGGAACAGGGACTGTCTCTGGCATGAACTCAGTGGCTGGCTCTTTGATCACCTCCCTCTGAGGGGAAACAACCTTACAAGGACACAGAGGAAGACAATGCAGCTAGTTCTGTAGAGACCTGATAAGCTAAGGTCACATGGAAGGGGAGGAGGACCTCCCCTATCAGTGGACTTGGGGAGGGTCATGGGAGGAGATGTGTGAGAAAGGATGGATGGGTATGGGAGGGAGGGAGGAAGGGGCAACTGACCCTTCCTCTTCTAGTACCTAAGAGGTACCAATAGATCTTTGGTTACAGGTGGACTTTCATGCCCAAACTGTCACTGTGATAGGATTTGGTCTGGTTTTGAAACATACAAATCTTGCATGTTGTATCACAACTTCTCTGAGTTCATATGTGCAACTTTCCTGCTGTATCCATAAGACATTCTTTCTTTGTAGTTACCTACTGCTCTTATGTCCTTTCCTCCTCCACCATGATCCTGAGCCTTTACTGGGAAGAATCAGTACATGTGTTCCGTTCAGGGCTGTACAATCTGTGGTCTCTTGTTCTCTGTACCTTGGCCAGTTGTAGCTCTCGTTATTGATTATCTTTTGTAACCAGAAGCTTGTCTGAAAAGATGCCTTAATCTAGGAGTATACTGGTAAGTAATTAGGAAATGGTTTACTATGTCCGTTTAGCAGAAAAATATTCTCTGCTAGGATCTATGATTTGTCTAACTGTAGGTGTTTGGTCTAATAATGGTACCAGATACAGCTTTATATTGTGTAACAAGCCTCAAATCCAATCATAAAATGATTGCGTCCCCCCTGGCATCCGTGCTACTATTGCTTCATTGGGTACGTCTGTCTGTCAGGCTGGTTGTTATTGTAGCTCACGGGTTCACAGGTCAGTGCCAACCTGATTTCTCTATTTCTCTGTGTTCTGTGATTGAAATATGTGGTGTTTTCAGCAATAGGCACACAGTACATAGGTGTTCCTTTTCTGCCACATCCACACCAACCTTTATCAGCATTTTTTTTTATCTTAGCCATTCTGTTAGGGTAAGATGAAATTTCAGTGTATTTTTAATTTCCTCATGCCTAGGGATGTTGAAAATTTGTAGATATTTTTCAGAAGTTAATATTCTTTTTTTTTTGAGAACTCTATTTTATCCCAGCTGCAATTTTATTAAAAAATAAAATGTTTGTACAATTCACTATGATCATGATTTATCTTCCTTCATCTCCCTATAAATCATCCACACCTTTACACCCAGCTATCTTCATGCCATCTTTCTCTCTTTTTAGAAAACACAGGATTTTTTTAGAAAAAGATAGAGCACAAGAAAAATAAAATCATAGACACATACACACATGTACACACACACACACACACACACACACACACATAGTCAAAAATCCATAAAACACAAAATCAGAAACCATAATAGACAAGCAGAAGGCCAATCCAATATGAGGGGGAAAATCTCCAAAAATACTATTGAGTTTATTTTGTGTGGACTATCTACTGCTGGGCATGGGGCCTCCTCTCAAGTGTGGTCTATATATACAGGAGAGACCCTGTTCCATACCCCAATTTTTACTTTTGTTGAAATGTGTGGTTGTAACTCACAAGTTATCCACCATGCTAATTACTGAGATTAGCCATATTTCACAAACTGCTCATAAAACCTTTGAAAAATCCTTTCATCACATGAATTGGTTCTATAAGTAGTCAGCCTATTTAAATATCATTTTAGTATAGAATTTCAGTTTTAACTAGCTCTAATAATTAGGAGTCATTTTATTGACCATTATTGTAGACCGGTAGTGTTGGGTTTTATCTAGAACTCTGGGCTATCTAGTCTCTGGCTCTTGGTCACCCAAACTGTGTTGGATGGGTTCCTTCTCATTTAGGGGGCCTCAGACATTCAATGGCTACTCCAACAAGTTTTGTGCCACCACTTCCCTAGCATAATTTACAGGCAGGACAGATGGTAAGTCTGTGGCTGGGATGGTGTTTACCTTTGTCCTTTGGTGGCGTGAAAAGTACATTCCCCAACTGAAGACACAATAATATAGGGGTGAAGGCTCCATGTTCAAGACTTCACCTTGACTTGTCCATGTTCAATGAGTTCTATTGGTATTGACCTCAGCAATGGGACTTCACTGTCAGTTTGTGGATAGCATCCTTTGGTCTTAGCAACAGCCTGGGTTGTTTGGGAAATTTCATAAAATATGCTTGGCAACAGCTCAAAAGAATACAACCCATTCCCCCTACTGGAAGCCTCATTTGGTGACAAGAAATGGCCATTTTGGGACTCTGCCACTCCCATTATTAGGAGACCTCATTAGGATCACCTTCATATATTTTAGGAAGTTTCCACTGTGCTAGGTTACCATATCATCTCTTTTTTTAAATTATTTATTTTATTTTTATTTTTTAATTTTATTAATTACACTTTATCCATTTTGTATCCCCCCATAAACTTCTCCCTTCTCCCCTCCCGATTTTACCCTCCCTCCCTTTTCTGCATGCATGCCCCTCCCCAAGTCCACTGATAGGGGAGGTCCTCCTCTCCTTTCTGATTTTAGTCTATCAGTTATCATCAAAAGTGGCTGTATTGTCATCTTCTGTGACCTGGTAAGGCTGCTCCCCCTTCAGGGGGAGGTGATCAAAGAGCAGGCCAATCAGATTATGTCAGAGGCAGTCCCTCTTCCCATTACTATATAACCCACTTGGACACGGAACTGCCATGGGCTACATAGGTGCAGAGGTTCTAGGTTATCTCCATGAATAGTCCTTGGTTGGAGTATGAGTCTCTGGGAAGTTCCCTATGTTCAAATTTTTGTGTTCTGTTGCTCTCTTTGTGGAGTTCCTGTCCGCTCCAACTCTTGCTATTTCCCACTTCTTACATAAAATTCCATTCACTCTGCCCGAGAGTTGGCCATCAGGCTCAGCATCTGCTTTGATAGTCTGCAGGGCAGAGGCTTTCAGAGGCACTTTGTGGCAGGTTCCTAGGTTGTTTCCTGTTTTCTTCTTCTTCTGATGTCCATCCTCTTTGCCTTTCAGGATGGGGATTGAGCATTTTAGTTGGGCTCCTCTCTTTTGCTTAGTTTGTTTAGATGTACAGATTTTAGCGGGTTTATCCTATATTGTATGTTTATATGGGTGAGTATATACCGTGTGTGTCTTTTTGCTTCTTGGACAACTCACTCAGGATGATCCTTTCCAGGTCCCACCATTTACCTACAAATTTCATGATTTCCTTATTTTTCATTGCTGAGTAATACTCAATTGTATAGATGTACCACAATTTCTGCATCCATTCTTCAGTTGAGGGGCATCTGCGCTGTTTCCAGTTTCTGGCTATAACAAAAAAAGCTGCTACAACCATGGTTGAGGAAATGTCCTTTTTGTGTACTTGAGCCTCTTTTGGATATATGCCTAGAAGTGGTATGGCTGGATCTTGGGGAAGTGCTCTTCCTAGTTGTCTGAGAAAGCGCCAGATTGATTTCCAGAGTGGTTGTAAAAGTTTACATTCCCACTAGCAATGGAGAAAGGTTCCCCTTTCTCCACAACCTCTCCAGCATGTGTTGTCACTTGAGATTTTCATCTTGGCTATTCTGATGGGTATAAGGTGAAATCTCAGGGTTGTTTTGATTTGCATTTCCCTAATGGTAAATGAGGTTGAGCATTTCTTTAAATGCTTCTCTGCCATTTGATATTCCTCTACAGAGAGTTCCATGTTTAGCTCTGTTCCCCATTTTTTTATAGATTATATTTCTTTTTTTTTAATTTTTCATCAATTACACTTTATTCATTCTGCATCCCCCCATAAGCCCCTCCCTCCTCCCCTCCCAATTCCACCCTCCCTCCTCCCTCTGCTTGCATGCCACTCCCCAAGTCCACTGATAGGGGAGGTTCTCCTCTCCTTTCTGATCTTAGTCTATCAGTTCACATCAAAAGTGGCTGCATTGTCCTCTACTATGGCCTGGTAAGGCTGCTCCCCTCCAGGGGGAGGTGATCAAAGAGCAAGCCAATCAGATTATGTCAGAGGCAGTCCCTCTTCACATTACTATGTAACCCAATTGGACTCTGAACTGCCCTGGGCTACATCTGTGCAGGGGTTCTGGGTTATCTCTATGAATAGTCCTTGGTTGGAGTATGAGTCTCTGGGAAGTTCCCTGTGTTCAAATTTTCTTGTTCTGTTGCTCTCCTTGTGGAGCCCTAGAACTCATTGGTACAGGAGAAAACTTCCTGAACAGAACACCAACAGCACAGGCTCTAAGAGCAACAATCAATAAATGGGACCTCATGAAACTGAAAAGCTTCTGTAAAGCAAAAGACACCGTCATCAAAACAAAGCGACCACCTACAGATTGGGAAAGAATCTTCACCAACCCTTTATCTGACAGAGGACTCATATCCAGTATATATAAAGAACTAAAGAGGCTGAAAAGCAGCAAACCAAGTAATCCACTTAAAAAATGGGGAACAGAGCTAAACAGAGAATTCTCTGTAGAGGAATATGGAATGGCAGAGAAGCACTTAAAGAAATGCTCAACCTCACTAGCCATTAGGGAAATGCAAATCAAAACAACCCTGAGATTTCACCTTACACCCATGAGAATGGCCAAGATCAAAAACTCAACTGTTCCCCATTTTTTAAGTGGATTACTTGATTTTCTGCTTTTCAGCTTCTTTAGTTCTTTATATATACTGGATATGAGTCCTCTGTCAGATAAAGGGTTGGTGAAGATTCTTTCCCAATCTGTAGGCGGTCGCTTTATTTTGATGACGGTGTCTTTTGCTTTACAGAAGCTTTTCAGTTTCATGAGGTCCCATTTATTGATTGTTGATCTTAGAGCCTGTGCTGTTGGTGTTCTGTTCAGGAAGTTTTCTCCTGTACCAAGTTTTCTCCTGTATTCCCCACTTTTTTTTTTTTTTCTACTCGACTTAATGTATCTGGTTTTATGTTGAGGTCTTTGATCCACTTGGACTTCAGTTTTGTGCAGGGTGATAAGTATGGTTCTATTTTCATTTTTCTACATGTAGACATCCAGTTGGAACAGCACCATTTGTTGAAGATGTTATCTTTTTTCCATTGTATGGTTTTGGCATCTTTGTCAAAAATCAAGTGTCCATTAAGTGTATGGGTTTATTTCAGGGTCTTCTATTTGATTCCATTGATCCACCATTCTTTTTCTATGCCAGTACCTTGCAGTTTTTAAAACTGTTGCTCTGTAGTACAGCTTGAGATCATTGATGGAGATACCTCTAGAAGATCTTTTATTATAGAGGATTGTTTTAGCAATTCTGGGCTTCTTGTTATTCTATACGAAGTTGAGAATTTTTCTTTCCAAGTCTGTAAAGAATTGTGTTGGCAATTTGATGAGGATTGCATTAAATCTGTAGATTGCTTTTGGTAAGATGGCCATTTTTACTATGTTAATCCTGCCAAGCCATGAGCATGGGAGATCTTTCCATCTTCTCATATCTTCTTCTAATTCTTTCTTCAGAGACTTGAAATTTTTTTCATACAAGTCTTTGACTTGCTTGGTTAGAGTTGCACCAAGGTATTTTTGTCATTTGTGGCTATTGTGAAGGGTGTTGTTTCCCTAATTTCTTTCTCAGCCCTTTTGTCTGTTGTATACAGGAGGGCTACTGATTCTTTTGAGTTAATTTTGTATCCGGCCACTTTGCTGAAGGTGTTTATCAGCTGTAGGAGTTCCCTGGTAGAGTTTTTGGGGTCACTCACGTATACTATCATATCATCTGCAAATAGTGATAATTTGACTTCTTCCTTTTCAATCTGTATCCCCTTGATCTCCTTCAAGTGTCTTATTGCTCTAGCAAGGACTTCCAGCACTATGTTGAAGAGATATGGAGAGAGAGTGGGCATCCTTGTCTTGTCCCCGATTTCAGTGGGATTGCTTTAAGTTTCTCTCCATTCAGTTTGATGTTGGCTATAGGTTTGCTGTATATTGCCTTTATTATGTTTAGATATGTGCCTTGTATCCCTGATCTCTCCAATACTTTAAACATGAATGGATGTTGGATTTTGTCAAAGGCTTTTTCAGCATCTAGGGAGATTATCACATGGTTTTTTTCTTTCAGTTTGTTAATATGGTGGATCACATTGATGGATTTCCATATAATGAACCACCCCTGCATACCTGGGATGAAGCCTACTTGGTCATAGTGGATAATATCTTTGATGTGTTCTTGTATTCGGTTTGCAAGTATTTTGTTGAATATTTTTGCATCAATGTTCATAAGGGAGATTGGCCTGAAATTCTCTTTCTTTGTTGAGTCTTTGTGAGGTTTAGGTACCAAGGTACTGTGGCTTCATAGAATGAGTTTGGTAATGTTGCTTCTGTTTCTATTTTGTGGAATAGTTTGAGGAGAATTGGAGTTAGCTCTTCTTTGAATGTCTGGTAGAATTCTGTGCTGAAAACCATCTGGTCCTGGGCTTTTTTTGGATGGGAGACTTTTGATGACCACTTCTATTTCTTTGGGGGATATAGGACTATTTAATTGACTTACCTGGTCCTGATTCAGCTTTGGTAAGTTAAATCAATCAAAAAAATTGTCCATTTCATTTAAATTTTCAAATTTTGTTGCGTACAGACTTTTGAAGTAAGTCCTGATGATTGTTTGGATTTCCTCAGTGTCTGTAGTTGTGTCCCCCTTTTCATTTCTGATTTTTTTTTTATTTGGGTGGTGTCTCTGCCTTTTAGTTAGCTTGGCTAAGGGTTTGTCTATCTTGTTGATTTTCTCAAAGAACCAGCTCTTGGTTTCATTGATTCTTTGAATTGTTTTATTTGTTTCTAATTAATTGATTTCAGCCCTGAGTTTGATTATTTCCAGCTGTCTACTTCTTTTTTGTGTGTCTGCTTCTTCTTTTCCTAGGGTTTTTAAGTGAGCCATTAAGTTGCTTGAATGAGCTGTCTCGAATTTCTTCTTGAAGGCACTTAGTGCTATGAACTTTCCTCTTAGCACTGCTTTCATTGTGTCCCACAAGTTTGGGTATGTTGTGTCTTCATTTTCATTGAGTTCTAGGAAGACTTTAATTTCTTTATTTCTTCCCTGACCCAGCTGTCATTTAGTAACATGTTGTTCAGTTTCCATGTATGTGTAGGCTTTTTGTTATTTCTGTTGTTGTTGAGGTCCATGTTGATCAGACAAAATACAAGGGATTATTTCAATCTTCTTGTATCTGTTGAGGCTTGCTTTGTGACCAACTATGTGGTCTTTTGGAGAAGGTTCCATGAGGAGCTGAGAAGAAGGTAAATTCTTTTGTGTTTGGGTGTAAAGTTCTGTAAATGTCTATTAGGTCCATTTGATCCATGACCTCTGTTAGAGACGTTGTTTCTTTTTTTAATTTCTGTGTTGTTGACCTGTCCTTTGTTGAGAGTGGGGTGTTGAAGTCTCCCACTATTAATGTGTGGGGATCTATATGTGGTTTAAATTTTATCAATGTTTCTTTTACAAATGTGGGTGCTCTTGTATTTGGGGCATAGATGTTCAGGATTGTGATGTCTTCCTGTTGGAATTTTCCCTTGATGAGTATGAAGTGTTCTTCCCCATCTCTTTTGATTAATTTTGGTTGAAAGTCTATTTAATCAGATATTAGAATGGCTACTCCTGCTTGCTTCTTGGGTCCATTTGCTTGGAAAGTCATCTTCCAACCCTTTACCGTCAGGTAATGTCTATCTTTTGACTTAGGTGTGTTTCTTGTATGCAACAGATTGCTGGGTTTTGTTTACATATCCATTCTGTTAATCTATGTCTTTTTACTGGAGAGTTGAGTCGATTGATGTTGAGAGAGATTAATGGCTGTTAGATCCTTTGATTTTGATGTTGGCTGTGGTCATAAGGTTGTGTGCTTGGTTGCTTTTTGTTTTACTGCAGTAAGGTTAATTATTTCCTGTGTTTTCTTGAAAGTAGTTAATTTTCTTGGGTTGTATTTTCTCTTCCAGTGTCTTCTGTAATGCTGGATTTGTGTGTAGGTATTGTTGAAATTTGTTTTTGTCATTGAATATCTTGTTTTCTCCATCTATGAGGACTCAGAGTTTTGCAGGGTATAGGAGCCTGGGCTGACATCTGTGTTCTCTTAAGGTCTGCATGATATCAGTCCAGGCCCTCCTGGCTTTCATAGTCTCTGTTGAAAAGTCAGGTGTGATTCTAATGGGTTTGCCATTATATGTTACTTGGCCTTTTTCCTTTGCAGCTTTTAGTATTTTTTCTTTGTTCTGTATACTTATAGTTTTGATTATTATGTGGCGGGAGGATTTTCTTTTCTGGTCAAATTTGTTGAGTGTTCTGTAGACCTCATGTATTCTTATTGGCCTCTCCTTTAACTTGGGGAAATTTTCTTCAATGATTTTGTTGAAAATATTTTCTGGGCCTTGGTGCAGGGAGTCTTCTTTTTCCTCTATACCTATTATTCTTAGGTTTTGTCTTTTCATATTGTCTTGGATTTCTTCGACGGTCTGTGTCAGGAATTTTTTGGATTTAACATTTTCTTTGACAGATACATCGATTTCTTCCATTGTATCTTCTACACCCGAGATTCTTTCTTCCATCTCTTGTAGTCTGTTGGTTATGCTTACCTCTGTAGTTCCTGTTTTCTTCCCTAAATTCTTCCTCTCCCTTATTTCCTCCATTTGTGTTTTCTTTAATTTTTCTAGTTCTATCTTCAGGTCTTGAGTTGTTTTGTTTACTTCCTTCACCTGTCTGATTGTATTTTCTTGTTTTTTTTTTTTCAGTTCCTTCAACTCTATTTCTTTTATGTCTTTCAGTGATTTAATTATTTCTTCTCTGAAGGCTCCAAACTGTTTGGCTGCATCTTCCCATATTTCTTCACGGATGGCCGTAATTTGCTTGTCTTTAACTTCCTCCATTTCTTTATGGATAGCCATGATCTGTTTAGTTTTATCTTCCTCTAATTCTTTACGTATTTTATTTGTTTCCTCTATTATCCTCTTCATCAGCATAGATGTAAGGTCATCTTTTTGTTTTTCTATTATGCTGGGTTGTCCAGGGCTGCTCGCCCCTGGATGGCTGGGTTCTGGAGATACCATATTGTTCTGTCTTTTGTTGGTTGAGCTTTTACGCTGACCTCTACCCATTGGGCTGTTTTAAGTGTTAGCTGTTAGTTTCTGTGCTTCCTGGAGTCTTGAGGTAGGGAGAATCCCCTTGGGCAGAAGATGATTTTTCTTGAAGGCGGCCTCCTCTGCTTTTTGGGTATGGTCACTGTATGGCCAGTGTTTCTCAGGAATTGCCACTGCTCACCTCAAGTGTGTAGACTTGAGTAGTAGATGTGGTCTTTGTTAGGCGGGGGGGGGGCTCTCCTATCACCCACAGAAGTTCTCAAGACAGCTGCCCTGCTGCTGGGTTTCTCGTTCTGAATTTAGTGAGCTGCTGCTGTTGTTACAGTTTTCCAGGTACAGCCCTCTTGAAGAACCTGCTGATTCCTTAGCTTTGGGGTTTTCTCCCAACAGGGAAACTCAGTCTGTTTTCCTGGGGCACACAGTTCTTTCTGGGAAAGTGAGAGGAGCACCCAGCAAGTCTCTGGGCCAGAGGCTGAGTGCTCTGCTCTGGGCCTGGAGAATGTGCACCTAGGTTGAGTTGGCGCCTGGCAGCGCCGCTCTGGTCTGTAAGCTGTCCACTCCTATCTAGGCTGGCAATTGAGGGCTCCACTCTGGTCTGGAGGCTGGGCGCCTCACTCTGGACCGCAAGTTGTGTGCTGCTGTCTGGGATGGCGGCTGTGGGCACTGCACTGGTCCAAACGGTGTGCACTCTGGTCTGGGATGGTGGCTGGGGGTGCCGCTTTGGATCAGGCTATGTACTTTTCTCTAGGCTGGCAACTGAGGGCCCCTCTCTTGTCTGGAGGCTGGGCACTTCATTCTGGGCTGGAAGCTGTGTGTCCCTGTCTGGAATGGAGGCTGCGGGCACCACTTTGGCCCAGAGGTTCTACGCTCTGGTCTGGTCTGGCAGTGTGTGTCCCCTTCTAGGCCAGAGGCTGTGCACGCCTCTCTGGGCTGGCAACTAAGGGCTCTGCTTTGGTTTGGAGGTTTGGCGCTTCACTCTGGGCCAGAGGCTGTGTGTCACGGTCCTGGATGGTGGCTGGGGCCGCAGGAGGCTGTGTGCACCAATCTTGGGCGGTGGGTGCGCCCGTGGTCCCCAGGACCTTTACCAAGTATTGACTGGGTGACCTGAGGTCGGTCCCAATTAAAACACCATAGGCTTTCCTTTCACCTGGCAATCTCGAACGCTGGTGACCTCGAGAGTGAGGTCCTGGGGTTCAGTCTCCTCGTCACTGTGCCAACACTGCTGTCCCATTCCTCAGACACAGTGTCCTCCCGGGGCCGCCATCTTTCAGTCTCCCATATCATCTCTTAAATGGCCCTCAAATTCAGCTGTCTTCCCCTGAATTCCTTCCCCGTCACTCTCTCTCTCTCTCTGTCCCTCTCCTCAATCTCACTTCCCCATCCTCCCATTCCCATCCACACCTGGCCCCAGCCCACCCATAATATCTATTCTATTTCCTTTCCCAGGGAGATCCATGAATTTTCCCCCTAGATTTGTACTCCTAACCTCTCTAGATCTATAGATATTACCTTGACTATAATTTACTTAGTGGTTAATATCCTCTTAAAAGCAAATAGATATATTTCTTTTTCTGGGTCTGGGTTATCTCACTCAGGATGATTTTTCTAGTTCTCTCCATTTGCCTGCAACTTCCACAATGTCATTATTTTTAAATGCTGAGTAAGTGTCCTGTGGTAGGAAGGATCATCCTTTGGGTATATGCTCGGGAGTGGTATTTCTAAGTGTTAAGGTAGATGAATTACCAGTTTTCTGTATTGATTCCTGTAGTAGCTGTTACACATTTGCACTACGACCAGCAATAAAAAAGTGTCTACTTGCTTTACAGTTTAGCTAGCATGAGATGTCTCTTGTGGTTTTGATCTTAGCCATTCTGACAGATATTAGAGGGAATCACAAAGTAGTTTTGATTTGCATTTCCTTGGTGCTTACAGAAGTTGAACATAGCTTTTGTTTCTCAGCCATTTCAGTTTCTTCTACTGAGAATGCTCTGTTTAGATCTGTACCCCAATTTATTTGGATTATTTGGAGTTTTTATATCTAGTTTCTTTATATAATTTGTGTTTTAGTCTTCTATCAGATGTGACTTGATAAAAATGTCTTCCCATTCTGTAGGCTGCCATTTTGACTGAATGATGGTGTCCTAGGCCTTACAGAAACTTGTCAGTTTCATGACAAATACCCTCCCCTAAGAGCTCAGAGAAGGGGGAAAGAGTGTGTCAGAGGGGATGAAGGACACCCGGAGAACAAGGCCCTCTGAATCAACTAAGCAGGGCACATATGAACTCACTAAGACTGAAGCAGCAAGTGTGGGGACTCCATGGGTGTGAACCAGGTCCAGCTTCCAGGTTAGTATTTTTATGGAACTCCTGACTCTAAGTGTGTCTCTGATTCTTCTGTCTGCTTTTTGGACTCTTTTCCTCTTATTTCACTAGCATATCCAACCTCAATATGATAGATTTTGCTTGATATTATTTTGTCATGTTTGGTTGTCATCTCAGAAACCTGTTCTTTTCTAAGATAACCAAAATGGAGTGGATCCAGAGGGTCCTCCTCCCTGGAGGGAAGGTAGAGAGGGATTTAATAGAGTAAAAGAAAAGGAAACTATAATTAGGATATATTGTATGAGAAAGTAATCTATTTTCAATAAAATAAAAAAGAAAAGTATTCTGGACAATATATAGTCTATGTGGTCATCGTTTGGAATGTTTTTTTTTTGTAACTTCCTTATTTTTTGTTGCATTAACATACATTTTTTTATTTTTTAATTTTATTTAATTATTTATTCATTTAATGTTCTGATTGCAGCTGCCTTCCACATTTTCTCCTGGTCCCATTCTCCTACCATCTTTCCACTTTCCCTTTCCCCTTCTCCACAGAAAAGGGGAGCCCCCTCTTAGAAACTCACCCTAGACCATCAAATCATATCAGGACTAAGTGCATTCTTTTCCACTGAGGCCACACAAGGCAATCAAACTAGGGTAAGGTGATACAAGAACAGACAACATAGCCTATGTCAGAGATGGCTCCACTCCCCTTACTAGAGAAAACATACAAGGACCAAGCAGCCCATCAGTTATATGTGAATCTGGGCATAGGTCCAGTCCATGCGTGCTCTTTGGTTGGTACTGCAGTCTCTGTAAGCCACTATGGCTCTTGATTAGTAGCCTCTCTTGATTTTGTTGAGGACTTCTTGTCTCCTCTTGGACCTTCTATCCTTCCCTACTCTTCCAAAAGACTCCTGTTGTAAGTGGTTATTAATATTTACTATTGTTTTATCTTCTAGTAATGCTGCTGTTAATCCTCAGCAGCTGTATAACCAAATCACCACACAGAGACTGGGTTTTTAGTTAACCTAGAACACAATGCTGGGCAATATTTACTCCCTCCTAAACCTCCAAGCCCTCAGTTTCCTAACATTTAGATTTTCCACATTATACTTGCTTTTTGTGAAATCTTAGGTCTGGTTCATGCTCCACGTCCTCCAAACTCTCTCCTCAAGCTCTGCTCTCCTCGTGCTTTCCTCTCCTCAAGCTCCTCCTCCTTCTCACCCCTTCTTGTTCTCTAGCTCCTCCCCTCTTTCCTGTCCTCTGGCTCCTCCCATTGCACAACATTGTATCTAGTTGCTTTATTTGTGTCCTGTTTACACAAGAGTTGAGACAGGAGGCTTATAGTGAGTATCACAATGCAATATCCAGATTGAAACCAGAGAGTTGGGGGTGGGGAAATCAGCATTTGAATTAACAAGGGTAAGGCATATACATTTTAAAGGAACATTATACCAACAGATTCCCTACGATCCACCTAAGGTTGGCAGTGTGTCTAAGCATCTATTTCAAACTGCTGCTGAGTGGAGCCTCTCAGAGGACAGCTATGCTAGGCTCCTGTCAGCCAGCATAGCTGAGTATCATTAGTAGAGTCAGGGTTAGTTCTGTCCTATGGGGTGAGTTTCAGGTTGGGTGACTCACTAGGTGGCCATTCCCTCAAACTCTGTTCCCTCTTTATCCCTGTACTTCTTGTAGGCAAGGTAAATTTGGGGTCAAAGGTTTTGTGGGTGGGTTGTTGTTCTCTTCCCTTTACTAGGAGTCCAGCCTGGCTAGATGGTGGCTGCTTCTGTCTCTGTGTCTCCTGATGTCACGTGTGGCTTATAACCATCTATAATGAGATCTGGAGCTCTTTTTTGGCATGCAGGCGCACATGCAGGCAGAATACTGTATAAATAATAATAAATAAATCTTTAAAAAAGACAAATATACTTTGTTAACCTTGAGTTCAGGTTTCATGCCTTTATTTACACACGACATTACACCATCAAGTTCAGCAGTTCATTGATGTGTTTTGAGGTTATATGTTAACTTCCTGATTGATTAAACTTCGCATACATGAGCAACCCAAAAATTTGACCAGAGAACTCCTACAGCTGATACACACCTTCAGAAAAGTGCTTGGATGCAAAATTAACTCAAAAAATCAATAGGCCTCCTTTATGTGAAAGACAAAAGGGCTGAGAAAGATATTATGGAAACTACACACTTCACAATGGCCACTAATAACATAAAGTAACTTGGTGTCACTCTAACTAAACAAATAATTAAGACCTTTTGGAAAAAAACTTCAAGAAAAACTGGGAAAGAGCCTTGAACTTATTGGCATAGGAGACAACTTCCTGAACAGAACACCAACAGCACAGGCTCTAAGAGCAACAATCAATAAATGGGACTTCATGAAACTGAAAAGCTTCTATAAAAAAAAAATAAAAATAAAAAAATAAAAAAAAGACACTGTTGTCAGAACAAAATGACAGCCTAGACTGGCAAAGGATCTTCACTAACCCTATATCTGACAGAGGGCTGATATCCAGAATATATAAAGAAATCAAGAAGTTAAAAAGCAACAAACCAAGTAATCCAATTAAAAGAGAGGATACAGAGCTAAACAGAATTCTCAACAGAGGGATATCGAATGGCAGAGAAACACTTAAAGAAATGCTCAATGTCATTAGCCATCAGGGAAATACAAATCAAAAAGACCCTGAGATTTCACCTTACACCCATCAGAATGGCTAAGATCAAAAACTCAAGTGACAGCATATGCTGGAGAGGTTGTGGAGAAAGGGGAACCCTCCTCCACTGCTGGTGGGAATGTCAACTTGTACAGCCACTTTGAAATAAATCTGGCACTTTCTCAGACAATTAGGAATGCTGCTTCCTCAAGATCCAGGTAAACCACTCCTAGGTATATATCCAAAATATGTTCAAGTACACAACAAGGACATTGTTCAACCATGTTCATGGTAGCTTTATTCTTAATAGCCAGAACCTGGAAACAAAGCCGATGTCCTCAATGGAGAAATGGATACAGAAATTGTGGTACATTTACACAATGGTTTAACACCCAGCAATTAAAAAGAAGGAAATCATGAAATTTGCAGGCAACAAACTACTGATTCCACTCAGGTGTGGCATGGTGAGCCAAGGAATTGATTGAGCTTTTTACAAGAGCAAAGGGGATGGGATACTTACAAAAGCACAGAAAACACAGGCAACTACATCTCTGAAAGATACACCCTGTCACGATAAAAATCTTAGGAAAGAGGAAATTCTTAGGAAAGGGTTTTTCAGTGTCATTTTGCCTTTGTGAGTTCTTAGTCAACTTGACACACATTTGTGTCATTTGAGAAGAGGAGAACTTAGTAGGGAAAATGCGTCAATCAAGTGGTCCTGTTGGTTTGATGAAGGTTGTAGAAAAGTTCATCTCACCAAGACTGTTAGCATCCCTGGGAATGTGGTCCTGGATGTAAGAGAGAACACATGGAGAGTGCCATCAGGATAAGTCATATCTATTGTTCCTCTATGGCCTCTACTTCAGGTCCTACCTCCAGGTTCCTACCTTGAATTCCTGCCCTAAATTCTATTCAAGATGTACTACAACTCCAAGCTAAAATAACACCCATGCTGTCCAAGTGGTTTTAATAATGATGTTTATCACAGCAAGAGAAACCTAAAGAGGACTCAGTTGTAGATGTGTCCACCAAAGAATCTCCAGGACACAAGTAATTGTGTGTTTTATAGTAGAGGAGAAGTATTTAAGATACTTTAGTTTCCTGGGTATTATATGCCTCCCTTATTCTTCCAGGAGAAAATATGGCAATTTGAAGAACCTTAAAACATACCATAATGATACATAATCAACATTTTTAAAGGCACTGATATTTAGTAAATGCTGATTCATCCACATCCTTGTTTGATCTCTACTGTTAAGTAAGAACTCTTCAGAAATAGGAGCTTCTCATCTGTGACTCTTAACATCACAGGATGTTTAAGACAGGATACTGGCTCATTGGAGGTCATTCAGTCTAAGCTCAATAGTGCCAGGTACGAAAAAATAAAAAGCAAACGAACAAAAAAAAAGACAAATATATTTTGTTAACCTTGAGTTCATGTTCCATGCCTTTATTTACACATGACATTACACCATCAAGCTCAGCAGTTCATTGATGTATTTTGAGGTTATATGTTAACTTCTTGATTGATTGAACTTTGCATAAAAGCATTAAAATCTGCAAAGAATATCAGATATCAAAAGCATTCCATTTCAGTAAGATGCCCGCAAAACAGACTTTAGTTTTTCTGTTATTACAGCTGATATGCTTCTTAAGAACTGGAACTTGTGGAAAAGTGCTGGTATGGCCCACAGAATACAGCCATTGGATCAATATAAAGATGATTCTCGATGAACTTGTGAAGAGAGGTCATGAAGTGACTGTTCTGACATCTTCAGCTTCCGTCCTTATTGAGCCTAGTAATGAAACTTCTATTAATTTTGAAATTTACTCTGTACCATTGAGTAAAGAAGATCTTGACAATGTGTTTGGAAAATGGATAGGTGATCTAACAAACAAATTTCAAGATTACCCATTTTGGACATATTTTTCTAAAATGCAAAAAGTCCCTAGTGAATATTCTGATGTTATTGAAAATTTCTGCAAAGCTGTAGTTTGGAACAAGCGTCTTATGAAAAAGCTCCGAGAATCTAAGTTTGATGTCATTCTCGCAGATGCCATAGGTCCCTGTGGTGAGCTGCAGGCCGAACTGCTTAAGAAACCTTTAGTGTACTCTCTTCGCTTCTGTCCTGGATACAAGTGTGAAAAGTACAGTGGGGGACTTCCACTCCCTCCTTCCTATGTGCCTGTGGTTTTCTCAGAATTAAGTGACCGAATGACATTTCTGGAAAGGGTGAAGAATATGTTGCAACTACTGTATTTTGACTTTTGGTTTCAAACATTTAATGAGAAGTCGTGGAGTCGGTTTTACAGTGAAGCTCTAGGTAAACTGTTCCTTTCACTGTTGCTGTGAAATCCTGACTTGCTGCTTCTCTGAATGTGAGTGTGTGTGGATGAATATACAGTCATAGAATGAGGCTGTCAATTATGAGCTGATAAGGTAAAAATAGAAGAAAATCAAATAGCCTTAAAATAAGGCAGAACACTCCGGAACTAACCTGCAAATTGAGGCAAAGGAGAAATTTCTTGGTGACCATTTGATCTACTCTAGGTTTGCCTGAGTAAAGAAACTCACTGAACACTTTAATAACTGTACATAAGTACCCTAAGAACTTATTACTCATTACCACAACTGTCTATATATCATTGAAGAAAATATTTTCCCTTGTAAAAGTTACTTCACCTACATATTAAAACATTTATTGAAAATATCATGGAAGATTTTTATGTAGTATCTTTGGAACCAGAAGCAGTCAAGGGAACTTAGTTTTCTTACAGTTTGAGAGTTCTTAAACTCATGAAACTTTTGTCTTAAAGCCTAAAATCTTGCTGTAAAATGCACACGTTTTTATTGGTTTGTTTTTAAATGCCTTTCCATTAAATAAAATATTGCCTAAGTTAATAGTAAGAAGAACTTGAATGTTAACTATGTATGAAAATATCCAGCTGAACCTTTGATATACACAACTAAATTATTGTTACTAATATCCTGTGATGGCCACAATACAGGAGTGGCAAAAAGGAATTGATTCCTACCTTACAGATTATCACAGTGAATTTGAAGATCCAGAGTCCAAGCAACTCACTTCTAAAATGTACAAACGAGACCAAATAGTCTATGAAAGCTATTTTTCTGAATATTTTCAAGCTTCTTTACAATAGCCAAAATGTTTCACATTTCTTGGTGTAACTTTGGAAGGCAATGTAATTTTTCACAAATTAAAATTTGTGTTAATACATTTATATCAAAAATCACAATTGAAACATTGGGAATTGCTTGTCTACAGTCTTTCAGCTCATCTCCAGAAATCACATGCTGTGTTCTAGACAAAATCCTTTTACTATTGTATATTTTTACATGCTTTTGTGATACAGGGAGACCCACAACGTTAGGTGAGATGATGGGGAAAGCAGACATTTGGCTCATTCGAACTTACTGGGACTTGGAATTTCCTCACCCACTCTTACCTAATTTTGATTTTGTGGGAGGACTCCACTGCAAACCAGCCAAACCACTGCCTGAGGTAACCCTACATTGTTTCCTTTTATAAAATGCTTTGCCTTTCTTCATGGAAATAGTTCTTTTCCATTATTTCTGTAAGTTTGTTTTCATGAGAGATAAAAAAAGTGGATTAGAATTCTCTTCCAATTGACATATACATTATTTCCTTACTTTAACACATCACTGTGTCTCACTACTGTCAAGAAACATGTGAAATCTTTTTAGAATGTTGTCAGTGATTTAAGGGTTTGGATGTAACTCATAAACCAAGAACTTATATTCTATTCAAGAATAAATAGGAAATGCCAGAAACAAATGTAGATTATCTAAAGAAACAAAGAAAAATCAATGTCTGCATTAAAGAGACAATATATTATATTAAAAATAGTACATTAATTAAGAAATATTGTTTATAATACAGTATATATTTTACATTGTGTTATCAGAGAAAGGCAGGTATGTTGAAGAGATTTGCAACAGAGATCCCAGGATATGCCCTAGAATCCTTGTATAGTTACAATGACCTGGGTAGTGTGCAGGTTAGATAAAAGAATGAAGAAAGAGGGAGAAAAGACTTTTAAAAACCCATTGCTAATATTTCCAGGTTCAGCTATGCAGGAAGATGACGAAGCAGGCATGTGGTGTTGAAAGATACATCTACAAGTGTTGCACACACTATGCCCTCTTCTCCCTTTCCACTTTTTATATAACTATAGGCTATTTGTACTTCTATAGAAACAGACGCCTTTGTATTATTTCCCTATGTTTGTTGAATTTATTTTTTACTTTTATTGTTACAGGGTTTCTAGGAATCATCTACACACTGGATAAGAGTTCAGATTTTCCTCCCACTCTTAAGTGGGTCTCTTCATTTTGATGAGAGTTTTCTTTGTTCTTTAGAAGTATTTATTAAGAAGTCATCCCATTTGTCAGTTCCCAATTCATTTCCTCAGCTGTTGGGTTGCTAATTAATAAATGACTGTCTTTTTCAATGTCACTGAGTTATCTTAAGGGGGATTTTGAACTTTCAGTTCTCATTTTCATGCCATTTAGCCATTTTGAGCAAAATAATTCAGAGAGAGAGAAGGGTTCTATTTTCCACCTGTGTGTGCAGATAAATATAATTCTCTATACCATTCCTTAAAAGAGCTGTCTTCAACTTACATGCAGAATTGGTGCATCTCTCACAGAATTATAGCAGATTTGTAAGCTTCTTTCTTATACTTGTTCTATGGGTTTGTTTGCTCTTTTATTATTTCTCCATGAATTTTATACATTGTGTTTTGATCATATTCAGCCCTCCACAACTTCTCCCAGATTCACCTACCATTCTTACCCAACTAACTTTGTGTTCACTTTCCATTTTACATTCATCTAGGCAAATGTGTGCTGCCCGTACATTCTTTCATGTATGGCCTTCCACTGGAGGGTTGTCAGTCTACCAGGGGCAGTATTATTAAAGAAAACTTTCCCAGAAGTTTCAGTTGCCAATAGCTCCTCAACTAATGGTGGAAGTTCATGTCTGTTGCTCCTCTCCATGCTGTGATCTTGTCTGTCTTGAGCTCACTTGGGGCTTGTGTGTGTTGTTACAAACAGTTGATTGACTTTTGCCCTGCCCTGCTGCATCTGGAGGACATTGTTGCTGTGTAGTCAACCAGCACCTCAGGCTCTTACAGTCTTTCTGACCCCTCTTTTGCAATGAACCCTGAGTCCTTGTATGGCTGTATGGGGTATAGATATCTCATTTAGTGTTGAGCATTCCATGCCCGCTAATTCTATGTACCTTGCAGGGTAGGCCTCTGTGGTGATCACCATCAACTACAAATAAAACTTCTGTGATGAGGTTTGAAAAGTGTATGAATCTGTATGTATAATGATGAGTCATTAGAAGTGAGGTTGATACTATATAAGTTTAGTAGAATAATTGTTTTATAATGTTTTTTTAATGTATACAATTTATCCTTGTTCATTCCAATGCTGATTTCTCTACCAAACTGTTTTCAATCTGGACATTGCATTGTGATGTTTATTCTAAGCATCACCTGTCTCAAATTTGTGTAAACATACCACCATTTGTTCTCTGTTTTGTCAATTAAACAACCAGCCCCAATGCTGTGCAATAGAGGGGATAGGGTGGGACATCCTGATCTGGAAGGGAAAAGAAGGAAATGAGTAGAAGAAGAACAGAGAATCCACAGGAAAAGCCTTGTAGCCATGTGGAGTGATGGACCGGACCTACACCATGACTAAAAGCAAGTATAATGGGTGAAATCTGAGTGATAAGAAACTATGTGGGTTTGGAGGTTTAGGATGAAGTTATCATTGCCAACATTGTGTTCTATGTTAATTAAATAAATTTTAGTCTCTGTGTGGTGATTTGGGTATACAGCAGGTTTTGGAATAACAGCTGCTTAACTAAAAGATATAACAATAGTAAATATTAATACCCACAACAAATAAAAGTCATGGGTTCTCCTCTAACGTCTACAAGCTGTATAGTTACAGTCTCTTAGTGACAGAGAATAATGCCAGATATGGATTTAATCTTGTGAAGCTGGATTTAAATTCAGTGGTTGGTTACTCTCATTCAGTGGTTGTTCAGGAATTGTTGCACAGGTGAGCATGTCTTGCTTTTCCAGCCATTATTGGAGCTCACAAAGTTCACAAATGGGTAAGACTGGTGATTATTTTTATCCTCTGGTAGTGTACATAGCGTCCTCCAATGTATGTGGCATATATGTCCTTGTATATAAGGATAAGCACTAGGAAAACCAGAAATGTTCATAAAAAAAAAAGGTCATCTCTTCAAAGAGAGAGAAAGAGGAAAACTTTTTCATCTCCAAAGTCTGGGAATGATGTGGTTAATATCCTGGTGACATCTGTGCTATCTCTATGGCCTGGCCACACCAACTCTCCTTGTCTCCGACAACCTATCTTGCTATGACCCGAATCATTAGCATTGTTTACCTTGCTAGTCTGCTTCCCTAATTAACCTGACTTTCTGGAAGATCTCACTTGTAGTTTTACTAGTGTTTCCATGTAGTAATGTTTTTTTTTTTAATTTTTTAAGTAATTACACTTTATTCACTTTTTATCCCCCTTTGGCTCCCTCTCTCCTCCTCTCCTAACCCTCCTTCCCTCTCCCTTCTTCACGCATGCCCCTCCCCAAGTCCACTGATAGGAGAGGTCTTCTTTTCCTTCCTTCTGATCCTAGTCTATTAGGTCTCATCAGGAGTGGCTGCATTGTTTCCTCTGTGGCCTGGTAAGGCAACTCCCCCCTCAGGGGAGGTGATCAAATAGCAGGCCAATCATTTCATGTCAGAGACAGTCCCTGTTTCCATTACTATGAAAACCACTTGGACACTGAATTGTCATAGGCTACATCTCACAGCAGTTCTAGGTTATCTCCATGCATGGTACTTGGTTGGAGTATCAGTCTCAGGAAAGACCCTTGTGCTCAGATTTTTGGTTCTATTGCTCTTCCTGTCCTCTCCAGGCCTTACTATTTCCCACTTCTTTAATAAAATTCCATGTACTTTGCCCAAAAGTTGGCCATGAGTCTCAGTATCTGCTCTGATAGTCTGCAAGGTAGAGCCTTTCAGAGGCCCTCTGTGAAAGGCTCCGAACTTGTTCCCTGTTTTCTCTTTTTCCTAATGTCCTTCTTTGTCTTTCTGAATGGGGATTGAGCATTTTAGCCAGAGTCCTCCTTCCTGATTAGTTTCTTTAGGTGTACAGATTTTAGTAGGTTTATCCTATATTATATGTCTATATATAGAGTGAGTATATTCCATGTGTGTCTTTCTGCTTCTGGGATACTTCACTCAGAATGATCTTTTCCAATCCCCACCATTTCCCTGCAAATTTCATGATTTCCTTGTTTTTTATTGCTGAGTAATATTCCATTGTGAAGATGTACTACAATTTCTGTATCCATTCCTCAGTTGAGGGGCATCTGGGCTGTTTCCAGCTTCTGGCTATTACAAGTGAAGCTTCTACATACATAGTTGAGCAAATGTCCTTGTTGTGTACTTGAGCATCTTTTGGATATAAGCCTAGGAGTTGTAGAGCTGGATCTTGAGGAAGCACTATTCCTAATAGTCTGAGAAAGCACCAGATTGATTTCCAGAGTGGTTGTATAAGTTTACATTCCCACTAGCAGTAGAGGAGGGTTCCCCTTTCTCCACGACCTCTCCACCATGTGTTGTCACTTGAGTTTTTGATCTTAGCCATTCTGATGGGTGTAAAGTGAAATCTCAGGTTGTTCTATTAGCATTTCCCTAATGACTAATGATGTTGAGCATTTCTTTAAGTGTTTCTCTGCCATTCGATATTCCTCTGTTGAGAATTCTCTGTTTAGCTCAGTACTCCATTTTTAATTGGATTACTTGATTTGTTGCTTTTTAACTTCTTGAGTTCTTTATATATACTGGATATTAGCCCTATGTCAGATATAGGGTTGGTGAATATACTTTCCCAATCTGTAGTCAGTTGTTTTGTTCCGAAGACAGTGTCCTTTACTTTAAAAAAGCTTTTCAGTTTCATGAGGTCCCATTTATTGATTGTTGCTCTTAGAGCCTGAGCTGTTGGGGTGTGTTTAGGAAGTTGTCTCCTGTTGAATTCAAGGCTCTTCCCCACTTACTCTTCTAACAAGTTTAGTATGTATGGTTTTATATTAAGGTCCTTGATCTACTTGAACTTTAGTTTTGTGCAGGGTGATAAGTATGGATATATTTGCATTTGTCTACATGTAGACATCCAGTTAGACCAGCACCATTTGTTGAAGATGTTATCTATATTCCATTGTATGATTTTGGCATCTTTGTCAAAGATCAGGTGTCCATAAGTGTATGGGTTTATTTCAGGGTCTTCTATTTGATTCCATTGATCCACCAGTAGGTTTCTATGCCAGTACCATGCAATTTTTAGTATTGTTGCTCTATAGTACAGCTTGAGATCAGGGATGGAGATACCTCCAGAAGATCTTTTATTATAGAGGATTGTTTTGAAAATTCTGGGTTTCTTGTTATTCCACATGAAGTTGAGATTTTTCTTTCAAGGTGTGTAAAGAATTGTTTTGGTATTTTGAGGGGAATTGAATCTGTAGATTGCTTTTGGCAAGATGGCCATTTTTACTATGTTAATCCTGCCAATCCATGAGCATGGGAGATCTTTTCATTTACTGATATCTTCTTCTAATTTGCCGGAGCCAGCCAGCAGAGTCAAACGGTTCTTGAGTCGGGAGTGAGGATTAAAATTAATAAAATAACACACAGCACACAGGAGGCTTTTTTAAGAATATCCAGACTCAACAGCCACAGCAAAAAGCCTCTAGCCTCTAGCAGCAACTCTCAGCCTCTTAGCAGTAACTGTCGGCCTGTCTTTTTATTGTAGAGTTTTTAAGCCAGAGTAGAAACATCTCAGAACAATGGTTTAATTTCCATGAGGAGCCTGAGGAAGAGGTGTGAACCTCACAAGCTATCCCACCTGCTGTCACAAACAAAAGGAGATGGACTTGCAAATTCTACCCTGCCTTTAGTGAAGGTCCGGTAAAAGCAGCCTCTCTGCTGAAATTTAAATATCAAAGCAGCTGCCAGAGGCACCACTCCCAACACTAATTCTTTCTTCAGAGAGTGGAAACTTTTTTCATACAAGTTTTTTATTTTCGTGGTTAGGGTCACACCAATGTACTTTATGTCCTTTGTGGCTATTGTGAAGGGTGTTATTTCCCTAATTTCATTTTCAGCCTTTTGTATTTTGTATAGAAGAGGGCTACTGATTTTTTTGAGTTAATTTTATATCCAGCCACTTTGCTGAAAGTATTTATCAGCTGAAGGAGTTTTCTGGTAGAATTTTTGGGGTCACTCAGGTATACTATCATATCATCTGCAAATAGTGATAATTTGACTTCTTCCTTTCCAATTTGTATCCCCTTGAACTCCTTCAATTGTCTTATTTCTCTAGCAAGGACTTCAAGAACAATGTTGAAGAGATTCAGAGAGAGTGGGCAGCCTTGTCTTGTCCCTGATTTCAGTGGGATTGATTTAAGTTTCTCTTCATTGAGGTTGATATTGGTTATAGGCTTGCTGTATGTTTCCTTTACCATGTTCAGGTACATGCCTTGTATCCCTGATCTCTCCAATACTTTAAACATGAATGGATGTTGGATTTGGTCAAATGCTTTCTCAGCATCTAAAGAGATTATTATAGATTTCTTTTCTTTCAGTTTGTTAATATGGTGGATCACATTGATGGATTTCCGTATAATGAACCACCCCTGCATACCTGGGATGAAGCCTACTTGGTCATAGTGGCACATATTTTTGATGTGTGCTTGGATTCAGTTTGCAAGTATTTTATTGAGTATTTTTGCATCAATGTTCATAAGGGAGATTGACCTGAAATTCTTTCTTTGTTGGGTCTTTGTGAGGTTTAGGTACCAAGGTGACTGACTTCATAGAATGAGTTTGGTAGTGTCCCTTCCGTATCTATTTTGTGAAAAAGTTTGATGGGTATTGGTGTTCTTTTTGGAAGGTCTGGTAGAATCTGTTCTGAAACTATCTAGCCCTGGACTTCATTTTGAATGGGAGACTTTTAATAACCACTTCTATTTCCTTAGGGGATATAGGACCAGTTAACTGATTTACCTGGTCTTGATTCAGCTTTGGTAAGAGGAATCAATCAAGAAAATTGTTCATTTTTTAGATTTTCAAATTTTGTGGCATATAGGCTTTTGAAGTAAGACCTAATGATTGTTTGGATTTCCTCAGTGTCTCTAGTTATGTCCCCTTTTCATTTCTGATTTTGTTGATTTGGATAGTGTCTCTTTGTCTTTGACTTAGTTTGGCTAAGGGTTTGTCGATCTTGTTGATTTTCTCAAAGAACCAGCTCTTGGTTTCATTGATTCTTTGAATTGTTTTATTTGTTTCTAATTGATTGATTTCAGCCCTGAGTTTGATTATTTCCAGCTGTCTACTCCTCTTTGGTGTGTCTGCTTTTTTTTCTAAGGCTTTCAGGTGAGCTTTTAAATTGCTTGTATGAGATGTTTTGAATTTCTTCTTGAAGGCACTTTCTTCTTAGCACTACTTTCATCATGTCCCATAAGTTTGGATATGTTGTGCTTTCATTTTCATTGAATTCTAGGAAGACTTTAATTTCTTTCTTTCTTTCTTACCTGACCCAGATTGAAAAGCAAGTTGTTAAATTTCCATGTGTGTATAGGCTTTTTGTTAATTCTGTTGTCATTGAGATCCAGCTTTAGTCCCTGGTGGTTACATAGGTTAATGGGACTATTTCAATCTTTTCTTTTTTTTTTTCTTTCTTTTTTTTTTTTTTTATCTGTCGAGACTTGTTTTGTGACCAACCATATGGTCTATTTTGGAGAAGGATCCGTGAGGTGCTGAGAAGAAGGTAAATTCTTTTTTGATTGGGTGAAAGGTTCTGTAGATGTCTGTAAGGTCCATTTCATTCATGACCTCTGTTAGAGTCATTGTTTCTTTCTTTAATTTCTGTTTTGTTGACTTGTCCTTTGTTGAGAGTGGGGTGTTGAAGTCACCCACTATTAATGTGTGGGGATCTATGTGTGATTTCAATTTCATTAATTTTCTTTTATGAATGTGGGTGCTCTTGCATTTGGGGCATAGATGTTCAAAACTGTGGTGTCTTCTTGGTGGAGTTTTTCTTTGATGAGTATGAAATGACCTTCCCCATCTCTTTTAATTAATTTTTGGTTGAAAATATATTTTATTAGATATTAGAATGGCTACTCCTGCTTGCTTCTTGGGTCCATTTGCTTGGAAAACCATCTTCCAGTCCTTTACTCTCAGGTAATGTCTATCTTTGTGACTTAGGTGTGTTTCTTGTTTGCAACAGATTGTGGGGTCTTGTCTTCTTATTGGAGAGTTGAGTGCATTGATATTAAGGGAGATTAATGACCAGTGGCTGTTAGATGCTTTGATTTTGATGTTGGCTATGGTAGTGCGTTTGTGTGCTTGGCTACTTTTAGTTTTGCTGTAGTGAGGTTATTTATTTCCTGTGTTTTCCTGAAAGTAGTTAGTTTTCCTGGGTTGTATTTTTCCTTCTAGTATCTTTTGTAATGCTGGATTTGTGGGGAGGTATTGTTTAATTTTTTTTTTTTTTTGTCATTGAATATCTTGCTTTCTCCATCTATGAGGACTGAGAGGTTTTGCTGGATATATTAACCTGAGCTGACATATGTGTTCTCTTAGTGTCTGCATGATATTCGTCCAGGCCCTTCTGGCTTTCATAATCTCTGTTGAGAAGTCAGGTGTGATTCTGAATGAGTTTGCCACCATATGTTACTTGCCTTTTTCCCTTGAAGATTTTAGTATTTTTTCTTTGTTCTGTATACTTAGTGTTTTGATTATTAGGTGGCAGGAGGATTTTCTTTTCTGGTCTAATTCATTAGGTGTTCTGTACGCCTTGTGTATTCTTCTAGGCTTCTCCTTTAAGTTGGGGTATTTTTCGTCTATGATTTTGTTGAAGATATTTTCTCGGCCTTGGAAGAAGGAATCTTCTTTTTCCTCTATTCCTATTATTCTTAGGTTTTGTCTTTTCATGTTGTCTTGGATTTCTTGGATGGTCTGTGTTAGGAATTTTTTGGATTTAACATTTTCTTTGATGAATACATCGATTTCTTCCATTGTATCTTCTTTTTTTTATTTTTTATTTTTTTTATCAGTTACATTTTATTAACTCTGTATCCCAGCCGTGTCCCGATCCCTCATTCCCTCCCAGTCCCTCCCTCCCTCCCTCATCTCCACTGTGCCCCTTTACAAGTCCACTGATAGGGGGGACCTCCTCCCCATTCATCTGATCCTGTTTTATCAGGTATCTTCAGGACTGGCTGCAAAGCCCTCCTCTGTGGCCTAACAGGACTGCTCCTCCCTTCAGGGGTGGGGAGACCAAAGAGCCAGTCATTGAGTTCCTGTTAGAAATAGTCCCTGTTCCCCTCACTTTGGGAAACCAATTGGTTACTGAGCTACCACAGGCTACATCTGAGTGGAGGTTCTAGGTTATATCCATACATGGTCCTTGGTTGAATGTCAGTCTCAGAAAAGACCCTGTGCCCAGATATATTTGGTCCTTGTGGCGCTCCTATCCTTTCCCCATCAGACTAACTCCCCTTCTTTCTTATGATTCCCTGTACTCTGCCAAAGGTTTGGTCATGAGTCTTTGCTTTGAAAACACTGCTAGTTAGAGTCTTTCAGATGCGCTCAGTAGACTCCTGTCATACGTTCAATGCACATCCCATCTGTCTTTCTAAACGAGGATTGAACATCTTACCCCATGTCCGCTCTATTGATTATCATTTTTAGGTGTATAGATTTCATTATGTTTATCATATCTTATAGGTCTATATAAGTGAGTATATCCCATGTTTGTCTTTCTCCTTCTGGGATATTTCACTCAGAATGATCTTTTCTAGATCCCACCATTTGCCTGCAAATTTCATGATTTCCTCCTTTTTGATTGCTGAGTAGTATTCCATTGTATAAAAATACCACAATTTCTGTACCCATTCCTCCGTTGATGGACATCTGGGTTGTTTCCAGGTTCTGGCTATTACAAATAGAGCTGCTATAAACATGGTTGAGCAAGTATCCCTTTTGTGTACTTGAACAAACTTTGGGTATATACCTAGCAGTGGTATAGCTGGGTCTTGAGGAAGCACTATTCCTATTTGTCTTAGAAAGCGCCAGATAGCTTTCCAGAGTGGTTGTACCAGTTTACATTCCCACCAACAGTGGAGGAGGGTTCCCCTTTCTCCACAACCTCTCCAGCATGTATTATTGCTTGAGTTTTTCATCTTGGCCATTCTGATGGGTGTAAGGTGATATCTCAGGGTCATTTTGATTTGCATTTCCCTGATGGCTAATGAGGATGAGCATTTCTTTAAGTGTTTTTCTGCCATTCGATATTCCTCTGTCAAGAATTCTCTGTTTAGCTCTGTTCCCCATTTTTTAATTGGGTTACTTGGTTTGCTGCTTTTCAGCTTCTTTAGTTCTTTGTATATACTGGATATTAGTCCTCTGTCAGATAAAGGGTTAGTGAAGATTTTTCCCAATCTGTAGGCAGTCGTTTTGTTTTGATGACGGTATCCTTTCCTTTACAGAAACTTTTCAGTTTCATGAGGTCCCATTTATTGATTGTTGCTCTTAGAGCCTGTGCTGTTGGTATTCTGTTCAGGAAGTTGTCTCCTGTGCCAATGAGTTCTAGGCTGTTCCCCACTTTTTTTTCCAAATGATTTAAGGTATCTGGTTTTATGTTGAGGTCCTTGATCCACTTTGACTTTAGTTTTGTGCAGGGTGATAAATATGGATCTATTTTCATTTTTCTGCATGTAGACATCCAGTTGGTCCAGCACCATTTGTTGAAGATGCTGTCTTTTTTCCATTGAATGGATTTGGCTTCTTTGTCAAATATCGAGTATTCATAAGTGTGTGGATTTATTTCTGGGTCTTCTATGCAGTTCCATTGATCCTCCTTTCTATTTCTATGCCAATACCATGCAGTTTTTATTACTGTTGCCCTGTAGTACAGCTTGAGATCAGGAATGGAGATACCTCCAGATGATCTGTTGTTGTACAGGATCGTTTTGGAGATTCTGGGTTTTTTGTTTCTCCATATGAAGCTGAGAATCTTTTTTTCAAGGTCTGTAAAGAATTGAGTTGGTATTTTGATGGGAATTGCATTGAATCTGTAGATTGCTTTTGGCAGTATGGCCATTTTCACAATGTTAATCCTACCAATCCATGAGCATGGGAGATCTTTCCATCTTCTGATATCTTCTTCGATTTCTTTCTTCAGAGACTTGAAGTTTTTCTCAAACAGGTCTTTCACTTGCTTGGTTAGAGTCACACCAAGGTACTTTATGTTATTAGTGGCTATTGTGAAGGGTGTTGTTTCCCTAATTTCTTTCTCAGCCTTTTTGTCTTTGGTATATAGGAGGGCTTCTGATTTTTTTGAGTTGATTTTGTATCCTGCCACTTTGCTGAAGGTGTTTATCAGCTGAAGGAGTTCTCTGGTTGAATTTTTGGGGTTGCTCATGTATACTATCATATCATCTGAAAATAGTGACACTTTGACCTCTTCCTTTCCGATTTGTATCCCCTTGATCTCCTTTAGTTGTCGTATTGTTCTGGCTAGGACTTCAAGTACTATGTTGAAGAGATATGGGGACAATGGACAGCCTTGTCTTGTCCCTGATTTCAGTGGGATTGATTTAAGTTTCTCTCCATTGAGTTTGATGTTAGCTATAGGCTTGCTGTATATTGCCTTTACTATGTTTAGGTATGTGCCTTGTATCCCTGATCTCTCCAAGACTTTAAACATGAATGGGTGTTGGACTTTGTCAAATGCTTTTTCGGCATCTAAGGAGATGATTATGTGGTTTTTCTCCTTCAGTTTGTTTATGTAGTGGATTACATTGATGGATTTCCGTATGTTGAACCACCCTTGCATGCCTGGGATGAAGCCTACTTGGTCATGGTGGATGATATCTTTGATATGTTCTTGGATTCGGTTTGCAAGTATTTTATTGAGTATTTTTGCGTCAATGTTCATAAGAGAGATAGGCCTGAAGTTCTCTTTTTTTGTTGGGTCTTTGTGTGGTTTAGTTATTAAGGTGACTGTGGCTTCATAGAATGAGTTTGGTAGTGTTCCTTCTGTTTCTATTTTGTGGAATAGCTTGAGGAGAATTGGAGTTAGCACTACTTTGAAGGTCTTGTAGAATTCTGCGCTGAAGCCATCTGGTCCAGGGCTTTTTTTGGAAGGAAGACTGTTAATGACTGCTTCAATATCCTTGGGAGATATAGGGCTATTCAGTCTTTCTATGTGATCTTGACTTAGTTTTGGTAGATGGAATCTTTCAAGAAAATCATCCATTTCATTTAGATTTTCAAATTTTGTGGCATATAGGCTTTTGTAGTATGACCTAATAATTGTTTGGATTTCCTCAGTGTCTGTGGTTATGTCCCCATTTTCATTTCTGATTTTGCTGATCTGGATAGTTTCTCTCTGCTTTTTAGTTAGTTTGGCTAAGGGTTTGTCTATCTTGTTGATTTTCTCAAAGAACCAGTGTTTTTTTTCATTGATTCTTTGGATAGTTTTATTTGTTTCTAGTTGATTGATTTCAGCCCTTAGTTTGATTATTTCCAGCCGTCTGCTCCTCTTGGGTGTATCTGCTTCTTTTTTTTCTAGGGTTTTCAGTTGGGCCATTAAGTTGTTTGTATGTGATGTTACAAATTTCTTCTTGCAGGCACTTAGTGCTATAAATTTTCCTCTGAGCACTGCTTTCAATGTGTCCCATAAATTTGGGTATGTTGAGCCTTCCTTTTCATTGAATTCTAGGAAGTCTTTAATTTCTTTCTTTATTTCTTCCTTAACCCAGCTGTCATTGAGTAGTAAGCTGTTCAGTTTCCATGTGCGTGTCGGCTTTTTGTTGTTTCTGTTGTTGTTGATGTCTAGCTTTAGTCCATGGTGGTCAGATAGTATACATGGGATTATTTCAATCCTTTTGTATCTGTTGAGGCTTTCTTTGTGACCCACTATATGGTCTATTTTGGAAAAGGTTCCATGCGGTGCTGAAAAGAAGGTGTACTCTTTTGAGTTTGGGTGAAATGATCTGTAGACATCTATTAGGTCCATTTGATTTAGGGATTCTGTGAGTGCTTTTATTTCCCTATTTGGTGTCTGTCTAGTTGATCTGTCCCTTGGTGAGAGTGGAGTGTTGAAGTCTCCCACTATTAAGGTATTAGGATCAATGTATGATTTAAGCTTTAATAATGTTTCATTTACGAATGTCGGTGCTCTTGTATTTGGGGCATAGATATTCATGATTGTGATGTCCTCTTGGTGGATTTTTCCTTTGATGAGAATATAATGGCCCTCCTTATCTTTTTTGATTAACTTGGGTTGAAAGTCTATTTTATTAGATATTAGGATGGCTACTCCAGCTTGTTTTCTGGAACCATTTGTTTGAAAAACAGTTTTCCAGCCCTTTACTCTGAGGTAGTGTTTATCTTTGTTGCATAGGTGTGTTTCTTGGATGCAACAGAATGTTGGATTCTGTTTCCTTAACCATTCTGTTAGCCTGTGCCTTTTTATTGGTGAGTTGAGTCCATTGATATTGATAGATAATAGTGACCAATGCATGTTAGTTCCTTTTGTAATGGAGTCGGTGATCTAACCCTGTTTCATTGCTTGTTTTCTTTTCATTTTTGTTGGGACATTATCTGTATGCCCTGTTTTCTTGGGTGAATTTGTTTTCATTGGATTGGAGTTTTCCTTCTAGTATCTTCTGTAGGGATGGTTTGCTGTGTAGATATTGTATAAATTTAGTTTTGTCATGGAATATTTTGTTTTCTCCATCTATGTTGATTGAAAGCTTTGCAGGGTATAGTAGTCTGGGTTGACATTTGTGATCTCTTAGAGTCTCCATGATACTTGCCCAGGCCCTTCTGGCTTTCATAGTTTCTGATGAGAAGTACGGTGTGATTCTGATAGGTCTACCTTCATATGTTACTTGACCTTTTTCCCTTGCTGCTTTTAATATCTTTTCTTTGTTCTGTAGATTTAGTGTTTTGACTATGATGTGACGTGATGTGTTTCTTTTCTGGTCTAGTCTATTTGGAGTTCTCTAGGCCTCTTGTATATTTATGGACATCTCTTTCTTTAAGTTGGGAAAATTTTCTTCTATGATTTTCTTGAAGATATTTTCTGGACCTTGGAGTCTGGAGTCTTCTTTTTCGTGAATTCCTATTATTCTTAGATTTTGTCTTTTCAAAGCATCCTTGATTTTTGGATATTTTGTGATTGGAACTTTTCTGATTTTACTTTTTCTTTGAGAGAAGTATCCATTTCTGCAAGTGTGTCTTCAGCTCCAGAGATTCTCTCTTCCATCTCTTGTATTCTGTTGGTGATGCTTACTTTTGTGGTTCCTGATCTTTTCTCCAAGTTCTCCAGCTCAAGGGTTTTCTCATTTTGTGTTTTCTTTATTGATTCTAATTCTGTTTTCATGCCTTGCACCATTTCTTTCATGTGTTTGAATTTGGATTCCTGTCTCTCTATGATGGCCTCTATTTCTTTTTTCATTTCCTTCTTATATGCCACTAATTTTTCCTCTACTTGTGTATCTATTTGTTTGGCTATGTTTGCCTGTGTTTCTTTAAGGATATTGTCTATTTCTTCTTTCTTTGCCTCCAATTGACTGGCCATCTCTTTGAAAGACTTGTTCATTTCCTCCTTATGAGCCTCAAATAATTGGGCAAGCATGGCTTTAAAATCATTTTCCTGTGCTTCTGCTGAATTGGAGTATCCATCGATTTTGGGGTTTGCTGGTGAAGTCATGATGTCCTGATTTATGTTGGAAGTGTTCTTTCGTCTACCCCTGGCCATTGGCTTATCTGAAACCTTCCCTGTTTGTTTTTGGATTCTGCAGATCAGACTGGTGCTGTCTCTCTCTGGTATCTGGAGAGTTCTTCAGGAAGCTGAGCACTCTCAGCGTGTGCTGAGGACTAGCTGTACCTGTGGGAGGAAAGTACGCAGGCGCAAACGGGGCAAATGCAAGCGTGTGTGTGCACGCGCGCGTGTGTATGTCTGTGTGTGTGTAAGTGTGCATGGACGTGTTTCTGGAGGGACAGAGTGATGGCTAATGTTGAACCCTTGAGTGTGTGGGAGGGGCTCTGCACTGTATATGTTGCAGGCGCTAATGATGATCGCAGTGCAATTTCTGGCATTAACTGTCTTAACTCCTCGATCAGGCCCACAGGGCAGGAACTTCAATGTCCCTAGTGCCCCTCTGTTTCCCAAAGTGGGTATGTGGGTGGGAGGGGGGTTCAATGCCTGGCTTCTGATTTAGAAGGACTCAGGATCTGGGGAACTGCAGATTCTCAAGGGTGCACTCACTTACAGGCAGGTCTCTTGGCCGAGATCGTGGTATCCGGGGCTCTCTGCTCTCTGGTTTGGCCCTGCTTCTTTGATGTGCTCCGCCAGTTCTGTGCTGCTGTCACTGCCAGGTTCTGAGGTCTTGCTGCAGCTGGAGATTTCAGGGTGGTCACTTCAGCAGGGATGGGGTAACCAGGCTCTTTGTTCTCTGGTTTGGCCCTGGTTAGTCTTAAACTGGAGGGCTGTGGTGCCCTGCCAGTTCAGTGCTGCTCTGCCACCAAGTCCCGCTGTAACTGGAGACTGGGTTGCTAGTCCCAATGCTTTCTGGGAAGTCTTGGGGTCTCTTCGTTGTGCTCTCCAAGCTTGGGAGGCCCAGCACCTGGTGTGTCCAGGTTGTATGACTTTTCTGCCTGGTTTTGGTGAGTATATAGCGTATTCTCTGTCACTGTGGGAGTGGGTGGGCCATACCGTCACTGATGGCGATCCTGCGGAGCTAGTATGGTGTCTAGCAGATTCGCGCCCTGGGAGGATGGTGCAGCCGCTGCGTGAATCTGCGACTCCGGTACACGTACTCCCATTGTATCTTCTACACCTGAGATTCTTTCTTCCATCTCTTGTAGTCTGTTGGTTATGCTTACCTCTGTAGTTCCTGTTTTCTTCCCTAAATTCTTCCTCTCCATGATTTCCTCTGTTTGTGTTTTCTTTAATTTTTCCAATTCTATCTTCATATCTTGAGTTGCTTTGTTTATTTCCTTCACCTGTCTGATTATATTTTCCTGGTTTTCTTTTAGTTTCTTTATCTGTTTGTTTGAACATTCCTCTTTTTCTTTTATTTCTTTCAGTGATTCAGTTTTTTCCTCTCTGAAGGCCACAAACTGTTTGGCTGCATCTTGCTGTATTTCTTCACGGATGGCCATAATCTGTTTGTCTTTATCTTCCTTTATTTCTTTATGGATGGTCATAATCTGTTTGATTTTATTTTCCCCTAATTCTTTACGTATTTTATTTGTTTCCTCTATTATCCTCTTCATCAGCATAGATGTAAGGTCATCTTCTTGAATTTCATTTATGCTGGGGTGTCCAGGACTACTTGCCCCTGGATGACTGGATTCTGGAGATGCTATATTGCTCTGTCTTTTGTTGGTAGAGCTTTTAAGCTGATCTCAACCTATTGGGTTATTTTAGGTGTTGGCTGTTAGTTTCTGGTGCTTCCTGAAATCCTGGAATAGGGAAAATCCCCTTGGCAGAAAGACCATTTTTTTCTGAAAGAGGCCTCCTCTGCTTTTTGGGTATGGTCACTGAATGTCCAGTGTTTCTCAGGAATTGCCATTGGTCACGTCACGTATATAGACCTGAGTGGTAGCTGTGGTCTTTGTTAGTCGGGGGGGGGGGGGCGGATTCTCCTCTTACCCATAGAAGTCCTAGAGACAGCTGCCCTACTGCTGGGTTTCTCGTTCTGAATTTAATGAACCGTTGCTGTTGTTACACTGTTTTTCAAGCACAGCCATCTTGAAGAACCTGCTGATTCCCTAGCTGTGGAGTTTTCTCCAAACAGGGAAACTCAGTCTCTGGTGCCCTCAGGTCTACAGTTCAGTGCGAAGGTGAGCTGGGTGCACAGCAAGTCTCTGACCCAGAGACTGAGTGCTCTGCTCTGGGCTGGTGTTGAAGGCCCCGCTCTGGGCTGGAGGTTGTGTGCCCGGATCTGGGATTGGATCATTGTGCCCAGCTCTGGGCCCGAGGCTGTGCAATCCTCTCTGGGCCGGCAGCAGAGGGCTCTGTTCTGGGTCAGAAGGTGGGCACCTCACTCTGGGCCAGAGGCTGTGTGCCCCAGTCTGGGATGGTGGCTGGTGGTACCACTCTGAGTGGGAGGTTGTGCCCATGCCCATCTCCAGTACATTTTTCAGGGACTGACTGTGTGACCTGAGGTTGGTCCCAATCTATTTCCACACCATAGGATTTCCTCTCACCTGGGAATCACAAATGCTGGTGTTTTAGGTCCCAGAGTTCAGTCTCCTAGTTGCTGTGCCAACAGCACTGTCCTGCTCCTCAGACACAATGTCCTCCCAGCACCGCCATCTTGGTTCCTCGTGTAGTAGTGTTTTAAGCTTTGTTATATATACAAGGTTGTGTAATCACCACAAAACTTTTTCCAAATTTTGTTGTGCTTAAAATGCCTAAAATAAGCTATCTGGTGCCAGAGTCTCATAGTTGTTACCAACACCAAGACTGAGTAATTTTGAACTAAACTACCCTCTTGTCTTACATGTATAGTTACTCTATTGACCTGGAGGAGTTCAAAGACCCCAACACCCTAAGATTCTGAAAGCTAGCCAGCTTGTTATCTAAATGCTCTTGATAGCTCCATGATCAAGTAATTGGTTAGTCAGCAATAGGGTCTTACTGTCAAGTTCTGTAGAATAATAAATAGCATTGTCACTAATAGGTCTGATGTTCTCTGGAAGCAACGCAAAATGAGATAATACATACACGGCATTAGACTTATTTGTTAACATGTGGTGCCTTTTAGGGACATTGTCATCTCATTGTATGCTAAACCTATTTTAACCAAAACTAAACATCAACAAAATAAACAATTAATTTAAAAATGGGGGCTGGGGCTAAACACAGTATCAATATCAAAAGATATTAAACAAATGGTTGAAAATATTTTTTTAAGGTTCGACAGAGGCTGGAGAGATGGGTGAGCAGCTGAAGGCACAGAATGATCTTCCAGGGGACCTATGTCAAATCTCAGCATGGATTCAGTGGTTCACAGCTACCTCTTAACTCCATTCTTGGACACACGTACTTCAGAGACACAGATATAGACAAAACACACATACCCCCAAAAATTAACTATTATCTTTTCATGTCAAGCATTCTTAGCCACTACAGAAATTAAAACAACTTTGAATTTTCATCTTACTCCAGTCAGTATTTCTACATTTTTTTAAAGAAGCAATATTTTCAAAGAAAGAACACATTGAATTTTTTTTCTTTGTTTTAATGACAAAATCACAGGGATATTTGTTATTGTAGCTCTATGCTTTATTTTAAAATCAGATAGTGTAATGCCTCCAGTGTTTTTCTTACTGGAGAGTATTAATTGAACTGGTTTAGATATTTTAAATTGTCACATGTATGTATATGCACTTTTTGAGTCCTGTTTATATATATATATATATATATATGTATATACATATATATATATATATATATATGGATTGCCTTCAATTTATGTACATTCATTTTGCTACCATGACCAATTTAACACTATTAGTTCTTCCAACCCATGGAAACATGACTTCTTTTTTCTACCTATTACTTTGCTCAATTGAAATTTTCTTTTAAAGTCCTATATCCTTGTTTATTCCCATGAAGTTCACTGTTTTAAAGACTATTGTGAATGAAAATTATTTCCTGATTTCATTTTCATCAGTTCCATTGTGACATGTAGGAATGTTAGTGATTTCTTGCTTATTTCATATCTCTTAAGGCTTTGCATTACTTTATTGGTCCTAAGAATCTTTTGCAGAAATTCTCGGAGCTTAACAAAAACAGAATTATATCATAGTCAGTAATAGGGAACTTCCAACTTTACTATTTATATCACATTCATTTCTTTTTCTAGCCAAGTTCCTCTGGGGAGGGACAAGACTATGTAGAGTAAGGGGTCTGTTAGTGTGCACCTATATTGTCTGTGATATTAGAGAAATGTATTTTAATTCAGGCACTTATTATGATGTTGGCTATGGATTTGTCACATGCAACTTTTACTATTTTGAAATATCTCCACAGGTACCTAAGTTTTTCAGAATTTTTATCTGAAAGGTTTGCTGATTTTTTTAAAAATCATCATGTATAATTGTTGAGGTGATCATGTGATTTTTTTAAATCTTTGACTCTATTGACACACTGTGGTGCTTATTGGTTGTCGTGTTTTAACCATCATTAAGAAACCAACTTAATATAATAGTGTGTGATATTGTTAATGTGCCACTAAATTTTATTTACAGGTATTTTATTCAGGTTTTATTCTATCTACATTCATTAGGTTTGTACAATTTATGTTGTTTTCTTATCAAATTTTAACAATAGAAACATACTATCTTGGTAGGAAGGCTTTCCAAATATTTCTTCTCTTTCAGGTTTACGGATCCACTTTAGTAGCATTGCTGTTATGTATTCTTTATAGCTGGGTAACATTCATAATAGAATCTGCTTAATTTACAGAGTTTTCCTATGCAACAAATATGGCTTGTAACTTCTCAGTCATTACTGTGCATGTGTGTGTGTGTCTGTGTGTGTGTGTTCAACGAGGTTCTTTTCTTCTTCTTCTTCTTCTTCTTTCTTCCTTTCTTTCTTTTTTATGGGGAACTTTTGAGACAGGGTTTCTCTGTGTAGCCATGGCTGTCTTTGAATTCACACTGGAGACCTTGCTGGCTTCACACTCACAGAAATATGCTTGCCTCTACCTCCTGAATGCGCAGATTAAAGGCTTGCACCACCATCACCAGGCTAAATTTCTTATATATTCAGTTTTCTTTCATTTCTTTCAAGATTTCCAGCTGTGTTTACATATTGGTTTTATGTCTAAAGCAGAGTTACCATTTATTGATTTTAGCACAGAGATTAGTAGAAGGAGAATAATAGAGGTAAGACCAAGACATATGCAAATGTGGATATGAACTTTGTAAAAGAGTGTCATGATTGCCTTTACAATAGCCATATGCACTTGAATATTTTTTTCAAAAAGCTTTCTTTTATATAATATACTACAGTCAACCCTTGCCAGATAATGCTCATCCCCATTCCTACAGGCAACTGTACTCACTGTCATCTCTCTCTTCCTCCTACCCTCTCTCTCTCTCTCTCTCTCTCTCTCTCTAAGAAAGCACTAAAAGAGATAATCAAAGCAATGGAAAAACAAAAAAGACCAAGAAGACCAAAACTGTTCAAGCCAAACAAAATGAAAGAAAGATTCCCCCAAAAGAAAAGAATCAGGGCAGGCCCCATGCCTGCCCTGGAGACAACTGATTTACTCAGCAAACATCCATTAGAGAGAATTGGTTTCCCCCTTTGTTATCAGGTATCGGTTGTATATAGCCTCTTAGTTAGAAGTAGACGGACATGATCGTTTTCTGTTCTTGGTGCTGAAACCTCATCTGGCTTGAACCTGTGTGTTGGTTTTATGTATGCTGCCATGGTCTCTGTGAGTTTATAGGTGCATCAGGCTCGTGGTGCCTGGAAGACACTGCGATGTTATCATCCCTCCCTGGCTCGTAGGATCTTTCTGCCTCCTCTTCATGCTGTTTTTAAAATCCTCCTAATAATCTGCTAATTTGAATGACATCTCTCATAGTATTACTTTTTCTTCTCTAATTTATGTATTTTGGTCAACTGCACTATATTTTGGTCAAATGCACTCTCAATAAACAGTGAGTACTGAGGCAATGAAACACTGGTCTTCCTAAAATAATTCCAGTAAGTACGTTATTTCTACCTCTAAGGTCTGTCTCAGGCCTTTAAGTGTTTCCTATGTTGCCATTCATTCCTGGTGTCACACAATTGTCTTTGTAGGAAATGGAAGAATTTGTTCAGAGCTCTGGAGAACATGGCATTGTGGTGTTTTCTCTGGGGTCAATGTTTAAAAACATAACAGAAGAAAAGGCCAATATAGTTGCATCAGCTCTTGCCCAGATTCCACAGAAGGTGAGATAAAGTGACCCCTAAGAGTACAATTGTATTATAAATCTATTGAACTCTGAAAGGATTTGAGTAGGAAAAAATCCTGTGTGAAAATAAAATGACAGCTTTCTTATTCATCTCAAACACCATTTTTTAAAAAAGTATTAATTGCTGAGAATAAAATATTAGTCGGGTTCTGACTGACACTATGAACTGAATGATTATGCTCAGACCCATGCATGGTTGTGCATACCTGTCACCCTGACATCTAGGGATGAGGTAGGTTGAGCCACTCATATTTAAAGCCCGTTTATACTTAATGGTGATTTCCAAGCTTTCCTGTGCTAATCAGTGTGTCCATATTTCAAAAGAAGTGAGAAGAAAAAAGGAAAAAAAAAGAATAAAAGTAAAAAGAAATGGAGAAAAAGAACAAACAAAATAATGAGAAATATTATGCTGGAGCTGGAGAGATGACTCAGTGGTTAAGAGCACTCGCTGATCTGCCAGAGAAATTAGGTATTGTTGATAGCATTTATATAATAGCCCAAAATTGTCTCCACCTCATTTCACAGGGAACCCAATGTGCTCTTCAGGCATCCAGGCAGCAGGCTCCAAGTGCACAGAATCACATGCCGGCAAAACACCCACATGCAAAAACGTGTAAGAAAAAAAAATCTTTGTAAAGAAAGAGGAAAAATCTTCTCCCCGATGAATAATATAGGAAAATATAGGAGAAAAAATGAAAAAGGTCATGACCCTGAAGTGAGGCTAGGATTATTAGATTGTAAATACAAGCAAGAATAATGTAGGAAGATACTCAGAGGTCCCAACTCTGTAAAGTATACTATTATACTCATTTCCTAAAAGCACCAGCCTTTGGCTGTTTATGAATTAAATTTACTGTATGACTTCATACAGATTTTCCTATTCATGAATATATATATATATATATATATTATTTTACCAGACACAGAGCATACAGAAAGTGAAGATTGACAGTTTGTATTCCCGTTTATAGGGAACACTTGAACCTCAAAACTCAGTTTGATACTAGACATAATATGTATTTAGACCAACAAAAAATTTCCTATTGATACCTTTCTTTAGAATGTCCTTAATAACTTTTGTCTGAAATTAAGTAAATACATTTCCTAGTAACAAAGAAATATTTTATTAAAAATGGTGAATTACATCAATATAATTTTGTGTATCAAAATAAACCTAATTATAATGAATACCTAAAAACGTGGGTATAAGTTTTTAGAGGACATCTGTGGTAGGCTCCAGTCCTGTTCCCTCTCTTCTACCACCTCCTGTGACTATCCTGTTTTCCCTTCTGAATAAGAATTAAGCATCTTCCCTAGGGTCCTCCTTGTTATTTAGCTTCCTTAGGAGTATAGATTTTAATATGTTTATCATGTATAATATGACAAATATCCACTTAAAAGTGAGTATATACCATGCATGTCTTTCTGCTACTGAGATACCTTATTCAGGATGATATTTTCTAGTTCCATCCATTTATCTGCAAATTTCAAGATTTCCTTGTTTTGAAAGCTGAGTAGTATTCCATTATGTAAATGTACCACAATTTCCATTCTGAAGTGGAAGGATGTCGAGGTTGTTTCCAAATTCTGGCTATTATGAATAAAGCTGCTGTGAACATAGTTGAGCAAAGATTCTTGCTGTATGGTTGAGCATCTTTCAGATATAAACCCAGGAGTGGTAGAGCTGGGTCTTGAGGTAGCGCTTTTCCCAGTTTTCTGAGAAAGCTCAAGGTTGATTCTCAAAGGGGTTGTACAAAGCTCCAACAAGCAGAGAATCAAAGCAGATGCAGAGACTCACAGCCAAACTTTGCACAGAGCACAGGGTGTCTTATGGAGGAAGTGGGATATCAAAGGACACGGAGGCACACAAGACCAACAAAGCCAAAAAAAACAAAAAAGCAGTTCCCAGGGGAGACTTCAGAAACAGATGCATGATCCAAAGACCATAAATAGAGAGGACTTAGACCCCTGTTCAGATATAGCCCATAGACAGTTCAGTCTCCATGGTGACTCCGTAGTAAGAGAAGAGACAGTCTCTGAGTTGAACTCCGTTGCCTGCTCCTGATCACTTCCTGGTGGTGAGACCTAGTCAGCCCACAGAGGGAGAAGATCCAGGCAGCCTTGATGGGGCATGATAAGCTAGGGTAAATCAGTACAATAGGAGGACTTTCCTTATCAATAACTATGGAAGGGGATAGGGGATGAAAAGGGAAGGAGGATGGGACTGGGAGGAAATGAAGGAGAGGGCTACAGTCCCATAAAAGTGAATAAATTGTAAATAATAACAATAACACTTGTGCCTTACAGAATTTTGTGATTTGTTCATAGACTAAATGCAAATATAAATGGAAAGACAAAAATATAGAATATGGGTATTTAGGTAAAATTATATACCTATGACTCAAAAAGACATGAAGTGATATTGAACTTGTAAATTAAGGACTGGATTATACACGATATGTTCATAATCATAAATTATTACTAACTGGCTATATTTTTTCCAATTAGGATTAAATTGAGTGCCTAAAGTTTCATAAATAATTGAATCTGTCATTAATCATCAAAACTGAATTAATTAGTATAGTTCAATATCATGCTCAAGTTATTTGAAAGTGATGTATAGAAAACTGATTATATATTGCAGTCTTTAAATACGTCATACTATTTTAAATCCCCTCTCTCATTTTCATTAGCAGTCGTCTACATAATAATCAACTGAATAATCTCAGTTCTGCAGAATCAAAATATACCAAAGCTTTAGAATTTCTGTAGCTGAATATGCTGCTTTCTTTGTGTAACAGGTTCTGTGGAGATTTGATGGTAAGAAACCAGACACCTTAGGATCCAACACTCGACTGTACAAGTGGATACCCCAGAATGACCTTCTTGGTAAGACAGGGGTCAGGAAAGAAGGGAAACAGGACACAGTATTTCTTGAAGACACTAACAAGTGAAACATACTCATTTTCAGAAACACAAAATGGAAAATAACTACCTGTAACTGCTGCCATTCTGCTATTGAAAACTATCTTCTCCATGTCTAGAATCTATGTATTTTCAAATCAGCTATACTAATGCCCCAAGAATTTTCCGAGACTGCATAGATTGCCTCTTTGTCTCTCGTTCCTTAGATTTTCATTCTTTTATTCTACTACAGGAAGATGTCAATGCCACTGAAAACCACAGCCTCTCCTGTTTAACTGCTAACTCTGTATTTCCTTTTTTTTTATTATTAATTTTTGTATTTATTCACTTTACTTTGTGGTTGTAGGTCCCTCCCTCCTCTCCCAAACCCTCCCTCCCTCCTGCATCTTCCCTCCCCTATTTCTCAGTAAAGGGGAACCCCCTCTCCACCTATAATACCAGGATCACGGGACCCTCAGAGACCACCAGGAGATGACTCAATGCAATAGCAAGAGAGTTTTATTATGAGAGCTATAGAACTCGGGACCCAAGTCTCACTGACACAGCAGTAGAGAAGTGGGACCCTGAACTCTGAGTAAGCAGGATTTTTAAAGGGAACGTTTGTGAGCAGGGGTTTCTATGGCAGCAAGCATGGAAGGACATGTTTCTATGACAGCAAGTCGGGGGGGTCCCATGTCTTGACATTACAAGATTAGTTAAAAGTTAGAGGGGCAAACTGACCTTCTCTGGCACATAATCACAGTTACATAAGGCATATGATCGCAATGGCTAAGACATATAATCACAATGGCTTTTCTTCTAAACTATATCTGAAACATTTGGGAGAATTTTCCCACCCGATGCCCAACTGATTCTCATTGATTATTGCCAGGGGCACTGTCTCTATTTTTTTATGAAACATTTAATCTTTGATATTTCCTGGAGGCTGTTGCTACAAGACTTAACTTTGTTGTCTGACAAGTGTACATTCTGTGACATTTCCTGGTACCTAAGTTCAGCTCCCAGCCAACATGGCTCTTTATTTCAAAATGGAGTTATACCCAGGCTAACTTAAACTCTTCACACCCACTCCAGTTCATCAAGTCAGAAGAGGACTGAATTTGTCTTCTTGCCTTGTGGACTGGTAAGGCAGTCCCATCAGGGAGAAGTGATCAAAAAGCAGGTAACAGAGGTCATGTCAGAGATAGCCCCCACTCCCCTTGCTAGTGGGCCCACATGTAGCCTGAGCTGTCCATTAATCACATATATGTAAAGGACAAAGGTTCAGTCCACACTTAGTCCTTAATTTGTGCTTCAGACTCCATAGGCCCCTCTGAGCCCTGGTTAGTTGGCTCTATTGGTCTTCTTGTGGAGTTCTTGTCACCTCTAGATCTTTTCATCCTTCCCTTCTGCCCCCACTATTGCATTAGGCTCCCAATATTTGGCTGTGTGTCTTAGTATCTGTCTCTAACCATTGCTGGATGGGAGCTCTCAGAGGACAGCTCTGATAGGTCCTGTCAGCAAGCATAGCAGAGTATCGTTGGCAGTGTTAGGGGTTGGATTTTTCCATGGGGTGGGTCTTAGGGTTGGGCCAAGCATTGGTTGGACATTCCCTCATCTCTGCTCTCTCTGTTCTATCTTTGTCCCTGCATGTCTTATAAGCAGTGTAAGTTTTTGGATATAAGTTTTCATGGGTAGATTGGTGTTCTTCTCCCTCCACTGGGAGTCTTTTCTAGTTAGAGGGTATCTTTTTCAGTCTCCATAGCCCCTGTCACTAGGAGTCTCCCTCATATCCTCCCAGAGGCCTATTCTGACTCAGGTCTCCAGCTTGTCACAGAGATGCCCCTACCCACCATTTATCTTTTCTCTGCTGGCCTCCCCTCCTCCAGCCCCTTTATCTTACTAGGTCTGATCTCCATCATTATTTTTTTTGCTCTCTCTCCTCTACCTTGTTCCCACTTTTCAACCACTACCTTTTTCTTATCTGTGCAAAAAAATGCTCTATTGTTACCATAAAGTACTAATGTATTTCATGATGAATTGTAGCTCCATTGCTTTTGATTCCAATAGTGACCATCTTACTTAGTGTACAGTACATATACAAGATGCAGTGGCATAACTATTTCCATATAAATATTCTATTTACCATTTGAATTTTTAATGTAACATTGTGGTGAATTCTTTGAGAATTTCTGTTGTTGATTATTAATATTTATTATAAAATTTTCTTTTAGTTAACAGAGGTTATTCCTAAACCAGCTGTATACCCAAACCACCACACAGAAACTCAGATTTTAATTAACCTAGAGCACAATGCTGGGCAACAGTTATTCCATCCTAAACCTCCAAGCCCACATTCATTCCTCCCATTCAGATAACACACAAATACTTGCTTTTAGTCATATCTTAGTTCAGGTTCATCTCTCCTCTTGGTTCCACGTCCTCTCCTGCCAATCTCTACTCTCAGATCTCTCTTCTCCCACTCCCTTTTTTCTTCTCCCCTCTACACGATGATGTCCCACCCTATTCTCTCCTTTGCTCAGAATTGGCTGTTTTTTTTTTTTATTAACAATACAAAGAACAAATGGTGGCCTGTTTACAAAAACTTGAGACAACAGATACTTAGAATAAACAATCCAATGCAATGTCTGATTGAAACCAGATATAGTGGGGTAGAGAATTCAACATTTGAATAAACAAGGGTAAATTGTAGACATTCCACAAGAACATTATACCAACAAATTTCCTACAATATATTTTAGTCAAATTAAACCCAAAGCTCCAACTTTCTTCTTTACTCCTCTCAGATCTACCTTCTCCCTTCCCAAATACTTTTTTTCTACCTGATTATTTTATTACATCTGTACATATATATGAATACCCAGATACAACCTGCTGAGTCCATTTAGGATTGCCCTTATTTATGTGCTTTTGGACTTGCCATCTCTTACTGGATAATAAATTTGGAGTTGTCCTTGAGGAACACTGATTCTTTCTCCACCAGCACTCATTAAGTACCTGTGCCTCTTCATCTGGGGAAAGGGCACAGTGAAATTTTCCACCTCTACATTGGCATATCAACTGGTATATTCATTACAATGATCTTGTTTAGGCCACTATGAAGTTGAGATTCAGTGACTGCAGTCTCCCTGTACTATATAAAGACACAATCTCAGAGCAGATTTCCTTGTCTCATGACTTTTCTATATTTCTACCTTCTCTTCTGAAATGTTCTCTGAGCCTTACATGTGTTGTAGATGTATCATTTGGAGCTTTGTACCTAAAGGTCTGTTGTACTCTGCATTTTGGCAATTCTGGCTTTCTCTAATGATCTCTGTCTGCTGAACAAAAAAAAAAAAAAAACAACAAAAAAACAAAACAAAACAAAACAAAACAACAACAACAAAAAACCCAGAAGTTTCTTCAATGAGGAATGAAAGCTATATTGATAAGTGTGTATAAGGACAAAGAATTCGATTGCAATTAGAAATTACACTGGTTTGAAAACGTGTTAGTTGTGGGTTCTTTTCTATGTTTCAAAGCCTCAGAGGAATTTAATGCCTGGTACTATAAAGTAACCATGTGGATTTTTTTTTCCACTGAATTCTTTTACTGACAATCTTTCTTTAGTTTATTGTATGACAATCTCTTTTTCATTTTTCAAGTCTTGAAACACATGCTACATTTTTCAAATAACATTCTCCTAGCTCTCCTTTGCATTTAAGAGTTGCTAAAAAAAAATCCAAAGCAGTTTCATTGCAAATTTGTGGCATTAATAATATATTTTCTATGATAACAGTCCCCTTCTGAGGCATTATATTTTACCTCTTTTTAGTATTATAATCAATAATTATATAGAAATTCTTCTCTTTATAGGTCATCCAAAAACCAAAGCTTTTATAGCTCATGGTGGAACCAATGGCATCTATGAGGCAATCTATCATGGCATTCCAATTGTTGGGATTCCCTTGCGTGCAGATCAACCTGATAATATTAACCACATGGTAGCCAAGGGAGCAGCTGTTAGAGTGGATGTTCACACACTGTCAACTACAAACCTTCTCACTGCCTTGAGGACTGTCCTAAATGAACCTTCGTGAGTCTATTTTTTTTTTTTTGCTTATGTTTAGTGTTTTGTTTAGTTTTTTGAGATAGTGTCTCACTATACAACCACAAGACTGGCCTCAAACTCATAGACACCTGCCTTCTTCAGCCTCCTGAGTGCTGGAATTAAAAGTATGTGCCATTATGATTGGTACGTGTAACTATTTCTCCATCCATGCTGATCAACCATGTGCTATTTCACACCAACCGTCTCAGACCCCTCTTCCTTTCTTCTTCTAATACCTCTCTCTTGATCCTTTTGTCCTCAAAGCCTTCAAACTTTAGCCAGACCTACTTTCTTTTGGCCTGCCCAGGTCTGTCAGCATTTTATTATTAACCATCAGAAATAATTTCTCAGGCAAAGTTTATACAACAAGGACAAGTATACTGAATGTGCTCTTCTGGGCAGCAACCAGATCTTGGGGACCAGTAATTACCATTAGAATACATAGCACCAAACCAACACCCAGCAATATCATTATTTTTTTAAACAGGATCTCATGTTGTACCTCTGAGCTGGTGCCAAATTCAGAGGTATCCTTGTTGGTATAATGTTCTTTTAAAATGTATATGTCTTACCCTTGTTAATTCAAATGCTGATTTCCCCACCCCCAACTCTCTGGTTTCAATCTGGATATTGCATTGTGATACTCACTATAAGCATCCTGTCTCAACTCTTGTGTAAACAGGACACAAATAAAGCAACTAGATACAATGTTGTGCAATGGGAGGAGCCAGAGGACAGGAAAGAGGGGAGGAGCTAGAGAACAGGAAGGGGTGAGAAGGAGGAGGAGCTCGAGGAGAGGAGAGCCTGAGGAGAGGAGAGCCCGAGGAGAGCAGAGCTGGAGGAGAGAGTTTGGAGGATGTGGAGCATGAACCAGACCTAAGATTTCACAAAAAGCAAGTATAATGTGGGAAATTTAAATGTTAAGAAACTGAGGGCTTGGAAGTTTAGGAGGCAATAAATATTGCCCAGCATTGTGTTCTAGGTTAACTAAAAACCCAGTCTCTTTGTGGTGATTTGGTTATACAGCTGCTGAGGATTAACAGCAGCGTTACAAGAAGTTAAAACAATAGTAAATATCAATAACTGTCTACAACATTCTGCTTCTGCCTCTGAAGTGCTCAGATAAAAGGCATGTTCTACTGCAGCCCAACACTGCAAAGGAAGCTCTGGCTTATCTTCTAAAATAGTTTATAATGTTAATCACTGTAAAAGAAATATCATGTCTGCTGAGGTCATAACCAGCATCAAAGAATGCTAAGCCAACGGTGTCAACAAAAGTGCCTATGTTATTAGATATTTATGTTAAGACCTGGACAAAGAGATAAAAGCTAGCATGATGCATAGATCGTACTCAAGAAATGAAAATTAAATTTATACCAAACCCAGAGGAAAACCATTGGCAGCTTCAAGTCTTACCCGAACAGAAACGTACCTAATCAGAATGTCCAGAGGTAGAATAACGGGAGAAAATGCTGCTGGTTCTTACATACACAGTCTCCTAGGCTAGAAATAGAAGTGGATTTTTTTTCATTGTGGTGAGAATTCTGATGGAAGTTCTGTGCAAAGGAGAATCATAATTCAACCAGTATTTTAATTTCATTTTCAACAAGTATCTAGTTATAGATAGAAATTAGGAAAAAGAGGTAGTAAGAGAAGAAGAGAAACTGAAACTGGAAAGCAGATATCCACCATGCTACATGGTCCCTGTAAAGTTTAAGACAATTCTGTGTCTACTTTACTTATTGGTCTTAAATACTGCATTATATATTCTTCATATATCTATAGATATAGATATAGATATAGATATCCCCTACTAATTTTCTCTCAACAATTTGAAAAATATTGTTCAACTGCAACAATTCCAGTTACAAAAAAAAAAAAATCCTTTGGCGAACAAAGCAAAAACAGTCATGACATGTAACCGAGGTGCTGGTGTATGCTGGTAAGCTAATCAGTTGGATGTGGATGCAGGAGTTCATTAAGTAGCACAAAGTCAGTGTCAGCTACACACAAAGTCCAGAAAAGAAAATGTGCTACACAAAAATATTGCATTATCCTCTCTGCCATAAAACTGTCTTCCCTGCCACCTTACACAACACAGCACTTGTGTGGCAAACCTATGTGGTTAGTATTGAGTCATTTGTGGAGATATTTTCCAAACCAACGAATGTTAGGTAAGCCTGCAAATTCACTTTTCTTTACTTTTAATTGTGTGCATTGTTTCTTCAGCTATAAAGAGAATGCCATGAGATTGTCAAGAATCCACCATGATCAGCCAGTGAAGCCCCTGGACAGAGCTGTCTTCTGGATTGAGTATGTCATGCGCAACAAAGGAGCCAAGCACCTTCGCCCAGCTCTTCATGACCTCAGCTGGTTCCAGTACCACTCTCTGGATGTGATTGGGTTTCTGGTGGTCTGTATGGTAGCTGTGGTATTCATCATCACAAAATTTTGCTTCTTTTGTTGCCACAAGACTGCTAACCTGGGTAAAAAGAAGAAAAAAGAATAGCTGCATTGAAATCTGAAGTGGAGAGTTCTGAGAGATGAGCCTCTGCCAGTTGCTTCCAGCAAGAAAAGGTTTTCTTGTCGGGTTCTTTCCCCCTGAACCAAGACAGTGCCAGCAATCTTCTTTAAAGATTGCTCTCCCAGGTTCATGTTTAAGCAGGCATATTTTCATGTGAAATATATGCTTGAGGCTATAAAAATAAAATCGTGTGTTTGGTTTAGAATGTTTGATGCAACCGAGGAGCTATTATCTCCAACAATCACTGAGCTTAACTGTGGTTTACAAAATTCACATGGGCATAAAGCCTTCGAAAAGGCCCGTCTAAATATCAGTTACCTTTATAAACACTCAATGTTCTGTGACTTCATTTGGTGGACTACTTGTCTTTTTTTTAACTACTCCTAAATAATAGTGTTTGGATGCCATGCTTTTGAAATAGACTCACTTTTCACTCTTCTGCCTGTCTAAAGAGAGCCATTGTTTCTGGTTATTTTACGGTAAACAGACCTCCCATTGTTTATTTCCTGAACACCTGTGATGAAAGCTAGCCTCCTCTAAGCAGGGACATTCTTCCATTCAACACAATTATTCCTACCTGCTCCTTCTTTAAATTCCAGTAATAGGGAGGTTCTATGATATGACCCACTTAAGATTTCATTTCTCTATTCAAGTTAGTAAAATTCAAGAATCCTAAAGATCATGAATACAGATTCAAATGGCAGTCATGTCATAGCATTGTGAGAGGCTGTACCACTCATTTGCATCTTCAGTGACAGCTCACACTCACCTGTTATTAAATTCATTAAGTAAAACCTTGTTTTACTCATTTTGTATCTCCACTTCATAGACCAATGTGATATTTACTGAACAGTTTGTTTGTTTGATTGTTTGTTTGTTTGTTTGATGAATCCATGAATCTTGTTCTTTAATCCTGCTTGGATATTATGAGTGCTCATGAGTAGGACAAAATTATAAATGTAAAAACAGGACTGTTCTACTCTGATATCATAGCTAATTCAGACATAACTTGATAGTGTTTTTCTAGAAATGGAAAGGCTGCTTCATGGCATAGTGTGATTTATGTATGTTGAGAACAGTTCTTCATTTTTTTTTTTATTAAGAAAAAACAAGATTTTCTTCTCAAAGCTGCTCAGCCTGGTGACTGGCACAGTCTCAAAACAATTCAGTGTAATCCACTTGTTGTAAGAGTTATTAATATTTACTAAGGTTTATCTTCTAGTAATGCTGCTGTTAATCCTCAGCAGCTGTATAACCAAATAACCACACAGAGACTGGGTTTTTTAGTTAACCTAGAACACAATGCTGGGCAATATTTACTGCCTCCTAAACCTCCAAGCCCTCAGTTTCCTAACATTTAGATTTCCCACATTATACCTACTTTTTGTGAAATCTTAGGGTTGGTTCATGCTCCACATCCTCCAAGCTCTCTCCTCCAGCTCTGCTCTCCTGGCTCCTCTCCTGCCTTCTGGCTCCTCCCCTCTTTCCTGTCCTCTGGCTCCTCCCATTGCACAACATTGTATCTAGTTGTTTTATTTTGTCCTGTTTACACAAGAGTTGAGACAGGATGCTTATAATGAGTATCACTATCCGGATTGAAACCAGAGAGTTGGGGGTGGGGAAATCAGCATTTGAATTAACAATGGTAAGGCATACACATTTTAAAAGAACATTATACCAACATCCACTTTACCTGAAAACCATTGTCTTTGACAGTAATATTCTAGTGCAGGAGCCTGCCAGCAGAGTCAAACAGTCCCGGAGTGGGGAGTAAGAATTAAAAGAAAACAACACAGAACACACAAGGGATCCACTCAGGAGGACTATCAATAGAAACTGTAGTACCTGGTTTATTCTACATTCCCTTTTTGTAAATTTAACTTTATTTATACATTTATTACAATTTATTCATTTTGTATCCCAGCTCCAGCCACATTCTTGTCTCCTTCCATCCCACCCAGCTTCCCTCATCTCCCACTATGCCCTTTCCATAGTTTCCTGATATCTTGCCCTAGCTTTTCTTTAGTCAGAACAAAGCACCTCAATACAATAAAGGGGTTCATCAAGAAGTCAATATAGTTTACCTTGGCCACTACTTTGTGTGGCCAAAGTAAACTAAAGGAAAGAACTTGGCAAAACATCCTGCTTATCTCTGTCTCCAAGTGAAGGCCAAGGTGAAAAAATGTTTTTCACTGAAAATTCAATAACAAAGCAGCCTGACAAACAAGCAATTCTCCACACTCCAGTATTTAAATGAGTATACTAAATAACCAAATACCACAGGTCAGCTCACTTAGCTGTATGAATGTATATTTCCCATTCAACTTTTTTATTGGAGCCATGTAATATAATTTTACTTAAAAAAATCTAATTTTACCAGAGAGAGATGAATGACTTTTATGGTACAAGTTGTCATTGTTTAACATCTGGAGTGCTTGGCTCTTAAGAACTAGCCCTTCTTTTGATCCACAAGTGAAGCTCTTATTTGACAGCAATGTTGGGTCAGGAAAATGTGGCCAGATGGGATACACAATGTGGGTGAGAATCTACTGCTATATTTTAATAAATAAAAATTATATCAAACAGACTCCTAAGGACGTATACTCAAAGATCAAAGTATGGGAGAGATCCAAGATGGTGGCCACCAGCGTGCATCATATCTGAGGCGCACAGGATCTGAAACTCTGAAATTGGTGAACAGAGGAGCAGCTGAAGCCAAAACATTGTCATTGAGGCTTCCTGAGCGAGAGGGGACAAACCGTGAGCTGAGACGATTTGGATCCAGGTCACCCATGGACATCTCTGGGGACTAAGAGTGGTGAATATCAACCCCCCTGCAACCAATCATGAGCCTCCCTCCTTGGCTGAAATAGCTCTCAGAACCCACTGCTCCACACATGGGCTTCCCTGCTCAGTAACTGAGACAGCAGAGGCCAGTCTCCCAGTTCTGTGGCAGCAATGGGAAGCTGCACTGTCCTCATAAGTCTGCAGAGGCAGTGGGCAGCTATAGGGACCTCCCAGGGCCTTCAAGTGGGCGACTATACCAGCCTCCCATGTCTGTGCCTGGGGTGTCAGCTACCTCAAACAGGAGCCTCCATCCTCAGTGACTGAGACAACAGTAATGTCTATCTGTAGTTAGGGTCTCCCTGCCAAGCAGATAAACAGTGGACATCAGAGAGCTGAAAGATCTCCTACACTCTCATTTGTCCTTGAAGGCCCAACTCTGAGAGTGGTGAACAGTGGGAACCCCTGTGCTTTCTGATTAGGCCTGCAAGCGAGTGCATGCAGAACCCCAGACACAGGGTCCCTTTATCCTACCAGCCAGACATCAGATCCCTCCCACCCACACACCCACTGTGGGCAACATAAGAATTCTTAGAACAATATTCTCACATTGTAGTCCTTGTTCTGTGGGAGCCAGTGGAGCCCAGGCAAACAATTCCTGGAGCTCAGATAGATCTGAATACCAGGAGGACAGTACAACAGGTCTATAGACCACTGAGGTATTCAAGGCACCTGCACATGTGCCAACAATGCTAGTACCCTCACCCCCTCCTGCATTCCAGGCATCTACATGCTCTATTACCCTGTCCTTCAAGGCATATTTCCATGTACATGCCTGAGCTTGCTATCCCGCACTTGTGTACACCTGAGCCTGCGACCTTCCTCCCTTAGCTACAGCTGAAACACCAACATCCACTCTCAAACTGGTAGACCTTTCTAATCTTTCTGAAGAATACGCTAGATACCAGAGAAAGATAAACTGAGTCTGAAGTACAGACTCCAGGAAAAAAACATCAAGTGTTAAGGATAAGCAGATGGCTAGAGGTTGGCGTAAAAACACATCCAACAAAAATCAGGACATCATGGCTTCACCAGCAACCCCCAAATTTAATGGACATGTTAATTCATCAGAAACACAGGAAAATAAGCTCAATTCTAGGTTTATCCAGATATTAGAGGCACACACACATACACACAAAAAGGAAATAAATAAAGCTCTCAAAGGAATACAGGGAAATAGAGCAAAACATATAGAGGCACAACTAGAGGCACAATTAGTGGCACTGAGAGAGAAAACAAACAAAAAAATTAGAGGCTATCATGTAAAGATAGGGATCCACATTCAAACAGATGAAGGAAAAGGTGCAAAACATAGAAACATAATTAGAACTAATAAAGAAAACACAAACAGAGAAAAGGTTGGAGCTGGAGAACTAAAAGATCAGGAACCAAAAAGGTAAGCATCACCAACAGAACACAAGGGATGAAAGAGAAAATTTGAGAAAATTTTAGAAACTAAAAATACACTTGCAGAAATTGATACCTCTCTCAAAGAAAAAGTAAAATTAGAAAAGTTCCAAATACAAAACATGCAAGAAATCAAAGATGACATGAAAAGACAAAATCTAAGAATAATAGGAATAGACAAAAAGAAGATTCCAGGCTCCATGGTCCAGAAAATATTTTCAAGAAAATCATAGAAGAAAATTTTCTCAAATTAAAGAAAGAGATTTCCATAAACATACAAGAGGCCTACAGAACACCAAAGAGACTAGACCAGAAAAGAAACTCTTCACATCACATCATAGTCAAAACACTGACCCAGCCCGCATATCTCTCAACAGAGACCCTGAATGGGGGAGTGGGAATGGAAAGGGACAAGAGACGCGAGAAATGAAAACCAAGTCAGTTTCTCTGATCAAGGTCTTGCTTTATTCAAATTTTTCATAAAACTTTATAGGGAGAAGGCAGGGCAGAAGGAATGTAATTGTCTTTGGCAGGGTTACTAAGTGACTAGGAATCACAGGATGATCCACCAGAGGAGTCACAAGATATGCTAATAATGGTTGTTTGCAAAGTTCCTCAGAAGTATTACTTGGGAGGCCCTGATGGGGAGGAGGGTTTAAGGTATTTCAGGAAGATGACCTTATCTCAAGCCCTAGGTCAGCCTGGAAAGCACTATTGTATCTAAGCAGTAGGCCATTAAGCCAGGTCAGGCCAGATGCCTAGAATTCTGGGGGCAGCAAGGTGCCAGAAGGCCCCATACAGGTCCCCCTTTCTTTTATTTTTGCAAGACTGTAATCCCAAGGGAAGGGTACCTGTCTTAGGTTGGAATCTGGGGTCTTCAACCCTTGCTAAGCTCATCATTGGATACATCAGCAGCAATTGGCTGAGCTCCTGCCAATCGGTTCCCCCTGCAAAAGGGGGGAACAGAAGGCCCCTGTGGATTCTCTTACCCGTCACTGGCTAAAATCTTCCTGTAAAATGCACAGGTTTTTCTTTTTTTTTTTTTAATGCCTTTACGTTGAATAAAATATTGCCTAAGGTAATAGTAAGAAGAACCTGAATGTTAACTATTTATGGAAATATCCAGCTGTACCTTTGAAATACACAACTAAGTTAGTGTTACTAATATCCTGTGATGGCCACAATACAGGAAAAAGGCAAAAAGGAATTGATTCCTGCCTTACAGATTATCACAGTCAATGTGAAACCCCAGAGACCAAGCAACTAGCTTCTAAAATGTACAAAGGAGACTAAGTAGTCTATGAAAGCTATTTTTTTCTGAATATTTTCAAGCTTCTTTGCAATAGCCAAAATATTTCACATTTCTTGGTGTAACTTTGGAAGGCAATGTAATTTTTCACAAATTATAATTTGTGTTAATATATTTACATAAAAAAATCACAATTGAAACATTGGAAATTGCTTGTCTACAGTCTTTCAGCCCATCTCCAGAAATCACATGCTGTGTTCTAGACAAAATCCTTTCACTACTGTATATTTTTACATGCTTTTGTGATACAGGGAGACCCATGTTAGGTGACATGATGGGGAAAGCAGACATTTGGCTCATTCGAACTTACTGGCAGTTGGAATTTCCTCACTCACTCTTAACCTAATTTTGATTTTGTGGGAGGACTCCACTGCAAACCAGCTAAACCACTGCCTGAGGTAACCCTATATTGTTTCATTTGATAAAATGCTTTGCCTTTCTTCATGGAAACAATTCTTTTCATTATTTCTGTATACTTGTTTTCCTGAGAGATAAAAATGTGGATTAGAACTCTCTTCCAATTGACAGGTACATTATTTCCTTACTTTAACACACCCCTGTGTCTCACTACTGTCAAGAAATGTGAAATCTTTTTAGAATGTTGTCAGTGATTTAAGGGTTTGGATATAACTCATAAACAAAGAACTTATATTCTATTCAAGGAATATAAGGATATAAGGATATTCAACTTATATCCTATTCAAATAGGAAATGCCAGAAACATATGTAGGTTATCTAAAGAAACAAAGAAGAATTAATGTCTGCACTAAAGAGACATTATATTCTATTAAAAATAGTAATTAAGAAATATTGTTTATAACATAATATATATTTTACATTGTGTTATCAGAGAAAGGCAGGTATGTTGAAGAGATATGCAACAGAGATCCCAGGATATGCCCTAGAATCCTTGTATAGTTACAATGACCTGGGTAGTGTGCAGGGTTAGATAAAAGAATGAGGAGAGAGGGAGAAAAGACTTTTAAAAACCCATTGCTAATATTTCCAGGTTCAGCTATGCAGGAAGATGACGAAGCAGGCATGTGGTGTTGAAAGATACATCTACAAGTGTTGCACACACTATGCCCTCTTCTCCCTTTCCACTTTTTATATAACTATAGGCTATTTGTACTTCTATAGAAACAGACGCCTTTGTATTATTTCCCTATGTTTATTGAATATATTTTTTTACTATTGTTGTTAGAGTGTTTTTAAGATTGATCTACACTCTGGACAAGTGCCACGGACTGACCCAGTCAGGGTCCCACAACTGTGGGAAATCAGAGGTTTGGATTTTCAGGAAGACACAGGTTAGGCGAATTTGACAGACAGAGACCGCACCAAGGAGTATTTTGAATCTGCTGCGATTTACTGAAGTCAAGCCAACACTTTTATAGTTATTTCATAAAGAAATGCCTTAAAGTTGACATACCTCCGGGAATATTTACAAAGTTTACATTTTAACAAAAAGGGCAACCTGGTATAAAGCAGTGTCTACAAAAAATCTTGGCCTAAAAGCTTTTAATCAAGGTAAACAAAGAACATAAAACGTTAAACTCATGGCTATGTACGCAGTTTTATTGCTACTAATTAGTGAGGAGAAGGCCAGGGATTGTTAAGGCTAAAGATTTACAATCCTTCTTAGAGATAAGCACTATGGGGAATTCCTCCTGTTTGTCTTGTTAAGGATTTACAATCCTCCTTAGAGATAAGATGCTTGAGCTAGCCTGTCCATAAAACTCATAGTATAATATAAAACCTTTTGACCCCCTATGTTTACCTATCTTCTTTCTGCCTCATCATAAACACCTGTGTTTGGTAATGGTTTTGTAGTAGTTTTACTGCAGTGGGAATATCCAGAACATTTATCCTAACAGATCCTGATTAAACATTTTCTTTAGAAAGCCCTAAAACTCTTGTCCTTTTATTACCTACAATGTCTGGTTTTTCCACAAGCAATTCCTGATACTGAATCGAACTCACTACTTTTCCTAAGATTTTATTTTTCTTTTACTCTATTCTTGCTAAAGCTTTTAATAATCTATCAGAAATGTGTTTCCTTGAATAGTTAATTGTGCTGTACCAAGAGAAACAACAAAAAGCTCGTTAATCCAACCCTTAAACCAAGGAAGGGTAGGAATCTCAGAATACATCCTTTTGGTTTAGGTGGCCGGGGGGGGCACTTTGCCAGGGACCCCCAAGAAGCTTATTGCCATAGGAAGCATATCTCCCAACTAGTAGCACAATCTATTGATATGCTACACTGAAGACAGAGTGGGTGTGGTAGACAAGTGTTCAGATTTTTTCCCCACTCTTAAGTGGGTGTCTTCATTTTGATGATAGTTTTCTTTGTTCTTCAGAAGCACTTACTAGGAAGTTGTCCCATTTTTCAATTGCCAGTACATATCCTGAGCTGTTGAGGCTCTAATTAATAAATGACTGTCTTTCTCGATGTCACTGAGTTATCTTAAGGGGGATTTTGAACTTTCAGTTCTCATTTTCATGCCGTTTAGCCATTTTGAGCAAAATAATTCAGAGAGAGAGAAGGGTTCTATTTTCCACCTGTGTGTGCAGATAAATATAATTCTCTATACCATTCCTTAAAAGAGCTGTCTTCAACTTACATGCAGAATTGGTGCATCTCTCACAGAATTATAGCAGATTTGTAAGCTTCTTTCTTATACTTGTTCTATGGGTTTGTTTGCTCTTTTATTATTTCTCCATGAATTTTATACATTGTGTTTTGATCATATTCAGCCCTCCACAACTTCTCCCAGATTCACCTACCATTCTTACCCAGCTAACTTTGTGTTCACTTTCAATTTTTCATTCATCTAGGCAAATGTGTGCAGCCCGTATATTCTTTCATGTATGGCCTTCCACTGGAGGGTTGTCAGTCTACCAGGAGCAGTATTATTAAAGAAAACTTTCCCAGAAGTTATCAGTTGCCAATAGCTCCTCAACTAACGGTGGAAGTTCATGTCTATTGCTCAGCTCCATGCTGTGATCTTGTCTGTCTTGAGCTCACTTGGGGCTTGTGCGTGTTGTTACAAACAGTTGATTGATTTTTGCCCTGCCCTGCTGCATCTGGAGGACACTGTTGCTGTGTAGTCAACCAGCACCTCAGGCTCTTACAGTCTTTCTTTCTTTATTTTTTTATTTTTATTAATTACAGTTTATTCACTTCGTATCCCCCTTGTGCCTCTATCCCACCTCCTTTCCCAATCCCACCCTCCCTCTTCCCTACCCATATCCCTCTCCCAGTCCACTGAAAAGGCAGGTCCTCCTTCCCTTACCTCTGATCCTACTCTATCAGGTCTCAGGCAGATGCTTAGAGTCATAGCCAAACTTTGGATTGAGTGCAGGGAATCTTACAGTCTTTCTAACCCCTCTTCTGCAATGATCCCTGAGTCCTGGGATGGCTATATGGGGTATAGATATCTCATTTAGTGTTGAGCATTCCATGCCCACTAATTCTATGTACCTTGCCAGGTTAGGCCTCTGTGGTGATCACCATCAACTACAAATATAAACTTCTGTGATGAGGTTTGAAAAATGCATGAATCTGTAGGTATAATGATAAGTTATTAGAAGTGAGGTTGATACTATGGAAGTTTAGTAGAATAATTATTGGTATAATGTTCTTTTGGAATGTATACAATTTATCCTTGTTCATTCAAATGCTGACTTCTCTACCAAACTATCTGGTTTAAATCGCATTGTGATGCTTATTCTAAGCATCACCTGTCTCAAGTTTGTGTAAACATGCCACCATTTGTTTTCTATATTGCCTATTTAACAACCAGCCCCAATGCTGTGCAATGGAGAGGATAGGGTGGGACATCCTGATCTGGAGGGGAAGAGAAGGAAGCAAGTAGGAGGATCTTAGCCATTCTTATGGGTTTAAGGTGAAGTCTCAAGGTTGTTTTGATTTATATCTCCCTGATGACTAAGTATATTGAGCATTTCTTTAAGTGTTTCTCTGTCATTCAATAGTCCTCTATTGAGAATTTTCTGTTTAGCTCTGTACCCCAACTTTTAATTGGATTACTTCATTTGCTGCTATTTAACTTCTTGAGATCTTTATATATTATAGATATTAGCCCTCAGTCAGATATAGGGTTAGTGAAGATCCTTTACCAGTCTATATGATATCATTTTGTTCTGATGATTTCTTTTTTTCTACCTATTACTTTGATCAACTGAAATTTTCATTTTAAAATCCTCTATCCTTGTTTATTTCCATGAAGTTCACTATTTTGAAGACTATTGTGAATGAAATTTACTTCCTGATTTCATTTTCATCATTTCCATTGTGACACAAAGGAATATTAGTGATTTGTTGTTTATTTCATATCTCTTAAGGCTTTCCATTGGTTTATTTGTCCTAAGAATCTTTTGGAGAAATGCTCAGAACTTTGCAAGAATAGATTTGTATCACTGTCAGTAACAGAGAACTTCCAACTTTACTATTTGTATCACATTCATTTCTTTTTCTAGCCAAGTTCCTCTGGGTAGGAAAAAGACTATATAGAGTAAGGGGTCTGTTAGTGTGCACCTATCTTGTCTGTGATATTAGAGAAATATACTTTCATTTTACTCACTTATTATGATTTTGGCAATGGATTTGTCACATGCAACTTTTACTATTTTGAAATACCTCCACAGGTACTTAAGTGTTTCAGAACTTTTATCTGAAAGGTTTGCTGATTTTTTTTAAATCATCCTGTATAATTGTTGAGATGATCATGTGATTTTTTTATCTTTAATTCTATAGACACACTATGGAGCTTATTAGTTGTCATGTTTTTAACCATCATTAAGAAACCAACTTAATATAATGGTGTATGATATTGTTAATGTGCCACTAAATTTTATTTACAGGTATTTTCCATCAAATTCTATTCCATCTATATTCATTAGGAGGTTTGGACAAATTATGTTGTTTTCTCATCAAATTGTAACAGTAGAAAAGTACTATCTTGGCAGAAAGGCTTTCCAAATAATTCTTCTCTTTCCGCTTTAAGAATCCAATTTAGTAGCATTTCTGTTATGTATTCTTTTTTTTATTACTGTTTTTTTTCTTTATTAATTACACTCTATTCACTTTGTATCCCCCCCGTGGTTCCCTCCCTCCTCCTGTCCCAATCCCTCCCTTCCTCCACCCTCTGCATGCATGCCCATCTCCAAGTCCACTGATAGGGGAGGACTTCCTTTCCTTCCCTCTGATCCTAGTCAATTAGGTCTCATCAGGAGTGGCTGCATTGTCTTCTTCTGTGGCCTGGTAATGCTGCTTCCCCTTCAGGGGAACATAATTAAACAGCAGGCCAATGAGTTCATGTCAGAGACAGTCCCTGTTCCTATTACAATCGAACCCACTTGGATACTGAACTGCCATGGGCTACATCTGTGCAGGGGTCTTAGGTTATCTCCATGCATAGTCCTTGGTTGGAATAGTAGTCTCAAGAAAGACCCCTGTGCTCAGATTTTTTGGTTCTGTTGCTCTCCTTGTGGAGTTCATGTCCTCTCCAGATCTTACTGTTTCCCACTTCTTTCCTAAGATTCCCTGCACTCTGCCCAAAGGTTGCCCATAAGTCTCAGTATCTGCATTGATAGTGTGCAGGGCAGAGCTTTTCGGAGGTCCTCTGTGTCAGGCTCCTGACTTGTTCACTGTTTTCTCCTTCTTCTGATGTCCATCCTCTTTGCCTTTCTGGATAGGAATTGAGCATTTTAGCAAGAGTCTTCCCTCTTAATTAGTTTCTTTTGGTATACAGATTTTAGTAGGTTTATCCTATATTATATGTCTATATGAGTGAGTATATACCGTTATGTATTCTTTATAGCTGGTTTAATGATTTTTTTCTTCTTTCTTTTTATTTGGGGGGGAATCTTTGAGATAGGGCTTCTCTGTGTGGCCATGGCTGTCTTTAAACTCGCTCTGGAGACCATGCTGGCTTCACACTCACAGAAATATGCTTGCCTCTACCTCCTGAGTGCTCAGATAAAAGGCTTACACCACCACCACCAGGCTAAATTTCTTATATACTCAGTTTTCTTTCATTTCTTTCAAGATTTCCAGCTGTGTTTGCATATTGGCTTCATGTTTAAAGCAGAGTTACTATTTGTTGAAAGACATTCATAACACAGATTTTAAGCACAGAGATTAGTACAAGGAGAATAGTGGAGGTAAGACCAGGAGATATGCAAATATGGATATGAACTTTGTAAAAGAGGGTCATGATTGCCTTTACAATAGCCATATGTACTTGAATTTTTATTCATTCAAAAAACTTTCTTTTATATAATATACTATGGTCAGCTCCTGCCAGATAATGCTCACCCCCATTCCCATAGCCAACTATACTTGATGTCATCTTTCTCTCTTCCTTCTACTCTCTCTCTCTCTCTCTCTCTCTCTCTCTTTCTCTCTAAGAAAGCACTAAAAAAGAAAATCCAAGCAATAGAAATACAAAAAAGACCAATAAGACCAAAACTGTTAAAGCTGAACAAAATGAAACAAATTGCCTCCAAAATAAAAGAATCAGGGCAGGCATGGGGCCAGCCCTGGAGACAACTGACTGACCCAGCGAAAGTCCATTAGAGAGAACTGGTTTTCCCCTTTGCTATCAGGTATGAGTTGTATATACCCTCTTAGTTAGAAGTGGACTCCGTGATCATTTTCTGTTCTTGGTGCTGAAACCTCATCTGGCTTGAACCTGTGTGTTGGTTTTATGTATGTTGCCATGGTCTCTGTGAGTTTATAGGTGCATCAGGCTCGTGGTGCCTGGAAGACACTGCGATGTTATCTACCCTGCCTGGCTTGTAGGATCTTTCTGCCTCCTCTTCATGCTGTTTTTAAAATACCTCCTAATGATCCGCTAATTTGAATGACATCTCTAATAGTATTACTTTTTCTTCTCTAATTTATGTATTTTGGTCAACTGCACTATATTTTGGTCAAATGCACTCTCACCAAACACTGAGTACTGAGGCAATGACACATTGGTCTTCCTAAAATAATTCTAGTAAGTACGTTATTTCTACCTCTAAGGTCTGCCTCAGTCTTTAAATGTTTCCCATGTTGCCATTCATTTGTGATGTCACACAATTGTTTTTGTAGGAAAAGGAAGAATTTGTTCAGAGCCCTGGAGAACATGGCATTGTGGTGTTTTCTCTGGGGTCAATGGTTAAAAACATAACAGAAGAAAAGTCCAATACAGTTGCATCAGCTCTTGCCCAGATCCCACAGAAGGTGAGATAAAGTGTTCCCTAGGAGGACAATTGTATTTTAAGTCTATTGAACTCTGAAAGGATTTGAGTAGGAAAAAAATCCTGTGTGAAAAATAAAATGACAGCTTTCTTATTCATCTCAAACACCATTTTTAAAGAAAAGTATTAATTGCTGAGAATAAAATATTAGTCTGGTTCTTATTGACACTATGAACTGAATGATTATACTTAGACCCATGCATGGTTGTACATACCTCTCAGCCTGGCACCTGGAAATGAAGTGGTTGCAGCACTCATATTTAAAGCAGGTTTACACTTAGTGGTGATTTCCAAGCTTTCCTGGGCTAATCAGTGTGTCAATATTTCAAAAGAAGTGAGAAGAAACAAACAAACAAACAAACAAACAACAACAACAACAAAACAAAGAATGAAAGGTAAAACAAAATGGAGAAAAAGAACAAACAAAATAATGAGAAATATTATGCTGGCACTGGAGGGATGCCTCAGCATTTAAGAGCACTGCTGCTCTGCCACAGAAACTATGCTTAATTGCTAACATTTATATAATAGACTCAAACTGTCTCCACCTCATTTCACAGGGAACCCAATGTGCTCTTCATGCATCCAGGCAGCAGGCTCACAATGCACAGAATCACATGCAGGCAAAGCAGCCACATATATAAATGTGTAAGAAAAAAAAATCTTTGTAAAGAAAGAGGAAAAATCTTCTCTCTAATGAATAAAGGAGGAAAATGTAGGAGAAAAGATGAAAAAGTTCCTGACTCTGATTATAAGATTATAAATGCATCTACAGGAACTCTGTTTCCAGTACATCAGGTTAAGATGATTTTTTTTTTTTATTTTTGGGTTTTTTTTCTGACTGGAGGAAGAAAATTGAATTTAAGATGGAGTGAGGTTTAAGCCAAAACGATTTAGGAAGATTCTCAGAGGTCTCAATTCTGTAAAGTGTACTATTGACTAATTTCCTAAAAGCACTAGTCTTTGGCTGTTTGCAAGCTACATTTACTGATAACTTTATACAGATTTTCCTGTTCATGAAGATAATTTTTTTTATTTTACCAGACACAGAGCATACAGAAAGTGAAGACTGACAGTTTGTATTCCAGTTTGTGGGGAACACTTGTACCTCAGAACTCAGTTTGATATTAGACATAAAATGTATTTAGACCAAAAGAAAGCATAATTAACATTTTTCTACTGATACCTTTCTTTGGACTGTCCTTAATAAGTTATATCTGAAATTAAGTAAATACATTGCCTAGTAACAAAGAAACATTTAATTAAAAATGGTAAATTACATCAATATTTTGTGCATCAAAATAAACATAATTATAATGAATACCCTAAAAACATGGGTATATGTCTTTTAGAAGACATCTGTGGTAGGCTCCAGTCCTGTTTTCTACCACCTCCTGTGTCTATTCAGTTTTCCTTTCTGAATAAGGATTAAGCATCTTCCCTAGGGTCCTCCTTGTTATTTAGCTTCTTTTATTATTATTATTATTATTATTATTATTATTATTATTATTTACATTTTATTAACTCTGTATCCCAGCTATGTCCCACTCCTTCATTCCCTACCAATTCCACCCTCTCTCCCTCATCTCCTCCCTGCCCCTTTCCAAGTCCACTGCTTGTGGAGGACCTCCTCCCCTTTCATCTGACCTTGTTTTATCAGGTATCTTCAGGACTGGCTGCAAAGTCCTCCTCTGTGGCCTAGCAGGACTGCTCCTCCCTTGGGGGGTGGGGAGGTCAAAGAGCCTGCCTTTAATTTCCTGTCACAAATAGTCCCTGTTCCCCTTACTATGGGAAACCAATTGGTTACTGAGCTACCCCAGGCAACATCCAAGCAGAGGTTCAGGGTTATATCCGTGCATGGTCCTTGGTGGAGTGTCAGTCTCAGAAAAGACCCCTGTGCCCAGATATATTTGGTCCTTGTGGAGCTCCTATCCTTTCCATGTCATACTAACTCGCTCTTCTTTCATATGATTCCCTGCACTCTGCCCAAGGTTTGGTTATGAGTCTTAGTATCTGCTTGATACATTGCTAGGTAGAGTCTTTCAGAGGACCTCTGTGGTAGGCTCCTGCCCTGATACTTGTTTTTTCCTATATCCAATGCACATCCCATTTGTCTTTCTAAGTGAGGGTTGATCATCTTACCCTGAGTCCTCTTTTTTGTTTATCTTCTTTAGGTGTATAGATTTATTATGTTTATCATATCTTATAGGTCTATATAAGTGAGTATATACCATGTGTGTCTTTCTCCTTCTGGGATACTTCACTCAGAATGATCTTTTCTAGATCTCACCATTTGCCTGCAAATTTTATGATTTCCTCATTTTTTTATTGCTGAGTACTATTCGATTGTGTAAAACTACCACAATTTCTGTATCCATTCCTCCATTGATGGACATCCAGGTTGTTTCCAGATTCTGGCTATTACAAATAAAGCTTCTTCAAACATGGTTGAGCAAATGTCCTTGTTCTGTACTTGAGCAAATTTTGGGTATGTGCCTAGGAGTGGTATAGCTGGGTCTTGAGGAAGCACTATTCCTAATTGTCTGAGAAAGTGCAAGATTGACTTCCAAAGTAATTGTACAAATTTACATTCCCACCAGCAATGAAGGAGGGTTCCCCTTTCTCCACAACCTCCCCAGCATGTGTTGTCACTTGAATTTTTCATCTTGGCAATTCTGATGGGTATAAGGTGAAATCTCAGGGTCGTTTTGATTTGCATCTCTCTGATGGCTAAGGATGTTGAGCATCTCTTTTAGTGTTTCTCTGCCATTCGATATTCCTCTACAGAGAATTCTGTGTTTAGCTCAGAAACCCTACTTTTTAAATGGAATACTTGATTTATTGCTTTTTAACTTCCTGATTTCTTTACATATCCTGAATATCAGCCCTCTGTCAGATATAGGGTTGGTGATGATCCTTTCCCAGTCTGTAGACTGTCATTTTGTTCTGACGACAATGTCTTTTGCTTTACCGAAGCTTCTCAGTTTCATGAGATCTCATTTATTGATTGTTGCTCTTAGAGCCTGTGCTGTTGGTGTTCTGTTCAGGAAGTAGTCTCCTGTGCCAATGAGTTCTAGACTCTTCCCCAATTTTCTCAATGTAAAGAAAGAGATGTCCATAAATATACAAGAGGCATATAGACTAGACGGGAAAAGAAACACATCACATCACATCATAGTCAAAACACTAAATCTACAGAACAAAGGAAAGTTATTAAAAACAGCAAGGGAAAAGGCTAAGTAACATATGAAGGTAGACCTATCAGAATCACACCAGACTTCTCATCAGAAACTATGAAAGCCAGAAGGGCCTGGGCAGGTGTCAGGCAGACTCTAAGAGACCACAGATATTATTTAGCTTCTTTAGGAGTTTAGATTTTAATATATTTATCATGTATAATATGGCAAATATCCACTTATAAGTGAGTATATACCATGCATGTCTCTCTGCTTCTGGGATACCTCATTCAAGATGATATTTTCTAGTTCCATTCATTTATCTGCAAATTTCAAGATTTCCTTGTTTTGAAAGCTGAGTAGTATTCCATTGTGTAAATGCACCACAATTTCCATTCTTAAGTGGAGGGATGTCTAGGTTGTTTACAGATTCTGTCTATTATGAACAAAGCTGCTATGAACATAGTTGAGCAACGTTCTTGCTGTATGGTTGAGCATCTTTCAGATATATGCCCAGGAGTGGTAGAGCCGGGTCTTGAGGTAGTGCTTTTCCCAGTTTTCTGAGAAAGCTCATGGTTGATTCTCAAAGGGGTTGTACAAGACTCCAACAAGCAGAGAATCAAAGCAGATGAAGAGACTCACAGCCAAACTTTGGACAGAGCACAGGGTGTCTTATGGAGGAAGTGGGATATCAAAGGACACAGAGGCACACAAGACCAACAAAGCAAAAAAAAATGCAGTTCCAAGGGGAGACTTCAGAAACGGATGCATCATCCAAAGACCATACATAGAGAAGACTTAGACCCTCTGTTCAGGTGTAGCCTATAGACAGACAGCTCAGTCTCCATGGTGACTCCCTAGTAAGAGAACAGACAGTCTCTGAGTTGAACTCAGTTGCCTGCTCCTTGATCACTTCTCCCTGATGGCAAGACCCAATCAGCACACAGATGGAAAAGATCCAGGCAGTCTTGATGGGACCTGATAGATTAGGGTAAAACATTACAGGAAGAGGACTTCCCCTATCAATGAGTAGGGAAGAGTACTAGGAGAGGAAGAGGGAGGGAGTGTGGGACGGGGAGGAAATAAAGGAGAGTGCTACAACCCCATAAAAAGATAAAAGTGAATAAATTGTAAATAATAATAACAATAACACTTGTTACTTACAGAATTTTGTGATTTTTTTTCATAGACTAAATGCAAATATAAATTGAAAGACAAAAATATAGAACATGGGTATTTAGGTAAAAGTATATACCTATGACTCAAAAAGACATGAAGTGATATTGAACTTGTAAAATAAGGACTAGGTTATATACAATATATTCATAATCATAAATTATTACTAACTTGCTATAGTTTTCCCAATTAGGATTAAATTGAGTGCCTAAAAGTTCATAAACAATTGAATCTGTCATTAATCATCAGACTGTATTAATTAGTATAGTTCAATATCATGCTCAAGTTATTTGAAAGCGATATACAGAAAATTGATTATATATTGCAATCTTTAAATATGTCATACTATTTTAAATCCCCTCTCTCTGTTTCATTACCAGTTGCCTGGATAATGTTCGACTGAATAATTTCAGTTCCCCAGAATCAAAACACACCAAAGCTTTAGAATTTCTGTAGCTGAGTATGGTGTTTTCTGTGTGTAACAGGTTCTGTGGAGATTTGATGGTAAGAAACCAGACACCTTAGAATCCAACACTCGACTGTACAAATGGATACCCCAGAATGACCTTCTTGGTAATGCAGGGGTCAGGAAAGAAAGGAAACAGGAAACAGTATTTCTTGAAGACACTAACAAATGAAACAATTTTTATATTCATTTTCAGAAACACAAAATGGAAAATAACTACCTGTCACTGTTGTCATTCTGCTATTGAAAACTATCTTCTCCATGTCTAGAATCTAAGTATCTTCAGTTCAGCTATACTAATGCCCCAAGAATTTTCAGAGACTGCGTAGATTTCCTCTTTGTCTCTTGTTCCTTAGATTTTCATTCTTTTATTCTACTACAGACTTCAATGCCACTGAAAACCGCAGCCCCTCCTGTTTCATTGCTGATTTTGTATTTCCTTTTTTTTTTCATTGAGTTTTGTATTTATTCATTTTACATTCTGGTTTTAAGCCCCTCCCTCTTCTCCCAGTTCCACCCACCCTCCCGAATCTTCCCTTCCCTATTTCTCAGTAAAGGGGACCCTCCTTCCCACCCACTCCAATTAATCAAGTCACATGAGGACTGAATTTGTCTTCTTGCCTTGTGGCCTAATAAGGCACTCCCATCAGGGAGAAGTGATCAACAAGCAGGTAACAGAGGTCATGTCAGAGATAGCCCCCACTCCCCTTGCTAGTGGGCCCACATGTAGCCTGAGCTGTCCATTAATCACATATATGTAAAGGACAAAGGTTCAGTCCACACTTAGTCCTTGATTTGTGCTTCAAACTCCATAGGCCCCTCTGAGCCCTGGTTAGTTGGCTCTATTGGTCTTCTTGTGGAGCTCTTGTCACCTCTAGATCTTTTTATCCTTCCCCTCTCCCCCCACTATTACACTAGCTCCCAACATTTGGCTGCGTTTCTCAGTATCTGTCTCTAACCATTGCTGGATGGGAGCTCTCAGAGGACAGCTCTGATAGGTCCTGTCAGCAAGCATAGCAGAGTATCGTTGGCAGTGTTAGGGGTTGGATTTTTCCATGGGGTGGGTCTTAGGGTTGGCCAGGCATTGGTTGGACATTCCCTCAACTCTGCTCTCTCTGTTCTATCTTTGTCCCTGCATGTCTTATATGCAGTGTAAGTTTTTGGATATAAGTTTTCATGGGTAGATTGGTGTTCTTCTCCCTCCAGTGGGAGTCTTGTCTAGTTAGAGGGTTTCTTTTTCAGCCCCCATAGTCCCTGTTACTAGGAGTCTCAACTAGAGTCCCCCTCATATCATCCCAGAGTCCTATTCTGACTTAGGTCTCAAGTTTGTCACAGAGATGCCCCTACCCACCATTTATCTTTTTTCTCTGCTGGCCTTCCCTCCCCCAGTCCCATTTTCTTACTAAGTCTGATCTTCACCATTATTTTTTTTTCTCTCTCTAGCTTGTTTCCACTTTTCAACCACTACTGTTGTAAAAAGTTATTAATATTTACTATGGGCTTATCTTCTAGTAATGCTGCTGTTAATCTTAAACAGCTGTATAACCAAATCACCACACAGAGACTGGGTTTTTAGTTAACCTAGAACACAATGCTGGGCAATAGTTACTCCCTCCTAAACCTCCAAGCCCTCAGTTTCCTAACATTTAGATTTCCCACATTATACTTGCTTTTTGTGAAATCTTAGGTCTGGTTCATGCTCCACGTCCTCCAAACTCTCTCCTCCAGCTCTGCTCTCCTCGGGCTCTCTTCTCCTCAGGCTCTCCTCTCCTCGAGCTCCTCCTCCTTCTCCCCCCTTCCTGTTCTCTAGCTCCTCCCCTCTTTCCTGTCCTCTGGCTCCTCCCATTGCACAACATTGTATCTACTTGCTTTATTTGTGTCCTGTTTACACAAGAGTTGAGACAGGATACTTATAGTGAGTATCACAATGCAATATCCAGATTGAAACCAGAGAGTTGGGGGTGGGGAAATCAGCATTTGAATTAACAAGGGTAAGACATACATTTTAAAAGAACATTATACCAACACACTACCTTTTACTTTTCTGTGCAAACAAATGCTCTATCATTACTACAAAGCGCTAATGTATTTCAAGATGAATTGTAGCTACATTGCCTTAGATTCCAATAACCACCATCTTACTGACTGTATAGTACATATTCAAGATGCAGTAGCATAAATATTTCTATATAAATACTCTATTTGCCATAAGAATATTTTTTCAAATGTGATTCTTTTCATTTTATTTTAATTTTTATAAAGTACAATTTATTCACATTGTATCCCCCTGTAAAGCCCTCCCTCCTCCCCTCCTAGTCCCACCGTCCATCTCCCTTCTCTACAGATGCCCGTCCTTAAGTCCACTGATAGGGGAGGTCTTCCTCTCCTTCCTTCTGATTCTCGTTTATCAGGTCTCATCAGGAGTCGCTGCATTGTTTTCCTCTGTGGCCTGGTAAAGCTACTCCCCCTTCAGGGAGAGGTAATCAAAGATCAGGCCAATCAGTTCAGGTCAGAGACAATCACTCTCCCCATTACTATGGAACCCACTTGGGCACTGAACTGTCATGGGCTATATCTGTGCAGGGGTTCTAGGTTATCTCCATGAACGGTCCTTGGTTGGAGTATCAGTCTCAGGAAAGATCCCTGAGCCATTTTTTTTTTTTTTTTGGTTTTGTTGGTCTACTTGTGGAGCTCCTTTCCTCTCCAGAACTTCCTATTTCCCACTTCTTTCATAAGATTCCCTGCACTCTGCCTAAAGGTTGGCCATGAATCTCAGCATCTACTTTGATAACCTACAGGGTAGAGGATTTCAGAGGCCCTTTGTGGCAGACTCTTGTCCTATTCCCTGTTTTCTCCTTCTTCTGATGTGTATCCTCTTTGCCTTTCTGAATGGGGATTGAGCATCTTAGCCAGAATCCTTTTTCTTGATTAGTTTCTTTAGGTGTACATATTTTAGTAGGGTTATCCTATATTATATGTCTAATATCTACTTATGAGTGATTATATACCCTGTCTGTCTTTCTGCTTTTGGGTTACTTCACTCAGGATGATCTTTTTCAGTTTCCACAATTTACCTGCAAATTTCATATTCCTTGTTTTTTTATTGCTCAGTAATATTCTGTTGTGTAAATGTATCATAATTTCTGTATCCATTCCTCAGTTGAGGACATCTGGGTTGTTTCCAGATTCTGGCTATTACTAATAAAGCTGCTACAAACATGGCTGAGTACATGTCCTTATTATGTACTTGAGCATGTTTTAGGATATATGCCTAGGAGTAGTATACCTGGATCTTGAGGAAGCACTATTCCTAATTGTCTGAGAAAGTGCAAGATTGATTTCCAGAGTGGTTGTACAAGATTACATTTCCACCAGCAGTGGGGAAGAATTCCTCTTTCTCCACAACGTCTCCAGCATGTGTTGTCACTTGAGTTTTTGATCTAAGACATTCTGATGGGTGTAAGGTGAAATCTCAGGGTCGTTTTGATTTGCATTTCCCTGATAACTAAGGACATTGAGCATTTCTTTCAGTGTTTTGTGGCCATTTGATATTCCTCTATTGAGAATTCTCTGTTTAGCTCTGTACCCCATTTTTTAATTGAGTTACTTGATTTGATGCTGTTTAATTTTATTTTATTCTTGTATTCTTTATATATACTGGATATTAGCCCTCTATCAGATAAAGGTTTGGTGAAGATCCTTTCCCAGTCTGTCGGCAGTCATTTTGTTCTGACAACAGTGTCCCTTGCTTTACCCTAAGCTTTTCAGTTTCATGAGGTCACATTTATTGATTGTTGCTCTTAGAGCCTATGCTATTGGTGTTCTGTTCAGGAAGTTGTTTCCTGTGCCAATTATTTCTAGGCTTTTCCTCACTTTTTCTTCAAAGAGGTGTAGTGTGTCTGGTTTTATGTTGAGGTCTTTGATCTACTTGAACTTTAGTTTTGGGCAGGGTGATAAGTATGAATCTATTTACATTTTTCTACATGTAGACATCCAGTTAGACCAGCACAGTTTGTTGAAGATGCTATCTTTTTTCCATTGAATGGTTTTGGCTTCTTTGTCAAAAATCAGGTGTCCATAAATGTGTTGGTTTATTTCAGGGTCTTCTGTTCGATTCCATTGATCCACCAGTCAGTACCATGTTGTTTTTAGTATTGTTACTCTAGAGTACAGCTTGAGATCAGGAATGGAGATACCTCCAGAAGATCTTTTACTGTAGAGAATTGTTTTACCAATTCTGGGTTTCTTGTTATTCCATATGAAGGTGAGAATTTTTCTTTCAAGGTCTGTAAAGAATTGTGTTGGTAATTTGATGGGAATTGCATTGAATCTGTAGATTGTTTTTGGTAAGATGGCCATTTTTACTATATTAATCCTGCTAAGCCATGAGCATCGGAGATCTTTCCATCTTCTGATATCTTCTTCTTATTCTTTCTTCAGAGACTGGAAATTTTTTTCATACAAGTCTGAATTGCTTGGTTAGGTTCACACCAAGGCACTTTATGTCTTCTGTGGCTATTGTGAAGGGTGTTGTTTCCCTAATTTCATTTTCAGCCTTTTTGTCTTTTCTATACAGGAAGGCAACTGAATTTTTGAGTTAATTTTGCCACCAGCCACTTTGCTGAAGGTGTTAATCAGCTGTAGGAGTTTTCTGGTAGAATTTTTGGGATCAGTCATGTATACTATCATATCATCTGCAAATAGTGGTACTTTGACTTCTTCCTTTCCAATTTGTATCTCCTTGATCTCTTTTCATTGTCTTATTGCTCTAGCAAGGACATCAAGAACTATGTTGAAGAGATATGGAGAGAGTGGGCAGCTTTGCCTTGTCACTGATTTCAGCGGGATTGCTTTATGTTTCTCTCCATTTAGTTTGATGTTAGCTATAGGCTTGCTGTATATTGCTTTTACTACGTTAAGGTATGTGTCTTGTATCCCTGATCTCTCCAAGACTTTAAACATGAATGGATGTTGAACTTTATCAAATGCTTTTTTCAGCATCTAAAGAGATGATCATGTGGTTTTTCTCCTTCAGTTTGTTTATATGGTGGATTACATTGATGGATTCCCGTTTATTGAACCGCCCCTGCATGACTGGGATGAAGTCTACTTGGTCATAGTGGATGATATCATTGATGTGTTCTTGTATTCGGTTTGAAAGTATTTTATTGAGTATTTTTCATCGAGGTTCTTGAGGAAAATTGGCCTTAAATTCTCTTTCTTTGTTGGGTCTTTGTGAGGTTTAGGTACCAATGTGACTGTGGCTTCATAGAATGAGTTTGATAGTGTTCCTTCTGTTTCTATTTAGTGGAATAGTTTGAAGAGTATTGGTGTTAGCTCTTCTTTGAAGGTCTGGTAGAATTCTGCATGAAAATCATCTGGCTCTAGGCCTTTTTTGCATGGGAAACTTTTGATAACCACTTCTATTTCCTTAGGGAATATAGGACTATTTAATTGATTTAACTGGTCTTGATTTATCTTTGGTAAGTGGAATCAATCAAGAAAATTGTCCATTTCATTTAGATTTTCAAATTTTGTTGCAGATAGGCTTTTGAAATAAAACCTAATGATTGTTTATATTTCAGTGTCTGTCGTTATGTCCCCCATTTCATTTCTGATTTTGTTGATTTGGATAGTATCTCTCTGTCCTTTGGTTAGTTTGGCCAAGGGTTTGTCTACCTTGTTGATTTTCTCAAAGAACCAGCTATTGGTTTCATTGATTTTTTTGAATTGTTTTATTTGTTTCTAATTTATTGATTTCAGCCCTGACTTTGATTATTTCCAGCAGTCTACTCCTCTTTGGTGTGTCTGCTTCTTCTTCTTCTTCTTTTTTTTTCCTAGGGCTTTTAGGTGAGCCATTAAGTTTCTTGAATCTGATGTTACAAATTTCTTCCTGAAGGCATTTAGAGCTATGAACTTTCCTCTAAGCATGTCTTTCATTGTATCCCATAAGTTTGGGTGTGTTGTGCTTTCATTTTCATTGAATTCTAGGAAGAGTTTAATTTCTTTATTTCTTCTCTGACCCAGCTGTCATTTAGTAGCATGTTCTTCAGTTTCCATGTGTGTGTAGGCTTTTTCCTATTTCTGTTGTTGAGGTCCAGCTTTAGTCCATGGTGATCAGATAGGATACAAGGAATTATTTTAATCTTCTTCTATATGTTAAGGCTTGTTTTGTGACCAACTATATGGTCTATTTTGGAGAATGTTCCATGAGGTGCTGGGAAGAAGTGTTTGGGTGAAAGGTTTTGTAGATGTCTGTGAGGTCCATTTTATTAATGACCTCTGTCAGAGTTATTTTTTCTTTCTTTAATTTCTGTTTTGTTGACCTGTCCTTTGTTGAGAGTAGAGTGTTGAAGTCTCCCACTATTAATGTGTTAGGATCTATGTGTAGTTTAAGTTTTATTAATGTTTCTTTTACAAATGTGGGTTCCCTTGTATTTGAGGCATAGATGTTCAGGATTGTGAAATTCTTCCTGGTGGAATTTTCCCTTGATGAGTATGAAGTGTCCTTCTCCTTATCTTTTGATTAATTTTGGTTGAAAGTCTATTTTATTAGGTATTAGAATGGCTACTCCTGCTTGCTTCTTGGGTCCATTTGCTTTGAAAACCGTCTTCCAACCCTTTACTCTCAGGTAATGTCTATCTTTGTGACTTAGGTGTGTCTCTTGTATGCAACAGATTATTGGGTCTTGTTTATGTATCCATTCTGTTAGTCTGTGTCTTTTTATTGGAGAATTGAGTCCATTGATGTTGACAGGGATTAATGACCAGTGTCTCTTAGATCCTTTGATTTTGATGTCAGCTACGGTAGTGTGTTTGTGTGCTTGGCTACTTTTAGTTTTGCTGTAGTGAGGTTTTTTATTTCCTGTGTTTTCCTGAAAGTAGTTAGTGTTCTTGGGTTGTATATTTCCTTCTATTTTTTCTTCTGTAATGCTGGATTTGTGGGGAGGTTCTATTTAAATTTGTTTTTGTGTTTGAATATCTTGTTTTCTCCATCTATAAGGACTGAGAGTTTTTCTGGGTATAGTAGCTTAGACTGACATCTGTGTTCTCTTAGGGTCTGCATGATATCTGTCCAGGCCCTTCTGGCTCTCATAATCTCTATTTCAAAATCAGGTGTGATTCTGAATGTGTTTGCCATTATATGTTATGTGGCCTTTTTCTCTTGCAAATTTTAGAATTTTTTTATTTGTTTTATATATTTACTGTTTTGATTATTATGTGGAGGAAGGATTTTCTTTTCTGGTCTAATTTATTGGGTGTTCTGTAAGCCTCTTGTATTCTTATAGGCCTCTCCTTTAAGTTGGGGAATTTTTCTTCTATTATTTTGTTGAAAATATTTTCTGGGCCTTGGAGGAGGGAATTTTCTTTTTTCTCTATTCCTATTATTCTTAGGTTTTGTCTTTTCATGTTGTCTTGGATTTCTTGGATGATTTATGTCAGGATTTTTTTTTTTTAGATTTATTATTTTCTTTGACGGATACATCGATTTCTTCCATTGTATCTTCCACACCTGAGATTCTTTCTTCCATCTCTTGTAGTCTGTTGGTTATGCTTACCTCTGTAGTTCTTGTTTTCTTTCCTAAGTTCTCCCTTGCCATGATTTCCTCTGCTTGTGTTTTCTTTAATTTTTCCAATTCTATCTTTAAATCTTGAACTATTTTGTTGATTTCCTTTACCTGTCTGACTGTATTTTCCTGTATTTCCTTCAATCCCTTCATCTGTTTGTTTGAACATTCCTCTGTTTCTTTTATTTTTTTCAGTGATTTAATCATTTCCTCTCTGAAAGCCACAAACTGACTGCATCTTCCTGTATTTCTTTATGGATGGCCATAATCTGTTTTATTATATCTTCCCCTAATTCTTTGTGCATTTTATTTGCTTCCTCCATTAACCTCTTCATAAGCATAGATGTAAGGTCATCTTCTTGAATTTTGCTTATGTTAGGGTGTCCAGGGCTACTTTCCCCTGAATAACTGGGTTCTGGGGATGCCATATAGCATTGGTTGTGCCTTTTCACCGGCCTCTACCCATCTGTCTGTCTCAGGTGTTTTCTGTTAATTTCTGGTGCCTGCTGGGTCCTGGAGTGGGGAGAATTGACTTGGCAGGGTTCTGAAGGAGATCTCCTCAGCTTTTTGGGTATGGTCAACTGAATGGTGGTGCTTCTCAGGAATTGTCACAGTTCACTTCAGGTGTATGGACCTGTGTGGTAACTGTGGTGTTCAGGAAGGCTCTCCTCTCATCAAGAGAAGTCCTGGAGATGGCTGCCTTGCTGCTGGGTTTGTTTCTTGCTCTGAATTTAGTGAGCTGTAGCTGTTGCTCTTAAGGTGTAATTGTTGGGTGCAGCCCTCTTGAAGAACCAGGGAGTTCCGCAGTTTTGTCAGTTCAACTAGGGATAACTCGTCACACCTTGGAGCAGTATCTGAGGGGTGCTCTAATGGCTCTCAGGCTTTTGTAGGTCTGGGGATGCAGCTTTGTGCCCCAGTGACCTAGCAGTAATCAATGACAGGTGAGCAGGATTCTCATGCCTGCAGTAGAAGGATAGAGCCAAGAGCCTGTGTGAGTTCAGAAAGTCTTCTGGAGCTGGGTGTCCTGAGTGTTGGACCTGCTGACTGCAGGGTTTCCTCCAAACAGGGACACCTAGAGTGTGCTTTGGGGACAGACGTTCTGTCTGGGTTGGCCACGTAGGCACAGGCACGCATGACTCCACTTTGCTAGAGATTGGGCGCCTGGAGTCTGCCGAGCTGGGTAAATTTTCCCGAGAAATTTTCAGGGTGGGGGTGTCAGCTAAGTGCTCTGAGATCCTGCTGTTCCCCTCCCCGTGCGTTTGCACCCGACAGAGAAACTCAGTCTCTGGTGCCCTGGAGCCTGTCAGGCCAGTGAATCAGGCATGCAGGTAGGACTCTGTGCTGGTGCCTGTGTGCTTGGCTCTGGGCTGGCAGCTGGGCACCTGCGGACCCAAGGTCTTTTCCAGGAATTGTCTGGGTGAGCAAACGTCAGTCCAGATCATTTCCTGCACCTTGGGGTTATCTGTCGACTGGAAATCCCAGGCTCTGATGTTGTGGGGTGCACAGTTCAGTCTAGGACAGTGATCAGAGCAGGCTGGCTTGTGGCTCTGGGCTGGCAACCAAGCGCTGGATGGAACAAGGACCTCTTCCATGGTTTAGATGGGTGAGTTGAAGCTGATTGAATCCCACTATGGGGTATCCTCTCAAGTGGGAAACACAATTGCTTGTGTTTTAGGACCGAGAGTTCTGTCTGCTGGTAACTGTGTCAATCCTGCTGTGCTGATGGTCAGAAAGAGTGTCCTCCCGGCAGCTGCCATCTTGTATCCTCCTCCCCATATGAATTTTTAATGTGACATTGTGGTGAATTCTTTGAGAATTTCTGTTGTTGATTACTAATATTTATTATAAATTTTTCTTTTAGTTAAACAGATGTTATTCCTAAACCAGCTGTATACCCAAACCACCACACAGAAAGTAGGGTGTATTTAATTAACCTAAAGCACAATCCTGGGCAATAGTTACTCCATCCTAAACCTCCTAGCCCACATACTTTTTCCCATTCGGATATCCCACATTATTCTTCCTTTTAGTCATATCTTAGGTCAGGTTTATCTCTCCTCCTAATTCCAAGTCTTCTCCTGCCAATCTCTTCTCTCAGATCTCTCTTCTCCCATTCCCTTCTTTCTCCTCCTCTCCACACCACAATGTCCCACTTTATTCTCTCTATTGCTCAGCATTGGCTGGTTGTTTTATTGAGACAGCTAATGCTTAAAATAAACAACCCAATGAAATGTCCAATTGAAACCAGATAGTGGGATAGAGAAATGGGCACTTAAACAAGGGTAAATTGTAGACATTCCACACGAATATTATACCAACAAATTTCATACGATATATTTTAGTCAAATTAAACCCAAAGCTCCAACTTTCTTCTTTACTACTCTCAGATCTACCTTCTCCCTTCCCAAATACTCTTTTTTTTCCTACCTGATTATTTTATTACATCTGTACATATATATGAATACCCAAATACAACCTGCTGAGTCCATTTAGTATTGCCCTTATTTATGTGATTTTGGACTTGCCACTCTTATTGGATAATAAATTTGGAGTTGTCCCTGAGGAAAACTGATTCTTCCTCCACCAGCACTCATTAAGTACCTGTACCTCTTCATCTGGGGAGAGGGCACTGTGAAATTTTCTGCCTCTACATTGGCACATCAACTGGTATATTTATTACAATGATCTTGTTTAGGCCACTATGAAGTTGAGATTCAGTGACTGTAGTCTCCCTGTACTATATGAAGACACAATCTCAGAGCAGATTTCCTTGTCCCATGACTCTTCTATATTTCTACCTTCTCTTCTGAAATGTTCCCTGAGCCTTACATGTGTTGTAGATGTATAATTTGGAGCTTTGTACCTAAAGGTCAGTTGTCCTCTGCATTTTTACAACTCTGGCTTTCTCTAATGATCTCTGCTGGAAAAAACAAACAAACAAACAAAAAAAACAACAACAACAAAAAAAAAACAAAAAAAACCCAGAAAATTCTTCAATCAGGAATGAGAGCTATATTGATATGTGTGTATAAGGACACGGATTTCAATTGCACTTGGAAATTACACTGGCTTGAAAAAGTGTTAGTTGAAGGTTCTTTTCTATTTTTCAGAGACGCAGAGGAAATTAATGCCTGGTCCTAGAACAATAGCATGTGGATTCTTTTCACTGATCTCTTTTACTGACAATCTTTCTTTAGTTTATTATATGACAATTTTTTTTTCGTTCTTCAAGTCTTGAGACACATGCTACATTTTTCAAATACCATTCTTTTAGCTTTCCTGTGCATTTAAGTGTTCCTTGCTTAAAACAAACAAACAAACAAACAAACAGAAAACTACAAAGAAGTTTCATTGTAAATCTGTGGCATTAATAATATGTTTTCTATGAGAACAGTCCCCTTCTGAGGCATTATATTTCACATATTTTTAATATTATAATCAATAATTACAGAAAATTCTTCTCTTCCTAGGTCATCCAAAAACCAAAGCTTTTATAGCTCATGGTGGAACCAATGGCATCTATGAGGCAATCTATCATGGCATTCCAATTGTTGGGATTCCCTTGTGTGCAGATCAACCTGATAATATTAACCACATGGTAGCCAAGGGAGCAGCTGTTAGAGTGGATGTTCATATACTGTCAACTACAAACCTTCTCACTGCCTTGAAGACTGTCCAAAATGAACCTTTGTGAGTCTATTTTTTTTTTGTTTGATTATGTTTAGTGTTTTGTTTAGTTTTTTTGAGATAGTGTCTCACTATACAACCACAAGACTGGCCTCAAACTCATAGACACCTGCTTTCTTCAGCCTCCTGAGTGCTGGAATTAAAAGTATGTGCCATCATGATTAGTATGTGTAACTATTTCTCCATTTATGTTGATCAGCCATGTGCTATTTCACACCAACCTATCTCATACGTGTCTTCCTTTCTTTCTCCAATACCTCTCTCTCCTGATCCTTCTGTCCTCAAAGCTTTTGAACTTTAGCCACATCTACCTTCCTTTGGCCTGCCCAGGTCTGTCGGCATTTTATTATTAACCATCAAAAATAATTTCTTAGTCAAAGTTTATACAACAAGGACAAGTATACTGAATGTGCTCTTCTGGGCAGCAACCAGGTCTTAGGGGCCAGTAATTACCATTAGAATACATAGCACCAAACCAACACCCAGCACTATCATTTTTTTAAACAAGATCTCATGTTGTAGCTCTGAGCTGGTGCCAAATTCAGAGGGATCCTTCTGCTTCTGCCTCTGAAGTGCTCAGATAAAAGGCATGTTCTACTGCAGCCTGACACTGCAAAGGAAGTTCTGGCTTGGGTAAAATGTGTTCTAAATTCAATTATATGATATGTCGTTATGGTTTTGAAAATCTTCTAAAATAGTTTATATCGTTAATCATTGTAAAAGAAATATGTCTGCTGAGGTCATAACCAACATCAAAGAATGCTAAGTCAATGGTGTCAACAAAAGTGCCTATGTCGGGGAGGGGCAAGATGGCGGCACCAGGAGGACTCTCATTCTGAGCAGCAGCACAGCAGGATCAGCACAGTGAACAGCAATCAGAACTCTCGGCCATAAAACACAGTCATTGTGTTTCCCAGGTGAGAGGATACCCCACGGTGGGGGATTCAATCAGCTTTTAACTCACCCGGCTAAACCGCGGAAGAGATCCCGGTTCCGCCAGACGCTTGGCTGCCGGCCACCAGCCCCAGCCCCAGCCCAGAGCCACAAGCCAGTGTCTCTGGTCATGGTCCCAGACTGAACCTTGGGCACCACACTATCAGAGACTGGAATTTTCAGTCGAGAGATAACCCCAGGGTACAGGAAACGATTGGGACCGGCCTTAGGTCACCCAGACATCCCCTGGAAAAGACTCGGGCGGGTTCCACGGGCACCCCAGGAGCCAGCCCGGAGCCAGAGCCGGGGACCCAGGTTCTGGCACAGAGCCCTGCCTGCCTGCGCGCCTGATTCGCCGCCTGAGATAGAAACGGCGGGTCTGATCTCAGAGCACTCAGCTCACCCCCAACCTGAAAAGGTCCCCGGAAAATTACCCAGCTTGGGGAGCCACTCGGGCTCCCAAAAGCCGCAAAGGCAGACACAGGCAGTTTCTGCGCACCAGACAGCTGGCAGAGACTGAGCCGCCATCACACAGCTGTGCTCCAGGCACAGGCAAATTTCTGTGGCCAGCCAGCTGGCGGACACTGAGCAGTGTGCACCAGGGCAAAAATAGACACTAGGAGTCCCTGTCTCCAGAGAATCCACTGGGAAGGAAGGAAACTGTACTGATCTAAATCACCCAATCCTTCCCTAGAAAAAGTCTAGCAGTCTAGTGGGGCCGAGGCGCCAGCACTCAGCTGTGCTCCAGACACAAGCACAAACAGTTGAGGCGCGCCTGATGTCCAACTGGGTCACAGCAGCTGATCATTAAATTTGCAACAAGAAACCCAGAAACAGGGCAGCTGCCCTCAGGACTTCCCTGGGTGAGAGGAGAACCCTCTCGACTAACAAAGACCACAGTTACCACTCAGGTCTATATCCCTGAGGTGAGCAACTCCTGAAAAAACACCAGCCATCCAGGGACTATACCCAAAAAGCTGAGAAGACATCCTTCAGGAAAAACCAGCTTTCTGCAAAGGGGATTCTCTCCACCACAGGATCCCCAGGAACCACCAGAAAATAACCCCAAACTCCTAAGATAACACAATGGGTAGAGGCCAGCGTAAAAGCTCAAGCAACAAAAGACAGAGCAATATGGCATCTCCAGAACCCAGTTACCCAGGGGCAAGTAGCCCTGGACACCCCACCATAACTGAAATCCAAGAAGATGACCTAACAAGTATGCTCATGAAGATTATAACAGAGGAAACAAATAAGATTCGTAAAGACATAGAGGAAGATAACCTCAAACAGAATATTGCCATCCGTAAAGAAATAGAGGAAGCTGCAGCCAAACAGTTTATGGCCTTTAGAAAGGAAATGCTTAAAACACTGAATGAAATGATAGAAACAGAGTTGAAGGAACTAAAAGAAAAACAGGAAAGTACAATCAGACAGGTGAAGGAAGTAAACAAAACAACTCAAGACCTGAAGATAGAATTGGAAAAATTAAAGAAAACACAAATGGAAGAAATAATGGAAAGGAAGAATCTAGGGAAGAAAACAGGAACTACAGAGGTAAGCATAACCAACAGACTAAAAGAGATGGAAGAAAGAATCTCAGGTGTAGAAGATACAATGGAAGAAATCGATGTATCTGTCAAAGAAAATGTTAAATCCGAAAAATTTCTGACACAGACCGTCCAAGAAATGCAAGACAATATGAAAAGACAAAACCTAAGAATAATAGGTATAGAGGAAAAAGAAGACTCCCTTCTCCAAGGCCCAGAAAATATTTTCAACAAAATCATTGAAGAAAATTTCCCCAAGCTAAAGGAGAGGCCAATTAGAATACATGAGGCCTACAGAACACCCAACAAATTTGACCAGAAAAGAAAATCCTCCCGCCACATAATAATCAAAACAGTAAGTATACAGAACAAAGAAAAAATACTAAAAGCTGCAAGGGAAAAAGGCCAAGTAACATATAATGGCAAACTCATTAGAATCACACCTGACTTTTCAACAGAGACTATGAAAGCCAGAAGGGCCTGGACGGATATCATGCAGACCCTAAGAGAACACAGATGTCAGCCCAGGCTACTATACCCAGCAAAACTCTCAGTCCTCATAGATGGAGAAAACAAGATATTCAATGACAAAAACAAATTTCAACAATACCTACAAACAAATCCAGCATTACAGAAGACACTGGAAGGGAAAATACAACCCAAGAAAGCTAGCTACATTCAAGAAAACACAGGAAATAAATAACCTCACTTCAGTAAAACAAAAAGCAACCAAGCACACAACCTGATGACCACAGCCAACATCAAAATCAAGAGATCTAACAGCCACTGGTCATTAATCTCTCTCAACATCAATGGACTCAACTCTCCAATAAAAAGGCACAGATTAACAGAATGGATACATAAACAAAACCCAGCAATCTGTTGCATACAAGAAACACACCTAAGACACAAAGATAGACATTACCTGAGGGTAAAGGGTTGGAAGACGACTTTCCAAGCAAACGGACCCAAGAAGCAAGCAGGAGTAGCCATTCTAATATCTGATAAAATAGACTTTCAACCAAAATTAATCAAAAGAGATGGGGAAGGACACTTCATACTCATCAAGGGAAAATTCCACCAGGAAGACATCACAATCCTGAACATCTATGCCCCAAATACAAGGGCACCTACATATGTGAAAGAAACATTGATAAAATTTAAAGCACATATAGATCCCCACACATTAATAGTGGGAGACTTCAACACCCCACTCTCAACAAAGGACAGGTCAACCAAACAGAAATTAAACAAAGAAACAATGTCTCCGACAGAGGTCATGAATCAAATGGACCTAACAGACATTTACAGAACTTTACACCCAAACACAAAAGAATTTACCTTCTTCTCAGCACCTCATGGAACCTTCTCCAAAATAGACCACATAGTGCGTCACAAAGCGAGCCTCAACAGATACAAGAAGATTGATATAATCCCATGTATCTTGTCTGATCACCATGGAATAAAGCTGGACCTCAACAATAACAGAAATAACAAAAAGCCTACATACACATGGAAACTGAACAACTTGTTACTAAATGACAGCTGGGTCAGGGAAGAAATAAAGAAAGAAATTAAAGTCTTTCTAGAAATCAATGAAAATGAAGACACAACATACCCAAACTTGTGGGACACAATGAAAGCAGTGCTAAGAGGTAAGTTCATAGCACTAAGTGCCTTCAAGAAGAAATTCGAGACAGCTCATTCAAGCACCCTAATGGCTCACTTAAAAACCCTAGAAAAAGAAGAAGCAGACACACCAAGAAGGAGTAGACGGCTGGAAATAATCAAACTCAGGGCTGAAATCAATCAATTGGAAACAAATAAAACAATTCAAAGAATCAATGAAACCAAGAGCTGGTTCTTTGAGAAAATCAACAAGATCGACAAACCCTTAGCCAGGCTAACTAAAAGGCAGAGAGACACCACCCAAATCAACAAAATCAGAAATGAAAAGGGGGATATAACTACAGACACTGAGGAAATCCAAACAATCATTAGGACTTACTTCAAAAGTCTATATGCCACAAAATTTGAAAATCTAAATGAAATGGACAATTTTCTTGATCGATTTGACTTACCAAAGCTGAACCAGGACCAGGTAAATCAACTAAATAGACCTATATCCCCCAAAGAAATAGAAGCGGTCATCAAAAGTCTCCCATCCAAAAAAAGCCCAGGACCAGATGGCTTCAGCGCAGAATTCTACCAGACCTTCAAAGAAGAGCTAACACCAATTCTCTTCAAACTATTCCACAAAATAGAAACAGAAGGAATATTACCAAATTCATTCTATGAAGCCACAGTCACCTTGGTACCTAAACCTCACAAAGACTCAACAAAGAAAGAGAATTTCCGGCCAATCTCCCTTATGAACATTGATGCAAAAATACTTAATAAAATACTTGCAAACCGAATCCAAGAACACATCAAAGATATTATCCAGTATGACCAAGTAGGCTTCATTCCAGGTATGCAGGGGTGGTTCAATATACGGAAATCCATCAATGTGATCCACCATATTAACAAACTGAAAGAAAAAAACCACATGATAATCTCCCTAGATGCTGAAAAAGCCTTTGACAAAATCCAACATCCATTCATGTTCAAAGTATTGGAGAGATCAGGGATACAAGGCACATATCTAAACATAGTAAAGGCGATATACAGCAAGCCTATAGCCAACATCAAACTGAATGGAGAGAAACTTAAAGCAATCCCACTGAAATCAGGGACAAGACAAGGCTGCCCACTCTCTCCATATCTCTTCAACATAGTGTTGGAAGTCCTTGCTAGAGCAATAAGACAGTTGAAGGAGATCAAGGGGATACAAATTGGAAAGGAAGAAGTCAAATTATCACTATTTGCAGATGATATGATAGTATACGTGAGTGACCCCAAAAACTCTACCAGGGAACTCCTACAGCTGATAAACACCTTCAGCAAAGTGGCAGGATACAAAATTAACTCAAAAAAATCAGTAGCCCTCCTGTATACAAAAGACAAAAGGGCTGAGAAAGAAATTAAGGAAACAACACCCTTCACAATAGCCACAAATGACATAAGGTACCTCGGAGTAACCCTAACCAAGGAAGTCAAAGACTTGTATGAAAAAAATTTCAAATCTCTGAAGAAAGAATTAGAAGAAGATATGAGAAGATGGAAAGATCTCCCATGCTCATGGCTTGGTAGGATTAACATAGTAAAAATGGCCATCTTACCAAAAGCAATCTACAGATTCAATGCAATGCCCATCAAATTACCAACACAATTCTTTACAGACCTGGAAAGGAAAATTCTCAACTTCATATGGAATAACAAGAAACCCAGAATTGCTAAAACAATCTTCTACAATAAAAGATCTTCTGGAGGTATCTCCATCCCTGATCTTAAGTTGTACTATAGAGCAACAGTTTTAAAAACTGCATGGTACTGGCATAGAAACAGAATGGTGGATCAATGGAACCGAACAGAGGACCCAGAAATAAACCCACACACTTATGGACACCTGATCTTTGACAAAGATGCCAAAACCATACAATGGAAAAAAGATAGCATCTTCAACAAATGGTGCTGGTCTAACTGGATGTCTACATGTAGAAAAATGAAAATAGATCCATACTTGTCACCCTGCACAAAACTGAAGACCAAGTGGATCAAAGACCTCAACATAAAACCAGACACATTAAATCGGCTTGAAAAAAAAGTGGGAAATACCCTAGAACTCATTGGTACAGGGGGAAACTTCCTGAACAGAATACCAACAGCACAGGCTCTAAGAGCAACAACCAATAAATGGGACCTCATGAAACTGAAAAGCTTCTGTAAAGCAAAGGACACCGTCATCAAAACAAAGCGACCACCTACAGATTGGGAAAGAATCTTCACCAACCCTTTATCTGACAGAGGACTCATATCCAGTATATATAAAGAACTAAAGAAGCTGAAAAGCAGCAAACCAAGTAATCCACTTAAAAAAATGGGGAACAGAGCTAAACAGAGAATTCTCTGTAGAGGAATACGGAATGGCAGAGAAGCACTTAAAGAAATGCTCAACCTCACTAGCCATTAGGGAAATGCAAATCAAAACAACCCTGAGATTTCACCTTACACCCATGAGAATGGCCAAGATCAAAAACTCAAGTGACAACACATGCTGGAGAGGTTGTGGAGAAAGGGGAACCCTTCTCCACTGCTGGTGGGAATATAAACTTGTACAACCACTCTGGAAATCAATCTGGCGCTTTCTCAGACAACTAGGAATAGCGCTTCCTCAAGATCCAGCCATACCACTCCTGGGCATATATCCAAAAGAGGCTCAAGTACACAAAAAGGACATTTGCTCAACCATGTTTGTAGCAGCTTTATTTGTAATAGCCAGAAGCTGGAAACAACCCAGATGCCCCTCAACTGAAGAATGGATGCAGAAATTGTGGTACATCTACACAATGGAATATTACTCAGCAATGAAAAAATAAGGAAATCATGAAATTTGCAGGTAAATGGTGGGATCTGGAAAGGATCATCCTGAGTGAGTTGTCCCAGAAGCAAAAAGACACACATGGTATATACTCACTCATATAGACATACAACATAGGACAAACCCACTAAAACCTGTGCATCTAAAGAAACTATGCAAGAGAGAGGACCCTAACTAAAACGTCCAATCCCCATCCAGAAAGGCAAAGAGGATGGACATCAGAAGAAGAAGAAAACAGGAAACAACCTAGGAACCTACCACAGAGGGCCTCTGAAAGCCTCTGCCCTTCAGACTATCAAAGCAGATGCTGAGCTGGATGGGCAACTGTTGGGCAGGAGAACGGAATTTTAGGTAAGAACTGGGAAATAGTAAGTGCTGGAGAGGACAGGGTCTCCACAAGGAGAGCAACAGAACAAGAAAATTTGAACATAGGGAACTTCCCAGAGACTCATACCACAACCAAGGACTATTCATGGAGATAACCTAGAACCCCTGCACAGATGTAGCCCAGGGCAGTTCAGAGTCCAATTGGGTTACATAGTAATGTGAAGAGGGACTGCCTCTGACATAATCTGATTGGCCTGCTCTTTGATCACCTCCCTCTGGGGGGGGAGGGAGCAGCCTTACCAGGCCACAGTAGAGGCCAATACAGCCACTTTTGATGTGAACTGACAGACTAAGATCAGAAAGGAGAGGAGAACCTCCCCTATTAGTGGACTTGGGGAGTGGCATGAAAGCCGAGGGAGGAGGGAGGGTGGGATTGGGAGGAGAGGAGGGAGGGGCTTATGGGGGGATGCAGAATGAATAAAGTGTAATTGATGAAAAATTTAAGAAAAAAGGGAAAAAATAATTTAAGAACCTTAAATGACTTTCAAAATTGGAGGAAAACATGGAGTTAGTCAATTGGCATGGAGCACGTCTCACCCCTGGGGGCAATGGTCTCCTGAACCTACTCAGACCTCGGACACCACCACTGCTAGTTCTAGAACTGACGCAGGATGTTCCAACGAGGGGTTAAGGCTTCTCATAATATTTCCTATAAGCCCACACCTGTTTGTCTATATCCCCCATTTTTATTCATTATTAGCCAGATAGAGCCAAGTAATTGTGGTAATGATACTTGCTTTTTTGCCCAATGCTGGAATGCTAGTAAATTTAGGTATGCCCTGGTTACTCGCATGCCTCACTGGGTGCCTGTGCCCATTGATGCCCCTCACGCTATGACTCTCTTCAGACAGAAAAGGGATCTTGTAACTACAGCCACCATTGTTACTACCATCTCATTGATGGCTGTTGGAGCTACCACCAGGGCATTAGCCATGAGTCATACTGGGCAGACTGCTCAGACCCTGAATAATCATTTAGCCAATGTAGCTCATGCCTTAGTTGTACATAAAGGAATTAATGCTCAACTAAAAGGAAGCTTGATGGTGTTCAATCAGAGGATTGACCTCTTGCAGGAGCAAATTGATACCCTATGGCAAATCACTCAACCTGGCTGTCAATGAAAGTATGCTGGACTTTGTGTCACTAGCATACAACATGAGAATTTTTCCTGTGCTGCAAATCTGTCTAAACAATTGTCGAGCTATATTTTAGGTAATTGGACTGGAGAATTCGATACTACGATGGAGCAGCTGAGAGTGGCCATTGTCACAGTAAATTCTACTGGAGTGGACGCAGGACTAGCCACAGGATTATCAACATGGATTGCTGCAGCCATGAATCATCTGAAGGAATGGGCGGGCATGGGAGTGTTAGCAGGCCTTCTGGTGTTGGTCTCCTTGGTTTGCCTGTGGTATATATGCAAGATTAGAGTCTCACAACAGTGTGATGCAGCCATGATCATTCAGGCCTTTACAGCCATTGAAGCAGGACATTCTCCCCAAGCATGGTTGGATACCATAAAAAGCTAAAATGATACGCTCAGGATGCGAGGCTAAGCACTGCACTCAGGGTCAGCTGCTTTGGACCCAGAGAAGAGCATGTCTGATTGCATGCGGGTTGATGCCCCAGGTCCCGCCTCTGAGAAAAAGGTATCGGACGGGTCTGATGCTCTTTGGGTGGATGACACCTAAATGAACATCTGTACAAAGTCCCAATTTATTTCTAATATCAGAGATCAGACCTCTACTCTTGCCTGATGCGTCTAAAACAAAAAGGGGGAACTGTAGAGAGCTGCGGAATGCTATGCCTTAAAGATGGAGCTGGTTTCTGCCTTCCACCTTCCCGATGGTGAGTGCTCTCTGTCACGAACAACTCCACATTTGGCTAAGGCCGAGGATCTGGCTTGCTTCCATGTATGTGGACCTATCTGCATTGCCCCTGTGGCACGCCTGGGTTGCCTACCCAGAGGCTATTTAAGCTGTGGGCTGGCTTTCCCCGGGGTCCGAGGATTGTTCAATGTTCCTGAATAAACTGCATTGAAAAAAAAAAAAGTGCCTATGTTAGTAGATATTTATGTTAAGACCTGGGCAAAGAGATAAAAGCTAGCATATTGCATAGATAGTACTCAATAAATGAAAATTAAATTTATACCAAACCCAGAGGAAAAGCATTGGCAGGTTCAAGTCAGACCAGAAGAAAAATGTACCAAATCAGAATGTCCAGAAGCAGATTAAGAGGAGAAAATGCTGCTGGTTCTTACATACACAGTCTCCTAGGCTAGAAACAGAAGTAGATTTTTTTCATTATGGTGAGAATTCTGATGGAAGTTCTGTGCAAGGGAGAATCATAATTCAACCAGTATTTTCATTTCATTTTCAACAAGTGAAGGAGTCTGGTAATTGGAATTCTGCCTCCTGGCCTTGGCGGATGCAGGTCTTATCCATAGTTCCATTTCTCAGAGACTGTCCTTGGCGGTCTCTGCAGGGTGCTCTGAGCCTGAGAAGTAGCAAGCTCCCTGCAACCTTGGGAACCAAAAACTTTGTGTAACCTTGAGTGAATTCCTGCATGCCTTGCCAGGTGGCACAGATGCATTGCTACTGTGAAAAAAATTTGCTTGTGCCCTTTGCTTTATAAGTGTTGTTTGCACGTTCAGTAAATTGAGACTTGATCAGGAATCTGTCTTGTCTCCATTCTTCATGTCTCTGTCCCCCAATTTCCACTCCCTCTTTCAGGTGGACCCTTTCAACTAGCCCATGGATGGGTCAGTTGGCGCCCAAACAAGGGACCTTGAAAACGAGGGGCAAAGTGATAAACGCTGGTTTTTGGAGCTCCGGATGCCTAAGTAAAAAAAAAGTGTTTGGTAACGACTGCCCATTGCACGGAGGAAGACAAGGTAGGCAGGCAGCACAATCATGGGGCAGAGCAGTCGCAGGGAGTTATTTATGGGACTTAAAGTCAATGCTGATAAACGCCAGGAATTGGGAGAAACGCCCTTATCCCCTTTAGTTTGTAAATGAAGTTTGTCCCTGGTTCCTAGTTGAAGGTACCGTCAATCTGGAAACTTGGGGGAGGGTAGGAAAAAGATTGCAAGAATATTACGCTAATAATGGTTCTGTTACAACTTTTTCTCTGTGGACTCTAATTAGAGACATGCTGGATCCTAGGCATGAGAGTGATAAAATTAAAAATTTGATCTCACAAGCTAAAGAATTGCCTGGAGAAATTAGAGCAGCCAAACAGGTAGAAAAAAGTACTTCTAAGGTTATTTCAAATGTTCATAAAGGAGCTCAAACATATTTGTGTAATTTGAGAGCAAAAAATAATTTAAGAGCTACATAGTGAGGATAAAACGGAGTCAGAGGAAGAAACTGCCAAGTCTCATAATTCAGACTGGCCGCGTGTGCCCTCTGCCCCCATGGCTTTCCCTGCCACATGTGCAGGAGATACGTGACCACTGCAGGAAGATATTACTGTTCTCCAAGAGAAAGTCCAATTAGAAAGGGAACAAATTCAGTTATTAAGGGAATTAGAGAAATTAAAATTAAAAACAACAACAATAATAATAGTAGTAATAATAAATAATAACAACAATAATAAAATTGGATTGTTTGCACTGGTAAATTTTAAAGTCCGTTTTTTACTTTTAAAATTATAAATGTGCTTTATAATTTCACTCCTAAAGAGCATGCTTTGTTTTAATATTACAAAAACAGGTTTTAAAAAAATATTTAAATGTTTAAAAAGCAGGTACCGTGGTTGTTTTTTGTCTTTGTCTCTTTTTTTTTTTTTATTTTTGTGTGCTGGCTGTCTGTTTTGGTTTCTGGTTTTGGTTTGCTTTTGAGGTCTGGGGAAACTTGGAGAGTTTCCAATCTGGTCAAGGGAAGATGGAGGACGCTCCAATTCCTGGGGAAGGGGCTTGTAAAAGCTCTACTTATTTTGGTACCGGGAGAGAGGGTCGCTGGGACCATATTCTGTGTGATAAGAGGGCTGCTGGAGCCCGCTCTTCATCTGGAAGCTGTGGAGAGGGCCATGGGGGCTCTGCTCCTTCTGGTATCTATGTGTGTGGAGGGGACCCATGAGGGGGTCCACTCCTTCTGGAATTTGTGGTACTTGTGTCCGGTGGGGGCTGCACAAGTCCTGGTATTTGAGTATTCCAGTTACTCCAAGGTGACAATGTTGGATTTCTATGTTCCTTAGCTATGTCTCTATGTGTATATGTATTTATTTGTGGACTTGACGATATTTTAAAATCTGACTGATGATATTAATATTTTTAGACATGAGACAGTTTGACTCAACAGCTCTGAGTTTGGTCCTGGACCATCAGAGTTAAATTCTATAAATCATTTTAAAATTTATCAGGTATTTTAAAATACAAAAGTTTGTTTGTTTGTTTTAGTTTCTGTATGCCAAAATCTATTTGCTGCAGATTTACCATGCTTATCCAAATTTTAAAGTTCAGAATGAAAAGAACATGATTAAGATGATTCTTAGGTGTCTAGGGGAGTAGCTCCCCCTTCTTTTTTTTTTTTTTTGCAAGTAAATCTTAATTGTATGGTGGGCATGTTCTACCATGCCTTGTCCTTGAGGATTGTAGGGTATTTCAGTTATGTGAGAAACTTGAAACTGTTGACAAAATCTTTTAAAAGATTTGCTAGTATATCCTGTTCCATTGTCAGTTTTAAACTGCTTAGGAACACCCAGAACATTAAAAGCCTGTAGACAATGAACAATAACATTTTTTTGCAGCTTCTCCTGGTTGAGGAGTGGCAAAAATGAATCCAGAATAGGTATCAATGCAAACAAGTACATAATTTAATTTTTTAAATTTAAAAATATGAGTAATATCCATTTGTCAAATTTGATTTGCAACTAGTCCTTTAGGATTGACTCCCAAATGAGGAACAAGCTGAAATTGAGGACAAGTACTGCAAGCCTTGACTATACTATGGGCCTGTTCCTTAGTCAACCCATATTTAGGTCTCAAGGTTTGACTATTAAGATGATGTATATTATGGGCATCCTGGGCTCTTTTTAACTGTGGAAAGTAAACTTTGGTGGCTTTGTCTGCCAATGCATTTCCTTCAGACAGGGGTCCTGGCCAATCAGAATGAGCCCTCAAATGTCCTATGAAAAAGGGAAAGTTTCTTTCTTGTATCAAATTTTGAATTTGTATAAATAAAATTCTATCAGGAGAAGATGTCTGAATTTGACCCGCAGTCTCTAACCTAGGCAAAGACTGAGCTATATATGCACTATCTGTAAAAATGTTCAAAGACTGCTTATTAAAACTACGAAACACAGCCAATACTGTAGATAACGCTGCTATTTGCGCAAATGTGCTAGACACTTGAAAAGAAACTGTTTTTTTTTTTTCCATAAGTATAGGCAGCAACACCAGATAATGAACCATCAGTAAATACCTTAAAGCATCAACAATTAGGCTAACTTTTGTTTTAAATGGAAAAAAACTATAGGTTGTACCTTTACAAACTGAATTAACTTGTTTTCTTGTGCCTCAACAGGTTGGACTCTGTCATAACAAGCTTACGTGTGTTAAAATGCCATATTTATCAGATCTCTGACAAGTCTGAGGGCCAGCATATTTGAGTTACTCTTTGTCTAGCTTTATCATCTGCTCTAAACTGCATCATATAAAACAGGATATTATAATTTTTAATTTTGGCATATTTTTTAAATGTATGATTTAGAACCAAATTTTAGGTAGATCTATATAGGCAAACTTTATGATTACCCATTTTACATTTAACCTTAAAAAAAAATAAACAACCTAAACAAGGAGACTAGGTAAAACTCAATCTTGTACTCAACTATAATCTTTAGCATAACTTTTAATCTGCTTTTTTAAATTAAAATCAAAGCAAAACTTTTAATTAAACATAATTTATAAAGGGGCTAGCAAATCTTATTAATCCTATTATATTGTATTAAAACTTAACAGCAAAAAATTAAAGGACAGAAGTTTTATTTAGCATTATACAGAGAACTAAACTTACCCTGCAGCCCTCAGCAAAAATGGACTATTCTGGCCATACCAAATCTATAGGCCAGAAAGAAACAGCATTAAATCATTTATTTAGGTACTGGCAGCCAGGCATATATTTTATATAATGGTTAACAATGATCTGAATAAAACCCTGCATAATCCTGGGCTAACATGGAACTATAGTCCTTTTTCTCCTATAAAAGAGCATAAGCAAACATTTTGCATTGAACAATCTCCAGCTATGGCATCCTTTTTGGAGTTAATGGCAAATTTGGAGTTAATGGCATCTGAGTAGTGGAATTTGGCCTTTTGGCTGCAAAGCCCTCCTCTGTGGCCTAACAGGACTGCTCCTCCCTTCGGGGGTGGGGAGGCCAAAGAGCCAGTCATTGAGTTCCTGTTAGAAAAGTCCTTGTTCCCCTCACTTTGGGAAACCAATTGGTTACTGAGCTACCACAGGCTACATCTGAGCGGAGGTTCTAGGTTATATCCATGCATGGTATGTGTTAGTGAATAAGTCTTTCTTTTTTTAAGATTTAGTTTTTTATTAATTATACTTTATTCACTTTGTAACCCCCTATAAATCCCCCGTCCTCCCCTCCAAATCCCACTTTCCCACCCCCTTCTTCACGCATGCCCCTCCCCAAGTCCACTGATAGGGGAGGTCCTCCTCTCCTTCCTTCTGATCTTAGTCTATCAGATCTCATCAGGAGTGGCTGCATTGTCATCTTCTGTGGCCTGGTAAGGCTGCTCCCCCTGTCTTTCTAAACAGCCATGAGCAGTTCCTAGGTGAAAACTGACAATGTTTAGGATTCCTATCCATTTTCAGTGTTAGAGTATTGGGAAACAAGCATTTCATGTCTGTTTGCTGATTGGATTTGATCTTTATCTTTATTTAAAGCACTAGTGCTGTGTCAGTATATTACATTCTTTGGAATAGCTAATGTCTACAGTTTTTAGGTATGCATAATTATATTAAATCACATATTGGCATAAAATAAATTCTTTTTAATGTCTGATAGGAAATGTTGTCTTTTTATGCTTTATTATAATTTTGTGTGAGAGTACTAAAGTTATAAAGAACAGAAAAATACACAATTTGGTTAATTATTAACAAGGATCAAGACCACTGTCATCCAGTCCATTCTAGAGTGTTTCAGGGTCCTTCTTTGGGATGCGCTTCACGTCCTGTGACCAGCCACCACAGGAGAACAGCAGGTGAGAGCCCTTCCCCTAGCACCTCACTAGAGTCCAGCCGCCAAGGCATGCACTGCCATGGGCCACTGGTGCCCAGTCTACTCCAGCACACTCCAGAGTCCTTATTCAAGGGACTTCCTGGACCACACCTCCACCCCATCATTGGTGATGAGGAACCACCTGGGAAGAGCAGCAACCATCTAGAAACAGTGGCATGCTTCAGGCTTCATTTGGGGGGAGCCCTCCCTTTTCCTCCTTTTTCTCCACCTGCATTCTTACAGTCTGAAAGCCAGCCAGGAACAGCAGCCATTAGGTGGCAGCAACGACCAACAGAAACCAGCACCCATCAGAGACCAACAGCATCCAGCATGCCACATTTCCTGATCCCTTTCTCCACCTACAAGTCAGACACCAGCAGCCATTAGAGACTAGCAGTTGTCCATTTATCCCCAGAGGACTGTTACCATGCAGGAAATCAAGGGTACTGCTACCATCCAGGACCACCAGCTCTATAGTAATCCTAGAGGCCAACTACCATCAGGCATCATGTTTGATAACACCGTGGGAAACCAAATGTCTACAGGTCAGGGTAAGAGCATAAGTAACAAAGTACAAGAGCACCATATAGCAGCACCAGATACCCAGCTATCCTATTTCAGCAATACCTGAAAACCCTTATACACCTGAACCACAAGAAAAATTATCTTAAACCTGATATTATGAAAATGACAGAGGCCTTGAAAGAGGAAAATAAATCCATTAAAAGAAATACAGTAAAGTACAATCAAACAGGTGACAGAGTTGAATAAATCCTTTTAAAAAATACAGAAAAATACAATGAAATGGGGAAAGGAAATGAATAAAACTGTTCAAGACCTAAAAATAGAAATAGAAGCATTAAAGAATCTGAGACAATCCTGGAGATGGAAAACCTAGGGATGAGAACAGAAACCACAGACATAAGCATCACCAGCACAGTTCAAGAGATGGAAGAGAGAATCTCAAGTGTAGAAGATATTATTGAAGAAATAGATGCATCAGTCAAAGAAAAGTAATAAATCTAAAAATTTCCCGACACAAAACATCTAAGAAATATGAAACACTATAAAGAGACAAAATCTAGGAAAAAATGGGAAGAGAAGTAGAAAACTCCCAAGACCCATAAAATATTTTCTTTTTTATTTTTATTTAATTTTATTTTATTAATTATACTTTATTAACTTTGTATCCCCCCATAGGCCCCTCCCTCCCCCCTCCCGGTTCCATCCTCCCTCCCCCTTCTTCATGCATGCCCCTCCCCAGGTCCACTGATAGGGGAGATCCTCCTCTCCTTCCTTCTGCTCTTAGTCTATATACAGAACAAAGAAAGACTATTAAAAGCCACAATGTCACATATGAAGCCAAGTCACACATGAAGGCAGACCTATAAGAAATAATCTGAATTCTCAACAGTGATTCTAAAATCAAGAAGGGCCGCAAAGATATCTTACAGACACTAAGAGACCACAGATGTCAGCTTGAACTACTATGCCCAGCAAAACTTTTAATCATCACAGATGAAGAAAACAAGATACTCCAAGACAAAAACAAACTTAAACAGTATCTATCCACAAGTATAGCCTTACAGAAGATACTAGAGGAAAAACCCAAGGAAGCTAACTATACCCAGGAAAACACTGTAAACAAATAATCCCACATCAGAAAAACCAAAAGAAGGGAAGAACAAACACACCAAACACACTCTACCACCATCAATATCAACATCAAAATAACAGGAAGTAGCAATCATTGGTCATTATTATCGCTCAACATCAATGGACTCAACTCTCCAATAAAAAGACACAAGCTAACAGATTGGATGGGAAAACAGGAGCCATCAATCTACTGCATACAAGATACACACCTCAGCAATAAAGGTAGACACAATCTCAGAGGGAAAAGCTAGAAAAAGATTTTCCAGCCAAACAGAACCAAGAAACAAGCTCGAGTAGCCATTCTAGCATCTATTAAAATAGGCATTCAACCAAAATTAATTGAAAAAGATGGAAAAGAAGACTTCATACTTCACAGAAGGTGAGATACAGTGTCTCAGTTATGTGTGTGTAAAGGGTGTTGTTTCCCTTATTTCTTTCTGGCCCTTTTGTCTTTGGTATACAGGAGGGCTTCTGATTTTTTTGAGTTGATTTTGTATCCTGCCACTTTGCTGAAGGTGTTCATCAGCTGGAGGAGTTCTCTGGTTGAATTTTTGGGGTCACTCATATATACTATCATATCATCTGCGAATAGTGACACTTCGACCTCTTCCTTTCCGATTTGTATCCCCTTGATCTCCTTTAGTTGTCGTATTGCTCTGGCTAGGACTTCAAGTACTATGTTGAAGAGGTATGGAGAGAGTGGGCAGCCTTGTCTTGTCTCTGATTTCAGTAGGATTGATTTAAGTTTCTCTCCATTGAGTTTGATGTTGGCTATAGGCTTGCTGTATATTGCCTTTACTATGTTTAGATATGTGCCTTGTATCCCTGATCTCTTCAAGACTTTAAACATGAATGGGTGTTGGACTTTGTCAAATGCTTTTTCAGCATCTAAGGAGATGATTATGTGTTTTTTCTCCTTCAGTTTGTTTATGTGGTGGATTACATTGATGGATTTCCGTATGTTGAACCACCCTTGCATGCCTGGGATGAAGCCTACTTAGTCATGGTGGATGATATCTTTGATGTGTTCTTGGATTCGGTTTGCAAGTATTTTACTGAGTATTTTTGCATCAATGTTCATAAGAGAGATAGGTCTGAAGTTCTCTTTTTTTGTTGGGTCTTTTTGTGGTTTAGGTATTAAGGTGACTGTGGCTTCATAGAATGAGTTTGGTAGTGTTCCTTCTGTTTCTATTTTGTGGAATAGTTTGGAGAGAATTGGAGTTAGCACATCTTTGAAGGTCTGGTAGAATTCTGCACTGAATCCATCTGGCCCAGGACTTTTTTTTTTTGGAAGGGAGACTGTTGATGAGTGCTTCTATTTCCTTGAAGGAAATAGGACTATTCAATCTTTCTTCCTGATCTTGACTTAATTTTGGTAAATGGAATCTATCAAGAAAATTGTCCATTTCTTTTAGATTTTTGAATTTTGTGGCATATAGGCTTTTGTAGTATGACCTAATGATTGTGTGAATTTCCTTAGTGTCTGCAGCTATGTCCCCCTTTTCATTTCTGATTTTGCTGATTTGGATAGTTTCTCTCTGCCCCTTTTGGTTAGTTTGGCTAAACGTTTGTCTATCTTGTTGATTTTTTCAAACAACCAGCTCTTGGTTTCATTGATTCTTTGAATAGTTTTATTTGTTTCTAGTTGATTTATTGTTGCCCTGAGTTTGATTATTTCCAGCTGTCTGCTCCTCTTGGGTGCATTTGCTTCTTTTTTCTCTAGGGCTTTCAGTTGAGCCATTAAGTTGCTTGTATCAGATGTCACAAATTTTTTCTTGAAGGCAATTAGTGCTATGAATTTTCCTCTGAGCACTGCTTTCATTGTGTCCCATAAATTAGGGTATGTTGTACCTCCATTTTCATTGAGTTCTAGGAAGTCTTTAATTTCTTTCCTTATTTCTTCCTTAACCCAGCTATCATTGAGCAGCAAGTTGTGCAGTCTCCATGTGCTTGTTGGCTTTTTTCTAATTCCATTGTTGTTGATGTCCAGCTTTATTTCATGAGGGTCAGATAGAATACAGGGGATTATTTCAATCTTCTTGTATCTGTTGAGGCTTGCTTTGTGACCAACTATATGGTCTATTTTGGAGAAGGTTCCATGAGGTGGTGAAAAGAAGGTATATTCTTTTACTTTTGGGTGGAAAGTTCTGTCGACATCTTAGCATCTGCTTTGATCCCCTTTCTGGGTGGAGACTTTCAGAGGCATTTTATGAAAGATGCCCATCATGTTCCTTCTCATCAACTTCCAGTGTCTGTTCTATTTGCCATTCTAATTGGGAATTAAGCATCTTTCCTAGGAACCTGCTCATTATTTAGCTTCTTTAGGACAGTAGATTGTAGTATGGTGATCCTGTATTATATACTAATATCTGTTTATAAGTGAATGTATTCCATGTCTGTCTTTCTGGTTCTAGATCTGTTCACTCAGGATGATATTTTCTACATAAGAAGAGGCATAGAGCCAAGAGGCCTGGGCCCAGGGGGGCGTGATGAACTAACCAAGGACCAAGCATGAAAAGGAGCTAGGCCCCCTGCTGATATTAGCAGATAGGCAGCTCAGTCTCCATGAGGGTTCCCTAGTAAGGGAAGCAGGGTCTGTCTCTGACATGGACTCTGTTGTTCCCTCTATGATCACTTCCCTCTGATGGGCCACAGAGGAAGAGGATGCATGCAATCCTAATGACACTTGATAGGTTGGAGTCAGATGGTAGGGGAGGAGGGCTCCCTCTTTCTGAGAAATAGGAAAGAGGAATAAGGGGAAGAAGGAGGAAGGGTGGGGCCAGGAGGAGACAAAAGAAGACCTTTAATCTAGATATGAAGTGACTAAATTATTAAAAATAAATTCAAATTAAAGAAAAGGTAGGCAAGGGAGTTAGAGACAGCTCCTGCTCCCGTTGTTAGGAAGCCCACATGAAGACCATGCTGCAAACCTGTTACTAATCTGTAGGGACGTAGGTCCTTCCCATGTATGTTCTTTGTTTGGAAGTTGAGTCTCTGTGAGACCCTATGGGCCCAGATTAGTTGATTTTGTCCATTTTCTTGAGGTGGAATGACCTCTTTTTTTGAAGCATCTACCTAGATTGTACTTGAGGCTGAGAAAGGCTGAGAGTTACCAACACAAGCTGCTCTTCCAGAGGACACATTTCATTTCTACCACTTATATCATGATTCAGGACCATCATTAACTCAGGTTTCATAGGATCTGAACCCTCTTCTGGGCTCTGTTGACACTGCATTTATGTGGTGCAGATACCCATGCAGACTAAACACACAAACACTTAAAATAAATATGAAAGATACTTGGCTTCATGAAATGAACTTTGTTACCATTCAACCACTTTCAGAGAACAATGAGTGCCTCGTTCTCATTATTAGCCTTTGTCACAGAATTCCATTTTAGGTTTTGATAACACAGAACAAGAATTCAAAATGAGATATTCTTTCACAGTTGCTGGGTGTGTAGTGTGGTGTGGTATGGTGTGTGTGTGTGTGCGTGTAGTGTTATTTTTTCAAAACACAGACTATAATGTGCCTGTGGTCTTTATATTTATGCTGTGGCTTTAATACTTCTATAGAAGATGTTTTGAAATAGTGAGTATGTGCTGGAAAGATGGCTGAGTAGTTAAGACTGCTTGGTGTGCCAGAGAGTAGACTGGGATGAAATTTGCATCACCAATGTGGAAACCAAGCATGTCTGTAAATGACTAGACCATAGAGTTGGGGAGGTAATGATGAGTGGATCCCAGAATTTACTGGCCGGCCAGCCAGCCTAAGAGAAGTAGCAAACCTCAGGTTCAGTAATATATCTTGCCTTAAGGGAATAAAAAAAAAAAAAGAAAGAGAGTGAGAGAGAACGCCTGACACTGGGCCTCCTCCGTCTTCTGCATGCACATGCATTGGTGCACACCCATACACGCATACACTGCTCTTACAGATAACATACACATGGTGAGAACAAAAGAGAGAGACAATCATTACTCCATAATCTATAATTTTGAAAAGCATGTGCGGTGGCCAGTCTTAATGGTGAACACAGCAGACATGTGCTTGATTTTGGCAGGCATCACACACACACACACACACAAAAGCAAAATTAGCCATCATTTTACCAAGTCCTGCTGAGAAAACTAGTGTCATAAAAAACTATAAATGAACCTTCTACCTCATACCACTTCCAAATGCTCCTTTATGATGGTTAAAAGGGGTAAGGTAATGTAAAATCCTGGTATGAAAATAGCAGTATGAAAATGTATTTGGTCACTGAATTTAAAAAGTGTTTTTCTGTATGACCTCAAAACAACAAATAGCAAAACTAAACTTCATAAACTGAACTTCATAAAAATTCAAACATATCTATATCAAATAACATCATAAAAAGTAGGAAAAAAAAGGTGCTATGAACACAGTTGAGCTAGTGTCTTTGTGATAAGATGAAGCATCCTTTGTGTATATGCCCAAGAGTGGTATAGCTGGGCCTTGAGGAAGATCTATTCCCAGTTTTTGGAGAAAGAGTCATATTGATTTGCATAGTGGTTCTACAAGTTTGCACCCCTCCCAGCAGTGGAGGAGTGTTCCCCTTGCTCCAAATCTTTGCCAACATGAGCTGTCACGTGCGTTATTGATCTAGGCCATTTTCACAGGTATAGGAAAAAATGTCAAGGTAATTTTCTTGATAGCTAAGAATGCTGAACATTTCTTTAAGTGTTTCTCAGCCAGTTGAGATTCCTTTCTTGAGAATTCTCTGTTTAGATATATATACCATTTTTATTGGATTGTTTTGTTTGAAGATGTCTAGATTGTTTTGTTTTGTTTTTTAGTTCTTTATATATTTTGGAAATTTGCCCTCTGTTAGATGTGGGAGTTGGTGAAGATCTTGTCCCATTCTGTATGTTGCTGTTTTGTCCTATTGACGGTGCCCTTTGTCAGTTTTTCAGTTTCATGAGGTCCCACTTATTGGCTATCTCAGTACCTGCGCTTTTGCTGTACTGTTCAGAAAGCTATCTCTTGTGCCAGTGTAGTCAAGGCTATCAGCAGCTTTACTTGTAATAGCCAGAAACTGGAGCAGAAGTTGTGGGAGTGAGTAGCCAACTAATCAATGGTCCAGCTTGAAACACATGTCTTAAGACAGAGCCCACACCTGACATTATCTAATGGGGCCAGGAACCAGAAGCAGGATGGCTCAGAGACCTAAAATAGACCCAAACATGGGTGGCCAAAAAATAATCAATGAAATGATTACTAATGATATTCTTCTATAGTCATATATTGCTGCCTAACACAATTGTCATCAGAGAGGCTTCACCCAGCAACTGATGGAAACAGATAAAAAGACCCACAGACAAACATTAGGCAGACCTTGAAGAGTCCTGCAGAAGAGGAGAAGGAAGGATTGTAGCACCCAGAGAGGTCAAAGACACTACAAGAAAATCCACAGATTGAACTAACCAGGGCTCATAGGGGCTTAGAAGGACTGAACTAACTGACAATCACGGAGATTGAAAGACAAAATGAGAGACAACAGGGTTGCCTCAACATAACCCACTACCTCAGTGGTTACAGTGGTGTAGCTTGGTCTTTTTGTGGGACTCCTAACAGGAGAGTATGTGCTGTCTCTGACCCTTTCGCCCTCTTTTTGGACCCTTTTCCTCCTACTGGATTGTCTCTTCAAGCTTTAACATGGTAGGACATGCCTATTTTTATTACATCTTTATATGACATGTTTGGTAGTTATTCCTGCTCTTTTCTAAAAGAAAATGGAGAAGAAATGAATCTTGGGAAGAGGGGAGGCCTGGGGGAGGGACAGGGAAAAGAGAAGGGAGAAAAAAACTGTGGTAGGGAAGTAAGAGCTAAGAGAAAAATGAAATTAAAAATATTAAAATGTGTTCTGTTCAAGAAGTTGTCTCCTGTGCCAATGAGTTCAAGACTTTTCCACATCTTTTCTCGTAACATGTTCAGTGTGTGTGATTTTATGTTGAGGTCTTTGATCCACTTGGATTTTAGTTTTGTGAAGGAGGATAAGTATAGATCTATTTTCATTTTTCTACATGTAGACATCTAGTTAGACCAGCACCATTTGTTGAAGAATCTATCTTTTTTCCATTGTATGGTCTTGGCTTCTTTGTAAAAAATCAGGTGTCCATAAATATGCGGGTTTATTTCCAAGTCTTCTGTTCAATTCCTTTGATCCACCATTCTGTTTCTATGACACTACCATGCAGTATGTATTACAGCACAGGCTCTACGATCAACAATCAATAGATGGGACCCCATGAAACTGAAAAGCTTCTGTACAGCAAAGGACACTGTCAACAGAACAAAACGATAGAAAAAAGTTCTGGAACTGTGTATCTAACACCTGCTGAGTATTTGCAAAAGCAATACCTGTGAATAATTTTATAATTTTATTTAAAAAATTTTTAGACAGAGTTTCTCTGTATAGCTTTGGCTGTTCTGAAACTCAACCAGCAGACAAGGCTTCAAATTCATGGAGATGGGCCTGCTTCTGCCTCCTGAGTGCTTGGATTAAAGGTTTATGCCACCACCACCCAACTCTAACTGCAGATTTTTTTTCATTCTTTATTAATTACACTTTATTCACTTTGTATCCTCCCTGTGGTTCCTGCCCTCCTCCACTCCCAATTCCTCCCTTCCTCCACCCTCTGCATGCATACCCCTCCCCAACTCCACTGATAGGGGAGGTCTTCTTTACCTTCCTTCTGATCCTAGTCAATTAAGTCCCATCAGGAGTGGCTGCGTTGTCTTTTTCTGTGGCCTGGTAATGTTGCTTCCCCCTCGGGAGGAGGTAATTAAAGAGCAGGCCAATCAGTTCATGTCAGAGACAGTCCCTGTTCCTTTTACAATGGAACCTACTTGGATACTGAACTGCCATGTGCTACATCTGTGCAGGGGTCTTAGGTTATCTCCATGCATGGTCCTTGGTTGGAGTATCAGTCTCAGGAAAGATACCTGTGCTCACATTTTTTGGTTCTGTTGCTCTCCTTGTGGAGTTCCTGTCCTCTCCAGATCTTACTGTTTCCCACTTCTTTCATAAGATTCCCTGTACTCTGCCCAAAGGTTGCCCATATGTCTCAGCATCTGCATTGACAGTCTACAAGGCAGAGCCTTTCAGAGGTCCTCTGTGTCAGGCTCCTGACTTGTTCCCTCTTTTCTCCTTCTTCTGATGTCCATCCTCTTTGCATTTCTGGATAGGAATTGCGCATTTTAGCAAGAGTCCTCCCTCTTGATTAGTTTCTTTAGGTCTAACTGTAGATTTTTAAAGGACTTTATGTCCATCATTAAACTGTGAACTGGAGTTAAACCTGATAAGTTATGGCAGTTCTTTAAAGGTGTACTTATTCTTATTTTCTGTGTATGAGTGGTTTTGCCTGCATGTATGTCTTTCTATCATGTGCACGCAGTGCCTGAAGGAGCCAGGAGAGGGCATTTGATACTCTAGATTACACAGATAGCTCTGTGCTTCCTGTGGGTGCTGGGTATAAAACTCAAATCCTGTGGAAGAACAAAACGAGTCCTTAACCACTGAGCCATCTCTCCAGCACCACACAAGTATTTTTAAAGAGGCACTAATATAGTTTGATCTTTGCTTCTTTCTAGTTTTTGGAACTGGCCAAAAATATTTCTAACTTGTAATTAATTATTAAAATTCTGGAAGTCATAATGTGATTTGGTGAGTCAAAGAGAGGAAAGTTCTCACAGGATAAAGGATGCTGCCATCCTGCCTTCGTTTGAAGCAATGCCCAGGAGGAGGCCCATGCGTCAGTCCATGCCACTGCAGCTACTGCTTTTTCTCCTTCTTTCCAGCTTTCGCAAACTTCTGGCAACAAAAGAAGCAGCACTTTGTGATGACAAAGATCATCATCAAAGAAAAAGGAGGAGGAGTAGCAGGAGGAAGAGAAGAAGAAAGTAAAAACGAAAGTACTGAAAAGACAACTCAGAAAACCAAAGAGTATATTTGTAAATAATATGCCCCAAAAAAGTAGCCAGTGTATACACAAAGTTCATAACAACATAGTTTGGAAAACCTATGGCATAACTTTATATTAAAAACTTGGAGTTACTTCAAAATGTATTCATCCATAAACTATGTCTAGAGTATCTAAAGGGATAATTTCTATGAAAGAGCTATAGGTGGCCAATACGAGCACAGAAGTATATTCAGCTTTTTTGTACCTAACAGCATTCAAGCTTAGCTCAGAACAGTTGAAAACCACAGTGAGATATGGCTTGATCCTCTTACCTGACTTTAATCAATAAGAAAGTAATAGAGAGCATGGATGAGACATGAGGACTATCACAGATAGTTGTACACCGTCCTGTGAATAACAACCAGCGCTGCTACTTGGAAACAGTCTGCCACTAACTCAGATTTAAAGATCCAGAGCATTGAGCTGATGTAGTGAAGAATCAAAAACATGTAAAAACAGATCCTCATAAACTTCCTACATGACTCTGGGAAAAAGACACAGCAGCAGGCAGGGTGGCTCCATGGTTCCCCAGTTTCCTGCCAAGAGCTTATTGAACTCAACTGCTGTCCCACTGACAAGAAGTCTCTGCCCATGCTTCCTGCCTGATTTGCTCCAGGCTGCAAGCTACACACCCACTTCCATGCCCATGCCAAGGCTGGCAAAGAGATCTACAGGGAGTCCCTATCATTGCTGCCCACTCAGGAGCTACTCTGTCACATTGCTCGGTGGGGTTCCTACTTTGGGGCTCCCAGAAAAACACTCTTCAAGGTAAACTGAATTTTGCCCAAGCGCATGGCTGTGCTTGGACCCATTTTCCCCATTGCCTCTCCCAGCTTGCTCAACTTTGCACTCTGATGCAGGGTCTTCTGGTTTGCTGGGTGCTGTGTTTATGGAGGGGGGGGGCATGAGCAAGGAGGCACCCTGATCTTTTTCTAATGATATTTTACCTGCATGAGGCAATAATGAAAATAAGGGAGTAAGTTTTTGATTGTGTTTGCAAAAGATTAGTAGACTCAGAATGGGTTGAAATCAAAGTATAAAACATGACAAAAATATAGTGCATGAGTATTAACAAAAAACAATAGCAATCAGAAGTTGGGAACAAAGCTACTTTCAATCAAATTAGAAATGAGTACATTTTTTTCTATGTTACAAAATAAGATTAACAGCAACTAAAACAAACTTGTCTACCTAGTTTAACATGACTGGACTTTAAAACTGAATAAACTTCAAAGCTTGTCACATAGCAGCACCCATTTTATACCGGTTACATGAAAAGCTCAGAATAAGAACCAGGATACTACTTGACTTAGGGGTCATGGTCAGTGTCTCCCAACAAGCCAGGTTACACACACACACACACACACACACACACACACACACACACACACCGGAAATAAGCCAACCAAAAAGAACCAAATTAATTGTGAAATGCAGAAAAAGCAGATTTATTTAATATGACTATATAGGGAGACAAAAAGAGACAGTCCCCCTTCCTAACTCCATCTTCGGGATTCTGATAAGACATATCCATAGCTAATCAGTCCAGGCATGGTGTGGCCCCTTATCCACCATGATATTTAGCCCCTAGTCTCTTCAGAAATGGTAGCCTACCTAGCTTGTAAATGACTCTCCTGGAAACAAATTCCTCCACTGGGTGCCTCCAGCCATCAAATATTTCTTCTCCAGGGAGAAGGTTATTGGGGAAATTCTAAGTTCTTGAGGTCCATTCTTTAAATAGTCTGATAATCAAGTAGGGAAGCAGATTCATGGTTGGGTAGAGCTAGAGCCACTGGAAAAGCTAAAAGAACAGGGCTTCCATCTGTAAATACTCTCCTCTAAATGCAATTTCAATGTGATTCTAAGATTACACTACGGACCACTGAGCCACGTATTTAAAATCATAAAAGAGTATGGTAACTCACTGATGTTCGCAGCATTCATATGAAAAAAACACTGAACTGTGATAGAAAAAAAAATGTGACCCAACCCTTATGTCTTTACTCAAGACTTTTTATGAAGGAGAGAGAGTGAGAGATCTTACTGTCCAGGGTGCTCCAAGTACATAACACATTCAAGGTCACTGAGAATCAGGGGTCATTCCCGACCTTCACATCTGCCTCCCTGTTTTGGCACTTGCCATCCATCCAGAGGCTGTGACCGCCCCATGTCTATTTGCTTTGGTGGGTACAAGTTATACATTAACTAATTGAGTATTACTCTTTCTATGGCTGCAAGAGCTGAACTATCACCATTCGAAAGGAAGCTCTGAACTTAACCAAGATGTCTGTGAAAATGACAGCAGCCCTGCTCCTGCTCCTGCTACAGCTGAGTGTCTTCTTTGAATCTGGCAACAGTGGGAAGGTGCTGGTGTGGCCAATGGAATTCAGCCACTGGCTCAACTTAAAGACAATCCTGGATGAGCTTGTGAAAAAGGGTCATGAAGTGACTGTTCTGATACCTTCTTATCAGTTCTCAGTACCTTCTGATACTTTCTTACAAGGCTGAAAACACATCTGCTATTGAGTTTGAGACTTTTCCTCAGTCATATCCCATGGCTGATATAGAGAAATTTTTTCTGGAATCCATCAATAAATACCTTTATGAGCTGCCAAAGCAATCATTTTGGGGATACTTTCCAATGCTGCTTGAACTTACTTTGGCTGAGTCAGAATATTCTGAAAGTCTCTGCAAAGATGTAGTTTTTAACAAGGAATTCATGACAAAACTACAGAATTCAAGCTTTGATGTCGTCCTAGCAGATCCGTTCTTACCCTGTGGAGACTTGCTGGCTGAGATTCTCAAGACACCCCTAGTGTATAGTCTCCGCTTCTTTTTTGGCTCCACATATGAAAGGTACAGTGGAGGACTCCCACTGCCTCGATCCTGTGTGCCTGTTGTTCTGTCAGAATTGACCGATAGAATGACATTCACGGAGAGGGTGAAAAATGTAATCTACATGATTTATTTTGACTTTTGGTTCCAAACATTTTATGAGAAGAGGTGGAATCAGATTTACAGTGAAGTATTAGGTAAGTGTCATGTTCCCTTTAACTACAGTGTTCTAAATTTGCTGTGTCATTGAAGGTGCACTGGTAAGACCAGGGTAGGGGCTGGAGAGAGGGTCCAGCATTTAAGAGCACCGGCTGCCCTTCCAGAAGTCCTGAGTTCAATTCCCAGCAACCACATGGTGGCTCACAACCATCTATACTTTCTACTGCCCTCTTAGAGCACTGTTTAATATTGCATAAAATAAATAAATCAAATCTTAAAAAAAAGGAAAAAAACGAAAGAAAGCTGAACAGGGTAGATAGTCATAAGTAAAATGGTTTAAAAAAAAACCTGTGAAATTACCTGCCAAATTTAAAGCATTGTAGAAAAGACTGTGTCCCAATGAAAACCACTTCAGAAAGGCATATACTGACCTAGCAATGCTTTTTTTTGTTTGTTTTCCTAAGCAAGTTCATAGCTATTTACTACCTATTTTATCTCACCTTTTAACATATTTATCCTTGATGGTATTTATCATCCTCCTCCTCCTCCTTATCATTATCTAGTGTATTGATTGGGAGGCTGTGTCCCTCCACACAAGTGGAATTCAGAGGACACATTGTGGAACACATTCTCTTATCCTTTATACATATGCTGAGGACAGAAGTATGTTTGCCGCCATTGCAAAGCCAGTGTTTTAACCCACTGGACCATCTGGATGATCCAGGAAATGTTGGTTTTAAACTCATTGAATGTCTTATTTGGTGACAGACATGCAGCTTGAGGCCTAACACAGATTCTAGCACAGTTATCTATGTAGCACGGAAATCATATCACTTTAGGCTGAATATTTTATTTAAAATTTCAAATATTTTCTGACCTTATATATGAGTTTCTTCACAGTTGTGACCATACATTGTCTCGCCTAGACAATGTAAGTTTATGAGTGCAGCTTTTTAGAAAATCCATATTCTCTCACTGTGTGTTCAAAATTCTCTTTTGAAGTTGTAATGGTGCCATACAATGGCTCAGCAGGTAAAGGTACATGTTGCCTAGACGCTGGACACCTTACATATGTTCACAGGACCTAAGGAGTGATAGGACAATATGCCTTGGTAAAAATGTCCTCTGACCTATGACCCTAACATACACACACAATGCAAGTCAATGAATACCTTTTAAAATCCTATAGTATTGAAGTGTGGACATGGAAATTTTACTTGCACAGTTTTAAACAGTATCTTTTTTTTAAAAGGAAAAATTATAGGGAATAGATGCCACTTTTCATATTCTAAGACTTGCTATCCTTTACTATCTGCAAACATACTTATACAACCCTAATTATTCTACAGTCTGTCATAATGTAAGAGGAGGACCAGGACAGGAAACTCAGGCATACTCAAAACTTCTCTTCAAGGTCATCCAGCATTACTTAGTAGGAACCTATCTCAAAATGAAATGCTAAAACAGAATCCCCACAAATGCTTACACTGGACTTTGCTGCATACACCTGCAGTCTCTGCAGTTGAGATGAGGAGGAAGGGATCTGGAGTTCAAGGTCACCTTTGGCTACATGGTGACTTGGGGACTACCCTGGGCTACATCCAACTAGCTCAAAACAATAGAAGACATCACAAAATTCTCAGTTCACTTAGAGGAAGTTTTCAGCTGCTAAATATTGCAAGCCAAATGGATAGTTCCAAGGAAAGGTGCCACTCTCAGCATGAAAGGCCATATTCATAGATAATGGCAATTAATTAGATTTCAATGGTATAATTACACAGTTGGTAATCATGAATTACCAAGTCAAGGTGAGTTATAGATGCGGTATCTTCTCAGAAGTCACTCACTCAGTGACTTTATATATCTCTAAGCATAGGAATGAGCAACACACATATTACAAACTCTTATTAAACATGCACACACACATACATATGTACATGTACATACATATAAAGAGCTATTTTTCTTGTCAAACCACACACTTGTAAACATCTCTGGTGGCATTAGGAAGTGTTTTTCCAGAAGGCCTCCTAGCATACTCATTGTCACCTGACATTGTGTCATGGCTTACACCTTCACTCTTCCTTTAGGAAGACCCACAACACTCACAGAGACTATGGGGAAGGCAGATATCTGGCTCATTCGAACCTACTGGGATTTGGAATTTCCTCACCCTGTCTTACCAAATTTTGATTTTGTTGGTGGACTCCACTGCAGACCTGCCAAGCCCCTGCCTAAGGTAAATATATCCCACTTCGATTGCTTCTGTTGCTTTGTATTTTCAGCAAGAGTGATTGTTTTATATTCCTTCAGAATGCTTATGCCAAACTCAGCGAGTCATGTTAATCTAGGTAAAAAAACAGGTCAGGATAAATATCCATCGCAAGAGTCTACCTTTTCTTTATGGAAACCTGTGGGACTTCTGCAGACAGGAGCACTTAGAGTGCTCATTAACCTAGAGAAAATCTCAGCAGTTCCAGCAGAACAGACAGATAAGGGACAGGAACACCCCACAGGTAAGGTATACAGAGAAACAGAGTGTGCACAGGCTCACACCAAAACACCAGCAAGTCTACTATAAAGATTCACTGTGAGCAAGTAGCAGAACTGTGGAAATGGTACAGAGAGTAGGCCAAGTTGCTTGGCAGTCAAGGGAAAGAGGAGATATGGATCAAGATATGGCTACAGTTTGCTGGTTTAAGAAAATTCAGTGCCTCCCTGGTAGGTACGGCCGGTAATTTTTTACACGAGTTCTCTCAGGACACAGGATGATATTCCTCTGAAGGTGCAGGAGAATGTGTTGTGACTTTAACTAACAGTTAAATTGATGATTAATATTTACTATTGATGTAACTTCTGGTAAAGCTTGCTGTTAATCCTAAACAGGTGTATAATCAAATCTCTACACAGAGACTGGCTTTATTTAATTAACCTAGAACACAATGCTGGGCAATAATTCCTCCATCCTAAACCTCCAAGCACTCATACTTTCCTAACATTTGGATTTCCCCATTATACTTGCTTTTAGTGATATAGTAGGTGTGGTTCATCTCCAAGTCATTCCAAGATCTGTTCTCCAGCCCTGCTCTCCTAGCTCTCTTCCCCTTTCTCCTCCCACTTCTTTCCTGCCTTCTGCTCCTCCCCTCTTTCCTGCCCTCTGGCTCTTCCCATTGCACAATATTGTGGTTAGTTGCTTTATTTTGACCTGTTTACACAAAGTTGAGACAGGAGGCTTAGAATAAGTATCACAATGCAATATCAGGATTGAAACCAGAGAGTGTGGGGGTGGGGGTGGTGGAATCAGCATTTGAATGAACAAGGATAAGGTGTATACATTTCAAAAGAACATTATACCAATAACTAATATAATACTATATGATGAAAGTGTTTTTTGTTTTTTTTTCCCTACTCAAGTAAAGAGGTGTTTCTGGAGAGCCCTCCTTTAGTTCTCCAATGACAGCAATACAAATCTGGTGTTACTCAAAAGAAGACATGACTGTTTTCAAATCTAATTGGGATGTGTATAGAAACTGCAAAGTCTAAAAACAGGGAAGATTCCTAAATCCTGTGCAGGCCAGCACTGTTTACAGGACACTGTCTTTACATTAAGGCAATGACAATGTCAGCTGGAAAGGTGTGAGGTAGGGAAAGAGTAAAGACAGGAATTGTGTATTGAGGTTATAGCTCAGTAATAGAGAGCTGGCCCAAAATTCCCAGTGTACCAAGAAGAAAAAAAAAAGGAAGCAGAGGTAGAAAGCAGTTTACTCATGATAATTAGGAATAGTATAAATTACATTGAAATTATAGAAAATACCTTTCAGTCTTAATAATTATCAATTGTTTTGAACCTTTAGGATGGGAATTTTTCCTCCAAAGCACTTGCTGCCTCTTATTAGATACTTAATTTTTTATACACATTTGAACGTATAGATATGAGAAAATACATCAATGATACAAAATGCAGGCATGCTAGGTGGTTCAGGGTTTAAAGTCAAATTCAAAAAAACCTGAGAATCTGAGTTAGATCCTGGGACCTCAATGATGAAAGAAGAAAAAAGAGGCTTAAAATTTGTATTTAGATCTCACATACACAATAAATAAATGTAATAAAGTAATTAAACCACACTAATAAAATTTATTTAAACTGTACATGTTAAAATGTTTTGTGTGTTCCAGAGTAACTAAGAGGTGTAATTTGAACCATTCTCAAACTAAAACCATGAGTAATATATAGTTGGGTGAATATACTGTTTACCTTAATTTGATTAGTGTCAATAAAAAAGAAAAAAAATCATTGGCATTTGTTCACAACAGACTCATAGAAACCTATATACTGTAGCCTTCCTGTATATAAAAGACAAACAGAATGAGAAAGAAATTAGGGGAAAAACACCCTTCACAGTAAATACAAGTAACATAAAGTATCATGCTGTAACTTAAACCAAGCGAGTGAAAGACCTGTATACAAAAATTTCAACTCTCTGAAGAAAGAAATTGAGGAAGATATCAGAAGATGGAAAGATCTTCCATGCTCATGGATCGGTATGATTAACATAGTAAAAGTGGCCATCTTACCAAAAGCAATCTACAGATTCAATGCAGTCTCCATCAAAATACCAACACAATTCTTTACAGACCTTGAAAGAACAATTCTGAAATTCATTAACAAACAAACAAACAAACAAAAAAACAGAATAGCTAAAACGATCATGTGCAAGAAAAGATCTTCTGGAGGTATATCTATTCCTGATCTCAAGTTGCATTATAGAGCAACAGAAATAAAATGGCATGTTAATGGCATAGAAACAGGCTGAAGGCTGCTCAATGGTATCTAACAGAAGACCCAGAAATAACCCCACACACTTACAGATGCTTGATTTTTGACAAAGAAGCCAAAACCATACAATGGAAAATATAGCTTTTTCAACAAATGGTGCTGGTCTAACTGGATGTTTACATGTAGAAAAATGCAAATATATCCATGTTTATCACCCTCTACAAAACTAAAGTCCGAGTGGATCAGAGACCTTAACATAAAACCAGACACACTAAATCTGTTAGAAGAAAAATTGGGGAAGAGCCTTGAACTCATTGGCACAGGAGACAACTTCCTGAACAGAACACCAACAGCACAGGATCTAAAATCAACAATCAATAAACGGGATCTCATGAAAATGAAAAGCCTCTGTAAAGCAAAGGAAAGTATTAACAAAACAACAGCCTAAAGGCTGGGAAAAGATCTTCATCCACCCTATATCTGACAGAGTGCTAATATCCAAAATATATAAAATACTTAAGAAATTAAACAGCAACAAACCGAATGATCCAATTTAAAAAAGGGGTACAGAGCTAAACACAGAGTTCTCAACAGAGGAATATTGAATGGCAGAGAAACACTTAAAGAAATGTTCAATGTCCTTACTCATCTGAGAACTGCAAATCAATACTGCTCTGAGATTTCATCTTAAACCAGCCTGAATGGCTAAGAACAAAAACTCAGGTAACAGCACTTGATGGTGAGGAAGCAGAAATAGGGGAACACTCCTCCATTGCTTGAAGAAGTAAAAACTTGTACAACCACTTTGGAAATCAATCCAGTGCTTCCTCAGAAAACTGGGAAGAGCTCTACCTCAAGACTCAGCTATGCCACGCCTGGGCATATTTACCCAAACGATGTTCCACCATACAACAAGGACATTTGCTCAACTATGTTCATAGCAGGTTTATTCAGAGTATCCAGAACTTGGAAACAACCTAGATGTCCCTCAACTAAAGAATGGGTAATGAGATTGTGGCACATTTACGTGATGGAATAGTACTCAGCTACTAAAAACAAGGAAATTATGAAATTTGCAGGCAAATGGATGGAACTATAAAAGATCATCCTGAATGAGGACACCCAGAACCAGAAAGATATGCATGGTTTATACTCACTTATGAGCAGATATTATCCATATAATACAGGATAACCCTACTAAAATCCACAGACTTAAAGAATCTAAAAAACAAGGAAGATCCTAGGGAAGATATTTAAATTTTATTCAGAAGGGCAAATAGAATAGACACAGAAGTACTTGGAGACAGGGAACAGGGCTGGAGCCTAACATAAATGTCCTCTGAAAGACTCACCCAGCAGGGGATCAAAACAGATGTTGAGACTACAGTCAAACTTTGGGCAGAGTTCAGGGAGTTTTATGGAAGAACGAGGGGAGAGAAGGACCCAAAGGAGACAGGAGCTCCACAAGGAGACCAATAAAGCCACCACATCTGGACCTAGAAAAGCGACACAGGCTGATGCACCAACCAAGGACCATGCAAGGAAAGGATCAAGAGCCCCTGCCCAGATGTAGCACATAGGCAGCTCAGTCTCTATGTGGATGGCCCATTAAGGGCAGCAGAGCCTGGCTCTGACATGGGCTCTGTTGTCTACTCTTTGATCACTTGCCCCTGGCAGCCCTAATGAGACTTGATAGGCTGGAGGCAGATGGTAGGGGAGGAAGTCTCCCCATTTCTGAGGACTAGGAAAGGAGGATGGGGGGAAGAGAGAGGATGGGGCCTAGAGGGGAAAAGGAAAGAGCCTACAATCAGGATATAATGTGAATAAATTATTTATTTTATTTTATTTTTTTTATTAGTTACATTTTGTTAACTCTGTATCCCAGCTGTATCCCGCTCCCTGATTCCCTCCCCAATCCCACCCTCCCTTCTTCATCTCCTCCCTTCCCCTTTCTAAGTCCACTGATAGGGGAAGACCTCCTCCCCTTTCTTCTGACCCTGTTTTATCAGGTCTCTTCAGGACTGGCTGCAAAGTCCTCCTCTGTGGCCTAACCGTACTGCTTCTCCCTTGGCGGGTGGGGAGGTCAAAGAGCCAGCCATTGTGTTCCTGTTAGAAATAGTCCTTGTTCCCCTTACTAAGGGAAACCAATTGGTTACTGAGCTACCACGGGCCACATCCGAGCAGAGGTTCTAGGTTATATCCATACATGGTCCTTGGTTGAATGTCAGTCTCAGAAAAGACCCTGTTCCCAGAATAAATTATTAAAAAATGAAATAATTCTGCTATACCAAAAAATTGCCAAGTATATAATTATTAATCATAACAATTATTCATGAAAGAAACAATGAAATCTGTTGAGGGCCATGCAGGAGGAACAGCAAAACAGCTTTAGAACTCATGAAATGCTGCCCACCAGTTAGCACAACCTCATGGGTGTGCCCTGGAGAGGCAGAATCCCGAGGCTATATATCCTGAGGACTTAATGCTGTTGTAGAGGTTTGCTCTGTTTGTCTTCATGGTCACCACATCCATCATTACACATGGGCTGTATGAGAACTCTAAGGGAACTTGCAGCCGCTCAATGGGCAGTATAACTGGCACAAACACTGATACTGGAGCAGATTAATACTTCATCCAACACCCTCAGAAAGAATGTAGAAGTGTAGAACATTAGCAATGACCACCACCCTTAAAAAGACTTTGGAGAAGTAGACTGCTGATAACAGTGAATTAAGATGCTTTTGTTAGTGGCTCTGATGTAGAAAATCTTAGATAACAATTTAAAGTTCAGAAAGGTACACTTTTATTAATTATATTTTTATTTTTTATATTAATTACAGTTTATTCAATTTGTATCCCAGCTGTAGTCCTCTCTCTCCTCCCCTCGAAATCCCACTCTCCTTCCCTCATCTACCTCCTATGGCCCTTTCCCTATGATAGGGAAGGTCCTCCTCCACTTCCATATGACCCTAGCTTATCCGATCTCATCTGTCTGCATTGTCCTCCTCTGTGGCCTAGCAAGGCTGCTCACCCATCTGGGGAAGGCAGTCAAAAAGCTAGTCACTGAGTTCATGTCAGAGACAGTCCCTGTTTCCCTTACTAAGGCATCCACTCGGAGACTGAGCTGCCATGGGATACATCTGAGCAGAGGTTCTAGGTTATATCCATGAATGGTCCTTTGTTGGAGTATCAGTCTCAGAAAAGACCCTTGTGCCTAGATATTTTGGTTCTGTTGCTCTCCTTGTGGAGCTCCTGTCCTTTCTAGGTCTTACTATCTCCCCCACCTTTCCCAAGATTCCCTTCACTGTGCCCAAAGTTTGTTTATGAGTCTCAGTATCTGCTTTGATATAATGTTAAGTAGAGTCTTTCAGAGGCCCTCTGTGGTAGGCTCCTGTCCTGTATCCTGTTTTCTCCTTCTTCGAATGTCAGTCCCATTTGCCTTTCTGAGTGAGAATTGATCATCTTACCCAGGGTCCTCCTTCTAGCTCATCTTCTTTAGGTGTACAGATTTTTGTAGGTTTATTCTATAGTGTATGTCTTGTACCACTTCTAAGTGAGTATATATACCCTGTGTGTCTTTCTGTTTCTGGGATACCTCACTCAGGATGATCTTTTCTATTTCCCACCGTTTGCCTGCAAATTTCATGATTTCCCTGTTTTTAATTGCTGAATAGTATTTTATTGTGTAAATGTACCACAATTTCTGTATCCATTCCTCCATTGAGGGACATCTGGGTTGTTTTCAGGTTCTGGCTATTACGAATAAAGCTGCTACAAACGTGGCTGAACAAATGCCCTTGTTTTGTACTTGAGCGTATTTTGGATATATGCCTAGGCACTCCTATACCACTTATAGCTGGATCTTCAGGAAACGCTATTCCTAATTGTGTGAGAAAGCGCCAGATTAATTTCCAAAGTGGTTATACAAGTTTACATTCCCTCCAGCAATGGAGGAGGGTTCTCCTTTCTCCACATCCTCTCCAGCATGTATTGTCACTTGTGTTTTAGCCATTTTAGCCATTCTGATGGGTGTAAGGTGAAATCTCAGGGTCGTTTTGATTTGCATTCCCCAATGACTAATCACATTGAGTATTTCTTTAAGTGTATCTCTTTCATTCTATAATCCTCTACAGAGAATTCTCTGTTTAGTTTGTACCCCTTTTTAAATTGGATTACTTGATATGTTGCTTTTTAACTTCTTGAGCTCTTTATATATTCTAGATATTAGCCCTCTGTCAGATATAGGGTTGGTGAAGATCCTTTCCCAGTCTGTAGGCTGATGTTTTGTTCTGACAAGTGTCCTTTGCTTTATAGAAGCATTTCATTTTCTTGAGGTCCCACGCTTAATAGTGTAGCTAGGGACATTTTGAGGTTAGGTCACAAGAACAATGGCTACCTGATTGATACTGGCTGATTTGACTCTCTTTCTGAAGCTGGGCAGGTGATCAAGGTGTTGATTCATTTATTGTACCCATTTTTGCTCTCAGCTTCCAGATAATAAAAATTGTTAAGAGTGGATGTGCCCTTTGAGGATTTTAAATAGAATTGACTGTTTTTATGTAAAAGTTTGATTTATGATTCTTTTAAATTTTTATAAGATTACTTTTTAAATAAATAATAATATAATAATATAATTGATTCTTTCTTTGTAACCGCAAATTGCAGCCTGCCAGTAAGAAAAACTAGCTTAAAAATTACCTTGCTTGCTTACACTTCATTAATCTATAGCAGGTTGCTTAGTTATGAATGTATGTGTGTTCTTGCTTTCTTCACCTGTAATCATAAAATGTTTTTTATGTAAAGATGTTGGGAAACGTACTGGTTTCTCGTGATCACTAAAAAGAACAGTAGAAAGTAATTGCATTGTATTTTTTATATTGATTTTGCTGGGACATATAAGCTTTGGGACAAAAAAAATAAAATAAAATTGTAGCTTGCTCACTGGAGTTTGCTCCACCCACCAATATGTATGTATATTTATGTATATATACAAAGTTTATTTTAGCTTGTTAGTTAGAGTTTGTTCTATTCACCAAATGTGTGTGTGTATGTGTGTGTGTCTGAGATAGAATTTAGAACCTAGAAACTCTAAGCAAGAGCCCTACTCCTGAAGCTACACTCCTCCTGCACAAACATGTTGCAAAAATAGAATAAAGAACAGTCTAATTTCCATGTGTGTTTGCTGGGGTTGAACCCAGGGTTCTGTGCACACGAAGCTCACCGTCCACCACTGAATGATATGCTAGAATAAACCATACATTTTTCAAACCAGACATAGTATTGCATGGAGAATATGAGTAATCTTATTTTTATGCTCTTCCAGCTTTTGTCGAATGAGCACTTTCATTATTATTTATTTGAGATTATAATATAAATCATTTCCCCTTTTTTTTCCTTTCTCCAAATCTTCCCATATACCCTTCATTGCTCTCTTTCAAATCCATGGCCTCTATTTTTCTTCGGATATTGTTTTGTACATATCAGTCTATGCACATATAAGTAAATGCATAAATACGACCTTCTCAGTCTGTATGTAATTTTTTAGGGCTAACCATTTAAGCAAGAAATTATGGGGTGAAAATGGTGAGTCTATATCATTGATTAGTGCAGTGGTTTTCACCCTGTAGGCCATGACCCCATTGAGGGTTGCATATCAGATGTTTACATTATGATTCAGAACAGCAGCAAAATCACAGTGATGAAGTAGCAATGAAATAATTTATGGTTCACAACCTAAGGAGCCATATTAAAGGGTTGCAGCATGGAGATAGCTGAGAAGTGCTGAAATGGTGTCAGAAACAGGGATTGTACAAATTAGGAACAGAGCGAAATGAATGATGCACATTTCCTACTGCACAAATGAATGATGCTGTGGGAAGAACATCAGTGCTTTGGAGCACTGAATGCAGCACTGTGGATAAAAGGAATAGCACCACACCTACATTTGAGTCATAGGAAAGCTGCATTCCTCGGGACACTGCAAGATTCAACTTGAAATTATGCTTTTGACGAATGCTATGACCAATTAAAGTCTAAGAGTCAATTTTTTTATTATTTTCATTTGTTTGTTTGTTTGAGACAGTGTTTCTCTGTATAGTCTTGGACCTCACTTTGCAGACTAGACTGGTCTTCATCCCTCTGCCTTGTGAGCACTGGGGTTCAAGGCATATGCCACCATGTCTGATTCTTTTTCTTTTGTGCAAAACACTTCTGAAATAAAGGCTACCAAACAAGTAAAAGAGAAATATTGTATTCAGTAATGGTAAGTTGTGGCCATTGTTTGTATTGAAAAGAAAAGGAAAAAAAAAAACAATACAATGAGAACAAGAACAAAAAAAAGTAAGTATGTACTTGTGGCAAGATTTCTAGGACAATTTTGGCTTTTGTTCGATTTTATAGAAAAATTCACTGTGGCAGGAAGGATGGCTCAGAGATTAAGAGTACTGGGTGCTCTTTTGGAGGTCCTGAGTTCAATTCCTAGCAACCACATGATGGCTCACAACCATCTATAATGAGATATGGAGCCCTCTTCTGGTGTGCAAGTGTATATACAGGCAGAACACTATATAGTTATATATTATATTAGATGTTATATGTTATATATTATATATTGTATATTATTATATGTTATATCTTATATATTATATATTATATAATCTTAAAAAACTCACTGAAGAAGGCAGAATTGTTATTATATGAAATATGTAACACGCTCAGGCAATCCTTGAAAACAACCCAACAATCTCTGAGAACCACTATATTCAGTGGGGAAAGAGAAGAGGAAAAAAAAAATCTCCAAAGCTGGGAGGAAAAGAATAGGATGGTAATATGAAAAACTGATGAACAAGAGTTGTTTATGATCAAACTGCATTCAACAAAATTCACGTACACACATGCAACACAGAGAGCTGTACTCTTGTGATACGTTAAAGCTGTACAGGGTATACATGGATGTGACTAGTTTTAAAAACTCCACTACTCTAATCATTTTTAATAGTGCTCAGTCTCTTCCCATGCATGTGGGCATCACTTTTTATGCAGGTTGTTTGACAGTACAGCTCGTTGTGATGTTCTGACATTTCTAACAGGAAATAGAAGAATTCGTCGAGTCTTCTGGAGAACACGGTGTCGTGGTGTTTTCTCTGGGGTCCATGGTGGCTAACCTAACAGAAGAAAGGGCCAACGTGATGGCAGCAGGCCTCGCCCAAATTCCACAGAAGGTGAGACACTGAGACTCAGCTATGCGTCCTCATTGAGAAGGTCACACGCTCTTCTAGGTCTTATTGCAGAAGCATCCTGTGTGAAACTGAAGCTGTCCTGATAGCTCTAGCTCATCTCTGAAGTCACGTGTGACACAGAAATACAGGGGACAGATATCAAATAGTAGAAGTGTTTGATTAATAAGTTGGTTTTTAACATTGTGTCCAGAAAGAAAAACACATAGTAAGTGTGAACTACATGTTAGGGAAGTTTTAAAGGCAGATACAAAACTCTGCTTGGTCACTTCCTCTATTTCCTTAGAGGATAACTGAGGACTCTGGACACACTATGGTGTAATCAGAGAAATGTTAAATTGTAGCTGTTAAGGGTGGACTGTCACAGTAACAATAAACCAACACTAAATAATTGGCAGTGGGATAAGGGAAGCTTCTCCTTGAAGAGCATGTGTTGCTTACCCAGAAGACTTGAATTAGCTGAGCTCCTTGACTGGGAGCCCACAACTGCCTGTCACTCCATCTGCATGGGAACTCAAGGAATTGCTCTTGAAGTGACTATGGGATTAGATTAGGCCCTTGTCAAGCTACAAAATACCCATGATAAACTTGATAATAAGTAAACTTACTCAAGTATCATTGAAAATAGGTGACACTTAATTTGGAACATAAAAACTGCCATAAACATATATTGAAAAAAAGTCGAGCTATATAATATTAACTTTGGTGGAGTGTTGAACTGGAATTATCATCACACATATCTGAACTTCTGCTTGACGTCACTGGACATAACTTTGTCTTTGCTGAATTAGCTCTTGATTAACTGTAAAAGTGGCATGGTGGAACTTGGGAAAGAACGAGAATAAATGCAGAAGTGTGAAGGGCATTTGAATGCTTACTGTAGTAGTTTTTTTTTTTTTTTTTTGTTCCCATCATCTGTCCTCATGCCTGGGCATAGACACTGGGCAGTTTCCTTAATGTTTCTTAATCTCTATAGAATTCTATGATTTACTTGACACTTGACCAAAGTAATAAAATGCTAGCTTTACCTTAACAGGTTCTTTGGAGATTTGAAGGCAAGAAGCCAGATACCTTGGGCTCCAACACGCGGCTGTACAAATGGATCCCGCAGAATGATCTTCTAGGTAAGCATAAGGACACATCTGGGACATGAGGAAGGTCAGGAAGGTGAATGTCAACACTATTGCATTGATGATGACTGTGATCTAGTACTGAGGAATATGCATAAAGAACTAAAGGAATGATCTGTTAACATTCAAGATGGCCAGAATCAGTTTTTATCTCTGCTGCTTGGATCCAACATATCAGAAAATGACTCCATAGTTCTTTTTTGTTGCTTGGTTGGTTAGTTGGGTTTTATTGTTTTGTTTTGCTTTGCTTTGTTTTGTTTTTTGAGACAGGGTTTTCCTGTGTAGCCTGGCCTGTCCTGGACTTAGTTTGTAAATCAGTCTGGCCTCGAAATCACAGAGATTCACCTGCCTCTGGACACCAAGAGTTCTGGGATTACAGGTGTGCTCCATGGCACCCAGCTGACCTCACTGTTTCTTCAGGAGAACATATTCACCTGAGCTACAGCTGTGCTTGCACATGCTGTTTATGCCACTTGGGAGGAGCTCTGTCCTTTTAATCCAGTGCACAAGATCATTCTGCTTCCACACTCCACCTCCTCTATGTGGCCTTCTCTTAATGCTCTGTGAACTTGCAATGCTCCTTGTTCTAAGATTGGAGAAGAACAGTGTAGTCCCATGGTTATGATAATGTTATCCAGAGAACAGGTAAGCTTTTCCTACCTTTATCAGACTTCTGATTAATACTTTTCCTTAATTTATCTCCTTGCTAGGTCATCCAAAAACCAGAGCTTTCACAACTCATGGTGGCACCAATTGCATCTATGAGGCGATCTACCATGGCATCCCTGTGATTGGCATACCTTTGTTTGCAGACCAATATGATAATATTGTTCATATGAAGGCCAAAGGAGCAGCTGTTAGACTGGACTTTCTCACAATGTCCAGTACTGATTTGCTCAATGCATTGAGGACAGTCACTAATGACCCTCCGTGAGTACTGTGTTTTTCTAATTTGTAATGTTCAAGATAAATTTTCTCAAGAATAACTGTTCATTTCATCCACCATTTATTCTAATTCTAAAGAAAAAAAAAGCTGTTAGCCATTATTGAAGGACCTTTTATGTCAATCAAGACTGCAAACTATCCACATATACTTTCCCTATTAGAAGTTAGTTTAGATTTTTTTGGTTTTGGTTTTGTGTTTTTGTAGACAAGTTTTCTTTGTATAGCCTTGGCTGTCCGGGACTCACTTTGTAGGCCAGGCTGGCATTGAATTCACAGCTATCTACCTGCCTCTACCTCCTAGAGTGCTGGAATTACAAGTGTGCATCACCACACAAGCTTAGTTTAGAATAATTCAATGCTGGAAACCTTTTTTTCTTGCTAAATGGAAAAACACAGTCTCCACAAGTAGGATCAAAGCAACACACAGGATAATGAAGCCAAAAAATATATAAAATACATCAAGTCAATTAAAGTTTCTGAAAATCTGTCTCTTTGTTAAATAATCTACATTTATTGCAAAGTAGATAATTATACACACACACACACACACACACACACACACATATATATATATATACAATATGTAAAGTTATAATCAGGATACGTTTATTCCCACCTCCCTAAATACTTATTTCATTTGCAACAGTTTTGAAAGATGTCACTTCCTCTTCTTAGTAAGACATGTAAATTGTAACTCAGTCACTGTCTCTGCTATAGCACAGTATCCTGCTATCCAGTGGCAGAATTACATCTATTTGCTGACCTCTCTCTCTCTCTGTTCCCCTCCCTTCTCCTGAAAGTCCAGTTATCACTGTTCTACACTGTTTTCATGCAATGAGCTCTGGTAGTTTCCTCGCAGTAGAAACTTGAGAATGTGCAGTGTTTTCCTTTAGGGTCTAGTCTACATGACTTAATAAAATATCCTCTAATTGCATCTTGTTATTACAAATTTCAGGATTTCATTCTTTGTGATGCTTGCATACTATCCAATCATATTCCTCAGACGCCATGCAGGAGAAACTGCAGTGGGCAAGTGAGCTTCCTGGCGATGGCCCAGTGTTTGCATGGCTGCGATGGGTGTGCCCTGGAGAGTTCTAGCCCCAGGAGCTTCCTTTCTAGATTGATTCTTGCTGCTAAGGCTCCTGCTCATGTTTGTCATCTGGTATATTCTTTTTGTCAGAAGCAAAATTACTCTCACACCCATAAAAGCAATTGGATTATTGATTTCAGGTTTCTCCACTAAAACTAAAACATCTCTTATTTACACCTTCATTAAAACAGCAGCCTTTCATGACAAAGGTTGACACAGTTTTAAGGTTAACAGGGTCCAAGAGGAAACAGCAGGGTTGTTTTATTGTTTATATGTCTTTCCATTAAGGCTGCACTAATTAATCATAATTCAGCTACTTATGAGTTCATAGAACGTTTAAGGCAGTAATTTTTATTTGCGCACCAAGAGAAGTTTCCTTTGGTGTATTGTGATCGTAAATCTGCCTCAAACTCATCTTCTCCCTAGTGCAGTTGATGTGTCAGTGACATGTGAGGGTTCACAGACCTCTAGCAGTTTTTGCTGTATTGCAGGAGGGTATGAAGTTGTTTGAATCAAGTCAGTAATTCTACAAAATCACTATCAGGAGTTATAAAGTCATCAGTTCCTCCAAACAGCGTTATTACATGCTAGTGCATCTTCAATTTGATCGGCAGGAAATCTGCCCAATAGAGTGAAGCAAATCTATTGGAGTATAGGCAGTGAAGATTTCTCTGTACCATGCCTAGTTCATGAGAGACACAGCAATGACAGGCATGGAAAGGCATATAATCAGCAGGAAGCAAGCCAGAAATCAACAAGTCTCTGGGGCCTTGCCTTCCACACACATCCATCTGTGCAAAAAGTGGTGGGCCACTTCCAGAAAGCTCGCTTGCTCTTGTCAATACTGCACAGGTCATGGGATATCACCTACAAATGAATTTCAAAAATAAGAACTCTACTTTGTCTGTATGCCTGGCAATGTTTGAGATTTGTGTTTGTTTTTTGTGGGTTTGTTTTTTTTCTTACAATGCTGGGGGTTGAATTCTAGCACTTGGACATTCTAGGCAAAGTATCAATGAGCTACATCCCTAGTACTTGTACCATCTTCTGAAAACATGTATCTTCCTCATCATTTGTGCATTTTTAATCAGTGATGAGGATTTTTTCATTGATATTTTAAAAAATTTTCTGGAACAATCTGTCCTCAAAACATCAATTTGATCATTCTGCATTGCATTACCGTTATAGTGGTTGAAACAGCTTAATAACATTTAATATCCTGAAAAGATTAAGTTCTCAAAATGGCTTTCCATTTCTCTTTTAGAAAGGACATCTCAGAGAATAACAATTTACAGGCAAAGTTTTGCAGCCACAACCATACCTTTCCTACTGCTCTTCTATGACATGATTCAGTCTCATAATGCTTTCTCTCGACCTTTCATTAGTCTTGATGATCTTAGATAAGTTAATTGGCATTCGATGTTAATGGTTTTGTGCTTCTTTACATTGGATCATTTATTTATTTATTTATTTATTTATTTATTTATTTATTTTAGTTATAAGCGGAACGCCATGCGCTTATCAAGAATTCACCACGACCAGCCAGTGAAGCCCCTGGACAGAGCTGTCTTCTGGGTTGAGTATGTCATGCGCCACAAAGGAGCCAAGCACCTTCGCCCGGCTGTCCATGACCTCAGCTGGGTCCAGTACCACTCTCTGGATGTGATTGGATTCCTACTGGCCTGTGTGGTGACTGTGATCTTTGTCATCACAAGGTACTGCCTATTCTGTTGCCAGAAGTTTGCGAAAGCAGGAAAGAAGGAGAAAAAGCAGTAGCTGCGCTGGCACAGACTGACGCATGTGCCTCCTCCAGGACATTGCTTCAACGGAAGCCAAGATGGCAGCCTCCTTTACCCTGTGACGAGACAACTTTCCTCTCCTTGACTCACCAAATCACAGTATGACTTCCAGAATTTTAATACTTAATTACAAGTTAGAAATATTTTTGGCTACTTCCAAAACTAGAAAGAAGCAAAGACCAAAGTATATTTGTGCCTCTTAGTGACCCTTCACAGCAGTGGGACACTGTGATACCCTTCCATTTGGTTTTGTAGAGCAGTGGTATGCCACACCCACGCCAGTGTCGCCATAGTAGCATAAACTACAGGGCGGGGATATGATTTCCCCGGAAATAATGCCCCCTGGAAGGTCCCTGGCAAACTCATCCCACTTGGAAAAGAGACGTGTTCTGAGATTTCTACGCTTCTTCAGTTGTGGCTCTGGGGCTGGAATAATGAATTCTTTGATCTTTCCCTGTGACACCTGAAACAGCACAACTAACTTTATCAAGAAATTTATTATTAGTAGATTGTTAAAGGCTTTAATAAAAATAAGTTTAAGGAAAGTAATGAATTAAATTTAGTATTAATAGGCATTAAAAATAGTAAAATAATAATAGGCTCCTTCTTAAGAAATAATAGCATGAGAGGTACAGCTGGCAGGAGTTTCCCCCTCCCTTCAGTGCCTTGTTTCTAGAGAAGATCATAAATCTTGGGCAAGACATATGGGAGGAGGGTTAACAAAGGTGTAGTTAGATTTTGATATAGAGAGGGACTTTGGCAGGCATCTGACTTAGCTCCTGACTTTCCTCTTCATTGGTTAGCAATAATGAAACTATATTTGAGGTTTCTTTTCCTTTGTTTGCTCTGATCAAAAAGTTTTTAGGCCAAGATTATTCGTGGGTACTGCTTTATGTTTGAGTGCATTTTAAGTTAAAATGTAAACTTTGTATTCTTGGTAAAAGTCTGAATATTCTGGGAATTTTAAGGCGCCTTTTGTGAAATCATTATAAAAATACTAGCTTGATTTCAGTAAAGTTGCAGCAGAGTCAAAACCATCAAGGTGTCTCTGTCTGTCTGTCAATTCTTCGCTAAAACCGTGTCTTCCTGTCTAAAGCCTTGTTCTCCCGCGGACGTCGGGCCGGTCTGTGGCAGTGGTACTACTTTGCTTCTGTTTCACTTCAACCTCAGCATCTGTTTCCTAAGGGACCTCAAGTTGTGGACCTCTTTCCTGCTGAAGTCTTCTCACATTAGAATTCATTTACAATGAGAAATAGGTACCCTACCTGCCTCCAGCTAGAACAGCAAACTATATGGGAAGGTCTCTTTGGTTTTCAAATACATTCTCCTTTGCTTTAAACCTATACACCTGGCCAAGTATGGTGGTGCACTCCTTTAATTCTGGCACTGGGGATACAAAAGCAGGTCAATCTCTATGAGCTTTAGACCAGTCTGATCTATTTAAGGAGTTCCAGGATAGCCAGAGGAATGTAGAGTGACCCTATCTAAAATATAAAATAATAAAATAATGAAAACCTATTCACTTGGTTACAGTCATTATCATCTTCAGCCTTTAGGGACAGAAGTAAGTTCTCCATTACAGATTGTGATACTAAACAAATGATACTCTAAAGATACGGCATGCAGGCCTGTTGTTGTAAATAAAAAATGAGTGTTGGGTTATATGAGGGTAAGTATTAGCCCTAAGATTGTCACAGTGGTATTATTTAACCTGCTATCACAAGAACAGACGCCTGTTAGATTTTATAATTGCCTTATTTACCTTTTACCAGAAAAATATTTCACCTACACTGGCTCATTATCCTCACCATCTATCTCCCAGATCCACCCCATCCCCATCCAATACCATCCACCTTAATCCTCCTCATCTGGTCCACTTTCCATCCATAATCCCATGGTACTTGCTTGTATTTTTTATGTGGGCCTGTTCATGCCATTTTTGGAGTCCTTTATCTTGGCTTTTTTCTCCACACTAACCCATAATGGCATCCTCCTTCCTCAGCTCTTCCCATTACTCTCTCTTTAACCCAAATGCCTGGGAACCTTAGCCACACCTATTCCATTCTGCCCTGCCCACATATAGGCCATTTAATCAACCAATCACGTTTGCCTTAGGCAGGTTTGCAAAACAAGGATAGATGTAACCAGATCTTGAGGGCCAGCATTAGAACCACCCCTAGAATAGGCCAGGGGAGCAGGTAGCCTAACTGAAAATCTTCACCTCTCCCTCCTCTCTTCCAAATCCAATAACCCAGTCTTATCCCCAGTTCTGTAACAGACCACCTGCTGTATTCCAGCCCCCCTTCCCTGCCTCCATTTCTACTGAATCACACAGATCTTCTCTAACCTTCCTTTCTCCAACTCACCATCTCTTTGTCTCAGCTCACAACTCCAGAAGTAATTCTCTTAGAACCTGCCAGCCAAGTCTGCCAGCCAAACAAATTGGTCAGCAAAATAGGTAGGCAAGCTTCAGATCTTCATTATCTGTCCTCTTTTTGAGACTTCATCTTATACCTGTCAGAATGGCCAAGATCAAAAAGAAAAAAAAAATGACAGCTCATGCTCACAGGGAATGGAGTAAGGGGAACACTCTATCTATTATTAGTGTGACTGAAAACTGGTTCAGGCGCTATAAAAATCAGTGTGGAGGTTCCTCAAAAAGATAGAAATGGATGTATATCAAGATCTAGCTAGGTACAAAATTAACTCAAAGAAATCAGTAGCTTTCCTGTATACAAAAGACAAAAGGGCTGAGAGAGAAATTAAGAAAACAACACCCTTCACAATAGCCACAAAGGACATAAAATACCTTGGTGCAACTCTAAGGACATAAAGTAAATTGGCGCAAGACTTGTATGAAAAAACTTTCAGTCTCTGAAGAAAGAAACAGAAGAAGATATCAGAAGATGGAAAGATCTCCCATGCTCATGGCTTGGCAGGATTAACATAGTAAAAATGACCATCTACATATTCAATGCAATTCCCATGAAATCACCAACACAATTCTTGATAGACCTTGAAAGGAAAATCTCAACTTCATATGGAATAACAAGAAACCCAGAATTGCTAAAATTGCTAAAACAATCCTCTACAATAAAAGCTCTTCTGGAGGTATCTCCATCCCTGATCTCAAGCTGTACTATAGAACAACAGTAGTCAAAACTGCATGATACTGGCATAGAAACTGAATAGTGGATCAATGGAATCAAATAGAAGACCCTGAAATAAACCCACACACTATGGACACCTGATTTTTGACAAAGATGCCAAAATCATACAGTGGAAAAAAGAACACATCTTCCAGAAATGGTGCTGGTCCAACTGGATGTCTACATGTAAAAAAATGCAAATAGAGCCATACTTATCACCCTGCACAAAACTAAAGTCTAGGTGGATCAAAGACTTCAACATAAAACCAGACACATTAAACCTCTTAAGAGAAAAATTGGGGAAGAGCCATGAGCTCATTGGCACAGGAGACTACTTCCTGAATAGAACACTAACAGCACAGGCTCTGAGATCAACAATTAATAAATGGGACCCAATGAAGCTGAAAAGCTTCTGTAAAGCAAAGGACATGGTTATCAGAACAAAATGAATGGCTACAGATTGGGAAAAGGTCTTCATCAACCCTGTGTGGCAGCCTTTTTGGAGTTTTTGGCAAATTTGGAGTTAATGGCATCTGAGCAGTGGAATTAGGCCTCTTGGCTCTGGCTATATTCTAAAGTCCAGTCTCTCATAGATTAACCTTGGTGGTCCTACAGTGGATTGCTCTGACCCTGAGAAATTCTGTGCAACCATAGTAACCAGACAGCAGGCTCTGTGTTACCTTGAGTGAGCTCTCCTATGTTTTGACCAAGTAAAGCTCCTACGTGAGAAACTGCTTGTACTTTTTTGCCTACTTAAGTATTAACCTGACATCCATTAAATCAATACTTTGATCAGCATGTAGACTTGGTGTCCTTCTCTGTGTCGCTCTGTCTCTCTCTCCCCAGCTCTCTCTCAGGTGGTATTCAGGTGTCACTGCTGGCCGGTGACAAACCCTGTACCTGACAGAGGGCTAATATTCAGAATACATAAAGAACTCAAGAAGTTAAACAGCAAAAAAACAAGTAATCCAATTAAAAAATGGGGTATGGAGCTGAACAGAATTTTCTGCAGAAGAATATAAAATGGCAGAGAAACACTTAAAGAGATGCTCAACATCCTTAGCCATCATGGAGATGCAAATCAAAATGACCCTGAGATTTCACCTGACACCCAGCAGAATGGCTAAGATCAAAAACTCAAGTGACAGCACATGCTGGAGAGGTTGTGGAGAAAGGGGAACCCTCTTCTACTGCTGGGGGGAATGTCAACTTGTACAACCACTCTGGAAATCAATCTGGGGCTTTCGCAATCAGGAATACTGGTTCCTCAAGATCCAGCTATACCACTCTTAGGCTTATATCCAAAAGATTCTCAAGTACACAACAAGGATATGTGCTTAACCATGTTTGTAGCAGCTTTATTCATACTAGCCAAAACCTGGAAACAACTCAGATGTCCGTCAATGGAGGAATGGACACAGAAATGGTGGTACTTTTACACAATGGAATACTACTCAGAAATTAAAAACAAGGAAATCGTGATTTTGCAGGCAAATGATGGGAAAAAGATCATCCTGAGTAACGTATCACAGGAGCAGAAAGACACACATAGTATATACTCACTTATAAGTGGGTACTAGACCTATAAGGTAAGATAAACATGTTAAAATCTGTACACCTAAAGAAGATAAACAAGAAAGAGGACCAGGGGTAAGATGATTAGTCCTTACCTAGAAAGACAAAAGGGATCAACATTGGAAATAGGAGAAAACAAGTAACAAGATAAAAGCCAACTGCAGAGGGCATCTGAAACACTCTACTTAGCAGTGTATCAAAACAGATTTTGAGACTAATAACCAAACATTTGGCAGAGTGCAGGGGATCATATGAAAGAAGAGGGAGTTAGTATGACATGGAAAGGACAGGAGCTCCACAAGGAACAAATATTATATCAGGGAAGAGGTGTCGTCTATTGGACTGTTTCTCCAACAAAGGACCATGCATGGATATAACCTAAAACCCTTGCTTGGATGTAGCCTATGGTAGCTCAGTATCCAAGTGGGTTCCCTAGTATAAGGAACAAGGATTATTTCTGACATGAACTCAGTGATTGGATCATTGATTACCCCCCAGCCCGAGGAAGGAGCAACCTTGCTAGGCCACAGATAAGGACATTGCAGCCAGTCCTAAAGATACCTGATAGGCTAGGGTCAGATCAAAGGGGAGGAGGACCTCCCCTATTAGTGGACTTGGAAGAGGGCAGGGAGGAGATGAGGGAGGGAAGGTAGGATTGGGAGGGAAAGAGGGACAGGACTACGGCTGGGATACAAGTGAATGACCTGTGATTAAAATAAAATAAAATAAAATAAAAAGAATAAAAATAAAAAAGAAAATGTTCAATTACATAATAGAACATCATTTAGGCACTTAAAAATATAAATCAAAAATTTAAAAGGCAAATGATGAAGCTAGGAAAAAAATAATGCTGAATTAGATAAACTATAGCTAGCAAGACAATTATGGTATATATTCCATTACATGTGGGTATTAACTGTTAAAAAGAACTACAATGAATAGTTATGGGTAAATGAGAGTAGGGTCTGGGGATGGAGACTGTAACAGGAGGATCAAGTGTAGGGGCAGGCGACTTGAAGAAGGAAATGTGGGGAGAGATGGCTAAAACTAAGGACTATTTGAAGGGAAATGACCTAATAAAATAGGCAATTCCTAAGTATATACATATATGAAAGCAATCTAAATGAAACTGCAAAATAATGAGGGGGAGGGAGGGCCTCAATCAGACATCTCTTCTCATCAAAGGGAGCTTCCAATACCAGGACTGAGTAACATCTAGTTAATTGTTGGCCAAAGGGGTCTCAAGAAAGTCCCCAAACAATCCAGGCTGTTGCCAAGGCGAGGTTGCTCTCCACAGATGACAAGGCCCTATTGCTAAAGACAACACCTACACAACTCATTATACATGGAGATGTCGAGCGGGTGCCTACACAGAACCCTCACTCCTATGGGCTAGTGTTCAAAGGACCAGGTACTCTGCAGTCTTCCAAAGCAAAAAGATAAACACCAACCCAGCTACAAAATATTCAGTTTACAATGGTGTCCTAAGCAGGATATGCTAGTGCAATGGTGGCACAAAGCTTATGAGAGTAACCAACCAATATCTAATTTGACTTAGCCCATTCCTTAACATGAAACCTATATTGGATACTGCTTGTGTGACCAAGAACCTTAAAATAGATATCTCAAAGACGTAGGGTAAAACCAAATACTACTGTAGAGGAATTTTTAATTCAGCAACCTGGTTACTCTGAATACAATACAGACACACCTTAATCCCAGGAGACAGAAGCAAGCAGTTCCTGAGTTCAAGGACAGCCTGTTATAGAACATGTTTCAGGTAAAGAAAAGGTAAGGTCCAGATGTGCTGGCACACACCTTTAATCCAAGCACTTAGCAGACAGAGGTATGCAGATCTCTGAGTTGGGTTCAGATAGTTCAGTTGAGTCACCGACTTGAGAGACAATGCAGTGCAGCTGAGTTCATGGTAGTTCAGTTCATGGAATTTAGTCAGTTTTACTGGGAAACTTTTACAGGGAGAGGTTGAAGAGAGAACAAGCTAGATGCAGGTGAAGACATATCAAGCCAGAAAATAAGAAGCCAAAAGATTACAACATATTATCAAAGTTTAGTATGAAGGCAAACAGAGCAATTCTGTAAAAGCTGAGAAGCCAGTTTGAAACAGTCAGCTTGGATAGGAGTTTGAACCAAAACAGCTCAATTTAACCAGTGAGCCAGAACTCAGAAAGAGCTAGAAAGGGTGAGCTTACTCAGCAGTAAGTTTCAGAGGCTGAAAACATTCTAGGCCTAGGTAAGACTGTACTGGTTAGAAGCTTCCAGGACTAGGCCTAGGTTAGCAGTTAGAGGCAGTAAGCCTCTGAGACAACAATGACCTCAGGCAAATTAAGTTACTTTTACATACTACTGTTCCACTAGAGGAACATAGAAATACAATGACTCTTAATTACAGCCTACTATAGTTATATATCATCCAAGTAGTCTTCATTAAAGAAGCTTCTTCCTCCAGCAGATGAAAACAAATACAGACCCACTGCCAGGCATTAGGCATAGTAGGAGACCTTTGGACACTCAACCCTGAATTGGAATGTCTCCATCAGATCCCTTCTCTTGGGACTCAGGAACCATGTGGAAGATGAGGCAGAAAGAATACAAGAGCCAGAGGAGATGGAGCACCCTGAGAAAACGAGGCTTTCTAAACACAACAGGATCTACATATGAACTTAAAGAGACTGAGACTGTGCACAGGACCTGCACAGGTCTAAGCCAGATGAGCTCCTAAGATCTGTAAGAAATGGACACAAGGACTGGAGAGATAGTTCAGCCATTAAGAGCACTCTCTGCTCTCCCAGAAGTCCTGAGTTCATTTTGAGAAATGGGACCATCCCAGACTAGAAAGAAAAACAACTGGACCTTGAATAAGGGCCAGCTAAGAAAAAAGAAGAGTCAGACAATTAGGGCTACTAAACCTTGAGTAGAGCCCAGAACAGATGGCCCTCCTCAGAAGACAGGATGAGCTTATTTTAAGATAAGAAACCTGGGGCAGGGAGGACTGCCCTTGGAAGAAGCTGTAAGCTGCCAGCTGCAAAACTGCTATCTTTTCTTCTGACTAGTCAATGTAAAGATATATGTGTGGCCTGATTTTTAGGTATAAAAACTCTGTGCTTTGTATGCTTGGGGTTGTCTCCTGCCTTGAAGGGGCGACCCTCATCACGATCTGAATAAACTGCCTCTTGCTTTTGCATGGAACCGCGGTATGTGAGTCTCTTTGGGAAGGGAGCGGTACGGAGTCCCTGCATTGGGAGTGCAGGTTTTGCAATTTCCCAGGAATTGCATGGTGGCTCACATCCATCTACACTGGGATCTGATGGTCAGTTCTGGCATGCATGTGTACTTGTAAATAGAGCACTCATATACAAAAATAATAAATTAGAAAAAGTAGACACACAGCCCATCACTAAATGGTAACCACTTGCAAATGAAAAATTAGTTCCCTCCAAATGAGTCTCACCAGGGAAACATACTGTTGCATGCCCAACAGTAGATGGCCAATAGAAAATTAACTCAATGAATGCCATTTGGAGATTCATTGTCTCATAATCTCATGTCAGAGCTTTTTCTTCCTTCTTCCTTTTCATTTTTTTTTTTAAATTTTACATCTTTTAGTTTTTTTTTTTTATTTTACTCCACAGGTCCCTTGTATGTGTAATATGTTCTCTTGCTTTGCAATTCTGTGGTATTCCTGAATGTATGAACAAGCAGGTCTCTGCATCTTTATCTGTTTCTTTTGCCTTTGAGGGAGGGGGACTGTTTTCCTTCTGTTTATCTGGTTTGTTTAATTCCAGGAGTTTTGTTATATCTTATTAGTTTTTATTTTATTTCATTTTTTTATTATGTCTAAAAGCCTGTTTGCTTTCTAATTTAGAGACAGAAATGAGGTCAATCTGGATAGAAGGGGAGGCAGAGACAAACTGAGAGTAGTAAAGGGAAAGAAACTGTAAGTATAATATATGAAATATCTATTTTTTAAAATTTTTTATTAATTACACTTTATTCATATTGTATCCCCCCATAAGCCCCTCCCTCCTCTCCTCCCAATCCCACCCTCCCTCCCCTTTATGCATGCATGCTCCTCCCCAAGTTCACTGATAGGGGAGGTTCTCCTTTCTTTCTTTCTGATTGTAGTCTATAAGTTCTCATCAAAAGTGGCTGCATTGTACTCTTCTGTGGCCTGGTAAGGCTGCTCCCCCCTCAGGGAGAGGTGATCAAAGAGCAGGCCAATCAGATTATGTCAGAGGCAGTCCCTCTTCCCATCACTATGTAACCCACTTGGACACTGAACTGCCATGGGCTACATCTGTGCAGGGGTTCTAGGTTATTTCCATGAATAATCCTTTGTTGGAGTATGAGTCTCTGGGAAGTTCCCTGTGTTCAAATTTTCTTGTTCTGTTGCTCTTCTTGTGGAGTTCCTGTACTCTCCAACTCTTGCTATTTCCCACTTCTTACCTAAAATTCCATTCACTCTGCCCGACAGTTGGCCATCAGGCTCAGCATCTGCTTTGATAGTCTGTAGGGCAGAGGCTTTCAGAGGCCCTCTGTGGTAGGTTCCTAGATTGTTTCCTGTTTTCTTCTTCTGGCTTTCAGAAGCCCTCTGTAGCAGCTTCCTAGGTTGCTTCCTGTTTTCTTCTTCTTCTGATGTCCATCCTCTTTGCCTTTCAGGATGGAGATTGAGCATTTTAGTTAGGGTCCTCTCTTTTGCTTAGTATGTTTAGATGTACCGATTTTAGTGGGTTTATCTTATGTTGTATGTTTATATCAGTGAGTATATACCGTGTGTGTCTTTTTGCTTCTGGGACAACTCACTCAGGATGATCCTTTCCAGGTCCCACCATTTACCTACAAATTTCATGATATCCTTATTTTTCATTGCTGAGTAATACTCCATTGTATAGATGTACCACAATTTCTGCATCCATTCTTCAGTTGAGGGGCATCTGGGCTGTTTCCAGCTTCTGGCTATTACAAAAAAAGCTGCCATAAACATGGTTGAGCAAATGTCCTTTTGTGTACTTGAGCCTCTTTTGGATTATGCCTAGGAGTGGTATGGCTGGATCTTGAGGAAGCGCTATTCCTAGTTGACTGAGAAAGCACCAGATTGAAAAATCTATTTTTGAAAAAAGTAAAACATTAAATTTGAAGAGACACATAGTACCTTTCAGTCTTTCTCAGTGTACAACTACACATATAAATCCACTTTGTTCAGAACAAGACACAGTACTATTTAGTTACCATGCTAATCTACTGATAAATTCATTAAGTTTATGATACATGGTCTATTACTGAATAATACATATTTCAGGAGATAATATCTAATTTTCTTCTCTTTTAGATGCTTATTGAGCCATCCATTCCATACTCTACCAAAACAATTACAAATGATGGGTAGGTTATAGGCAATATCTTTGAACTGTATTACACTGAAAAGAAAAACCAAGCTGCAGAATTTTATTTTATATAAATTCTTTGGGGCAATGGAGAGATAGTTCAATGAGTAAAATGGTGACCTCTTCCAAAGGACCTAGGATTAGTTTTCTCAGCAATCACATGTTAGCTCACAACTGTTACTCTAGTTTCAGAGGATCCAGTTCCCTCTTCTGATATCTGATATATGTTGCACAGACATACATGTAGTCAAAACATCCATATACATTTAAAAAAAATAAAAATAATTTTATGTAAGCATGGTAGCAAACACCTAAAATCCTAGCACTTGGGAAGCTGAGGCAAAAGAACCTTGAGTTCAAGGCCAACCTTCATTATACAGTTAGATCCTATTTAACAGATTTTTTTTTAAATGAGGGGTATAGCTCAGTGGCAAAGTATATGATTAACATACATGGAAACCTAAATTTCTAAGGAATACCAAAATTTAACATTTCCTTCAGAAAAAAAAAAAGAAAAACATAAAGTACAAAAGAAAGCATCTGGCAGAATGCACAGAATCTCAAGGTGTAGAGTAACTTATCCAGCAACATGGCTGCTCTGGCAAGGGATAACATTCAAAGACTTAGCTTTGTGAGAAGATCTGTGAGATCCAACTGGACTACAGGCAGGCCCTTAGTATACACCTTTATTCCCTCTGGTCAGAATATAGACACACCTTTAGTACACGCCTTTAATCCCAAACAACGTCTTTTACTGGAGGGACAAAGCTCAAATCAGAGAAAGATTTGACAGCATGACTCAGAGATAAGATACACCCAACTCTCAAGAGAACAGACAGGAGAGAGAAGAGTCCAGAGAGAGTCGGAGTAGTGAAGTACAGAACAGGAACACTGCAGAGTTTGTGCAGTCAATACAGTACAGTTCAGAGCAGTTCGACTGTTCAGGGCAGATGGTTCAGAGCAGTTCAGTTCATGGGGTTCAGAGGCAATTTTCCAAGCAGAACAATTCAGTCAGAAGCTGAGAGAAGCCAGTTTTTGAATCAGTTATTTTGGAGAGGAGCTTGAGCCAGATCACTGAGTTGAATCAGCCAGCCAGAGTTCAGAAAGAGCTAGAAAGGGTGAGCTTATTCAGCAATAAGTTTCAGAAGCTGAAGGCATTTTAGGCCTAAGTTAGCAGATGGAGGCTGGAAGCTGAAGCCTTCAGGGTCCGGGCTTGCAAAAGTCTAGATTGAACGGAGGCTAGATGTTTCCAGGCCTAGGCCTAGAGACTGTTAGAAACGCTCTGGGCTCAGCTCAAGCCATCTATTAGCGAAGTTTGGGAATCTCATCTCAGCTCATCATCAGAGGAAATAAAAACATTTACACCAAAGAATGGAATCTTAATGCTGAATACTTATAGTCATGCTCTTTCAAAATAATGTTTAGTAATATATTCTATTATGTAAAAATTCAGTAAAATGAACACATTGCTTTGATAGTCTGAAGGGCAGAGGCTTTCAGAAGCCCTCTGTGGTAGGTTCCTAGGTTGTTTCCTGTTTTCTTCTTCTTCTGATGTCCATCCTCTTTGCCTTTCCAGATGGGGATTGAACATTTTAGTTAGGGTCCTCTCTCTTGCTTAGTTTCTTTCGATGCACAGGTTTTAGTGGGTTTGTCCTATGTTGTATGTCTATATGAGTGAGTAGAGTGAATGGAATTTTAGGTAAGAACTGGGAAATAGTAAGAGCTGGAGAGGACAGGGTCTCCACAAGGAGAGCAACAGAACAAGAAAATTTGAACACAGGGAACTTCCCAGAGACTCATACTCCAACCAAGGACTATTCATGGAGATAACCCAGAACCCCTGCACAGATGTAGCCCAGGGCAGTTCAGAGTCCAATTGGGTTACATAGTAATGTGAAGAGGGACTGCCTCTGACATAATCTGATTGGCCTGCTCTTTGATCACCTCCCTCTGGGGGGAGCAACCTTACCAGGCCATAGTAGAGGACAATGCAGCCACTTTTGATATGAACTGATGGACTAAGATCAGAAAGGAGAGGAGAACCTCCCCTATTAGTGGACTTGGGGAGTGGCATGCAAGCAAAGGGAGGAGGGAGGGTGAGATTGGGAGGGGAGGAGGGAGGGGCTTATGGGGGGATGCAGAATGAATAAAGTGTAATTGATGAAAAATTAAAAAAAAATGAACACATTGATTCTTAATAGCAAACTCAAAGCTTTTATATTATATAATCGATTGCAACCTCATTTACAAAGTTTGTATGGACTAGTAATCTGATATATTCATTTTGAGCCTGCTTTAGAACATTTATTCAACATTTGATATATCAATTAATAAATGTATTGCAATGTATTTTAAATTTCAATAGATGTGAAATCTGAATTCTTACAATTGTCATACTTTTACTGTAATTAATCTTGTACTAAATTAGAACGCTCAGAAGCTTTACTCTAAAATCTTCTATATGTGTGAATATTGAGACATGGGGTCAAACACTTAACAATCCTTCCATCAAGTCATGTAGCCTTCCCTTGAACTTTGGCAAGCATTGCACTATGACAACAAGAAGACACCAGTATGAACGACGTAGTTAAGGACTACAGTTCAGGGATAAAATGCAGTGCAGTCTCTTTGCTCATGCATCCTCTCGGCTTTGAGGTCATGACACTTTGGGATTCAGTATTCTCAGCATGCTGTGCTGCCCGATTGCTTTCCTGTTCAGAAATCTTTTCTGCTGACAGCTCATTCTTAACTGTGTCCTTCTATATAGCCATAAGGCATAGACACAATGCATCGGCTTCTTGCAATCTGGGCTACATTGTGAATAAAACCTTGTTTTGTAAAAAGAAAAAGAAAGTCAGTTTCTAAAGATGGGAAGGGTCTGATAAGGAACAGAGAGACAGATTACTATCAACTTTTAATTATAAACCATAAATAAGTGTGGACATCGGTTGTTTTCAAAAAATGAAAATTCCAACCATTCTGTTTTACCAATAAAGACTCAGAAACTAGATGCTGGGTTGAAAACCTGTTAGCTCAGAGAGGCAGAGAAAGCACCCAGCTGACCTTCCCTCTCAGCTCAGGTCTGAATGGAAAAGATCCAAAAGGCTCAGTAGCTGACAGCCAGGAGGAAAAGCCCAATAAACCCAAGGCCAAAGTCTTGCTAACTCAAAGCCCAAAAGGGCCCAAAAGCCAGAGAGCTAAAGCCCCTTCTATACAGTGTCTTAATTACCCTTTAACTCAAAGTCCCTCCTACTCTTTAATCCCTGTCAGCTGGTTTCTTGCTCCAACTCTTGACCTATAAGTTAACTTTATTAAATCCTGTGTACAGAAAGATCTTGGATTAAAGGTGTGTGCTAGGGATGGCTGAATCACAACATAATCACCTGTTTATACAACAAACAGAAAGTTCTTGAATTAAAGGTGTGTGATAGGGCTCAACCACACCAAAGAAGAAACAGGGCCTTACAGTTCACAATTTGGGTGCCCACAATGGAGTCAAATACCCTGCAACAGACATCTAAAGTATAACATGTAAATGAAGCCAACAATGCTGTGGAAATTTAGTATAATAAACTTTGAGAAGTTTCCTAGGATGGCCTTGAACTCACAGAGATCCTGATACATTTTTTTCTCCAGAGCAGCAGGATTCAAAGTAACAAGTCCACTTCTGGCCCTTCCAATCCTTTCAAAATATGCTACTCCCTGGTGAGTAAGCCTTCAAATATATGAGCCTATAGGGGTCATTCTTATTCAAACCACCAATTAACAATCTTAATGTTATTTTCTTCAAGGTTAACACATAGAAGATGGCAGTTTAAATTTACACAGTACATTCCTGTATCTTCGGAAAACATGTAACTGAGCCAACAATAGATGTCTGTTTTAGAAAAGTGCAGAAGGCATCAATAAGATAAAAACTCATTTGGCCTAATATTGTGTCTGATTCCAGACCAAATATGAGATATATTTGTTTTGCTAATGCTACTTTAAAAATATGAAAGCATTTTCTCCTTGTCTATGACAAAGGTACTAGAGACAGAATGTGATCAAACTAGTAGCCCATTCTTTCCAACCTCCCATACAAGCCCATAGAGGGGCAAGTAGGACAAGACACAGCATTAGGGTATCTTATGAAGAAATTATTATTTGAAATCCATTTCAGCTTTTGTGTATGCTATAATATATTGCATAATTGTGTTTGTAGTTTTCAGGCAAGAGTTGGATACCATACTGCTTGGAGATGCCTGTTCCCTTATCTGCAGTAAACATACTGCTTGGAGATGTCAGAGACCACCTGTGGAAACTCATCAACCTGCCTCAACTTGACTGTTTCCTTACCTGCGGTAAACATACTGCTTGGCAACAGCAGAGATGTGCTCACAGAACCGTGGCTTATCACAAAATGTTTCAGGCCCCTGGCGGAGAAGAATTTGTAATTTTTCACCCACCCTACTTTCTCATCCTGAACCCTTTATAAAAGCTGATTCTGCTCAGTAAAGTTAGTCCTTGACAAGCACCTGTTTGCTTGGACTCATTCTTTTCTCTCAGCTCATCTTTTCACAGGTTCGGATTCTCTTCTATCCCCCGGAATAACAAGCTCCGTTGGCCAGAGCACCAGTGGATATACTCATTTATAAGTGGATAGTAGACATATAATATAGGATAAACCTACAAAAATCTGTACACCTAAAGAAGGTGAGCTAGGAGAACCCTGGATAAGATGATCAATCCTTATTCAGAAAGACAAATGGGATGGACAGAAGAAGAAGGAGAAAACAATAAACAGCACAGGAGCCTACCACGGAAGGCCTCTGAAAGACTCTACCCAGCCCTGTATAATAAAAAGCAGATAATGAGACTCATAAACAAACTTTGGGCAGTGTGCAGGGAATCGTAGGGAAGAAGAGGGAGATAGTAAGACCTGGAGGGGATAGGAGCATCACAAGGAGAGAAGCATAACCAAAAAATATGGGCCCAGGGTCTTTTCTGAGACTGAAACTCCAACCAAGGACTATTCATGGATATAACCTAGAACCCCCTGCTCAGATGTAGTCCATGGCAGCTCAGTATCCAAAGGGTTTCCCTAGTAAGAGCAACAGGGATTGTCTCTGACATGAACTCGGTGGCTAGCTCTTTGACCCTCTTCTCTGGATGGGGAAGCAGCCTTGCCAAGCCACAGAGGAGGACAATGCAGCCAGTTCAGATGAGACTGGAAAAGCTAGGGTCAGATGGAAGAAGAGGAAGACCTCTGCTACCCATGGACTTGGAGAAGGGCATAGGAGGAGATGAGTGATGGCGAGTAGAATTGTGAGGGGAGGAGAGAGGGGGCTACAGCTGGGATAAAAAGTGAATAAACTGTAATTAATATAAAAAATAAAAATTTAATTTAAAAATACTCCAGTGGAGATGCTAGAGAGATGGCTCACTGTAAAGAGTAATAGCTGTTCTACCAACACCCATATGGCCATCTCTAGCTCCAATTCCAGGGGATCTGACACCATCACATAGACATACATGCCAGCAAAACACTAATGCATATAAAATAAAAATAAATAAATCTTAAAAACAATGGGAAAGTTATGGATTTCAAGCTATCAAAAACTGTACCATTTATGAAAAATTTGTTTAAAAAATATCACAGGCTATTTTTCTCTGTTATTACAGGTTAGAGTGGATTGGAGACAGCCCAGGGTGTACTGATGGGATATGGGCATTTTGTCCTTCACCAAGCCAGGTAATGCCAGTCACACAAGTATCTGTAACTTCATATCCTAAAGACTTGGCAAACTCATCAGGTCTCTGAGAACACTAGATACACTATATATGTGCACAAATATACATTCAAGCAAAGCACTCATACAAAAATTAAGAATAAATCTAAAAAAAAATCACTCACATAACTTTCAGTGATGCTGGGACATTATTATTATTATTATTCAATGTTATACCATCACAAAAACAAGCACCAGTGAGTTATACCTTTAAATGTTAAAAAATAAGGTCCAGCAATATTTTAGGTAATTGGACTGAAGAATTCGATACTATGATGGAGCAGCTGAGAGTGGCCATTATCACAGTAAATTCTACCAGAGTGGACGCAGGACTAGCCACAGGATTATCATCATGGATTGCTGCAGCCATGAATCATCTGAAGGAATGGGCAGGCATGGGAGTGTTAGCAGGCCTTCTGGTGTTGGTCTCCTTGGTTTGCCTGTGGTGTATATGCAAGATTAGAGTCTCACAACAGCGTAATGCAGCCATGATCATTCAGGCCTTTACAGCCATTGAAGCAGGACAGTCTCCCCAAGCATGGTTGGTAACCATAAAAAGCTAAAATGTTACACTCAGGATGCGCTCAGGGTCAGCCGCTTTCGATCCAGAGAAGAGCATGTCTGATTGCATGCGGGTTGATGCCCCAGGTCCCGCCTCTGAGAAAAAAGTATCTGGCAGGTCTGATGTTCTTTGGGTGGATGACACCTAAATGAACATTGGTACAAAGTCCCAATTTATTTCTAATATCAGAGATCAGACCTCTACTCTTGCCTGATGCGTCTAAAACAAAAAGGGGGAACTGTAGAGAGCTGTGTAATGCCGCGCCTTAAAGATGGAGCTGGTTTCTGCCTTTCACCTTCCCGATGGTGAGTGCTCTCTGTCACAAACAACTCCATATTTGGCTAAGGCTGAGGATCTGGCTTGCTTCTCTGTATGTGGACCTATCTGCATTGCCCACAAGGCACACTGGGGTTGGCTACCCAGAGGCTATTTTAAGCTGTGGGCTGGCTTTCCCCAGGGTCAGAAGATTGTTCAAGGTTCCTGAATAAACTGCATTGAAAAGAAAAAAATTAGAAAGAAGGAGAGGAGGACCTCCACTATCCATGGACTTGGGGAGAGGCATGCATGCAGAAAGGGGGGGAGGGTGGGACCAGGAGGGGAGGAGGGAGGGGCTTATGTGGGGATACAAAAGGAATAAAGTGTAATTAATAAAAGTTAAATAAAAAATTAAAAAAATAAGGTCTATATAAGATTCAATATATATCATACTTTAAAAATCTTGATATAAAAATACAAAATTACAAATTATTTATATTTTAACTGGAACAAAGATGCAAACTTTTAAACAGATTAAAAAAAAAAAGACATGGTAATATGGGCATGGTGGTGCATATATTTAACCCTAGCACTGGAGAGGCAGAGGCTGGTAGATCTCTGCGAGTTCAAAGCTAGCCTGGTCTACACAGAAAGTTTCAGGCCAGCCAAGGGCATGTGGTGAGACTTTACCTCAAAAACAAAAGACAACCTACACAAAGTAGAACACTGACAGCAGATATTATAATCCAATAAGTAATATTTGTATGTCATTCATACACACACACACACACACATGATGAAGTGATCAAATATGACATCATAAAAATAAATATGGTTAATAATTTTATGGGGAGGCTAGAGAGATTGGTCAGCAGTTCAAGCACCTGATGCTTTTTCAGAGGACCTGGGTTTAATTTCCACCAGCACCCACATGGTGACTCAGACCATCCAGAACTCCAGATCTAGGAGATCTGATGCCCTCTTCTGGCCTTCACCAGCATGTACACAGTGCACACATAAAGCAAAACATTAATATACATGAAATTAAGTTCTTTAAAAAATAAAAAAAAAACTTATTAAAAACTACTCAATTTTATACATTAGGGAACTGAAAATTAATTTTAACAATTGTATAGCATTATTCTCCTCTCAGACTGGCAAGAATTTTAAGGATTGAGATGACTACATAGTAAATAAGCAAGCCTAATGGACTTCTGCAAGTACAATTGAATTTACCAGACAATGAAAGACTCCCAGGAGCCTATCTAGATGGGGAGACCCCGCTTCCCAAGGAACAGTGAGACCAGCCTTCGGATGCAAGCCGCAAGAGGTTTATTTTGATACACGGGTACCCGGGGCGACCAAGCCTATCGGAGGACTTGCGCGCCTCTCGGTTGGGGTGACAGGTTTTTATAGGGCTCGGGAGCAGGAGGCGCGGTTACAGAAGCGAGAAGCATAGTTACAGGGGTCTGATTGGGTGGTTTGAACAAAGCCGTAGTTAAGTCACGTACCCAGAACAGGGAAGGCGGGAAGGCAGATTGTGAGCAGGGTCAGCATTATGCTAGGACTTTATTCTTTCATTCCCCCATTTTTCTTCTAGCTTAGAATGGAATCCTTCATTCTGCAGGTCTAGGGAGAGTCAATCTCCGTCTCCAGCTGCTTGAGTTGATGATACTGCTGGGTTAGCACTAACGTCTGTATGACGGAGAGCCGGTCCTTCATAAACTGAACTAACCTATTTAGAATGCAAGGCCCGAAAAGTAGAATTAAAAGAATTATAATTAAGGGGCCCATGAGAGAGGAAACAAGAGTGGTGAACCAGGGGGCCTTATTGAACCAGCTTTCATACCAACTTTGTCTTTCATTGAAGAGCTTTTCTCTCTGATTAAGTCTCTCTCTAAGTTTGGCCATATTGTCTCTGACTAGTCCGGTGTGATCGGCATAGAAACAGCACTCCTCTTTTAGAGCCACACATAGTCCTCCCTCTTGCAAAAAGAGGATATCTAGCCCTCTACGGTTCTGTAGAACTACCTCAGACAGTGAGGTCAAGGATTTCTCCAAGGCACTTACTGATTCTTCTAACGCCTGTAGATCGGCATGCATAGCTTGTTAAAGTTGTAGGAACTGATGGGTCGCTGATAGGGTGGTGGCCCCAGTCCCAATCCCTGCGGCTATGCCCCCAACCGTTAGTCCCCCCAGCATTATTGCCAGGGAGCCCCTTTTGACTTAGCATTTCAGCCTGCTAGGGGGGATTTGGGCGTAGATCCGTCTTCTGGAGCTTCTTCGAGCTGACCGTTGGACCGTAGGCATCAGGGGCTAGGAAGGCTGAAATGCCAGTCAAAGCCTGGGCAATGGGGAAGTCCCAAGCATCTGGTTCGTTGATCCACCCGAAGAGGCAGGGAGCAATCATGTCAGTTTCCAGGAAGTCCAGATCTCAGCTTGCAGTCCACAGCTGATCCCGGACAGAGTTAAACAGGTGAAGATCTGCTGAGACAAATTCAGACTGGAGACAGGAGTTAAAATTTGTCTATTAAATGGGAAAGATCAGGGAAAATCTCATCTGCGATCCTTTTGAGCTATGCCAGATCCAGGTCACATCCCTGAAACTCATATGAAATTTTAGTACACAAAAGGAAATATACATAATTTTAAATACTCAGAAAAGTAACATATCAGCAAATCAAACATTTTGAGAGGAACAGGTAAAACTGCATCCCACTGAATGAGTATCAGTTAGCTGTTTGTTTTATAACTTTTATACACAACCTAAGTGTGTCCACAGTAACATTTTTTTTTCCTTCTGTGGGCATAGCTGTTTGTAATTAGTCACGAATGAAGCTTGGCTATTTTTATACACTCAGCATATACTTTTAGTTTTCACTTTTACTTTTATGTTTACACTGGAAAGTTAGGCAGAAATACATTACTGGCTTTTAGTGCTAAACCCTGGATGCTTGGACTTTCCTTAACAAAGCAACTAGAAGGAATAGGTTTAGGATATTTCTGTGTCAAAATCTACCCCAGAAATGGCAGATATTAAGAATACCATACTAAAAGCTATGACTTTTGGGTCAGATACACACATTAAACAGATGTTTTTAAAATAACGAGAAGCACCTTTAGTCTATCTTCAGAAGCCAACAAAGGAAATTAAAATCTTAACCTGGTGACTGAATAATAAGCAGTTATTGCTCCATCAACTTATCAGAACTCTATTGATCAATGTCAACACTCTGAACTTTTAAAATTTTATAACATAAGCACAACAGTAGCAAAGGGGGGAGAAATTTAAAATATTTCCCATTTTTAATCTGCTTTAATTATCTCTTTATAACTTATAATTATATCTTTAAAAAACTACTTAGACTCTCCAATCTTTTGAATTTATCAACCCTGAAACATTTTTTTAAACTAAATAATAACACTCTAGATTTTTACAACCTAAACTCCTGTATTCTCAGACCCTATGTAAGCTCCACTTATTTATCTTAAGACATGAGTCCTGTGAGCAAGGCAAACCTGTCTTTTTTCTAAATAAGGTATCTAGTACTCTGTGGTTCTAGCTAATGAGCTGATCAATGAGCTAACAGTCGATCTAATTGTCTTTTCTCTAGCTGCAAAGCTACCGTAAGCTTAGCATAGCCGTCAAGGTGTTCAGAGACCTGAGAAGGATAAATTATAAGCTAAATAAATACCAATCCATGTGCCAATCAAAATGACAGGGATGACTAGTTAGCCCATTACCTAGGCAGTGTCCCTGGCTCCTGTGTTTCAGCATCCTGAACAGACGCAGTTCTGCCAGGCACATAAGATGAGAGACTGTTTCTGTGGAGAAAGAAACGAGAGAATGGCCTCACCTCGCCCTTAGCAACGTGAAACATTGACTCCAGGTGTCCACAGTTTTGGCTGGGCCTTAGCAGTGGGCCAGTTGAGGCAGTATTGCCCAGTGGTTAGCATACCACAATCCAGAGTAGCATTCATCTGTCGTTGTGCCCAGCCTCAGCCAATTGTGGGTCTCCAGATTGGGAGAAACATCACTTCACACATGGGGGCAGGTACAAGCTCATGGATGATTCATTTCAAGAGTCTGTTCTCAGGAGGCAGTCTTTCTCATGTCTGCTCATACTCTTTTTTTGTGAGCTCTCTCTCTCTCTCTCTCTCTCTCTCTCTCTCTCTCTCTCTCTCTCCCTCCCTCTCTCTTTCTCTATCTTTATCACATTTGAGCACAGTCAATCCCAGTCTTTCATTGTTAGATAATTTACTTATACATTTTCTATATGATAAAAATCTTTTTGTTTTGTCCCAGAGAATATTTGCTTTCCCCCAAAGACAGACAGATGAGAATTAACAGAATATAGCAGGCTGTACTCTACATACACGGTACAGTGATTATATTGCAAGCAATCAAGCATATTTAATCATTAACCCAGTGCTTTTATCCAACAAACATCTACGTCATAGGTCATCTGGGCAAAGTCTTGCAGTTAAAATAAGTGGCATAAGAACAAAGAGGTGCTAAACAAACTGGACTATTCTCTTTTAATTTTTAATTTATTATTTATATAGAATTTATTCACTTTGTATCCCAGTTGTCCTTAATTCTTAGCTGTTGTTTGTAGCTGAGCAAGTCTTTTCTGAGCTCTTTCTAAACATCTTCTGTAATAGGAGTGGTCATTCTGAGGTCTCTAGCCCCTTCCTCATAAGCTATACAAAGCTCCTGTAATCTCCTTATCTTATCCCAAGGAGTCATGTCCATGTGACCAAGTCTTTCTAGGAAAGAAAGTTAGTTTGAATCCAGTAATTTCTCTAAGGTCTAATTCCTATCTGAGTGCAGCAATCTGGGTCTGAATGTGGAAACTCAAACAATTCCTAATATCATTTGATATCCATAAGCTTACTAAAGTTTTTCAGGGAACAATTAGCACAAAAGGCCTCTATAAATTAAATTTCTTGTTCAGGGTTCATTACCTTTGCAGCCTAATATCATTTGATATCCATAAGCTTACTAAAGTTTTTCAGGGAACAATTAGCACAAAAGGCCTCTATAAATTAAATTTCTTGTTCAGGGTTCATTACCTTTGCAGCCTAGAAGAATGTTCCTCCATACTGGTTGTATCTCCCAGTCCTCCTAAAAATCTTACCAATTGCGTTGACTATGGCCGAATTAAAGGAAAAATGATGGAGTCACAGTAAGAAACAAGGCAGGCAGAAATAAAGGAAAAGCAATGCCCTTTGTGGACTGGTAATCCAGAGATGTTTTCTCCAGGGTGACAGTGCTCCAGCAGCTTGAACTGTGTCAAGCAGCTGCTTCTGCAAGCACATCATCCTTGACACCTAGGTTCAGCAAGAGATACCCTGCTGCATAGATTGTGGGAAGGGGAACATAACACACTAAAAAATTAAGGTGGCTCACGGGTTGTTTCTGGATGCAAGGTCATAAAGAAGCCCAATACAGTTTTGAAGTGTTGAACAAACAAGCTCTTACATTTTTATTGTTGGCTTTACAGTATGAATTTCTAGGTAAAGTGTTCAGGATTGGAGCTGTGTGAAGACCCTGACCCCACATTTGTATTTAGAGACCAGTAATGTTGCACAGTCTCATGCTGTGCACAGGCCTCTGAATGACCTCTTTTTTTTTCTATTAATTTACTTTAAAATTGTATTTCCCCTCCTGCCTCCCTCCCCAGTCCCTCACTCTCACCTCATCTCTTCCAGTCTCCTCCCTTTCTACTCAGACAACATGAATCCTCACATGTATATCAACCTTCCAGGCTGTATCACAATGTAGTAAGATTAGGTACCTCTTCTCCCAATGCAGTTAGACCCAGAAGCCCAGTTAGGGGAAAGGGATTCAAAGGCAGGCAACACCTTTCCACACTGGGTCCTTCTGTTCCCTGACTCTTTCCTATGACTCTTTGTGCACTGCCCAAAGTTGGCTGTGAGTCTGAGCATCGGCTTTGATCCCCTGCTGGGTGGAAACTTTCAGAGGCATTTTATGGAAGATGCCCATCATGTTTCTTCTCATCAACATCGATTGTCTGTTCTATTTGCCATTCTAATTGGGGATTAAGCATCCTTCCTAGGAATCTGCTCATTATTTAGCTTCTTTAGGACAGTGGATTGTAGTATGATGATCCTGTATTATATGCTAATATCTGCTAATATTCTCAATAGAAGAATATCAAATGGCAGAGAAACACTTAAAGAAATGTTCAATGTCCTTAGTCATCAGAGGAATGCAAATCAAAAGGATCTTGAGATTACACCTTACACCCATAAGAATGGTTAACATCAAAAACTCAAATGACAACACATGCTGGAGAGGATGTGGAGAAAGGGGAACCCTCCTCCATTGCTGGTGGGAATGTAAACTTGGACAACCACTTTGGAAATCAGGCTGGTTCTTTCTCAGACTGATAGTGCTACCTCAAAATCCAGCTATACCACTACTAGACATATATCTAAAATATGCTCAAGTATACAACAAAGACATTTGCTCACCATATGGATAGCAGCTTTATTCATAATAGCCAGATCCTGGAAACAACCCAGATATTCCTCAATTGAGGAATGATTTAAAAATTGTCATACATTTACACAATAAAATACTACTCATCAATTAAAAACAAGGAAATCATGAAAATTGCAGGCAAATGGTGGAATCTAGAAAAGATCATCCTGAATGATTTATCTGAGAAGCAGAAAGACACACATGGTATATACTCACTTATAAGTGGATATTAGACATATAATATAGGATAATCATACTAAAATCTACAGACCTAAAGAAGCTAAGCAAGAAGTAGGACCCTGGATAAGATCATCAATCCACATACAGAAAGACAAACAGGATTGACATTGGAAGAGGGAGAAGAAATGAAACAGGACAGCAGCCTACCACAAAGGGCCTCTGATAGACTCTACTCAGCAGTTTATCAAAGCAGATGCTGAGACTCATAGCCAAACTTTGGACAGAGTGCAGGGAATCTGATGAAAGAAGGAGGAGATAGAAAGACCTGGAGGGGACTGGAGCTCCACAAGGAGAGCAACAGAACCAAAAAATCCAGACACAGAGGTGTTTTCTGAGACTGATACTCCAACCAAGGAGCATGCATGGTGATAACCTATAACTCCTGCTGAGATGTAGCCCATGGAGGATCAGTGTCCAAGTGGGTTCCCTTGTAATGGGAACAAAGACTGTCTCTGACATGAACTGATTGGTCTGCTCTTTGATCACCTCCCCCTGAGGGAGGAGCAGCCTTACCAGGCCACAGAGGAAGACAAAGCAGCCACTCCTGATGAGACCTGATAGAGTAGGGTCAAATGGAAGGGAAGGAGGACCTCCCCTATCAGTGGACTGAAGAAGGGGCATGGGAAGAAAAGATGGAGGGAGGGCATAGAATTGGGAGGGGATAAGGGAGGGACTTATATCTGGGATACAAAGTGAATAAATTGTAACAAATAAAAAAATCTAAAAACTTCAAAAAATATTAGAATGTGAAAAAATATTTGGCAAAACTGAATCAAATGTAAAGTGTAAAATACAGTATGTATGAATGAGATAACGTACTTCTCTAAACTTTACTGCAGTGGTTGATTTATAATTAAGTGATTATTTTATGAACTCTGAACTATAGATATAATATTTATGATAATATTTATGAGGTATGTGTTACATGATTCACATGTCATACTGATTCACATGGGGGAAGTCATGGGATTGTGATAAAAATAATCTGACTCAGCAGTGTTGCTTTTATTTCAGGCTTCCTTCCTGCTCTGCTCCAGGCTGCAAGCTGCACACCCACTTCCATGCCCATACCAGGGCTGGCCACAAGATCCACCAGACATCCCTATCATCGCTTACTCAGGAGCTACTCTGTCACCTTGCTTGTTAGAGTTCCCACTTCGGGGCTCCCAGAAAAACACGTTTCAAGGTAAACTGGATTTTGCCCAAGAGCATGAATGTGCTTGGACTCATTTTCCCCTTTGCCTCTCCCAGCTTGCTCAACTTTGCACTCTGATGCAGGGTCTTCTGGTTTGCTGTGTGCTGTGTGTGTGTGTTGTGGGGGGGGGAACATAAGCAAGTAGGCACCCTGATCTTTTTCTAATGATATTTTACCTGCATGAGGCAATAATGAAAATAAGGAATTAAGTTTTTGATGATGTGTGCAAAAGATAAGTAGACTCAGGAATGGGTTGAAATCAAAGTATAAAACATGACAAAAATATAGTGCATGAGTATTAACAAAAAACAATAGCAGTCAGAAGTTGGGAAAAAAACTACTTTCAATCAAATTAGAAATGAGTACTTTTTTTTTCTATGTTACAAAATAAGATTAACAGCAATTAAAAACAAACTTGTCTACCTAGTTTAACATGATTGGACTTTAAAACTGAATAAACTTCAAAGCCTGTCACATAGCAGCACCCATTTTATACCAGTTACATGAAAAGCTCAGAATTAAGAACAAGGATACGACATGACTTAGGGGTCATGGTCTGTGACTCCCAACAAGCCAGGTTACACACCACACACACACACACACACACACGCACACACCCACCTCAAATAAGCCAATCAAAAAGAACCAAAATTAATTGTGAAATACAGAAAAAACAGATTTAGGGACCAATTTAGGGAGACAAAAAGAGCCAGTCCCCCTTCCCAACTTCATCTTTGGGATTCTGACAAGACATATCCATAGCTAATCAGTCCAGGCATGGTGTGGTCCCTTGTCCACCATGATTTTTAGCCCCTAGTCTCTTCAGAAATGGTAGCCTCAGCTAGCTTGTAAATGACTCTCCTGGAAACAAATTCCTTTTCTGGGTGCCTCCAGCCATCAGATATTTCTTCTCCAGGCAGAATGTTATTGGGAAAATTCTAATTTCTTGAGGTCCATTCTTTAAATAGTCTGATAGTCAAGTAGAGAAGCAGATTCATGTTTGGGTAGAGCTAGAGCCACTGGAAAGTCTAAAAGAACAGGGCTACTATCTGTAAATACTCTGCTCTAAATGTAATTGCAGTGTTTGTGATTGTAAGATTACATTATGAGCCATGTGCCTAAAATCATTAAAGAGTATGGTATCTCACTGATGTTGGCAGCTTTCCCATGAAAAAAAACACTGAACTGTGATAGTGAAAAAAAATGACTCAACCCTTATGTCTTCACTTGAGACTTTTTATCAAGGAGAGAGACTGAGAGATTTCTTGCCTTCCATGGTTCTCCAAGTACATAACACATTCAAGGTCACTGAGAATCAGGGGTCATTCCTCACCTTCACATCTGCCTCCCTGTTTTGGCACTTGCCATCCATCCAGAGGCTGTGACCGCCCCATGTCTATTTGCTTTGGTGGGTACAAGTTATACATTAACTAATTGAGTATTACTCTTTTTATGGCTGCAAGAGCTGAACTATCACCATTCGAAAGGAAGCTCTGAACTTAACCAAGATGTCTGTGAAAATGACAGCAGCCCTGCTCCTGCTCCTGCTACAGCTGAGTGTCTTCTTTGAATCTGGCAACAGTGGGAAGGTGCTGGTGTGGCCAATGGAATTCAGCCACTGGCTCAACTTAAAGACAATCCTGGATGAGCTTGTGAAAAAGGGTCATGAAGTGACTGTTCTGATACCTTCAGTTTCCCTTTCTTACAAGGCTGAAAACACATCTGCTATTGAGTTTGAGACTTTTCCTCCGTCATATCCCATGGCTGATTTAGAGAAACTTTTTCTGGAATCCATTAATAAGTGCCTTTACGAGCTGCCAAAGCAATCATTTTGGGGATACTTTTCAATGCTGCTTGAAATTATGTTGGCTGAGTCAGAATATTCTGAAAGTCTCTGCAAAGATGTAGTTTTTAACAAGGAACTCATGACAAAACTACAGAAATCAAGCTTTGATGTCGTCCTAGCAGATCCGTTCATACACTGTGGAGACTTGCTGGCTGAGATTCTCAAGACACCCCTAGTATACAGTCTCCGCTTCTTTCCTGGCTCCACATATGAAAAGTACAGTGGAGGACTCCCATTGCCTCCATCCTATGTGCCTGTTGCTCTGTCAGAATTGACCGATAGAATGACATTCATGGAGAGGGTGAAAAATATAATCTACGTCCTTTATTTTGACTTTTGGTTCCAAACATTTCATAAGAAGAGGTGGGATCAGCTTTACAGTGAAGTATTAGGTAAGTGTCATGTTCCCTTTAACTACAGTGTTCTAAATTTGCTGTGTCATTGAAGGTGTACTGGAAAGAGCAGTGTAGGGGCTGGAGAGATGGCCCGGCAGTTAAGAGCACCAGCTGCCCTTTCAGAAGTCCTGAGTTCAATTCCCAGTAACCACATCGTGGCTCACAACCATCTATACCTTCTAGTGCCCTCTTACAGCACTAATATGCACAAAATAAGTAAATAAAATCTTTTTCTAAAAAAAAGAAAGAAAGAAGAACAAGGTAGATAGTCCTAAGTAAAATAGTTTTTAAAAAAAACCTGTGAAATTACCTGGCAAATTTAAAGCATTGTAGAAAAGCCTGTGTCCCAATGGCAACCTTGAAATGCTTGTCTGAGTTACACAGAACACTTCAGAAAGGCATATACTCCTCGTTGGAACATCCTGCGTCAGTTCTAGAACTAGCAGTGGTGGTGTCCGAGGTCTGAGTAGGTTCAGGAGACCATTGCCCCCAGGGGCGAGACGTGCTCCATGCCAATTGACTAACTCCATGTTTTCCTCCAATTTTGAAAGTCATTTAAGGTTCTTAAATTACTTTTTTCCCTTTTTTCTTAAATTTTTCATCAATTACACTTTATTCCTTCTGCATCCCCCCATAAGCCCCTCCCTCCTCCCATCCCAATCCCACCCTCCCTCCTCCCTCTGCTTACATGCCACTCCCCAAGTCCACTAATAGGGGAGGTTCTCCTCTCCTTTCTGATCTTAGATCATTCAGGCCTTTACAGCCATTGAAGCAGGACATTCTCCCCAAGCATGGTTGGATACCATAAAAAGCTAAAATGATACGCTCAGGATGCGAGGCTAAGCACTGCACTCAGGGTCAGCCGCTTTGGACCCAGAGAAGAGCATGTCTGATTGCATGCGGGTTGATGCCCCAGGTCCCGCCTCTGAGAAAAAGGTATCGGACGGTCTGATGCTCTTTGGGTGGAGGACACCTAAATGAACATCTGTACAAAGTCCCAACTTATTTCTAATATCAGAGATCAGACCTCTACTCTTGCCTGATGCGTCTAAAACAAAAAGGGGGAACTGTAGAGAGCTGCGGAATGCTATGCCTTAAAGATGGAGCTGGTTTCTGCCTTCCACCTTCCCGATGGTGAGTGCTCTCTGTCACGAACAACTCCACATTTGGCTAAGGCCGAGGATCTGGCTTGCTTCCATGTATGTGGACCTATCTGCATTGCCCCCGTGGCACGCCTGGGTTGGCTACCCAGAGGCTATTTAAGCTGTGGGCTGGCTTTCCCCGGGGTCCAAGGATTGTTCAATGTTCCTGAATAAACTGCATTGAAAAAAAAAAAAAAGAAAGGCATATACTCACCTAGCAATGTGTTTTTTTTTTTGTTTTTTGTTTTTTGTTTCCCTAAGCAAGTTCATAGCTATTTACTACCTATTTTATGTCACCTTTTAACATATTATCATCCTCCTCCTCCTTCTTATCATCATCTAGTGTATTGGTTCAGAGGCTGTGTCCCTGCACACAAGTGGAATTCAGAGGACACATTGTGGAACACATTCTCTTATCCTTTATACATATGCTGAGGACAGAAGTATGTTTGCCGCCATTGCAAAGCCAGTGTTTTAACCCACTGGACCATCTGGATGATCCAGGAAATGTTGGTTTTAAACTCATTGAATGTCTTATTTGGTGACAGACATGCAGCTTGAGGCCTAACACAGATTCTAGCACAGTTATCTATGTAGCACGGAAATCATATCACTTTAGGCTGAATATTTTATTTAAAATTTCAAATATTTTCTGACCTTATATATGAGTTTCTTCACAGTTGTGACCATACATTGTCTCGCCTAGACAATGTAAGTTTATGAGTGCAGCTTTTTAGAAAATCCATATTCTCTCACTGTGTGTTCAAAATTCTCTTTTGAAGTTGTAATGGTGCCATACAATGGCTCAGCAGATAAAGGTACATGTTGCCTAGACGCTGAACACCTTACATATGTTCACAGGACCTAAGGAGTGATAGGACAATATGCCTTGGTAAAAATGTCCTCTGACCTATGACCCTAACATACACACACAATGCAAGTCAATGAATACCTTTTAAAATCCTATAGTATTGAAGTGTGGACATGGAAATTTTACTTGCACAGTTTTAAACAGTATCTTTTTTTTAAAAGGAAAAATTATAGGGAATAGATGCCACTTTTCATCTTCTAAGACTTGCTATCCTTTACTATCTGCAAACATACTTATACAACCCTAATTATTCTACAGTCTGTCATAATGTAAGAGGAGGACCAGGACAGGAAACTCAGGCATACTCAAAACTTCTCTTCAAGGTCATCCAGCATTACTTAGTAGGAACCTATCTCAAAATGAAATGCTAAAACAGAATCCCCACAAATGCTTACACTGGACTTTGCTGCATACACCTGCAGTCTCTGCAGTTGAGATGAGGAGGAAGGGATCTGGAGTTCAAGGTCACCTTTGGCTACATGGTGACTTGGGGACTACCCTGGGCTACATCCAACTAGCTCAAAACAATAGAAGACAGCACAAAATTCTCAGTTCACTTAGAGGAAGTTTTCAGCTGCTAAATATTGCAAGCCAAATGGATAGTTCCAAGGAAAGGTGCCACTCTCAGCATGAAAGGCCATAATCATAGATAATGGCAATTAATTAGATTTCAATGGTATAATTACACAGTTGGTAATCATGAATTACCAAGTCAAGGTGAGTTATAGATGCGGTATCTTCTCAGAAGTCACTCACTCAGTGACTTTATATATCTCTAAGCATAGGAATGAGCAACACACATATTACAAACTCTTATTAAACATGCACACACACATACATATGTACATGTACATACATATAAAGAGCTATTTTTCTTGTCAAACCACACACTTGTAAACATCTCTGGTGGCATTAGGAAGTGCGTTTCCAGAAGGCCTCCTAGCATACTCATTGCCACCTGACATTGTGTCATGGCTTACACCTTCACTCTTCCTTTAGGAAGACCCACAACACTCACAGAGACTATGGGGAAGGCAGATATCTGGCTCATTCGAACCTACTGGGATTTGGAATTTCCTCACCCTGTCTTACCAAATTTTGATTTTGTTGGTGGACTCCACTGCAGACCTGCCAAGCCCCTGCCTAAGGTAAATATATCCCACTTCGATTGCTTCTGTTGCTTTGTATTTTCAGCAAGAGTGATTGTTTTATATTCCTTCAGAATGCTTATGCCAAACTCAGCGAGTCATGTTAATCTAGGTAAAAAAACAGGTCAGGATAAATATCCATCGCAAGAGTCTACCTTTTCTTTATGGAAACCTGTGGGACTTCTGCAGACAGGAGCACTTAGAGTGCTCATTAACCTAGAGAAAATCTCAGCAGTTCCAGCAGAACAGACAGATAAGGGACAGGAACACCCCACAGGTAAGGTATACAGAGAAACAGAGTGTGCACAGGCTCACACCAAAACACCAGCAAGTCTACTATAAAGATTCACTGTGAGCAAGTAGCAGAACTGTGGAAATGGTACAGAGAGTAGGCCAAGTTCCTCCCACTTCTTTCCTGCTTTCTGCTCCTTCCCAGTTTCCTGCCCTCTGGCTCCTCCCATTGCACAACATTGTGGTTAGTTGCTTTATTTTGGCCTGTTTACACAAATCTGAGAGACAGGAGGCTTAGAATAAGTATCACAATGAAATATCAGGATTGAAACCAGAGAGTGTGGCATGGGGATAGGGGATAGATAATGGCAATTAATTAGATTTCAATGGTATAATTACACAGTTGGTAATCATGAATTACCAACTTAGCATTTGAATGAACAAGGATAAGGTGTATACATTTCAAAAGAACATTATACCAACAACTAACATAATACTACATGATGCAAGGAAAGTAGGTTTTTTTTCCTTCTCAAGTAAAGAGATGTTTCTGGAGAGCCCTCCTTTAGTTCTGCAATGACAGCAACACAAATCTGGTGTTATTCAAAAGAAGACATGACTGTTTTCAAATCTAATTGGGATGTGTATAGAAACTGCAAAGTCTAAAAACAAAAGGAAGATTCTGAAGTCCTGTGCAGGCCAGCACTGTTTACAGGACACTGTCTTTACATTAAGTCAATGAAAATGTCAGAAGGAGAGGTGTGAGGGAGGGAAAGAGTGAAGATAGAAAGTGAGTGCTGAGGTTGTAGCTCAGTAATAGAAAGCTGGCCCAAAATCCCCAGTGTACCAAAAAGAAGAAGAAGAATTAAAAAAAAAAAAAAAAAAGGAAGCAGAGGTGGAAAGCAGTTTACTCATAATGATTAGGAATAGTATAAATTACACTGAAATTATAGAAAAAACCTTTCAGTCTAATTATCAATGGTTTTGAACCTTTAGGATAGGAATTGTTCATCAAAAGCACTTGCTGCCTCTTATTAGATACTTATTTTTTTTTACACATTTGAATGTATAGATATGAGAAAATACATCAATGATACAAAATGCAGGCATGCTAGGTGATTCAGGGATGAAAGTCAAATTCAACAAAGCCTGAGAATCTAAGTTATATCCTGGGACCTAAATGATGAAAGAAGAAAGAGGAGGCTTAAAATTTGTATTTATATCTCACACATGCAATAAATAAATATAATAAGGTAATTAAACCACACTAATAAAAATTATTTACAGTGTACATGTTAAAATGTATTGTGTGTTCCAGAGTAGCTAAGAGGTGTGATTTGAATCATTCTCAAACTAAAACCATGAGCAATATATAGTTGGGTGACTATAATATTTACCTTAATTTGATCAATGTCAATAAAAAAGAAAAAATAAATCATTGGCATTTGTTCACTATAGACTCAGAAAACTATATACTGTAGCCTTCCTGTATACAAAAGAGAAACAGAATGAGAAAGAAATTAGGAAAAACACCCTTCACAATAAACACAAGTAACATAAAGTGTTATGCTATAACTTTAACCAAGCAAGTGAAAGACCTGTATACAAAAATTTCAACTCTCTGAAGAAAGAAATTGAAGAAGATATAGAAGATGAAAAGATCTTCCATGCTCACAGATCAGTAAGATTAACATAGTAAAAGTGGCCATCCTACTAAAAACAATCTACAGATTCAATGCAATCCCAATCAAAATACCAACATAATTCTTTACAGACCTTGAAAGAACAATTCTAAAATTCATATGAAAAACAAACAAACAAACAAAAAACAGAATAGTTAAAACAATCATGTTCAATAAAAGATCTTCTGGAGGTATCTCCATCCTTTATCTCAAGCTTCACTAGAGAGCCACAGTTAAAAAAAAATGGAATGGTAATGGAAAAGAAACAGACTGATGGCTCAATGGGATCAAACAGAAGACCCAGAAATAAACTCACACATTTATAGATACTTAATTTTTGACAAAGAAGCCAAAGCCATACAATGGAAAATAAAAGCTTTTTCAACAAATGGTGCTGGTCTAACTGGATGTTTACATGTAGAAAAACTCAAATATATTCATGTTTATCATGCTGTACAAAACTAAAGTCTGAGTAGATCAGATACCTTAACATAAAACAAAAACAGTAAATCTGTTAGAAGAAAAAGTAGAGAAGAGCCTTGAACTCATTGGCACAGGAGAAACTTCTTGACAGAACAGTAACAGCACAGGCTCTAAGATGAACAATCAGTAAATGAGAACTCATGAAAATGAAAAGCTTCTGTAAAGCAAAGGAAAGTATCAACAAAATGACAGCCTAGAGGCTGGGAAAAGATCTTCATCAACCCTATATCCAACAGAGTGCTAATATCCAAAATATATAAAAACTTAAGAAATTAAACAGCAACAAACTGAATGATCTAATTTAAAAATGGGGTACAGAGCTAAACAGAATATTCTCAACAGAGGAAAATTGAATGGCAGAGAAACACATAAAGAAATGCTCAATGTCCTTAGTCATCAGAGAACTGGAAATCAATACTGCTCTGAGATTTCCCCTTACACCCATTAGAATGGCTAAAAACAAAAACACAGATGACAGCACTTGCTGGTGAGGAAGCAGAAAAAGGGGAACCCCCCTCCATTGCTAGTGGGAGTACAATCTTTCACAACCACTTTGGAAATCAATCCGGTGCTTCCTCAGAAAACTGGGAAGAGCTCTACCTCAAGACTCAGCTATACCATGCCTGGGCATATATGCCCAAAAGATGCTTCACCATACAACAAGGACATTTGCTCAACTATATTCATAGCAGCTTTATTCATAGTAGCCAAAATCTGAAACAACCTAGATGTCCCTCAACCGAAGAATAGGTAATGAAATTGTGATACATTTACGTGATGGAATAGTACTCAGCTATTAAAAACAAGGAAATTATGAAATTTGCAGGCAAATCGATGGGACTAGAAAAGATCATCCTGAATGAGGAAACCCAGAACCGGAAAGATATGCATGGTTTATACTCACTTATAAGCAGATATTATCCATATAATACAGGATAACCCTACTAAAATCCACAGACCTAAAGAATCTAAAAAACAAGGAAGATCCTAGGGAAGATACTTAAATTTCATTCAGAAGAGCAAATAGAATAGACAGAGATGCACTTGGAGACAGGGAACAGGGCTGGAGCCTAACATAAATGTCCTCTGAAAGACTCACCCAGTAGGGGATCAAAACAGATGTTAAGACTACAGTCAAACTTTGGGCAGAGTGCAGGGAGTTTTATGGAAGAACGAGGGGAGAGAAGGACCCAAAGGAGACAGGAGCTCCACAAGGAGACCAACTAAGCCACCAAATCAGGACCCAGAAAAGCGACACAGGCTGATGCACCACCCAACGACCATGACAGGAAAGGATCAAGAGCCCCTGCCCAGATGTAGCACATAGGCAGCTCAGTCTCCATGTGGATGGCCTAGTAAGGGCAGCAGAGCCTGGCTCTGACATGGGCTCCATTGTCTACTCTTTGATCACTTGCCCCTGGCAGCCCTAATGAGACTTGATAGGCTGGAGGCAGATGATAGGGGAGGAGGTCTGACTATTTCTTAGGACTAGGAAAGGAGGATGGAGGGAAGAGGGAGTTAGGATGGGGCCTAGAGGAGACAAGGAAAGGGCCTACAGTCAGGATATAAGGGGAATAAATTATTAAAAAATAAAATAAATTTGCAAAAAAAAACCCTATATACAAAAAAAAAATCACCGAGTATATGTAATTATTATTCATAACAATTCTTCATGAAAGAAACAATGAAATCTGTTGAGGGCCATGCAGAAGGAAGAGCAAAACAGCTTTAGAACTCATGAAATGCTGCCCACCAGTTAGCACAACCTCATGGGTGTGCCCTGGAGAGGCAGAATCCCGAGGCTATATATCCTGAGGACTTAATGCTGTTGTAGAGGTTTGCTCTGTTTGTCTTCATGGTCACCACGTCCATCATTACACATGGGCTGTATGAGAACTCTAAGGGAACTTGCAGCCGCTCAATGGGCAGTATAACTGGCACAAACACTGATACTGGAGCAGATTATTACTTCGTCCAACACTCTCAGAAAGAACAGAGAGGTGTAGAACATTAGCAATGACCACCACCCTTAAAAAGAATTTGGAGAAGTAGACTGCTGATAACAGTGAATTAAGATGCTTTTGTTAGTGGCTCTGATGTAGAAAATCTTAGATAACAATTTAAAGTTCAGAAAGGCACACTTTTATTAATTATATTTTTATTTTTTATATTAATTACAGTTTATTCACTTTGTATCCCAGCTGTAGTGCCCTCTCTCTTCCCCTGGAAATCCCACCCTCCTTCCCTCATCTCTTCCTATGGCCCTTTCCCTATGATAGGGAAGGTCCTCCTCCACTTCCATATGTCCCGAGCTTATCTGATCTCATCAGACCTGGCTGCATTGTCCTCCTCTGTGGCCTAGCAAGGCTGCTCACCCATCTGGGGAAGGCAGTCAAAGAGCTAGTCACTAAGTTCATGTCAGAGACAGTCCCTGTTTCCCTTACTAGGGCATCCACTTGGAGACTAAGCCACCATGGGATACATTTGAGCAGGGGTTCTAGGTTATTTCCATGAACGGTCCTTTGTTGGAGTATTGAAAAACCTGCACTCCCAGTGCAGGGTCCGTACCGCTCTCTCCCCCAAAGAGACTCACAGACCGCGGTTCGATGCAAAAGCAGGAGGCAGTTTATTCCGATCGCGATGGGGGTCGTCCCTTCAAAGCAGGAGACGACCCCGAGCATACAAAGCACAGAGTTTTTATTCCTAAAAAATCAGACCTTTACATTGATTAGTCAGCAGAAAAGATAGCAGTTATGTGGTTGGCAGCTGTAGCGGGGAGCTCACAGCTCCAAGGACAGTCCTCCCCTCTTCTCCCATCTCTTGGTTCTGTAGCGGGCTGCTTACAGCTTCAAGGACAGTCCTCCCCTAAATTGCCTGACTTGTTTTTTTTCTTAGCTGGCCCTTATTTAAGGTCCAGTTGTTTTTCTTTTTAATTTGGGACGGTCCCATTTCTCATTCCCCCCTTTTTCTTTGGCATAATTTTAACCCTAAAATTACAGGCTAGATTCAGCCTGCATCTCTAATTGCTGATACTGCTGTCGAAGCATAAGGACCTGAACGGTACTGATCCGTTCTCTCACAAAATTGACTAGCTTATTAAGAATGCAGGGGCCAAGAGTTACAATCAGGAGAAGAATTAGCAAAGGGCCTAGCAAGGTGGAGATTAAAGTGGTCATTCATGGAGAGGAATTAAACCAGCCTTTAAACCATCCTAAGCTTTGGGCTCGTTTTTGTTTTTTTTTTTTTAAGTCTTTTTTGACCTTATCTAGGGTCTCAGTGACAACTCCAGTATGGTTGACATAGAAACAGTATTTTTTTTTTTAGAGCAGCGCATAAACCTCCTTGTTGCAAAAACAATAAATTTAAGCCCCTTCTGTTTTGTAACACCATCTCTGATAATGACTGTAAGGAATCTTTGAGCTCTCTAATTGTGTTTTCTAATCTTTCTATGTCCTCATCAACAGCTGCCCTAAGCTCATTTAACCCGCTATGTTGGAAGGCTATAGCCGACCCTCCAGCTGCTGTCCCTACTGCTCCTAGCCCGACCCCAAGTATTATGGCTAAGGAAATTTTTAGGTCTCTTTTTGTTCGTATCAGCAGTTTCCCCACAGAGTCCCAGTATTGGAAGGGCTCTTTATACGGGTGATAGGTGACTCGGGGGATTACCTGAACCAGGACACAGTAGTCAGATGAATTGACAAGCACCTGAGTACTGACACAAGTAGTGATCCCTGTCGCACAGGCCCACCATCCATCGATTGGTGGTATGAGGTACCCAGACAGACCTGCAACATCATAGGTTTGGTTGCATAAAAACTGATGACTGGGGGGGGACTTTACCTACACAGAGTCCTTGCCCTGAAATGGCAGATGGAAAGTCTAGCCTCCCTTTGCGTCCAAAGGCAGGCTGTTGCCTCTTGGGAGTTATTTATCTCATCTGTAAAGGCAATTTCTTTATAATATGGGGGAGCAATTCCAAAGCATAACCAACAAGACTCAGTAACCTTGGGGTTGGTGTTATTTAGGGCCTGAAAGGCCCCCTGTGCTAGGGAAGTAATGTATGGTCCAGGAGGCTTAGGGGAAGAAGAATCTTTACCCATTTTTGAGTTAGGAGTCAGTGAGGGGGTTGTTGGACGTGGGGCTATAGTCTGGGGGTCCGCTTTTACTGGGGGAACCAGGTGAGGGCCGGCTTTATTTGGCCCTACTTTAGCAGATGGGGCTGTTATTTTTAATTTGATGGTGAAAAGTAACCCATTATATATATATATATATATATATATATATATATATATATATATATATATATATATTGTAGGCCCCAAGTGAACCCTGTCACCCAGTTAGTTGAAATCTGTTTTTCAGCATCTGTGAACCGGATTAGCTGGGGGTGGCACCAGGTGGTACATATTGGCTGATTAGTCCACCTATTGTTTGGTCCCCGGTCTGGGGGCTGGGCATGACTGTAATTAGCTTTAACAACAATGTAATCCCAACTGGAGGTAGGCTTTTAGTAAGTATCGCCAGTGGTTTTACATCCCCAATTTTTGCAGTAGAAGTCATTTTTCCCCCCACATTTGTTTACCATTTTAGGTTGTTGGTGGGGTCCTGGGCATACATAAAAGGTTAGGACTCGCAGCATACTGCGGTGGTTGGTGGTCCCACAGCACCCCCAGGGATTTAAGCCCCTTTTCTCACTAAAAGACCCACGTCTATGGTCCCCAGGAACCACGTTGGGGTCTAGGTGGCTTTGCAAATCCCAGTTAGCAGGTGCTCCTAGAGCCATTTTACAAAGGTCAGGGTACAAGTCCGGCCACCATGTGAAGGGTGGGGCTATCTTTGAAACAGACCAAATTATAATATGTCTCTGATTAGTTACTTCTCAAGTCAAAAGTTTGGGCTGGTGAGGACTGGAGCCCAAGCAAGTATTGTAAGTGCTTAACAGAGCCAAAAGCACCAGCAGTTTGTGGATATCACCCACGGCTAACATTTTTAACAAGTTTAAGTTTTAAGGGATTGTCACTGGGCTGGATTTTCCAGTCAGAAGTGGAGTCCTCTGGAGCGGGTTTGACGTGTGATGCGTGGATCCAAGCAGCAATGCCTTCTGCCTTTACAGCCGTTGGGGTGGTGAGCAGGATGCAGTAAGGACCTTTTCACCGGGGTTTTAAATTTTGACTACGGTGTCGCCGTACATAAACCAAGTCTCCAACTTGGAACTGATGTGGCACCTCTAAGGATCCTGGCGCATATGCACTGCCAACCTTGTTTTAGATTTCTTTTTGAATAAGCTGCAGTCCCTTTAACCTGGACAATAAGTCAGAGTTACCACTAGTTATGTCAAGAGGGTCTCCCAGGAGAGGCAAGGGAGCAGGAACTCCATACAATAGTTCAAAAGGCATGAGATTTAACAAGGAAGAAGTATTCCTGACCCTAAAAAGAGCAAGAGGGAGAAGTACCACCCAGTCACCGCCGGTCTCCATGGTCAATTTAGTAAGGGTCTCTTTTAGAGTTTTATTTATTCTTTTTACCTGTTCTGAACTTTGGGGTCTTTAAGCACAATGTAATTTCCAATTAGTCCCCAAAAATCTGGCCACCTCCTGACTTACCTGAGCAACGAAGGCCGGCCCATTGTCTGACCCAATTACCTTTGGAACTCCAAACCGGGGAAAAATGTCTTCTAAAATCTTCTTGGCTACAACCAGAGCAGTCTCTTTCTTGGTGGGAAAAGCTTTTACCCATCCTGAGAAGGTATCTACAAAGACTAGAAGATATTTATTTTCATACCTGGCCGGCTTGATCTCGGTAAAGTCCACTTCCCAATGCATTCCAGGTCTAGTTCCCCTTAACCGTTTTCCCGAGCTTTGGAAATTCTTTCCTACGTTTACCTTTTGGCAAGGGATACATGTCTGAGTCACTTTTTCGGTTAGAGCAGTGAGGTTTAGTATTCGGTAAGGAGATTGGAGAACAATTTTAGTCATTTTTCTTGCCCCTAAATGAGTCCATTGATACATTTGCGCTATTAGTCTCTTAGCATCTTTTTGTGGCAAAATGACCTTACCTTTGGAGTCAATCCATGCTCTCATATTAGCATCGAATGTCTCTTGTTTTTTCTGTATTTGCTCCAGGTCATCCTCTGAGTATTTTAGCTGTTCCTTCTCTGGCAATTCAGTAGTTAATATTACTAGAGCAGGACTTCCTCTAGCAGCTGCTTTAGTCTCCTGATTAGCCATGTTATTTCCCTTTGCTGCCTTGGAATTTCCCTTTTGATGTCCCAGGCAGTGAATTATGCTTACCTTGGTGGGCAGTAGTAAGGCATTGAGCAAGGCCAAGATTTTATTTTTATTTTTAATTTTTTTACTGGCTGACATCATCTACCGGCCTCTCTGCTGGTAGATGGCCCCATGCACATGGGCCGTAGCAAAGGCATACCTGCTGTCAGTGTAGATGTTTATCTTTTTGTCTTTTTTTAAAGTTAATGCTTGAGTTAAGGCAATTAGTTCTGCTTGTTGAGCAGAGGTGCCTTCAGGCAGCACTTGGGCCCATATTACCTTGTGTCCATCCACCACCGCTGCTCCCGCTTTTTTTTTTTTTTTTTAAAGCTATTTTCATCTGTGTAATATGTCACCTCAGCATCTGGCAGAGGCTGATCTTTTAAGTCCTTTTGCCATCCCTGTTCTTTTGCCAACACCTGCAAGCAATCATGCTCTGGGGGCTGAATCTCTGGATCTGGTAACAGGGTGGCAGGGTTTAGCCCCGTTGCTGGGGCAAAAGTAATCCTGTCATTGTTTAAAAGCAAAGTTTGGTAATGAGTCATGCGAGCATTCGTGAGCCAGCGATCAGGTGGCTGTCTGACAACACTCTCAAGGGCATGAGGGGCATAAACAGTAAGATCTTGTCCCAAGGTCAGCTTGTCAGCATCCTTTACCAATGCGGCAACTGCTGCTATTATCCGAAGGCAGGTCGGCCATCCTGCTGCTACTGGATCAAGCTTTTTAGATAGATAAGCTACCGGTCTCTTTCAGGGTCCAATCTTTTGAGTTAACACCCCTTTAGCCATTCCCTGGTTTTCGGCCACATAGAGATGAAAAGGTTTAGTGACATTAGGAAGTCCCAAGGCTGGAGCTGACATTAAAGCCTGTTTAATATTATCAAATGCAGCCTGTTTATCTTTTCCCCAGGAAAAAGAGTCATTGCCCTTTGTAAGGGCATACAGAGGGGCTGCCATTTTAGCGAACCCAGGAATCCATAATCAGCAAAACCCCGCCGTACCAAGAAATTCCCTCAGTTGTTTTGTAGTTCGTGGAGGGGGAATATGAAACACAGTCTCTTTTTTAGCCTCCGATAATTATCTTTTTCCTTCCTTTAGTATATACCCCAGGTAACTGACCTGTTTCCGGCATATCTGGGCCTTCTTTGCTGATGCTCTATAGCCGAGTTTGCCCAATTCTTGTAACAGTTGGCCGGTGGCTTTGAGACAGGTTTCCTGACAATCTGTGGCTAGTAAGATGTTATCCATGTACTGGAGAAGAGTTACCTGAGTATTTGTGGCTCGGAAGTGTGCCAGGTCTCAGTGCAGGGCTTTATCAAATATGGTAGGAGAATTCTTAAATCCTTGGGGAAGTCGAGTCCATGTTAGTTGGCCCGAGACCCCGGAGTCGGGATCTTTCCATTTAAAAGCGAAAATGTCTTGGCTGGCAGGGCTAAGTTGAAGACAAAAGAATGCATCTTTAAGGTCTAGAACAGTATACCAGGCTCTGTCAGGGGGAAGGGAGCTCAGCAGGTTATACGGGTTGGGGACTGTTGGATGTAAGTCCATAACCTGTTTGTTAACTTCCCTCAGGTCTTGCACAGGCCGATAATCGTTGCTCCCAGGCTTCCGGACCGGCAGTAATGGAGTATTTCAAGCAGATTGACACCTTTTCAAAACCCCTAGGTCAAGGAGTCGCTGTATATGAGGGTGAATCCTATCATGGGCTTCCTTAGACATTGGATACTGCCACACTGCAACTGGGGCTGCCTGAGGTTTTATCTCTATCTGGACTGTTTCAGCCCAGGCCTCAGGGTATTTTTTTACCCACCAGTCAATGTCTTTTCTTTCCTCTTTTAAATTTTTAAATAGCCGGTATTTATCTTCCAAGTGAATTGTAAGCACGTGAATAGGATCCCCTCTTTTATCTGTAACCTGTGGACCTTCTGGGTTAAAATAGATGTGGGCTCCTATTTTGGTCAGGATATCCCATCCCAGCAATGGGTATGGGCAGTCAGGCATGACTAAGAACGAGTGGGATACCGGGCCCACTCCAAGGTCCACTGTTCTTCGGGTAGTCTATGTATATTGCTTACATCCAGTGGCCCCTTGAACCCATGATTTTTTTTTTTTTTTTAGCCCCTGAGTCTTGCAACAGAACTGAATGCTGAGCACTAGTATCCACTAGAAAATGGACTGGCTTCCCCTCCACCTTGAGGGTTACCCTGGGTTCGGGGAGGGGAACCGAACCCGTCCTCCCTAATTGCTGTCATTGTTTAAGGTCAGGACCCTGGTCCCTGTGGCTCGAGAATTTAGCTATTTCTTCTTTCTTTTGGGGCAATCCTTCCTCCAGTGTCCCGTCTCCTTGCGGTAGGCACACTGGTCCTTAGACAAAGGGCCCTTATGGTTGCCAGGAACTCTCTCCCTTTCAGTACGACTTTCCTGAACTACGGTGGCCAGAATCTTAGTCAATTTTTTATCCTGCCTCTTGTCTCTCTCTCTCTCTCTTATCTTCTGTTTTTTCTGTTTTCTTTTTTTTTTTTTTTTTTTCGACTATAGAAGACTTTCTCTGCTACTTGCACTAAATCCTTCAACGACTTATCCTGCAGACCTTTTAATTTTTGAAGTTTCCTACGAATATCCCTAGCTGACTGATCTATGAAAGATACAGCTACAGTTGCCCTGTGCTCATCTGAAGCAGGGTCATAGGGAGTAAACCGGCGGAACGCATCCATCAGCCGTTCTAAGTAGGCTGCAGGAGATTCCTCCGGCCCCTGGACCACTTCTCTTACCTTAGTCAAATTGGTGGGTCTTCGAGCAGCCCCACGGAGACCCGCCATTAGAGTCTGGCTGTAAACCTTTAAGTGCTGCCTACCCTCTGGTGTATTGTAATCCCAATCAGGACAAGAGAGAGGAAACCCATTATTAATCTCGTCGGGGAGAACTGTAGGCCTCCCATCCGCCCCCGGGACATTTTTCCTTGCTTCTAGAAGAACTCGTCCCCTCTCCTCGGTAGTTAGGAGTATCTGTAAAAGCTGTTGGCAATCATCCCAAGTGGGCTGGTGAGACGATTCAAACAAGTCAGTCAAGGCTTGGGGGTTTTCAGAGAAAGGGGGATTGTGAGCCTTCCAATTGTAGAGATCAGCTGTGGAAAAAGGCCAGTACTGAAGGGGGTATTGCCCATCCCCCTCTGGAAATCCATAGGCTTGCAACGGGAGAGCCACCGAGTCCAGCTGAGTTGCTCTGCGGCTTCGTGTTCAAGCTGCTGGGCCCCGTTCATTCTGAGCAGGGTCAGCTGGTGAGTGCAGCAGGACTCACCAGCGGGACTCGCCGACGGTGTCTGCGGCGGCAGCGCTGAGGGACCTGTGAGGGGACTAGGAAAGTTGCATGCTAGCCCCGCCCTAGGCCCCGAGGGAGATCTGACAGCCTCCGGGAAACTGACAGGGGAAATGGTCGGAGGTTTGGCAGGAGAACCAACCGGCCAGGGAACTGGCAGGGGTAGGGGCCATGGCTGGAGGATAAGGGGGCGGAAGGTCAAAAAGGAGGAGGTCTGCTTCTGGAGAAGTGAGCACTTTCTTTTTCTCCTCTTCCTTAACGGCAAAACAGTTGTCCACGGAGTCTCTGTGGGGAGAACAAAGGGGCGCACCCAGGGGGGTGGATGGTGAACAATATCCTCCCAGGTTAGGACATAAGGTACCTGATCAGGCTGGCCCCCCTCCGCTTGGAGGGCCTTAGTCTTAACAATAAGAATCGTGTCAAGGTGAATGGTGCCCTCCGGTGGCCATCCAACCTGAAAAGCAGGCCATTCCGAGGAGCAAAAGAAAAGTCAGAGAGGCAACAAGAACAGAGACAAAAAGAACCAAACAAGTAATCAGACAAGGACGCCCTTGCGGGTGATACCACAGTGCCCTAACGGAACGGTTCCCCAGCTGGTCTCTACGAAAATCAGACTCAGACAGGAAGAGGACCGTCTCTGATCCAACCTCCCAACAAACGGAACCTGGAGCGTCCTCCATCTTCCTGGCTTTTCGATCATCTGACGCGTCTGTCAATCGAAATTCCTTAATCAGACAACCGAGACGGTTCAGACAGGCGCCTAACCAAAACAAAACAGAAAACAGAATCTGCAGAAACCTGAAGTCAAACAAACAAAATGACTAACCTGTTTCAACCTGACCTCCGAACTCGGTCTGGTGAGGGTCGGGGAAGGGGCGCATGGGTTTCCTGGCCAACGCACCACATGCAAAACCTGCACTCCCCGTGCAGGGCCGTACCGCTCCCTCCCCCAAAGAGACTCACAGACCACGGTTCCATGCAAAAGCAAGAGGCAGTTTATTCCGATTGCGATGGGGGTGGTCCCTTCAAAGCAGGAGATGACCCCGAGCATACAAAGCACAGAGTTTTTATTCCTAAAAAATCAGACCTTTACATTGATTAGTCAGCAGAAAAGATAGCAGTTATGTGGTTGGCAGCTGTAGCGGGGAGCTCACAGCTCCAAGGACAGTCCTCCCCTCTTCTCCCATCTCTTGGTTCTGTAGCGGGCTGCTTACAGCTTCAAGGACAGTCCTCCCCTAAATTGCCTGACCTGTTTTTTTTTTTTTTTCTTAGCTGGCCCTTATTTAAGGTCCAGTTGTTTTTCTTTTTAATTTGGGATGGTCCCATTTCTCAGTATCAGTCTCAGAAAAGACCCCTGTGCCCAGATATTTTGGTTTTGTTGCTCTACTTATGGAGCTCCTGTCCTTTCTTGGTCTTACTATCTCCCCCTTCTTTCCTAAGATTCCCTTCACTGTGCCCAAAGTTTGTTTATGAGCCTCAGTATCTGCTTTGATACAATGTTAAGTAGAGTCTTTCAGAGTCCCTCTGTGGTAGGCTCCTGTCCTGTTTCCTGTTTTCTCCTTCTTCGAATGTCAGTCCCATTTGGCTCTCTGAGTGAAAATTGATCATTTTACCCAGGGTCCTCCTAACTCACTTCTTTAGGTGTACATATTTTCATAGGTTTATTCTATATTGTATGTCTAGTATCCACTTCTAAGTGAGTATATACAGTGTGTGTCTTTCTGTTTCTGGGATACCTCACTCAGGATGATCTTTTCTAGGTCCCAACATTTGCCTGCAAATTTCATGATTTTCTTATTTTTAATTGCTGAGTAGTATTTCATTGTGTAAATGTACCACAGTTTCTGTATCCATTCCTCTGTTGAGGGACATCTAGGTTGTTTCCAGATTCTGACCATTACGAATAAAACTGCTCCAAACATCGTTGAACAAATGCCCTTGTTTTGTACTTGAGCATATTTTGGATATATGCCTAGGCACTCCTATACCACTTATAGCTGGATCTTCAGGAAGCGCTATTCCTAATTCTCTGAGAATGTGCCAGATTGATTTCCAAGGTGGTTATACAAGTTTACATTCTCACCAGCAATGGAGGAGGGTTCCCCTTTCTCCACATCCTCTCCAGCATGTATTGCCACTTGCATGTTTGATTTTAGCCATTCTGATGGTTGTAAGGTGAAATCTCAAGGTCATTTTGATTTGCATTTCCCTGATGACTAATCACATTGAGCATTTCTTTAAGTGTATCTCTTTCATTCTATATTCCTTTACAGAGAATTCTGTTTAGCTTTGTACTCTTTTTTTTTTTTTAAATTGGATTATCGATTTGTTGCTTTTTAACTTCTTGAGCTCTTTATATATTCTAGATATTAGCCCTCTGTCAGATATAGGGTTGCTGAAGATCCTTTCCCAGTCTGTAGGCTGATGTTTTGTTCTGACAAGTGTCCTTTGCTTTACAGAAGCTTTTCATTTTCGTGAGGTCCCACTCTTAATAGTTTAGCTAGGGACAGTTTGAGGTTAGGTCACAAGAACAATGGCTGCCTGACTGGTACTTGCTGATTTGACTGTCTTGCTAAAGCTGGACAGGTGATCAAGGTGTTGATTCATTTATTGTACCCATTTTTGCCCTCAGCTTCCAGATATGATTTAATAAAAATAGTTAAGAGTAGATGTGCCGTTTGAGGATTTTAAACATAAATGACTGTTTTTAATGCAAAAGTTTATATTTATGATTCTTTTAAATTTTTATGATTACTTTTTAAAATAAGTAATAAAATAATTGATTCTTTCTTTGTAACCACAAATTGCAGCCTGCCAGTAAGAGAAACTAGCTTAAAAAATTTACCTTGGTTGAGTACACTTCATTAATCTATAGCAGGTTGCTTAGTTATGAATGTATGTGTGTTCTTGCTTTCTTCACCTGAATCATAAAATGATTTTATGTAAAGATGTTTGGAAACGTACTGGTTTCCCGTGATCAATCACTAAAAAGAACAGTAGAAAGTAATTGCATTGTATTTTTTATATTACTTGCTGGGACATATAAGCTTTGGGACAAAAAAAAAATAAAATAAAATTGTAGCTTGCTCACTGGAGTTTGCTCCACCCACCAATATGTATGTTTACTTATGTATATATACAAAGTTTATTGTAGCTTGTTAGTTAGAGTTTGTTCTATTCACCAAATGTGTGTGTGTATGTGTGTGTGTCTGAGATAGAATTTAGAACCTACAAACGCTAAGCAAGAGCCCTACTCCTGAAGATACTCTCCTGCTGCACATACACATTGCGAAAATAGAATAAAGAACAGACTAATTTCCATGTGTGTTTGCTGGGGTTGAACCCAGGGTTCTGTGCACACGAAGCTCACCGTCCACCACTGAATGATATGCTAGAATAAACCATACATTTTTCAAACCAGACGTAGTATCGCATGGAGAATATGAGTAAATCTTATTTTTATGCTCTTCCAGCTTTTGTCGAATGAGCACTTTCATTATTCTTTATTTGAGATTATAATATAAATCATATAAATCATTTCCCCTTTTTTTCCTTTTCTCCAAATCTTCCCATATACCATTCATTGCTCTCTTTCAAATCCATGGCCTCTATTTTTCTTCGGATATTGTTCTGTACATATCAGTCTATGCACATATAAGTAAATGCATAAATACAACCTTCTCAGTCTGTATGTAATTTATGAGGGCTGACCATTTAAGCAAGAAATTATGGGGTGAAAATGGTGAGTCTATATCATTGATTAGTGCAGTGGTTTTCAACCTGTGGCCATGACCCCACTGAGGGTTGCATATCAGATGTTTACATTATGATTCAGAACAGCAGCAAAATCACAGTGATGAAGTAGCAATGAAATAATTTATGGTTCACAACCTAAGGAGCCATATTAAAGGGTTGCAGCATGGAGATAGCTGAGAAGTGCTGAAATGGTGTCAGAAACAGGGATTGTACAAATTAGGAATGGAGAGAAAATTTCCTACTGGATGAAGGAGGCTGTGAGAAGAACATCAGTGCTTTAGCACTGAATGCAGCACTGTGGGTAAAAGGAATAGCACCACACCTACATTTGAGTCATAGGAAGGCTGCATTCAACTTGAAATTATGCAAAATTCAACTTGAAAGTATGCTTTTGAAGAATGCTATGACCAATTAAAATCTAAGAGATTTTTTTTTTCACTTTTGTTTGTTTGTTTCCTTGCTTGAGACAGTGTTTCTCTGTATAGCCTTGGCTGTCCTGGACCTCACTTTGCAGACTAGGCTGGTTTGCCTCCCTCTGCCTTGCAAGCACTGGGGTTCAAAGCATATGCCACCATGCCTGATTCCTTTTCATTTGTGCAAAACATTTCTGAAATAAAGGCTACCAAACAAGTAAAAGAGAAATATTGTACTCAGCAATGGTAAGTTGTGGCCATTGTTTGTGTTGAAAAGAAAAGGAAAAAAAAAACCCATTACACTGAGAACAAGAACAAAAAAGTGAGTATGCTCTTGTAGCAAGATTTCTAGGACAATTTTTGCTTTGGTTTGATTTTGTTGTAGAAAAACTCACTGAAGAATTGTTATTTTATGGAATATGTAAGGCAAGCTAGAATGACATTCAGGCAATCCTTGAAAAAAACCCCGAGACTCGCTGGGCACCACTATATTCAGTGGGGAAAGAGAAGAGAAAAAAAAATCTTCAAAGTAGGGAGGAAAAGAATAGGACGGTAATATGAATAACTGATGAACAAGAGTTGTTTATGATCAAACTGCATTCAAGGAAATTCATGTACACACATGTACCACAGACAACTGTAATCTCATGATTCATTAAAGCTGTGCAGCATATACATGGATGTGAATAGTTTTAAAAACTCCACTACTCTAATCATTTTTAATAGTGCTCAGTTTCTTCCCATGCATGTGGACATCACTTTTTATGCAGGTTGTTTGGCACTACATCTCGTTGTGATGTTCTGACATTTCTAACAGGAAATAGAAGAATTCGTCGAGTCTTCTGGAGAACACGGTGTCGTGGTGTTTTCTCTGGGGTCCATGGTGGCAAACCTAACAGAAGAAAGGGCCAATGTGATGGCAGCAGGCCTCGCCCAGATTCCACAGAAGGTGAGGCACAGAAACTCAGGGATGTGTCCTCATAGAGAAGGTCACATGCTGTTCTAGGTCTTATTGCAGAAGCATCCTGTGTGAAACTGAAGCTGTCCTGATAGCTCTAGCTCATCTCTGAAGTCACGTGTGACACAGAAATACAGGGGACAGATATCAAATAGTAGAAGTGTTTGATTAATAAGTTGGTTTTTAACATTGTGTCCAGAAAGAAAAATACATAGTAAGTGTGAACTATGTGTTAGGGAAGTTTTAAAGGCAGATACAAAACTCTGCTTGGTCACTTCCTCTATTTCCTTAGAGGATAACTGAGGACTCTGGACACACTATGGTGTAATCAGAGAAATGTTAAATTGTAGCTGTTAAGGGTGGACTGTTGCAGTAACAATAAACAAACACTAAAAAATTGGCAGTGGGATAAGGGAAGCTTCTCCTTGAAGAGCATGTGTTGCTCACCCAGAAGACCTGAATTGGCTGAGCTCCTTTACTGGGAGCCCACAACTGCCTGTCACTCCATCTGCATAGGAACTCAGGAACTTGTCTTAAAGTGACTATGGGATTGGATTAGGCCCATGTCAAGCTACAAAATACCCATGATAAACTTGATTATGAGTAAACTAACTCAAGTATCATTGAAAATAGGTGACATTTAACTTGGAACATAAAACTGCCATAAACATATATTGAAAAAAAGTCGAGCTATATAATATTAACTTTGGTGGAGTGTTGAACTGGACACATTTCTGAACTCCTTCTGCTTCACAGCGCTGGACATAACTTTGTCTTTGCTGAATTAGTTCTTTATTAACTGTTAAAGTGGCATGGTGGAACTTGGGAAGGAACGAGAATAAATGTAGAAGTGTGAAGGGCATTTGAATCCTTACTGTAGTAGTTTTTTTGTGGTTCCCATCATCTGTCCTCATGCCTGGCTCATAGACACTGGGCAGTTTCCTGAATGCTTCTTAATCTCTATAGAATTCTACTGTGATTTACTTGACACTTGACCAAAGTAATAAAATGCTAGCTTTACCTTAACAGGTTCTTTGGAGATTTGAAGGCAAGAAGCCAGACACCTTGGGCTCCAACACTCGGCTGTACAAATGGATCCCGCAGAATGATCTTCTAGGTAAGCATCAGGACACAACTGGGACATGAGGAAGGTCAGGAAGGTGAATGTCAACACTATTGCATTGATGATGACTGTGACTTAGTCCTGAGGAACATGGATAAAGAACTGATGGAACTATTCTCTTAACATTCAAGATGGCCAGAATCAGTTTTTATCTCTGCTACTTGGAGCCATCCTATCAGAAGTGACTCCACTAGTTTTTTTTTGTTTGTTGGTTGGTTGGTTGGTTGGTTGGGTTTTATTGTTTTGTTTTGTTTTGTTTTTTTGAGACAGGGTTTTCCTGTGTAGCCTGGGCTGTCCTGGACTTAAGTAAATCAGGCTGGTCTCGAACTCACAGAGATTCACCTGCCTCTGACACCAAGAGTTCTGGGATTGCAGGTGTGCGCCATTGTACCTGGCTGACCTCACTGTTTCTTCAGGAGAACATATTCCCCTGAGCTACAGCTGTGCTTGCTGTTTGTGCCACTTGGGAGGAGCTCTGTCCTTTTAGTCCAGTGCACAAGATCATTCTGCTTCCACACTCCACCTCCTCTATGTGGCCTTCTCTTAATGCTCTGTGAACTTGCAGTGCTCCTTGTTCTAAGATTGGAGAAGAACAGTGTAGTCCCATGGTTATGATAATGTTATCCAGAGAACAGGTAAGCTTTTCCCACCTTTATCAGACTTCTGATTAATACTTTTCCTTAATTTATCTCCTTGCTAGGTCATCCAAAAACCAGAGCTTTCATAACTCATGGTGGCACCAATGGCATCTATGAGGCGATCTACCATGGCATCCCTGTGATTGGCATACCTTTGTTTGGAGATCAATATGATAATATTGTTCATATGAAGGCCAAAGGAGCAGCTGTTAGACTGGACTTTCTCACAATGTCCAGTACTGATTTGCTCAATGCATTGAAGACAGTCACTAATGACCCTTCGTGAGTACTGTGTTTTTCTAATTTGTAGTGTTCAAGTACATTTTCTCAAGAATAACTGTTGATTTCATCCACCATTTATTCTAATTCTGAAGAAAAAAAAGCTGTTAACCATTATTGGATGAGCTTTTATGTCAATCAAGACTGAAAACTACCCATATAGACTTACTCTATAAGAAGTTAGTTTAGATTTTTTTGGTTTTGGTTTTTGGTTTTTGAAGACAGGTTTTTTTCTGTATAGCCTTGGTTGTCTGGGACTCACTTTGTAGGCCAGGCTGGCATTGAACTCACAGCTATCTTCCTGCCTCTACTTCTCAGAGTGCTGGAATTACAGGTGTGCATCACCATGTCCAGCTTAGTTTAGAATAATTTAATTCTGAAAACCTTTTTTTCTTGCTAAATGGAAGGACACAGTCTCTACAAGTAGGATCAAAGCAAGAAACAGGATAATGAAGCCAGAAAAAATATAAAATATATCAAGTCAATGACTAAAGTTTCTGAAAATCTGAATCTTTGTTAAATAATTTACATTCATCCCAAAGTAGATAATTATACACACACATACATATATACACAATATGTAAAGCATAATCAGGATACTTATCATTTCCACCTCCCTAAACACTTATTATTTCATTTGCGATAATAACAATAATAATAATATTTCATTTGCAACAGTTTTGAAAGATGTCTCTTCCTCTTCTTAGTAAGACATGTAAATTGTAACTCAGTCACTGTCTCTGCTATAGCACAGTATCCTGCTATCCAGTGGCAGAATACATCTATTTGCTGACCTCTCTCTCTGTTCCCCTCCCTTTGTCCTGAAATTCCATTCACCACTGTTCTACACTGTTTTCATGCAGTGAGCTCTGGTAGTAGAAACGTGAGAATGTGCAGTGTTTTCCTTTAGGGTCTAGTCTACATGACTTCATAAAACATCCTCTAATTGCATCTTGTTATTATAAATTTCAGGATTTCATTCTTTGTGATGCCTGCATACTATCCAATCATATTGCTTAGATACCATGCAGGAGAAACTGCAGTGGGCAAGTGAGCTTCTTGGAGATGCCCAGTGTTTGCATAGCTGCAATGGGTGTGCCCTGGAGAGTTCTAGCCCCAGGAGCTTCCTTTCTAGATTGATTCTTGCTGCTAAGGCTCCTGCTCATGTTTGTCATTGCTGTTTTCCTCATATATCTGGCATGGTGTGACTGGGCATGGACACCCTCACTGCCTGTTGTCCTGTGTGATTGCTTCTTCGGTATTAGCCCGCTTTGTTGGGCAAATTTCCTGCAAATCAACATTAAGATGTACTCTCATGAAATAATGCTGTTTAGATGAATTAATGATTTCATAATTCCTGATAATGATTTTATGCAATTCCTGATTTGATTCGAATCAAATAATTTAAAAAGTTAAAAAGTTAATATAGTTGAAAGTTTAAAGTTAGAATAAAAAAGTAGAGTAGCAAAGGCTGCAGAGGTTAGAAAGGAGTTCAGTGGGCTTTCATGCATTACAAGCATGTAAATTGCACTACGAAGAAAAATAGGCTTGGGCCAATTTATGATCAAGGAAAACATTCACTCTAGGGTAGGTTCAGGCATGAGGTCACAGGTGTCATTGTGCAACATGATAAGTAATGTCATGAAAAGGAGTGGCTACTCCTATTGTGAGTATGAAAACAGAGAATGAATGATTAGCTAGTTTAACAATACAAGACTCCAAAAGTAAGACAGAGATAAATGAACTGTTGCTTTGTTAAAAATCAAACCTTGTTAACCTATGATATAAAAAATTATTGCTTTGAACTTATAATGAACTTGTGACATGAAAGATAGATAAAAATATTGCTTTGAAAGAGATAAAGAATGTTTGGTTAGGTGTGAGTTTTTATGTGAAATCACATGATCAATAATCCTGCTATAACTTCCTCTTGTATAACAAGAAAATATATAACCTATAGCTCTGAGGTAATTTTTCTTCTTACATGGAGAACTGTGTTTTAGGGAGTATTAAAAACAATGAGAAAAATAGTGTGAGTTTTTGGATGTGGAGCTCTGCTCCACCCACCATCCACCAAATATGTGAGAATGTGTATATGTCTGTCTGTCTGTATGTACATACGTGTATGTACCTATGTGTGAAGTTGTTGAAGTTTGCTCCATCCACCCAGTATGTGAGTGGAGCCTGCCTTGCTTCATCCACTAAGCATGTGGGGTGCGTGTGTGTGTGTGTGTGTGTGTGTGTGTGTGTGTGAATTTTTTTCTTCCTTCTTTACCATCTGGCCATGATCAGTGGCAGGTTTTGCCAGATGCCATCAGCTCTGGTCTCTCCCTGTAGAACCACTACCAGTGACATTGATGGCAGGTACAGTCAGAACAGACCTTCCATTTTTTTCTGCTTTTAGTCACCCAATGCTATCAGTGGAGGCTATTGTTGGTGGCTGCCAGTGCCCACCCCCGGCCAACTATACATCTTGCCTCAGTTTACCCCTGGATGTCATAACTGACCTTTGACCAGTTTTCATACTACATTTTTTTTTATCCGTTCAAGAGTGGACAACTCAGTGAATTCTACTTAGTTATTATATCTAGTGCTTCAATAGCCATGGACATGCAGCGGTTTCATACATTGTTTACTGTTTCTTTAAATAGACTCCTAGTAGTAGGAACACAAAGACCTGGAGTATTTCTGTTTTCAGTATATCCAGAAAATCAGTGGAATAGTTTCTGTACCATATTGCGCTCTCAACAATCTCAGTAAAGCTTCCACTCTCTGACATCAACAAACAGTTTAGTAGGTAATAGCACAAGTTCAATCCCGGGAATTCATGTGGTAGAAAAACTGAACTCACTATTACGAGCACCTCCATGCACATGCATGCACATGTGGACACACACACACACACACACACACACACACACACACACACACAGACATCCAGGTTTGACAGGCCCAGGGTAAACTTAAACAAGCCACAGCATCGGTTGTGTGGTTGTCTTCAGAGGAAGAGCAGGGATTTGAACATTAGACCTTCAGACTGGAAGGGTATTCAAGTTCTCTTGCTCCCCTTCAGCCAGGGCTGCTTCCTCTGGCTAATGCCTGCTGTAGGGCAACAGCAGGTTGTTAATTACACAACCCAGGGGACACACAAAACTGCCCAGCCACCCTGCAGAGAGCTCTGAGATTTTTTAACTCCTTGTGAGCTGGTGGAAAGAGGAAGAAAAGAGAAAGTTCTCATTCATTCAAAATATACACATTTATTCAACAAACTAGACAAGGGAGCTCCTATCATACATGCTCATGACTATAGACATACAGATATAAATACATATATGCATTTATTGAGATAATATATACAGACACACATACAGATATATAAAAATACGCATCCGGATGGAGAAGACCCCAATGGGCTCCAAACTCCAATGTTTATTCTGTGTTTTTAGCCCCTTTTTATACCATCTGGTATAAAGTCTTTTTGTCAGAAGCAAAATTACTTTCACAGCCATAAAAGCAATTGGATTATTGATTACAAGTTTCTCCACTAAAACTAAAACATATCTTATTTATACCTTCATTAAGACAACAGCCTTTCAAAACAAAGGTTGATAATTTTTTTTTTCAATGCAGTTTATTCAGGAATCTTGAACAATCATCTGACCCTGGGGAAAGCCAGCCCAGCCCAAAGCTTTTAGCCTCTGGGTAGGCAACCCCAGCGTGCCACGTGGGCAATGCAGATAGGTCCACATACATGGAAGCAAGCCAGATCCTCAGCCTTAGCCAAATGTGGAGTTGTTTGTGTCAGAGAGCACTCACCATCGGGAAGGTGGAAGGCGGAAACCAGCTCCATCTTTAGGGCGCGGCATTACGCAGCTCTCTACAGTTCCCCCTTTTTGTTTTAGACGCATCAGGCAAGAGTAGAGGTCTGATCTCTGATATTAAAAATAAATTGGGACTTTGTACTGATGTTCATTTAGGTGTCATCCACCCAAAGAGCATCAGACCTGTCCGATACCTTTTTCTCAGAGGTGGGACCTGGGGTATCAACCTGCATGCAATCAGACTTGCTCTTCTCTGGGTCGAAAGTGGCTGATCCTGAGTGCAGTGCTTAGCCTTGCATCCTGAGTGTAACATTTTAGCTTTTTATGGTATCCAACCATGCTTGAGGAGACTGTCCTGCTTCAATGGCTGTAAAGGCCTGAATGGTCATGGCTGCATTACGCTGTTGTGAGACTCTAATCTTGCATATATACCACAGGCAAACCAAGGAGACCAACACCAGAAGGCCTGCTAACGCTCCCATGCCCGCCCATTCCTTCAGATGATTCGTGGCTGCTGCAATCCATGATGATATTTCTGTGGCTAGTCCTGCGTCCACTCTGGTAGAATTTACTGTGACAATGGCCACTCTCAGCTGCTCCATCGTAGTATCGAATTCTCCAGTCCAATTACCTAAAATATAGCTAGACAATTGTTTAGACAGATTTGCAGCACAGGAAAAATTCTCATGTTATATGCTAGTGACACAAAGTCCAGCATACTTTCATTGACAGCCAAGTTGAGCGATTTGCCATAGGGTATCAATTTGCTCCTGCATGAGGTCAATCCTCTGATTGAACAACATCAAGCCTCCTTTTAGTTGAGCATTAATTCCTTTTTGTACATCTAAGGTATGAGCTACATTGGCTAAAAGATTATTCAGGGTCTGAGCAGTCTGTACAGTATGACTCATGGCTAATGCCGCAGTGGTAGCTCCAACAGCCGCCAATGAGATGGCAGTAACAATGGTGGCTGTAGTTCCAAGATCCCTTTTCTGTCTGAGGAGAGTCATAGCGTGAGGGGCATCAACGAGCACAGGCACCCAGCGAGGCATGGGAGTAACCAGGGCATACCTAAATTCACTAGCATTCCAGCATTGGGCAAAAAAGCAAGTATCATTACCACAATTACTTGGCTATATCTGGCTAATAATGAATGAAAATGGGGAATAAAAACAGGTGTGGGCTTATAGGAAATATTATGAGAAGCCTTAGCCCCCTCGTTGGAACATCCTGCATCAGTTCTAGAACTAGCAGTGGTGGTGTCCAAGGTCTGAGTAGGTTCAGGAGACCATTGCCCCCAGGGGCGAGACATGCTCCATGTAAATTGACTAACTCCATGTTTTCCTCTACTTTTGAAAGTCATTTAAGGTTCTTAAATTATTTTCCCCCCTTTTTAAAATTTTTCATCAATTACACTTTATTCATTCTGCATCCCCCCATAAACCCCTTCCTCCTCCCCTCCCAATCCCATCCTCCCTCCTCCCTCTGCATGCATGCCACTCCCAAGTCCACTGATAGGGGAGGTTCTCCTCTCCTTTCTGATCTTAGTCCATCAGTTCACATCAAAAGTGTCTGCATTGTCCTCTACTATGGCCTGGTAAGCCTGCTCTCCCCTAGGGGGAGGTGATCAAAGAGCAGGCCAATCAGATTATGTCAGAGGCAGTCCCTCTTCACATTACTATGTAACCCAATTGGACTCTGAACTGCCATGGGCTACATCTGTGCAGGGGTTCTGGGTTATCTCTATAAATAGTCTTTTGTTGGAGTATGAGTCTCTGGGAAGTTCCCTGTGTTCAAGTTTTCTTGTTCTGTTGCTCTCCTTGTGGAGACCCTGTCCTCTCCAGCTCTTACTATTTCCCAGTTCTTACATAAAATTCCATTCACTCTGCCCAAAAGTTGGCCATCAGGCTCAGCATCTGCTTTGATAGTCTGTAGGGCAGAGGCTTTCAGAGGCCCTCTGTGGTAGGTTCCTAGGTTGTTTCCTGTTTTCTTCTTCTTCTGATATCCATCCTCTTTGCCTTTCCGGATGGGGATGGGACATTTTAGGATTAATATAGTAAAAATCGCCATTTTACCAAAAGCAATCTACAGATTCAATGCAATTCCCATCAAATTACCAACACAATTCTTTACAGACCTGGAAAGAAAAATTCTCAACTTCATATGGAATAACAAGAAACCCAGAATTGCTAAAACAATCCTCTACAATAAAAGATCTTCTGGAGGTATCTCCATCCCTGATCTTAAGTTGTACTATAGAGCAACAGTTTTAAAAACTGCATGGTATTGGCATACAAACAGAATAGTGGATCAATGGAACCGAACAGAGGACCCAGAAATAAACCCACACACTTATGGACACCTGATCTTTGACAAAGACGCCAAAACCATTCAATGGAAAAAAGATAGCATCTTCAACAAATGGTGCTGGTCCAACTGGATGTCTACATGTAGAAAAATGAAAATAGATCCATACTTATCACCCTGCACAAAACTGAAGTCCAAGTGGATCAAAGACCTCAACATAAAACCAGACACATTAAATCGGCTAGAAAAAAAAGTGGGGAATATCCTAGAACTCATTGGTACAGGAGAAAACTTCCTGAACAGAACAAAACAGCACAGGCTCTAAGAGCAACAATCAATAAATGGGACGTCATGAAACTGAAAAGCTTCTGCAAAGCAAAGGAGACCATCACCAAAACAAAGCGACTGCCTTGGGGAAAGAATCTTCACCAACCCTTTATCTGACAGAGGACTCATATCCAGTATATATAAAGAACTTAAGAAGCTGAAAAGCAGCAAACCAAGTAATCCACTTAAAAAATGGGGAACAGAGCTAAACAGAGAATTCTCTATAGAGGTTGATAATGTTTTAAGCTTAACAGGGTCCAAGAGGAAACAGCAGGATTATTTTATTGTTTATATTTTATTAAGGCTGCAGTAATTAATCATTTTTTGGCTACTTATGAGTTTATAGAATATTTAAGGCAGTAATTTTTATTTTCACACCAAGAAAAGTTTCCTTTGGTATATTGTGATTGTAAATCTGCCTCAAACTCATCTTCTCCCTAGTGCAGTTGATGTGTCAGTGACATGTGAGGGTTCACAGACCTCTAGCAGTTTTTCCTGTATTGAAGGAGGGTATGAAGTTGTTTGAATCAAGTCAGTAATTCTACAAAATCACTATTGGGAGTTATAAAGTCATCAGTTCTTCCAAACAGCATTATGACATGTGAGTGCATCTTCAATTTGATCGGCAGGAAATCTGCCCAACAGAGTGAAGCAAATCTATTGGAGTATAGGCAGTGAAGATTTCTCTATGCCATGCCAGGTTCATGATAGACACAGCAATGACAGGCATGGAAAGGCATATAATCAGCAAGAAGCAAGCCAGAAATCAACAAGTCTCTGGAGCCTTGCCTTCCACACACATCCATCTGTGCAAAAAGTGGTGGGCCACTTCCAGAAAGCTCGCTTGCTCTTGTCAATACTGCACAGGTCATGGGACATCACCTACAAATGTATTTTAAAAATAAGAACTCTGCATTGTCTCTATGCCTGGAAATGTTTGGGATTTTGTGTTTGTCTCTTTGTTTGTGGGTTTGGTTTTTTTCCTACAATGCTGGGGGTTGAATTCTAGCACTTGGACACTCTATCCCTAGCACTTGTACCATCTTCTGAAAACATATATCTACCTCATCATTTGTGCATTTTTAAATCAGTGATGAGGATTTTTGTCATTGATATTTTTAAAAATTTTATGGTACAGTCTGTCCTCAAAACATCAATATGGTTATTCTGCATTGCATTACCTTTACAGTGGTTGGAACATTTAATATCCTGAAAAGATTAACTTCTCAAAATGGCTATCCATTTTCCTTTTAGAAAGGACATCTCAGGGAATAACAATTTACAGGCAAACAGTTTTGCAGCCACAACCATACCTCTCCTACTGCTCTTCTATGACATGATTCAGTCTCATAATGCTTTCTTTCGACCTTTCATTAGTCTTGATGCTCTTAGATAAGTTAATTGGTGTTCAATGTTGATGGTTTTGTGCTTCTTAATTACATCTTTTTTTTTTTTTTTAGTTATAAGCAGAACGCCATGCGCTTATCAAGAATTCACCATGACCAGCCAGTGAAGCCCCTGGACAGAGCTGTCTTCTGGATTGAGTTTGTCATGCGCCACAAAGGAGCCAAGCACCTTCGGGTGGCAGCGCATGACCTTAGCTGGGTCCAGTACCACTCTCTGGATGTGATTGGATTCCTGCTGGCCTGTGTGGTGTCTGTGATCTTTGTCATCACGAAGTGCTGCTTCTTTTGTTGCCGGAAGTTTGTGAAAGCGGGAAAGAAGGAGAAAAAGCAGTAGCTGCAGTGGCATGGACTGACGCATGGGCCTCCTCCTGGGCATTGCTTCAAACGAAGGCAGGATGGCAACATCCTTTATCCTGTGAGAACTTTCCTCTCTTTGACTCACCAAATCACATTATGACTTCCAGAATTTTAATACTTAATTACAAGTTAGAAATATTTTTGGCCAGTTCCAAAAACTAGAAAGAAGCAAAGATCAAACTATATTAGTGCCTCTTTAAAAATACTTGTGTGGTGCTGGAGAGATGGCTCAGTGGTTAAGGACTCGTTTTGTTCTTCCACAGGATTTGAGTTTTATACCCAGCACCCACAGGAAGCACAGAGCTATCTGTGTAATCTAGAGTATCAAATGCCCTCTCCTGGCTCCTTCAGGCACTGCGTGCACATGATAGAAAGACATACATGCAGGCAAAACCACTCATACACAGAAAATAAGAATAAGTACACCTTTAAAGAACTGCCATAACTTATCAGGTTTAACTCCAGTTCACAGCTTAATGATGGACATAAAGTCCTTTAAAAATCTACAGTTAGACCTAAAGAAACTAATCAAGAGGGAGGACTCTTGCTAAAATGTGCAATTCCTATCCAGAAATGCAAAGAGGATGGACATCAGAAGAAGGAGAAAAGAGGGAACAAGTCAGGAGCCTGACACAGAGGACCTCTGAAAGGCTCTGCCTTGTAGACTGTCAATGCAGATGCTGAGACATATGGGCAACCTTTGGGCAGAGTGCAGGGAATCTTATGAAAGAAGTGGGAAACAGTAAGATCTGGAGAGGACAGGAACTCCACAAGGAGAGCAACAGAACCAAAAAATGTGAGCACAGGTGTCTTTCCTGAGACTGACACTCCAACCAAGGACCATGCATGGAGATAACCTAAGACCCCTGCACAGTTGTAGCCCATGGCAGTTCCGTACCAAGTAGGTTCCATTGTAAAAGGAACAGGGACTGTCTCTGACATGAACTGATTGGCCTGCTCTTTAATTACCTCCTCCCGAGGGGGAAGCAACATTACCAGGCCACAGAAAAAGACAATGCAGCCACTCCTGATGGGACCTAATTGACTAGGATCAGAAGGAAGGAAAAGAAGACTTCCCCTATCAGTGGAGTTGGGGAGGGGCATGCATGCAGAGGGTGGAGGAAGGGAGGGATTGGGAGTGGAGGAGGGCAGGAACCACAGGGAGGATACAAAGTGAATAAAGTGTAATTAATAAAGAATGAAAAAAAAATCTGCAGTTAGAGTTGGGTGGTGGTGGCATAAACCTTTAATCCAAGCACTCAGGAGGCAGAAGCAGGCCCATCTCCATGAATTTGAAGCCTTGTCTGCTGGTTGAGTTTCAGAACAGCCAAAACTATACAGAGAAACTCTGTCTAAAAATTTTTTAAATAAAATTATAAAATTATTCACAGTTATTGCTTTTGCAAATACTTAGCAGGTGTTAGATACACAGTTCCAGAACTTTTTTCCAAACAAGATGTCAAAGACTTCTGCTTTGTGATAGTTTGAATAAAAATATAGGCTCATAGGGAATGGCTTTATTTGAAAGAATAGGGACTTGTGGCCTTTTTGGAGTAGGTGTGGTCTTGTTGGAAAAAGTGTGTCATGGCTGGGGAGTCGTGGGCTTTGAGGATTCAGAAGCTGGATCCAGATCCAACAGCTCACTCTCTCCCTCCCTGTTGCCTGCTGATCCAGATGTAGAACTCTCAGCTCTTTCTCTAGCACCGTGTCTGCCTGTGTAACATCGTACTTCCTGTTGTGACGATAAAGGACTAAACCTCTGTACCTGTAAGCCAGCCCCAGATAAAGGCTTTCCTTTATTAGAGTCACTGTGGTCCTGGTGACCCTTCACAGCAGTGGGACACTGTGACACCCTTCCATTTGGTTTTGTAGAGCAGTGGTGCTACTTTGCTTCTGTTTCACTTCAACCTCAGCATCTGTTTCCTAAGGGACCTCAAGTTGTGGACCTCTTTCCTGCTGAAGTCTTCTCACATTAGAATTCATTTACAATGAGAAATAGGTACCCTACCTGCAATTAAAAACAAGGAAATCATGAAATTTGCAGGCAAATGGTGGAAACTAGAAAAGATCATCCTGAGTCAGGTATCCCAGAAGCAGAAAGACACACACGGAATATACTCACTCGTAAGTAGATATTATACATATAATATAATCTACTAAAATCTGTACACCTAAAGAAGCTAATCAAGAAGGAGGACCCTAAGTAAGATGCTCAATCCTCATTCAGAAAGGCAAAGAGGATGGACATCAGAAGAGGGGAAAACAGGGAATAGTACAGGAGCCTACCGCAGAGGGCCTCAGAAAGACTCAGCAGGGTATCAAAGCAGATGCTGAGACTCATAGCCAAACTTTGGACAGAGTGCAGGGAATGTGATGAAAGAAGGGGGAGATAGAAAGACCTGGAGGGGAATGGAGCTCCACAAGGAGAGCAACAGAACCAAAAAATCCAGACACAGGGGTGTTTTCTCATACTGATACTCCAACCAAGGGCTATTCATGGAGATAACCTAGAACCCCTGCACAGATTTAACCCATGGCACCTCAGTGTCCAAGTGGGTTCCCTAGGAATGGGAACAGAGACTGACTCTGACATGGATTGACTGGCCTCCTTTTTGATCACCTCCCCCTGAGGGGGAAGCAGCCTTACCGGGCCACAGAGGAAGACAATGCAGCTGCTCCTGATGAGACCTAATAGACTAGAACCAGATGGAAAGGCAGGAGAACTTCCCCTATCCATGGACTTGGGGAGGGCATGGGTAGAAGAGAGAGCAGAGGGTAAGGTTGGGAGGGGAAAAGGGAGGGGGCTACAGGTGGGCTGCAAAGGGAACAAACTGTAGTTAGCAAAAATAAAATATAATAATAATTAAAAAAAAGATCTAGCTATACCACTCTTGGTCATATACCCTAAGGACACTTTATCCTAACACAGAGATGCTTCATCAACCATGTTAATATCTGATCTATTCATAATATCCAGACATTGAAAACAACCTAGATATCCCTCAACAGTTAAAGGAATAAAGAAAATATACATTTATATAATAAAACATTATTCAGACATTAAAAAATAAATCAAAAATTTAAAAGGCAAATGGATGAAGCTAGAAAAAAAATAATGCTGAATGAGATAACCTATACTGAGCAAGACAAATATGGTATGTATTCCCTTATATGTGGATATTAACTGTAAAATCAATGTTAAATAGAACCACAGAGGATAGATATAGAGTACAGGACTACAGAGAAAAATATGTCTCCCTAGGAAAAGGAACTAGAATAAATAATTATGGGTAAATGAGAGTAGGGTCTGGAGATGGAGATTGGAACAGGAGGATCAAGTGTAGGGGCAGGAGGAGATGAGGGAGGAGGGAATATGGGGAGAGATGGCTAAAACTAAGGCCTAATAGAGTAGAAAATTCCTAAATATATACATATATGAAAGAAATCTAAATGAAATTGCAAAATAGTGAGGGGGAGGGGGGTACCTCGGCTAGACATCTTTACTCATCAAAGGAAGCTTCCAATACCAGGACTGAGTAACATCTAGTTGAGTTGTTGGCCAAAAGGAGTCCCACCAAAATCCCCATACAACTCAGGCTGTTGCCAAGGCTAGGTTGCTCTCCACAGATGACAAAGCCCTATTGCTAAAAACAACACCTACACATCTCACTAAACATGGAGATGTAAAGGTAGTGCCTACACAAAGCCTTCACTCCTATGGGCTAGTGTTCAAGGGACCAGATGGTACTCTGCAGTCTAGCAAAGCAAAAATATAAACACCAACCCAGCTACAAAATATTCAATTTACAATGGTGTCCTAAGCAGGATATGCTAGTGCAATGGTGGCACAAAGCTTGTGAGAGTAACCAACCAATGTCTAATTTGACTTAGCCTATTCCTTAACATGAAACCTATATTGGATACTGCTTGTGTGACCAAGAACCTTAAAAGAGATATCCCAAAGACCTAGGGTAAAACCAAATACTACTGTAGAGGAATTTTTAATTCAGCAACCTGGTTACTCTGAATACAATACAGACACACCTTAATCCCAGGAGACAGAAGCAAGCAGTTCCTGAGTTCAAGGACAGCCTGTTATAGAACAAGTTTCAGGTAAAGAAAAGGTTAGGTCCAGATGTGCTGGCACACACCTTTAATCCAAGCAGTTAGCAGACAGAGGTATGCAGATCTCTGAGTTGTGTTCAGATAGTTCAGTTGAGTCACTGACTTCAGAGACAATGCAGTGGAGTTGAGTTCATGGTAGTTCAGTTCATGGAATTTAGTCAGTTTTACTGGGAAACTTACAGGGAGAGGTTGAAGAGAGAACAAGCTAAGCACAGGTGAACACAGAACAAGGCAGAGAATGACAAGCCAGAAGATTAGAACATATTATCAAAGTTTAGTATGAAGACAAACAGAGCAATTCTGTTAGAAGCCGAGAAGCCAGTTTTAAACAGTCAGCTTGGATAAGAGTTTGAACCAAACAGCTCACTTTAACCAGTGAGCCAGAACTCAGAAAGAGCTAGAAAGGGTGAGCTTATTCAGCAGTAAGTCTCAGGCTGAAAACATTCTAGGCCTAGGTAAGACTGTACTGGTTAGAAGCTTCCAGGACTAGGCCCAGGTTAGCAGTCGGAGTCAGTAGGCCTCTGAGACAACAATAACTTCAGGCAAATTAAGTTACTTTTACATACTACTGTTCCACTAGAGGAACATAGAAATACAATGACTCTTAATTACAGTCTACTATAGTTATAGATGATCCAAGTAGTCATCATTAAAGAAGCTTCTTCCTCCAGAAGATGAAAACAAATACAGACCCACTGCCAGGCATTAGGCATAGTAGGAGACCTTTGGACACTCAACCCTGAATTGGAATGTCTCCATCAGATCCCTTCTCTTGGGACTCAGCAACCATGTGGAAGATGAGGCAGAAAGAATGCAAGAGCCAGTGGAGATGGAGCACCCTGAGAAAACAAGGCTTTCTAAACACAACAGGATCTACATATGAACTTAAGGAGACTGAGGCAGCATGCACAGGACCTGCACAGGTCTAAGCCAGATGAGCTCCTAAAATCTGTAAGAAATAGACACATGGGCTGGAGAGATAGCTCAGCCATTAAGAGCACTGTCTGCTCTCCCAGAAGTCCTGAGTTCATTTCCCAGCAATCGTTTGGTGGCTCACAACCATCTATACTGGGATATTATGTCCAATTCTGGCATGCAGGTGTATATGTAAATAGAGCACTCATATAAAAAAATAATAATAAGTAATTTTTTTAAAAAAGTAGACACACACCCCCATCACTAAATGGTAACCACTTGCAAATGAAAAATTAGTTCCCTCCAAATGAGTCTCACTAGGGAAACATACTGTTGCATGCCCAACAGCAGATGGCCAATAGAAAATTAACTCAATGGCATCTTTGGAGATTCCTTGTCTCATAATCTCATGTCAGGGCTTTTTCTTCCTTCTTCCTTCTTTCTTTACTTTTCATTTTTAAAAAAAATTTTTCATTTTTGTGTAATGCCAGGTTCACAGGACCCTAAGAGACCACCAGGAGACTACTTGATGAAATAGCAAGAGAGCATTATTAGGAGACCAATTAAACTTGGGACCCAAAGTTTCACTGATGCAGCAGTAGAGAAGTGGGAACCCGAGCGCTGAGTGAGCAGAGTTTTTAATGGGAAAGACTGCAAGCAGGAGGTTTCCATGAAAGCAAGCAGAGGGGTACGTGTTTCTATGACAGCAAACAGGGGAGGCATGTGCCTTGACATTACAGGATTAGGTAAAAGTTAGAGCAGCGAGGTGACCTTTTCTGAGTCACGTAATCACAATGGCTAAGGCATATAATCACAATAGCTATTCTTCTAAACTGTATCTGAAACATTGGGGAGAATTTTCCCACCCTGATTCCCAAATGATTCTCATTGATTATTGCCAGGGAGATTGTCTCTATTTTTATAAAGTATTTACTCTGTGAAATTTCCTGGAGGTTGTTGCTAGGAGAGTTAACTTTGTTTTCTCCCAAGTGCACATTTTCTGATGAAGAGCTTAAGATAGCCTGAATATAACTCCATTTTGAAATAAAGATCTTGACTGGGAACTGAATTCAGGTACCAGGAAATATCACAGAATGTACACCTGGCAGAAAATAAAGTTAACTCTCCTAGCAACAGCCTCTAGGAAATATAACAGAATAATTGCTTCATAGAAAATAGAAACAAACTCCCTGGCAATAATCAATGGGAATCGACTGAGAATCGGGTGGGAAAATTCTCCCCAATGTTTCAGATACGGTTTAGAAATATGTCCATTGTGATTATATGCCTTAGCCATTGTGATTATGTGCCTCAGAAAAGGTCACCCTGTCCTGCTGAACTTCACCCAATTCTGTAACGCCAAGGCTTGTGCCCCCCTGCTTGCTGCCATGAAAACCCCTGGCTCACAGACTTTCCCTTTAAAAATCCTGTTCACTCAGAGCTCCGGGTCCCACTTCTCTACTGCTGTGCCTGTGAGACTTGGGTCCTGAATTCGATTGCTCTCGTAATAAAGCTCTCTTGCAATTGCATCGAGTCATCTCCTGGTGGTCTCTGAGGGTCCCGTGAACCTGGCATAACACTGATATTTCCTGGTACCTGAATTCAGCTCCCAGTCAAGATGGCTCTTTATTTCAAAATGGAGTTATACCCAGGCTAACTTAAACTCTTCATCAGTTTGTTGTTGTTTTGTTTTGTTTTTGTTTCTGTTTTTTTTTTTTTTTTTTTACTCTACAGGTCCCTTGTATGTGTAATATATTTTCTTGTTTTGCACTTCCTTCCGTGATATTACTGAATGAACAAGCAGGTCTCTGCATATTTATCTGTTTCTTGTGCCATTGAGAGAGTGGTCTGTTTTCCTCTTGTTTATTTGGTTTGTTTAATTTCTTGAGTTTTGTTTTATCTTATTAGTTTTTATTTTATTGCATTTTATTATTATCTCTAAAGCCTGTTTGCTTTCTAATTAAAGACAGAAAGGGGATCAATCTAGATAGAAGGGGAGGCAGAGAAGAACCAAAAGTAGCAAAGGGAAAGAAACTGTAAGTATGACATATAAAGAATCTATTTTTGATAAAAGAAAAACATTAAATTGAAGAGACACATAGTACCTTTCAGTCTTTCTCAGTGTACAACTACACTTATAAATCCACTTTGTTCAGAACAAGACACAGTACTATTTAGTTACCATGCCAATCTACTGAGAAATTCATTAAGTTTATGATAGATGGTCTAGTACTGCATAATACATATTTCAGGAGATAATATCTAATTTTCTTCTCTTTTAGAAGCTTATTGACCCATCCATTCCATAATCTACCAAAACCATTACAAATGATGGGTAGATTATGGGCAATATCTTTGAACTGTATAACACTGAAAAGAAAAACCAAGCTGCAGAATTTTATTTTAAATAAATTCTTTGGGGCAATGGAGAGATAGTTCAATGAGTAAAATGGTGACTTCTCTTCCAAAGGACCCAGGGTCAGTTTTACCAGCAATCACATGGTAGCTCACAACTGTTACTCTAGTTTCAGAGGATCCAGTTCCTTCTTCTGATATTTGATATATTGTGCACAGACATACATGTAGGCAAAACATCCATATACATTTTTTAAAAATAAATTAATTTTATGTAAGCATGGTGGCAAACACCTAAAATCCTAGTACTTGGGAGGCTGAGGTAAAAGAAGCTTGAGTTCCCGGCCAACCTTCATTATACAGTTAGATCCTATTTAACAGATATTTTTAAATGAGGGGTATAGCTCAGTGGCAAAGTACATGATTAACATGCATGGAAACCTAAATTTCTAAGGAATACCAAAATTTAACATTTCTTTCATAAAAAAAGAAAACATAAAGTACAAAAGAAAGCATCTGGCAGAATGCACAGAATCTCAAGGTGTAGAGTAACTTATCCAGCAACATGGCTGCTCTGGCAAGGGATAACATTCAAAGACTTAGCTTTGTGAGAAGGTCTGTGAGATCCAACTGGACTACAGGCAGGCCCTTAGTATACACCTTTATTCCCTCTGGTCAGAATACAGACACACCTTTAGTACATGCCTTTAATCCTGAACAATGACTTCTAATGGAGGGACAAAGCTCAAATCAGAGAAAGATTTGACAGCATGACTCAGAGATAAGGTACACCCAACTCTCAAGAGAACAGACAGGAGAGAGGAGTCCAGAGAGATTCGGAGTAGTGAAGTACAGAACAGGAACACTGCAGAGTTTGTGCAGTCAATACAGTACAGTTCAGAGCAGTTCGACTGTTCAGGGCAGATGGTTCAGAGCAGTTCAGTTCATGGAGTTCAGAGGCAATTTTCCATGCAGAACAATTCAGTCAGAAGCTGAGAGAAGCCAGTTTTTGAATCAGTCCTCTTGGAGAGGAGCTTGAGCCACAACACTGAGTTGAATCAGCCAGCCAGAGTTCAGAAAGAGCTAGAAAGGGTGAGCTTATTCAGCTATAAGTTTCAGAGGCTGAAGGCATTTTAGGCCTAAGTTAGCAGATGGAGGCTGGAAGCTGAAGCCTTCAGGGTCCGGGCTTGCAAAAGTCTAGATTGAACGGAGGCTAGATGTTTCCAGGCCTAGGCCTAGAGACTATTAGAAACGCTCTGGGCTCAGCTCAAGCCATCTATTAGGAAAGTTTGGGAATCTCATCTCAGCCCATCATCAGAGGAAATAAAAACATTTACACCAAAGAATGGAATCTTAATGCTGAATACTTATAGTCATGCTCTTTCAAAATAATGTTTAGTAATATATTCTATTATGTAAAAAGTCAGTAAAATGAACACACTGATTCCTAATAGCAAACTCAAAGATTTTATATTATATAATCAATTGCAACCTCATTTACAATGCTTGTATAGACTAATAATCTGATATATTCATTTTGAGCCTGCTTTAGAACATTTATTTAACATTTGATATATCAATTAATAAATGTATTGCAATGTATTTTGAATTTCAATAGATGTAAAATGTGAATTCTCACAATGTTCATACTTTTACTGTTTATAATGCAAAAGGTAAGGAGTCTTGTACTAGATTAGAAAGCTCAGAAGCTTTACTTTAAAATCTTCTATGTGTATGAATATTGAGACATGGGGTCAAATACTTAACAATCCTTCCATCAAGTCATGTAGCCTTCCCAAGCATTGCATTATGTCAGCAAGAAGACACCAGTATGAATGACATAGCTTAACATCTACAGTTCAGGGATAAAATGCAGTGCAGTCTCTTTGCTCACGCATCCTCTTGGCTTTGAGGTCATGACACTTTGGGATTCAGTATTCTCAGCATGCTGTGCCACCTGATTGCTTTCCTGTTCAGAAATCTTTTCTGCTGGCAGCTCATTCTTAACTGTGTCCTTTTATATAGCCATAAGGCATAGACACAATGTATCGGCTCCTTGCATATTGAGTTTTAAGCAATCTGGGCTACATTGTGAATAAAACCTTGTTTTGTAAAAAGAAAAAAAAAGTCAGTTTCTAAAATGGGAAGGGGCTGATAAGGAACAGAGAGACAGATTACTATCAACTTTTAATTATAAACCATAAATAAGTGTGGACATCAGTTGTTTTCAAAAAATGAAAATTCCAACCATTCTGTTTTACCAATAAAGACTCAGAAACTAGATGCTGGTTTGAAAACTTGCTAGCTCAGAGAGGCAGAGAAAGCACCCAGCTGACCTTCCCTCTCAGCTCAGGTCTGAATGGAAAAAATCCAAAAGGCTCAGTAGCTCAGCTGACAGCCAGGAGGAAAAGCCCAATAAACCCAAGGCCAAAAGGCTTGCTAGCTCAAAGCCCAAAAGGGCCCAAAAGCCAGAGAGCTAAAGCCCCTTCTACTTCTACACACTGTTTTAATTACCCTTTAACTCAAAGTCCCTCCTACTCTTTAATCCCTGTCAGCTGGTTTCTTGCTCCAACTCTTGACCTATAAGTTAACTTTATTAAATCCTGTGTACAGAAAGATCTTGGATTAAAGGTGTGTGCTAGGGATGGCTGAATCACAACATAATCACCTGTTTATACAACAAACAGAAAGTTCTTGAATTAAAGGTGTGTGATAGGGCTCAACCACACTAAAGAAGAAACAGGGCCTTACAGTTCACAATTTGGGGGCCCACAATGGAGTCAAATACCCTGCAACAGACATCTAAAGTATAACATGTAAATGAAGCCAACAATGCTGTGGAAATTTAGTATAATAAACTTTGAGGAGTTTCCTAGGATGGCCTTGAACTCACAGATTCTGCTCCATTTTCCTCCAGAGTAGCAGGATTCAAAGTAACAAGTCCACTTCTCCTGACCCTTCCAATCCTTTCAAAATATGCCACTTCCTGGTGACTAAGCCTTCAAATATATGAGCCTATAGGGGTCATTCTTATTCAGACCACCAATGAACAATCTTGATGTTATTTTCTTCAAGGTTAACACATAGAAGATGGTAGTTTAAATGCACACAGTATAGTCCTGTATCTTCAGAAAACAAACAACTCAGTCAACAATAGATGTCTGTTTTACAAAATGCAGAAGTCATCAATAAGATAGAAACTCATTTGGCCTAAAATTTGTCATTGTGCCTGATTCCAGACCAAATATGAGATATATTCATTTTGCTAATGCTACTTAAAAAATATGAAACCATTCTCTCCTTGCCTATGACAAAGGTACTAGACACAGAATGTGATCAAACTAGTAGCCGGTGCTTTCCAACCTCCCATTCAAGCCCAAAGAGAGACAAGTAGGACAAGACACAGCATTGGGGTATCTCACATGAAGAAATTATTTGAAATCCATTTCAGCTCTTGTATATGCTGATATATTGCATAATTGTGTTTGTAGTTTTCAGGCAAAAATTGGATACTGGATAACTTTTTCTTTTAATTAAAACATGACATCTTTTTCTCCCTTCCATTTTCTTCCTCCAAGCCTCATCCCACTGCCTCTCAAAATCATGGCCTTTTTTGTCTTTTGTTATGGTTACACACATACACTTAAATATACGTAGAATCTGTTCAGGCTGTTTAGTGCTACTTGTATGCATATGACTTCAGGCATTAGACAATCAATGGGGGGGGAATAATCCCTAAGAACTACTTTTTCCTCTCTCTTGCAATTCTTTGCCTATGGGTAGACCTCTGTGAGGTTTCGTCTGTTTTATTAGCATGTTTATTGGTAAACATCAACAGATTTGGTTAGGTCTTGCTTAGACAGCAATACTGTTGAGGTATCTTGGCTGAAGCATCCCTGTGATTTCTAGGAGACAAAATCATGGCAGCTTTCCTAGTCTTCTGGCTCTTGAGAGATATTTATCTACCTTAACATACTCTAGTGGATAAACTCACTTATAAGTGGATACTAGACATATAATATAGGATAAACCTACAAAAATCTGTACACCTGAAGAAAGTGAGCTAGAAGGAGGACCCTGGATAAGATGATCAACTGTCACTCAGAAAGGCAAATGGGATGGACATTGGAAGAAGGAGAAAACAGTAAACAGGACAGGAGCCTACTATGGAGGGCCTCTGAAAGACTCTACCCAGCATTGTATAAAAGCAGATAATGAGACTTATTAACAAACTTTGGGCAGAGTGCAGGGAATCTTAGGAAAGAAGGGGGAGGTAGTAAGACCTGGAGGGGACTGGAGCTCCACAAGCAGAGCAACATAACAAAGAAATCTGTGCACAGGAAACTTTTCTGAGACTGATACTTCAACCACGGACCATTCATGGATATAACCTAGAACTCCAGCTCAGATGTAGTCCATGGCAGCGCAGTCTCCAAGTGGGTTCCCTAGTAAGGAAAACAGGGACTTCCTCTGACCTGAACTCACTGGCTAGCTCTTTGACTGCCTCCCCTGGATGCGGGAGCAACCTTGCCAGGCCACAGAGGAGGACAACGCAGCCAGTCCTGATGTGACCTGATAGTCTAGGGTCAGATGGAAGGGGAGGAGGACCTCCCCCATCAGTGAACTTGGAGAGGGGCATAGGAGGAGATGAGGGAAGGTGGAATTGGGAGGGGAGGAGGGAAGGGACTAAAGCTGAGATATAAAGTGAATAAACTGTAATTAATATAAAAAATAAAAATTTAATTAAAAATACTCCAGTGGAGATGCTGGAGAGATGGCCCAGTGGTAAAGAGTACTGGCTGTTCTCCCAGAGGCCTTGGGTTCAATTCCCAACATCCATATGGCCATCTGTAACTCCAGTTCTAGGGGATCTGACATCATCACATAGACATACATACCAGCAAAACACCAATGCACATGATATAAAAATAAATAAATCTTAAAAACAGTGGGAAAGTTATAGATTTCAAACTATCAAAAACTGTACCATTTATGAAAAATTTATTAAGAAAACATTACAAGCTATTTTTTTTCCTATTAGAGGCTAGAGTGGATTGGAGACAGCCCCTGGGCTGCTGATGGGATGTGGGCATTTTGTCCCTCACCAAGCCAGGTAAGTCCAGTCACACAAGCTTCTGTAACTTCAGACCCTAAAGATTTGGCAAACTCATCAGGTCTCTGAGAACACTAGATACAGTATATATGTGCACAAATATACATTCAAGCAAAGCACATACATAAATTAAGAATAAATCTAAAAAAAAATCACTCACATAACTTTCAATGATTCTGGGACAATTATTCACTGTTATGCCATCACAAAAACAAGCACCAGTGAGTTATACCTTTCAATATTAAAAAATAAGGTCCATATAACATTCAATATATACATATATACTGTGTATGCATATTGTACATATATTGTACTTTTAAGAATCTTGATATAAAAATACAAAACCAAAATTACAAACAATTTATATTTTAACTGCTCCAAAGATGTAAACTTTTACACAGATTTAAAAAAAAGACATGGTAATATGGGCATGGTGGTGCATACATTTAACCCCAGCACTGGAGAGGCAGGGGCAGATAGATCTCTGCGAGTTCAAGGCTAGCCTGGTCTACACAGAAAGTTTCAGGCCAGCCAAGGGCATGTAGTGAGACTTTACCTCAAAAACAAAAGACAACCTACACAGAGTAGAATACTGACAGCAGATATTATAATCCAATAAGTAATATTTGTATGTCATTCATATATGCACATGATGAAGTGATCAAATATGACATCATAAAAATAAATATGGTTAATAATTTTATGGGGAGGCTAGAGAGATTGGTCAGCAGTTCAAGCACCTGATGCTTTTTCAGAGAACCTGGGTTTAATTTCCACCAGCACCCACATGGTGACTCAGACCATCCAGAACTCCAGATCTAGGGGATCTGATGCCCTCTTCTGGCCTTCACCAGCATGTACACAGTACACACATAAAGCAAAACATTAATATACATGAAATTAAGTTCTTTAAAAAATAAAAAAAAATTATTAAAAACGTCTCAATTTTATACATTAGGGAACTGGAAATTAATTTTAACAATTGAATAGCATTATTCTCCTCTCAGACTGGCAAGAATTTTAAGGATTGAGATGACTACATAGTAAATAAGCAAGCCTAATGGACTTCTGCAAGTACAATTGAATTTACCAGACAACACCTATCAAAATGTAAAATGACAATATTGTATCATTTCTAGATCTTTCCCTATCTTACAAAGCCAAACTTTGGTAAAATATGTATAAGAATAGTCACTTTAGAATTCAAAATCTAAGTAAAATTTTCTAGTTGCTTAAGAATCAGTCATTTTTGTTTAGAAAGATGCATTTATTACAAAAACAGTCAAGATACAAAAACTCCAAAGTATGTTCAATATATTTTAGCCAGTGGAGGTGGGAAGAAGTGTTTTACATAAATGAATCATGTGTAGTCAATTTGTGTAACCACAATTCACACACCTTAAGATGATTCCAACCTCATTAGGTGGCATGTATTACAGACAACAGGTGCACTGTCTATTGTTGACGAAAACACCATTACCAACTGCGTGAAAACATACTCTTCCCACTTTTAATAACTTAAAGATAATGGGAAAAAACATTACATAAGTCCAGACAAATGTCTGGAAGAAATCTTTGAATTAGGACCAATAAGATGGCTCAGTGTATAAAGCCTGATGATCTAAGTTTGATTTCCCAAAAGCCAGGAGAGAACAGACCCCTGCAGGATGTCCTCTGATACCCATATGAGGACCGAGACACACACACTGACACAGTTCACACATCTTACAAAAACAACACAACTAAATACAAAAAGAAAAAAAAATAACTGAATTAGCTTCCTGTACAAATCAAATTGGAAGGTAAGGCATTTTGCTTTTGTAGTGACTGGAAAAAAACACTTAAGAGCTTCAATGTGCACTTACAGTACTTGAAATTTTTTCCAAGATTATCACTTTGCATAAAAGAAAAAATAAAAGTCTAGCCAATAATCAGACAATCTTGCAATAATATACCTTTTAAAATATCTGATAAAGTTGAATGTAGTTACTAACCTACATCATGTGTAGGTCTCACCCATATCCCCATCAATCCTTTAACACCTGGCCATGTTTTCATTCTCCTGGAATGCCTGCTTCCCTGTAAGAGTCAACCTCTTTTACCCTTCTGGTGGTTTAAAAAGAAATGTCCTCCACAGGCTCAGATATGTGAACACTTTGGCCCCAGGTGGTGACACTGTTTTGGAAAGTGTTGTAACCTTGTTGCAGTATGTCAGTGGAGTATAAGGCTCTGAGAGTTTGTAGCCTCCCCCTACTGCCAGTTCACTCTCCTTTCTGCTAGTGAAGAGGATTCCTATGACAGCTGCCATACCTGCAGCTTGCTACCATCCCACCGAGATGGAATCATCTGTCTGATCTGTGAACTCTTCCATAAGTCACTTCTAAACATTCTGCTCTATCACACCAACAGAAAACTATTACACTCTCCAGATGTCCCCCTGGAAGCACTTAACCAACTTCTGGTCCTAATTCACGTAAATTCATTGATCTGCTGTATTTTACTTCTTTCCAACTGGTTAGTGTAATGCTTTCCCTTTCCCTGGAGGTTTAAGGTGGCTCCAGCAGAACTAGTTTTAACAGTTTCTTTCCTTCCTTATTAATATTCCATCTGTATTTATTTTGCCATATTGTACCAGCAATGTCTCAAATATAGTATAAAAGTCCTTCCTCCCTCCTTTGAAGATGATAGGCCAGCTCAGTGTATCCATACACCCAACTAAAACTAGGTTATAGTGAAAATGCTTATGTTAGTAAATAGTAGCTAATTCCGTGAATTTTTTTGCATTAACTGTGTTTCTGTATTCGACATGTGTCACTGTGTGTACCTCAGTCCTCATGAGTATGAGAGGACAATCTGCAGGGGTCTGTTCTCTCCTACCGCCATGTGGCTTCTGGGAAATCAAATTCAGGTCATCAGGCTTAGCAGCAAATGCCTTTACTCGCTGAGCCGTCTCATTGGCTCCAATTCAACAATTTCTTCCAAGCATTTGTCTGTACTTATATAGTATTTTCATTCATTGAGTTATAAAAGTGGGGAGAATATGTTTTCATGTACTTTGTGTTTGTCAATAATTGACTATATGGGCACCTGTTGTCCTGATGCCACCTGTGGAGGTTGGAATCATCTTAATGCATGTCACTTACGGTCATATAATGAATTATTTACCCTTTATCTGTATGGTACCTTTCATCTTGTTTTAATCACAACCCGTCTCCCGCCCCAAAGGAAATTGCCAATTCTTAACAACATCCATCTATAAAATTGACTGAATACATTAAAAAAATGTGAAACAAGCAGTAGTGCCACACACCTTCAACCCCAGCCCTTGAGAGGCAGAAGCAGGCAGATCTCTTGAGTTTTAGTCCAACCTCACGTACAGAGCCAGGGCAGCCAGACCCACAGAGAAACTGTCTGGAAAAACAATACAACATGTGAACATTAAATTTGACCACATTAAAGATGTCTGTCGCCTTCTGCCAGATTTTTATTTTCTTTTTGTAACCCTGATGGTTCTGTGGGAGCTATTGTCCAAGTTAACTCTCCTTGGCCAGATGAGCTAACGATGCCCGTGGTGTCCCCAATTCATGGTAGAGCACTGCACCATCCAGATGCTTTCTGACACTGCTCCAGTTTAATCTATTTATATGACCTCTTTCCAAATTTTACCTGATTCTGTTTCTGCCCATACTTAGAAAGCCTTTGGTCCAATGATTTAGAAAGACTCCTCAATAGAACAAAAAGGTTTTATTCTGTTCCATTTTGCAGTGAACTTCAAGCTTTTTCTCTTTGGGAATCATCTTTAACCAATTCCTTAGGCTTTACATTCATGTATTTTATTGCCAAGGACAGTGTGCTCCTACTATGTCCTCAGAACAAATAAATCATTCCCAGCAATTCTGATTTCCCCAGTATCTCACTTGCCTAAGGACTATACACTGTCTAGTCCTCAACCAAGCTCTGATTAAGAAAAAAACCTGACTGAGTTCCCAAGAAAACAGGATCATTGTATTGGTCAGTCCAGAATTCAAGGTGGATATTTCTGAATGATCCTGTATATGACGAGTACTCAAAGCAAACAAGTTTAGAAAAATGAGGAGGCTATATTACAATAAATCAGTAAATTTACTGTTGTTACAATCATTGGTGGAATCTCTTCTAAAAACCCCACATCAAATTGTGTCCTTATAGCCATGACAATGCATCTGAAAGTCTCCTAAATGAATGTCTAAAGATATCTTCAGTATAAGAGTCACAGTTTTTAAATGAACATTTTAGCAACAGAATCTTTTGCTGTTAAGTCAGAAATACCAATAGGAACTTAACTTTATTCTAAAACAAACAAGAAACCTCACAAAGGTAGTTTGTATGACTACTTTACACATTTAAATTGTTACTGAAACAACAAAAAAATTAAATATTAAAAGTCCCTATATAAGTTATTATGGGGGCAGGAAAGACTTCTACAACCACTCTGGAAAGCAATCTGGTGCTTTCTCAGAAAACTAGGAATAGTGCTTCCTCAAGACCCAGCCATAACACTCCTAGGCATATATCCAAAAGAGGCTCAAGTACAGAACAATGATATTTGCTCAACCATGTTTGTAGCAGCTTTATTTCTAATACCCAGAAGCTGGAAACAACCCAGATACCCCTCAGCTGAAGAATGGATGCAGAAATTGTGGTACATCTACACAATGGAATATTACTCAGCAATAGAAAATAAGAAAATCATGAAATTTGCAGGTAAATGGTGGGACCTGGAAAGGATCATCCTGAATGAGCTGAACCAGAAGCAGAAAGACACACACGGTATATACTCACTCATATAGACCTATAATATAGGATAAACCTACTAAAATCTGTACATCTAAAAGAAACTAATCAAGAGAGAGGACCCTGACTAAAATGCTCAATCCCCATCCTGAAAGACAAAGAGGATGGACATCAGAAGAAGGAGAAAAGAGGGAACAAGTCAGGAGCCTGACAGAGAGGACCTCTGAAAAGCTCTGCCCTGCAGACTATCAATGTAGATGCTGAGACTTATGTGTAAAATTACTGCTGAAAGTTCATTAGTGCTAAGAGTTGGCTGATGAACTATTAGGGTCTCTTACATAGAAGATCATACAATACACAAATAGCAGAAAACATTTGTACTTCCTACTTTAATCCATTTTATTTCTTCCTCTTGTATTCTTGCTCTAGCTAAGTTTTTTATAATTTTTTATTTTTATTTTTTCTTTACACTTTATTCATTATATATCCCAATTTAAACCCCCTCCCTCAACTCCTCCCAATTCCACCCTATTCCCTCTTCTCCCATCTCCTTCCCCTAGTCCATTTAAAGGGGGAGTCCTCCACTATTGCCAACTGCTCATAGCTTCTTAAGTCTCAACAGGATTACCTGGATCCTCTTTCTCCTTGGCCTGGCAAGGCCACATCATCAGAGGCAAAGTGATCAAAGAGCAGTCAGCTGAGTTTATGATAAAGGCAGCCCCTCCTCCCCTCACTCAGAGATCCACATGGAGATTGAGCTGCCAATCTGCCACATCTGAGCAGGGGGTCTAGTTCCTCTTCTTGCATGGTCCTCCATTCGTGCATCAGTCTCTGTAGAATCCCATGAGCTAGTATCTTTTATCTAGCTAAGATTTTAAGGAGACTTTATTAACTACACATGGACAAATTGGCCTGTGTCTTATGCCTGATCTCAGTGGTAATACTTGTGTCTCAATTGTTTAGCATATGTAAGCTACACACACACACACACATATATATGTATATATATATATATATATATATATATATATATATCCTTTTTATATTCCTTTAAATCTTCAGAGCTTTCATTGTGAAAGAATTTTGGATTTTCTAAAGGGTATTTCCCATCAATTTAGGAAATATAAAACTTTTTTGTGAATCTCCAACAATGGACCTTACAACCATTCTCAAATTTCGTTTCTATTGTTCCATTTACTGGACTTAAAATTACTCATTATCATTTTCTCTGTAGAAAAAACAGTTGTGTTACCTCCTGATTTCCCATTTTCACTATAGAAAATATTTCTCCATAAGAAGATTCCAACTGTAAACTAATGAATACATGGAGATGAAATCAAAACTTCATCATTTGGATGACAAGGCTGTGACATTTTTACATTTTTATTGTCGAAACCCTCCCATATGTTCAGCCCAGCCCTCCTTCAAACATGACATCATTTTTTTCAACAATTCTTATTGCATGCATTAATGTATTTGTGCACACATACTAAATAGAATCTGTTCAGTCCACATAGTGTTACTCATATGTATGTTTTCATGGCTGAGGTTTTGGCACTGAACAACCAATTGGTGTGTTCTTTCCTGAGAAGGACATCTTGTCTAACTCCCAGATGTCTTGTTTGCCTAGAGTTCTTTATGTAGGGTTGAAGATTGTTGGCTTTTCTCCATCCAGTTTGGCATGTTTGTTGTTGTCCTCCTTTTGCATCTCGTGTTTGGGCAGTCATGTTGTTGAGACTTTGTGCGGGGGGGGAGGTTAACTTCTGACATTCCTAGCAGACACAGCCTCACAGAAAACTCCATGATCCTCTGGCTTTTACAATCTTTCTGCTCCCTTTTCTACAATGTTTCCTGAGCTTTCCATGCAGTATTGTTTTGTAAATGTTTCAACAGGACTGTGTTCCACAACTCTGCAATTTAATTGGTGTGGTTTTCTGTAGTGCTCTCTAAAATTTGCCAAGAGACCTTTCTTTGATGAAGGGTAAAACGATATTCACCTGGGGGCATATGGATAACAAGAGGAAAATTATGCCTGGACTGAAAACCTAGCTAACTACAAAGCACTAAGCAAAGTCCTGATTATTGGAGGAAAATCTACAACCATTAATTTTCTATCACATTCATTTTTAATCACCTGTTGGGTACTTTTAATTTTTTAAATTGGTTTGGTGTACTGTCAAATTAACTTCCTTTCCTGTTAAAATGTATTTTTTTTCTCAAATAGAAAGGGAATGTTATGGTGTTATTGAGAATCCACCATGATCAGCCAGTAAAGCCCCTGGATGGGGTGATTATCTGGATAGTTTGTCATGATCAGCCAGTAAATCTCCTTGATGGGGTGACCATGTGGATAGTTTGCATGAGCAATAAAGAAACTACAGTGGCAGCCTTTATCTGCAGTAATTTCAGTGCTACGCCCCAGTTGTGCTGAGGTTCCTGATAGCATGTGTAATGACTGTGACACTCATTATCACAGATGTTACCTAGTTTGTTGAAACTGAAAAGAAAAATTAAAAAGCTTAAATCACATAATCATGTCCATGTTGGCAAGAATTTTAATACCTGATTTACTTTTCCTGAGACCAAATACTTTAAGAAAGAACCTGTCAAATCTAATTTGTTTACAAGATATTCACTACCTATGTCCTAACAGAGCACAATATTTGTTACTCAAGAAAAGTTATTTTTAAAATAAATATAGAACTATCTATATTTAGTTTTTGGTTTTTTTTATTGGTTCTTTGAAAATTTTGAAACATTTTGATCATAGTATGTCTCCCTCCCCCAAATATTGCAAGATCAATCTCTGTCCTTCCCTTCCAACTTTCTGTGTTCCCATCCTTATCAAGGCCATGTGCTACACAAATTTTCTTAGATTCAAAACCGTGTACTAGAGCATGGATGAATTCTCAGGGGCTCTAGGGGAAACTGACCCTTTCCCTTCCAGTACTTAAGAGCTACCCACAGTTCTTTGCTTACAGGTGGACTTTCATGCCCCAAACTGTCACTGTGCTAGGATTTGGTCTGGTTTTGAAACATACAAATCATTGTGATACAATGTTGTATCACAACTTCTCTGAGTTCATATGTGCAACTTTCCTGCTGTATCCATAAGACATTCTTTCTTTGTAGTTACCTACTGCTCTTATGTCCTTTCCTCCTCCACCATGATCCTGGGAAGAATCAGTACATGTGTTCCGTTCAGGGCTGTACATTCTGTGGTCTCTTGTTCTCTGTACCTTGGCCAGTTGTAGCTCTCGTTATTGATTATCTATTGTAATCAGAAGCTTGTCTGAGAAGATTCCTTAACCTGGGAGTATACTGGTAAATAAATACAAAATGGTTTACTACTATGTCCATTTAGCAGAATAATATTCTCTGCTAGGATCTATGATTTGTCTAACTGCAGGTGTTTGGTCTAATAATGGTGCCAGTACAGATTTGTATTGTGTAACAAGCCTTAAATTCAGTCATAAAATGACTGGGTACCCCCCTGGCATCTGTGCTACTATTGCATCTTTGGGTATATCTGTGAGGCCAGTTGTTATTGTAGCTCACGGGGTTCGCAGGTCAGTGCCAATCTGATTTCTCTGTTTCTCTGTGTTCTGTAACTGAAATATGTGGTATTTTCAGCAATAGGCACACAGTGTTCCTTTTCTGCCACATCCACACCAACCTTTATCAACATTTTTTTTTAATCTCAGCCATTCTGTTAGGGTAAGATGAAATTTCGATGTATTTTTAATTTGCAGTCTCCTCATGCCTAGGGATGTTGAAAATTTGTAGATATTTTTCAGCAGTTAATATTCTTTTTATTTTTGAGTACTCTATTTAACCCCAGCTGCATTTTTATTGAAGATAAAATTTTTATACATCACATTAAGATCATGATCTATCTTCCACCATCTCCCTATAGATCATTCCCACCCTTATACCCAGCTATCTCCATGCCATCTTTCTCTCTTTTTAGAAAAGAAAAACACTTTTTTTTTCAAAAAAGACAGAGCACAAAAGAAATAAAATCATAGACACATGTGCACACACATACACACAGTCAAAAAAAAAACCATAAAACACAAAATCAGAAACCATAATAGACAAGCAGAAGTCCAAAGCAATATGAGGGGGAAGATCTCCAAAAACACTATTGAGTTTTTTGTGTGTGGACTATCCACTGCTGGGCATGGGGCCTCCTCTTAAGTGTGGTCTGTATACACAGAGAAACCCTGTTCCATGACTCAATTTTTATCTTGGTTGAAATGTGTGATTGTAACTCATGAGTTATCCACCATGCTAATTACTGAGATTGGCCATATTTCACAAACTGTTCATAAAAAAAAATCTATGAAAAATACATTCATCACATGAATTGGTTTTTCTAAGTAGTCAGCGTATTTAAATATCATTTTAGTATAGAATTTCAGTTTTAACTAGCTCTAATAATTAGGAGTCATTTTATTGAACTTTTTTTGTAGACAGGTAGTATTTGGTTTTATCTAGAACACTGGGCTGTCTACTTGCTGGCTCTTGGTCCCCCAATCAGCGTTGGGGATGGGTTCCTTCTCATTTAGGGGGCTTCAGACATTCAATGACTACTCCCACAAGTTTTGTGCCGCCATTTCCCTAGTACAATTTGTAGGGAGGATAGATGGTAAGTCTGTGGCTGAGATGGTGTTTACCTTTGTCTTTTGGTGGCATGAAAAGTACATTCCCCAACAAAGACAATATAATATAGGGGTGAAGGCTCCTTATTCAAGACTTCACCTTGACTTGTCTATGTTCAATGAGTTCTGCTGGTATTGACCTCAGCACTGGGACCTCATTGTCAGTTTGTGGACAGCATCCTTTGGTCTTAGCAACGGCCTGGGTTGTTTGGGGAATTCCATAGGATACCCTTGGCAACAACTCAATGGATTGCAACCCATTCCCACTACTGGAAGCCTCATTTGGTGACAAGAAATGGCCATTTTGGGACTCTGCCACTCCCATTATTAGGAGACCTCATTAGGATCACCTTCATATATTTTAGGAAGTTTCCACTGTTCTTGGTTTCCATATCATCTCTAAATGGCCCTCAAATTCAGCTGTCTTCCCCTGAATTCCTCCCCCCTCACTCTCTCTCTCTCTGACCCTCTCCTCTATCTCATCTCATCCTCCCATTCCCATCCACACTTGGCCCCAGCCCACCCATTATATATATTCTATTTCCTTTCCCAGGGAGATCCATGAATTTCTCCCCCTAGACTTGTACTCCTAACCTCTCTAGGTCTATAGATGTTACTTTGACTATAACTTACTTAGTGGTTAATATCCTCTTATAAACAAATAGATATATTTCTTTTTCTTGGTCTGGGTTATCTCACTCAGGATGAATTTTTTAGTTCTCTCCATTTACCCACAACTTCCACAATGTCATTTTTTTAAAATGCTGAGTAATACTCCATTATGTAAATGTATCATATTTTGTTTAATCTTCTGTTGAGAGAAATCTAGGTCATTTCCAGTTTTTCGTTATTATAAAAAAAAATCTACTGTGAATGAATATAGTGGAGTAGATGTCCTGTGGTAGGAAGGATCATCCTTTGGGTATATGCTCGGAAGTAGTATTTCTAAGTGTTAAGGTAGATGAGTTACCAGTTTTCTGTATTGATTCCTGTAGTAGCTGTTACGCATTTGCGCTCCCACCAGTAATAAAAGAGTGTCTACTTGCTTTACAGTCTAGTTAGCCTGAGCTGTCTCTTGTGGTTTTGATCTTAGCCATTCTGACAGATATTAGAGGGAATCACAAAGTAGTTTTGATTTGCATTTCCTTGATGCGTATAGAAGTTGAACGTAGCTTAAGTTACTCAGCCATTTCAGTTTCTTCTACTGAGAATTCTCTCTTTAGATCTGTACCCCAATTTATTTGGATTACTTGGGGTTTTTATATCTAATTTCTTTATATATTTTTATATTAGTCTTCTATCAGTTGTCACTTGATAAAAATCTCTTTCCATTCTATAGGCTGCCATTTTGACTGAATGATGGTGTCCTTCGCCTTACAGAAACTTATAGGTCTAGTATCCAAATATAAGTGAGTATATACCTTGTGTGTCTTTCTGCTTCTGGGATACCTCACTCAGGATGATCTTTTCTAGATCCCACCATTTGTCTTCAAATTTCATGATTTCCCTGTTTTTTTTTAATTACTGAGTAGTATTCCATTGTGTAACTGTACCACAATTTCTGTGTCCATTCCTCATCTGAGTCATATCTGGGTTGTTTCCAGGTTCTAGCTATTATGAATAAAGCTTCTATGAACATCATTGAACAAATGTCCTTGTTGTGTATTTGAGCATCTTTTGGATATATGCCTAAGAGGGTATAGCTGGATCTTGAGGACGCATTATTCCTAGTTGTCTGAGAAAGTGCCTGATTGATTTCCAAAGTGGTTGTACAAGATTACATTCCCACCAGCAATGGAGGAAGGTTCCCCTTTCTCCACAATACCTACAGCTAATTTTCAGTTTCATCTCAATCTTTCCCTGTTTGGGCTAAAATTACATAAGATGTTTTTTTCCTGAAAATATAAGAACAAATTTTAATTAAGATCAGAAAATTCATTGACAAAAACAAACAAACAAACTAGTGCTTTCACTCAGGTGTGGCATGGTGAGCCAAGGAATTGATCAGGCTATTTACAAGAACAAAGGGTAGGGGTTACTTACAAAAGCACAGAAAACACAGGCAACTATATCTCTGAAAGATCCACCTTGTCATGATAAAATCTTAGGAAAGAGGAAATTCTTAGGAAAGAGTTTTCTGTGTCATTTTGCCTTTGTGAGTTTTTAGTCAACTTGATACACATTTGTGTCATCTGAGAAGAGGAAACCTTAGTAGGGAAAACGTGTCAATCAAGTGGTCCTGTTCTGATTTGATGAAGGTTGTAGAAAAGTTCATCTTACCAAGATTGTTGGAATCCCTGGGAATGTGGTCCTAGATGTAAGAGAGAAAACATTGAGAGTGCCATCAGGATAAGCCAGTATCTATTGTTCCTCTATGGCCTCTACTTTAGTTCCTCCCTCCAGGTTCCTGCCTTGAATTCTTGCCCTAAGTTCCATTAATGATGTATTATGAATCCAAGCTAAAATAACACCCATGCCGTCCAAGTTGTTTAGAGAAACCTAAAGAGGACTCACTTATAGATGTTCCACCAAAGAATCTCCAGGACCCAAGTAATCATATGTTTTATAGCAGAAGAGAAGTATTGTAAGATATTTTAGTTTCCTGGGTATTATATGCCTCCCTCATCCTTCTAGGAGAAAATATGGCACTTTGAAGAACCTAAAAACATACCATAATGATACATAATCAACATTTTTAAAGGCACTGATGTCTAAGAAATGCTGATTCACCCACATCCTTGTTTGATCTCTACAGTTATGTAAGAACCCTTCAGAAATAGGAGCTTCTCATCTGTGATTGTTAATATCACAAGATGTTTAAGACAGGACACTTGCTCATGAGAAGTGATTCAATCTTATCTCAATAGTGCCAGGTACAAAAAATAAAAAACAAAGAAACAAATAAAGACAAATATATTTTGTTAACCTTGAGTTCATGTTCCATGCCTTTATTTACACATGACAGTACACCATCAAGCTCAGCAGTTCATTGATGTGTTTTGAGGTTATATGTTAACTTCTTGATTGATTGAATTTGCATAAAACCATTAAAATCTGCAAAGAATATGAAATATCAAAAGACTCCATTTCAGCATGATGCCCATGAAACAACTTCAGTTTTTCAGTTATTACAACTGATATGCTTCTTAAGAACTGGAACTTGTGGAAAAGTGCTGGTATGGCCCACAGAATACAGCCATTGGATCAATATAAAGATGATTCTCGATGAGCTTGTCCAGAAAGGTCATGAAGTGACTGTTCTGACATCTTCAGCTTCATTCCTTATTCAGCCTAGCAATGAAACTTCTATTAATTTTGAAATTTACTCTGTACCTTTGAGTAAAGGAGATCTTGAATATCTGCTTGGAAAATGGATAGGTGAATGGACAAATGATTTTTACAATTACCCATTTTGGACATATTTTTCTAAAATGCAAAAAATCTTTATTGAATATTCTGATGTGATTGAAAATTTCTGCAAAGCTGTAGTTTGGAACAAGAGTCTTATGAAAAAGCTACGAGAATCTAAGTTTGATGTCATTCTCGCAGATGCCATAGGTCCCTGTGGTGAGCTGCTAGCCGAACTGCTTAAGAAACCTTTAGTGTACACTCTTCGCTTCTGTCCTGGATACAAGTGTGAAAAGTACAGCGGGGGACTTCCACTCCCTCCTTCCTATGTGCCTGCGGTTTTATCAGAATTAAGTGACCGAATGACATTTCTGGAAAGGGTGAAGAATATGTTGCATATGCTGTATTTTGACTTTTGGTTTCAAGCATTTAATGAGAATTCGTGGAGTCAGTTTTACAGTGAGGCTCTAGGTAAACTGTTCCTTTCACTGTTGCTGTGAAATCCTGACTTGCTGCTTCTCTGAATGTGAGTGTGTGTGGATGAATATACAATCATAGAATGAGGCTGTCAATTATGAGCTGATAAGGTAAAAATAGAGGAAAATCAAATAGCCTCAAAATAAGGCAGAACACTCGGGAAATCACTAACCTGCAAGTTGAGGCAAAGGTGATTTCTCTTGGTGATCATTTGATCTTCTCTATGTTTGCCTGAGTAAAGAAACTCTGGGTTTCACTGAACGCTTTAATGACTGTACATAATTACACTAAGAATTTATTACTCATTACCACAACTGTCTATGTAGTGGTGAAGAAAATATGTTCCCTTGTAAAAGTTACTTCACTTTCAAATTAAAACATTTACTAAAAATATCATGAAAGGTCTCTCACAATTAAGTAGTATCTCCTGAAACAGAAATAGTCAAGAGAACTTAGTTTTCTTAGAGTTTGAGACTTCTTAAACTCATAAAACTTATGTCTTAAAGCCTGAAATCTTGTTGTAAAATGCACACGTTTTTATTGGTTTGTTTTTAAATGCCTTTACACTAAATTAAATATTGCCTAAGTTAATAGTAAGAAGAACTTGAATGTTAACTATGTATGAAAATTTCCAGCTGTATCTTTGACATACACAACTAAGTTATTGTTACTTATATCCTGTGATGGACACAATACAAGAGTGGCAAAAAGGAATTGATTCCTACCTTACAGATTATCACAGTGAATTTGAAGATCCAGAGACCAAGCAACTAGCTTCTAAAATGTACAAAGGAGACTAAATAGTCTATGAAAGCTATTTTTTTCTGAATATTTTCAAGTTTCTTTCCAATAGCCAAAATGTTTCACATTTCTTGGTGTAACTTTGGAAGGCAATGTAATTTTTCACAAATTATAATTTGTGTTAATATATTTACATAAAAAAATCACAATTGAAACATTGGAAATTGCTTGTCTACAGTCTTTCAGCTCATCTCCAGAAATCACATGCTGTATTCTAGACAAAATCCTTTCTCTATTGTATATTTTTACATGCTTTTGTGATACAGGGAGACCCACAACGTTAGGTGAGATGATGGGGAAAGCAGACATTTGGCTCATTCGAACTTACTGGGACTTGGAATTTCCTCACCCACTCTTACCTAATTTTGTCTTTGTGGGAGGACTCTACTGCAAACCAGCCAAACCACTGCCTGAGGTAACCCTATATTGTTTCCTTTTATAAAATGCTTTGCCTTTCTTCATGGAAACATTTTTTCCCATTATTTCTGTATGTTTTTTTTATGAGAGATACAAAATTGGATTAGAACTCTCTTCCAATTGACATATACATTATTTCCTTACTTTAACACATCACTGTGTCTCACTACTTTCAAGAAACATGAAATATTTTTAGAATGTTGTCAGTAATTTAAGGGTTTGTATGTAACTCATAAATAAAGAACTTATATTGTATTCAATAACAAATAAGAAATGCCAGAAACATATGTAGATAATCCAAGGAAATAAAGAAGAATCAATGGCTGTACTAAAGAGACAATATATTCTATTAAAATAGAACATTAATTAAGAAATTTTGTTTATAATATAATAAATATTTTACATTGTGTTATCAGAGAAAGGCAGGTATGTTGAAGAAATATGCAACAGAGACCCCAGGAAATGTCCTAGAATCCTTGTATAGTTACAATGACCTGGGTAGTGTGCAGGGTTAGATAAAAGAATGAATACAGAGAAGACTTTTAAAAACCTATTGCTAATAACTCCAGGTTTAGCTATGCAGGAAGATGACGAAGCAGGCAGATGGTGTTAGAAAGCTACATCTACAAGTGTTCCACACACTTTGCTCTCTTCTCCCTTTCCACTATTTATATAACTATAGGGTATTTGTACCTCTATAGAGACAGATCCCTTTGTATGGGATATAGATATCTCATTTAGTGTTGAACATTCCCCGCCTGCTAATTCTATGTACCTTGCAGGGTGGGCCTCTGTGGTGATCACCTTCACCTACAAATAAAACTTCTGTGATGAGATCTGAAAACTGTAATGATAAGTCATTAGAAGTGAGGTTGATACTATGTAAGTTTAGTAGAATAATTGTTGGTATAATATTCTTTTGGAATGTATACAATTTAGCCTTGTTCATTCTAATGCTGATTTCTCTACCCACTATCTGGTTTCAATCTGGACATTGCATTGTGATGCTTATTCTAAGCATTACCTGTCTCAAGTTTGTATAAACATGCCACCATTTGTTCTCTATATTGTCATTTAAACAACCAGCCAATGCTGTTCAATGAGAGGATAGGGTAGTATATCCTGAAATGGAGGGGAAGAGAAGGAAGTAAATAGGAGGAGGATCTTAGCCATTCTGATGGGTTTAAGGTGAAATTTCAAGGTTGTTTTGATTTCCATCTCCCTGATGACGAAGGACCTTGAACATTTCTTTAAGTGTTTCTGTGTCATTCCATATTCCTCTATTGAGAATTCTCTGTTTTTCTCTGTTTCCCAACTTTTAATTGTATTATTTCATTTTTTGCTGTTTAGCTTCTTGAGATCTTTATACATTCTGGATATTAGCTCTCAGTCAAATATAGGGTTGGTGAAGATCCTTCCCAGTCTGTCAGATGTTATTCTGTTCTGATGATTCCTTTTTTTCTACCTATTACTTTGATCCACTGAAATTTTCATTTTAAAATCCTCTATTCTTGTTTATTCCCATGAAGTTCACTATTTTGGACACTATTGTGAATGAAACTTATTTCCTGATTTCATTTTCATCATTTGCATTGTGACACATAAGAATGTTAGTGATTTCTTGCCTATTTCATATCTCTTAAGGCTTTCCATTGGTTTATTGGTCCTAAGAATCTTTTGGAGAAATGCTCAGAGCTTTGCAAGAATAGATTTGTATCACTGTCAGTAACAGAGAACTTCCAACTTTACTATTTGTATCACATTTATTTCTATAGTCACATTTCTCTAGGGAGGGACAAGACTACGTAGAGTAAGGGGTCTGAGAGTGTGCAACTATCTTATCTGTAATATTAGAGGAATACATTTTCATCTTACTTATTATGATGTTGGAAATGGATTTGTCACATGCAAATTTTACTATTTTGAAATACCTCCACAGGTACTTAAGTTTTTCAGAACTTTTATCTGAAAGCTTTTCTGATTTTTTTTTAAATCATCCTGTAGAATTATTGAGATGATCACGTTATCGTTTTTATCTTTGATTCTATTGACATACTGTGGTGCTTATTCATTGTCATGTTTTTAACCATCATTAAGAAGCCAACTTAATATAATGGTGTGTGATACTGTTAATGTGCCACTAAATTTCATTTACAGGTATTTTATTCAGGTTCTATTTTATCTATGTTCGTTAGGAGGCTTGGGCAATTTATGTTGTTTTCTTATCAAATTTTAACAATAGAAAAATATTATCCTGGTAGGAAAGTTTTCCAAATATTTCTTCTCCTTCCACTTCATGGATCCACTTTAGTAGCATTGCTATTATGTATTCTTTATAGCTGGTAGCATTGCTATTATGTATTCTTTATAGCTGGTACCATTCATCATTGAATCTGCTTAGGTTAAAGAGTCTTCCTATGCAATAGACATGGCTTATAACTTCTCGGTCATTGCTGTGTGTGTGTTCAATGAAGTTCTTTTCTTCTTCTTTCTTTTGTTTTGGTCAGGGGATCTTTGAAACAGGGTTTCTCTGTGCAGCCATGGCTGTCTTTGACCTGGCACTATAGACCATGATGGCTTCACACTCAAGAAATACACCTACATCTGCCTCCTGAGTGCTGGGATTAAAGGCTTCTACCACCACCACCAGGCAAAATTTCTTATATACTCAGTTTTCTTTCATTTCTTTCAAAATTTCCAGAGGTGTTTGCATATTGGTTTTATGTTTAAAGCAGAGTTACCATTTATTGAAAGATATTCATAGCACAGATTTTAAGCACAGAGATTAGTGCAAAGAGAAGAGTAGAGGTAAGACCAACACATATGCAAATATGGATATGAACTTTGCAAAAGAGTGTCATCATTGCCTTTACAAGGACCGTGTATGGATATAACCTAGAACCCCTGCTTAGATACAGCCCATGGTAGTTCAGTGTCCAAGTGGGTACCGTAGTAAGGGGAACAGGGACTATTTCTGACATGAACTCAATGGCTGGATCTTTGACCACCCCCTGTACCTCCACTCCCCTCTCCAAGGTAGGAGCAGCCCTGCTAGGCCACAGAGGAGGACTTTGCAGCCAGGCCTGAAGATACTTAATTAGCTAGGTTCAGATGAAAGGGGAGGAGGTTCTCCCCTATCAGTGGACTTGGAAAGGGGTAGGGAGAAGTTGAAGGAGGGAGGGAGGGTGGGGTTGGGAGAAAATGAGGGAGTGGGATACAGCTAGGGTACAAAGTTAAACTGTAACAAATATTAAAAAAATAAAAATTTAATTAAAAAAACAATAGCCATATGTACTTGAATTTTTACTCATTCAAAATACTTTCTTTTATATAATATACTATGGTCAGCTCCTCCCAGATAATATTCACCCCCATTCTCATAGCCAACTGTACTTGATGGCATCTCTCTCTTCTTCCTACCCTCACTCTTTCTCTCTCTCTAAGAAAGCACTTAAAAAGAAAATCAAAGCAATGGAAGAACAAAAAAAGACCAATAAGACCAAAACTGTTCAAGCCAAACAAAATGAAAGAAAGATGCCCCCAAAAGAAAAGAATCAGTGCAGGCATGAGGCCTGCCCTGGAGACAACTGATTTATCCAGCGAAGTCCATTAAAGAGAGCTGGTTTTCCCCTTTGTTATCAGGTATGAATTATAAATAGCCTCTTAGTTAGAAGTGGACTCCGTGATTATTTTCTGTTTTCAGTGCTTAAACCTCATCTGGCTTGAATATGTGTGTTGGTTTTATGTATGCTCTCATGTTTTCTGTGAGTTTGTAGGTGCATCAGGCTCGTGGTGCCTGGAAGACACTGCGATGTTATCATCCCTCTCTGATGTTATCATCATAGGATCTTTCTGCCTCCTCTTCATTCTATTTTTAAAATCCTCCTAATGATTCACTGATTTGAATGACATCTATGGTAGTATTACTTTTTCTTCTCTAATTTATGAGTTTTTGTCAACTGCACTATATTTTGGTCAAATGCATTCTCACTAAACATTGAGTACTGAGGCAATGAAACACTGGTCTTCCTAAAGTAATTCTGGTAAGGACAGACTAAGGTCTGTCCTAGTCCTTTAAATGTTTTCTGTGTCACTAATAATTTGTGACGTCACACAATTGTCTTTGTAGGAAATGGAAGAATTTGTTCAGAGCTCTGGAGAACATGGCATTGTGGTGTTTTCTCTGGGGTCAACGGTTAAAGACATAACAGAAGAAAAGGCCAATATAGTTGCATCAGCTCTTGCCCAGATCCCACAGAAGGTGAGATAAAGTGACCCCTAGGAGGACAATTGTATTTTAAGTCTACTGAACTCTGAAAGGATTTTAGTAGGAAAAAATCCTGTGTGAAAATAAAATGACGAACTCTTTCTTATTAATGTCAAACACTATTTTAAAAGAAAAGTATTAATTGCTGAGAATAAAATATCAGTCAGTTTTTGATTGACACTATGAACTGAATGATTATGCTCAGACCCATGCATGGTTGTGCCTACCTGTCACCCTGACATCTAGGGATGAGGTAGGTTGAGCCACTCATATTTAAAGCCCGTTTACACTTAATGGTGATTTCCAAGCTTTCCTGTGCTAATCAGTGTGTCCATCTTTCAAAAGAATTGAGAAGAAAAAAAGAAAAGAAAGAATAAAAGGAAAAACAAATGGAGAAAAAGAGCAAACAAAATAATGAGAAATATTATGCTGGAGCTGGAGAGATGACTCAGTGGTTAAGAGCACTCGCTGCTCTGCCAGAGAAACTAGATTTGATTGATAGCATTTATATAATAGCCCCAAATTGTCTCCACCTCAATTTCCAGGGAACCCAATGTGCTCTTCAGGCATCCAGGCAACAGGCTCCCAGTGTAAAACAGCCACATACATAAACGTGTAATAAAAAATTCTTTGTAAAGAAGGAGGAAAAATCTTCTACTCAATGAATAAATGTAGGAAAACATAGGAGAAAAGATGAAAAAGGTCCTGAGCCTGAACTGAGGCTACGATTACAAGATTATAAATGCAAGCAAGAATGATTTGGGAAGATTCTTAGAGGTTCCAACTCTGTAAACTGTACTATTGACTCTTTTCCTAAAAGTACTGGTCTTTAGCTGTTTATGAGCTACATTTACTCTATAACTTCATACAGATTTTCCTGTTCATGAAGATAATTTTTTTATTTTACCAGACACAGAGCATACAGAAAGTGAAGACTGACAGTTTGTATTCCAGTTTATGGGGAACACCTGTAACTTAGAATTCAGTTTGATATTAGACATAAAATGTATTCATAAAAGCATACGTAAAACTTTCCTATTGATACCTTTCTTTGGAATGTTCTTTTTCTTTTTTTCTCACAGTTTTTTCCATTTTTTATTACTTATTTTTTATTTTTTATTAATTACACTTTATTCACTTTGTATCCCCCCATAACCCGCTCGCTCCTCCCCTCCCCTCCTCATCACACCCTCCCTCCCCCTTCTTCACACATGCTTCTCCCCAAGTCCACTGATAGGGGAGGTCCTCTTCTTCCTTCTGATCTTAGTCTATCAATGTTCTTAATAAGTTTTATCTGAAATTAAGTAAATACATTTCCTGGTAACAAAGAAATGTTTTATTAAAAATGGTAAATTAAATCAATATACTTTTGTGCATCAAAATAAACCTAATTATAATGAATACCCTAAAAACATGGGTATAAGTCTTTTAGAAGACATCTGTCACAGGCTCCAGTCCTGTTCCCTCTCTTCTACCACCTCCTGTGTCTATCCTGTTTTCCCTTCTGAATAACGATTAAGACTCTTCCCTAAGGTCCTCTTGTTATTTAGCTTCTTTAGGAGTATACATTTTAATATGTTTATCATATATAATATGGCTAATATCCACTTATAAGTTAGTATATACCATGCATGTTTCTCTGCTTCTGGGATACCTTGCTCAGGATGATATTTTCTAATTTCCATTCATTTATCTGAAAATTTCATGATTTCCTTGTTTTGAAAGCTGAGTAGTATTCTATTGTGTAAATATACCACAATTTCCATTCTTAAGTGGAGGGATGTGTAGGCTGTTTCCAGATTCTGGCTATTATCTACAAAGCTGCCATGAACATACTTGAGCAAAGATTCTTGTTGTATGGTTGAGCACCTTTCAGATATATACCTAGGAGTGGTCGAGCTGGGTCTTGAGGTAGCACTATTCCCAGTTTTCTGAGAAAGCTTCAGGTTGATTTCCAAAGTGGTTGTACAAGACTTCAACAAGCAGAGAATCAAAGCAAATGCAGAGACTCACAGACAAATTTGGAACAGAGCACAGGGTGTCTTATGGAAGAAAGGGGTTCTAAAAGACCTGGAGACACACAAACCAACAAAGCCCCCCCCAAAAAAAAGCAGTTCCCAGGGAGACTTCAGAAACCGATGCATCAACCAAAGACCATACATAGAGAGGACTTAAACCCTCTGTTCAGATGTAACCCATATACAGTTCAGTCACCATGTGGGCTCCCTAGTAAGAGAAGAGACAGTTTCTGACATGAACTCAGTTGCCTGCTTCTTGATCACTTCTCCCTAGTGGAGAGACCTAGTCAGGCCACAGAGTGAGAATATCCAGGCAGTTTTGATGGGACCTGATAGGCTAGGGTTAAACAGTAAAGGAGGAGGACTTCCCCTATCAGTGGACTAGGGAAGAGGAACAGGAGAGGAAGAGGAAGGGAGGGTGGGACCAGGAGGAAATGAAGGAGAGAGCTACAACCCCATTAAAGTAAATAAATTGTAAATAATAACAGTAACACTTGTGCCATACAGAATTTTGTAATTTGTTCATAGACTAAATGCAAATATAAATGGAAGGACAAAAAAATAGAACATGGGTGTTTAGATAAAATTATATACCTATGACTCAAAAAGACATAAAGTGATATTGAATTTTTAAAATAAGGACTAGATTATACACTATATATTCATAATCATAAATTATTACTAACTTGCTATAGTTTTCCCAATAAGGATTAAAGTAAGTGCCTAAAATGTCATAAATATTGAATTTGTCATTAATCATCAGAAATATATAAATTAGTATAGTTAAATGTCATGCTCAAGTTATTTAAAAACAATGTACAGAAAATTGATTATATATTGCAGTCTTAAATATATCATACTACTTTATATCTCCTCTCTCAGTTTCATTAGCAGTCACCTCGATAAAGTTCAACTGAATAATCCCAGTTTCCCAGAATAAAAGTATACCAAAGCTTTAGAATTTCTGTAGCTGAATATGGTGTTTTCTGTGTGTAACAGGTTCTGTGGAGATTTGATGGTAAGAAACCAGACACCTTAGGATCCAACACTCGACTGTACAAGTGGATACCCCAGAATGACCTTCTTGGTAAGGCAGGGGTCAAGAAAGAAGGGAAACAGGAAACAGTATTTCTTGAAGACACTAACAAATAAAACAATTTTTATATTCATTTTCAGAAACACAAAATGGAAAATAACTACCTGTCACTGTTGCCATATTGTTATTAAAAACTATCTACTTCATGTCTAAAATCTAAGTATCTCTGGTTCAACTGTATTAAAGCCCCAAGAATTTTTCAGAGAGTGCATAGATATCCTCTTTCTCTCTTGTTCCTTAGATTTTCATTCTTTTATTTTACTTCCGGAAGATGTCAATGCCACTGAGAGCCATAGCCCCTCCTGTTTAACTGCTGACTGTGTATTTTCTCTTTTTTTTTGATTAATTTTTTATTTACTCACTTTACATTCTGGTTTTAGGCCCCTCCCTCCTCTCCCAGTTCTACCCTCCCTCCCACATCTTCCCTCCCCTCTTGCTCAGTAAAAGGGGAGACACTCCAATTCATTAAGTCACATGAGGACTGAATTTGTCTTCTTGCCTTGTGTCCTGGTAAGGCAGTCTCATCAGGGAAAAGTGATCAATAAGCAGGTTATAGAGGTCATGTCAGAGACAGCCTCCACTCCCCTTGTAGTGGGCCTACATGAAGCCTGAGCTGTCCATTAACCACATATATATAAAGGAGGAAGGTTCAGTCCATGCTTGGTCCTTGATTGTGTTTCAGATTCCATAGGCCCCTCTGAGCCCTGGTTAGTTGGTTCTATTGGCCTTCTTGTGGAGCTCTTGTCACCTCTAGATCTTTTTATCCTTCCCCTCTGCCCCCACTATTGCATTAGACTCCTAATATTTGGCTGTGTGTCTCAGTATCTGTCTCTAACCATTGCTGGGTGGGACCTCTCAGAGGACAGCTCTGATAGGTCCTGTCAGCAAGCATAGCAGAATATTATTAACAGAATTAGGTGTTGAATTTTTCCATGGGTTGGGTCTTAAGGTTGGACCAGGCATTGGTTGGACATTCCACCAATCTTTGCTGTATCTCTTTTATCTTTCTCCCTGTATATGTCTTATAAGCAGTGTAAGTTTTCATGGGATATAAGTTTTCATGGATAGATTGGTGTTGTCCTCCCTCCACTGGGAGTCTTGTCTAGTTAGAGGGTGTCCTTTTCAGTCCCCATAGCTCCTATTACTAGGAGTGTCATCTAGAGTCTCCCTAATATCCTCCCAGAGGCCTACTTTGACTTAGGACTCCAGCTTGTCACAGAGATGCCCCTACCCTCCATTTATCTTTTTTTCTAATGGCCTGCTGTCCTCCCCTCCCCCAGCTCCCTTCTCTCACTAGTCTAATCTCCATCATTATTTCTTTTTGCTCTCTCTTCGCTTCCTTGTTCCCACTTTTCAACCCCTATCTTTTTCTTTTCTGTGCAAACAAATGCTCTATCATTACCACAAAGCACTAATATATTTCATGATGAATTGTAGCTCCATTGCCTTAGATTCCAATAGCCACCATTTTACTGCCTGGACAGTACATATACAAGATGCAGTGACATAACTATTTCTATGTAAATATTCTATTTGCTATATGAATTTTTAATGTGACATTGTGGTGAATTCTTTGAGAATCTCTGTTGCTGATTACTAATATTTATTATATATTTTTTTTAGTTAAACAGAGGTTATTCCTAAACCGGCTGTATACCCAAACCACCACACAAAAACTAAGATTTATTTAATTAACCTAGAGCAAAATGCTAGGAAATAGTTACTCCATCCTAAACCTCCAAGCCCACATACATTCCTCCCTTTCAGATTACCCACAATTGCTTTTAGTCATAGCTTAGGTCAGGTTCATCTTTCCTGGTTCCAAGTCCTTTCCTGCCAATATCTTCTCTCAGATTTCTCTCACTCCCTTCTTCTCCTTCCCTCTACACCATGATGTCCCATCCTATACTCTCCATTGCTCAGCATTGGCTGGTTGTTTTATTGACAAGACAGAGAACAAATGGTGGCATGTTTACAAAAACTTGAGACAGCTGATACTTAGAATAAACAACCCAATGCAATGTCTGATTGAAACCAGATAGTGGGGTAGAGAAATCAGCATTTGAATAAACAAGAGTAAATTGTAGACATTCCAGAAGAACATTATACCAACAAATTTCATAAATATATTTTAGTCAAATTCAACTATCAACTCCACCTTTCCTCTTTACTCCTCTCAGATCTATCTTCTCCCTTCCCAAATACTCTTTTCATTTTCTACTGGATTATTTTGTTGCATCTGTACATGTACTCAGATACAACCTGCTGAGTCCATTTAGTATTGCCCTTATTTATGTGCATTTGGGCTTGCCATCTCAAATCGGTAATAAATTTGGAGTTGTCCCTGAGAAAAACAGATTCTTCCTCCACCAGCACTCATTAAATAGCTGTACCTCTTCATCTGCGTAGAGGGCACTGTGAAATTTTCTACCCCTACATTGGCATGTCAACTGATATATTCATTACAATGATCTTGTTTAGACCACTGTGAAGTTGAGATTCAGTGACTGCAGTCTCCCTGTACTATATAAAGACACAATCTCAGAGCAGATTTCCTTGTCCCATGACTCTTCTATATTTCTACCTTCTCTTCTGAAATGTTCCCTGTGTCTTACGTGTGTTGTAGATGTATCATTTGGAGCTTTGTACCTAAAGGTCAGTTGTCCTCTGTATTTTGAAAACTCTGGCTTTCTCTAATGATCTCTGTCTGCTGAAAATAAAACAGAAGATTCTTCAATGAGAAATGAGAGCTATATTGATATGTGTGTATAAGGATATGGATTTCAATTGCAATTAGAAATTACACTGGTTTGAAAAATTGTCAGTTTGGGGTTTTTTTCTGTTTCAGATCCTCAGAGGAAATTAATGCAAAGGAAGTTGTGGTGATTGGCTCTGGTAAAATGTGTTCTAAATTCAATTATATGACATGCTGTTATGGTTTTGAAAAACTCTTAAAAGAGCTTATATCGTTTATCACTCTAAAAGAAATATAATGTCTAATGATGTCATAAGCAGCATCAAAGACTTCTAAGCCAATGGTGTCAATCAAAGAGCCTATGTTAGGAGATACTTATGTTAAGGCCTGGACAATGAGATAAAAATTGCAGTGTTGCATAGATAGCAGTCAAAAAATAAGAGACAAAATTAAATTTATACCAAACCCAGAGGAAAACCATTGGCAACTTCAAGTCATACCAGAAAACAAATATACCTAATCAGATTATCCAGACTCAGAATAACAGGAGACAATGCTGCTGGTTCTTACATACACAAGTCTCCTAGGCTAGAAACAGAATTGGATTTTCTTTCATTGTGGTGAGAGTTCTGATGGAAGTTCTGTGCAAGGGATAAACATAATTCAACCAGTATTTTCATTTTATTTTCAACAGGTATCTATTAAAGGACAGAAATTAGGAAAAAGAGGTAGAATAGTAGAGGAGAAACTGAAACTGGAAAGCAAATATCCACCAAGACACATGGCCCCAGCAAAGCTTAAGACAATTCTCTGTCTACTTCACTTATTGATCTTAAATCATGCATTATGTTCTTCATATATACATATATATGTATATATATATATATATACATCCATATTTATGTATATACTACCTTTATTACACACACACACACACACACATATATATATATATATACATATACTACCTTTCTCTTACCAATTTTAAAAATATTGTTCAACTGCACAATTTCCAATTACAAATAACATCCTGTGGGGAATAAAGCAAAAACAGCCAGGACATGTAACCTAGGTGCTGCTGTATGCTGGTAAGCTAATCAGTTGGATGTGGATGCAGGAATTCATTAAGTAGCACAAGGTCAGTGTCAGCTACACACCAAGTCCAGAAACAAAACAAAACAAAACAAATGTGCTACACAAAAAAATATTTCATTGTCCTCTCTGCCACAAATCTGCATTCTCTGCTACCTTACACAACACAGCACTTGTGTGGACATCTATGTAGTTAATATTGAGTCATTTGTAGAGCTTTTTTCCAAACCAATGAATGTTAGGTAAGTCTACAAATTCACTCATCTTTAATTTTGATTGTATGCATTGTTTCTTCAGCTATAAAGAGAATGCCATGACATTGTGAAGAATCCACCACAATCAGCCAGTGAAGCCCCTGGACAGAGCTGTCTTCTGGATTGAGTATGTCATGCGCAACAAAGGAGCCAGGCACCTTCGTCCAGCTCTCCATGACCTCAGCTGGTTCCAGTACCACTCTCTGGATGTGATTGGGTTTCTGGTGGTCTGTGTGGTAGCTGTGGTATTCACTATCACAAAATTTTGCCTCTTTTGTTGCCACAAGACTGCTAACCTGGGTAAAAAGAAGGAAAAAGAATAGCTGCATTGAAGTCTGAAGTAGAGAGTTCTGAGAGATGAGCCTCTGCCAGTTGCTTCCAGCAAGAAAAGGTTGCCATGTCAGGTTCTTTCCCTCTCAACCAAGACAGTGCCAGGACTTCTTTCAAGATTGCTCTCACAGATTCACTATATGTTTAAACAGGCAAATTTTCATGTCAAATATACACTTGAGGTTATAAAAACAAAATCATGTGTTTGCTTTGGAATGTTTTGATATAATTGAGGAGCTATGATCCCCAACAATCACTGAGCTTAACCGTGGTTTCCAAAATTCACATGGGCATAAAGCCTTGGAAAAGGCCCCTCTAAGTATCAATTACCTTTATAAACACCCAATGTGCCTTGACTTTATTTGGTGGAATACTTGTCTCTTTTTTTTTTAACCACTCCTATGTAATAGTGTTTAGATGCCATGCTTTTGAAATAGACTCACACTTCACTCTTCTGCCTGTCTAAGGAAAGCCATTGTTTCTGGTTATTTTACAGAAAACAGACCTCCCATTGTTTATTTCCTGAACACCTGTGATGAAGGCTAGTCTCCTCCAAGCAGGGACATTCTTCCATTCCGCACAATTATTCCTAATTGCTACTTCTTTAAATTCCAGTAATAGGGAGGTTCTATGATGTGACCCACTTAAGATTTCATTTCTCTACTCAAGTTAGTAAAAGTCCAGGAATCCTAAAGATCATGAATACAGATTCAAATGGCAGTCATGTCATAGCATTGTGAGAAGTTGTAGCACTCATTTGCATCTTCAGTGACAGCTCATACCCACCCTTTATTAAGTTCATCCTGGACAGAGACCTTGTTTTACTCATTTTGTATCTCCACTTCATAGAACAATATGATACTTACTGAACGGTTTGTTTGTTTGTTTGTTTGTTTGTTGGATGAATCCGTGTATCTCATTCTTTAGTCCTGGTTAGACATTATGAATGCTCTTGAGTAGGACAAAAATATAAATGTAATAACAGGACTGTTGTGATGTTGCTAATTCAGACATAACTTGATAGTGTGTTTTGCTAGAAATGGAAAGCCTGCTTCGAGGCTTAGTGTGATATATCTATGTTGAGGACAGTTGTTCTTCATTTTTATTTATTTTTATTAAGAAAAAAACCAGGATTTTCTTTTCAAAGCTGTTCAGCCTGGTAACTGCACACTATCAAAACAATTCAATGTAATCCACTTTACCTGAAAACCATTGCCTTTGACAGTAATACTCCAGTGCAGGAGCCTGCCAGTAGAGTCAAACAGTTCTGCAGTGGAGAGAGAGAATTAAAGGAAAACAACACACAACACACAAGGGATCCACTCAGGAGGATTATCAATAGAAACTATAGTACCTAGTTTATTCCACATTTGCTTTTTTTAAATTTAACTTTACTTATACATTTATTACAATTTATTTAGGGCTCCCTTCCTCAGAGGTGGGTTGGGAGAGGTCAAAGAGCCAGCCATTGAGTTTAGGTCAGAAATAGTCCCTGTTCTCCTTACTAGGGTACCCATTTGGATACTGACCTACTATGGGCTACATCCAAGCAGGGGTTCTAGGACATATTCATACATTGTCCTTGGTTGGAGAAACAGTCTCAGAAAAGACCCCTGTGCCCTGATATATTACGTCCTTGTGGAGTTCCTCTCCTCTCCAGGTCATACTGACTCTGCCTTATTTCATATGATTCCCTGCACTCTATAGAAGGTTTGGTTATGAGTCTCAGCATCTGCTTTGATACACTGTTAGGTAGAGACTTTCAGAGGCCCTCTCTGGTAGGCTCCTTTTCTGTTATCTGTTTTCTCCTACTTCCAATGTCAATCCCATTTGTCTTTCTAAGTGAAGATTGATCGTTTTACCCCAGGTCCTCTTTTTTGTCTATCTTCTTTAGGTGTACAGATTTTAGTATGTTTATCCTACCTTATAGGTCTAGTACCCACTTATATGTGACTATATACCGTGTGTCTTTCTGCTCCTGGGACACCTCACTCAAGATGATCTTTTCTAGATTTCACCATCTGCCTGCAAATTTCATGATTTCCTTGCTTTTAATTGCTGAGTAGTATTCCATGACTGTATCTCCAACCAAGGACCATGTATGGATATAACCTAGAACCCCTGCTCTGATGTAGCCCATGGTAAATCAGTATACAAGTGGGTACCCTAGTAAGGGGAACAGGGATTATTTCTAACATGAACTCAATAGCTTGTACTTTGAATTCCCCCCACAGAGGGACGAGCAGCCTTGCTAGTCAACAGAGGAGGACAATGCAGCCAATCATAAGATACCTGATAAGCTAGAGTCAGATGGAAGACCTCCCTTATTAGTGGACTTGGAAAGGGGTAGAGAGGAGATGAGTGAGGAAGGGTGGGTTTGGGAAGGATACAAAGTAAATAACCTGTGATTAATATAAAAAAATAAAAATTTTAAAAACGAATAATTTATTCATTTTGAATCCCTACTGCAGCCACATTCATAGTCTTCTCCCATCCCACCCACCTTCCCTCATCTCTCCCTATGCCCTTTTCCTAGTTCCCTGATATCTTGCCCTAGATTTTTCTTTAGTCAGAGCAAAGCACCTCAATATTATAAAGGCGTTTATCAAGAAGTCAAAATAGTTTACCTTGGCCACCTGTCTGTGTGATCCTCCCACAAACAAAAGGAAGGAACTTGGCAAAGCATCCTGATTATCTCTGTCTCCAGGTGAAGACCAGGGTTAAAACATGTTTTATACTGAAAACTTAACAAAAAAGTAGCTTGACAAACAAGCAACATGCCACACTCCAATATTTAAATGAGTATACTAAATAACCAAATATCACAGGTCAGTTCACTTAGCTGTTTGAAAGTATATTTCACATTCAACTTTTTTATTGGAGCTATGTAATATAATTTTACTTAAAAATCTAATTTTAGCAGAGAGATGCATGACTTTTATGGTACAAGATGTCACTGTTCAACACCTGGATTGCTTGGTTCTTAGGAACTAGCCATTCTTTTGATCCACAAGGGAAGCTCTTATCTGACACCGATGTTGGGTCAGGAATATGTGGTCAGACAGGATTCACAATGTGGGTGAGAATCTATTGCTATATTCTAATAAATAATAGCTTTATCAAACAGACTCCTAAGGAATTATACTCAAAGATCAAAGTATGGGAGAGATCCAAGATGGCAGCTACCAGTGTGCACCATATCTGAGGGGCACAGGATCTGAAATTCTGAAATTGGTGAGTAGAGGGGCAGTTGAAGCCAGAACATTGACATTGAGGCTTCCTGGGTGAGAGGGAACAACCTGTGAGCTGACACCATTTGGATCCAGGTCACCCCACAGACATCTCTAGGGACTAAGAGTGGTAAATATTCAACCCCCTGCACCCAATCATGAGTGCACCTCCTTGGCTGAGATGGCTCTCAATACCCACTGCTCCACACATGGGCCTCCCTGCTCTGTAACTGAGACAGCAGAGGCTGGCCTCCCACTTCTGTGGCAGCAGTGGGCAGCTGCACTGTCCTCATAGGTCTGCAGAAGCAGTGGGCAGCTATAGGGGCATCTGAGGGCCTTTGAGTGGGTGGTTATACCATCCTCCCATGTCTGTGTCTGGGGTGGCAGCTATCCCAAACAGGAGCCTCCAGGCTCAGTGACTGAGACAACTGTAGTGGCTACCCGGATTTAGGGTCTCCCTGCCAACTGGAAAAACAGTGGACACCAGAGAGCTGAAAGATCTACACTCACATTTGTCCCTAAAAGCCCAAATCTGAGAGTATAAGACTATAAGAGCCAGAGGGCCAAGACATCTGCTGTGAAGTTGCATCTTTGAGAAATATCAGGAAAGCTACACCCAAGTAGCCTCTAAAGCATGGGTGCCTAAAGAAGCTTTGAATAAGGGTGACACCAATAGTTATGCTAATACGGAAAGGGGTAAATTTCATCCTGATCCCAACTCTACACAAAATTATCATAGGCAGTTCAGGAATGCTGAGAGTGGGATACAGTCTTTTCAAGGCAAGTACCTCCCAATTGGAATTTCTTTAAATAAAAGAAAACTGATGATGGACGAATTCATTGCTTCACTCAATCACAGTTAATTTATACTGAAGAAGTGCAAGTGTTCTGCAGGGCTGTGGTAGACTTAGAGTAACAGAATGCTAACAACATATAGGATGCTTAGAAATGAGACTTTAGAAACAAGGTTATTTCCTGCTATGGTTTGAATGAAAAATGTCTCAGATAAACTGATGTAGCTGAACCCCTTTTCCTAAATTGGTGGTGCTGTTTGAAGTTATAGAGTACTAAGGAATTTAAATCTTGCTGGAGGAAGTGCATCACTGGAAGAAGTTCTGCAAATCTGCAGCTTGGCCCACTTTCTACTACTGTCTCTGCTGCTTATTTGTGATCAGGGAGAATCCTTCTGCTCCCTACAGCCTTGCCTTCTCACCTACCATGCATTCTAATGACTTTAACCAGAATTCAAAATAAACTGTTTTGTTTTTGCGTAGAGCTGCAGTATATTTTTTTAATTTTTAATTTTTTTTTAATATTAGCTACAGCTTATTAACTTTGTATCCCAGCTGTATCCCTCTCACTCATCCCAATTTTACTCCCCTTCCCTCATGTCCTCCTTGCTCCTTTCCAAGTCCACAGATAGGAGAGGTCCTCCTCCCCTTCCATCTGACCCTGGCTTATCAGGTATCTTCAGGACTGGCTGCAAAGTCCTCCTCTGTGGCCTAGCAAGGCTGCCCTCCCTTGGGGGGGGGTCAAAAAGCTTGCCATTGAGTTCATGTCAGAAACAGTCTGTGTTCCCCTTACTAGGGTACCCATTTGGATACTGATCTACCATGGGCTATATCTGAGCAGAGGTTCTAGGTTACATTCATACATGGTCCTTGGTTGGAGAAACAGTCTCATAACAGACTCCCTGTGCCCTGATATATTAGGTCCTTGTGGAGCTTCTGTCCTCTCCAGGTCATATTAATTAGCTCTTCTTTCATATGAGTCCCTGCACTCTGCTTAAGGTTTAGTTATGTGTCTCAGCATCTGCTTTGATACTATGCTAGGTAGAGTCTTTCAGAGGCCCTCTGTGGTAGACTCCTGTCCTGTTACCTGTTTTCTCCTACTTCCAATGACCATCCCATTGTCTTTCTAAGTGAGGATTGATCATCTTACCCAGGTCCTCCTTGTTTACTTTCTTTAGGTGTATAGATTTCAGTATGTTTACCATAACTTATAGGTCTATATAAGTGAGTATATAGCATGTGTATCTTTCTCCTTCTGGGATGCCTCACTCAGAATGATCTTTTCTAGATCCCACCATTTGCCTACAAATTTCATGATTTCCTTGTTTTCAATTGATGAGTAGTATTCCATTGTGTAAAGGTACCACAATTTCTGTATCCATTCCTCCATTGAGGGACATCTGGGTTGTTTCCAGGTTCTGGCTACTATGAATAAAGCTGCTACAAACATGCTTGAACAAATTTTCTTGTTGTGTACTTGAGCATGTTTTGGAAATAAGCCTAGGAGTGGTATAGCTGGATCTTGAGGAAGCAGCATTCCTAACTGTCTGAGAAAGCGCCAGATTGATTTCCAAAGTGGTTGTACAAGTTTACATTCACACCAGGGTTTCCTTTTCTCCACAACCTCTCCAGCTTGTGTTGTTATTTGAGTTTTTGATTTTAGCCATTTTGATGGGTATAAGCCGAAATCTAAGTGTTATTTCGATTTGCATCTCTCTGATGGCTAAGGATGTTGAGCATCTCTTTAAGTGTTTCTCTGCCGTTCTATATTCCTCTACAGAGAATTCTCTGTTTATCTCTACCCCATTTTTTAATAGATTGCTTGATTTATTGCTTTTTAACTTCCTTAGTTCTTTATGTATTCTGGATATCATCCCTCTATCAGATATAGGATTGGTGAAGGTCCTTTCCCAGTCTGCAGGCTGTCATTTTGTTCTGAAGACAGTGTCTTTTGCTTTACAGAAGCTTTTCAGTTTCATGAGGTCCCATTTATTGATTGTTGCTCTTAGAGCCTGTGCTGTTGGTGTTCTGTTCAGGAAGTTGTCTTCTGTGCCAATGAGTTCTAGGTTGTTCCCCACCTTTTTTTCTAACTTATTTAGAGTATCTGATCTTATGTTGAGGTCTTTGTTCCACTTGGATTTTGGTTTTATGTAGGTAAAAAATAAGGATCTATTTTCAATTTTTTGCATGTAGACATCCAGTTGACAGCATCATTTGTTGAAGACGCTGTCTTTTTTCCATTGAATGTTTTTGGCTTCTTTGTCAAGATTCAAGTATTCATACGTGTGTGGGTACTGCAGTATATTTTGATACAGCAACAAAATAGTAAATAATTCATTTTCCAACACTGTTTTTACTTAATCTTTCAGCTTCAAATTTTTTCTTTGCAAACTGTTGAATAAAGGCCTTGAAATATTGCTTCGCCACCAGATTGCAGAACTCTGTTCTTTATCAACATTTGATAACTGGAGTGCATGTTTAAAATGCTCTAAACTTTATATGAAAATATTGGAGAAAACCTTGTTTTAGTATGTCACAATTGTACATATTTTAACATTCAACCCATTCTATATAGATATTAATTCAGAAAATTTACAGTTAGCCCGTGAAATAGATGAGTAAATTTTATATACTATTTTAGAAAATTTATAGTCTATGAAGTAGATGACTGAATTTTATACACTATTTTAGAATGAAATTTTGATCATTTGATGTTTGCTAATAATTTCTATGGAGCATACAAATCACTACCATTTAAAATGTATTTCTAAAATAATCCACACTATCCCTAAGACTACAAAAATGAAGACTTTTACAGGAAAACCATATTTATATGTGAGTACTTAAATGTAATGCTTTTTTTAGTTTAGAAATCTCTAGAGTCAGATTGAAGAATGAATCAAGTGAACAGTGTTCAAATACTGGTAGGTAAATAGTTTCATTTTTAAGACTTTGTCAAGTACTTCCTCATTTTCCTTTTTATACCTTATGCATGATTGTTTTACATTACATAGTTTAGAAATTAAAAGAAATGATGGCATTCTTTGATCATGTATCAGTAGCCACAGCTATATATCATCTTACATGCTATAAAAATTACAAAGAAGATATGCCTTGATAAAGTAATCAGTGAATGTCTAGAAGGTGGTTCATAAATTAGAAGGATGCTGAAATTCAGTTCATGTAGTGTGTTCTCAATGAGCTCTATTCAGTCTTCTTTTTCTTTTCCTCCCTTGCAAAGAATCGGTAAACAAGCAAGCAGCCCTTTACAGTAAGGGTAGCAATGGCTGCCACACAGGCGAGTAGGAATCCTATCACATCCAGAGAGTGGTACTGGTACCAGGTGAGATTAAAGGCGAGTGGTCTCAGGTGTTTGGCCCCTTTGTGGTGCATGACAAACTCAATCCAGAAGACAGCTCTGTCTAGTGGCTTCATAGGCTGGTCATGGTGAATGGTTGATAGCCACATAACATTCTCTTTATAGCTATAAGAGATAAAATAGGCATCAATTCACTGAATGAATGAAACTACACATTTACAAGTTTTTTTTGCGTAGGCAGTAAAGATGATTATACAAAATGAAAGGAATATGATTTGCTTTATATTCATGCCTAGGAAGATGTTAGCAGGAATCTCTGAGCTTCTCGAGTATAGAAGAAGCATATGGAAGCACATACTCAGAAAGGCTGGAAAAGAGAAAATGTTCCGAAAATGAGACAGTCGAAGGTCCATGCATGGAGGTAACCTAGAACCCCTGCACAGATGTAGCCATGGCAGCTCGGTGTCCAAGTGTGTACCCTAGTATGGGGAACAGATTTTGTCTTTGACATGAACTTAGTGGTTGGCTCCTTGATCACCTCCTCCTGATGGGGGAATAGCCTTACCAGGCCACAGAGGAAGACAATGCAGCCAGTCCTGATGAGACCTGATAGGCTAGGGTCAGAAGGATGGCAAGGAAGACCTCTCCTATCAGTGGCTTCGGGGAGAGGCATGGAAGGAGAGGAGGAATGGAGGGTAGGATTGGGAGTGCATAAGGAGGGGGCTAGAGCTGGTATATAAAGTGAATAAATTGTAGTAAGTAAAAATAAAATGAAAGTATTGTTAGCCAGGAAAAAAAAACTTTACAGAACAACAAAGTGAGGTATTATTTGAGTCTATGATACTTCAGTTATCCAGTCTCATAATATGCTCCAAGAACTTGTGAGGAGATTCCTCAGTGTTTGTGAGATAACTCCAAGAAAACAAGGTAAGAGTCTTGTAACCTCAGTTTCTAAAAAAAAAAAAAAAAAAAAAAAAAAACCTCATGCTTTTGTGTCCCTCTTAGATGTAGCAGACAGGAGTGATTTTATATCAGGTTTTTTATCACAACTGGCTCTTGCCATTTGTTTATATGCCTCTATGGAATACCATACTTCACTGGAGAAGGCTTGTCCACACTGCTCATGTGACTCCTCTTAACTCTCAGAGAACAAATTGCCTGATGCTCTAAATAAAGCAGGAAATTGCATGACACTATTTTGTCTCATTTATCAGCCCCAATCTCCCAGGTTCCGTTGTCATTCTAGAGTGATAAACAACCCAGTAAGCAATGAAAAACTAACTTTTCATGAAAATTTTATACTAGCATCAGAATATACTAGTTTAAGACTAAATTCTCCCAAGTTCCCACAATGACACATGTATTTCTAATGGTTGATAAGAGGTTGGATTTGAAAAGAAAATTTTATGAAATGCCATATCAGTGATTAAAGACTGTAATTACAAAAGTTTCCTGGTTCTTATTAATTAGATATAATGGCTGCTTTTCATTACTTTTATATATTTCTCATGAAAGTTACTAATTATTCAGTGAAATTAATAGAAAGTCTACCTTTCTTCTCTTTTACAATGACAATTATTATTGAATTACATAAATTATTCTAATTGTAAAATGGAATAAAAAACTTTTGCTATTATATTTAAGCGTGTGTGTGTGTGTGTGTGTGTGTGTGTGTGTAAGATATTTGAGGAGTTGGAGTTTTTGTATACCACCAGACATGGGCACTCGGAACTGAGCTGTGGTCTTCTGCTAGAGTAAGCCTTGCTCTTACCTACTGAGCCATCCTTGATCCTATTTCCTGCTATTATTTTATTAACTTCTTTTTGGTTAGCAGTGTGATTTTTAGAAATAAAGTGGTCAAAATTTCACAATGAAGCATTACAAGAGCATTGATTCTAGTGCTGAAATGATTATTAATGAATATGTAAAAGAGAAGGGTTACACAGAGACATGAGTCAACAACCCTAAATATCAGTTTGATGTAGCACAAGAAGTAATTGAAATGGTGGTAACATATCCTCCTACAATTTATAAGGACTGATTGGAAATTTGTGTATTGCTTTTTATTATATCATCCTCATTTCTTAGTATGCATATTACAGTATTTTAAAATTAGGATTCAACTTCTTTGATGGAAGAATGGGAAGACTGGAGGCTCCTTTGAGAGGGGTAGGGAGGCAAATAAAGAAGAGGGTCAAAGAAAATGGCTGTATTCAGTAGTCTGATAGAGAAAATTGGAAGAGGGGTGGGTCCTTTGGAAGGGGGAGCGAGGTTAATACAGAAAGAGCAAAATGGATAAAATAACAATAAAGATGTCTAAAAAAGACACTAATAAAATATTAACTTATATCCAATTCCCTATTTTATATACTATTCCATGTATAAGCATATATATAGTTTCTGTAACTATTCTTTATTATTCTTTATGATTATTATTATTATTTTCATTTATTACAATTTATTCAATGTGTATCCTGGCTGTGGCCACCTCCCTTGTCTCATCCCAATCCTACCCTCCCTCCCTCTTCTACCCCTATGCCCCTCCCCTAGTCCACTGATAGGGGAGGTCCTCCCTCCTTTCTATTTGACCCTAACCTATGAGGTCTCATCAGAACTGGTTGCATTGTCTTCCTCTGTGGCCTGGCAAGGCTGCATCCTCCAGGGGGAGGTGATCAGAGAGTCTGTCTCTGAGTTCATGCCAGAGAAAGTCCCTGATCTCCTTACTAGGGACCCCACTTGGGGACTGCATCTCTGGACTACACCTGAGCTGGTGATTTAAGTCCTCTCCATGCATTGTCCTACTTTGGAGAATCAGTCTGCAGGGTACCTAGGGCTCAGGTGTTTTGGGCTCTGTTGGTCTCCTTTTGGAAATCCTGCCCCCCTCCAGGTCATTCTATCTCCCTCTTCTTTCATGAGATTCCCTGCACTCTGCCCAAAGTTTGGCTATGGGTCTCAGCATCAGCTTCCATACCTCAATAAGTAGCATCTTTCAGTGGCCGACTGCAGTAGGCTCCTGTCCTATTTCTGTGTTCTCCTGCTTCCAATGCTATTGCATTTATCCTTCTGAATGAGGACTGAACATCTTTCCTAGGGTGTTCCTTCTTGTATAGCTTCTTCAGGAGTATAAATTTTAGTGTATTTACCCTCTATTATAGGTCTAATATATACTTATAGGTGAGCATACACCATGTTTGTCTTTCTGCTTCTGGGATACTTCATTCAGGATGATCTTTTCTAGTTCCTGCCATTTGCCTCCTGAAAATTTCATGATTTTCTTGTAATAAACTATTCTTATCTAAACTGATGGTGCTCTCTCCAAGAGCCAAGGACTACCTAACATAAACCCCAATGCCAGACATGAAAAGCCCTGTTTGAGATGTTGGCCAGGACTGTCAAAGAGACTTACAGACTTAAAAACATACAGACTTGATGTTGCCCTTACTTATTCTCCAGAGGTAGAAAGTAAGTTTCTGTTGATCAAAGAGTTGCACATCAGAAACCAGAGACCTCTGAGCTGTAACTGACTTTAAAGCACCTTACCTAAAAAGTAGCTTTCATGGTAAATCATAGAATGGAGGATTGAAACATTATCAGAGCTAGAAGGCAAGGATAGCTGCTGTGAAGTTGAATCTTTGAGGAAAGCTACACTCATGAGGTCTCAACAATATGGTTGCCTAAATAAGATCTAAATAAGGATGACATCAATAGTCAAGCTAATATGAAAAGGAATAAATCTCACCCTAGGCCCAACTCTACACAATATTATTATAGGCACCTAAGGAATGCTGAGAGTTGTAGACAAATAACTTTTCAAGGAAAGTACCTCCAAGTTGTATTTTTTTCATTAAAGAAATGATAATGGACATATTCTTTATTTCACTCTTATGGTTTCACTATTTGAATTTATCCTAATATATTAGGTTGCATATTTAAACATCCATGCATATGATTTACTTTTAATGTAATATATATTGCATTCCTGTGCTGAATATTGTAACTGCCATAAAACTTACATATTTGTTTTATAACATTTAAACTTGATTGTGGTAATGATGTTCTTTTAAAATGTATACGCCTTACCCTTGTTAATTCAAACGCTGATTTCCCCACCCCCAACTCTCTGGTTTCAATCTGGATATTGCATTGTGATACTCACTATAAGCATCCTGTCTCAACTCTTGTGTAAACAGGACACAAATAAAGCAACTAGATACAATATTGTGCAATGGGAGGAGCCAGAGGACAGGAAAGAGGGGAGGAGCTAGAGAACAGGAAGGGGTGAGAAGGAGGAGGAGCTTGAGGAGAGGAAAGCACGAGGAGAGCAGAGCTGGAGGAGAGAGTTTGGAGGACGTGGAGCATGAACCAGACCTAAGATTTCACAAAAAGCAAGTATAATGTGGAAAATCTAAATGTTAGGAAACTGAGGGCTTGGAGGTTTAGGAGGGAGTAAATATTGCCCAGCATTGTGTTCTAGGTTAACTAAAAACCCAGTCTCTGTGTGGTGATTTGGTTATACAGCTGCTAAGGATTAACAGCAGCATTACTAAAAAATAAACCGGTAGTAAATATTAATAACCACTTACAACACCTAATATATTAGGTTGCATATTTAAACATCCATGCATATGCTTTACTTTTATGGTAATATATATTGCATTCTTGTGCTGAATATTGTAACTGCCATAAAACTTACATATTTGTTTTATAACATTTAAGCTTGATTATGGTAATGTTATCCTATGGCTTCTGTGTGCAATAGATCTGGTTGGTACCTGACATTTTATTTACTTCGCTTATTTGCTTTATAAGTTCTATACTATCCTTAAAATGCTAACCAATTGCCTTACTAAAAGAATTGAAAAGAAAAATTGGTCAGTGCTGCTGGCATATGCCTGTTGGTCAAGCAGTCTGGAGGATGAAGCAGAAAAGTTTTACACTTTGGACCAGCCTGATACACATTGCAAGGAAACATAAAGTAAAACATGGAAATAAAGAACAAGAAGAAAGAAGAAAAAAAAATCATGGCACTGAATCATGTTCTAATTTGTCTTTGCACCTATCATTGTTTTTGCCTTCAAGATAATTCTTGCTTCTTTGGCCTTCTGTTAGAAGCACAATGAATAAAGAAGTAATGGATACACATTTTAGGAAGTTACACTCACGAAGGATTGTCGATGACTGCCTCCAGGGCATTGAGCAAATCTAACTTTGACATTGTTCTGATATTTAATGCAACAGCTGCTCCTTTGGCCATCATGTTGTTCTCCAAACAGAGGAATGCCAATCATGGGGATTCCATGGTGGATTGCCTCATAGATGTCAATGGCTTCACAGTGAGTTATGAAGGCTTTGGTTTTGGGGTGTCCTAGAATAAGATGAATTCAGGTTAACATTAATTCACTGTCTTAGACATAAGAAAAGAAATGAATACTATGAGGAGCTCAAAGGAGATTTTTCTACATGAAGATTTTTATACTCAAACCTCACTGAAATGTTTTCCTGTCTCAGAACACAAATAAGATAAATATACACAGACCGTTTTGCAGATTTGAATGTGACTTGAGACTTGAACTATGTAATACTGAACACATAAAGTACATAGTTGAAAACATACAGTACATATTAGATAAGAGAAAATGAATGTTAACAAAAGACAGATGCATAACAAAACTTGTTATCTTTAAATAAATAGTGCCTTCCCTAAGTGTAATATAAAGACTTTTGAAGTCAACCAGGATGGGTATAGAGAAAGTCAGTCATGACTCAGCATTGTTTTCCAGTGTCTTACCAAGAAGATCATTCTGGGGGAGCCACTTGTAGACTCTAGTATTGGGTCCTAAGTTGGCTGTTTTTTTGCCATCAAATCTCCAAAGAACCTGTTAAATATGAGATTATCTTGATTTCTGGAGCCAAATTATCATTTTCCAGACTGAGCAAGTTATATTTAGGAAAATAAATGAATGTATAGGTACTTTTATGTATGTACCAGCAGTTAATGAAAAAGATGCCATGAACTTGAAAGAGAGCAAGGGGCACGATACAAGAGAGTTTGGAGAGAAGAGTGGGAAGGTAGAAATGATATAGGGAGCCTTGTAGAAGAACAGGCAGAAGGATAGAAAGATCCAGAGGGAACAGGAGCTCTACAAGAGGAGCAACAGTTCCAACCTACCTGGTCCCACCATGACTTGTGGAGACTGAAACACCAACCAAGGACCAGGCATGGACTAGACTTAGACCCTCTACATGTATATACACAATTGTCAGCTTAGCCTCCATGTGTGTGCCCCAGAAAAGGAATGGGGGATGTCTCTGACAAGGTCTTTGTTGCATGACTTTTGATCACTTCACCCTGGCATGGCTGTGTAACCAGGACACTGTGAAAGAGGAAATACACAGTCCTAATGAGACTGCCTGTGTTGAAGTGGGTTTGTGCAGGGAAGGCCTCCACCATTTTGAGGGGCAAAAAAGGGAGAGAAAGGTGTGAGGGGAGGACAGGGAGGCAACAGGGAGCTATGATTCAGATTAATAGTAAACATCTAAACAAAAGATATAAAAATAAAACAAAACAAAAAGTAATTTAAAAAATAACTTTAAATATGTAACTTTTTATTTTAAACATAACAAAGCTAAATACTTCCCCTGGGATTGATGAGGAAATCAAAAAAGTTGAGTAATGAGATCCTTCAAAGGTGGAGATGAAGAGTGTGCCAGCAATTTCTGTGTTTATTTTTACATTCAGACAGGTTGAATGCAATCCTCATTTTCCAAGCAGGGTTATTTAGACAAATCAGATAGTTCATGACACATGAACATATTTACTACATGGACATGGTTTCATAATTCAATTGAAAAGCAGTGGCCCATTACTAATAATTTATATTTTATATAAATTTTGTCTCATCTTGGGCCAAATAAAGACCATAAGCACCAAGGAAGAAGTCAGTCTATGAATCACACAGAACCCTATGTCACCTGAGAATTTCTTTCTAGTGATTCTAGCTTCTTAGACCTGTCCATGTGTGGATACTCACACATCAAATGACCATTAGGTTTATTTACCTCTCAAGTCAAAACCACTCTAGACATCCCGCATCTAAAATAAATACAAAGGGGGTGATATCAGGAATGAATTCACAGAAGAAGAATTCGTAGTGATTCTTGAGAACCACTCCAAGGAAACAAATGAGTCTTTTGACTTCCGTTTCTTCAAAACATGAGATTGTACTTGGAAGGTGTTTTCACTCTCCTTTCAGGTATATTGGATAGGAGTGGGTTTACTTCAGTTTAATCACTATTGTTTGTAGACAAATCTTGCAAAATGGAGAATGGTCCACATGTCTAACATAGACTTGCTATGTGACTGATACTCGATCACAGCAAATAAACTAATGTAGATGATTATAGAGCAGATTTTCCACTAGAAAATTTATTATGTTCATAAATGTTCAAAGATTTAAATTTAATCTCCAGAAAATTACTTTGTAGTGTGCTTTATGAAGTGAGCCATCTGAAACTGTTTTTATAGCAGGTTCTGTTAGACTCTTCCTTATTTTCATATTACTTTCTTGAATCTTACAATATTCATTCTAACTAGTTATAAGCAAAGCTGGGTGTTTCATATTTTATGATGCACAGAGGTTATTATAAGAGCAGTACTCACATCTGTCTTTCCTTTATGTATTTCTTCTACAAATATTTGGCAAGGCAGCCCTGAAACATTTTTTAATTATCTTTTATTAAAATTAATCAAAAGGGAACTTTTTTATTTTTTTATATTAATTACAGTTTATTCACTTGTATCCCAGCTGTAGCCCCCTCCCTTATTTTCTCTCAATCACAACTTACTCCAGCATCTCCCCCTATGCCCTTCTCCAAGTCTAATAGTAGGGGAGGTCCTCTTCCCCTTCCATCTGTCCCTAGCTAGCCTTTCAGGTCTCATCAGGACTGGCTGAAATGTCTTCCTCTATGGCCTGGTAAGGCTGCTACCCGCTAACAGGGAGGTTATCAAAGAGCCAGCCACTGAGTTCATGTCAGACAATCCCTGTTCCCCTTACTAATTAACCCACTTGGAGACTGAACTGCCACAGGCCATATCTGTGCAGGCGTTCTAGGTTATCTCCATGCATGGTCCTTGGTTGGAGTATCAGTCTCTTTTTTTACTATGTTAATCCTGCCAAGCCTTGAGCATGGGAGATCTTTCCATCTTCTGACATCTTTTTCTATTTTTCTATTCAAAGACTGCAATTTTTTTTTTATACAAGTCTTTGCCTTGCTTAGTTAGAGTCACACCAAGGTACTTTATGTCATTTGTGGCTATTTCGAAGGGTGTTATGTCCCTAATTCTTTCTCAGCTCTTTTTTCTTTTGCATACAGGAGGGCTACTGATTTTTTAAATTAATTTTGTATCCATGCACTCTGCTGAAGGTGTTTCTCTGCTGTAGGAGTTCCCTGGTAGAATTTTTGGGGTCATTCATGTACACCAACATATCATCTGCAAATAGTGATACTTTGACTTCTTCCTTTCCAATTTGTATGTCCTTGATCTCCTCTACTTGTCTTATTCCTATAGCAAGGACTTCAAGAACTATGTTGAAGAAATGTAGAGAGAGTGGACAGCCTTACCTTGTCCCTGCTTTCAGTGGGATTGCTTTAAGTTTTTCTCCATTCAGTTTGATGTTGGCTGTAGGCTTGCTGTGTAATGCCTTTACTAGCATCAGTCTCAGAAAAGACCCCTGGGCCCTTTGAATGACAGTTGAGAATTTAAATGGCCCTCTCACCTGCACATTGAACAGGACTACTTCAAAATTAGGATGCAGAGCATAGCCATGATACATTTCAGATAGTTTCAATACCTGCATAATATTATTCGGCTAGAAAATAAAATAAATGTGAATAATCCTACCAAAACTTTTATGTATGCATTGACTTTAAATAATCAACAAATGTAACTAGTGACTCTGAAGAGCAAGGTCCTCTCATGCCAGCATTTCAGAATGTGCCCAAAGAGATCACAGTGCTTATATAAGAGATATTCTAGGTCAAAACAACTTCTGGACAACTTGTAGTACATTGTAACATTTGTTATGCATATCTGTTTCTAAATTGGGTAATGTAAATTACAGCTTACCTATAACTTTACCTTTCACCAGTAATTTCTGTAATCAGACCTTTTTTTGTCATTTATGTTTTTAAAGAACAATTTTTTTTATTTTAATTTTTAGCAATTACACTTTATTCACTTTGTATTCCCCCATACTGCTCCCTCCTACCCTCCCAATTTCACCTTCCCTCCCCCTTGTCTACACATGCCCCTCCCCAAGTCCACTGATAGGGGAGGTCTTCTCCTTCCTTCTGATCTTAGTCTATCAGATCTCATCAGGAGTGGCTGCATTGTCTTCCTCTATGGCCTGGTAAGGTTGCTCTCCTCTCAGGGGAAGGTAATCAAAGAGCAGGCCAATCAGTTCATGTCCCCGTTCCCACTGTAATCAGACCTTTGAAGGACTTTTATACAGTTGCCTCCAATGAGGGGACTTTATCTCACCTTTTGTGGAATCTGGGCAAGGACCCATGCAATTGTGTTGGCCGTTTCCTCTGTCATGTTACTGACCATGGACCCCAAAGAAAGCAGCACAATCCCATGCTCTCCAGAGCTCTGGACAAAGTCTTCCATTTCCTGTTAAGAAAGAACCTGCTTCATCACAAAGTAACAACTGAAGAGAAATCACTTGTGTAAACTTTTATGAAAATAACTAGAATAAAAATTGAAGTGTTCCTAGGAAGTTGTATGATAGTGCTGTTAAAAATGCAGAAGACAGAGACAGCGAGGTCAAACACTTTGAACATCACAGGCAGCAGTTCCAAGTGTACTCACACATAATTCAACCACCTACTAAATATTTTGGTCTGGCAAAATGAAAACCCAGAAGTGCAAGTATACTATGTATGATGTAATCATTAAATTGTAGCTCATTTACATTTTCTCATTCTAAAGAGAGTGTATTTTTTTGCTTAATATTTTTTCTTCTCTATGATGGTTCATTTAATATTATTAACTAATGTTTCATGAAATAGTATCTATGTTGTGGTATGTACATATGTGTAGATAACACAAACTTCCAACTATGATCAATAAAATGTTTTCCTTTTTTTGCAAAACAATCATCACTGCATCAAAAACATATACTGTGGTGATTTTCTGATATTATATATAAATAGGGTGTTTTCAGAGATGACCTCCACAATCTATTGCTTAGAACTGAAACTGTGTCTATGTTGTTTTACTGGATATCAAACCATTACCTCTGATATACACTAATCACCACTTTTGAATAATTGACAGTTTCTCATCCAGTTTAACTAACTTAATTTGTTTGACTTTTGTGTGTCCATGCATGATCCTGTGTGTATGTTTTTGTAAGTGTGTTGAGAGGTGGTGGTATTGGAGAGAGTCCCTGTCTTTGTTTTTGCACATGGGTCCAAAAGTTAAAATCGAGAGTCTTTCCCTATCAATCTTTAATATATATTTTTGATTCTGTCTCTAATTGAACATGAATCCCACTATTCTTAACAGGTTAATAGCCATCAAGGTGTTGGTGTTACCCTGTTTCTGCCATCTCAGGACTAAAGTCATACATACCATGCCAGGATACCCAACTTTTTACATGGGTGTTGGAGATTCAAACTCACATCCTCTGGGTTGCTTGGTAATAACCTTACCCGGTGACTAACCACCCAAGCACCTTACCTGACTTCATTTAACTCAAATGATGTGAACATTTCCCATGTCTCTCATGTTCTTCCCTGAGTTCACTGAGCTGCTAGTTAGCAGTATGCTTGATTCCTATGTATCTCTGTCATTGGGAGAAAATGTAGTGAAAGGTGTAGAAACATTTTCAGCACAAGTGAAATTAAAAAACTGTACTTACCTCAGGCAAGGGTTTAGCAGGTTTGCAGTGGAGTCCTCCAACATAGTCAACATTTGGTAAGGTTGGGTGAGGAAATTCCAAATCCCAGTAGGACCTAATGAGCCACATTTCTGCTTTGCTGACTGTCTCCACAAAGGTGGTGGGCCTTCCAAGATGGAGAAGAAGAACAAATGAGAAGGGAAAAATTAACTGGATTGTCATCTGAATATAAAATATGTTTCCGTAGAGATGTTGGAAGAATTTGTGTTTGATATAGAGCATGTGCATTTTAAACCCAATGTTTATTTATATATAACATAATTTGCATGTGTAATAGATGTGAACCTTAGTTATATACATAAATGTCAGTTTGGTTTAATTTTAATGCAAAATATAACAATCACCTCATGTTTTCACAATAATTTGAAATGATCCACTAAACCACTGTAACAATAAGCACACATTTTGCTCCTACCTAAGCTTCAGAAGGACCAGTGCAAATGCAAATACACATTCCAGGTTCAAAACTCAAACCATGCTGTGTACCCTGGACAGATTTCTTCAGGGACAGTGTAGTTTGTAACTAGTCCTTTTTGCTTGTTTTGCCAAGGCAGCAGTAATTTTATTTTTCCAGACCCTACATTTTGGTTTTAAATAAAGCATAGCCCTACTCAAGAAAAAAAATAATTTCTTCAATGTTATATATGCATTTATATTCCATTGATTATATCATTTTTAATGTACACTAACGAAGATTTGGGTAACTAGCTAGTGACCTATTAAGACAGAGGGTAAATTACAGGAAAAGGAGTAAAGAATCACATAGAGAAAGTCTACTTGTGTCTCTTTGCAATTGTATAGCTGACCAGAATGCCCTATATCAGTTCTGCTACCTTCTTCTATTTGATCAATAAAATGAGCTTTAGCAGAATGTTTCAGAGTTTCTTAGCTAATATTGTATTATATTTGACCACCTAGAAAAGAAAACCTCACTTTGTATTTCATGGACAGATAGCTTTAAATGCATGTGTAAGTTAGGTCCTAGGCTATTGATGAGAAACATAACTTACCCAAATTTTCACTGTAGAACTGATCCCATTTCTTCTCATCAAATATCTGGAACCAAAAGTCAAAATAAAGCATACATATATTTTTCACCCTCTCTAAGAATGTCATTTGACCACACAGTCCTGACAAAATCATAGGTACATAAGAGGGAGGGAGCACAAATCCTCCATTGTACTTTTCCATTGTGTATCCAGGAGTGAAACGAAGACTGTAGAGAAAAGGAATATGGAGCAGTTCAGCTATCAGTTCCCCACAGGGAGCAATCGCATCTGAGATCAGGATATCAAACTTGAATTTCTGCAGTTTTGCCATAAGCTGTTTGTTTGAAACTGTGTCTTTACAAAGACTTTGATAATAAGCCGAATATTCTGTAAAAATATTTTGCAGCAAAGGAGAATGTAAACATAGTTCTCTTGGCAGCTCATAAGTCCACATACTCACAATCTTTGCGAAAAAAAAAACTTTCCAGATCATCTTTACTGATAGTTGTAGAAAAAGTTTCAAACTTAAGGCCAGGTGATTTTTCGGGATCAAGAAAAATGGAAGCTTATGGTCTCAGAACAATCACTTCATGACCCCACTGTACAAGTTCATCCAGTATTATCTTTAAATTCATCCAGTGACTATACTCCATAGGCCACACCAACACCTTCCCACAGTTACCAGATCTGAAGCAGCAACTCATCTGCAGCAGGAGCAGGGCAGAAATCCACTTCACAGGCATCCTGGGAGAGCAGAGTCCTTTGTTCAGAGTGTCTTCCCTTCTGTCACTCTTTGCCCTTATGTCTAAACAGAAAAGAGCAATGAGTTAAAATGTAACCTGAGTTGTTTAAAGCAAATATACGTAATGAATTTGTAGGCTGAGGGAGGTAGTAAAAGAAAAAAATTATCTTTTTAATATTTGCATGTGCATGTTTAATGTCACATGTTTTGTAATGAAGTTAAGAGTCATGATCTGAGTGTGTAACTCCTTGGTTTGCAAAAGATTTGAAGAGTGGAAAGAACACTTGTTAGTGAGAGGTGAGTCTGACTTTTCTTTCAACTAGAACCCAAGATATAGTAACTACAGAGCTTGTCAGTGTTTGTGGATATCATTTTCAAGAACATTTTTGTAAGAATGTTGATTAATGTCAGAGACAGTCCCTGTCCCCATTACTATGGACACTGAACTGCCATGGGTTACATCTGTGCAGGGGTTCTAGGTTATCTCCATGAATCGTCCTTGGCTGCCATATCAGCATGAACTGATTGGCCTGCTCTTTGATCACCTCCCCCTAAGTGGGGAGCAGCTTTACCAGGATACAGAGGAAGATAATGCAGCCACTCTTGATGAGATCTGATAGACTAAGGTCAGAAGGAAGGGGAAGAAGACCTCCCCTATAGGTGGACTGGGGAAGGGGCATGGTGGAGAAGGAGAAGGAGAGGTGGGGTCAGGTGGGGAAGAGGTAGGGCGCTACAGGGAAGATACAAAGCGAATAAATTGTAATTAATACAAATAAAAATTAAAAATATTTAAATATGATTTTAAAAAATAAAGATATGAAAGAGGTATGAAAAAAGAATGTTGATTAATGTATTTACTTACATACAATTTCTAAATAACCTTGACAGTGTGTCTTGCTGATAGAAACCCTGGAAATGAGACAGACAAGAGTTTCTGTTAATCAGTGCTGCTAGAGAAATAGCCAAATAGACAGGCCTTAGTAGCATTTGTTGCTAAGCTTTGCTGAAGGCAACCAATTCTATAGACTTAGATTTTTCAAACACCTAATTTATTTGATGCCCTTAAACACCTCTCCCTCCCTTTCCACACCCTGACCTTAGCAGGAGATTAATAGGAATTAATCTCTTTACCACTTTTACCTACTTCTGCCTGACTAAAATCCTTGGGCTCTTTTGGGATATACCAATCTCAGTAGTCAGGATATCAGCAGTCCAGACAAACAGCAAAGCAGCAAACCACAGCAGCAGCAAACAACAAGCAGCAGCAGCAACAGAGTTGGTACCACTCAGCCAAAACAGTAAGACTCCACCTAAACTACATCAGTACACCAAAGTGTGAAAACTCCCTTGATTCAGATAGTTTCCAGCTGACAAACATTGAATACCTTTTCACAGGGGAAGTTTTCCACAGGGGAAAGACATTGTCACATCCCACACTTGGAACCCAAACAAAATCTGTATTTACGTGACACAACTGAGTTTTCGAAGAAACAAGAAACTCCTACTTCACATTCTGGGCCCAAGGTGTAGCTGGGTAGTTTATTCTCAGAATCTTAATGCACAAATCCCCTGAGTAGTTGAGTAGGTAAATCTGTATTCCCTCCTCTTCTGGAAACACAATGCCTACTATTTCTGAGATTCCCCAATGTTTCTGTTTGCCTAAGAAGCCCTTGAATATTGACATATGATCTACCTGGGTCTTTTTGTTTGCCCTCATATTTTACTGAAGTACAAACTTTCAAACCACTGTGGGATGCATCCCTTACAGAAATTCTTTAGTTTTAAAAGCAACCTCCCTTAATTAATTTCTCATCACACTACCCAAGCCCTTTGCCCAAATCAAATTTTGATATTACAGATGTATTTTATCTCATGATTTGAAGGACTAGTTTCCAACATGGCAAGCAAGGTCAGTACAAGTTTATGTGATAATATTATGTGGCAGAGACACCACACACACACACACACACACACACACACACACACCATGGAGAATGGAGAAAGCAATCCTTTCTTAAAATTTACTCACAGATATATTCAAATATTTATTTCAGTATTGCCTTTACCAGTCAAAGTAGCAATGAAAAAAACCATTAACTTATAAAAAAATATGAGAAAAAAGGGAACAATAGATATATAAGAGAAAAAGAAAATGAATGAATTACAGATGAATTGCAGTGGAGTAGCTTTAATTATAAATAATGAGCTTGGGTGTTAACAGGTGAAATTCCTTAATTAAAATATATATACTGCCTAAATCAACCAAACATCTAAACATGAGATTGTTACCTTAAAAGAAAATTACTTCATAGGTAAAGAAACACTAGCATTGAAATTGGAAAAATAAATATTTTACATAAGCTAATTGCAAGTGTACTGTGTTAATCATACCTATAAGTGCAAGAATAGAATTAAGTCATAGAGTATATATTGTGACCTCTAAAGTCACTAAATATTTTTAAAAACCTCAGTTTGACAAAAGGAAATATTAATTGCAATAATAAATTTCAAATCATATCCAATAAGACATTTCCAATCATTTTCAGCAAACATTCGATGTGCTTTATTCATAATAGAAACTGGATGTTCATAGTAGCTTTATTTGTAACAGCCAGAGCTGGCAACAACCCAGATGTCCCTCAGCTGAGGAATGAATATAGACATTGTGGGACATTTACACAGTGGAGTACTACTCAGCAATTAAAAATAAGGAAATCATGAAATTTGCAGACAAATGGTAGGAAAATATCATCCTGAGTGAGGTATTTCAGAAGCAGAAAGACACACCTGGTATAAACTCACTTATAAGTGGATATTAGAGATATAACATAGGATAATCACACTAAAGTCTGTATACTTAAAGAAGCTAAGCAAGAAAGAGGACCCGTGTAAGATGACCAATCCTCATTCAGAAAGGCAAATGGCATGGACATTGGAAGAAGAAGAAAATAGGGAACGGGACAGGAGCCTGCCACAGAGGGCCTCTGAAAGACTTTACCCAGCAAGGTATCAAAGCAGATGCTGAGACTCATAGCCAAACATTGCGTAGAATGCAAGGGAATCTTACGAAAGAAGGGGGAGATAGAAAGACCTGGAGGAGACATGAGCTCTACAAGGAGAAAAAAGAAATGTGGGCACAGGGAACTTTTCTGAGACTCATACTCCAGCCAAGCACAATTCATGGAGATAACCTAGAACCCTGAACAGATGTAGACCATGGCAGCTCAGTCTCCAAGTGGGTTCTCTAATATTGGGAATAAGGACAGTCTCTGATCTGAACTCAATGAACTGCTCTTTGATCACCTCCCCTGAGGGGTTGTAGTCTTACCAGGCCACAGAGGAAGACAGTGAAGCCAGTCCCGCTGAGACCTGATAGAACAGGATCAGGTGGTAGGGGAGGAGGACATTCAGTATCAGTGGACTTAGGGAGGGACTATGGTGTAGAAGAGGGAGGGAGTGTGGGATTGGGAGGAGAAAAAGGAGGGGGCTTCAGTTGGGATACAAAGTGAATAAACTATAATTAATAAAAAATTTATAAATTTAAAATTAAAAAAAGAAACTGGAGACAACCTAGATGTCCCTCAAGTGAAGAACTGATGAAGAAAATGTGGTACCTTTACACAGTGGAATACTACTCACTATTTAAAATAAAACCATCTTACAATTTATATGCAGGTGAATGGAACTTGAAAAGATGATCCTGAATGATGTATGCCAGACCCAGAAAGAAGCACATGGTATGTACTCACTTGTAATTGGGTATTAGTCATAAAGTATAGGATAACTATTCTACAATCCACAGACCCAGAGAAGCCAAGGAGAGCCCAAGGGAGGACATTTGAATCTCACTCAGAAGGGGAAATAAAATAGACATCCAAAGTATATGGAGGGAGGGATCTGGGTGGGAGTTGGCGTAGGGCCGATAATGGGGGAAGGGATCAGGTGTGGAGAGAGCAGGAGGGTGTGAGTGTGGGAGTGGCAGGATCTGGGGAGAAAATGAAAACTGTTGCATTGGGGAGTATCTGAGACATAGGAAGCTCCCTGGAGTCTGTGGGGTTGATCCTAGCTGAGACTCCTAAGGGCTATAGAACCTGAAGTGACCACTTTGTGTAGCCAGATTGGGCTTCCAGAGGAGGGAGGGGGACACCAAACCACTCATAAAACTTTCACCCCAAAATGTGTCTCACCTACAAGAAGTGAAGCCATAAAGGTGGAACAGAGATTGAGGGAATGGCAAAACAACGACTGGCCCAACTTGAGAACCACCTTGTGGAACAGAACAAGCCTCCAACATTATTAATGACACTCTGCTGTGCTTGCAGACCGAAGCCTAGCATAACTGTCTTCTGAGAGGCTTCATCTATGGGCTGATGGAAACAGATGCAGAGACCCACAACAAAACAATTGAAGAGTTAGGGGGAAGAGAGGGAGGAATGACTGAGGGAGCCAGCGGGGTCAAGAACACCACAAGATGAGCTACAGAGTAAACTAATCTGGGCCTATGTTAGCTCACAGATACTGAACCATCAACCAAAGCGCATGCATGGGCTGGACCCAGGCCCCCTATACAAGTACATAGCAGGTGTGCAGCATGGTCAACATGTGGGTCCCTAACAATGGAAGAAGGGCTGTCTCTGACTCTGTGCCTGTCTTTGCATCAGTTTCCCCTAGCTGAGTTGCCTTGTCTGGCCTCAGTGGAAGAGTCTGTCCTTACTCCTGGTACACCTTAAGGTACCAGCGTGGGTTGGTACCCCTTGAGGGCCTCCCCTTCTCTGAGAAGGACAGAGGGGAGCATGAGGAGAAAGCATGATGATGGGACTGGGATGAGAGGAGGAAGGGGGCTGGGATCAGCCTGTAAAGTGATTCAATTTTAAAAATAAATAAAATTTTCAAAATAGACTCAACCCTATGAGAGCTGGAGTTCTGAAAACCTCACTTCAATCCATGAGGAAATCACTGAGGCAAAAATTCAGCATTGGAGTTTAGTACTAATTCAACTGGCTAAACAGATAAATTCAGAAAATTTCATTCAACACGTGCACTATAGGGCACACTCCTAAAATTTGCCATGAGTAGGGCTGCAAAATAACTCTCAGTAAGATCACAAAAATTAAAAACATAATTTTTGACCACAGAATAATAAAACCACAATTTAACAATAGAAACATTTTAAGTTGTACAAATACACAAAATTTCTAAACATTATTTTGTATTTCCATTGAGTCAAGGAAGAAGCCAAAAAGTAAATAAAAAAGTTTCTTGAAATCAGTGAAGAATGAGAACACGCCCTACTAAGTCTTAAGAGATATGGCACATAAAGATAAAAGACCACATGACTACATAAAATTAGAAAATATTGAAATAAACTTAAATTGTTTGACTCAGGTCCCTGAGAAAGCAAAAATACTGAAATCCAAAACTAAACATAAGAAAGAAAGACTATCACCATGACAAAAGAGAATGAAATACACACTAAAAAGAACACAGATGAGTGAAATGAAAAGCTTTTTTTTTAAAAGATGTAAAAACAAACAAAAATGCAAATTCATTAGTATTCTGTTTCTTTGCTCTGATAAAATACCGACCCAAAGCAAGCTGGAGAGGAAAGGGTTTGTTTGATTTACACATCCTGATCAAGCTTCACCATAAAGCAAAGTCAGGACAGGATCTCAGTGTGGGACCTAAGGCAGGAACTGAAGCAGAAACCATGGAGCAGTGCTGCCTATTGAGTACTCGGCTTGCTGTCTTCTACAACACAGGATCAACTGCTCAGGTTTGTCATCTCACAGGGTGGGCTGGACACCCTCACACCAGTCATTAATCTAGAGAACACCAGCATAGCCTTGCCTAGAGACGAATTTGATGGAAGCATTCGCAGTTCCTTAACCAAAGTCTGTTCTTCCAACCGGACCTTAGCTGTGTCAAGTTGACAAAGACTAGCCAGTATAGTTAGACTAGATAGCAAAAATAAAAAATAAAAATAAAAAAAGAAAAAGAAAATTAGAGCTCCACAAGTAGAACAGCAGATCCAAAAGGCCTGGGCACAGGGGTCTTTTCTGAGACTGATAACTCTAGGCAAGGACCACTCATGGAGATGGCCTGGAACTTCGGCACAGAAGTATCCCATGGCAGTTCAGTGTCCAAGTGGGCTCCATAGTAATGGGAACAGGGACTGTCTCTGATATGAAGTGATTGGCCTGCTCTTTGATCACCTCCCCCTAAGGGGGGAACAACCTTACCAGACCACAAAGGAAGACAATGCAGCCATTCCTGATGAGACCTAATAGACCAGGATCAGAAGAAAGGAAAGGAAAACCTCCCCTATCACTGGACTCGGGGAGGGACACAGATGGGGAAAAGGGAGGGAGGGTGTGATTGGGAGGGGAGGAGGGAGGGATACAAAGTGAATAAACTATAATTAACAAAGATAAAAATAATTTAAAAAAGAATAAAAAGAATAACAGAAAAGAAATGAAATGATAGAAAGTACTAGAAATTAAAAAGTAAGAAATAAAAATAATACAAAGAAAGATAAAGATTTCTTAATAAAAATGGTAACATAGAAAATATTTTCGAGGTAGCGATCGTTTTAAAAACAACTGAATTTGTCAATGTATTTTCCAGTATCTTGAGCCACATTGTATACCATTTTGAAAGAAATGAATGCATAAGTTTATCTTTAGAAGAGAATAGGCATTTATATTTTTTTGTCATATTGAAGATTTTATATGCCATCGAGGTTTACAATTCAGTCATTATATATGCTTTAAATATTTGAATATAAGAAAGCATAAATCAGCAGGACAAGATGGCTGTGCCAGGAGAACAGGGCATATGAGGAGCAGGAAAACATTTCTTGTACAGCGACCAAGAGACTGAACCCTGGGCCCTAAAACAACAGCAATTGTGTTTTTCAGGTGAGAGGAAACCCCCACGGCATGGGAATCGGTCTGTACCACTCTTAGGTCCCCCAGCCAGAACCCGGAAGAGATCACAGGTATTGCAGGCACTAGGTCCCCAGACCAGAACCACACGCTTGCATGTCCTGATCACCTTTCCAGACTGATCGATGGGCACGAAAACACCAGAGACTGGGAGTCCCTGTCACGAGAGAATCCACAGGGAAGGAAGGCTGTACTGACTTAAATCACCCAGTCCTTCCTTGGAAAAAGTCTTGCAGACCCGGGGGCCAAGCCGCCATCACTGAGCTGTGCTCCATACACAGACAGTTTCTGCACACCAGCTAGCTGGAGGAGACTGAATGGTGCGCCCCAGGGCAAAAAAGAGACTGGGAGTCCCTGTCTCCAGAGAATCCACAGGGAAGGAAGGAAACTATACTGACTTAAATCACCCAGTCCTTCCCTGAAAAAAGTCTCACAGACCCATGGGGCCGAGCTGCCATCACTGAGCTGTGCTCCAGACAGAAGCACAAACAGTTGCTGCGCGCCAGATGTCCAACTGTGTCATAGCTGCAGATTATTATATTTACAGAAAGAAACCCAGAAACAGGGCAGCTATCTTCAGGACTTCCCTGGGTGAGAGGAGAACCCTTTCAACTAACAAAGACCACAGTTACCATTCAGGTCTCTATCCCTGAGGTGAGAAGCAGCAATTCCTGAAAAAACGCCAGTCGTCCAGGGACTATACACAAAAAGCTGAGAAGACTTCCTTCAAGAAAAACTAGCTTTCTGCCAAAAAGATTCTCTCCACCACAGGATCCCCAGAAACCACCAGAAAATAACCCCAAACACCTAAGATAGCCCAATAGGTAGAGGCCAGTGTAAAAGCTCAAGCAACAAAAGACAGAGCAATATGGCATTTCCACAACCCAGTTACCCAGGGGCAAGTAGCCCTGGACACCCCAGCATAACTGAAATCCAAGAAGATGACCTAACAACAATGCTCATGAAGATAACAGAGGAAACAAATAAGATATGTAAAGACATAGAGGAAGACAAACTCACACAGAATATTGCCATCTGTAAAGAAATAGAGGAAGTTGCAGCCAAAGAGTTTGTGGCCTTTAGAAAGGAAATCCTTAAAGCACTGACTGAAATAAAAGAAACTGAGGTTGGTTCAAACAAACAGCTGAAAGAAGTGATGAAAAAACAGGAAAATACAGTCACACAGGTGAAAGAAATCAACAAAATGGCTCAAGAATTGGAAAAATTAAAGAAAACACAAATGGAGGAAATTGCAGAGAGAAAGAACTTAGGGAAGGAAACAGGAACTACAGAGGTTAGCATAACCAATAGACTACAAGAGATGGAAGAAAGAATCTCAGGGGTGGAAGATACAATGGAAGAAATCAATGTATCTGTCAAAGAAAATGTTAAATCCAAAAAATTCTTGACACAGACCGTCCAAGAAATCCAAGACAATATGAAAAGACAAAACCTAAGAATAATAGGTATAGAGGAAAAAGAAGGCCCAGAATATTTTCAACAAAATCATTGAAGAAAATTTCCCCAAGTTAAAGGAGAGGCCAATAAGAATACATGAGGCCTACAGAACACCCAACAAATTTGACCAGAACAGAAAGTCCTCCCACCACATAATAATCAAAACAGTAAGTATACAGAACAAAGAAAAAGTACTAAAAGCTGCAAGGGAAAAAGGCCAAGTAACCTATAATGGCAAACCCATTAGAATCACACCTGACTTTTCAACAGAGACTATGAAAGCCAGAAGGGCCTGGACAGATATCATGCAGACCCTAAGAGAACACAGATGTCAGCCCAGGCTACTATACCCTGCAAAACTCGCAGTCCTCATAGACAGAGAAAATAAGATATTCAATGACAAAAACAAATTTCAACAATACCTACAAAAAATCCAGAATTCCAGAAGACACTGGAAGGGAAAATACAACCCAAGAAACTTAGCTTCTTTCAAGAAAAGAAAGGAAATAATTAACCCTACTACAGTAAAATAAGAAGCAACCAAGCACACGACCTTATGACCACAGCCAACATCAAAATCAAAGAATCTAACAGCACTGGTCATTAACCTCTCTCAACATCAATGGACTCAACTCTCCAATAAAAAGACACAGACTAACAGAATGGATACGTAAACAAAACCCAGCAATCAGTTGCATACAAGAAACACACCTAAAGCACAAAGATAGACATTACCTGAGGGTAAAGGGTTGGAAGAAGACTTTCCAAGCATATGGACCCAAGTAGCAAGTAGGAGTAGCCATTCTAATATCTGATTAAATAGACTGTCAACCAAAATTAATAAAAAGAGGTGGGGAAGGATACTTTATACTCATCAAGGGAAAATTCCACCAGGAAGACATCACAATCCTGAACATCTATGCCCCAAATACAAGAGCACCCACATTTGTTAAAGAAAATTACTAAAATTTAAACCACATATAGATCCACACACATTAATAGTGGGAGACTTCAACACTCCACTCTCAACAAAGGACAGGTCAACAAAACAGAAATTAAACAGAAACAATCTCTCTGATAGAGGTCATAAATCAAATGGACCTAAGAGATATTTACAGATCTTTACACCCAAACACAAGAATTTACCTTCTTCTCAGCACCTCATGGAACCTTCTCCAAAATAGACCATATAGTTGGTCACAAAGCAAGCCTCAACAGATACAAGAAGATTGAAATAATCCCTTGTATCTTGTCTGATCACCATGGAATAAAGCTTGACCTCAACAACAACAGAAATAGCAAAAAGGGTACACACACATGGAAACTGAACAACTTCTTATTAAATGACAGCTGGGTCAGGGAAGAAATAAAGAAAGAAATTAAAGTCTTCCTAGAACTCAATGAAAATGAAGACACAACATACCCAAACTTGTGGGACACAATGAAAGCACTGCTAAGAAAAAAGTTCATAGCACCAAGTGCCTTCAAGAAGAAATTCAAAACAGCTCATTCAAGCAACTTAATGGCTCACCTAAAAACCCTAGAAAAAGAAGAAGCAGACACACCAAAAAGGAGTAGAGGGCTGGAAATAATCAAACTCAGGGCTGAAATCAATCAATTAGAAACAAATAAAACAATTCAAAGAATCAATGAAACCAAGAGCTGGTTCTTTGAGAAAATCAACAAGATAGACAAACCCTTAGCCAAGCTAATTAAAAGGCAGAGACACCACCCAAATCAAAAAAATCAGAAATGAAAAGGGGGCACAACTACAGACACTGAGGAAATCCAAACAATCATCAGGACTTACTTCAAAATTCTATATGCCACAAAATTTGAAAATCTAAATGAAATGGACAATTTTCTTGATCGATTTGACTTACCAAAGCTGAATCAGGACCAGGTAAATCAACTAAAACTCCTATATCCCCCAAGAAATAGAAATAGAATCGGTCATCAAAAGTCTCCCATCCAAAAAAAGCCCAGGACCAGATGGCTTCAGGGCAGAATTCTACCAGAGCTTCAAAGAAGAGCTAACACCAATTCTCTTCAAACTATTCCACAAAATAGAAACAGAAGGAACATTACCAAATTCATTCTATGAAGCCACAGTCACCTTGGTACCTAAACCTCACAAAGACTCAACAAAGAAAGAGAATTTCAGGCCAATCTCCCTTATGAACATTGATGCAAAAATATTCAACAAAATACTTGCAAACCGCATCCAAGAACACATCAAAGATATTATCCACTATGACCAAGTAGACTTCATCCCAGGTATGCAGGGGTGGTACAATATATGGAAATCCATCAATGTAATCCACCACATGAACAAACTGAAGGAGAAAAACCACATGATCATCTCCTTAGATGCTGAAAAAGCATTTGACAAAATCCAACATCCATTCATGTTTAAAATATTGGTGAGATCAGGGATACAAGGCACATATCTAAACATAGTAAAGGCGATATACAGCAAGCCTATAGCCAACATCAAACTGAATGGAGAGAAACTTAAAGCAATCCCACTGAAATCGGGGACAAGACAAGGCTGCCCACTCTCTCCATATCTCTTCAACACAGTTCTGGAAGTCCTTGCTAGAGCAATAAGACAATTGAAGGAGATCAAGGGGAAACAGATTGGAAAGGAAGAAGTCAAATTATCACTATTTGCAGATGATATGATAGTATACATGAGTGACCCCAAAAACTCTACCAGGATATTCCACAGCTGATAAACACCTTCAACAAAGTGGCTGGATACAAAATTAACTAAAAAAAAAATCAGTAGCACTCCTTTATACAAAAGACAAAAGGGCTGAGAAAGAAATTAGGGAAACAACACCCTTCAGAATAGCCACAAATGACATAAAGTATTTTGGTGTAACCCTAGATAAGCAAGTCAAAGACTTGTATGAAAAAAATTTCAAGTCTCTGAAGAAAGAATTAGAAGAAGATATGAGAAAATGGAAAGATCTCCCATGCTCATGGCATTGCAGGATTAACATAGTAAAAATGGCCATCTTACCAAAAGCAATCTACAGATTTAATGCAATTCCCATCAAATTGCCAACACAATTCTTTACAGACCTGGAAAGAAAAATTCTCAACTTCGTATGGAATAACAAGAAACCCAGAATTGCTAAAAACAATCCTCTACAATAAAAGATCTTCTGGAGGTATCTGAATCCCTGATTTCAAGCTGTACTATAGAGCAACAGTTATAAAAACTGCATGGTACTGGCATAGAAACAGAATGGTGGATCAATGGAACCGAACAGAAGACCCAGAAATAAACCCACACACTTATGGACACCAGATTATTGACAAAGATGCCAAAACCATACAAAGGAAAAAAGATAGCATCTTCAACAAATGGTGCTGGTCCAACTGTATGTGTACATGTAGAAAAATGAAAATAGATCCATACTTGTCACCCTGCACAAAACTGAAGTCAAAGTGGATCAAAGACCTCAACATAAAACCAGACACATTATATTGGTTAGATAAAAAAGTGGGGAATACCCTGGAACTCATTGGTACAGGAGAGAACTTCCTGAACAGAACACCAACAGCACAGGCTCTAAGAACAACAATTAATAAATGGAACTTCCTGAAACTGAAAAGCTTCTGTAATGCAAAGGACATCAAAACAAAGCAACTGCCTACAGATTGGTAAAGAATCTTCACCAACCATTTATCTGACAGAGGACTTATATTCAGTATATATAAAGAACTAAAGAAGCTGAAAAGCAGCAAATTAAATAATCCACTTAAAAAATGGGGAACAGAGCTAAACAGAGAACTCTCTGTAGAGGAATATCGAATGGCAGAGAAGGATTTAAAGAAATGCTCAACCTCATAAGCCATTAGGGAAATGCAAATCAAAACAACCCTGAGATTTCACCTTACACCTATCAGAATGGCCAAGATCAAAAGCTCAAGTGACAACACATGCTCAAGAGGTTGTGGAGAAAGGGGAACCCTTCTCCACTGCTCTTGTGAATGTAAAGTTGTAAAACCACTCTGGAAATCCATCTGGCACTTTCTCAGACAACTAGGAATAGCGCTTCCTCAAGATCCAGCCATACCACTCCTAGGCATATATCCAAAAGAGGCTCAAGTACACAAAAAGGACATTTGCTCAACAATGTTTGTAGCAGCTTTATTTATAATAGCCAGAAGCTTGAAACAGCCCAGATGCCCCTCAACTGAAGAATGGATGCAGAAATTGTGGTACATCTATACAATGGATTATTACTCGGCAATGAAAAATAAGGAAATCTTGAAATTTGCAGGTAAATGGTGGGACCTGGAAAGGATAATCCTGAGTGAGTTGTCCCAGAAGCAAAAAGACACACACAGTATATACTCACTCATATAAACATACAACATAGGATAAACCTGCTAAAATCTGTACATCTAAACAAACTAAGCAAAAGAGAGGACAGTAACTAAAATGCTCAATCCTGATCCTGAAAGGTAAAGAGGATCGACATCAGAAGAAGAAAACAGGAAACAACCTAGGAACCTGCCATAGAGGGCCTCTGAAAGCCTCTGCCCTGCAGACTATCAAAGCAGATGCTGAGCCTGATGGCCAACTGTCGGGCAGAGTGAATGTAATTTTTTGTAAGAAGTGGGAAATAGCAAGAGCTGGAGAGGACAGGAACTCCACAAGGAGAGCAACATAACAAGAAAACTTGAACACAGGGAACTTCCCAGAGACTCATACTCCAACCAAGGACTATTCATGGAGATAACCTAGAACCCCTGCACAGATGTAGCACATGGCAGTTCAGTGTCCAAGTGGGTTACATAGTAATGGGAAGAGGGACTGCTTCTGACACAATCTGATTGGCCTGCTCTTTGATCACCTCCCCCTGAGGGGGGATCAGCCTTACCAGGCCACAGATGAAGACAATGCAGCCACTTCTGATGAGAACTGATAGACTAAGATCAGAAAGAAGGCGAGGAAGACCTCCCCTATGAGTGGATTTGGGGAGGGGCATGCATGCAGAAAGAGGAGGGAAGGTAGAATTGGGAGGGAAGGAGAGAGGGGCTTATGGCGGGGGATACAAAATGAATAAAGTGTAATTAATAAAAGTTAAATAAAAAATTAAAAAAGGAAAACATAAATCATATGAATATTTGTGTAATCCTACAAAGAAGAGAACATTAGTTAGGGAAATAAACATGTCTTTGAAGACATTTTAATAATATTGGTAGCAGAGTAGCAGAGTGAAGTGGTTATATTTCTAATTCCATGTATACTTAAGAAAGAAATATTTTAGCTGGAAGAACCAAAAGTCTCCTCTTGTCTTTCAAGGAAAAAAAACATGGTACTGAGTTGCTGTCCATGTTGATTTCAGGTATTCTTTCCTAAAACTAATATTGAATATGTAAATCTTGTTTTCAAGTACTCATGATATAGTTTATAAAATAGACCTATGTGCTGGTTAAAGATGTCCAAAAAATTTAACAAGATTCCACAAAATAAATTAGATTCTAATGACATAAAGTAAAATAAAAATTGAAAAAATAAAATAAAACACCTATTCCAAAATATATTCATTTTTGAATTTCTGACACTGTAATGTATAGAAAGTACAGATGGTGCACATCTGTAATCCCAGCATTAGGGCAGCAGAGGCAGACAGATCTCTGTGAGTTCAAGGCCAGGCTGGTCTACAAAGCAAGTCCAGAACAACCAAGGCTACCCAGAGAAACCCTTTTCTACAAAAACAAACAAACAAACAGATAGACAAACAAACGAAAACAAAAAAAAATTTCTTTAAAAGAAAAAAGTGATAAAATATTTACTCAACCATTTCTCAATTCTCAGGATAAAAATCCAGAACAACAGCAATAAAACATCAGGCAAAATATGTAAATAAAAAGAACACACACACACACACACACACACACACACACACATATATATATTTAATTTTTATATAATGGCATTCCATGAACACATGCTTGTAAGAGCTATAAAACATGACATTTGATTGGAATACAAATAAGATCCAGTTTATATTTTAAAACACAGCTGCTTTCTTCCTAAGCATTAGAAAAATTGTAATAGACCTAGAAATTGACATACAATATATAAGGGGTGAAAAATGGAATCTAAAGAGATGTTGTCAAATGTAGATGATGACAAAAAATTGGAGTCATCACTACTTGTTGAAGATTCATTCATGAAACTACATGGGAAAATTGTCCATGTGAAATAGAAGAGTTTACATGCCAGTTTTGTATTAACAAGTAGAGTAAAAACTAAAAACGGGATGTTAGAATAAACATGATGCAGATACCCAGAGATGAGTGAATTGGTAATTGAAGACAAAAATGTTAAAAAGGAGAGAAAATGGATATAAAGCAAAGACTGAATAAATTCTAAAAACATGAACATCCCATTTTATATGTAAATATTAAATATAATTAAATATGAAATATTTGCGAAAGAGTTAATAAAAGGATGTATGCGATCAGCATGGGACAGAATTATATTTTCTGCTGTCTTGACATGTCTTTGACCTGTAAAAAGGTCTTTACTAACTTTTCCAGAAGTTGCCAGTAAACCAAATAGAAGTGAAACTTCTTAATATGTATCATGAGTGTCTTTTTGTTCTTGAATTTTACCTTAAAATTCTCTTCAATTTATGCTTGTTAAGCATAACTATATTTTAATTGATCCAATGTTTTTGTCTCAATTTCTCCTTCTGTTCTAGCATACCCCATAGCTCTCTCTACTCATTACAATATATCAGGTTTTTTAAATTGCATCTTATCAGACCCAGAATTTATTTTATTTTTAAATTAATTTATTTTTTAATAAATTACAGTTTATTTACTTTGTATCCCACCTATAGCCCCCTCCTTCATCCCTCCCAATCCCAACCTCCTCTTGCATCTTGTCCCATGCCCCTCCCTAAGTCCACTGATAAGAGAGGATCATACATGGAGATAACCTACAACCCCTGCCTAGATATAGCCCAGGGGAACAGGGACTGCCTCTGACATGAACTCAGTGGCTCCTTCCCACAGAGGAAGACAGTACAGCCAAACCTGAGGAGACCTCATATGCTATGGTCAGAGGGAAGGGGAGGAAGACCTCCCCTATCAGTGGGCTTAGGGAGGGGCATGAGAGGAGATGAGGAAGGAAGGGTAACTTTTGGAGGGAATGTGGGAAGGGGTTACAGGTGGGATGCAAAGTGAAAAAACTGTAATTAATAAAAAAAACATTTAAAAAACTAAAAAAGAAAAATAACCTTTATGTACCTAAAAGATATTAATATAAAAATTCAAGAGAAGATAGGTATAGTATATACATGCTATTTATATATAAGTACATTAACAAATGAAACTTAAAAAGAGCACACCCTTAGGGTTGTGATCAAATGTATTATAAGAGATTTGCTACTTCAAGTGATGAAATATTTTCTTATACTTTGAACTAATAAGAGTAGGTATCTACCATAATTATAGCACCAAGTAACTACCTTTTCTGTTTCCAGTTTGCCAGATATAAATATGGAATGATGGTATTTAATGAAAACTAGTGTGCCTAAGAATTTTGACTCTATGTCCAACATTGATCTAACCACTGTAGAAAGAGAATCCAAGTTATTAACATGTCAGTTCTCATGCACATGTGATGTCAGGTGAATGACCACAACTGTAACTGCAGGCTAAGGTCCAGTTCTAAGCTTACCTTTGTGGGAATTTCTCGATGGTCTCTTGCTCAAGCATTTTATTTCCAAAAGAACATCACGCCTCTCATTTATGGCTATCTTAACAGGGGAAATATGCACAAAGCACTGGGCTGCTGAGTGCCAACATTTGGGATGCAAACAAATGAGAATTTTGAAATCATGCTATTTGCTTTAATTTTTAATTTTCTCTCTGTTAAAAATTTTGCTTTGCTAAATATCAAGTGAATTCTCTCACAATGTTAATTATATCCCAAATAGCTAAACATTGGTCTTTTTAAACTCTGAAACTTGAAGTGTAGGTTTTCATATATTACACATTCTAATTAATAATGTAGAATGGAATAACCTATTAGTATGGTTATCCTGTATTATATGGCTAATACCTGCTTAAAATGAATACATACCCTGTGTGTCTTTCTGCTTCTGGGCAACCTTACTCAGGATGATCTTTTCTAGTTCCATCCATTTGGCTACAAATTTCATGATTTCCTTGTTTTTAACAGCTGAATAGCATTCCATTGTGTAAGTATACCACAATTTCTGTATCCATTCTTTGGTGGAGAGACTTCTGGGTAGTTTCCAGATCTAGCTATTATAAATAAAGTTGCTATGAACATAGTTAAGCAGATGTCCTTGTTTTATGGTGGAGGATGCTTAATTCTCAGGCACAAGGGTAAACAGGATAGACACTGGAAGCAGTAGAGGAGAGTAAAGAAGATGGGAGCCTATCATAAAAGTCCTCTCCACTCAGCAGGGTATTGAAGCAGGTGCTGAGCCTCACAGCCAAACTTTGGACACAGTGCAGAAAGTCTTATGGAAGAAGGGGGATAAAAGGACCCAAAGGACACAGTAGCTCCGGGAGAAGACCAATAAAGCCAACAAATCTGGTACTGGGGGAACCTATAGACAGTGATGCACCAACCAAGGACCATGTATGGAGAAAACCTAGACACCCAGCTCAGATGTAGCTGATAGGCAGCTCAGTCTCAACCTGGGTTCCCTAGTGAAGGGTGCAAGGGCTGTCTATGACATGAACTTGTTTGTCTGCTCTTTGATCACTTCACCCTGGTGGGGCACCCTTGCCAGACCACAGAGAAAGAGGCTCAATAAGCTAGGGTCAAATGGTAGGGGAGGAGGACTCCCCCACTGGACTAGGGGAGAGGGATAGGGAGAAAGAGGGAGGGAGGGAGGGTGGGACTGGGAAGAGATGAGGGAGGGGGCTACAATTTGGATAAAAACTAAATAAAATGTAAAACTTAAAAAATAAAATATTTTCAATAAATGTACAATTCTAATTAAATATTTACTCATAGTTTATTTAGGGCTGACATAGGAACGTTATTTTTATGTAACATTAAATTCATTGAAACACCTGCTTGTTCATTTGAGAAGTTCAAGAAGACTAAAGTGCCCATTGTTCCTTTAAAAACGGTATACATTTGAATATATTCATATGTGTGATGAATTGTAAATTATGGACAATAAAACTAGTTATGGTACTATGATAATGCCCATAGAAGAAATACACAGTGATTATTTTTGTTAAACTGATTATACTTATATGTGGTGCATACTTACCCACCATGAAGAAAGATAACATAAAAGTAAAGTAGAAAAAGCAAATGTAATACATAATTATATTTTACCCGCATTAATGTATCAGTAAAAACCTTGACTACACTTGATTGCTCATCTTTTAAATTTATGATGCAGTGTTTTTTCCCCTCTCTTCGCAGGCTACACTGACCTCTTAAGGTCAGATTGTGCAAAAGTCTACTTTGGTGACCTTAAAATAACTAGAATCATTGTAACTCAGTGAAACTAACAAAGAACTGAATCAATCAATGATAATAAGTTACTAGAAATTCTAGGTAGAAAGATCAATCATAACTACATGCAGCTTGCAAATAATGCTATAATAATATGAACATAAACACGGTGAATCACAAATAATTAAATAAAATGGGTGACTGTGACTGAGAAAATAATCAGAAAAAAAGAGGATTCTTTTTCTAAGTCAGGATGAGATGGGCCTAATGTAAGGTGGTAACAATGCTTTGAGACTTTTCACTGCCAAGTCCAAGGCATATGGCTGGCTCTTGGGAGCCTCTGAAGTTGAGATTCGGTGAGGTAGAAAATTAATATTCCCTACTGTGCTCTTGTTCATCCTTTTGCATAAAGATTTATTTATTTTTAATGATGTGTTTGGGTTAGTGTTCACATGTGAGTGAAGGTGCCCACAGAGGCCAGAGACATCAGGGTCTCTGAAGCCACAGTTACAAGCAGTTTTCAGCAGCTTAATGTGGAAGCTGAGAATCAAACTCAGTCCTCTGCAAGAGTAGTAAGTGCTCTTAACCACTAAGCCATCTCTCCAGCCCTTGTTTATATTTATTTTATTATTCTTTCTGTTCCTCTTAAATTTGTATATTTAACGATACCACCCTCAACTGGTGAATGCACTTTCAAAAGTTAAAATTCATCTTTTTCTTTTCAGGTCAGTTTTGTTTTCACAGAGGTGTGTTCCCTTGTGAGAACATAAACAATACTTTCATATCATAATTTGATATTTATAACTGCCTACAATCCTTAGATACAAATCGTCTGATAGTATTCTCTTTGTGGCATTTTCTCAGTTGCAATCACTCATATTTTTTTTTAACTATTTGAAAAACATGATGGTTTGTGATGTGATCACAAACCTGTTATCATAAAACTGTTACAGTTTTGGGACAGGAAATTCCAACTACACAAATCTGTGTTCCTGGGCTATGTTCACTAATATTTGGTTCCAGAATAAAGTTTTGTCCTCTTTTGATGAGAGTTGTGTTGTTTATGTTCACCATGTAAACTAACATAACGGAGGAAGGAATGACAAAACTGAAGGAGTCCACAGAACCAACTAATGAACATGAGAAATGCTGAATAGCATGCTTAGCCACTATAGGAAAAAAAAAAAGAAATTGAAGTTACTTTGGCATTTCATCTCACTCCAATCAGAATGGTTATCATCAAGAACAAAATTAAAAATAATTGGTGAGAATGTGTGGGAAAAAGAACCATTTAGGTGGAATAGTATATTAGTGCATCCACTATGGAAACCAGTCTGGGATTTCTTAAAACAATAAACAAAAATGCAAATCAAACAACCCTGAGATATCACCTTACACCCATCAGAATGGCAAAGATCAAAACCTCAAGTGACAAAGCATGCTGGAGAGGTTGTGGATAAAGGGGAACCCTCCTCCGTTGCTGGTTGGAATGTAAACTTACACAACCACTTTGGAAATAAATCTGGAGCATTCTCAGACAACTAGGAATAGCGCTTCCTCAAGATCCAGCTATACAATTCCTAGGCATATATCCAAAAGAGGCTCAAGTAATAAGGACATTTATTCAAACGTGTTAGTAGCAGCTTTATTTGTTATATCCAGAACCTGGAAACAACCCAGATGTCCCTCAGTGGAGGAAATCATGAAATTTGCAGGCAAATGGTGGGATTTTGAAAAGATCATCTTGAGTGAGGTATCACAGTAGCAGAAAGACACACATGGTATATACTCACTTATAAGTGGATATATAACATAGGATAAACATAATAAAATCTGTACACCTAAAGAAGCTAAGCAAAAAGGAGGACCCTGGGTAAGATGATCAATCCTCACTCAGAAAGACAAATGGTATGGACACTGGAAGAAGGAGAAAACAGAGAACAGGACAGGAGCCTAACACAGAAGGACTCTGAAAGACTCCACCCAACAGTGTATCAAAGCAGATACTGATACTCATACCCAAACTTTGGGCAGAGTGCAGGGAATCTTATGAAAGAAGGGAGAGATGGTAAGACCTAGAAAGGACAGGAGCTCCACAAGGAGATAAAGAGAACCAAAAAAATCTGGGCACAGGAGTCTTTTCTGAGACTGATACTCCAGCCAAGGACGATTCATGGATATAACCTAGAACCCCTACTCACATGTAGCTCATGGCAGCTCAGTCTGCAAGTGGGTTCTCTATTTAAAGGAACAGAGAATGTCTCTGACATGAACTCAGTGGCTGGCTCTTTGATCACCTTCCCCTGAGGGGAAACAACCTTACCAGGACACAGAGGAGGACAATGCAGCCAGTCCTGTAGAGACCTGATAAGCTAGGGTCACATGGAAGGGGAGAAGGACCTCCCCTATCAGTGGACTTGGAGAGGAGCATGGGAGGAGATGAAGTTGGGAGGGTGGAGATGGGAGGGGGTGAGGGAAGAGGATAGAGCTGGGATACAAAATGAATAAACTGTAATTAATATTAAAAAATAAACAAAATCACCATATGATCCAGATGTGCTAATCTCCAGCATACAACCAAAGCACTCTATGTCCTACTACGGAGCTAGTTTTCCAGACAAGCTCATTGCTGCTCTTCATACAACAGCCAGCAAATGCAACTAGACTAGATGTTCATCCTCAGAAGAATGGATGATGAAAACATGATATTGCTAGATGATACATAGGGAGTTAGAGAGAGAGCACAGAATTTCATTGGGCTGTAAAGAAAAATGAAATTTACAGGAAAGTGGATGAACTAGAAAACATATTTAATTCATAATGTCTGTAGAGACTAGGAAACTAAAATGGGGCAAAGAGACAGGGGAGGAATCCTGAAGTGAGGTTGAGATTGTGGAACACAGGGAATATGAAAACAGAGAGGGGGAGGAGATGTTTTGACAAGTAGGACAAAGATACAGAAGAAAAGGATTGGGAAGAGAAGATCAAAGAAAATTAAGTATATATAAAGAAATCATACTGAAACCTACTACTCTTGAAAGGGTTAGACTCACTTTGTAACCTGTATGTCTTCTAAAGCCTATAGTTTTGAATTTCAGGTTCAGGTTAAGCTAAAGCCTCTTAGTACCTTTCCAGAGAATGGAGAAATGTGACCCTATCTGTAAGGACAGATAGAAAAAAAAGCAAGCAAGCAATGACCTTCACTCAGCAAAAAGAACGACCAGACCCTTGCCTTCAAGATAGTGTTTCTTAGCAATGAACCCAGACTTCTTCTGAGTAGCTTTTGACCTCCAGCCAAAAGTCCGCAGCCCCTAATCTTCAAGGATGAGCTAACCACTCCCACCTTAAATTGCAGCTGCATCCACACTTGGCAGGACTGGCCAAGCTTGAGCACCCAAGACTAACCAATTATCTTACTTTATAGCTTCCTCATTCAATCCTAAATTCCCAAAACTGCAACTTCAAATTTCCCGCAATTTTTCTTTTAAAAACCTAAAGGCCTTTGTCTCCGGGTGCCACTCTTTGCTGACTGGCAGGGGTGACCCCATTGTGCAATGGTAATAAACCTCTTGCTTTTGCAATGAGTCTTGGTCTGGGGGAGTTTCTGGGAAGGGTGCAATCTTGAACTCCTGAGCTGTGAGACCCCAGGTCTTACACTCTACAAACTTCATGTGAAATATCTAAATGAAGGTACCCTGCCTGACTGCAAAAAGCAGCACTTGAAAGCTGTGTGATCCATGCTGTACTTTTTACTATGTTATGATGTAGCCAGAAGACCACTGCCATGTTGTAGTAGTGCCATGTTGTTTGATCTTGCCACACACCATAATCATGAGGCACAGATATTTTTATAGCAAACAAAAATAGAGTAAAACAAGAGAAATACAAGGGGTGTTTGCATTCCTCTAAACACAGAATTTTTGGCTTAAATTCGTGTAACAAAATATATTATGTTATTTGTGTTTTTATCATCAAAGTTTGCGAAAGCGCAATTACTGACAGCTATTTAATACCTATTAGTATCTGCCTGTTTTCTTCTTCTGATGTCCTTCCTCTTTGCCTTTCAGGATGGGGATTGAGCATTTCAGTCAGGGTCCTCTCTCTTGATTAGTTTCTTTTAGATGTATAGATTTTAATAGGTTTATCCTATATTACATGTCTATATGAGTGAGTATATACTGTGTGTGTCTTTCTGCTTCTGGGACAGCTCACTCAGGATGATCCTTTCAAGGTCCCACCATTTACCTGCAAATTTCATGATTTCCTTATTTTTCCTTGCTGAATAATATTCCATTGTGTAGACATACCATAATTTCTGCATCCATTCTTCAGTTGAGGGGCATCTGGGTTGTTTCCAGCTTCTGGTTATTACAAATAAAGCTTCTACAAATATTGTTGAGCAAATGTCCTTGTTCTGTACTTGAGCCTCTTTTGGATATATGCCTCGGAGTGGTATGGCTGAATCTTGGGGAAGCGCTATTCCTAGTGGTCTGAGAAAGCACCACATTGATTTCCAGAGTGATTGTACAAGTTTATATTCCCACCAGCAGTGGAGGAGGGTTCCCCTTTCTCCACAACCTCTCCAGCATGTGTTGTCACTTGAGTTTTTCATCTTGGCCATTCTGATGGGTGTAAGGTGAAATCTCAGGGTCTTTTTTATTTGCATTTCCCTAATGGCTAATGACATTGAGCATTTCTTTAAGTGTTTCTCTGCCAATCAATATTCCTCTACAGAGAATTCTCTGTTTAGCTCTGTTCCCCATTTTTTAATTGGATTACTTGGTTTGCTGCTTTTTAGCTTCTTTAGTTCTTTATACATACTGGATATTAGTCCTCTATCAGATAGAGGGTTGGTGCAGATTCTTTCCCAATCTATAGGCAGTTGTTTTGTTTTGATGAAGGTGTCCTTTGCTGTACAGAAGCTTTTCAGCTTCATGATGTCCCATTTATTGATTGTTGTTCTTAGATTGTTGGTGTTCTGTTCAGGAAGTTGTCTCCTGTGCCAGATTGAAATACAAGGGATTATTTCAACCTTCTTGTATCTGTTGAGGCTTGCTTTGTGACCAACTATATGGTCTATTTTGGAGAAGGTTCCATGAGGTGCTGAGAAGAAGGTAAATTCTTTTGTGTTTGGGTGTAAAGTTCTGTAAATATCTGTTAGGTCCATTTGATTCCTGACCTCTGTCAGAGAGATTGTTTCTGTTTAATTTCTGCTTTGTTGACCTGTCCTTTGTTGAGAGTGGGGTGTTGAAGTCTCCCACTATTAATGTGTGGGGATCTATGTGTGGTTTAAATTTTATCAATTTTTCTTTAACAAATGTGGGTGCTCTTGTATTTGGGGCATAGACGTTCAGGAATGTGATGTCTTCCTGGTGGACTTTTCCTTTCATGAGTATGAAGTGTCCTTCCCCATCTCTTTTTATTAATTTTGGTTGAAAGTCTATTTAATCAGATATTAGAATGGCTACTCCTGCTTGTTTCTTGGGTCCGTTTGCTTGGAAAGCCGTCTTCTAACCCTTTACCCTCAGGTAATGTCGATCTTTGTGCCTTAGGTATGCTTCTTGTATGCAACAGATTGCTGGGTTTTGTTTACGTATCCATTCTGTTAATCTGTGTCTTTTTATTGGAGAGTTGAGTCCATTGATGTTGAGAGAGATTAATGACCAGTGGCTATTAGATCCTTTGATTTTGATGTTGGCTATGGTCATCAGGTTGTGTTCTTGGTTGCTTTTTGTTTTACTGTAGTAAGGTTAATTATTTCCTGTGTTTTCTTGAAAGGAGCAAATTTTTTTGGGTTGTATTTTTCCTTCCAGTGTCTTCTGTAATGATGGATTTGTGTGTAGGTATTGTTGAAATTTGTTTCTGTCATTAAATATCTTGTTTTCTCCATCTATGCAGACTGATAGCTTTGCAGGCTATAGTAGCCTGGGCTGACATCTGTGTTCTCTTAGGGTCTGCATGATATCTGTCCAGGCCCTCTGGCTTTCATAGTCTTTGTTGAAAAGTCAGGTGTGATTCTAATGGGTTTGCCATTATATGTTACTTGGCCTTTTTCCCTTGCAGCTTTTAGTATTCTTTCTTTGTTCTGTATACTTACTGTTTTGATTATTATGTGGCGGGAGGATTTTCTTTTCTGGTCAAATTTGTTGGGTGTTCAGTAGGCCTCATGTATTCTTATTGGCTTCTCCTTTAACTTGGGGAAATTTTCTTCAATGATTTTGTTGAAAATATTTTCTGGGCCTTGGAGAAGGGAGTCTTCTTTTTCCTCTATACCTATTAAACTTAGGTTTTGTCTTTTCATATTGTCATAGATTTCTTGAACGGTCTGTGTCAGGAATTTTTTGGATTTAACATTTCCTTTGACAGATACATCAATTTCTTCCATTGTATCTTCTACACCTGAGATTCTTTCTTCCATCTCTTGTAGTCTGTTGGTTATGCTTACCTCTGTAGTTCCTGTTTTCTTCCCTAGGTTCTTCCTCTCCATTATTTTCTCCATTTGTGTTTTCTTTAATTTTTCCAATTCTATCTTCAGGTCTTGAGTTGTTTTGTTTACTTCCTTCACCTGTCTGATTGTACTTTCCTGTTTTTCTTTTAGTTCCTTCAACTCTGTTTCTTTTATTTCATTCAGTGCTTTAAGCATTTCCTTTCTAAAGGCCATAAACTGTTTGGCTGCAGCTTCCTCTATTTCTTTATGGATGGCAATATTCTGTGTGAGTTTGTCTTCCTCTATGTCTTTACATATCATATTTGTTTCCTCTGTTATCATCTTCTTGAGCATAGTTGTTAGGTCATCTTCTTGGATTTCAGTTATGCTGGGGTGTCCAGGGCTACTTGCTCCTGGGTAACTGGGTTGTGGAGATGCCATATTGCTCTGTCTTTTGTTGCTTGAGTTTTTACGCTGGCCTCTACCCATTGTGCTATCTTAGGTGTTTGGGGTTATTTTCTGGTGGTTCCTGGGGATCCTGTGGTGGAGAGAATCCCCTTTGCAGAAAGCTGGTTTTTTCTTGAAGGAAGCCTTCTCAGCTTTTTGGGTATAGTCCCTGGATGGATGGCATTTTTTCAGGAGTTGCTGCTGCTCACCTCAGGGATAGAGACCTGAGTGGTAACTGTGGTCTTTGTTAGTTGAGAGTGTTCTCCTCTCACCCAGGGAAGTCCTGAGGGCAGCTGCCCTGTTTCTGGGTTTCTTGCTGTAAATTTAATGATCAGCTGCTGTGACCCAGTTGGACATCTGGCGCGCAGCAACTGCTTGTGCCTGTTTCTGGAGCATAGCTGAGTGATGGCAGCTCGGCCCCGCCATGTCTGCTAGAATTTTTCCAGGGAAGGATTGGGTGATTTAAGGTAGTACAGTTTCTTTCCTTCCCCGTGGATTCTCTGGAGACAGGGATGCCCAGTCTTTTTTTTTTTTTTTTGCCGTGGTGCGCACTGCTCAGTCCCCGCCAGGTGGCTGGCCGCAGAAACTGTCTGTGTCTGGAGCACAGCTGAGTGATGGTGGCTCAGTCTCTGCCAGCTGTCTGGTGTGCAGAAACTGCCTGTGTCTGCCTTTCTGGCCTTTGGGAGCCTGGGCGTCTGCCTAAACTGGGTAATTTTCCCGAGACCTTTTCGGGGTGGGGGTGTCTGTTGAGTGTTCTGAGACCAGACCAGCTGTTTCCCTCCCTGTGTGTTTGCACCAGACAGTGAAACTCATTCCCTGGTGCCCTGGTGCCCACAATTCTATCTCAGGTGGCGAATCAGGCATGCAGGCAGGCAGGGCTCTGTGCCGGAGCCTGGGTCTCGGGCTCTGGCTCCGGGCTAGCTCCTGGGGCACCCGTGGAACCCGAGTCTTTTCCAGGGGATGTCTGGGTGACCTAAGGTCAGTCCCAATCGTTTCCTGCACTGTTGGGTTATCTCTCGAGTGAAAATTCTACTCTCTGATAGTGTGGTGCGCAGGGTTCAGTCTGGGACCGTGACCAGAGACACTGGCTTGTGGCTCTGGGCTGGGGCTGGGGCTGGGGCTGGGGCTGGCAGCAGGCAGCCAAGCATCTGGTGGAACCGGGATCTCTTCCTCAGTTTAGCCGGTGAGTTAAAAGCTGATTTAATCCCCCACCGTGGGGTATCCTCTCACCTGGGAAACACAATCACTGTGTTTTATGGCCGTGAGTTCTGATTGCTGCTCACTGTGCTGATCCTGCTGTGCTGCTGGTCAGAATGAGAGTCCTCCCAGCGCTGCCATCTTGCCCCCTCCCCTGATAAACACTTTTAAAGGTACTATTTTTTCTCGTTTTAGTGCCCTATGGTTCATGGTTCAATCATGTTAAGACTTGGTGGGAAAAGAAGAAAGGGTATCCATTACTGTTTTTGTACTACGAAGATATGAAACAGGTAACATATTAGATATTTATTTCAAAAATTGTGCATACTGTGTCATAGGAAAATAATTAAATTGTAGTTTTCAACTTAAATTTGGAGTCCAAAATGCAATAGCTGTTTCTTTTTTCTCTTTATTAATTACAGTTTATTCACTTTGTATCTCCCCTGTATCTCCCTCCCTCCTCCCCTCCCAAGCCTACCCTCTCTCCCCCTTTTCCACACACGCCCATCCCCCAGTCCACTGATAGGAGAGGTCTTCCTCCCCGTCCTTTTAATCCTGTTCTATCAGGTCTCATCAGGAGTGGCTTCATTGTCTTACTTTATGTCCTGGTAAGGCTGCTCCACTCTCAGGAAGTGGTGATCAAAGAGCAGGCCAATCAGTTCATATCAGAGAGAGTCCCTCTTCCCATTACTATGAAACCCACTTGGACACTGAACTGCCATGGGCTACATCTGTGCAGGGGTTCTAGGTTATCTCTATCAATGGTCCTTTGTTTAGTATCAGTCTCAGAAAAGACCCCTCTGCCCAGATTTTTTTTTTTTTTTTACTCTTTTGCTCTTCTTGTGGAGCTCCTGTCCTCTCTAGGTCTTACTATTTTCCACATCTTTCATAAGATTCCCTGCACTTTGCCCAAAGGTGGGCCATAAGCCTCAGCATCACTTTGATACCCTGCAGGATAGAGCCTTTCAGAGGCCCTCTGTGACAGGCTCTTTTCCTGTTCCTTGTTTTCTCCTTCTTCTGATATCCACTGACTTTGTCTTTCTGAATGGGGATTGAGTACTTTAGCCAAAGTCCTCCCCCTTGTTAGTCTTTTTAGGTGTACATATTTCAGTAGGTTTATCCTATATTATATGTCTAATATCCACTTCTGAGTGAGTATATACCCTGTTTGTCTTTCTGCTTCTGGGATATCTCACTCAGGATGATTTTTTTCAGTTCTCATCATTTACCTGCAAATTTCCTTTTTTTTAACTTGTTATTTTATTGCTAACTAATATTCCATTGTGTAGATGTACCACAGTTTCTGTATCCATTCCTCAACTGAGGGACACCTGGGTTGTTCCCAGCTTCTGGCTATTACAAATAAAGCTGCTACAAACATGGTCGAGCAAATGTCTTTGTTGTGTACTTGAGCATCTTTTGGATATATGCCTAGGAGTGGTATAGCTGGACTTGAGGAAGCGCTAGTCCTAATTGTAATAGCTATTTTCTTAATACTCATATCTCTTATATGCAAGTCTATCAGATCAGTAATCACTTTGCAATGTTGAAATCATTTATCTATATTTGTTTCTTTCTTCTTTTAGTCAGTATGTGATTTTCAACTATTGTTTCACCCATAAATTCTCTCCTAGACTTACCAGGACATCACACTTACAATTTTGCACTTAGTATCTGTATATCCACCCACTCACTGCTTTCCTTTTTAGTTGCTTGCTATAGTTTGACCTTCACTCCTTTATTAAGGTTTTCCACAAATATTTATTTGTGAGTAATCCCCACATATGTATATTCATAACTTTCTAAATTGAATTGCAAACTCACATTGGAACTAATTTAATGTGTTCAAAAGCACACTTAATTTGTTTTGTTCTCAATCATGTCACACTTTACACCTTTTATTTTCTTCTTTTGATGTTGACTTTATTTTTCTTTTTAGTTTTTCAAGATTTCAGTTAGATTGTAAGTATACTATAATTAGAGTCTACCCTTCATGCATAGACTTTGGGTTGAGTCACATGCTTTGTCTTTTGTATCTTTCAAATGTTTCTCTTGAACTTTTCCATTGTATCAATTTTTTTTTTCAATTCACCTAGTCTCTGTGAGGTAAGTTTGTTCAATATTACTGCAATGTCTTTTGCCACTATGCTAAACTCTTCTACCAAAATTGGACAATCCTTTCTATCCTCACTCACCATTTAAAATTCACAGAGATGTTTCTTTGTTTGAAAAGGTCCAGACATACAATTTAGAACATCTTTCAATTCTCAAATCCATGATGGAAACAAAAATACTGTCAATTTTGAAACTATACTTATAGTAGTGAATATGGTTCTTACCTTAGAGATTGTGGCTCAGTAGTCAGACATAAAAAGAAGCTTTGATAATGTAATTATTTATACAATTGATTGAATGTAGTAGCCAAATATTAGTGGCAGTAAGCCCCTGTGTATGGTGAATGTACTTCCAGGAAACCCCGTGGAATTTATCATATTTTACCTCTAGTAATCTGAAATTTTCCACTGTTTCCACATTGTAGTTTGTAGCCTAAAAGAGAATCCAAATAACTCAAATTCTGAATGATGTCCTATATTATCCTTGGAAGAACTTCTGTCCTCATTAAGTTGATGTTATTTATTCAGAGGGACATATACTGGTCAATTCCTGGACCATCTCAACGAGCTGGAATATCCAAACATTTGTTAATCTCCTTGAAATCTCTTAAATACATTATTCTTACTAGAAAGTGATTTGTTCTCTGTCATATAGTCACTTTTAGAAAATGTTTTATAAAAAATATAATATAAGAATAGTAAGAGGGAGTAGAGTATATATCAAGAGTAAACGCCATAAAAATCTAAGTTAATATGTAATATATATACATATTTATATATCTTGTTTCTTGAGGATATGTTGCAGAGGAAGATTCAATGAGCTCTTCTTTCATGATAATCTAGCTGAGACTGCTTTTATCTACACATCCTGGAAATATCACCAAAATTTCCCCTAAAGGAAATCCCTTGCCAATACATACATGTGTGTATATAGGCACACATATAGCTAATAATGTGTTTTTAAAAGTTGTTGTTTTCCCAGTTAATATAAGTATAGTTCAACTTCTTCACCAAGATATCCTAAAATGTTATGATTTTTCCCAATTCATTTTAATATAATTTTATTTTATTTAAGTTTATTTACTTTACATCCCAAGGGTGCCCCTCTCTATCTTCCCAGCCCCTTTTGTTTTTCTCCCCTTCTTCTCTTTCTTTCTCCCAAGAAAAGGGGAGCCCCCTCTTCCCATATCAGCCCTCCCTGAGTGTGTCTACGTCTGTGTATGTGAGTGAATGTGCTGTCAAAGGCCAGTGGAGCGTGATTCCTGGAAGCTGGAGTTAAGGGAGGTTATGAGCTACCCTGTGAAGAGACTGGGGACCATGCTTAGGTCGTCTAGAGGAGAGTGAGTGCTCTTCACTGAGCACTGTCTCCCCAGCACAGTAGAAACATTCTTTTCTTTGTTGAACTAGAGTCTTTCAGTGCAGCACAGTAGACCTTGAATTTGTAATCTTTCTTCCTTCGGCCACCTCGCTGCTGAGGTTTGTATCTGTAGACTAAACCAGAAGAGCATAATTATAAAATCTGCTCATTTTGTAAATTACATGAGTGGTTTACACGTTTGCTATTTCCTTGCATTTATGGTTTAACTCACTGTCAGAACCCAAGGGAAGAAATAAAGAAGATCGCCAGCTTCCTAGGCAAGACTCTGGATGAAGAGATCTTGGACAGGATTACCCGCCACACCTCTTTTGAAATGATGAAGGACAACCCCCTGGTCAATTACACCCATCTGTCCACAGCCATGATGGATCACAGCAAATCTCCTTTCATGCGAAAAGGTATAATTTTGCTGAGTGTAATTCCTGCCTTTAGTTTCTTACAAAAAACCAGGTCTATCTTTTATTTAACTTTTTAAAGCTTCGGTTCTTCATAAGGAATCAATGAAAACTAAAAACACCCAGTCAAACTTTGCTTTATTAGATTTATTCTTTTTTTAACTTTTATTTTTTTTGTCTCAAAAGTGAAATCTTTTTTTAATTTTAAATGTATTATTTTTTTATTATTAGTTACATTTCATTAACTCTGTATCCCAGCTGTATCTGCTCCCTTATTCTCTCCCAATCCCACACTTCCTCCATCATCTCCTCCCTGCCCCTTTCCAAATCCACTGATTGGGGAGTACCTCCTCCCTTTCATCTGACCCTGTTTTATCAGGTATCTTCAGGACTGGCTGCGAAGTCCTCCTCTGTGGCCTAGCAGGACTGCTTCTCCCTTGGGGGGTAGGGAGGTCAAAGAGCCAGTCATTGAGTTCCTGTCAGAAATAGATTTTATTAATTATACTTTATTCACTTTGTATCCCCCCATAAATCCCTCTCTCCTCCCATCCTAATCTCACCTTTCCTCTCCCTTCTTCACATATGCTCCTCCCCAAGTCCACTGATAGAGGAGGTCCCCCTCTCCTTCCTTCTGATCTTAGTCTATCAGATCTCATCAGAGTGGCTGCATTGTCATCTTCTGTGGCCTGGTAAGGCTGCTCCACTTTCAGAGGGAGGTGATCAAAGAGCAGGCTTATGTCAGAGGCAGTCCCTCTTCCCATTACTATGGAACCCACTTGGACACTGAACTGCTATAGGCTACATCTGTGCAGGGGTTCTAGGTTATCTCCATGCCTGGTACTTGGTTGGAGTATGAGTCTCTGGAAAGACCCCTGAGTTCAAGTTTTCTGGTTCTGTTGCTCTCCTTGTGGAGTTCCTGTCCTCTCCAGATCTTACTGTTTCCCACTTAAGTGGGAAATAGATGCACTCTTACAGGCTCCTTGTGACTATGTTGTTCATTCAAAGTCAGATGTTTCTCTTAAGATGGCACAGGTGTTTTATATGTTTGGCATTAATGTTATTCTAATTTAAGGCACAAATAATGTAGAAATCTTGTGAATTAGGGACAAGTGTCTTCCAATGATCAAAGAATTTTCATTTATAAATTTCAGGAAATTAAACTCATCTGGTGCCCACTAGATATCTCTATTGTACAGACACTATAACTATCTAAGAAAATAAAAGGTGCTGTTACTGTTGAACATTGAGCTATAACTCCAGGACTGTGTGAAAAAAAATCTCTTCTATGAAATAGTATACTACCTGAGAAATTACATAAGAACATTATATCTCTCAAGATAACTTTTGAAATATGAACTCTGAGTTTAGTTATAAGCCTGTTTTTATCAATGATATTATTTAGTTTTTAAATGATGCTCTACACAGTCATATTTATTCAACATGAGATTATTTTTAAAGGTTTATCAGACAATTTTGCACCAGTATAAATGAATATACATCAGTCAACCTTGTTCCAAATTTGAATAAAAGTAGTAACACTTTTCTGTGTTCTTTTATATTACAAATTATCTTTGAATCCTAATAAAGTGTTTTTCAAATTCATTCCCTAAGTATCCAGGCTTTCCCTTGGTCCATACTATTTTTTTCTATTCAATTCATGTTTATTCTTTCATGTGTTCTTGTCACTTTTAGGTGTTGTTGTTACTTCACAGTGGCCCAAAATGAAGAATTTGGTGCCATCTTTAAGAAGGAAATGTCTGACACATCACTTAAGTTCCGCACAGACATTTAGAGTGTTTAAACTGCAGCTTGAATATATGATTTTTTTTAAATAGTAGCTTGACTGGAAAGTCAAATGGGATGGTGAAGGGGAAATAAATGTGCCTTCAAAACACTGATGAAATATGTCCTACACATTGCTAAGCAAGTAATATTCCAAATTATCTAGAGCCAAGGTCCTTTGTCATCTTATTTTTAAAGGAGACTTGCATAGATTGCTAGGTGACTACTGAATTGATAAAGAATAGATAAAGAATAGTTTGGTGATTCTTGAAGAAAATTCTCGGGCTGAGTTTATGATAACACGGATTGTAACCTGTTCTGTGGCATGGAGCTTGCATTCATGTTCTTGAGAACCATATTTCAAAGAAGACTGTACTTTCCCACTCAGTCTCCCATGTAGTAGTATTTGGAGTTGTGTTCCTTTGCTGTTGAAACAGTCTGCATGCTTGCTCACGGACTGCATTATCTTCACTTGTCCTGGTTTCCATTTCCTGAATATCTGATCCTGGGCACTGTGCTCCCAGATTTTCCTATTGTTCTGTGAGTCAGCACTCATGCTTTGTCACGATTCTTCTTGCATAGCATAGTTCATGTCCCAGGTCTAGAAGCTGAGGTTTTGGAAATATTTCTCTCTATTTTAAGAATTACTTTATTTTGTTTAGAACTCTCCCCTTGAGATGGGAGCTTATCTCTTAGGGCCTATGCAGCGGCTACAATCAACCCAGCCCCATGGAGGATCTTCTCAACTGATTCTTTTGAATGTCTCAGAAGCATCTATTGTGTGCTAATCAGTTTACTTGGGCCCAAGTGTATAAGGATTCAACCATAGAGCTTTCATTTCACAAGATGAAATTATCACTGCAACTGAAATCTATCCAACCTAGTGTCCAAGGGAGAGTTCTAGACTGAGAACCATATCTCCTCTATCCAGAGAAAGGAAAGGGATACAGAGAAGAGCCACCTGGATACATGTTTCCATAGACTATTTCTCAATCCAGATTTGTCTTGGACATGGTTATGCATAACTTCTTGTATGAAAATGTTCTCTGCCTGTTGATCATATCAACCTGTCAAATTGCATGCAAACCTGTCTGCAAACTAAAGCTGGTTGATGCATTCTGGATTTCTCCATTACCTATTCAAGGGATGGAAGTCCCATTTACATTGTAAACACAATCTCAACCACAGTCGAGATGAGAAGTGGTTGAAGTATTCGTATTTTTACAAGTGAGTCTTAGTTACAACAGATCCCTGATCAAGCCCAGCAAAGAAAGTATTCCAGCGTAAGTGCAATCCCCTAGAAAACACATCTCTGGTTTAGGGAGATAGCTGTTTCATAGAAGTTATGAAACGTGTGTACTAATGCTTAGAAATACCTTGTAGAAGTTAATTTAGAATATTTGGAGGAAATAAAAAATAATTCCACTTTCTAGGATACTCTTCTCAAGAAATAAATTAAGCTCAGACAGGCATATACAGCATCAAGTTACTGTAAAAACAATAAACATCAAACTGTGTTATAATGCATTGCCTGAAGTACTAACTCAATGAGATCATTTCTACTTTCCTTTTTGGGAATTAGTTATTTTATTAAACCCTTTTCAACAATGATTGCTTTGTAAGCTTGAACTATTTGGGGGCTATTTTAAGTATAGAATGAAAAAAGTAAAATGTAGACTTTACTTTTCAATGATATTTTTATATTTTTATAGCATCTAAGAAACTCTAGAATGAGGCCACACATTCTGTGTTTCATGTAATCGCTTCACGTGGCTCACTGGCAGGATTACCTCATACCATTTCCAAGCAACAAGTACAAACCACTTCCCTTTTCCATATGACTGCTCCATAGGTGAAAACACTACTTAGACACGATGCTTTGTTGATTGTATTCATATTTGCAAACACAAAAACGTAAAATGAGAAAAGCAGGCAAAACCCGAAACCAATGTTTTAATATACTTTAAAAGATAAAGGAGCTTGGCAAGTCAAAGCTCAACACAGGATCTTTTCCAAGTATGCAATGAGTTTCAAAAAAAAAAAAAAAACCAAATGGGCAAGTTTTCAGTACAGCCTGCTCTCTGTGACCCAATAATTAGGATAATTACTATGTATTGGGTTCTTCTTTGAAGATTTCTTTTGTTATATCCCTAGAAATTAATCCTTTAACTGTACAATAGCTAAGTTTCTGATGAGACCAGTGTACATGGAAACTATGCCTCCAAGGTATGTGCCATGCATTGTTTTGTGATCCTATTTTAAGGCGTACATCTGAATTGCAGTGTTTGTCTGCCATAAAAATATATAAGAAATGCAAACAGGAAAGCATAAGTAGCTAAATTAGTAGATATGTGAAGCATATTCAACGCATTGTGATGTTCTCCTTATGCACACCGCTTTATAGCGACATAGGCACCTAGGTCCATAAAGCCAGCTGTAATTTCCTTCAGCAATCGCCCCGCACAGCGGTTTATTTATATAATTACAGAAATCTTAGCTGAATTAGTAACAATTTCAAGGACAGTAAGTAAACCCGAGGTAATTTTCAACCTGCCTACTAATTTACTAAATAGTGTCTTTTAGCTTCCCTTCTTCCTCTGACATGTATGATTCCTTGTATGATTCCTGGCTTATAAAGTCCTCTCAGTCTCTGTGAAAAAGCCTAAGTTCTTCTGCTGATAAAGGCCAAGGACACCCTGCTGATAGCAGGGATCCTTGCAGTGTCCTGGCAGGTCACCAGACCTCCAGGGAGTCCTCTTTCTCCAGCATGGCTCGAAATCAAAGACAATTTGACTTTATAGTTGAGGGTGAAGGCCAGTGTTGCGAGATCATCACTGGAAAAAATGGCAAAGGAAGGTAATACGGTGGGGAGTCATAGTTTCCTTAATCGTGTGTAAATCAAGAGAAATGACACATGTACGTTGAAAAAAATCATAGAATCAGTATTGAGCAAGCTGTAAGGAACAAGCCAGTATGTAGCACCCTTATGTGGCCTCTTCATCATGTTTTGTCTCCAATTCCCTGCCTGAACTGAGTTCCAGCCTTGGCTTCCTTCAATGGACTGAGATTCAGTATATATATCCAAACAAACTCTTTTCTTCAGAAGTCACTTTTGATCATGATGGAGCAGTAACCTTAACTAAAACATACCTTATTTTGTGACTTACATGTCTATCATCTTAATAAGATCAAGAAATATTATTTTTTAAGGTATGGAAAGAAATGTCTCAATGGATAGAGTATCTGCTGCACATGTATGAAGAACTCAGTTCAGATTCTCAGAATCTGTATACATAAGAGGTGGACACATAATGCCCACCTGTAAACCTCGGCACTGAGAGGGCTGACACTGAGCCTTGCTAAACAAACATTCTCATTGAAATAGTAAGTTCCATATTTAGTGATAGAGACCTTGTCTTAAAAAATCATGTAGAAAGTAGTTCAGAATGACATCTGACCTTTCACATGCACATACAGAACAAACCACATCTGAATACACGCATACATATATACCCATCTACCACACACACATATACATGTATGTGCATAAAATGTATCTTGTTAGTATTAAACTTTAAGTAACTATCTTTAGGTTTTCTGAAGTTGAATAGGAGGAGAAAGGAGCAGACCCTACTCTGGTTATGAAATATTCAATTGGCTGGAAAAATAATTCTTGACTCACTTAAATCACCAAGAATACATCTAGCTACCCCTAACAAGAATTATAACATTTAAGAAAATATTGTAGATTAAGGTGATGATAGCAAGTCACATCTGCTAGGTATGTTTGTTTAAGAATGGAGGGAGTTCTAGTCAGTTCAGTTCTGTTTCCTCTTCTTATACTTCTAGGCATTTTCCTGTTCTGCTGTGTCTCTGTCTTGGTAACAATACATATTCACTGTGGACTTGCTCCACATTAAAATTCCAGCAAGTAAACTGACCACTCCACATCAAGGCCACTCTAAATAAATTCATTTTTCTAAAAACTCCAAAAGTTTGTCTTCCGATATATTTTCAACTATTAGTAAAGATATTTTGGCTTCTTTCTTGCTACACTAACTCCAGAACCGTCTGTATAGCATAAAAATGTGTTATGCAAGCATAAAATTATGCAAACAGACAAGAAGACACGTTTCCTATGGGAATCAGCTTCCTGGAAGTCCCTAGCAAGAACCCTAACATGGCCATCTAAGCCAAAAGACGTATTTTAAGTCCCACTCTTATTTGGTTACAAGGCTGGAATTGATAAGCTCCTTTTTTGCTGTTTCTCTATGATTCTTGAAACAGTACAATTAACTATTCAAGGAAACATTTCTAACAGATCACTAAAAGCTTTAGCAAATAAGAGTAGCAGGAAAATAAAATTTTAGGAGAGGTAATAAATCAGATTCAGCATCAGGAATTGCTTATGGAAAACCCAAACATTGTAGGTAGTTAAAGGACAAGAGTTTTAGGGCTTTCTAAAGAAAATGTTTAATCAGGATCTGTTAGGATAAATGTTCTGGATATTCCCACTGCAGTAAAGCTACTACAAAACCATTACCTAACACAGGTATTTATGATGAGGCAGAAAGAAGATAGGCAAACATAGGAGGTCAAAAAGTTTTGTATTATACTATAAGTTTTAAGGACAGGCTAGCTCAAGCATCTTAAGGAAAGATTGTAAATCTTTAGCAAGCCAAACAGAAAAAATTCCCCTCAGTGCTTACCTCCAGGGGAGTTCTAAATCCTTAGCTGACCTAGTTCAGAGGATTATTAACTAACAATAAACTACGTAAAGAGAACACAAGTTTAACAAGCCCCTGTCCCTCTACTAGCTAAATTGGCAAATGAGTCACTAGTTCTATGTTTGCTCTGCTTAAGAGGCTGTTAGGCCAAGATTTTTTTGTAGACACTGCTTCTACCAGGTTACTGTTTCAGTTAAAATATAAATTTTGTAAATGTTCCGGGGGATATGTCAACTTTAAGGTGCTTCTTTGTAAGATTACTATAAAAGTGTTGGCTTGACTTCAGTAAAGCGCAGAAGATCCAAACCAATACCACCTGGTGTGGGTCTGACTGTCATTTTGCCTACCTGTGCCTTCCTGATATCTGAATTCCCTGATTCTCCCACGGACGTGGGGCACCCAAAGGGGCTGGTCTGTGGCAGGTGGCGCTTGCAACAGGTATTCTTTCTCTTTTCTTTCCTTTCCTTCATCCAAGGTAACTGATAGGATTCTCGGTAGGAATCTGCAGTTCCTGCTGAAAAAAAGTTTAAATCAGCTTGGTGCGAGTAATCAAAAGTAAACCTGGGGCAGTCCGAGTCAAAGCAAGAGAAAATGTTCCTCTTGGTTTCAAAACATATGTTAGCAAGTCGAGGCTTTAGAGTTTCAGATCAAGACTTTGTGTCTCGACTTGAGGAGGCAACCAATAGGATGTTGCCTCCATCTGAGGGAACAGAAATATTGTTAAAGCAGTTAGCATGGGAGAATACAAATTCCCTATGCCAGGATCTGCTTAGGCCTCTGAAAAGACAGGGACTATTCAAGATTACATAAAGACTTGTATGAATGCCTCACCAGCAGTCATGCAAGAAATGACATATGCTGTAGTCAGGAAAGGTCAGACATTCATTGCCTATGTTAAGAAAACTCATGGAGGAGGGAAAAGAAACTCCTCCAAACCCACATACTTTAAATGTGGAAGGATGGAACACATGCAAAGAATGTGTCCAGGAAAGGATAAACAGGAGGGAGCAAAAAAGGGCTCTGCTCCTCCAAGTTCCCACAAGGATGGAACTGCTCTGACAGGAGAAAAAGACAAAAAGTCAGAGAACAAAACAAAAAACTAAATCAGAAAGAGAGCACAAAAAGTGTAAATTGGGGAGTTTACTCAATCCTGAAGCTCCAGACTTTACTATCCATGATTGCCTAGAGCCACTCCAGGTAGTGCTGCTTTGGATGTCTCAGTAAATAAAAATATAATCCTCTCATCATGGGATGGAATAACCTTAATCTCCACCTCCATCCTAGGGACTTTACTTCAAGGCACGATTGGGTTAATCATTGGTTGTAGCTCAAATTATAAAAGAAACTTTAAAGTTTTGCCAGGAGTAATAGATTCAGATTTTCAAGGAGAAACAAAAGTAATGGTAAAGCCGTTAAAGGAAACTATACAGCTGCATAAAGGACAGCTAAAAATTGAAACTAGTCCTTGGCTCTGGAGCACACACAGCTAGGCAGGGCCAGCCTTGTACAGAAGCAGCTGCAGCTGCTGAGCATGAGGAAAAACTCCTCCCCCCTGCCTCTATGCCAGCTCAGCAGGGAAGTGAATGGCAGGAGCTCACCATCTCACCATGCCTCTCTTCCCTCCTCCCACCTAGGGAGCTTAAGTCAATTACAACTTAAAAATCAAACAATGATATAGAAAAACAAAACAAAACAAAACAAAACAAAACAAAACAAAACAAAACCCTGCACTTGCTGTAATGTTTAGAATTACAGCTAAGTTCAATTAAAAAAAAAAAACAAACCACTTCATCTGCCTGTTTAAATACATGGCCATTATATAATTATTTTCAACTGATTTTAAATGGCTGATATGATAAAAAATAATTGGGTATGTCTTAAGGTTAAATTCAAATTCTTGTTTAAGACAAGTATATGTGCCTATGTGTTTATAGTTTCTATGAATGCATATGTTTAAACAACAACAATGTAAATTGCCACATTGTGTGGCTCAGAACAGAGGTTCAAAATCTCTAAGTCAAAATAATTTTGTTTCCTTTTAGGATAAAACAGGAGTCTTATTCTAAGTTGACATTTGTTCTAAAGGTTAAATTGTTTACACTGATAAATTTTGGTCTTAAAATCTAGTTTTGACTTTTAAAAGTATGGATATGCTTTGTAAATTCACTCCTAAAGAAGATACTTTGTTTTGATATTACAAAAATGAGCTTTAAAAATTATTTAGATGTTTAAGGTGATAAAATGTTTACAGTTTATCAGATTTTTTAAGCAAAGATCTTAAAACAGTCTCCCAACCCTTTAAAAAAATTAAAAAAAATTTAATGGCAGTTTTTCTGTTTTCTAAAGAGAAAGAAAGAATAAGCAAGAGATATTAAAGAAGGAAATAGCTTGTCTAAAGTAAAAATGTCTGGTTAAACCAGAAAAAGAAAGCTAGGAAGCTGTAGGTATATAGAATGTTGCAGAGGTTTATGTATGTATAAAAAGCCAGAGGGTAAATATGATTTAAGAAAGAACTATAAAGTACATTGTACTTCATTTAAAAGGCTGGTGATTCTTTATTGCAAAATGTTTTCTTATGCTCTTTTGACGGAAAAGAATTCTGGCTGATCGGTTTGTTATGGCTAAAATAATTCATACAATTTTGAATTGTTCTGTACTGCTCTGTTATGCAGTCAGTTCTAAAACATGCATCTAAGAAATATGCTAAAATTAAAGATTATAGCATTCTGCTTTATAAAATACAATTTAAAGCAGAAAAAAAATAAACAAAAGTAACTCAGATATGCTGGCCCTCAAACTTGTCAGAGATCTGATGAATATGATATTTTAACGTGTGTGAGTTTATCATGACAGAAGGTCCCAAAATCCTGGCATTAGCTCCCCAAGGTCTCCAAGAAGATCTGGACACAACTAAAATGCCTGATAAAAGCAGTGAAGAAACTGGTGAAGACCCAGCAAAAGCCGAAGACTCCTGAATTTATATTTCCTGTTGTATTATCATTACTTATGTGTCAAACTGCTGTTACGATTTTAGTTAAGAGACTTGCCTATGTTATGCTTCCTGTCGATCTACAAAGAGAAGGATGGTACAATAATACTGCTTTAAGGATTTTAAAAAAGTTAAGTAAATTAATTAGGCCTAAAAGATTTGTTACATCACTTATATTAGGAATTTCAGCATTAATTGCGATTTTGACTACTTTTGCTATACATACAGCAAACTTCATTAATGAAATAAATAGGAATATTCCCTTAGCTCTTTCAAAACAATCTATTATAGATAAAAAGTTTAAAATCTAAGATAAATGCTTCTAACCAGTGAAAAAGAGGTAAAAAATCATTTACAAGGAATCTAAAAGGATACGGATATTACTCATGATTTAGATAGTTTACAAGAAAAATATAGCAGCAATTAGCAAGGCTCATTTGGATGAAGCAAGTTTAAATTTGAGCAAGTTTGAGCTTCTAATTAAGAGTCAAAAATTAGAAATTTAAATCCTTTAAATTGGACTCAATAATTAACATTAATAGGGGTCCTAATTTTATTATTCTTATTGGTTGTGCTCTTGTTTCCTTGTCTTTTTAGATTGATGCTCCACTCCATCCACATCATAAGGCATGACTTATTCAAATTACTTCTAAAAAACAAAAAAGGGGGAATTACTACACTAACTCCAGAACTGTCTGTATAGCATAAAAATGTGTTATGCAAGCATAAAATTATGCAAACAGACGAGAAGACACGTTTCCTATGGGAATCAGCTTCCTGGAAGTCCCTAGCAAGAACCCTAACATGGCCATCTAAGCCAAAAGACGTATTTTAAGTCCCACTCTTATTTGGTTACAAGGCTGGAATTGATAAGCTCCTTTTTTGCTGTTTCTCTATGATTCTTGAAACAGTACAATTAACTATTCAAGGAAACAGTTCTAACAGATCACTAAAAGCTTTAGCAAATAAGAGTAGCAGGAAAATAACATTTTAGGAGAGGTAATAAATCAGATTCAGCATCAGGAATTGCTTATGGAAAACCCAAACATTGTAGGTAGTTAAAGGACAAGAGTTTTAGGGCTTTCTAAAGAAAATGTTTAATCAGGATCTGTTAGGATAAATGTTCTGGATATTCCCACTGCAGTAAAGCTACTACAAAACCATTACCTAACACAGGTATTTATGATGAGGCAGAAAGAAGATAGGCAAACATAGGAGGTCAAAAAGTTTTGTATTATACTATAAGTTTTAAGGACAGGCTAGCTCAAGCATCTTAAGGAAAGATTGTAAATCTTTAGCAAGCCAAACAGAAAAAATTCCCCTCAGTGCTTACCTCCAGGGGAGTTCTAAATCCTTAGCTGACCTAGTTCAGAGGATTATTAACTAACAATAAACTACGTAAAGAGAACACAAGTTTAACAAGCCCCTGTCCCTCTACTAGCTAAATTGGCAAATGAGTCACTAGTTCTATGTTTGCTCTGCTTAAGAGGCTGTTAGGCCAAGATTTTTTTGTAGACACTGCTTCTACCAGGTTACTGTTTCAGTTAAAATATAAATTTTGTAAATGTTCCGGGGGATATGTCAACTTTAAGGTGCTTCTTTGTAAGATTACTATAAAAGTGTTGGCTTGACTTCAGTAAAGCGCAGAAGATCCAAACCAATACCACCTGGTGTGGGTCTGACTGTCATTTTGCCTACCTGTGCCTTCCTGATATCTGAATTCCCTGATTCTCCCACGGACGTGGGGCACCCAAAGGGGCTGGTCTGTGGCAGGTGGCGCTTGCAACAGGTATTCTTTCTCTTTTCTTTCCTTTCCTTCATCCAAGGTAACTGATAGGATTCTCGGTAGGAATCTGCAGTTCCTGCTGAAAAAAAGTTTAAATCAGCTTGGTGCGAGTAATCAAAAGTAAACCTGGGGCAGTCCGAGTCAAAGCAAGAGAAAATGTTCCTCTTGGTTTCAAAACATATGTTAGCAAGTCGAGGCTTTAGAGTTTCAGATCAAGACTTTGTGTCTCGACTTGAGGAGGCAACCAATAGGATGTTGCCTCCATCTGAGGGAACAGAAATATTGTTAAAGCAGTTAGCATGGGAGAATACAAATTCCCTATGCCAGGATCTGCTTAGGCCTCTGAAAAGACAGGGACTATTCAAGATTACATAAAGACTTGTATGAATGCCTCACCAGCAGTCATGCAAGAAATGACATATGCTGTAGTCAGGAAAGGTCAGACATTCATTGCCTATGTTAAGAAAACTCATGGAGGAGGGAAAAGAAACTCCTCCAAACCCACATACTTTAAATGTGGAAGGATGGAACACATGCAAAGAATGTGTCCAGGAAAGGATAAACAGGAGGGAGCAAAAAAGGGCTCTGCTCCTCCAAGTTCCCACAAGGATGGAACTGCTCTGACAGGAGAAAAAGACAAAAAGTCAGAGAACAAAACAAAAAACTAAATCAGAAAGAGAGCACAAAAAGTGTAAATTGGGGAGTTTACTCAATCCTGAAGCTCCAGACTTTACTATCCATGATTGCCTAGAGCCACTCCAGGTAGTGCTGCTTTGGATGTCTCAGTAAATAAAAATATAATCCTCTCATCATGGGATGGAATAACCTTAATCTCCACCTCCATCCTAGGGACTTTACTTCAAGGCACGATTGGGTTAATCATTGGTTGTAGCTCAAATTATAAAAGAAACTTTAAAGTTTTGCCAGGAGTAATAGATTCAGATTTTCAAGGAGAAACAAAAGTAATGGTAAAGCCGTTAAAGGAAACTATACAGCTGCATAAAGGACAGCTAAAAATTGAAACTAGTCCTTGGCTCTGGAGCACACACAGCTAGGCAGGGCCAGCCTTGTACAGAAGCAGCTGCAGCTGCTGAGCATGAGGAAAAACTCCTCCCCCCTGCCTCTATGCCAGCTCAGCAGGGAAGTGAATGGCAGGAGCTCACCATCTCACCATGCCTCTCTTCCCTCCTCCCACCTAGGGAGCTTAAGTCAATTACAACTTAAAAATCAAACAATGATATAGAAAAACAAAACAAAACAAAACAAAACAAAACAAAACAAAACAAAACCCTGCACTTGCTGTAATGTTTAGAATTACAGCTAAGTTCAATTAAAAAAAAAAAACAAACCACTTCATCTGCCTGTTTAAATACATGGCCATTATATAATTATTTTCAACTGATTTTAAATGGCTGATATGATAAAAAATAATTGGGTATGTCTTAAGGTTAAATTCAAATTCTTGTTTAAGACAAGTATATGTGCCTATGTGTTTATAGTTTCTATGAATGCATATGTTTAAACAACAACAATGTAAATTGCCACATTGTGTGGCTCAGAACAGAGGTTCAAAATCTCTAAGTCAAAATAATTTTGTTTCCTTTTAGGATAAAACAGGAGTCTTATTCTAAGTTGACATTTGTTCTAAAGGTTAAATTGTTTACACTGATAAATTTTGGTCTTAAAATCTAGTTTTGACTTTTAAAAGTATGGATATGCTTTGTAAATTCACTCCTAAAGAAGATACTTTGTTTTGATATTACAAAAATGAGCTTTAAAAATTATTTAGATGTTTAAGGTGATAAAATGTTTACAGTTTATCAGATTTTTTAAGCAAAGATCTTAAAACAGTCTCCCAACCCTTTAAAAAAATTAAAAAAAATTTAATGGCAGTTTTTCTGTTTTCTAAAGAGAAAGAAAGAATAAGCAAGAGATATTAAAGAAGGAAATAGCTTGTCTAAAGTAAAAATGTCTGGTTAAACCAGAAAAAGAAAGCTAGGAAGCTGTAGGTATATAGAATGTTGCAGAGGTTTATGTATGTATAAAAAGCCAGAGGGTAAATATGATTTAAGAAAGAACTATAAAGTACATTGTACTTCATTTAAAAGGCTGGTGATTCTTTATTGCAAAATGTTTTCTTATGCTCTTTTGACGGAAAAGAATTCTGGCTGATCGGTTTGTTATGGCTAAAATAATTCATACAATTTTGAATTGTTCTGTACTGCTCTGTTATGCAGTCAGTTCTAAAACATGCATCTAAGAAATATGCTAAAATTAAAGATTATAGCATTCTGCTTTATAAAATACAATTTAAAGCAGAAAAAAAATAAACAAAAGTAACTCAGATATGCTGGCCCTCAAACTTGTCAGAGATCTGATGAATATGATATTTTAACGTGTGTGAGTTTATCATGACAGAAGGTCCCAAAATCCTGGCATTAGCTCCCCAAGGTCTCCAAGAAGATCTGGACACAACTAAAATGCCTGATAAAAGCAGTGAAGAAACTGGTGAAGACCCAGCAAAAGCCGAAGACTCCTGAATTTATATTTCCTGTTGTATTATCATTACTTATGTGTCAAACTGCTGTTACGATTTTAGTTAAGAGACTTGCCTATGTTATGCTTCCTGTCGATCTACAAAGAGAAGGATGGTACAATAATACTGCTTTAAGGATTTTAAAAAAGTTAAGTAAATTAATTAGGCCTAAAAGATTTGTTACATCACTTATATTAGGAATTTCAGCATTAATTGCGATTTTGACTACTTTTGCTATACATACAGCAAACTTCATTAATGAAATAAATAGGAATATTCCCTTAGCTCTTTCAAAACAATCTATTATAGATAAAAAGTTTAAAATCTAAGATAAATGCTTCTAACCAGTGAAAAAGAGGTAAAAAATCATTTACAAGGAATCTAAAAGGATACGGATATTACTCATGATTTAGATAGTTTACAAGAAAAATATAGCAGCAATTAGCAAGGCTCATTTGGATGAAGCAAGTTTAAATTTGAGCAAGTTTGAGCTTCTAATTAAGAGTCAAAAATTAGAAATTTAAATCCTTTAAATTGGACTCAATAATTAACATTAATAGGGGTCCTAATTTTATTATTCTTATTGGTTGTGCTCTTGTTTCCTTGTCTTTTTAGATTGATGCTCCACTCCATCCACATCATAAGGCATGACTTATTCAAATTACTTCTAAAAAACAAAAAAGGGGGAATTACTACACTAACTCCAGAACTGTCTGTATAGCATAAAAATGTGTTATGCAAGCATAAAATTATGCAAACAGACGAGAAGACACGTTTCCTATGGGAATCAGCTTCCTGGAAGTCCCTAGCAAGAACCCTAACATGGCCATCTAAGCCAAAAGACGTATTTTAAGTCCCACTCTTATTTGGTTACAAGGCTGGAATTGATAAGCTCCTTTTTTGCTGTTTCTCTATGATTCTTGAAACAGTACAATTAACTATTCAAGGAAACAGTTCTAACAGATCACTAAAAGCTTTAGCAAATAAGAGTAGCAGGAAAATAACATTTTAGGAGAGGTAATAAATCAGATTCAGCATCAGGAATTGCTTATGGAAAACCCAAACATTGTAGGTAGTTAAAGGACAAGAGTTTTAGGGCTTTCTAAAGAAAATGTTTAATCAGGATCTGTTAGGATAAATGTTCTGGATATTCCCACTGCAGTAAAGCTACTACAAAACCATTACCTAACACAGGTATTTATGATGAGGCAGAAAGAAGATAGGCAAACATAGGAGGTCAAAAAGTTTTGTATTATACTATAAGTTTTAAGGACAGGCTAGCTCAAGCATCTTAAGGAAAGATTGTAAATCTTTAGCAAGCCAAACAGAAAAAATTCCCCTCAGTGCTTACCTCCAGGGGAGTTCTAAATCCTTAGCTGACCTAGTTCAGAGGATTATTAACTAACAATAAACTACGTAAAGAGAACACAAGTTTAACAAGCCCCTGTCCCTCTACTAGCTAAATTGGCAAATGAGTCACTAGTTCTATGTTTGCTCTGCTTAAGAGGCTGTTAGGCCAAGATTTTTTTGTAGACACTGCTTCTACCAGGTTACTGTTTCAGTTAAAATATAAATTTTGTAAATGTTCCGGGGGATATGTCAACTTTAAGGTGCTTCTTTGTAAGATTACTATAAAAGTGTTGGCTTGACTTCAGTAAAGCGCAGAAGATCCAAACCAATACCACCTGGTGTGGGTCTGACTGTCATTTTGCCTACCTGTGCCTTCCTGATATCTGAATTCCCTGATTCTCCCACGGACGTGGGGCACCCAAAGGGGCTGGTCTGTGGCAGGTGGCGCTTGCAACAGGTATTCTTTCTCTTTTCTTTCCTTTCCTTCATCCAAGGTAACTGATAGGATTCTCGGTAGGAATCTGCAGTTCCTGCTGAAAAAAAGTTTAAATCAGCTTGGTGCGAGTAATCAAAAGTAAACCTGGGGCAGTCCGAGTCAAAGCAAGAGAAAATGTTCCTCTTGGTTTCAAAACATATGTTAGCAAGTCGAGGCTTTAGAGTTTCAGATCAAGACTTTGTGTCTCGACTTGAGGAGGCAACCAATAGGATGTTGCCTCCATCTGAGGGAACAGAAATATTGTTAAAGCAGTTAGCATGGGAGAATACAAATTCCCTATGCCAGGATCTGCTTAGGCCTCTGAAAAGACAGGGACTATTCAAGATTACATAAAGACTTGTATGAATGCCTCACCAGCAGTCATGCAAGAAATGACATATGCTGTAGTCAGGAAAGGTCAGACATTCATTGCCTATGTTAAGAAAACTCATGGAGGAGGGAAAAGAAACTCCTCCAAACCCACATACTTTAAATGTGGAAGGATGGAACACATGCAAAGAATGTGTCCAGGAAAGGATAAACAGGAGGGAGCAAAAAAGGGCTCTGCTCCTCCAAGTTCCCACAAGGATGGAACTGCTCTGACAGGAGAAAAAGACAAAAAGTCAGAGAACAAAACAAAAAACTAAATCAGAAAGAGAGCACAAAAAGTGTAAATTGGGGAGTTTACTCAATCCTGAAGCTCCAGACTTTACTATCCATGATTGCCTAGAGCCACTCCAGGTAGTGCTGCTTTGGATGTCTCAGTAAATAAAAATATAATCCTCTCATCATGGGATGGAATAACCTTAATCTCCACCTCCATCCTAGGGACTTTACTTCAAGGCACGATTGGGTTAATCATTGGTTGTAGCTCAAATTATAAAAGAAACTTTAAAGTTTTGCCAGGAGTAATAGATTCAGATTTTCAAGGAGAAACAAAAGTAATGGTAAAGCCGTTAAAGGAAACTATACAGCTGCATAAAGGACAGCTAAAAATTGAAACTAGTCCTTGGCTCTGGAGCACACACAGCTAGGCAGGGCCAGCCTTGTACAGAAGCAGCTGCAGCTGCTGAGCATGAGGAAAAACTCCTCCCCCCTGCCTCTATGCCAGCTCAGCAGGGAAGTGAATGGCAGGAGCTCACCATCTCACCATGCCTCTCTTCCCTCCTCCCACCTAGGGAGCTTAAGTCAATTACAACTTAAAAATCAAACAATGATATAGAAAAACAAAACAAAACAAAACAAAACAAAACAAAACAAAACAAAACCCTGCACTTGCTGTAATGTTTAGAATTACAGCTAAGTTCAATTAAAAAAAAAAAACAAACCACTTCATCTGCCTGTTTAAATACATGGCCATTATATAATTATTTTCAACTGATTTTAAATGGCTGATATGATAAAAAATAATTGGGTATGTCTTAAGGTTAAATTCAAATTCTTGTTTAAGACAAGTATATGTGCCTATGTGTTTATAGTTTCTATGAATGCATATGTTTAAACAACAACAATGTAAATTGCCACATTGTGTGGCTCAGAACAGAGGTTCAAAATCTCTAAGTCAAAATAATTTTGTTTCCTTTTAGGATAAAACAGGAGTCTTATTCTAAGTTGACATTTGTTCTAAAGGTTAAATTGTTTACACTGATAAATTTTGGTCTTAAAATCTAGTTTTGACTTTTAAAAGTATGGATATGCTTTGTAAATTCACTCCTAAAGAAGATACTTTGTTTTGATATTACAAAAATGAGCTTTAAAAATTATTTAGATGTTTAAGGTGATAAAATGTTTACAGTTTATCAGATTTTTTAAGCAAAGATCTTAAAACAGTCTCCCAACCCTTTAAAAAAATTAAAAAAAATTTAATGGCAGTTTTTCTGTTTTCTAAAGAGAAAGAAAGAATAAGCAAGAGATATTAAAGAAGGAAATAGCTTGTCTAAAGTAAAAATGTCTGGTTAAACCAGAAAAAGAAAGCTAGGAAGCTGTAGGTATATAGAATGTTGCAGAGGTTTATGTATGTATAAAAAGCCAGAGGGTAAATATGATTTAAGAAAGAACTATAAAGTACATTGTACTTCATTTAAAAGGCTGGTGATTCTTTATTGCAAAATGTTTTCTTATGCTCTTTTGACGGAAAAGAATTCTGGCTGATCGGTTTGTTATGGCTAAAATAATTCATACAATTTTGAATTGTTCTGTACTGCTCTGTTATGCAGTCAGTTCTAAAACATGCATCTAAGAAATATGCTAAAATTAAAGATTATAGCATTCTGCTTTATAAAATACAATTTAAAGCAGAAAAAAAATAAACAAAAGTAACTCAGATATGCTGGCCCTCAAACTTGTCAGAGATCTGATGAATATGATATTTTAACGTGTGTGAGTTTATCATGACAGAAGGTCCCAAAATCCTGGCATTAGCTCCCCAAGGTCTCCAAGAAGATCTGGACACAACTAAAATGCCTGATAAAAGCAGTGAAGAAACTGGTGAAGACCCAGCAAAAGCCGAAGACTCCTGAATTTATATTTCCTGTTGTATTATCATTACTTATGTGTCAAACTGCTGTTACGATTTTAGTTAAGAGACTTGCCTATGTTATGCTTCCTGTCGATCTACAAAGAGAAGGATGGTACAATAATACTGCTTTAAGGATTTTAAAAAAGTTAAGTAAATTAATTAGGCCTAAAAGATTTGTTACATCACTTATATTAGGAATTTCAGCATTAATTGCGATTTTGACTACTTTTGCTATACATACAGCAAACTTCATTAATGAAATAAATAGGAATATTCCCTTAGCTCTTTCAAAACAATCTATTATAGATAAAAAGTTTAAAATCTAAGATAAATGCTTCTAACCAGTGAAAAAGAGGTAAAAAATCATTTACAAGGAATCTAAAAGGATACGGATATTACTCATGATTTAGATAGTTTACAAGAAAAATATAGCAGCAATTAGCAAGGCTCATTTGGATGAAGCAAGTTTAAATTTGAGCAAGTTTGAGCTTCTAATTAAGAGTCAAAAATTAGAAATTTAAATCCTTTAAATTGGACTCAATAATTAACATTAATAGGGGTCCTAATTTTATTATTCTTATTGGTTGTGCTCTTGTTTCCTTGTCTTTTTAGATTGATGCTCCACTCCATCCACATCATAAGGCATGACTTATTCAAATTACTTCTAAAAAACAAAAAAGGGGGAATTACTACACTAACTCCAGAACTGTCTGTATAGCATAAAAATGTGTTATGCAAGCATAAAATTATGCAAACAGACGAGAAGACACGTTTCCTATGGGAATCAGCTTCCTGGAAGTCCCTAGCAAGAACCCTAACATGGCCATCTAAGCCAAAAGACGTATTTTAAGTCCCACTCTTATTTGGTTACAAGGCTGGAATTGATAAGCTCCTTTTTTGCTGTTTCTCTATGATTCTTGAAACAGTACAATTAACTATTCAAGGAAACAGTTCTAACAGATCACTAAAAGCTTTAGCAAATAAGAGTAGCAGGAAAATAACATTTTAGGAGAGGTAATAAATCAGATTCAGCATCAGGAATTGCTTATGGAAAACCCAAACATTGTAGGTAGTTAAAGGACAAGAGTTTTAGGGCTTTCTAAAGAAAATGTTTAATCAGGATCTGTTAGGATAAATGTTCTGGATATTCCCACTGCAGTAAAGCTACTACAAAACCATTACCTAACACAGGTATTTATGATGAGGCAGAAAGAAGATAGGCAAACATAGGAGGTCAAAAAGTTTTGTATTATACTATAAGTTTTAAGGACAGGCTAGCTCAAGCATCTTAAGGAAAGATTGTAAATCTTTAGCAAGCCAAACAGAAAAAATTCCCCTCAGTGCTTACCTCCAGGGGAGTTCTAAATCCTTAGCTGACCTAGTTCAGAGGATTATTAACTAACAATAAACTACGTAAAGAGAACACAAGTTTAACAAGCCCCTGTCCCTCTACTAGCTAAATTGGCAAATGAGTCACTAGTTCTATGTTTGCTCTGCTTAAGAGGCTGTTAGGCCAAGATTTTTTTGTAGACACTGCTTCTACCAGGTTACTGTTTCAGTTAAAATATAAATTTTGTAAATGTTCCGGGGGATATGTCAACTTTAAGGTGCTTCTTTGTAAGATTACTATAAAAGTGTTGGCTTGACTTCAGTAAAGCGCAGAAGATCCAAACCAATACCACCTGGTGTGGGTCTGACTGTCATTTTGCCTACCTGTGCCTTCCTGATATCTGAATTCCCTGATTCTCCCACGGACGTGGGGCACCCAAAGGGGCTGGTCTGTGGCAGGTGGCGCTTGCAACAGGTATTCTTTCTCTTTTCTTTCCTTTCCTTCATCCAAGGTAACTGATAGGATTCTCGGTAGGAATCTGCAGTTCCTGCTGAAAAAAAGTTTAAATCAGCTTGGTGCGAGTAATCAAAAGTAAACCTGGGGCAGTCCGAGTCAAAGCAAGAGAAAATGTTCCTCTTGGTTTCAAAACATATGTTAGCAAGTCGAGGCTTTAGAGTTTCAGATCAAGACTTTGTGTCTCGACTTGAGGAGGCAACCAATAGGATGTTGCCTCCATCTGAGGGAACAGAAATATTGTTAAAGCAGTTAGCATGGGAGAATACAAATTCCCTATGCCAGGATCTGCTTAGGCCTCTGAAAAGACAGGGACTATTCAAGATTACATAAAGACTTGTATGAATGCCTCACCAGCAGTCATGCAAGAAATGACATATGCTGTAGTCAGGAAAGGTCAGACATTCATTGCCTATGTTAAGAAAACTCATGGAGGAGGGAAAAGAAACTCCTCCAAACCCACATACTTTAAATGTGGAAGGATGGAACACATGCAAAGAATGTGTCCAGGAAAGGATAAACAGGAGGGAGCAAAAAAGGGCTCTGCTCCTCCAAGTTCCCACAAGGATGGAACTGCTCTGACAGGAGAAAAAGACAAAAAGTCAGAGAACAAAACAAAAAACTAAATCAGAAAGAGAGCACAAAAAGTGTAAATTGGGGAGTTTACTCAATCCTGAAGCTCCAGACTTTACTATCCATGATTGCCTAGAGCCACTCCAGGTAGTGCTGCTTTGGATGTCTCAGTAAATAAAAATATAATCCTCTCATCATGGGATGGAATAACCTTAATCTCCACCTCCATCCTAGGGACTTTACTTCAAGGCACGATTGGGTTAATCATTGGTTGTAGCTCAAATTATAAAAGAAACTTTAAAGTTTTGCCAGGAGTAATAGATTCAGATTTTCAAGGAGAAACAAAAGTAATGGTAAAGCCGTTAAAGGAAACTATACAGCTGCATAAAGGACAGCTAAAAATTGAAACTAGTCCTTGGCTCTGGAGCACACACAGCTAGGCAGGGCCAGCCTTGTACAGAAGCAGCTGCAGCTGCTGAGCATGAGGAAAAACTCCTCCCCCCTGCCTCTATGCCAGCTCAGCAGGGAAGTGAATGGCAGGAGCTCACCATCTCACCATGCCTCTCTTCCCTCCTCCCACCTAGGGAGCTTAAGTCAATTACAACTTAAAAATCAAACAATGATATAGAAAAACAAAACAAAACAAAACAAAACAAAACAAAACAAAACAAAACCCTGCACTTGCTGTAATGTTTAGAATTACAGCTAAGTTCAATTAAAAAAAAAAAAACAAACCACTTCATCTGCCTGTTTAAATACATGGCCATTATATAATTATTTTCAACTGATTTTAAATGGCTGATATGATAAAAAATAATTGGGTATGTCTTAAGGTTAAATTCAAATTCTTGTTTAAGACAAGTATATGTGCCTATGTGTTTATAGTTTCTATGAATGCATATGTTTAAACAACAACAATGTAAATTGCCACATTGTGTGGCTCAGAACAGAGGTTCAAAATCTCTAAGTCAAAATAATTTTGTTTCCTTTTAGGATAAAACAGGAGTCTTATTCTAAGTTGACATTTGTTCTAAAGGTTAAATTGTTTACACTGATAAATTTTGGTCTTAAAATCTAGTTTTGACTTTTAAAAGTATGGATATGCTTTGTAAATTCACTCCTAAAGAAGATACTTTGTTTTGATATTACAAAAATGAGCTTTAAAAATTATTTAGATGTTTAAGGTGATAAAATGTTTACAGTTTATCAGATTTTTTAAGCAAAGATCTTAAAACAGTCTCCCAACCCTTTAAAAAAATTAAAAAAAATTTAATGGCAGTTTTTCTGTTTTCTAAAGAGAAAGAAAGAATAAGCAAGAGATATTAAAGAAGGAAATAGCTTGTCTAAAGTAAAAATGTCTGGTTAAACCAGAAAAAGAAAGCTAGGAAGCTGTAGGTATATAGAATGTTGCAGAGGTTTATGTATGTATAAAAAGCCAGAGGGTAAATATGATTTAAGAAAGAACTATAAAGTACATTGTACTTCATTTAAAAGGCTGGTGATTCTTTATTGCAAAATGTTTTCTTATGCTCTTTTGACGGAAAAGAATTCTGGCTGATCGGTTTGTTATGGCTAAAATAATTCATACAATTTTGAATTGTTCTGTACTGCTCTGTTATGCAGTCAGTTCTAAAACATGCATCTAAGAAATATGCTAAAATTAAAGATTATAGCATTCTGCTTTATAAAATACAATTTAAAGCAGAAAAAAAATAAACAAAAGTAACTCAGATATGCTGGCCCTCAAACTTGTCAGAGATCTGATGAATATGATATTTTAACGTGTGTGAGTTTATCATGACAGAAGGTCCCAAAATCCTGGCATTAGCTCCCCAAGGTCTCCAAGAAGATCTGGACACAACTAAAATGCCTGATAAAAGCAGTGAAGAAACTGGTGAAGACCCAGCAAAAGCCGAAGACTCCTGAATTTATATTTCCTGTTGTATTATCATTACTTATGTGTCAAACTGCTGTTACGATTTTAGTTAAGAGACTTGCCTATGTTATGCTTCCTGTCGATCTACAAAGAGAAGGATGGTATAATAATACTGCTTTAAGGATTTTAAAAAAGTTAAGTAAATTAATTAGGCCTAAAAGATTTGTTACATCACTTATATTAGGAATTTCAGCATTAATTGCGATTTTGACTACTTTTGCTATACATACAGCAAACTTCATTAATGAAATAAATAGGAATATTCCCTTAGCTCTTTCAAAACAATCTATTATAGATAAAAAGTTTAAAATCTAAGATAAATGCTTCTAACCAGTGAAAAAGAGGTAAAAAATCATTTACAAGGAATCTAAAAGGATACGGATATTACTCATGATTTAGATAGTTTACAAGAAAAATATAGCAGCAATTAGCAAGGCTCATTTGGATGAAGCAAGTTTAAATTTGAGCAAGTTTGAGCTTCTAATTAAGAGTCAAAAATTAGAAATTTAAATCCTTTAAGTTGGACTCAATAATTAACATTAATAGGGGTCCTAATTTTATTATTCTTATTGGTTGTGCTCTTGTTTCCTTGTCTTTTTAGATTGATGCTCCACTCCATCCACATCATAAGGCATGACTTATTCAAATTACTTCTAAAAAACAAAAAAGGGGGAATTACTACACTAACTCCAGAACCGTCTGTATAGCATAAAAATGTGTTATGCAAGCATAAAATTATGCAAACAGACAAGAAGACACGTTTCCTATGGGAATCAGCTTCCTGGAAGTCCCTAGCAAGAACCCTAACATGGCCATCTAAGCCAAAAGACGTATTTTAAGTCCCACTCTTATTTGGTTACAAGGCTGGAATTGATAAGCTCCTTTTTTGCTGTTTCTCTATGATTCTTGAAACAGTACAATTAACTATTCAAGGAAACATTTCTAACAGATCACTAAAAGCTTTAGCAAATAAGAGTAGCAGGAAAATAAAATTTTAGGAGAGGTAATAAATCAGATTCAGCATCAGGAATTGCTTATGGAAAACCCAAACATTGTAGGTAGTTAAAGGACAAGAGTTTTAGGGCTTTCTAAAGAAAATGTTTAATCAGGATCTGTTAGGATAAATGCTCTGGATATTCCCACTGCAGTAAAGCTACTACAAAACCATTACCTAACACAGGTATTTATGATGAGGCAGAAAGAAGATAGGCAAACATAGGAGGTCAAAAAGTTTTGTATTATACTATAAGTTTTAAGGACAGGCTAGCTCAAGCATCTAAGGAAAGATTGTAAATCTTTAGCAAGCCAAACAGAAAAAATTCTCCTCAGTGCTTACCTCCAGGGGAGTTGTAAATCGTTAGCTGACCTAGTTCAGAGGATTATTAACAACTCCTAATTAACTAACAATAAACTACATAAAGAGAACACAATTTAACAAGCCCCTGTCCCTCTACTAGCTAAATTGGCAAATGAGTCACTAGTTCTATGTTTGCTCTGCTTAAGAGGCTGTTAGGCCAAGATTTTTTTGTAGACACTGCTTCTACCAGGTTACTGTTTCAGTTAAAATATAAATTTTGTAAATGTTCCGGGGGATATGTCAACTTTAAGGTGCTTCTTTGTAAGATTACTATAAAAGTGTTGGCTTGACTTCAGTAAAGCGCAGAAGATCCAAACCAATACCACCTGGTGTGGGTCTGACTGTCATTTTGCCTACCTGTGCCTTCCTGATATCTGAATTCCCTGATTCTCCCACGGATGCAGGGCACCAGAAGGGGCCGGTCTGCGGCGCTTTCTCTATCTCTGATGTCCCTTTATAAATTATCCAAAATGGGTAATTTTTATTGCTTTGTTCAAAGGCCATAACATCTGGTTTCCATTGTAGTTACCTTGTAGTTTAAAATGGCCAGGTATAAAAACCATTTAATTGTCTTCCCCATATCTGCAGCTGTCTTCTTTTGTAAGAGAATTATAGCTAAATTTCTCGTAAAAGAAAATTCTGAGGGCAGCAAGGCCAATTAATCATCCATATAAAAAACATTTTATCAGTTAGATCATCTCATTGATTTAATAATTTCATCATGATGCTACATGTCAGAGACACAAACAAGCATAGCTACAAACACATCTCTACTTAGGGTTGAAGAAATATGATAGAAATTTTCATTTTAAGACTGAAATGAAATAGATTTTATGTATTTCAGGTACTTATCTAATGTGTTTTTTGTATTTACTATGAGCAGTCAAGTTGTAAACTTGAAGCCTGTTACTGCTCTAGAGATAGTAGGACCTGGGTCAATGGAGCCAGATAACGAGGTGGACTACAGTCTCATGCAATAGCCAGCTTTACTTGAGTATCAGGCAATTCATTCTCTGAGGATTAAGCATAAACATATAAGTAAAGCTCTCATGAGTTCAAGATGTCACAAGGAAAAACCATGTGTGGCAAAAACATGTTTTTTTCCATAGAAGCATATAATGACAGCAGAAAAAAAAAAAAAAGGACTAATCAGAAGTAAACCCACTCCTAACCATGATACCTGTGCAGAGCACAAAAACATGTTTTCAAGAATAGGTCTTTATTTTGTAGAAACTGAGGTCATACGACTTTTGCCTTGTTTTCTTACAGTGTTCTCACAAGCACTCAGAATTCTCCCCACACAACTCCAGTCGTGGACCATGCTCAGCTTCACATGGCCAAAAGCCCATGACTGAGAGATCATAGAATAACAGTTGTTTTTACTAAATGAATGTAGTGTCAAAGTGCCTTCTAAATATTTATGAAATGTGTACTCATAGTGTTGGTTTTAGCCATAGTCAGAAAGAAGCTTCCTGTCACAGTGGGTAGCAGTTAATAATTATTTGAAGGGCTGGGAAGTGGCAATCGTGTGCTCAGATAACTATCAATCCTTGCAAGATTGAGAAGCTTACAAAAGAGACAGTAGCTAATATTCAGAAGAGGTAGCAGTTGTTCTAACCCACACACACTCTCCACGGGATAAAGAGAGTTAAAAATCCCATCATGGATGGGGTGAGGGTCCCCTGTACACGTAAATGAAAAGTACTTTATTAAATCATTAAAGTCTTACAAGATTTTAACAGACAGAAAAAATATTTTCAACTTTTAAATTTAGTGTACAGATAAGAATTCCAAAGTCCTTACCAGAAAGAAAAAATAAATGTGCACATGTTTTATTTGGAAACAAAATTAGGAAAACCTGGGTATTACTGAATAAATACACAGTGTTGACTTTGTGGTTGTTTTGTTCAAATCCATCTGTGATGTGTATAGAACGGAATGTGAAATTAAATATGATTTACCTGGCATAAAAGAATTTCAAAAACACAACAGAAAGAAAAACCCAAAGAGAGAAAACTCTCAACAGGTGGGACAAACTTGGGCCTGCTTCAAGCATGCTGGTAATTAGCAACTCCAATCTCAGGCAACTCTGCTGATTCTGTCCTATTCATTCCACAGTGTGCTTAGCTCAAAGCTTCTATACTGTGAAATTCCCAGGTTATAAGAACATTCTGTGATGCTGTTGCCAAAAAAACAAAAACAAATACAAACAAAAAATACCTATTCAAACAGGCATTTAAAGCTCTCATGTTTTAAGAAGGAAGTACTGTAGGTATTCTAGGAGATTAGTCAAGACAAAGAGAAACAAATATGACTTTTTTGGTGCTGTCTCATATGATTAGTATGAAGAAAAACTTTAAAAGCAAGCACAAAATGAACAGGGATACCTTTGATTATTTGCTTTTTTTCTTCAAAGAACAAACCTGTCACTGCCAGAAGCAACCAAGAAATAAAACAGAAATGGAGATCAAAAGCAATAGAAAAGTCTTTTTCTACAGGAGATAATGTTGATAATCTCCAAGATACAAAGAAAGAGACAGAATGATCATGAGTTCCAAACCAGCATGAACTATCCATTAAAAAGTTAAGACCATGTGTAAGAAAGGTCACTAAAAAGAACATAAGCCAGATAATTATGGTTTAAAAACATAATGTGTGAAATGTCACCAAAGGATTAGGTTTATTTTTTAATTTTTTAATTAAATTTTTACTTTTTATATATTGATTACAGTTTATTTATTTTGAATCCCAGTTGTAGCCCCCTCACTCATTCCCTCCCAATCCCACTCTCTCTCCCTCTTCTCCTCCTGCCCCTCTCTAAGTCCACTTATAGAGGCAGCCCTCCTCCCCTTCCATCTGACTCTAGTTTATCAGATATCTTCAGGACTGGTTGCATTGTCCTCCTCTGTGGCCTAGCAAAGCTGCTCCCCACTCAGGGAGAGGTGATCAAAGAGCCAGATGCTGAGTTTATGTCAGAGACAGTCCTTGTTCCTCTAACTAGGGAATCCATTTGGATACTGAGCTGCCATGGGCTACATCTGAGCAGGGATTCTAGGTAATATCCATGAATGGTCCTTAGTTGGAATATCAGTCTCAGAAAAGATTCCTGTGCCCAAATTTTTTGGTTCTGTTGCTCTCCTTCTGGAGCTCCTGTTCTTTCCAGGTCTTACTATCTCCCCCTTCTTTAATAAGATTCCCTGCACTCTGCCCAAATTTTGGCTATGATTCTCAGCATCTGTTTTGATACACTGCTGGATAAAGTCTTTTCAGAGGCCCTCTGTGTTAGGCTCCTGTCCTGTTTCCTCTTTTCTCCTTCTTCCAATGTCCATCCCAGTTGTCTTTCTGAGTGAGGATTGATCATCTTACCCAGGGTCCTTCTTCTTGCTTAGCTTCTTTAGGAGTACAGATTTTAGTATGTTTATCCTGTATTATATGTCTAATATCCACTTATGAGTGACTATACACCATATGTGTCTTTCTGCTTCTTGGATTAGGTTTATTAAAGTAATTAAGTATTCTTAATATTAAAAAGGGAGTGCATAAAATTATTTCTATACAAGCTTGAAAAGTTTCAGTTTCTTTCTTCCCAAAATGTGTGTGTTGTATGAATTCATATCTTCTATTTGAGGACCTCTGTGTTAATCATCATCTCCTGCCAAAAGAATCTTCTCTGGTGAAATCCAAGACATACACTACTCTATTGGTATAGCAATCTCATTAGGAATTAGTTTAAAACAATGTTCATTTTGAAGAATAATACTAGTAGGATTTTTATTTTTATTATTTTTTAAATACAACCTGCTAAGTTTGTTTTTATTTTTAGGTGTTTCATGGTTGACTACTTTGTATTGGATAAACAATTAGGGTGCTTACACTTGGGAGAGGTGAATTCTCCCTTTTTTTAAAAAATTCTTTATTAATTATACTTTATTTACTTTGTATCCCCCCTGTGGTTTCCACCCTCCTCCACTACCAATCCCTTCCTTCTTCCACCCTCTGCATGCATGCCCTTCCCTAAATCCACTGATAGGGGAGGTCTTCTAGTTACAGTTTATTCAATTTGAATCCCACCTGTAGCTCCCTCTCTCTTCCTCTCCTATTCTCACTCTCCCTCCCTCTTCTCCCTGCCCTCTCCAAGTCCACTGATAGGGGAGGTCCTCCTCCCCTCCATCTGATCCTAGTCTATCAGGTTTCATCAGAAGTGGATGCATTGTCTTCCTCTCTGGCCTGGTAAGGCTGCAACCCCCTGAGGAAGAGGTGATTAAAGAGCAAACCAATCAGTTTATGTCAGAGACAGTCCCTATTCTGATTACTAGGGAACCCACTTGGACACTGAGATGCCATGGGCTACATCTGTGCAGGGATTCTAGGTTATCTCCATGAATAGTCCTTGGTTGGAGTATCCATCCCAGAAAACACCCCTGTGTCCAGATTTTTTGGTTCTGTCGGCCTCCTTGTGGAGCTCCTGACACCTCCAGGTATTTTATCTCCCCCTACTTTTATGAGATTCCCTGCACTCTGCCCAAAGTTTGGCTATGAGTCTCAGCATCTGCTTTGATATGCTACATGTAGAGTCTTTCAGAGGCCCTCTATGGCAGGCTCTTGTCCTGTTCCGTTTTCTCCCTTTTCTGATGTCCATCCTCTTTGCCTTTCTGAATGAGGATTGAGCATTTTACACAGAGTCCTCCTTCTTGAGCTTCTTTAGATATACATATTTTAGCATGTTTATCCTGTATGTCTAATATCCACTTATGAGTGAGTATATACCCTGAGTGTCTTTCTGTTTCTGGGATACCTCACTCAGGATGATCTTTTCTAGTTCCCACCATTTGCCTGCAAATTTCATTATTTCCTTGTTTTTAATTGCTGAGTAGTATGCCATTGTGTAAATGTACCACAATTTCTGTATTCATTCCTCCGTTGAGGGACATCTGGGTTGTTTCCAGATCTAAGCTATTACAAATAAAGCTGCTACATACATTGTTGAACAAATGTCCTTGTTGTATACTTGAGTATCTTTTGGATATATACTTAAGAGTGATATGGCTAGATCTTGAGGTAGGACTATTTCTGTTTGTCTGAGAAAGTGCCAGATTGATTTCCAAAGTGGTTGTACAAGTTTACATTCCCACCAGCAATGGAGGTGTGTTCACCTTTCTCCACATCCTCTTTAGTATGTCTCCAGTTGTCACTGGGGTTTTTGATCTTAGCCATTCTGATAATGTAAGGTAAAATCTCAAGGTGATTTTGATTTGCATTCCCTGATTACTAAGGATGTTGAGCATTTCTTTAAGCGTTTCTCTGCCATTCGATATTCCTCTATTGAGATTTCTCTGTTTAGCTCTGTACCCTATTTTTTAAATAGATTATTTGATTTCTTGATCTTTAATTTCTTAAGTTCTTTATGTATTTTAGATATTAGCATCCTTGGGCTGTAACGTAAAAAATAAATAAATAAATAAAATAAAAAGGAAACATGCACACAACTATCAATATACAGACTGAGAAGGTTATATTTTGGAATATATATGCATATGTATGCAGATATACACATATATACATACGTGTGTATATAGGTGTATTTAACAATGATTAATAAAAATAAGGCCATAAATTTGGAAGAAAGCAAGGGAGGATATATGGGAAAGTTTATGGTAAGGAAAGGGAAGGGAGAAATGATGCAAGTGTATTATAATCTCAAAAATAAAAGAAAAATGCCAAAATAAAAATAGTCATTCATTTTCCATTTCCATGCCTGACATAACATCCTTGTAAATAACAGGTAAAACATTTTAGGCCGCATTAACTTAACAACCGCTAGCTTCTACCATCCAAATTGCTAAGGATGTAATCAGACAGCATCTGAGATGATGGCAGAAATGTTCCCACTTTGCTCTAATATACCTAATATCTCCACCAATGTATTTTTAAAGATTTATTTTATTCGTGATGGTATGTGTGTGTGGGGGGGGTTGGTGAATGCAAGTGCTTATATCCAGGAAACCAGAGACATTGGATCCCCCTGGAGCTAAAATTACGTAGGTGGTTGTAAGCCACCCAGGATTAGTGAGTTCTGGGCACTGAACTCAGACTTTCTGTAAGAAAAGTAAGCACACTTAACTATGGATCCATTTCTCTGAACCTTCCTCCAATGTATTTTAAATTTGTATTAATTTATGACTATCTTGTTTTGTTAGTATAGAACTTAGTCAAACTGCTACCATATTAGAACATGGAATTTTGGATGACTTAAGTCTGTGTCTCTTGGCTGTTGTCACTCATGTTGTGCTCCAGGATAAACTATCTCTAATTCCCTCTGAAGTGAGAGCTGTATGTTTTGCATCACCACAAGGAAGGTGTAAGGAAGCAATTTTTACCTGAAATTGGGCTGAAAGTATTAGATACCAAGTGTAAAAATGGAAGCAAAAGGACTTACCTCTGCAGTCCAGAGAGAAAAAAACTAAACCATAGAATTTCACAAGTGTAAATGATCCTTGCTGCTACACTAGCCTACTTCAACCTCCATCACACTGGCCATGTTGATGCTACAGCTCTTTATGTTTAGCTCTCCAGAATTTATAGCCTGTGGGTTAGCTCCCCCCTCCTCATTTTGGTAAGTAGTGTATTCTTGGCAACCCCATGCCGATAGCTCTAACTTCAGGAGGTAAGCTCTGCCAGTCTCTGGCTGTACATCTCACAGTGGTTCTGGAATAAACAGTTGGAGAGCCAGCCAGCTCTTCTCTATCCAAACAAGTCTCAGATTCCTTATGACCTGAAGTCGAAACCATGAGACTGATGAAGCTTTCTTCTCAACTTCATCTTTCTAAGCACATGTGTTGTGTGTTGGGATAGGGATTCCTGCCCTTAAAAGAAGGGTAATTAATAGCAATTGAGAATCCAAATACCTTTTAAGTGAGAACTTTTTGAGTGGTGAATGGAATTAAGCAGGACTCTGAGCCAAAATTCTCATTTTTCCTTTTGTTCTGACCTTACAAATATTAAGAATGGGTCAAATGTAGGCCGTTTATTTTATAAAAAAATATTTTTTTAAAAAAAATGTTATGCTGTGTTTCTTATTCTCATTTTCCCCACTGAATTATAAATTTTGCTTCCTGACAGATGAAATACTAGGGATGGTAAGGTTAATTTACTTTAGCCTCTGTGTGTTAACATGAGCCTGAGTACAAGGTACTCAGTATACAGTCATGAAGAGGAGCATTTTGTATCCTTCAAACACAGATTAGAACTCTCAGTTCCAATCTGTGTGTTAACATGTGCCTGAGTATAAGGTACATGGTGTACAGTGATGAAGAGGAGCACTTTGTATCCTTCAAACACAGATTGGAACTCTGAGTTCTTGTTCCAAGAAAATATTGTTCCTAGGACATATAGGATAGCTTGAGTTGAGCACCCTTTGGACTTCACCAGTTCTAGGCAACAGAAGCAAGCAAGCAAACAAACAAACAAATAAAGAAACAAAGAAAAAAAGGACAAGGAGCACTTACTGTTTACTAACAGTATATCTTCTATACTAACAGTATACCTTCTATATCTGAGTAGATTCTGTCCCTTTTCAGCTGACATTATCTACACTTGAATGTACAGTTGATGAGTACATAAGTTGATCAATTTAAGGAGAAACTATCAATAAGCAGGGTCAAAGGACCAAATTTAGAAAGGTCAAAAAGTAGGAATCACATTGGAAGGTAGGACACCTTATTTTAAAACTGATCCCATTAAACATGTTTCTATTGCTGCTAATAACATTTGCACGAGAGAGGATTATTAAAATATCAATTATTTGAATAAAAACTGAGCCATGTTTTTGTATTTTTAATAAATGAATAAACTGATTTATTTATTTGGCTTAGGAAAGTGGAGAAATTGGTTTGTTTGACATCTCCTGACGTCTACGTCAAGCGACGCTATGTTGAAAAACGTTTTCCTGTGGTCTCTTCAGATAAGTCTCCTGGGAATTAGTCTTGGTGGGAATGTTCTCATCTTGTCACCAGAAGTCAGTCACTGGCTAAATATTAAGATAATAATAGATGAGCTCATAAGGAAAGAACATAATGTGACTGTCCTTGTTACATCCAGTGCGCTTTTCATCACACCATCAACTAGCCCATCTCTGACTTTTGAAATATATCCAGTGCCCTTCAGCAAGGAAAAAATGGAAAGTGTGATTAAGGACTTGGTTTTGACATGGCTGGAAAACAGGCCATCTCCTTCAACTATCTGGAAGTTCTATAATGAAATGGCCAAAATCTTTAAGGAGCTCCATATGATGTACAAAGATACTTGTGATGGCGTTCTTAAAAATGAAAAGCTGATGGCCAAACTGAAGAAAGGAAAGTTTGAAGTACTGTTATCAGACCCAGCATTTCTATGTGGTGATATCATAGCTATAAAACTGGGAATCCCATTTATCTATTCCTTGAGGTTTTCTCCAGCCTCTACTTTGGAAAAGCACTGTGGAAAGGTCCCATTCCCTCCTTCCTATGTTCCTGCAATTTTGTCAGAACTCACAGACAAGATGTCCTTTCCTGACAGAGTCAGAAACTTCATCTCCTACCAAATGCAGGACTACATGTTTGAAATGATTTGGAAGTCATGGGATTCCTATTACAGTAAAGCTTTAGGTATGTAGCCATTTTTGTTTTTTTATTTGACTGTAAACAAGCCTTCCAGCAAATTCTTTGCGTAAATCTACAATGACAAGTCTGCATAGTAGTACACTGAGGTTGTGACACACGAGAAGGAAAGATTTCTAAACAAGCATAGACTGAACAATTATCAGACCAATTTGTTAATTTTAGGGACTTAAAGTTACAACCATTATATGGATAACATTTTAAAAAGATATTTTGATTGACAAAGAGAACCAGACCTTATTTAGAACTTACACTAGAAAAAAAAAGGCTTAGACATTTCAGATTTGTGCAAGTATTTTATAGCCCAAAATGTATAAAATTTTTCTTATGCACATATTTTCTCCAGCTGGTGCTAAATATATAATTTCTCACCAAATATCTTAGTATATATACTAGAAAAAATGGAAGTGATGTCAGGGTTATTAATTCAGTGTGTGTCTGTGTGTCTGTGTGCCTGTGTGTTTTGGCACATGTCCACATGTATGTGCCTGTTCATGCCAGTGTGTAGAAGGCATTGGTTTTGCTCCTCTGTCACTCTCTGCCTTATTCCTTTCAAACAGCATTAGTCGTGGAACTGAACACACACACACACACACACACACACACACACGTACACACAAATCTTCCAGATTTGTTAGCAATCAGGGGAATTAATTCGTACACAGATTAACATTGGAGGCTGCTGGTGATATTTACTAACAGATGTTAGATACAAAACATTTTCCACTGCCTAGTTTTCTCTCCTTTCTACCTCCTTCTATCCTTTTTCTTTTTCTTCCTTTCCTCTTCTTTGTTCAAAGGAATATTTACTAAACATAAAATAGATGGCTAATAATTTCCTACAGGTAATAAGTATAATAAGAAAAGCAGACAAAATTATCCTTTAGAGCTACGTTCTAAGTTAATATTACATATAACAATATATAATACATTTGTATAAAACATAAATATACTTTTACTAATGATATATGTGCATATTTATAAATGTTAGCCTATGATACATGCTAAACAATAGAACAAGAAAAGAAATGTTTTGGAGTGAAATTGAAATTGTGCTTATTTAGAGTGGCCGTGGGAGGTAGCAAAGATAACAGTGACATTTGAACAGAATCCAAGAATGCTGAGTGCTTTGCCTGTGTTAAAACTGAATCAGTCTTACAAGGAATTACTGGACACAGCACAGTATGTGTCCTGGAATACTGAAATTCTATTTGACTTAACATTTTCTGTCACAGGGGAAATTATTCATGTTTGCCTTTTTATATTGTATATCCTTTACCCAAATTTCCACAGAATTTTTTTAAACTTCTTCATAAAATTTCATAAGGGAAGATATTCTACATGTCACGTATGTAAAATATGAAAGCTATTAAAATTTTCAGATGATCTTTGGAGGTCAAAAGCTGGTAAGTAAAATGATCAATTTTGTGTGTGTGTTATTCCATACAATGCAATTTAGGATTCCCTTTGAAGGTATTTTAAAATAGATTTTTTTCATGCCTGTGTGTGGTTTTGTGTGTGTGTGTGGGGGGGCGGGTTTTGTGTCCAGGAAGGCTAGAGAAATATTGTGCTCCTGGGGCTGGAGTTACAAGTAACTTTGAGCTACCTAGCTTGGATGCTGGTGACTGAACTGTAGGTATTCTGAAAGAAATTTATGCATTATGAACTGTTAAGCCATCTGTCAAGCTCTTCAAACATACATTTTGATTTAGGTTGAAGCATTGTCTACTTTGAAACATGCTCTATGACAGCTGTCATTTATTGCTTATGTTTGCGCTACACAGAGTATCATAGGTACTAAATGAGACCTTTAAAAAGTGTGATAGTGAAGGCTTTGGAATATATGTTCATTTTTGGCTAGAGCCCTGTCTGGTTTGTTTTGGTATGAGGTGCATGATTTAATTAAACTTTCAGTCAGAGTCCTTTGTTTTATGTAAACTGGGTTAATAATTTCACTGAACTTTAGAGGTATATGTTTGTTTGATGCATTGTGTCACTTTTATTTATTTATTTATGTATTTATTTCCTTAGCAGTACTTATTTTATTATTATCATTATCATTATTATTTAACAATTTATTACTTTGTTTCCCAATTGTAGCTCCCGTCCCATCTCCTCCTGGTCCTACCCTTCCTCCATTTCCCCTCCCCATCCCTCTCCCTCAGTCCACTGTTAGGGGAAGTCTCCTCCCTACTATCTGACCCTAGCCTATCAGGTCTTATATGGACAAGTTAGTATATCTCTTGCTTACACCATAATGTTCATTAACTCTTTAATGGCAGAGCCATAATTATACTTTCATGAAGATCTGTACCTAAAAATTAACTAACAAATATCTGCTAAAAAGGTGGACCACCATAGCTCAGCAGGTAAAGTGTTTGCTTTGCAAACATGAGAACTTGGATTGAATCCCCAGAACACATTTTTTAAAAAAATAGTCAATGAACAAAAAGAAAAAACAAAAACAAAACAAACAATAGTAAAAACAGCTAACAGGGCTGTGCATACTTGTAATTCCATTTCCTTGGGGGTTACTTGTCACTCAGCCTAGTCCATTTGTCAAGTTCTAGGTACTGGGAGATCCTAATTCAACAACAACAAAAATAAGTAGCACCCAAGAAACGACTCCTGAGATGGCTCTCATATCTTACACAGACTAACTCACGTAGAGACAGTGCATGATCTCAGATGTAAATACAGAAATGTATGCAGATGTAGTAAATGAATACAAGAAAAAGAGTCTTTTGGACACAGCAGGCCACCTGTGCATATAAACTCACAGTGATTACAAAAATATGAATAAAACCCATGCCAGCAAAATCTGTGCCAAATCTGTGTGTGGTGATAAGAGTTGGTCATGAAATCCTACCCATAACCTTGGAGCTATTGGCAGTTGTCAGCTGCTAGGAAAGACAGAGGCAGTTTTCTTTGAAAGTGTAATAACTCTACCAGTTAAGACCAGACATTTAAGATAGCACAAATTGATATTAAGATATCAATATTAAAATATTAAATACTGAGATAAATATAGAATGTAAGGCATATATAAGATATATTATAAATAAATATTAAAATATTAATATAGCACAAATTGGTCTTGAAGGATTTATAAAAAACAAAATAGGTTGTGAGTCTCAGCTTCTGTTTCTAGGAGCTGTTGGGTCGAGCCTCTCACAGGACGACAACTCTGCTTGACTCCTATCTGCAAGCATAACAGAGTATCCTTAATAGTGTCAGGGATTGGTTCTCTCCCATGGGATGGATCTTGGGTTGGGTCAGGCATTGGTTGAACCTTCCCTCTGTCTGCTCTATCTTTATCCCTGCACATCTTGTATGCAGGGTAAATTTTGAGCTGAAGTTTTTATGGCTGGATTGGTGTTCTCCTTCCTCTACTAGGAGATTTATCTAATTAGAGAGTGTCCCTCTAGTCACAGGGAGCCTTGTGGGAAAGTGGAGGGAAGGAGAAAAGGACCTGGAGGTGACAGGAGCTCCACAAGAAGACCAACAGAGCCTACTGACTGGGACCAAGAGGGGCTTTCTGAAGCTGAAGCACCAATCAAGGACATTGCATAGAGTGGACCTAGGCCCTATACAAAGATGTAACAGATGGGCAGCTCAGGTCTCATGTAGGTTCCCTAATAAGGGGAGCAGGGATTCTCTCTGACATGGACTCTCTTGCCAGCTTTTCAATTACTTCCTCCTGGAGGGACTACTTGCCAAGCCACAGGAGTAGAGGTCATGCTCAGTTCTGACACAGCTTGATGAGCTTCGATAGATGGGAAGGGAGTCTCCCCTTTTCTGAGGAATAGGGGAAGGAGGGAGGGGGAGGACTGGTCAATGAAAAGGGTTGGAGCTAAGACCAGGATGTAATTAAATAATTAAATAGAAATTTTAAAATAGGACAAAATTTTGGGTGGATAAGAAAGTGTAGATCTAGGAAGAGTTGTTGGGTAAGGGGGTGAATATGATCAAAATAAGTGGTAGGAAACTCTTAAAGAGCCCACACAGGGAGCAATAGAGGATTCCCACAGGAACCCAAAAAGGCTAACTGTGAGTTTTTATATCCTTGGATTTGGTAAAATTGGAAAGTGCTAATCTTCCATGATTATAATAACCAGGTGGTAACTGACAAATAAAACGTGGGGTTACTCGAAACTTTCTGTAGTTTTAAAAACAAATCAAAACTATTTGCTAAAGGCCTCCAGTATTCACTAAATCTTTTTTCTCAACATAAGCCGTAACAATTATATAATGCCTGAGAAAGCCTTCATAAGTAAAATTTTCAATGTCTTACTTTATAGGATAATGATCCAGGCTTACAAATCCTACTGCCTAAGAAATTGTGAAGTACTTAATTGCGTTCCTTATGTAACTAAACATCTCTTTTTAGTGTGTGTGTGTGTATGTGTGTGTACATGTCTTGCCATGAGCATAGGTGGAGGTTGTAAAACAATAATTTGGGTTGGGGATCAGTTCTCTCCCTCTGCCATGTGAGTCCTGGGGATTGAATTCGGGTCCTTAAGCTGGGTGGCAAATTTCTTTACCCATTGAGCAATCTCACTTTCCCACTAAACAACTTTGAACAGGAAATAGTTTAAGTAGGAGTACATTGTCCAAAACTGGCAATATGTAATGCCTTCTCTTAGCAATTATGATTTTTTATAGAGATAGACTTACCCAGTGTGAATAAACTGATATTGAACCAAACAAATGCATTACTTTTATATTGTTATTCTGAACATAAGCAATTTCATACTGTTCATTTTCTGCAGTTTCCATTATAATGTTATCCTTTCATTCTTCATAGAAAAAAAAAAGTTGGTCTGTGGTTACAGACAACCATACTTGCTTTTAAGGGGACAGAGATGAGTAGAAGGATATGTCCAAGTAAACTCATCCAAAAGCCTATATATTCTGTATCGTCAGGATACAGTAAATCTTAGGATGAAGTGACTAGTCACCATTATACACCTAATAGCCAATGGAGCAAGAGCATCAGAAACAGAACAATCATTGTTCACATCCAGGAGTGCACGTGGCATTTGCTCTTCATTGCGCTTACCTTTGCGTCCCATCTTCCAGAGTGGTTGCTTTCTAGCTTTTACATGCTTTGCAGTGGAAATGCCATCCATTGTGTTTTGCTGTAGTCAGACCCAGAGCTTAAGGTGGCCTCCTGGTGTCACATTTCAACCTCCCACTGTGAGCCAGCTAAACTGATTCGCTTCATCCATTACTTAGCCAAATAAATTTCGTTATGACAAAAGAACACAAAACAAAGCATAGCTTTAAAAAGGAAAGGTTTTTACTTTGGGTAAGAAATTAAGTCATCTTTTAAATTTGATTATTAAGATATTCATCTTGTTCTTTAAGTCACATCTTAAATTCATTGTATGTTATCTTGGCACTTTCTGAGACTAGGAATTAGTTTATTTTGCTAAACACTGCAGAGTAACCATTAGAGGTGTTTATTACCTTAAAAGTCCTTCTACACATGAAAATAATCACAAGGCTGGTAAGATTTCTTCATCAGTAATGAGCTGCTTTGCAGTTATGAAGATTTGATATTGATCCCCCTAATCCACATGAAAATACAGGTACAGGTAACAGCTACTTCTAACACCAGAGCTCTGGAAGCAAGACAGTTGGATCCCTAGAGCTGGATAGGACACAGAAGAAATTTAAATGTCTATTGCTAAATCATAGGTAAAGAAAATTATGGTTTCTGACTCATGTAGTAGACAATCATAGCTAATTAGCAAAATTCTGTTATTGCAACTCAGTGAATGAATCTGGAACATAAATGTATAGTTTGTACAATAGGTTTTAGCTAAATACTTATATCTATAAGTGATTATAGACTTTAAGTAAGTAGAATATTAAATATTTCAAGTGCACCTCTCCTTTTTTATCCAGCCTGGTTAAAAAACAAAAACAAAAACATAAAAAACAAACAAACAAAAAACAAGATTCTTCATTTAAAACTCAGAAAAAATTATGTATGAAAGCACATTTGTACAGTACTTTCTTTGTAAAAGGTTTTCGTCATTGTTTCGGTATTCACAGATTTTATGATAAATGTTCTCTACTTGCCAAATGTGTGTTTTATAGGCTTATTTGTTCACTAAGATTGAAGGAGTAAGTACATGTGACACAGGTTTCTCACCGTTGAAGAAAATGTTTGGACATGAGGAGAGGGTATTCACTGATTCCTTGCTTTGTCCTCCAAAGATGTCTAAACATCACAAGGAATGAAAATGCCTAGTGTCAATACTTGGGTTTTAGATTCTATCCTTTAATAAAGTGAAACTCTGGTCTCTGAAAAAAATATTGATTTTAAGACTTAGATTCTGAAAGGAGAAGTTGAGTCTAAAATATCTTCTGAAATTTAACAGTGAGAGGACACAATATCAAAGAAAGGAAGAACCAATGAAAAGGAAAAAAAATTGACCATCAACCTAGAAACTGTAATAACTGAATATAATATATAAAATGAGATGATAGAAATACATACAAATAATTGAATAAGCAAGCTTCCACTTAATTCCAATTAATATTAATAAATATCATAACAATAGCAAAAATAAATTGGCCCTCATTTATTCAATGTAAAACTGTAATACTAGCATTCAACATTAACTAATTCACATTTAATATTAATCGATATGCATATATATTTAAATGGTTGAATTTCGTGAGCCTATGGATGCCTATAGACTATCAGTGCTGTACATAGACAAGAGCTCACACATTTCTCCCCATTTGTGTGCTGTATAACTCTTGAAGTTAGTAGTTGACTTTCTTCATGTTTAAATTGACCTCCCCACCCCCCAAGGGAGGAGCAGCCCTGCTAGGCCACAGAGGAAGACTTTGCAGCCAGGCCTGAAGATACCTGATAAGCTAGGGTCAGATGAAAGAGGAGGAGGTCCTCCTCTATCATTGGAGTTGGAAAGGGAGAAGATGAGGGAGGGAGGGAGGGTGGGATTGGAAGAGAATGAGGGATCGGCATAGAGATGGGATACAGAGTTAATAAACTGTAACTAATATTGAATAATAATAATAAAAATTACCACTGAATGGAAGAGATTAACCCTCTGCAGAGCCGGGTGGGGAGGCGCAGCAGTGGCTTTCCAGAAAGGCCTGTGGCGATTTCTGTGCTGTGGCTCTGCTGTGCTGATCATGGCTTCTGAGACATGGTCCAGGAGTGCACTCAAGGTCTGAGCTATTGGCTCAACCTAAAGCCTCTTCTCAAGGAGCTTGTGGGGAGAAGGCAAGGCTGGCAGCTCTGACATCAGAGTATCTTCCCAGATCAGGGCACATCAAATGCACTGCTCTGAACCTCAATAGAATCCTGTGCCCAGAAAGGACAAGATCAATGAGAAGTCACCAAATGAGCTTGTGTCAAAATTGCTAAATTATGACATTTAAACATAGTATTTGCCCTACCTGCACAAGATCAACAGATTTATATAAAAAGATTCCCATCGAGTGTTTCTTTTCTCACCTGAAGCACGTGTTTTCTATTTGTAGAATTGGCTGACATTAGTATTTCAACATAGTCATGTTCTCTAAATAACTCTTGAAAGTAGTGTTTAGTATTTTTTCTAGTTTCAATCTTTTTCTTAATGGTAAGTATAAAGAGAGACAACGGAGATCCCAATATTTGTATCCCAAAGTGTACTGTGTATAGAGAGAATCAATCTGAGTTTTCTTACTGAATAAATAATGACAAAATAAAAAATAAATCATTTGCCAAATGGGAATCCTCCAACAAAATTCTGAAAGCAAGAACAAACATGGTGCATAATGGAAACGTGTCCCTAAGCAGAGACCGGAGGGCAATGAAGGGTGGAAAGTAGCTTACAGGACAGAGACAAGCTTACCGCATGCCATTTACTAGAGAGAAAAAATTGTGGTGAAATGTATCAGTAGTTGTAGCTACATTTAAGTGCTTATTGATTTATTTTTAGGAGATGGTAATTCTTGCATCTTACCTTCCTTCTGATTATCTTTGAGTCCTCTCCTTTCACACTGTCCTTTTTAAGCTTATTGATATAATAAGCCTCGGTAATAAGAAAACTTAGGACCAATAGGTAAACTTTTCTTCCAACTTTCTTCCAATAGGTAAATCTGAGTACTAAATTTCCTCCATGTTATGTGTACTGTCCAGGAAAACCCACCACTTTTTGTGAGATTATGGGGAAAGCTGAGATTTGGCTGATACGGACATACTGGGACTTTGAATTCCCTCGTCCATATTTACCTAATTTTGAGTTTGTGGGAGGACTGCATTGCAAACCTGCCAAACCTTTACCTAAGGTAAGTAAATGAAGGAGAAAATTTTAGGTATTTTATGATACAATAACTGATTTTCCTTCAAGGTTAATGCCTTTAATTACAGAGATGTATTCCCAAAAGATTCTACTCCCCCAGGGGAATTTATTGCTGTTATCATAGTTACTTTTTATTAAGTATAGAAGATCATTTGGACTTGAGAATGTGAACTTAAGGGTGGATCTGGGGAGAGGGAAGCTGGAGGGGGAAGCTGGGAAGAATGGAGAAAGTAGTGATCAACTGTGGTCGGGATAAACTGTATGGGAGAAGAATCTATTTTCAGTAAAAAAACAAAAAAAAAAACAAAAAAAAACTTTAAAAAAGAAACTAACAACAAAAAGGAGAATAAACAGTGTATTAAATATGTCTGTATTTCTGTAGTGTGGATACTGCAATGGAGGTGGAAAAACAGAACCACCAGTGGGAGTGCTGAAGTTTTCCTCATGTGCCTGACAGAGCTGTGAACAGGGACACCTTCCCTCACTGTTTAATAGAGAAAGACACCTTCCAGAGAAGTCCTGGTGACCTGTTTAGGATTTGATGAGTAAGAGTGAGAACATGTTGAGGGTCTTTAGAATCGGTCAGGTGTGTGAGTTAATAGACACGGTGGTGACCCCATACTGTCATAGTAACAACTGGTATGAAAATTCCAGGAACTGATAGTGAAGGTGACTCTAAGTTTAGCATAACATAATTAAGGGAATAAAGGGATATTTTAGGTGATTTTCTAGAGAGCACTGGTTTGATCAATACAGAACTTTACATGCAGATTGAAACTCAACTCCATCAAGTAAAAATAATAACATGAGTAAATAAATTCAAATAATACAGTAGTTACGTGATCATTATATCAAGGTTATAACAGGTGTGATAATAACTCTAAAAGTCTGGCTCTCTGGCGTCACTAGTGTTCATCCAGGTCAACAAACATTTCATTGTTTAAGTTAAAGAATAACAATGTCCACTTACAAAGGTAAGTGCTGCTCCTATTTTCTGATCCCATTTTTGATGATTTGGTGTCACATTTGTTCTTGCATACACTTCATGAATTTTTTTTTTTTTACAAAATGTGTTTTTTTATATAGTTACTATCTAGTTTTACATGTCATGGGATAGACAAATACAAGAATTTCTTTGATTGTTATTCTCGTGTTTTCTGCCTAGTTATGAACAAAATTCCTCCTAATGCTTCTTCACATTTTCAAAAGTACATTATGTTTGTAGGAAATGGAAGAATTTGTCCAGAGCTCAGGGGAACATGGTGTTGTGGTGTTTTCTCTGGGGTCAATGGTCAAAAATTTGACAGAAGAAAAGGCCAACCTCATTGCCTCAGCCCTTGCCCAGATTCCCCAGAAGGTCAGTAAAACCCCTGATCTAATTCCCCCTCAAAACAAAGAGAAAACAAACAAACAAGCAAACACCGAACTAACAACAAGAAAAACAACAAAATGAAATCAAGCAAAAAGTGGAAGTACAATATGAGCATAGAATAGATAGACATAGAATAGTGATAGAGAAAGAAAGAAAAAAGGGAAGAGGAAGAGAGGAAAGTAAAGAAGGCGGTAGAAAGTATGACGGGAAAAGAAAAAAAAATGATGCTAAAATCAAGATGACATCTTGTGTGACCAGATCACATGGAATTAGTAAATATACCTTGCATTTGTGTTTGATTTATTAATATAGCCCTATTTACACTCTAGTTTATTCCTAATGGTTTTTCAGTAATAAATAGCAAAGTGTAAAAGTTATGCTTATTAGACCCTTAACAGAAGCCTTTGGGAATAGCTGGTTGTAGGCAGCTCTCTGTAACTCAGTGTCTGCAAATGGTCATATCTGTAACCTCCTTCTGAAATACCACCTAAAGTATGTACACCATTTGTTCTGAAAACTCATTGCCTTCACACAGTCCCATTGTGTGTTTTTACCTGCAATCTCTCAGCTTTGTCTTCCACAGGTTTTGTGGCGATACAGAGGAAAGATACCAGCCACTTTAGGATCCAATACAAGGCTGTTTGAGTGGATTCCCCAGAACGATCTTCTTGGTAAGACTCTGGTAGAAAAATCTGTGTGATCAGAGAACCAGTTAAGCCATTGCTTAGCATCAAGACAGATGGAAACATCAGTAATTTTAAGTTTCTATATATCACTTCAAGTTTTCCTTCTGTGTTAGTACTGGGTATTGAATCTAGCAGAGTTTGCATGCAAAGCAAATCCTCTACCATTGAGCTTCAGACCAATCCTTCACCTCCAGCATACAAAAGGTAAAATTAAATCATACAGATCCATGGTTTCCTCGGGCACAAAAAAGACATCTAAAGAATCTCATCAGTCTTCAGTTCCCATCATATGTCACACTTCACTACCTCAGTAATTCCTTCCCAGACAATGAAGAAGAGTTTATATCCCCTCTTCTAGGAGTGTAATTCCCAGAGTAGCAATGTCTCCTATGTTTCAACACTTACAGAAAATACTGCCTTCACTGATGACTTGTAATCTTTATCCCTTCTGCCTCAGAAATTCTGTATAATAATTAGCCTGAAATCTTTACTCACTCCTTCTTTCGACCTCAAACTAGGACATCCCAAAACCAGAGCTTTTATCACTCATGGTGGAACAAATGGAATTTATGAGGCCATTTACCATGGAATTCCTATGGTGGGAGTTCCCATGTTTGCTGATCAGCCGGACAACATTGCTCACATGAAGGCTAAGGGAGCAGCTGTGGAGGTGAACATGAACACTATGACAAGTGCAGATTTGCTCCATGCTGTGAGAACAGTTATCAATGAGCCATCGTGAGTATTGGATCTTGTAAAGCCATGTCTGACATAGTTAGGCAGTAAATCACTCTAGAATGTTTGCAAAATTTCATACTTTTGAAATTGGTTTAATCTCAAGTAACCAGAGTCTAATGTAAACACTCATCATTTCATTTGCAATTAATGAAGTTATTTTTTAATGAATTGAAAATAAATTGGCTTTAAAGATTCAGTCAATGTATTTTCCAAACATATTTATTACCATATATTTTTATGTTCTTTCATTTTACATACTTACAAATAAGAACTTAAGCATTATAAACCATTCAGAAGAAATAAAATGGAAGTGATAATGTGCTCAACATTAATCATGTATAATTAACTATTAACATTGTATTGCCAAGCATTAATGTTCTTACTTCCAAGTATTTTATAATTGAATAAACATTATAAAATCTTAAATCAAAAAAAAATCTTAAATCAGAAACTGTATTAGGGGTTATGAATATCAGTAACTCTCAATATGAGCTTTCATTTTCTATAAATGTTGACCTTGCAATATATTCAGCTAACCCATTATCAAAATATTAATTAATTGCTGATAATTTGAATCATTTAATTGAACTCTAAAGTCAGAAAGTCTATGGCTCTTTTCATTCAACTGTACAGAATGTTCATTAGATATCATGCTAGATTTTAAAAACATTTATGCAAAATGTCCACAATCATCAGAAATTCATCTGAGCACTAAAATGCATGCAATTCGAAACAATTTCCAAATAAACTCCAAGCCTAATACAAATACTGATATTACCTGAAATCACAAGGGTATTTGTATATTTGCATTACAGTCTCTGATTTCATAAAAACTTTAAAAATTATAAGAGATTGTGTATAAACATTGAAATGATAGTGATTTTAATTATGTAGAGTATTTTAACAGACATACTTCATTGCTACATATGATGTAAATATGGCTATCAACTAGGCTGCCTTACATATATAATAAAATAGTTCTATTGGTATTCATAAAAATGTTTCAATCAAAAATTTTAACTTTAAAATCTGTATTAGAAATCTTGACCAAGTATTTGATTTAGAAATAAATAAAACATTTGCCTAATATCCATGGGAATTAACATGTAAAGTGTTGTTTTTCTTTTTTCATTATTATTATTATTAGTAGTAGTAATAGTATTTATTACAATTTATTTACTTTGTATACCAACTGTAGCACCCTCCCTCATCTCCTTCCAGTCCCACCCTCCCTCTCTCTTCCCACCCTCATATCTCCAACCTAGTCCACTGACAGGGGATGTCCTCCTCTCCTACTATTTGACCCTGGCCTATCAGGTCTCCTCAGGACTGTCTGGATCCTCTTTCTCTGAGGCTTGGTGAGGCCACCTTGCCAGGGGGAGGTGATCAAAGAGCAGGCAACTGAATTCATGACACAGACTACCCTTGTTCCCCTATACAAGGAACCCGCTTGGAGACTGAGCTACCTATGAACTACATCAGTGCAGGAGGTCTAAGTCCTCTCAATGCATGGTCCTTGGTTGATTCATCAGCCTCGCAGGGCCCCTGGGCACAGATATTTTGGCTCTGTTATCACCTTGTGGAGCTCCTGTCCTCTCCAGTTCTTTCTACCTCCCTCTTCTTCCATAAGATTCCCTGAAATCTCCCCAAAGTTTGTCTATGAGTTTCAGCATGTGCTTCAGTACTCTGCAGGGTAGACTCTTTCAGAGTCTCTCTCTGGTAGGCACCTGGCCTTTTCTTTATCTTCTTCCACTTCTGATGTCTATCCTGTTTGCTCTTCTGAATGAGGATTAAGCATCTTTCCTAGGGTCCTCCTTGTTGTTTAGCTTCTTTAGGAGTATAGATTTTAGTATGTTTATCCTATATTATATGGCTAATATTCATCTATGAGTGAGTATATACCATGTGTGTCTTTCTGTTTCTTGAATATCTCACTCAGGATGATATTTTTCTATTTCCATCCATTTGCTTGCAAACATCATGATTTTCTTGTTTTTAATTGCTGAGTAGTATTCCATGGACAGGGAGAGAGGGTGGGTGGGACTGGTAGGAGATGAGTGCGGGGGCTATAAACAGAATACAAAGTGAATAAATTGCAAATAATAATAATAATAATAACAAAAATAAAAAGAATTTTTAAAAAACTGTTAGGTTTGTAGCAAATGCTCTTGTGATAACAAATTGACTAAACATGTCTTACTACTTACAAACAACAACAAAAAACAAATGTTTGTCTGTGCACTTTTCAAGTTATAAAGAAAATGCCATGAGACTATCAAGAATCCACCACGACCAGCCAGTGAAGCCCCTGGACAGAGCTGTCTTCTGGATTGAGTTTGTCATGCGCCACAAAGGAGCCAAGCACCTTCGCGTGGCAGCGCATGACCTCAGCTGGTTTCAGTACCACTCTCTGGATGTGATTGGGTTCCTGCTGGCCTGTGTGGCATCTGCTATATTTTTGGTTGCAAAATGCTGTGTTTTTGTATTTCAAAAAATTGGTAAAAGAGGAAAAAAGAAAAAAAGAGACTAGAACAAGAAAAGTCCCTGGGTTTGGTAGTCCTAGTACTTAGAGGTACAGAGAGCTGTCAGCTACTAATCCTCATGACATTTTCAAATATCCCATTCCTGTCTTAGCCTGCATATAACTCTAGGACGCAACATAACCACACTTTCTTGAAAGAGCCTCATCTTTCTTTTGCTATTTCAGTGATATTTTTTATCTTTTTGGCACAGGGGCACTATTAATTTAACATTTTTTTTTCAGAATGTCATTTAAAATATAAAGAAAATGATAACCGATAGCATTACAAATCCTTGAGAAGGCACACAGGGTATATTAAATTTTATTTAAAGCCCACTTATGCAGATCCTCACAGACCACACAAAAGGAGCATTGACCACGGGAAGAGAAGATTCAGCATCTTCTTTCTAAATAAGCACCAGCTTTTGTGATTCTCTAATGTCACAGAGGATGAATTCAGAACTGTGGTGGCATGTTACAGCAGGAAAACCATGTAAAACTTGTTAGCACATTTAAATTATAATGGTGTATTTTCCTGCTTTTCCCTAAAACATGTATCTGTATATTCTCAGTGAATGGGTTTGGTACAATCTAAAGAAATGAAGAGGTGAACTGAGCTACCATTTTCTTCTCAGATAACAACTACCAACAGTATCTAAAAGGTTAGTTCTAGAAAAAGTGAAAATTAAGCAATATTGAAAAATTGTAGTAATTTCTTAAATTTTAACTTGGCTTTTTATGTTAATCCATTATACTTAAAATTGTATAGTTCATAATCCATAACCAATATTTATAATTAATTGTTTAATTTTCTGCTAAAATAAATACTAATATTGAGATCACTGTTATTTTCTAGTCTCTGTTTTCTATGAATTGAACTCATCATTTAGCTGTAACCATAAGAATATACTAGTTTATCAGATTTTCTGAGAATATGACAGGTGCCTGAATTAAGGAGCAAAACATTACTTGGCTTGTTGCACTGGAGGCCTGAAATGATTAAAATTGATGCTGGGAGGGAGTTACCAATAGATTTGCTTCAAAGGCATTAAGTAGCACAAAGTAGAAATTATCTAAGGGAGCATTGCCTCCAAAATATCCCAAAGGTAAGTACTGGGCTAACCAAGCTTATTAGGGACCAGCAAAACTCAGGATGCTAGGAGGCTAATGTTTGTTCATCATACTTAGTCTCATTAGGCTCATTGGGCTCAATTCTGATAACGATGGAGACAACCCAGACTAATAACCAGAAATTAGGTCCATTCTCATATCCAGGAACATGTCTCCACAGGGCAGCTCAAGTTGTCTGGACAGTGTCTTAACCACCATTAAGTCCTGGTCCATCATCAGGTCTCCTGATGATTTTCTCCTACCAGGAAAATCACAGTTCTGCCAGGTGGGCAGATGAATGTGGATAATAGCTATCAAAAGAAACAACCCTTTTTACTTCAGAAATAATTCACATAGTATCTTTAGCCTTTCAGTCCCCTGTCTCTGTTTAAATTGTTTAAACTGAAACCTGGGTCGGGAACCTGAAAGAAATTTGAGAATGACAGTGTTTATGAACTGCATAAAATAAGATATAAATGAATTAGTAAAAATCTTCTATTCATAGCTGGTTCCTCTTTGAGCAGACCCAGACCTGCACTACTATTAAAGTGATTTGCTCACTTTAATAATTTCTAAGTTGGAAGAGTGATTTTTCACTGGGAGTATACATTAATAATAATCCTAGGACAACCTAGCATTTAGAAAGCCTAGTTTTGATAATGCAGTGGTAAAAACGTCGATTGAAATATTATTGTAAAATGATAAGTTAAAACATAAAACTAGACACACTAAACTGCTTAGAAGAAAAAGTGGGGAATACCCTTGAACTCATTGGCACAGAAGACAACTTCCTGAACAGAACACCAACAGCACAGGCTCTAAGAGCAACAATCAATAAATGGGACCTCATGAAACTGAAAAGCTTCTGTAAAGGAAAGGATACTGTCCTCAGAACAAAATGACAGTCTTACAGATTGGGAAAAGATCTTCACCAACCCTATATATGACAGAGGGCTAATATCCATTATATATAAAGAACTAAAGAAGTTAAACAGCAAAAAATCAAGTAATCCAATTATAAAATGGAGTACTGAGCTAAACAGAATTCTCAACAGAGGAATATCGAATGGCAGAGAAACACTTAAAGAAATGCTCAACGTCATTAGTCATTAGGGAAACACAAATAGAACAACCTGAGATTTTACCTTATACCCATCAGAATGGCTAAGATCAAAATCTCAAGTGATAACACATGGTGGAGAGGTTGTGGATAAAGGGATACACTCCTCCCCTGCTGGTGGGAATGTAAATTTATACAACCACTCTGGAAATCAATCTGGTGCTTTCTCAGCCCATTAGGAACAGTGCTTCCTCAAGGCTATACCACTCCTAGGCATATATCCAAAAGATTCTCAAGTACACAATAAGGACATTTGCTCAACCATGTTTGTAATAGCCAGAAGATGGAAACAGCCCAGATGCCCCACAGTGGAGGAATGGATGCACAAATTGTGGTATACCTACACAATGGAATATTACTCAACAATAAAAAAACAAGGAAATCATGAAATTTGAAGGTAAATGGTGGGATCTGGAAAAGGTCATCCTGAGTGAGCTTTCCCAAGAGCAGAGGGATGCACATGGTATATACTCACTCATATAGATATATAATATAGCATAAACCTACTAAAATCTGTACACCTAAATATCTAATATCAGAGATCAGACCTCTACTCTTGCCTGATGCGTCTAAAACAAAAAGGGGGAACTGTAGAGAGCTGCGGAATGCTATGCCTTAAAGATGGAGCTGGTTTCCGCCTTCCACCTTCCCGATGGTGAGTGCTCTCTGTCACGAACAACTCCACATTTGGCTAAGGCCGAGGATCTGGCTTGCTTCCATGTATGTGGACCTATCTGCATTGCCCCCGTGGCACGCCTGGGTTGGCTACCCAGAGGCTATTTAAGCTGTGGGCTGGCTTTCCCCGGGGTCCGAGGAGGATTGTTCAATGTTCCTGAATAAACTGCATTGAAAAAAAAAAAAAGAAACTAATCAAGAGGGAGGGCTCTTGCTAAAATGCTCAATTCCTATCCAGAAAGGCAAAGAGGCTAGACATCAGAAGAAGGAGAAAAGAGGGAACAAGTCAGGAGCCTGACACAGAGGACCTCCGAAAAGCTCTGCCCTGCAGACTATCAATGTAGATGCTGAGACTTATGGGCAACCTTTGGGCAGAGTGCAGGGAATCTTATGTAGGAAGTGGGAAACAGTAAGATCTGGAGAGGACAGTAACTCCATAAGGAGAGCAACAGAACCAAAAAATCTGAGCACAGGGGTCTTTCCTGAGACTGATATTCCAACCAAGGACTATACATGGAAATAACCTAAGACCCCTGCACAAATGCAGCCCTTGGCAATTCAGTATCCAAGTAGGTTCCATTGTAATAGGAACAGGGACTGTCTCTGACATGAACTGATTGGCCTGCTCTTTAATTACCTCCCCCTGAGGGGGAAGCAGCATTACCAGGCCACAGAAGAGGACAAGGCAGCCACTCCTGATGAGACCTAATTGACTAGGATCAGAAGGAAAAGAAGTCCTCCCCTATCAGTGGGCTTGGGGAGGGGCATGCATGCAGAGGGTGGAGGAAGGGAGGGATTAGGATGGGAGGAGGTAGGGAACCACGGGGGGGATACAAAGTGAATAAAGTGCAATTAATAAAGAAAAATAAAATAAAATAAAAATCAAAAAAGAAAAAACATTAAAGATTGCATTTTCTTAATTAGTAAAAGCAACAACATCTGTAAATTTTCATTTTAGAATTTGATATATAATTACGTAGATGCCATCCATTGTCTCAATGAAAGATTTTGAAATTCTTTACTACATCGCACTTTGTAGACTAGCATGGTCTAGGACTTGCTTTGCAGGCAGAAGTTATTACACTGGATTACTCAATGGAGCTCAAATAAACTGACAGCAGCTATCCCACGTTTAAATGGCCGAGAACCATTTAAATCCCATAGAGGTCTGATATCTCTGCAGACCCAGTCTTGCACTGAAGGCTCAGAGGGTTCATGGAAATCATTGATCCTCAGTCTAGATTGATAGTCCTGAAAGCTGGCTCTAAAATCAGCAAAGTCATTATCATTAACAGAATAAACTGACTCAGCAATAAAAGGGAAAGCCACAAAAGCAAAACATGAAGAATCTTCCTTCTTCTGCACCCTTGTTTATCTGGCTTGCTACCAGAACTGTATTGCCTACATAGGCAGGGAGGATTCCTATATCAATTAAGAAAATCAAGACTCCCCTGATCCTGAGATGTGCTCATAGGCCACCCTAAAGTAGAGGATTCTCAATCAAGTCTCACTGCTCAAGTAATCATGAGTTCTGACAAACTGACATTTAAATCCATACATAATAGCTAGATCTACAGGCATGTATCACCAGAAGAGGAAAATATAAAAGTGGCTTACGTCTTTCAGTAAGATGTTTGAAGAAGACCCCACCTAAAAATAACTACATAATATTATTGCATATATAGAGAATTAAAGATGGACATTAATCGCTATAATATTGTAAACACTGAAAACATTTTATAAGTGTTAAAGATTTTCTGAAAAAGTGATTCATATTGACATATTTTTATTTGAAAAGGGCTTTTAGTGCTGGTCACATGATAATTATCCCTACCTTTAAATATTTTCTTTTCAGTTGAAATCAAACTGTGGTTAAACACACATTGAGAAGGAGTGGACTAACCAACCCAGCAGTGTGAGAAACTGGGGTTGAACACCACTGAACCTTAACATATATGTATGGAGATAGGTATAAAATGTGCCTATTCTCAACCTGTTTTAAAAACTGGGTGTGGGAGGTGAGCTGAGCAAGGGACCCAAGCTCCATTGTCCCCCATCCTGAGTAGGCCTGTATGTCATGGGACCAGCTTTCAGCTTAGAGATCTTTCTTCTCCCCATCTGCCTGGACTATCTACCTCACAGATACAGAGCTCAGGGGAGGTGAGATAGACACTAGACACCAAGCCCAAATGTCCCCCATTCTGAGGGGGACTGTGTGGCACCAGACCAACTTTCTGTCTGCTTCCCAACTGCCTGGTCCACCTGGCTCCCAGACACATACACCAGTGGAGACTAGCTGGGCACGGGACCCAAGCCCCACTGTTCTTCATCTCCAGGAGCCCTGGTGGCACTGGACTAGCTTTTTGCTTCAAGATCTTTCTGCTTGCTCTGCATCTGCCTAGCCCAACTGGAACACAGATAGTGAACCCAGCAAAGGGGCCACACTGCTGGTGACCACCAGAGTCAGCCAGATGGCTAGAGGCCAGCATAAGAGCACAAGCAACAAAATTCAGCACCATATGGCAAGACCAGAAAACGGTCCTACTGCAGCAAGCCCTGGTGATACTATCACACCCAAAATACAAGAAAAAAGATTTTAAAGCTGAGGTTATGGAAATGATAGAGTCATTAAAGGCGAGAGGTAAAGCTCTTAAAGTAGCACAGTAAAATACAATAAAATACAATAAACAGATGACAGAACTGAATAAATATCTCAAATGAAGAAATTAAAGACATACAGGAAACCATAATTAAACAGAAGAAGGAAATAAATAAAACTCTCCAAGACCTAAAATTAAAATGAGAAGCAATAAAGAAAACACAATCTATGGCAATCCTGGAAATGGAAAACCTAGGGAAAGGGACAGGAGCTACAGACCCGAGCATCAACAACAGAATACAAGAGATGGAAGACAGAATCTCAAAGGTAGAGGATACGATTGAAGAAATTGATGCACCAGTCAAAGAAAATTTTAAAACTAAAATATCCCTTGCATAGAACATCCAAGAAATTTGGAACACTATGAAAAGACCAAAGCTAAGAATAATAGAAATAGAAGAAGGAAAAGAGTCCCAGTTCCAAGGCCAAGAAAATATTTCCAACAAAATCAAAGAAAACTTCCCCAACATAAAGAAAAAGAGGCCTATAAACATACAAGAAGCTTACAGAACACCAAATAGATTAAACCAGAAAAGAAAATTACCCTACCACATAATAATCAAAACATTAAATGTACAGAACAGAAAGAGAATATTAAAAATTGTAAGGAAAAAGAGACCAAGTCACATATAAAGGCAAACATATCAGAATTATACCTGATTTCTCCTCAGAAACTCCAAGAGCCAGAAGGACCTGGACAGATATCTTGCAGATACAAGGGACCACAGTTGTCAGCCCTGACTACTATACCCAGCAAAACTGTTAATTACCGCAGAGGAAGAAAACAAGATATTCCATGACAAAAACAAATTTAAACAGTACCTGTCCTCAAATCCAGACCTACATAAGACACTAGAACAAAAACTACAATCCAAGGGAGCAAACTACACTCAGAAAAACAGGTAATAAATAACCCTGCATCAGCAGAAACAAAAGAAGGGGAAACACACACACACACACACACACACACACTCTCTCTCTTTACCACCACCAACAGCAAAATGGTCATTAGTATCTCTCAACATCAATGGCATCAACTCCCCAATAAAAAGACACAGGTTAACATAATGGATATGAAAAGAGTGCCTATCTTTCTGTTGCATATAAAAAACACACCTCAGCAATAATGATAGACAGTACCTCAGAGTAAAGGGCTGCGAAAGGGTTTTCCAAGCAAACAGACTCAAGAAACAAGCTGGAGTATCCATTCTAGTATCTAATAAAATAGACTTTCAAACAAAATTAATCAAAAGAGAGAAAGGACACTTCATACTCATCAGAGGAAAAAAACCACCAAGATGATGTCTCAATTCTAAACATCTATGCCCCAAATGCACACTCATTTATAAAAGAAATGTTACTAAAGCTTAAAGCACACATTGAGCCCTACACATTAATAGTAGGAGAATTCAACATCCCATTCTCTCCAATGGATAGATTATCAAGATAAAAATTAAATGGTAAAATAAAGAAACAAATAAGGGGGGGGCCAAGATGGCGGCGCTGGGAGAACACTGTGGTTGAGAAGCGGGACAACACACTCCATGCAGCGACCAAGAGGCTGAACTCTGGGCCCTAAAACAACAGCTGTCATGTTTGCCAGGTGAGGGGAGGCTCCCACGGCGTGGGAATCGGTCGGGTCCACTCTCGGCTGCCCAGCCAGAACCTGGAAGAGAACCCAGCTAACGCAGGCTTTGGGTCTCCGGGCTGGTGCCGCAAGTGTGCGTGTCCCGATCACTTTCCCAGGCTGATTGGTGGGCATAAGGGTGCCAGAGACTGGGAGTCCCAGTCAAAAAAAAAAAAAAAAAAAAAAAAAAACACGGGGAAGCAAAGTTGCGAGACTGATCACGGGTCACCCAGTCTTTCCCTGGAAGGTCTCGCTAACCTCAGGTACCTGCTGCCATATCAACTGAGCTCCTGCCATGCAGAGAGCTGCACGCCCAGATCAAAATCCCTACTCCCTCTTGGGAGGAGGCAGGAGGCAGCCAGCAGAATCTGCCACAGACCACATTGCTTGTACCCCACCCCGAGATCAGGGCTGAGAAAACCCAATCCTTTTGGGCATTCCCCCAAATGCCGCCATAACCCTGCCTCTGCAGAGCAGAAGGATAAAGAGGCACACAGTGGCTTAACAGTGCCTGAACTCCAGTGCTGCCGGCTGCTCCCAGCAAATAAACTTCAGCTAGGGATCTGGGACTGTGGTCATTCTACACGTCCTGAGATTCTCCTGGGTCCAGCACAATAAGGTCTAGCAGAAAGTTCTATCAGCGGTGCTCCCCCCCCCCCCAAACCCTGGCAGAGAAACCCCAGCGCAGGATCAGACTGAGAAGCCCCAACCCCTTCTGGCACTCCCCTGAGAACACCTCCATAAGCTTGCCCTAGCGGAGGGGAAGGTCAGAGGGGAAGGACAGAGAGGCAGCCTGCCAAGGACACAGCACCCTCTCTCCAGCTCACCCAGCAGCCCCTAGCAGAGAAACCCAAGCTCTGGATCTGAGGATACTCAACCCTACCTGGTACTCTCTCAGGATCAGCAAATATTGGTTCTACCGCCAGGCTGCTTCTGGCAGAGAGATCCGGGCCCTGAATCTGGGATTGAGATCACTCAACCTAACCCTTTTCCGTACCACCTCGGGATCAGTCAACATAACCCCTTCAGGCAGAGGGAAAGGACAGAGAGGCAGCACACAGGAAAGGTGGACACCGAGTCCTTGCAGCCACAGTGTCACAAAGCTGACTGTTAGCCTACCCGTGCACTCTCCGCAACAGGACCAAATCAGAGAGTAGTGAGCAAGGGGAACTGCTGTGCATTCCAACTGGTCCTGTAAGAGAGTGAGTGAGCCTTCTAGGGAGAGTTTGCCCAGACCCAGGGCCTCTCCACAGAAGCAACCAGATGAGATCCCTGCCACCCACACCCCTAGTGTGGGCATCATAGGGATTCTTGGGATAGCGACCCCAACATTGAAGCCTCTGCCTTGCGGGTCCACCAGTGTAATCCAGGCAAACAATCCCTGGATCTCAGGCAGAACTGCGTAATAGTGGCCTGCAGGCCATTGCAATTGTCAGATAATCCGCCACACATGCACACTGCGCCTTCTAAAAGCACACGCGAATAGCGCCAGTGTCACATTCCTTACTTAGGCAAAACTGAAACCACAGTGCACACTCCGAAACCAGTGAACCTCTCTCATCTTCCTGAAAAAACAGTCCAGAAAACAGAAAGAGAGGATCATAGCCCGAACTACAATCTCGAGGAAAAACAGTGAGGATTATAAATAACCAGATGGCTAGAGGCAGATGTAAGAATACTCCCAACAAAAATCAGGGCATAATGACCTCACCAGCAGCCCCACAAAACAATGGTCACTTCAATTCATTAGATATACAAGAAAACGACCTCAAAACTATGTTTCTCCAGCTATTAGAGGCACATAAAGATGAAATGAACAAGGCACTCAGAGAAATAACCAAAGAAATTGAGACGAACCAAGAGGAAACAAAAAGAGCTCTCAGAGAAATGACCACAAAAATTGAGGCAAACAAAGAAGAAATGCACAAAGCTCTCAAAGAAATGTCCACACAAATCAAGGCAAATAAAGAAGAAATAAACAAAGCTTTCATAGAAATACAGGCAATTTTGCCCAAAGAAGTAGAAGCACAATTAGTGATACATAGAGAGGAAATGGACAAAAAAAATAGAAGCTCTCATTGAAAAGCAGGACTCCACATTCAAACAGATGAAGGAAATGGTGCAAGACATGAAAACAGAATTAGAATCAATAAGGAAAATACAAATAGAGAAAAACCAGGAGCTGGAGAACATAGAGAAAAGATCAGGAACTACAAAGGTAAGCATCACCAACAGAATACAAGAGGTGGAAGAAAGAATCTCAGGAGCCGAAGATACACTTGTGGAAATTGACACGTCTCTCAAAGAAAAAATAAAATCAGAAAAGTTCCAAACACAAAACATCCAAGAAATCAAGGACACCATGAAAACACAAAACCTAAGAATAATAGGAGTAGAAGAAAAAGAAGACATCAGGCTCAAAGGTCTGGAAAATATTTTCAAGAAAATTATAGAAGAAAACTTTCCCAACTTAAAGAAGGAGATGTCCATAAACATACAAGAGGCCTACAGAACACCAAGTAGACTAGACCAGAAAACAAATTCTTCATGTCACATCATAGTCAAAACACTGAACCTACAGAACAAAGAAAAAATTCTAAAAGCAGCAAGGGAAAAAGGCCAAGTAACATATGAAGGTAGACCTATCAGAATCACACCAGATTTCTCAAGAGAAACTATGAAAGCCAGAAGGGCCTGGACAGAAATCATACAGTCCTTAAGGGACCACAGATTCCAACCCAGACTACTATACCCAGGAAAACATTCAATCAACATAGATGGAGAATTCAAAATATTCCAAGACAAAACCAAATTTAAACAATATCTTCATAGTAACCCAGCTTTACAGAAGTTACTAGAAGGGAAACTCCAAACCAAAGAAAACAACTACATCTAAGGAAACAGAGGAAATAGATAACTACAGACACACACAAAACAAAACAACAACAACAACAAAACAAAACAAAAGAATACAAGCAATGAAACTCAGTGACACCACCAACCCCACATCTAAAGTAAGTAACAAATGTTGGTCACTAGTATCTATCAACATCAACGGACTCAACTCTCCAATAAAAAGACACAGACTAACAGAATGGTTGTACAAACAGGATCCAACATTCTGATGCATCCAAGAAACACACCTATGCAACAAAGATAAACACTACCTCAGAGTAAAGGGATGGAAAAATGTTTTTCAAGCAAATGGTTCCAGAAAACAAGCTGGAGTAGCCATCCTAATATCTAATAAAATAGACTTTCAACCCAAGTTAAAAAAAAAAGATAAGGAGGGCCACTATATTCTCATCAAAGGAAAAGTACACCAAGAGGACATCACAATTTTGAATATCTGTGCCCCAAATACAAGAGCACCTACATTAGTAAATGAAACAATATTAAAGCTTAAATCACACATTGATCCTAATACCCTGATAGTGGGAGACTTCAACACTCCACTCTCACCAAGGGACAGATCAACTAGACAGAAAACAAATAGGGAAATAAAAACACTTACAGAGACCCTAAATCAAATGGACCTAATAGACGTCTACAGATCTTTCCACCCAAACCCAAAAGAGTATACCTTCTTTTCAGCACCACATGGAACTTTCTCCAAAATAGACCATATAGTTGGTCACAAAGCAAGCCTCAACAGATACAAAAAGATTGAAATAATCCTTTGTATTCTCTCTGACCACCATGGACTAAAGCTGGACCTCAACAACAACAGAAATAACAAAAAGCCGACACACACATGGAAACTGAACAACTTGTTACTCAATGACAGCTGGGTTAAGGAAGAAATAAAGAAAGAAATTAAAGACTTGCTAGAATTCAATGAAAATGAAGTCACAAAATACCCAAATTTATGGGACACATTGAAAGCAGTGCTTGGGGAAAATTTATAACACTAAGTGCCTGCAAGAAGAAATTCATAACATCACATACAAACAACTTAATGGCCCAACTGAAAACCCTATAAAAAAAAAAAAAGAAGCAGATACACCCAAGAGGAGCAGAAGGCTGGAAATAATCAAACTCAGGGCTGAAATCAATCAATTGGAAACAAATAAAATTATTCAAAGAATCAATGAAACAAAAATCTGGTTCTTTGAGAAAATCAACAAGATAGACAAACCCTTAGCCAAACTAACTAAAAAGAAGAGAGAATCTATCCAAATCAGCAAAATCAGAAATGAAAAGGGGGACATAACTACAGACATTGAGGAAATTCAAACAATCATTAGGTCACACTACAAAAGCCTATACGCCACAAAATTTGAAAATTCAAATGAAATGGATAATTTTCTAGATAGATTCCATCTACCAACATTAAATCAAGATCAGATAGAAAGACTGAATAGCCCTATATCCCCCAAGGAAATTGAAGCAGTCATTAACAGCCTCCCCTCCAAAAAAAGCCCTGGGCCTGATGGTTTCAGCGCAGAATTCTACCAGACCTTCAAAGAAGTGCTGATACCAATTCTCCTCAAACTATTCCACAAAATAGAAACAGAAGGAACATTACCAAACTCATTCTATGAAGCGACAGTTACCTTGATACTCAAACCACACAAAGACCCAACAAAAAAAGAGAACTTCAGACCTATCTCTCTTATGAATATTGATGCAAAAATACTCAATAAAATACTTGCAAACTGAATCCAAGAACATATCAAAGATATCATCCACCACGACCAAGTAGGCTTCATCCCAGGCATGCAAGGGTGGTTCAACATACGGAAATCCATCAATGTAATCCACCACATAAACAAACTGAAGGAGAAAAACCACATGATTATCTCCTTGGACGCCGAAAAAGCATTTGACAAAGTCCAACACCCATTCATGTTTAAAGTATTGGAGAGATCAGGGATACAAGGCACATACTTAAACATAGTAAAGGCAATATACAGCAAGCCTACAGCCAACATCAAACTCAATGGAGAGAAACTTAAATCAATCCCACTGAAATCAGGGACAAGACAAGGCTGCCCACACTCTCCATATCTCTTCAACATAGTACTTGAAGTCTTAGCCAGAGCAATAAGACAACTAAAGGAGATCAAGGGGATAAAAATCAGAAGATGTCAAAGTGTCACTATTCGCAGATGATATGATAGTATATATGAGCGACCCCAAAAATTCAACCAGAGAACTCCTTCAGCTAATAAACACCTTCAGCAAAGTGGCTGGATACAAAATCAACTCAAAAAAATCAGAAGCCCTCCTGTATACCAAAGACAAAAGGGCTGAGAAAGAAATTAGGGAAACAACACCCTTCACAATAGCCACTAATAACATAAAGTACCTTGGGGTGACACTAACCAAGCAAGTGAAAGACCTGTTTGAGAAAAACTTCAAGTCTCTGAAGAAAGAAATTGAAGAAGATATCAGAAGATGGAAAGCTCTCCCGTGCTCATGGATTGGTAGGATTAACATTGTGAAAATGGCCATCCTGCCAAAAGCAATCTACAGATTCAATGCAATTCCCATCAAAATACCAACTCAATTCTTTTCAGACCTTGAAAAAAAGATTCTCAGCTTCATATGGAGAAACAAAAAACCCAGAATCTCCAAAACAATCCTGTACAACAACAGATCATCTGGAGGTATCTCCATCCCCCATATCAAGTTGTACTACAGAGCAATAGTAATAAAAATTACATGGTATTGGCATAAAAACAGAAAGGAGGATCAAAGGAACCACATAGAAGACCCATAAATAAACCCAAACAACTATGAATACTTGATTTTTGACAAAGAAGCCAAAACCATTCAATGGAAAAAAGACAACATCTTCAACAAATGGTGCTGGTCCAACTGGATGTCCACATGCAGAAAAATGAAAATAGATCTATATCTATCATCCTGCACAAAACTTAAGTCCAAGTGGATCAAAGACCTCAGCATAAAACCAGATACTCTAAATCTATTAGAAGAAAAAGTGGGGAACAGCCTAGAACTCATTGGCACAGGAGACAACTTCCTGAACAGAACACCAACAGCACAGGCTCTAAGAGCAACAATCAATAAATGGGACCTCATGAAACTGAAAAGCTGCTGTAAAGCAAAGGAAACTGTCATCAAAACAAAACGACTGCCTACAGATTGGGAAAGAATCTTCACTAACCCTTTATCTGACAGAGGACTAATATCCAGTATATATAAAGAACTAAAGAAGCTGAAAAGCAGCAAACCAAGTAATCCAATTAAAAAATGGGGAAGAGAGCTAAACAGAGAATTCTCGACAGAGGAATATCGAATGGCAGAGAAACACATAAAGAAATGCTCAACCTCATTAGCTATCAGGTAAATGCAAATCAAAACGACCCTGAGATATCACCTTTCACCCATCAGAATGGCCAAAATGAAAAACTCAAATGACAACACATGCTGGAGAGGTTTTGGAGAAAGGGGAACACTCCTCAAATGCTGGTTGGAATGTAAACTGGTACAACCACTCTGGAAATCTATCTGGCGCTTTCTAAGACAATTAGGAATAGTGCTCCCTCAAGACCCAGGTATACCACTGCTAGGTATATACCCAAAGTTTGCTCAAGTACACAAAAGGGATACTTGCTCAACCATCTTTATAGCAGCTTTATTTGTAATAGCTAGAACCTGGAAACAACCCAGATGTCCATCAAAGGAGGAATGTGTACAGAAATTGTGGTATTTTTACACAATGGAATACTACTCAGCAATCAAAAAGGAGGAAATCATGAAATTTGCAGGCAAATGGTGGGATCTAGAAAAGATCATTCTGAGTGAAATATCCCAGGAGGAGAAAGACAAACACGTCATATACTCACTTATATAGACCTATAAGATATGATAAACATAATGAAATCTATACACCTAAAAAAGATAATCAATTGAGCGGACATGGGGTAAGATGATCAATCCTCATTTAGAAAGACAGATGGGATGAGCATTGAACGTAAGACAGGAGTCTATTGAGCGCATCTGAAAGACTCTAACTAGCGGTGTTTTCAAAGCAAAGACTCATGACCAAACCTTTGGCAGAGTACAGGGAATCATAAGACAGAAGGGGAGTTAGTCTGATGGGGAAAGGATAGGAGCTCCACAAAGACCAAATATATCTGGGCACAGGGTCTTTTCTGAGACTGACATTCAACCAAGGACCATGTATGGATATAACCTAGAACCTCTGCTCAGATGTAGCCTGTGGTAGCTCAGTAACTAATTGGTTTCCCAAAGTGAGGGGAACAAGGACTATTTCTAACAGGAACTCAATGACTGGCTCTTTGGCCTCCCCACCCCCCAAGGGAGGAGCAGTCCTGTTAGGCCACAGAGGAGGGATTTGCAGCCAGTTCTGAAGATACCTGATAAAACAGGATCAGATGAATGGGGAGGAGGTTCCCCCTATCAGTGGACTTGGAAAGGGGCATGGTGGAGATGAGGGAGGGAGGGAGGGAGGGACTGGGAGGGAATGAGGGAACAGGACACGGCTGGGATACAGAGTTAATAAAATGTAACTGATAAAAATAATAAAATTAAAAAAAAAAGATTCTCATCAATCCTCAGAATCTCGTCAGATGTCATCTGGTACACAGTGACACCTTCTCAGTGAAAAGGGGATTAATTCTAGGGAAGAAATGTCCCATGTTCCCAACCTTTGGAGGAAGTTACCTGCTTCAGAGACTCACACTACACATTTCTTTTTTTTCGAATGGGATAGATTAAAATCCACAGCAACTTGTCACTCTGTCCCTCAAACAGGACATCCTAAAACCAAAGCTTTCATCACTCATGGTGAAAGAAATGGGATCTACAAAGCCATTTGCCATGGGATCCCTATGGTGGGAATTCCCATGTTCGCTGATCAGCCCGACAACATTGCTCACATGAAGGCCAAGGGAGCAGCCTTGAAAATGAACATCAACACAATGACAAGCTCAGATTTACTCAGTGCCTTGAGAGCCGTCATTAATGAGCCTCCGTGAGTATTACAGTTTATGGAGCTCTGCCAGTCATTGGTTAGCCTTGCCATCATTCTAAAAATTTCATTTTCCAATGTTTCATATCTTATACATCTTATACTTGCCTTATGTGCAAACAGGAAAACATAAAAGACAGGCAAAAAAGATTTTTTTCTCTCATTTTCTCTCTGCTGAAGTGAGTTCCTGAAACTTGGAAAAAGATTTGCTTTGACGATTATATAATCAATAAGTTTGTAAAATATAGTGTGAATGTATAAATTTACTCATAGCTTTCATTTAAGAAATAAATATATAAGCACTTAGATGCAATCTTTAAATGCAAGATGGAACTGATAATATGCTCAAAATGTTTTTAAGAAATAAAAACATAGTGTTATTAAACATTACTCTTATGTAACAGTTATTTCTGAGTAAGGATGTTATAATATTTAAGCTAGTCCAGAAATATATTTGAGGAGACAACCTTAGGGTGAGGAATGCCAATATATGCAATCAAGCAGTATATGGAATACGGGTATTATATTTTATCTCCTCCCTCTCATATTTATATGTGGAATATATTAACATATATATTACATTAAAGTAATTTAAAGTTAAACACTAAGCCAAAAAGTACTGTTAAGATTGCCTGAGAACACAGGGCACAGTGTTTTCATTCCATTCTCTGACTCTGTAAAACAACGAAGACTTTGACAGGGAGCTGGGAAAGCCCTTGCTGTGAGAGTGTGTGGGCCTGAGTTCAGATCCCCAGTGTGGTAGATTTTGCCTGTAATCCCTGGGCTTCTAGAGCAAAATGAGAGGTAGAGACAGGAGAACCCCGAGAAGCAGCCCAGCTAGGGTAGTGTGCTCAGTAGTGAACAACAAACCCTTCTTAGGAGGACCAACACCTAGCAATGGTCCTCTGACCTCTCCATGTTCAGGTGTCACTCAGCCCTCCTGGGCACTGACACACGCAAAGATAGAGTCAAAAGAGGGTGCATTCTAGCTGTTCATATAAATGGTAGTGATGTTAATTATTCAAAATGTTTTTAATTAATTTTTTTATATTAATTACAGTTTATTTACTTTGTATTCCAGCTTTAGTCCCCTTCTTCTTTCCCTCCCAATACCACCCTTCCTCTCTCATCTCTTCCCTGCCCCTCTCTAAGTCCACTGATAGGAGAGGTCCTCCTCCCCTTCCATCTGACCCTAGCTTATCAGGTCTCACCAGGACTGGCTGCAATGTTCTCCTCTGTGGCCTAGCAAAGCTGTTCCTCCCTCGGGGTGGGGTGGAGGTATAGGAGAGAGCCACTGAGTTCATGTCAGAGACAGCCCCTGTTCCCCTGACTGGGGTTCCCACTTGGATACTGAGCTGCCACAGACCACTGAGCATCTGAGCAGGGGTTCTAGGGTATATGGTCCTTGGTTGGAGAATCAGTCTCAGAAAAGACCCCGGTGCCCAAATATATTTGGTCCTTGTGGAGCTCCTGAAAAGAAGGAAATCATGAAATTTGTAGGCAAATGGTGGGATCTAGAAAAGACCCTCCAGAGTGAGGTATCCCAGAAGCAGAAAGACACACATGATATATACTCACTTATAAGTAGATACCAGACCTAAAGATAGGATAAACATACTAAAATCTGTACACCTAAAGAAGCTAAAGAAGAAGGAGGACGCAGGGTAAGATGATCAATCCTCACTTAGAAAGATATTCAGAGTGTTTTAAGAGTTTTATGCTTGAACATTTAGTGACTAAAATGTGAAATAAATTAGTACACATGGCCCTTTCTTTTTATGCTTTGCTTATAAAATCAGGAACTTGTAAAATTTAGATTCACAACGTTTTCTACCAAATATAAGTAAATTTGAAATTTAATCTCCAAGTGTAAGCAGGGAATTTTGTTGAACAAAATGAATTTGCAATATTGATGTTTTATCAGCTTAAAATTCAGCTGGATGACTCTGAGGAACTGTCTTTGACTCTATGCATAGTTCAGGGAAATAGTATAAGGTTTTTGTTTTGTTTTTCTTTGCATTGTTTGTTCTGTTTTGTTTTTCTTTTTAAATTTAATTTTATTTATATATTTAATTTATTACAATTTATTCACTTTCTATCCCTGCTGCTTCCCCCTCCCTTGTCTCCTCCCAGTCCCACCCAATGGATCTCCCTCTTCTCCTCCAATGCCCTTTCCCTGGTCTCCTGATAGGGAAGGACCTCCTCCCCTTCTGTCTGACCCTAACCTATCAGGTCTCATCAGGACTGGTTGCATTGTCTTACTCTGTGGCCTGGCAAGGCTGCACCCAATAGGGGGAGGTGATAAAAGAGCTAGCCACTAAGTTCATGACAGAGACAGCCCCTGCTCCCCTTACTAGGAACCCACTTGGAAACTGAGCAATTAATGGGCTTCTACAATGAGCCAAGAAGAATTCATACCCATGCTCTCTGCTGCTCGTAGGGGTCTACTGCATTCCATGGGCCTGATGAGCACATTGCCTCTTTCCCAATCCCAGTGAAATCCAGCAGCATGGAAACATCTATTCATAAACCACATCCCTTCCCTTATTACCACCACTGAGATTAACCCAGCAGAATCAACATGAGACAGAATCATCATTCTGACTTTGTTTCTGGAAACTAAAAGAGACAACACATTTTGCCATTTAAATATATAGATCGCTGCAATGGGCTGTTTCAGAAATGCTTAAAACTTAACTCTTGCATATTTTCATGGCAAATGGACTGAAGCATTTGATTTTAGGGTACTGTTTATTTTCTGCACAGCATCAAAGCCCTTGTACTTGCTTATGCCATCCTTAAATGAAAGCAGTTGGTTTTTGTATGTTTGTTTTTTTGTATTCAGTCACACATTACTGAGATGTTTTTTTTTTAATCACAAGAGTATAAATGTGGATGATGAAGGGGTCTCTGAAAATGGCAGATAGGGATGCAAACCCTGAGAAGAAATAAAATTGGAAACCTGGTGCTTATTGTCTTCATCTACCTGGATCAGACTTCAGGGAGTCTAATGCCGGGGGTTCATTGTCAGCATATTTAAAATACAGCACAATTTGGAGAAAAGTTGACAGGCAACAATTGATCAAATCAGGTACAACAATCCTTACAGTGCAACCACACAGAATTACAAAGTACGGGTGACCATGAGAGCGAGGCTTTAAAACTAAAAGGCCTAGAATCTAGTGCGTTCTCTGACCAATAGCATCGATGTCAGCAGGCCAAAATGTACATGAGACATCTCCCCTAATGTTGGGTAGAAGTCTAGGGAGAGAAGAATCTGGAAAAAACATTCTGGGGAATGAAGGTGAGGTCTGCCACACAGAGAGCAAACTGGCAACAGGTTGTTAGCAACCATCGCTTTCAGCTTTCTAGACGGAATGCAAGTCAATCACACACATCCCTGTGTGATTAACATTCCATGTTCTCTTAGTGTTTCTCTCTGAGAGTAAGGACCTGTGGGGCCCCAATGCATAAAGGTGTGAAGGATCTCAGAACTCTAAAATGACTGACTTATGCTGACTGCCTGTTCTCTGTATCAACAACATGGACTATCTAGATGCTAGTAGTCATACATACATGAGAGTTCCCCTATCTTTATCTTGAAATAGTCATGGGCACTATAATTCCTTGATACCACAATTCTTTCAATAAGATGAGACTATAGATCTTATACTCAGTCCTACATTTTCTATTATGTCTGCATTTGACCGCATTGTCTTAAGAAGAGATTACTTCTACATCTTTTTCTTTAAATTCATGAAAACCTCTAAAACCAACAAAGTCTAAGAAAGAATTAAGCATTTTTTCACCTTATATATGAATTATGGTTTGCATAATACATAGGTGTTTCACGAACAATCAATAAAATAGTTTTTGTGTGTTTATCTTTCAGTTATAAAGAAAATGCCATGAGATTATCAAGAATCCACCACGACAAGCCAGTGAAGCCCCTGGACAGAGCTGTCTTCTGGATTGAGTATGTCATGCGCCACAAAGGAGCCAAGCACCTTTGTGTGGCAGCACATGACCTCAGCTGGGTCCAGCACCACTCTCTGGATGTGATTGGATTCTTGCTGGCCTGTGTTGTAACTCTGACATTCATCATCACTAAATGTCGTTTGTTTACTTATCAAAAATGTTGTGTGACATAAAAGAAGAAAAAGTGAACAGAAAAAAAGAAAACTAGGTTATTCAAGGTTTGAGGAAATCCTGAGTGACCATTACATTAATTTTAACCAAAAGAAGTTTGCAGTCAGTTGCATTAATCCTATTTTCAAATAGCCTGTTCTTCTCTTTCAGACTAGAAATAAATATAAACATTTAACATGATGATTAACTACTGAGTGTCTCATTCTTCTCTTTTATCTTGCAGGCAGTCTTATTCTCTTCTTACTGTTCTCAGTCATAGGAAGTGCTAATTATAAATATATTCTATAGAAATAAAGTGATGAATAACAGTACGTTAGACCCTGGGAAGGTACACACTATAGATGTAATTGATGTAGAGCAGGCACTCATAAGAGTCAATGTCACAGGCCTATCAGAGTATCTAAGCACGACCACAGGAATTTGGTGTGTTATGAAAAGATGCTTTTCTAATAAAAATGAACCTTTCTATTTCTCCAGTATTAGAGCATACATTCTTTTTTATTTAAAATAATATTTTATGCAGTATAGTTTGACCATGTTTTCTATTTTCCTTTATTCCTCCTAGGTCCTCCCAATCTCACTGCTCATCCAAATTCATTTTCTTTGTCTCTCAGAACTACAAAAAAGGTTAAACGACAAACAACTAAAATCAAAAGATATAAAGGAAGAAGCAAAGAAAGATCAGTGAGGCAAAACCAAAAAGTACACCAAAACAGAAAACAGAATGTGGACTTTGTTTTCTCTTGGTTAAGTATACCTTGGCATGGGGTATAGTTGATATGCCCAGTGAACACTGTTGGAGAAACTGGGTTTTCACTTTCCCTGAAGGTGTCAGTCACAAACAGCTCTTCTGTTAAGGTGGAATTTTGTTCCTAATTTCCATTGGTGTCAGGAATTTGTCTGGTCTGAACCTGTACAGGTCTCACAAATACTATCACACTCTCTGGGAGTTCATATCAGTCTCCTGTTGTGTCTGTCTCTTTGGAGTCAGCCATCCTCTGGCTCCTACAATCTTTGCTCCTCCTTTTCCATATTGATCCTTGCGCGTTATAGAGGTGCTTGATGAAGACATCCCATTTCTGCATGCATGCCACTCCTCAAGTCCACTGATAGGGGAGGTTCTCCTCTCCTTTCTGATCTTAGTCCATCAGTTCACATCAAAAGTGGCTGCATAATGCCGCGCCTTAAAGATGGAGCTGGTTTCCCCCTTCCACCTTCCCGATGGTGAATGCTCTCTGTCACGAACAACTCCACATTTGGCTAAGGCTGAGGATCTGGCTTGCTTCCATGTATGTGGACCTATCTGCATTGCCCACGTGGCATGCTGGGGTTGGCTACCCAGAGGCTATTTAAGCTGTGGGATGGCTTTCCCCAGGGTCAGATGATTGTTCAAGTTTCCTGAATAAACTGCATTGAAAAAAAAAAGAAAAAAGACATCCCATTTCGCACTGAGTGCAACAAAGACTCTCTCACTCTACACAATGTCCAGTTTTGAGTATCTGCTTTACTTCCCATCTGCTGAGAGAATAAGTGTTTTGATATAAGTTGATTGAGGCATTAACTCAAGGGTATCACTCTCGGTGATTAGGAGTCACTTTATTGCTATGTCCCTTTAGAAAAATAGTAATAGTAAGTTTTCTACTGGGCCCATGACCTATCTAGTTTCAGGTTCTTGGCAGTTATCAGTGCCAGGTATTGTATCCATTTCATGGAGTAGACCTTCTACGCAATCAAAGAGTGCTTGGTTATCCTCATAACATGTATGGCACTCTTGATCCAGTATCAATCAGTTCTGTTCCTGGACTAGGAGACTGTGTACATAAGAACCAGCAACATTTCCCCTTCATATTTTGCCTTTGGACATTCTGATTAGGTAAAACTCTTTTCTGGGAAACCTTGAAGCTGCCAACAGGATACAGTTCCTTGGGTATAGTATGAATTTAATTTTGCCTCTCAATCCTTTATGCTAGTTTTTATCTCACCATCCAGGTCTAACATAAATGTCAACAAACTTCTGTTCTTTTCTTGACAACATTGGCTTAGAAGCCTTAGATGTTGGATCTGACTTCAGTAGACATGATATTTAGTTTACAATGATCAAACAACCTAAAGTATTCTCATTGTGTTTCAAAACCATAATGGCATGCCATTAAATTGAATTTAGAACACTTTTTTTCCAAAGCCAGTCACCATAGCTTCCTTTACAGGGTTGCTAGAACATGACTTTTATCTGAGCACTTCGGAGACAGAGACAGAAGGATCTCTCTGAATTTGAAGCCAGCTCAGAGCCACAACATGTGATCCTGTTTTAAAAAATAATAATAGATATAAAATAAAACTTTACCAAAAGTTTTACAGTTTCAGAGAAGATGGGTGAATGCTTAAACAATTTTATTAATATTAACATTCATGATTACTTTATTAATATATTCTGTCATATTTAGAAACAGTATCCTTGTTGCCAGTAGCTGAATAATTGAAACATCATTTATGCTTATAGAAAAATTTAAACTAGTTATTTCTTATTTATTGAATATATAAATTTAGATTAACTTAATTGTTGAAAATAACACAAATTTCAGATGTACCAAATTATTTAAAGTTTTTCAAAATTATTCTCTTTCAAATAGGATAAAAAATAAAACTGATTATGATGATACTATTTCTATCAACTTTTTAAAGAAATAGTTATACACAGCAATCATGATGACATATATTTTTAATCTCAGCATTCAGGAGGCTTAAGAAGACATAGGTTTATAGGTTTGAAGCCAGTCTTGTGCTTATATAATGAAACCCAATCTCAATAGAGAAAAAAATGAACCCACCTTATATTAAATGTTTTTTCAAACAAAAGTAACAGTCTCACAAAGGGTCATTAATGACAGTCCTCAAGGCAGTGAGAAGGTCTATAGTTGGCAGTATGTTAAAATCTCTAACAGCTGCTCCCTTGGTTACCATGTGATTAATATTATCAGGTTGATCCTCAAACAAGGGCACAGAAACAATAGGAATGCCACGATAGATTGATTCATAGATGCCATTGGTTCCACCAAGAGTTACAAAAGCTTTGGTTTTTGGATGACCTAGAAGAAAAGAATTTTTATGAATTGTTGATTATAATATTAAAGAGAGATGAGGGTTAAAAAGAAGAAGCTGTTCTCATACAAAACAATTTATTATATCAACAAATTTGCAATAAAACTGCCTTGTATTTTTATATCAAGGAACTCTTGGGTGTACTGGAGAAATAACAGAATGCTATATGAGAAAATTAGTATGATACTCAAGACTTGAAAAATGAAAACAAGATTGCCACATGATAAAATGAAAGGAAAACTATGGGTAAATATAAATATATGCAGTGGAAAAATGTCCACCTGGTTAGTTTGATAGTACCAGGTATTAATTTCCTCTGAGGTTCTTAAAAATAGAGAAGAACCCACAATGAACACTTTTATTAAAAAGTGTAATTTCTAATTTCAGTTGAAATCCTCATTCTTTTAAAAATGTATTTATTTATTCACTTTACTTGCTTACCATAGCCTCCTCCCTCCTCTACTTTCAGCTCCAGCATTCTTCCTTTTTTTTCTGTATGCCCTGCCCCTTCCCCACAGAAAAAGGGAGCCCACACCCTACATACACATCCCAGCACATTAAGTCCCAAACATATTAAAAAAATAAACAGCAAGCCCATAGCCAACATCAAACTAAATGGAGAGAAACTTAAATCAATCCCACTGAAATCAGGGAAAAGGAAGTCTGCCCACTTTCTCTGTACATCTTCAATATAGTACTTGAAGTCCTATAGAGCAATAAGAGCAATAAGACAACTAAAGAACATCAAGGGAATACAGATCAGAAAGAAAGAAGTCAAAAGTATCACTATTCACAGATGATATGATAGTATATATGAGCAACCCCCAAAATTCAACCAGAGAACTCCTTCAGCTGAGAAACACCTTAAGCAAAGTGGCTGGATACAAAATCAACTCAAAAAAATCAGAAGCCCTCCTGTATACCAAAGACAAAAGGACTGAGAAAGAAATTAGGGAAACAACATTCTTCACAATAGCCACTAATAACATAAAGTTCCTTGGTGTGACTCTAACCTAGCAAGTGAAAGATCTGTTTGAGAAAAACTTCAAGTAAGAAATTGAAGAAGAAATTGAAGATACACTCACAGAAATTGATACTTCTCTCAAAGCAAAAATAAAATCAGAAAAATCCCAAACACAAACCATCCAAGAAATCAAGGATGCCATGAAAAGGCAAAATATAAGAATAATAGAAATTGAGAAGAAGAGGAGTCCAGGTTACAAGGTCCAGAAAATATTTTCAAGAAAATCATAGAAGAAAAATTTCCCAACCTAAAGAAAGAGATGTCCACAAACATACAAGAGGCCTACAGAACACCAAATAGACTAGACCAGAGAAGAAACTCCTCACGCCACATCATAGTCAAAACACTTAATCTACAGAACAAAGAAAAGATACTAAAAGCGGCAAGGGAAAAAGGCCAAGTAACATATAAAGGCAAACCTATCAGAATCACACCGGACTTCTCATCAGAAACTATGAAAGCCAGAAGAGCCTGGGGAGAGATCATGCGGGCTCTAAGGGACCACAGGTGCCAACCTAGACTACTTTACCCAGCAAAGCTTTCAATCAACATAGATGGAGAAAATAAAATATTCCATGACAAAACTAAATTTAAGGAATATTTGAACAGCAACCCAGCCCTACAGAAGATACTAGAAGGAAAATTCCAATCCAATGAAAACAAATACACCCAAGAAAACATAGGTTAAAGATAATTTCCAACAAAAGTCAAAAGCAAACAAGCAATGATTCATAGTAACATCGCCAACTCCACAATAATAGGAAATAACATTCAATGGTCATTATTATCTATCAACATCAATGGACTCAACTCTCCAATAAAAAGACACAGACTAACAGAATGGGTGCGGAAACAGGAACCAACATTCTGCTGCATCCAAGAAACACACCTAAGCAACAAAGATAAACACTACCTTAGAATAAAAGGCTGGAAAACAGTTTTTCAAGCAAATGGACCCAAAAAACAAGCAGGAGTGGCTATCCTAATATCTAATAAAATAGATTTTCAACCAAAACTAATCAAAAAAGACATAGAGGGACATTACATTTTCATCAAAGGAAAAATTCACCAAGAAGACATCACAATTCTAAACATCTATGCCCCAAATACAAGAGCACCCACATTCATAAATGAAACATTATTAAAGCTTAAACCACACATTGATGGCAATACTCTAATAGTGGGTGACTTCAACACCCCACTCTCACCAAGGGACAGATCAATTAGACAGAAACCAAATAGGGAAATAAAAGCACTTACAGAGTCCCTAAATCAAATGGACCTAATAGACGTCTACAGATCTTTCCACCCAAACTCAAAAGAGTATACCTTCTTTTCAGCACCTCATGGAACCTTCTCCAAAATAGACCATATAGTTGGTCACAAAGCAAGCCTCAACAAATATAAAAAGATTGAGATAATCCCTTGTATTCTATAGGACCACCATGGACTAAAAGCTGGACATCAACAACAATGGAAACAACAAAAAGCCGACACGCACATGGAAACTGAACAACTTGTTCATTGTACTCAATGACAGCTGGGTTAAGGAAGAAATAAAGAAAGAAATTGAAGACTTCCTAGAATTCAATGAAAATGAAGGCACAACATACCCAAATTTATGGGACACATTGAAAGCGGTGCTCAGAGGAAAATTTATAGCACTAAGTGCCTTCAAGAAGAAATTTATAACATCACATACAAGTAACTTAATGGCCCAACTGAAAACCCTAGAAAAAAAAGAAGCAGATACACCCAAGAGGAGCAGAAGGCTGGAAATAATCAAACTCAGGGCTGAAATCAATCAATTGGAAACAAATAAAATTATTCAAAGAATCAATGAAACAAAAATCTGGTTCTTTGAGAAAATCAACAAGATAGACAAACCCTTAGCCAAGCTAACTAAAAAGCAGAGAGAATCTATCCAAATCAGCAAAATCAGAAATGAAAAGGGGGACATAACTACAGACACTGAAGAAATCCAAACAATCATTAGGTCATACTACAAAAGCCTATACACCACAAAATTTGAAAATTTAAACGAAATGGATAATTTTCTAGATAGATTCCATCTACCAACATTAAGTCAAGATCAGATAGAAAGACTGAATAGCCCTATATCCCCCAAGGAAATTGAAGCAGTCATTAACAGCCTCCCCTCCAAAAAAAGCCCTGGGCCTGATGGTTTCAGCGCAGAATTCTACCAGACCTTCAAAGAAGTGCTGATACCAATTCTCCTCAAACTATTCCACAAAATAGAAACAGAAGGAACATTACCAAACTCATTCTATGAAGCGACAGTTACCTTGATACTCAAACCACACAAAGACCCAACAAAAAAAGAGAACTTCAGACCTATCTCTCTTATGAATATTGATGCAAAAATACTCAATAAAATACTTGCAAACCGAATCCAAGAACACATCAAAGATATCATCCACCATGACCAAGTAGGCTTCATCCCAGGTATGCAAGGGTGGTTCAACATACGGAAATCCATCAATGTAATCCACCACATAAACAAACTGAAGGAGAAAAACCACATGATTATCTCCTTGGACGCCGAAAAAGCATTTGACAAAGTCCAACACCCATTCATGTTTAAAGTATTGGAGAGATCAGGGATACAAGGCACATACTTAAACATAGTAAAGGCAATATACAGCAAGCCTACAGCCAACATCAAACTCAATGGAGAGAAATTTAAATCAATCCCACTGAAATCAGGGACAAGACAAGGCTGCCCACACTCTCCATATCTCTTCAGCATAGTACTTGAAGTCTTAGCCAGAGCAATAAGACAACTAAAGGAGATCAAGGGGATACAAATTGGAAAGGAAGAGGTCAAAGTGTCACTATTCGCAGATGATATGATAGTATACATGAGTGACCCCAAAAATTCAACCAGAGAACTCCTTCAGCTGATAAACACCTTCAGCAAAGTGGCTGGATACAAAATCAACTCAAAAAAATCAGAAGCCCTCCTGTATACCAAAGACAAAAGGGCTGAGAAAGAAATTAGGGAAACAACACCCTTCACAATAGCCACTAATAACATAAAGTACCTTGGGGTGACACTAACCAAGCAAGTGAAAGACCTGTTTGAGAAAAACTTCAAGTCTCTGTAGAAAGAAATTGAAGAAAATCTCAGAAGATGGAAAGCTCTCCCATGCTCATGGATAGGTAGGATTAACATTGTGAAAATGGCCATCCTGCCAAAAGCAATCTACAGATTCAATGCAATTCCCATCAAAATACCAACTCAATTCTTTTCAGACCTTGAAAAAAAGATTCTCAGCTTCATATGGAGAAACAAAAAACCTAGAATCTCCAAAACAACATTATACAACAACAGATCATCTGGAGGTATCTCCATTCCTGATCTCAAGCTGTACTACAGAGCAATAGTAATAAAAACTGCATGGTATTGGCATAGAAACAGAAAGGAGGATAATGGAACCGAATTGAAGACCCAGAAATAAACCCATGTACCTATGAATACTTAATTTTTGACAAAGCAGCCAAAACCATTCAATGGAAAAAAAGATAGCATCTTCAACAGATGGTGCTGGTCTAATTGGATGTCTACATGCAGAAAAATGAAAATAGATCCACATTTATCACCCTGCACAAAACTAAAGTCCAAATGGATCAAAGACCTCAACATAAAACCAGATACGCTAAATCTGTTAGAAGAAAAAATAGGGAACAGCCTAGAACTCATTGGCATAGGAGACAACTTCCTGAACAGAACTCCAACAGCACAGGCTTTAAGAACAACAATCAATAAATGGGACCTCATGAAACTGAAAAGCTTCTGTAAAGCAAAGGACACCGTCATCAAAACAAAACAACTGCCTACAGATTGGGAACGAATCTTCACCAACCCTCTATCTGACAGAGGGCTAATATCCAGTATATATAAAGAACTAAAGAAGCTGAAAAGCAGCAAAACAAGTAATCCAATTAAAAAATGGGGAACAGAGCTAAACAGAGAATTCTCTGTAGAGGAATATAGAATGGCAGAGAAACACTTAAAGAAATGCTCAATGTTATTAGCCATTAGGGAAATGCAAATCAAAACGACCCTAAGATTTCACCTTACACCCATCAGAATGGCCAAGATGAAAAACACAAATGACAACACATGTTGGAGAGGTTGTGGAGAAAGGGGAATCCTACTCCATTGCTGGTGGGAATGTAAACTGGTACAATCACTTTGGAAGTCAATCTGGCGCTTTCTCAGACAATTAGGAATAGTGCTTCCTCAAGACCCAGCTATACCACTGCTAGGCATATACCCAAAATTTGCTCAAGTAGACAATAAGGACATGTTTGTAGCAGCTTTATTTGTAATAGCCAGAACCTGGAAACAACCCAGATGTCCATCAACGGAGGAATGAATACAGAAACTGTGGTATTTTTACACAATGGAATACTACTTAGCAATCAAAAAGGAGGAAATCATCAAATTTTCAGGCAAATGGTGGGAACTAGAAAAGATCATTCTGAGTGAAGTATCCCAGAAGGAGAAAGACAAACATGGAATATACTCGCTTATATAGACCTAAAAGATAGGATAAACATAATGAAATCTATACACCTAAAGAAGATAATCAAGAAAGCGGACACGGGGTATGATGATCTATCCTCATATAGAAAGACAAATGGGATATGCATTGAACGTATGACAGGAGTCTACCTAGCAGTGCTCCAAAATAGATACTAAGACTCACAACCAAACCTTCGGCAGAGTGCAGGGAATCATATGAAAGAAGGGGAGTTTGATGTGGAAAGGATAGGAGCTCCACAAGAACCAAACACATCTGGGCACAGGGTCTTTTCTGAGATGGACACTCAGCCAAAGTCCATGAGAGGATAAAACCTAGAACCTCTGCTCAGATGTGACCCGTGATAGCTCAGTAATCAATTGATTTCCCATAGTAAGGGGAACAAGGACTATTACTAACAGGAACTCAATGACTGGCTCTTAGACCTCCCCACATCCCAAGGGAGGAGCAGTACTGTTAGGCCACAGAGGAGGACTTTGCAGCCAGTCTTGAAAATACCTGACAAAAGGGTATTTTCATATGAAAGGGGAGGAGGTCCTCCCCTACTAGTGGACTTGGAAAGGGGCAGGGAGGAGATGAGGGAGGGAGGGTGGGATTGGGGAGGGAATGAGGGATACAGCTGGGATACAGAATTAACAAAATGTAACTAATGAGAAAAATAAAATTATGGAAAGAAAAAAAAGAAATTGAAGAAGATATTAAAAGATGGAAAGATCTCCCGTGCTCATGGATTGGTAGGATTAACATTGTGAAAATGGCCATCCTGCCAAAAGCAATCTACAGATTCAATGCAATTCCCATCAATATACTAACACAATTCTTTACAGACCTTGAAAAAAAAGATTCTCAACTTCATATGGAGGAAAAAAAAAAAACTCAGAAATTCCAAAATGATCCTGTACAACACAGATCATCTGGAGGTATCTCTATCCCCGACCTCAACTGTACGACAGAGCAATAGTAATAAAAACTGCAATGTATTGGCATAGAAACAGAATGGTGGATCAATGGAACCCAATAGAAGACCCACAAATAAACCCACACACTTACAGATACTTGATTTTTGACAAAGAACCCAAAATCATTCAATGGAAAAAAGACAGCATCTTCAACAAGTGGTGCTGGTCCAACTAGATGTCTGCATGCAGAAAAATGAAAATAGATCCATATTTATCACCTTGCACAAAAGTAAAGTCCAAGTGGATCAAAGAACTCAACATAAAACCAAACATAGTAAATCGATTAGAAGAAAAAGTGGGGAAGACCCTAGAACTCATTGGCACAGGAGACAACTTCCTTAACAGAACAGGCCCTAAGAGCAAAAATTAATAAATCATAAAACTGAAAAGCTTCTGTAAGGCAAAAGACACTGTTGTCAAAACAAAACGACAGTCTACAGACTGGGAAACTATCTTCACCAACCTTATATCTGACAGAGGCCTAATATCCAGTATAGATAAAGAACTCAAGAAGTTAAAAAGCAACAAATCAAGTAATCCAAGTAAAAAGATGGGGTACAGAGCTGAACAGAGAACTCTCTGTAGAGGATTGTAGAATGGCAGAAAAACATTTAAAGAGATGCTCAGAGTCCTTAGCCATCAGGGAGATGCAATTCAAAATGAACCTGAGATTTCATCTGACACTCATGGTATATACTCACTTATAAGTGGATACTGGACCTATAAGATAAGATAGCATAAACATTCTAAAATCTGTACAGCCAAAGAAGCTAAACAAGAAGGAGAACACAGGGTAAGAAGATTAAGCCTTACTTAGAAAGCAAGAAAGGATGGATATTGGAAGTAGAGAAAATGAGAAGCAGGATAGGAGCCTAACAGAGGGCCTCTGAAAGACTCTACATAGCACTATATCAAAGCAGATGCTGAGACTCATAACAAAACTTTGGGCAGAGTGCAGGGATACATATGAAAGAAGAGAGTGTTAGTAAGACCTGGAGAGAACAGGAGCTCCAAAAGGACCAAATATATCTTGGAACAGGAGCTTGTCTGAGACTGTTTCTCTAACCAGGGACCATGCATAGATATAACCTAGTACCCCTGCTCAGAGTATGCCCATGGTAGCTCAGTATCCAAGTGGGTTTTCCTAGGAAGGCGAACAGGGACTGTCTTTGGCATGAACTCTATGGCTAACTCTTTGACCTCCATAGCCTCCCATGGGAGAAGCAGCCTAGCTAGGCCACAGAGGAGGACATTGCACCCATCCTGGTGAGACCTGGTAAGCTAGGGCAGATGGTAGGGGAGGAGGACCTCCTGAGAAGTACACTTAGAAAGAGGCAAGGAGGAGATGAGAGAGGGAGGGTGGGATTGGGAGGGAATGAGAGAGGGGCTACAGCTTGGAGACAACATAAATAAACTGTAATTAATATTAAAAGATAAAAAATATATATCTACAAAAGGTAAAGTAAAGAAGATTCCAGCTCCAAGGTCCAGAAAATATTTTCAAGAAAATCATAGAAGAAAAATTTTCAAACTTAAAGAAAGAGATGTTCATTAATGTACAAGAGGCCTACAGAACATCACATAGACTAAACCAGAAAAGAAACTCCTCACAACACATAATATTCAAAACATGAAATCTACAGAACAAAGAAAAATGTTAAAAGCACCAAGGGAAAAAGTCCCAATAACATACAAGAATAGAACTATCACAATCACACCAGACTTCTCAATAGAAACTATGAAAGCCAGAAGGTTCTGAGCAGATATCATGCAGACTCGAAGAGAACACATATGCCAACACAGATTACTATACCCAGTAAATCTTTCAAGCAACATAGATGGAAAAAACAAAATAGTCCAAGACAAAACTAAACTTAAGCAATAGTGACATAGCAGGACAGACCTACAAAAGATACTAGAAGGAAAACTCCAGTCTAATGAAAACAACTACACCCAAGAAAACACAGGATATACATAACTTCACAACAAGTAAATTAAAAGGAAACAAGCATAGAAACACAATAACACCACCAACTCTACCATAAAAGGAACTGACATTCATTGGTCACTATTATCTACCAACGTCAATGGACTCAACTCTCCAATAAAAAGACACAAATAACAGAACGGTTATGGAAACAGGATCCAACATTCTGCTGCATTCAAGAAACACACCTCTACTACAAAGATAAACACTACCTCAGAGTGGGGCTGGAAATAGGTTTTCAAGCAAACGGACTCAGAAAATAAGCCAGGCGAGCTATTCTAAGAGCTAATAAAATAGACTTTCAACCAAAATTAATCAAAAATGATGAGGAGGGGCACTTCATTTTCATCAAAGAAAAAGTCTACCAGGAAGACATCACAATCCTGAACACCTCTGCCCCAAATGCAAGAGCACCTACATTTGTAAATGAAACATTATTAAAGCTGAAATCACACATTGATTCCAACACCTTAATAGTGGGAGACTTCAAAACTCCACTCTCACCAAAGGACAGATCATCAAGACAGATGCTAAATAGGTAAATAATGACACTTACAGAGATCCTAAATCAAATGGGCCTAATAGAGTTCTACAAAACTTTTTGTCCAAGAGTATAACTTCTTTTCAGCACCTCACAGAACATTCTCAAAAATTAACCATCTAGTTGGGCACAATGCAAACCTCAACAGAAACAAGAAGATTGATATAATCCCTTGTATCCTATCCAACCACCGTGGCCTAAAAACTAGACCTCAGCAATAACATAAATAACAAAAATCCTACATACATATGGAAACTAAACAATTCTCTATTCAGGGACAGCTTGATCAGCTAAAAAATGAAAAAAAGAAATTAGAGACTTCTTAAAATTCAATGAAAATGAAGGCACAACTTGCCAAATTTATGGGACACAATGAAGGCAGTGCAAATAGGAAAGTTCATAACACTAAATGCTTCGAGGAAGAAGTTTGAAACATCTCATACAAGCAACTTAACAGCATACCTAAAAGCCCTCGGGAAAAAACAAACAAACAAACAACAACAAAAAAAACAGACACATCCAAGAAGAGTAGACCATTGAAAATAACCAAACACAGAGCTGAAATCAATAATTAGAAACAAAGAAAACAATTCAAAGAATCAATTAGATCAAGAGGTAGTTCTTTGAGAAAATCAACAAGATAGACAAATCCTTAGCCAAACTAACTAAAAGGCAGAGAGACTATCCAAATCAGCAAAATAAGAAACAAAAAGGGAGACATAACGACAGACACTGAGGAAATCCAAAAAAATCATTAGATATTACTAAAAGCCTATATGCCACAAAATTTGAAAATCTAAATGAAATGGACATAATTCTTGATATATTCCACCTACTAAAATTAAATCAAGATTAGGTAAATAGATTTAAAAGTCCTATATTACTCAAGGAAATAGAAGCACTCTTCAAAAGTCTCCCTTCCAAAGAAAGCCCAGGGCCAGTTTAGAATTACACCAGCCCTTCCAAGAAGAGCTAACTCCAATTCTTTCCAAACAGTTCCACAAAATAGAAATAGAAGGAACATTACCAAACTCATTCGATGAAGCCACAGTCACCTTGATACTTAAACCACACAAAGACTCACCAAAAAAAGAGAACCTGTCTCTCTTATGAACATTGATGCAAAAATACTCAACAAAACACTTGCAAACCAAATACAAGAACACATCAAAGATATCATCCACCATGACCAAGTAGACTTCATCCCAGGCATGGAGAGGTGCTTCAATATATGGAAATCCATCAATGTAATCCACAATACAGAACAAACTGAAGGAGAAAAACCACGTGATCATCTCCTTAGATACCGGAAGAGCATTTGACAAAATCCAACACCCATTCACGTCTAAAGTCTTGAAGAGATTAGGAATACAAGGCACTTACCTAAACATAGTAAAGACAATATACTTTAGTCAATATACTTTAGCCTATAGTCAACATCAAACTACAAGGAGAGAAACTAAAATCAATCCCATTGACATTAGGGAAAGAGGAAGGCTGCCCACTCTCTCTGTATCTCTTCAACATAGTACTTGAAGTCCTAGTGATGAGATCTAGCTTGAGTATAACCAAGAAAACTGGGAAAACTGGAAACTTTCCACAAATTGCTAAGTGCAGAGTATACCCGCTTCCCTCTGCCCCACCCCCTGCCCAGGGACTCATACCTCACAGTCAGACAGTTGCTGGAAAAACCCCAAGGACATAGATCTAGGCAGTCTTTGGCATATTCACACAGACTATTTCTGGAAAAGCCCCCAAGGACACAGGTGAGGGCAGGCAATCCTTGGAGAAACTGCAAAATGGCAGCTTAACCCTGAGTGTACTGGCTCAAGCTGGTAGCTAGACCCAGAATATCTACCAGTGAAAAATTGCCCTGTTGTTATTTCCAGAATGGCCTATAAAAACCCAAAGCTTTTTTTCCTCAGGGTCGCCTCTCCTTAAGGTTCAGGAGACCCCAACATGTTGGTTTCAATAAACCTCTTTCAGTTTGCATTGACACTGGTCTTTGTGCCTCACTCTAGTGTCTTCCCCAGTAACATATGACTCCCTTGAGTCTTACACTAATTAGAGCAATAAGACAACTAAAGGAGATCGAAGGGATACAAATCAGAACAGAAGTCAAAGTATCACTATTTGCAGATGATATGATAGTATACATGAGCAACCCCAACAATTCAACCAAAGAAATCCTTCAGCTAAAAAACACCTTCAGCAAATTGACTGGATACAAAATTAACTCAAAATTGTCAGTAGCCCTTCTGTATACCAAAGACAAAAGGAATGGGAAAGAAATTAGGGAAACAACACTCTTCACAGTAGCTATAAATAACATATAGTCCTTGGTGTGACTCTAACCAAGCAAGTTAAAGACCTGTTTGAAAAGAACTTCAAGTGCTCAAGAAAGAAATTGAAGAATATATAAGAAGACAGAAAGATCTCCTGTGCTCATGGATCCGTAGGATTAACGAAGTGAAAATGGCCATTCTGCCAAAAGCAATCAACAGATTCGGTGCAATTCTCATCAAAATACCAACACAATGATTTACAGAACATGAAAGAACAATTCTCAATTTCCTATAGAAAAACAAAAAAACCCATAATTGCTAAAACAACCCTGTACAAGAACAGATAGTTTGGAGGGATCACCATCCCTCATCTCAAGCTGTACTACAGAGCAATGGTAATAAAAACTGCATGGTACTGGCATAGAAACAGAATGGTGGATCAATGGAACTGAATAGAAAATCCAGAAATAAACCCACACACCTACAGACACTTTATTTTTGACAAAGAAGCCAAAACCTATCAATGGAAAAAAAAGACAACATCTTCAACAATTGGTGCTGGTCCAACTGGATGTGTACATGTAGAAAAATGCAAATTGATCCATACCTATCACCCTGCACAAAACTCAAATCCAAGTGGATCAAAGACCTCAGCATAAAACCAGACACACTAAACCTGTTAGAAGAAAAAGCGGGAAGATCCTTGAACTCATTGGCATAGGAGACAACTTCCTGAACAGAAGACCAATAGTGAAGAGTTTAAATTATCCTGGGTATAGTTAGCCTGGGTATAATCTATTTTGAAACAAAGGGCCACCTTGACTGGGAACTGAATTCAGGTACCAGGAAATATCATAAAATGAGCACTTGGCAGAAAACAAAGTTAACTCTCCTAGTAACAGCCTCCAAGAAATATCATAGAATAAATACTTTATAGAAAACAGAGACAATTTGCCTGTCAACAATCAATGAGAATCAGTTGGGAATCGGGTGGGAAAATTCTCCCCAATGTTTCAGATATACTTTAAAAGAATAGCCATTGTGATTATATGCCTTAGCCATTGTGATTACGTGCCTCAGAGAAGGTCACCTTGCCCCTGTAACTTTTACCTAATCCTGTAATGTCAGGATTTTGCCTGTTCGCTGTCATAGAAACATATGCCCCCCCCCAACTGCTTGCTTTCATGGAAACTCCCTGCTTCCAGTCTTTCCCTTTAAAAACTCTGCTCACTCAGAGATCAGGTTCCCACTTCTCTACTGCTGCGTCAGTGAGACTTGGGTCCCAAGTTCAATCGCTCTTCTAATAAAGCTCTCTGGCTTTTGCATCAAGTCATCGCCTGGTGGCCTCTGATTCCCATGAACTTGGCATTACATTAGGGGGCTCGTCCTCCCAGGATGCCTCAGGACCTCTAGGACTCCTGACCTGGACAGCTTAATTCCATGGGTAAATGTCTTCTGTGTTGTCCGTCTGCTTTAAGTGTTTGTTTCTGTTCATTGACCTGAAAAGCCTTGAGGTGCCTGTAGAAGTGGCCAGACTTGGATAAGACCGACTTGTCAGGGAGTCCATGGTCCGTGGGGTCAAAAAGTTGTTTTTGATCTTGTCAGCTTCTGCCCCCGTGGAATTTCTGTGGCAGGGAAGCTGGAATGGGGTCACGGATTGGAGTCAATTTTAGTCTTTCTGGAACTTCTGTGGCAGAGAAGTCCAGGAAAAGCCAGGCTTTCGGTTTTACTTTGCTTTTGTGTGTGATTGTCTTTTGCTTGCCGTTGTGCCTGGAGTTACTGTTTTCATTTCTGTGATTAATTGTTTGTGGTTTTGTGTCTACTTGAGAGAATTTTTCAGTTTTGTTCCGGGATATTAGCCCAGGTAAAGGCTGTGATTTATTGTCTTTAATTTCGCTTTTGCCTGAGACGGCTGGCTCCTTATTGTGTGTGACTGTTTGGTGAAATTGTCCTCTTTATTTCTTTGCATTTTCCTGAATTCTTCTGATAAAAAGACTGACTGACGATATGAGGCAGACTCCTTCCAAACCCCTTGACTTGAAGTTAAGACTAGAGCTCACAGTCTTTCAGTTGATGTGAGGAAAGGAAAAATGATGACTTTTTGCAACGTGGAATGGCCCACCTTCAATGTGGGCTGGCCGCCAGAAGGAACTTTCCATCTTGCCACCGTCCTTGGGGTAGAAAATAGGGTCTTTCAGAAAACATGTGGGCACCCAAACCAAGTGCCCATATTGTAGTTTGGAAAGACCTAATGAGTCATCCACCTACATGGATTAAGCCCTTTCTGACCCCCATTAACAAACCTCCTTCCACAGGCTCTCTGAAACCAGAGGCCACTGCCCTTGCTCCCTAGCACCCCCTTACTCTGTTTTGCAGGATGGGAACCCCATGGAAATAATGTTTCCACCCCTTCCTCCTCCCAATCCTCAACTGGCCCGGCTCATTTATCCAGGTTGGAACCACCATCTGGCCCAGCGCCAAGGACTGAGAACCTCTAGACATAATTAGAGGCAGATTCTACAGTCCTTCCCTTACGGGCCGCTGGGCCCTCCAGATGTTAATGGCAATCAAAGTCATCATTACTGGCTGTTGCCACATCACAGGTTTATAGCTGGAGAACTCAGAATGCCAAGTTCTCGGCTTTTTACCCACCAGCCCACCCGGGACGATTGCCAGCAGCTTTTACAGATATTGTTTACAACAGAGGAGCAGGGACATATTATTTCAGAGATGTGCAAAAATGTCCCAGACACTACAGGAGTTCCAAGCCTGTATTGATGATTACTTTCCCTATTAGAGGCCCAATTGGGATTACAACACTCCTGCAGGTAAGGAGAGTCTCCTAGTCTACCACCAAGCTCTGTTGGCAGGTCTCAAGGCAGCTGCAAGACAGCCCACTAATTTGGCCAAGGTGTACAGACACAGGGAAGACTAGGCCAGCATTTGTGTGGAAGGTAAGTCAGAATGTATCTAAGTTTATTGGGGCAGATTGGAGATATAGGCCCCAAAGTTCAGGACAGATAGAGAAAATAAATAAAACATTAAAAGAGACCTTACCTAAATTGACCTTGGAGACCAGCACTAACTGAATGATGCTCCTCCCCTTTGCCCTTTATAGGGTTAGGAATTCCCCTTACCAGCTAGGTTTAACTTCCTTTGAGATTATATACGGGATGCCAGCGCCTATAGTGCCCAACTTTAAGACTGATGCTACTGCTGAAATGGATAAAACAGATTTTTGAGAAATGTTTAAGGCTTCTGTGCAAGCAGGCAGCTCTTAAAGGGGCAACAGCAGCTTCTCAGGTAAGAAAGCTACAAGCCTCTATGGTTGTAAAAAAAATTGGATTCAACAGGTAGCAAGATGTTCCTCCCTTGTAATTATAGCTAAAGGGAGTAAAAATGAGTTTTACAGTTTTGTTTGTTTTGAATATATAAGTTTACTATGTTCTATATATCTTGATGTCTGATAATTGATTATTAAAAGTATTTAGACTTTACATAATTTCTGGCCTGTCTTAAAAACCAGGTTTATAAAAATAAGGTTTTAAACTCCATTTATATAAAATATTAAAACTGCACTTCCATGTGTTTGTATACAAGAACTTTTCTTGCTGGCAGCCACAGTTTATAACATCAAAATAATACACTTGGTATTGATTTTAAAAGTACTGAATTGTTTGCATTGATAAAATTTGGTTTTGACTTTTAAAATATACTTTGTGACTTCATTTCTAAAACGGGAACCTTATTGTGATATTGCAAAAACAGGTTTAAAAAATTATGTTGAAGGCTATGAAGTATTTTAAAGTTTATCAGGTATTTTAGACAATGACCTTGGGCATTCTAACAGGGAAATTGGAACAGTTTCTCAATCTTTGGGGGAAGACAAGAGACTTTGGTATTTATTTTGTTAATTTTACCAAATGAAACCAAACCATACTATTTGAACCAATTAAGAAAACTGCAGTTTTTATGATATATTGTGTCAGAATGATAAAATAATGAAAAGGGTTCTGAAGAAAACTTTTATATGGTCTGAAAATCAAGAACAATGTATGGTTAAAAAAAAAAAGAAGAAGAAGAATGGAACTGGAAAAGCCTAACCTGAAGGTACATAGAATGTTATAGAAGGTATAAACTATTTGCTTTGTTTTTTACACCTACAAATATGACTTGAGGAAGAACTGTACAATATGTTGCTCTTCATTTAAAAGGCTTGTGTTTCTTCAATGCAAAATGTTTTTTTTTTTAATGCTTTTTAGCCCAGGTTTATACAGGGTTATATCAAGTCATTGTTAGTGATTATAAAAACATATGCCTGGTTTCCAGTTCCTATATAAATGATTTAATGCTGTTTCTTTCTGGCTGATAGGTGTGAAATGGCCAGAATTGTCCATTGTCCACCTCTGCTAAGGTTGCCAGTTGTGTTTAGTTCTCCATTTAGTGCTAAATGAAACTTTTGTCCTTTATGTTTTATTTTCTTTGTTGTTGTTGTTTAGTCTTAATGCAGTGTGATAAGATGAGCAAGATTTGCAGGCCCTTCTACCCTTCTATATATTGTATCTGATTAAAAGTTGTGTTTTGATTTTAGTTTAAAAATATTTGAAGTTATATTAATGATTGCAATTAGTTATAAGAATATTTTTAAAGGTAAGCCTAGGTTGGGTAATTACGAAGTTTTTCTATGTAGATCTTCTTGAGGTAAATATGGGTTTAAAACATTTATTTAAGGAATATGCCAGAATTAGAGATTATGACATTCTATTTTATAGAATGCAATTTAGAATAAAAAAATTAAAAGAGAGATAAAAATAATTCAAATGTGCTATCCCTCAAGCTTGTCAGAGATCTGATGAATATAGCGTTTTAACATGTGTAAGCTTATTATGACAGAGAGTCCCAAAATCCTGGCAGTAGCTCCCTGAAGGTCTCCAAGAAGATTTGGGCACAATGCGACTCTGGATTACGGTATGCTAACTACTGGACAAGACTGCCCCAAATGGCCTACTGCTAGGGCCCAGTCTAAACTGTGGACAGAAATATGGTCACCTGGAGAGTCAATGTTTCACGTTGCTAAGGGCGAGGTGAAGCCATTCTCTCGTTTCTTTCTCCTCAGAATTAGTCTCTCATCTTCTGTGCCTGGTCACTGGACCACCCTGATCATGATGCCATGAGACCACAAGAGGCAAGGACAGCTGCCTGGAGTGATGGACTGACTAGTTGTCAATGTCATTTGGATTGGTACATGGATTGTACATATTTATCCTTCTCAGGTCTCTTGATTACATTGATGGCTAAGCTAAGCTAATGGTAGTCATGCAGCTAAAGAGCAGATAATTAGATCCATTGTTAGTTTATTGGTTAGTTAAAATTACCAGGTACTAGGTCTTCTATTTTTAAAAAGGCAAGCAGGGTTGCCTTGCTTACAAGCTTCATGTTAATTATCTATGTCTTATGGTGAATAGTTGGATAGAAAGATCATGGAGTTTATGTAGGGTCTGAGGATATAGGAGTTTAGGTTTTGAGAGTCTAGAGAATGTTGTTTGGTCTGGGAAAATGTTTCAGGGTTGACAAATGCAAGAAAGATTGGAGGGTATAAGTAGATGTTTTAAGGTATATGAATGTGAATTGTAATGATACAGAAAAGTGATTTGAGGCCTATTAAAAGTGGGAGATAATTCAGATTTCTCTCCTCTTTCTGCTATTGTGCGTATGTTGTTATAAGATTTCAGAACTCCAGAGTTTTGACATTGAACAATAGAGTTTTGATATGTTGATGAAACACTGATTGCATATTATTCAGTCACAAGCTTGAGATTTTAATTGCCTTTTGGTTGTCTTCTGGAGACAGATTTAGAAATGCATTTCATCATGCTAAGCACATCTACACAATGTGTATATTTAATACAAAAGCCAGAGCTTTTATTATGATATTTTTAATATTTTACATTTCTGAGGTAGACTTTGATATAGGATTGAGAAATATTTTAAATCTATTTCTTCTAGTGGCTTTGTTAAGGAAAGTCCAAGCAATCAGAGTTTAATACTAAAACCACTAATATAGTTCTACCTAACTTTCCAATGTAACAAGGAGATGGGGACTAAAAGTAAATGGTAAGAAGAACTGACAAAAAGTAGCCAAGCTCCTTTGATGGCTGATTACCAACAACAGGGCCCACGGTTAAAATGTTAGTGTTTCAGACTATGGACACACTTAGGTTGTTTATAACAGTTACAAAACAAACAGCTAAGAAAAATTGATAATCATTCTGTTGGATGCAATTTTGCCTGTTATTCACAAAATGTTTCAGGAAATCAATAATTCATGAGACCTGAATCTGAAATAATTTGAACAGACCCCAGATGAGTTATTTCCTTGGTTTTGGGAGTTCTAATTTTTCCCATTTACTAGACAAATTTTAATTTCTATTTCTAGTTTGAATTGTTTCAGCAGATTTTCACCTGGTTGAGATGGCAGGCTGAGATCTGAACTTGCTGAAAGCTGACATGATTGCTCACTGTCTCCCCAGAGGGACTACCTAACCAGATGCTTCTGAGGACTGCCCCATTGTCCAGCGTTTGGCTGACATTTCAGCCTTTCTAGCCCCTGATGTCAATGGTCATATTGTCAGCGTTGAAGTTGAAGCAGTTTCAGAAGACTAGACCCTCATCCCTAAATTCCACGTAACAGGCTGAAATAATAGGTCAAAGGGTGCTCCCTGACATTAGCTATTATTTTAGGGACTTGCTTAGCTAGAGCAGAAATTAGTATTGCAAAACTGGATGTACAAAGCCAGAATTATAACAGCTCAAAGGCAGAATCTTTTGCTTTTGGTCATTTTCGGATCATGCTTACTTAATAAATTGTTAGGCTATATTAGGCAAAGACTAGGGACTATACAGTTGATAATGAGAACCCAGTTCTGCCAGTTTGAGGCTGACCATGGACCAAGATTGGCCTCTTTATTAATAAGAAAAAGGGGAATGAAGAGTTTAAATTAGCCTGAGTATAACTCCATTTTAAAATAAGGAGCCATATTGACTGGGAGCTAAGTTCAGATAACAGGAAATATCATAAATTGAGCACTTGGCAGAAAACAAAGTTAACTCTCTTAGTAACAGCCTCCAGGAAACATCACAGAATAAATACTTTATAGAAAATATAGACAATTTCCCTAGCAATGATGAATGAGAATCAGTTGGGAACATTCTCCCCAATGTTTCAGATACAGTTCAGAAGAATAGCCATTGTGATTATATGCCTTAGCCATTGTGGTCATATGCCTTAGCAATTGTGATTACGTGCCTCAGAGAAGGTCACTTCACCCCTGTTACTTTTACCTAATCCTGTAATGTCAAGGCATATGCCTCCCTGTTCGCTGTCAAAGAAACACATGCCTCCCCCACATTGCTTGCTTTCATGGAACCCCCCTGCTTCCAGTCTTTCCCTTTAAAAACTCTGCTCAGGTTCCCACTTCTCTACTGCTCCATCTGTGAGACTTGGGTTCTGAGTTCAATCGCTCTTCTAATAAAGCTCTCTGGCTCTTGCATCAAGTCATTGCCTGGTGGTCTCTGAGGGTCCTGTGAACCTGACATTACAACATCACAAACTCTCAGATCAACAATCAATAAAAGGGACCTAAAAAAACTGAAAAGCCTTTGTAAAGCAAAGGACAATGTCACCAATATAAAACGACAGCCTACAGACTAGGAAAAGATCTTCCCAACCCTATATGTGACAGAGGACTAAGATCCAGAGTACATAAAGAACTCAAGAAATTAAAAAGCAACAAATCAAGTAATCCAATTAAAAAATGGGGTACAGAGCTAAACAGAGAATTCTCAATAAAGGAATATCAATGTCAAAGAAACACTTAAAGAAATGCTCAATGTCCTTAGTTATCAGGGAGATATAAATCAAAATGACCCTGAGATTTCACCTTACACCCATCAGAATGGCTAAGATCAAAAACTCAAGTGACAATAAATGTTGGACATGATGTGGAGAATGTGGAACCCTCCTTCATTGCTGGTTGGAATGTAAACTTGTACAACCACTTTGGAAATGAATTGGTTGCTCTCTCAGCCAATTAGGAATAGTGTTACCTCAAGATCAAGCTATACCACTCCTAGGCATATATCCAAAATATGCTCAAGTATACACAAGAACATTTGCTCAACCATGTTGATAGCAGCTTTATTTGTAATAACAAGAACCTGGAAACAACCCAGATGTCACTCAACAGAGGAATGGATACAGAAATTGTGGTACATTTATACAATGGAATACTATTCTGCAATTAAAAACAAGGAAGTCATGAAATTTGCAGGCAAATGTTGGGACCTAGAAAAAATTATCCTGAGTGAGGTATCCCAGAAGCAGAAAGACACTCATGGTATATACTCACTTATAAGTGGAGATTAGACCTATGACATCCTATAAACATTCTAAAATCTGTACACCTAAAGAAGCTAATCAAGAGGGAGGACCCTGGGTAGGATGATCAATCCTCATTCAGAAAGGCAAATAGGATGGACAGAAGAAGAGGGAGAAAACAGGGAACAGGACATGAACCTACCACAAAGTACCTCTGAAAAACTTTATCTAGAAGGGTATCAAAGCAGATGCTGAGACTCATAGCCAAACTTTGGGCAGAGTGCAGGGAGTCTTATGAAAGAAGGGGAAGATAGAAAGACTGGAGGGAGCAGGAGCTCCACAAGGACATCAACAGAGCCAAAACATCTGGATACAGGGGTCTTTTGTGAGACTGAGACTGATACTCAAGCTAAGGACCATGAATGGAGATATCCTAGAACCCCTGATCAGATATAGCCCATGGCAGCTCATCTCCAAGTGGGTTCCCAAGTAATGGAAAATGGGATTGTCTCTGACATGAACTCAGTGGTTGGCTCTTTGATCACTTCCCCCTGATGGTGTAGCAGTCTTATCAGGCCACAGAGGAAGACAATGCAGCCAGTAATGATGAGACCTGATAGGCTAGGGTCAGATGGAAGTGGAGGAGGGCCTCCCCTATCAGTAGACTTGGGGAGGGCCATGTGAGGAGATGAAGAAGGGAGGGTGTGTTTGGGGGTGGGGGGACAAGGGAGGAGGCTACAGCTGGAATACAAAGTGAATAAACTGTAATTAATAAAAAATAAATAGTGAAAATATTAAAAACAATCTGGTTGGCTGAAATTTGTAAGAACCGAATTCTACTCATGATCTCAGTACAAGTTCATTCAGGGTATGGTAATAGTGACCCGATGGTTGTATTCCATGTCCACATCAGGATTCTTAATCCATTTCCTGAGTTAAAGTATAACATCACTGGCATGAGTAGAAAGAAACAAGGAAATTTTGGAGGTATCTGGTTGCAATGTAAAGGTTTCCTTCTCATTGGCTGTCCTTATGAACTCATGCTGCTATGCAACAATAAATCAAAGAAGTTAATGTGTAACTCGTCCAGTTCAAAGTCCACCATTCACTGGCAGCAGCTGATGGTGTGGCATGCGGTTTGTCAAACAGGACTTAAATGACCCCAAAGTCCTAAAAGTTTATTTTCCATAGCTTTCAGTTTTGTAAGTGCTATCTTCTCCTCAAGAGGGAATGACTTTGCATTTTTGGATTACATATACTGTGTGTGGAATTTTTAGAGCAGTGTCAACAACTGTGTGCTCTGGAAGCCCATATGTCTGGCCTGCATTGCATATTGGTATATAAAAATATAGAGGCAAGTATCAATAGTTATTAAATAGTTGTCAGTAATTGTACTTTCATAAATCTTCATGATAAAAACACAAATACCAATATAATTGGTTAAAAGAATTTAAACCAATAATTCTGTGTTTACAGGAATGCAAACACCTCTTGTACTTATCTTATTTTACTATATTTTCTTTTTTTATTTAATTATTTTTATTTTTATTAATTACAGTTTGTTCACTTTGTATCCCCCCTGTACCTCCCTCCTTGCTTCCCTCCCAATCCCATCCTCCCTCTTCCCCACTCATGTTCCTCTCCCAGTCCACTGAAAAGGGAGGCCCTCTTCCCCTTCCCTCTGACCCTAGTCTATAAGGTCTCCTCAGGAGTAGCCGAATTGTCTTCTTCTGTGGCCTGGTAAGGCTGCTTCCTCCTCAAGGGGAGGTGATCAAAGAGCAGGCCAATCAGTAGTAGGTTTCAGTATGATTTCTTTATATATACTTAATTTTGTTTGATCTTTTCTCCCTACCCCTTCTCTTCTCTATCTTTTTGTCCTACTTGTCAAAACATTGCTATGGCTAGTCTCCTCTCCTTCTCTGCTTTCATCTTTCCTGTGTTCCACAATCTCAACCTCACTGCAGATATCCTCGCCTATCTCTTTGCCCCATTTTAGTTTCCTAGTCTCACGAGACACTCTGAGATAAATATAAATCTAAAGACTTAAAGTTATGCTCTACATATGAGGCAGAATGTGAGAAACATGTGTTTGAGCCTACGTTAGCTCATTCAGTATGTTTTCTAATTTATCCACTTTCCTGAAAATTTTCTTTACAGCCAAATGAAATTCTGTGTTCTCTCTCTCACTCACTCATTCTCTCTCTCTCCCTCAGTATCATCTTCTATATATTTTGATCATCCACTCTTCCGTGGATGAACATCTACTCCAGGTGCATTTGCTGGCTGCTGTGTTCAGAACAGCATTCAGTGTGTTTGGACAACTAGCTCTGTAGTAGAACATAAAGTACTTTTGTATGCAAAAGATTAGCACATGTAGATCATGTGGTAATTTTGTTTTATTGTTTTAGGAAATCTCCAGACTGATTTCCATAGTGGATATAATAATTTAGAATTCCACTTGAAAGGTTCTTTTTCCCACACATTCTCACCAACATTTATTAATTTTATCCCTGATGATACTCATTCTGACTGGAGTGAGATGAAATGCCAAAGTAACTTTAATCTCTTTTTTCCTATAGAGGCTAAGCATGCTATTCTCCGTTGCTCATGTTCCTTAGTTGGTTCTGTGGACTCCTTTAGTTTTGTCATTCCTTCCTCTATTATGTTTTCTTACATTGTGAACATTAAAAAAACAACAAACCTCTCACCTAAAGGGATAAAAGATCCCTTGTTCTTGAGACAAATATTAGTGAACGTAGCCCAGGGACACAGATTTGGAGAGTTGGAACTTCCTGTCCCATAACTGTAACACGTTTATGATAACAGAACTAACCAAATCACAAACCATCATTTTTTTCAAATAGTGAAAACAACAACAACAATATGAGTGATTGCAACTGAGAAAATGCCACACACAGACTATAATCAGAACATTTGTATCTAAGGATTGTAGACAGAAATAAAAATCAAAATGTGATATGAAATCATTATTCATTTACTCACAGGAGAATACATATCTGTGTAAAACAAAATGATCTGAAAAGAAAATAGATGATTTTTTAACTATGGGAAGTGCATTCACCAACTGTGGGTGGTGTAGTTAAATATACAAATTTAAGAAGAACAGAAAGAATAATAAAATAATTATAAACAAGGGCTGGAGAGATGCCTTAGTGGTTAAGAGCACTTACTATTCTTGCAGAGGCCTGAGTTTGATTTTCAGCTCCCTCATCAAGCTGCTTACAACTGCTTGTAACTGTGGCTTCAGGGAACCAGTTGTCTCTGGCTCCTATGGGCACCTGAACTCACAAGTACATACTAACCCAAACACATTAGAAATAAATAAAGCTTAATGCAAAAGGATGAACAAGAGCACAGTAGGGAATATTAATTTTAGACCTCATCGAATCTCAACTTCAGAAACTCCCAAGAGCCAGCCACATGCCTTAGACATGGCAGTGAACAGACTCAAAGTATTGTTACCACCTTACATTAAGCCCCTGACATTAGGCCCATCCTCATCCTGACTTACAGAAAGAATCCTCTTTTTTCTGATTATTTTCTCAGTCACAGTCACCCATTTTATTTAAGTATTTGTGATTCACCGTGTTTGTGTTCATTTTATCATAGTGTGATTGTGCAAGCTGCATGTAGTTATGATTGACCTTTCTACCTAGAATTTCAAGTTAATTATCATCATTGATTGATTCAGTTGTTTGTCAGTTTCACTGAGTTACACTGATTATTGCAGTTGATTCCAGTTATTTTAAGGTCACAAAACTAGACTTTAGCACAGTCTGTCCACAAGAGGTCAGTGTAACCTGTGAGCAGGGGAAAGAAACAGTATATCTTAAGTTTAAAAGATGACCAATTAAGTGTTTCTACTGGTAAAGTAATGCTGTTAAAATATAATAATGCATTACATTTTCTCTCTTTAATTTTATGTTATCTTTCTTCTTGGTGTTGTAAGAATGCACCATATATAATTATAATCAATTTAACAACAACAAAAAATAACTGTGTATTTCTTCTCTGGGCATTATCATAATACCGTAACACATTTTGTTGTTCTAGGTTTTCTCCATACATGGTCCTTGGTTGGTGCCTCACTCTCTGCATATTCCTCCTAGTTCCAGATTTGTTGGCTTTATTGGTCTTCTTCTGGAGCTTCTGTCCTCTCCAGGTCTTTATCTCTCTTCTTCTGTAAGACTTTCTGCACTCTGCCCATAGTTTGGTTTTTGAGTCTCAGCATCTGCTTCAATCTCCTGCTGGGTGGAGTCTTTCAGAGAACATCTATGATAGGCTCCCATCTTGTTTCCTCTCCTCTACCACTTCCAGTGTCTATCCTGTTTACCCTTGTACCTGAGAATTAAGCGTCCTCCACCATAAAACAAGGACATCTGCTCAACTATATTTATAGCAGCTTTATTTATAATAGCTAGACCTGGAAACTACCCAGATGTCCCTCAACTGAAGAATGGATACAGTAATTGTGCATTTACACACTGGAATACTATTTACCTATTAAGAACAAGGAAATTATAAAATTTGCAGGCAAATGGATGTAACTAGAAAAGATCATCCTGAGTAAGGTAACCCAGAAGCATAAAGACACACATGGTATGTATTCATTTTAAGCAGATATTAGCCATATAATACAGGATAACTATACTAATAGGTTTGCTCCTACATTAGTTATTAGAATGTATAATATATTAAATCATTCACTTCAATTTTCAGTGTTTATAAAGATCAATGTTTAGCTATTTGGGATATAAGTAACACTGTGAGAGACTTCACTTGATATTTAGCAAAGCATATTTTTAAACAGAGAGAAAATTATAAATTAAAGCAAATAGCATGATTTCAAAATTCTCATTTGTTTGCATCCCAAATGTTGGCACTCAGTACCCCAGTGCTTTGTGCATATTTCCCCTGTTAAGATAACCATAAATTAGAGGCATGATGTTCTTTTGGAAATAAAATGCCTGAGCAAGAGACCATTGAGAAATTCTCAGAAAGGTGAGTTTAGAACTGGACCTTGGTCTGCAGTCACAGCTGTGGTCATTCACGTGATGTAACATGTGTATTGATAACTGACATGTTAATAATTTGGATTCTCTCTACAGTGGTTAGATCAATGTTGGACATAGAGTCAATATTCTTAGGCCTTCTCGTTTTCATTAAATACCACCATTCCATATTTATATGGCAAACTGGAACCAGAAAAGGTAGTTACTTGGTGCAATAATTATGGTCGATACTTACTTTTATTAGTTCACTGTATAAAAAATATATCATCACTTGAAGTAGCAAATACGTAATAATACAATTGATCACTTTCCTAAGGGTGTGCTCTGTTTAAGTTTCAATTGTTAATGTTCTTATATATAAATAACATGTATATATTATACCAATCTTCTCTTGAAGTATTTATATTAGTATCTCTTAGGTACAGAAAAGGGTAATTTTCTTTTATGTTTTTTAAATGTTTTTTATTAATTACAAATTATTCACTTTGTATCCCACCTATAGTTCTCTCCAACATTCCCCCCAAATCCACCCTTTCTCCCTCATCTCCTCCCATGCCCCTCCCTAAGTCCACTCATATGGGAGGTCCTCCTCCCCTTCCCTCTGACCCTAGCTTATCAGGTCTCATAAGGACTGAATTCATTGTCTTCCTCTGTGATCCGGTAAGGCTGCTCCCCTTCAGAGTGAAGTGATCAAAGAGATAGCCACTGAATTCATGTCAGAGACAGTCCCTGTTCCCCTTACTAGGGTACCCACTTGGAAACTGAGCTGCCATAGGCTACATCTGTGCAAAAGTTTTAGGTTATGTCCACAAATGGTACTTGGTTGGACTATCAGTCTCAGAAGACTTTTGAGTACAGATATTTTGACAGAAAGTATAATTTTCATTTGCTGAATTATTTAAGCTCAACTCATGTGTTATATTGAAAGTGACTCAGCATTAGTAGAGAAGAAAGGGGTCAATCAATACGAGGTATACTGGTAATAATTAATCAAGAAATCTGGGTCTTGTTTGAAAAAAAAAAAGCTTTGAGTTTCTAAAGAAAGAAATTGAAGAAGATATCAGAAGATGGAAAGATCTCCCATGTTCATGGATCAGTTGGATTAATCCACTAAAAATGGCCATACTGTCAAAAGCAATCTCTACATTCAATGCAATTCCCATCAAAATACCAACACAATTCTTTACAGACATTAAAAAAATTTCTCAATTTCATAAGGAAAATCAAAATACCCAGAGTTGTTAGAATAATCCTGAACAAGAACAGTCCATCTGGAGAGATGGACATCCATGAACTCAAGCTCTGCTACAGAGCAATAGTAATAAAACCTGCATCATATTGGCATAGAAACAGAATGGTGGATCAATGGAACCAAATAGAAAATCCAGAAATAAGCCCACACACCTACAGATACTTGATTTTTGACAAAGAAGCCAAAAGCATACAATGGCAAAAGGACAGCATCTACAACAAATGGTGCTGGTCTAACTGGATGTCTACATGTAGAAAAATGAAAATAGGTCCATACATATCACCCTGCACAAAAGTAAAGTCCAAGTGGATAAAAAACCTCACCATAATACTAGACATACTAAATCAGTTAGAAGAAAAAGTGGGGAAGAGCTTAGAACTCATTGGCACTGGAGAAAACTACCTGAATAAAACAGCAACAACAGAGGCTCTAAGATCAATAATCAAGAAATGGGACCTCATGAAACTGAAAACCTTCTGTAAATCAAAGGACACTGTCATCAGAACAAAATGACAGCCTACATACTGGGATAGAATCTTCAACCCTATATCTGACAGAGGGCTAATATCCAGTATATATAATGACAAGAAATTGAATAGAAACAAACCAAGTAATCCAATTAAAAATGGGTTACAGAGCTAAAGAGAGATTTCTCAATAGAGGAACATCAAATGTCAGAGAAACACTTAAAGAAAAGTTCAACATCTATAGTCAACAGGGAAATGCAATTCAAAACGACCCTAAGATTTCACCTTACACCCATCAGAATAACGAAGATCAAAAATACAAGTGACACACATGTTGGAGAGGATGTGGAGAAAGAGGAACTCTACTCCATTGCTAGAGTAGGAGTGTAAACTAGTATAACCACTTTGGAAATCAATCTGGCACTTTCTCAGACAATTAGGAGTAGTGCTTCCTCAAGATCTAGCTATATCTCTCTTAGGCATATATCCTGGCTAGTCTTTGTCAACTTGACATAGCGAGAGTCCTGTTGGAAGAACAGACTTCGGTTAAGGAACTGAGCAAATGCCTCCATTAAATTGGTCTCTAGGCAAGGCTATGCTGGTGTTCTCTAGATTAATGACTGGTGTGAGGGTGTTCAGCCCACCCTGTGAGATGGCAAACCTGAGCAGTTGATCCTGTGTTGTAGAAGACAGCAAGCCGAGTACTCAATAGGCAGCAATGCTCCATGGTTTCTGCTTCAGTTCCTGCCTTAGGTCCCACACTGAGATCCTGCCCTGACTTTGCTTTATGATGAAGCTTGATCAGGATGTGTAAATCAAACAAACCCTTTCCTCCCCAGCTTGCTTTGGGTCTGTGTTTTATTAGAGCCAAAGAAACAGAATACTAATGAATTTGCATTTTTGTTTGTTTGTGCATCTCTTTGAAATACTACACTCATCTGTGTATTTTTTAGTGTGTATTTCATTCTCTTTTGTCATGGTGATTTTCTTATGTTTAGTTTTGGATTTCAATTTCTTTATTGCTTTTTCAGGGACATGAGTTGAACCATTTTAGTTCATTTCAATATTTTCTAGTTTTGCATAGGCTTGTGGTCTTTGAAATTCCCTCTTTTATCTTTAGCTGCTGTATCTCAAAACATTTAGTAGGGTGTGTTCTCATTCTTCACTGATTTCAAGAAACTGTTTTATTTGTTTTTTTTTTTTTTGTATGTTTTGTTTTGTTTTCTTTTTGGCTTCTTCCTTGACTCAATGGTTATACAAAATAATGTTTGTAACTTTTTTTATCAAAGTGCCAATTCTTCAAAATTGCTTTATTTTACAGCACTTTCATTCTAAGTCAACACTTACATTTTGGGTAAAATAACAATGGGAGTTTTCAGTGATGTACAGAATAATCACAAGTAGTGATTACATTTTAATAAAACAGGAAAATTAGAAGTTGGCTCAGAAAAAATTAAGAAATATTAAAAGTTTAAATTCTTGTGGACAATATGTATTTATGAAAGGACAGATATGTACATCAAAGGAACAGAAAAGAGAGTTCTGTTAAAATTGGTTTTTGTCATTGAATAGCTATGTTTTCTCCAGCTGTAATGACAGAGTTTTGCTGCTTATAGTAGCCTGGGCTGACATCTGTGTTCTCTTAGGGTCTGCATGTTATCTGTCCAAGCCCTTCTGGCTTTCATAATCTCTGCTGAGAAGTCAGGTGTGATTCTGATGGGTTTGCCATTATATGTTACTTGTCCTTTTTCCTTTGCAGCTATTAGTATTTTTTCTTTGTTCTGTATACTTACTGTTTTGATTATTATGTGGCAGGAGGATTTTCTTTTCTGGTCTAATTAAAGATGTTCTGTAGGCCTCTTGTATTCTTATAGGACCCTCCTTTAAGTTGGAGAAATTTTCTTCAATGATTTTGTTGAAAATATTTTCTGGGCCTTGAGGAGTGAATCTTCTTATTCTTCTTATTCTTAGGTTTTCTCTTTTCATATTGTCTTTAATTTCTTGGACTGTCTGTGTCAGGAATATTTTAGATTTAACACTCTCTTTGACAGATATATTGATTTCTTCCATTATATCTTCCACACCTGAAATTCTTTCTTCCATCTCTTGAGTAATCTATTGGTTATGTTTACCTTTCTAGTTCCTGTTTTTTTCCCTGAGTTGTTCCTCTCCATGATTTCCTCCATTTGTGTTTTCTTTATTTTTTTCAATTCTATCTTCAGATATTGAGCCATTTTGTTGATTTCCTTCACCTGTTTGACTGTATGTTCCTTCAATTCCTTCAGCTGTTTGTTTAAACATTCCTCCCTTTCTTTTATTTCTTTCAGTGATTTAATTATTTTCTCTCTAAAGGCCACAAACTATATGGCTGCATCTTCCTTTATTTCTTTACAGATGGCCATAATCTGTTTGACTTTATCTTCCTCTAATTCTTTATGCATTTTATTTGCTTCCTCTATTATCCTCTTCATAAGTATAGATGTAAGGTCACCTTCCTGAATTTCATTTATATTGCAGTGTCCAGGACTGCTTGACTCTGGATGACTGGGTTCCGGAGATGCCACATTGCTATGTCTTTTGTTGGTAGAGCTTTTACACTGGCCTCTACCCATTACGCTATCTAATTGGCTGTTAGTTTCTGGTGCTTCCTGGAATCCTAGGGTGGGGAGAATCCCTTTGGCAGGAAGATGATTTTTCCTTAAGGAGGCCTCCTTCAAGAGCTTTTTGGTTATGGTCATGTATGGCTGATGTTTTAGAAATTGCCACAGCTCACCTCAGGCAAATAGACATGAGTGGTAATTATGGTCTTTGTTATTCATGGGGACTCTCCTGTCATCCAGAGAAGTTCTAGAGATAGCTGCCCTGCTGCTGAGTTTCTTGGTCTCAATTTAGTGAGCTGCTACTGTTGTTCTTAAACTGTTTTCTAGGCACAGCCCTCTTGAAGAACCTGTGAGTTTGGTCAGCTTAGTTAGGGATAACTCATTGCCCCTTGGAGCAGTATCTGGGGGCTTATCTCAGAGATCGCAGACTTCTATAGGTCTGAGGTTAGAACTCTGTGCCCCAGTACCCAAGCAGTAATCAGTGTCAGGTGAGCACAGCTCTCATGCATGCTGCAGGAGGCTAGAACCTGGACCCTGCAGGGACCCAGAAACTTTTCTGGAGCTGGGTGTACTGAGGTCAGACCACATGTTTCCCCCTGCATCAGGGAGTTTCCTCCCAACAGTGAGACCCAGTCTGTGGTGTTTGGGGGTGCACAGTTCTGTCTGGGGTGGCATGTAGAGCACGAAGTCACAGGCAAGTTGTGGCTCCAAGCTGGGGACTGGGCTCCTGCAGGAATCTGGAAACTTCTCACAAGAACTTTTCCATGCAGGGGTGGGGAGCCAGCTGAGTGCTCTAAGCTAGGACCTGCTATTTCCCTCACTGTGGGGTTTTTTCCAAACAGGGAAACCCCATCTCTCATGCCCTGGGGCCCACAGTTCTGTCTGGGATGGTGAGTTGTGTGCACAGCAAGTCTCTAGGCTGGCAACTGAGCACCCGTCAGATCCTGAAATATTTTCCAGGGATTGACTCTATGACCTGAGAACAGTCCCATTTGCTTCCTTCACTGTGGCGTTCTCTCTGGAGTGGAAATCCCAGTGTCGGGTGTTTTGAGCCCACAGTTCAGCCTGGGAATGTTGTCAGGACAAGCAGGCATGTGGCTCTGGTCCGACATCCATGTGCATGCCTGGACCCTGGAACTCTTCCGGGTTATAGCGGGGTGACCTGAGAATGGACTCAATTGATTCCCACACCATGGGGTTTCGTCTCACTTAGGAAACCCAGTTGCTGGTGTTTTAAGGCCCAGGGTTCTGTCTCCTGGTCACTGTACCAACACTGCTGTCCTGTTCCTCACACATAGTGTCCTTTGGATCTCCATACATTTTGTGTATTTGTACAACTTAAAATGTTTCTATTGTTGAATGGTGGTTTTATTATTCTGTGGTCAAAAATTATATTTTTAATTGTATCATCTTATTGAGAATTATTTTGAAGTCCTATTCATGGTGAATTTTGGGAGTGTGCCACATATTCCCCCGATGAATGAAATTTTCTTTATTTATCTTTTTAGCCATTCGAGTTAGTGCTGAACTGCAATTCTGAACTGCAATTATTGCCTCAGTGATCTTCCCATGGATTGAAGTGAGATTTTCAGAACACTATCTCTCATAGTGTTGAGTCTCTTTTTAAATTTTTATTTATTTTAAAAATTTAATCACATTACATGCTGATCTCATTCCCCTACCTTCTCTCAACCCAGTCCCACCCTCATGCTTCCTTCTCCTGCTCCCCTCTGTCCTTCTCACAAAAGGGGAAGTCTTCAAAGGGAACAAACCCACCCCTGCTACCTCAGGATGCACCAGGACTAAGGTAAGCCCCTTCTGCTGACACCAGACAAGGCAGACCAGCTAGTGGAAACAAATCCAAAGACAGGAAACAGGGTCAGAGACAGCCCTACTTCCACTGTTAGGGACCCACACGTTGCTACAGATCTAGCCACACAGCTGCTACAGATCTAGCCCATGCATGCACTTTGCTTGATGTTTCAGTCTCTGTGCGACCCCAAGGGGCTCTGTAGCTCAACTTGTGGTGTCCTTGACCCTGCTGGCTCCTTCAATTATTCTTCCCTCTCTTCACCCTAACTCTCCAATTGTTTTGTTGTGGGTCTCTGCATCTGTTTCCATCAGCTGCTAGATGAAGCCTCTCAGAAGACATTTATGCTAGGCTCCTATCTGCAAGCACAGCAGAGTGTCATTAATAATGTTGGAGGCTTGTTCTGTCCCACAGGGTGGTTCACAAGTTGGGCCAGTTGTTGTTTTGCCATTCCCTCAATCTCTGTTCCATCTTTATGGCTTCACTTCATGTAGGTGAGACACATTTTGGGGTGAAAGTTTTATGAGTGGTTTGGTGTCCCCCTCCCTCCTTTGGAAGCCCAATCTGGCTACACAAAGTGGTCACTTCAGGTTCTATAGCCCTTAGGAGTCTCAGCTAGGATCAAGCACACAGACTCCAGGGAGCTTCCTATGTCTTAGATACTCCCCAACCCAACAGTTTTCATTTTCTCCCCAGATCCTGCCACTCCCACACTCACACCCTCCTGCTCTCTCCACACCCTATCCCCTCCCCCTTTATAGGCTCCACCCATCTCCCATCCAGATCCCTCCCTCCGTATACTTTGGAGGTCGATTTTATTTCCCCTTCTGAGTGAGATTCAAATGTCCTCCCTTGGGCCCTCCTTGGCTTCTCTGGGTCTGGGGATTGTAGCATAGTTATCCTGTACTTTATGACTAATACCCAATTACAAGTGAGTACATACCATGTGCTTCTTTCTGGGTCTGGCTTACCTCATTCAGGATCATCTTTTCAAGTTTCATCCATTTGCCTACAAATTTCATCACGCTTTTGTTTTAAATAGAGAGTAGTATTCCATTGTGTAAAGGTACCACATTTTCTTCATCAGTTCTTCACTTGAGGGACCTCTAGGCTGTCTCCAGTTTCTTTTTTTAATTTTAAATTCATATATTTTTTATTAATTATAGTTTATTCACTTTGTATCCCAACTGTAGTGCTCTCCCTCAGCCCCTCCCAAACCCACACTCCCTCCCTCTTCTACACCATAGCCCCTCCCCAAGTACATTTATAGGGGATGTCCTCCTCCCCTACAGTCTGATCCTATTCTATCAAGTCTCATCAGGACTGGCTGCATTGTCTTCCTCTGTGGCCTGATGGGACAAGAACACCTCAGGAGAGGTGATCAAAGAGGAGGCCATTGAGTTCATGTCAGAAACAGTCCCTGTTCCCAATATTAGAGAACCAACTTGGAGACTGAACTGGCATGGGCTACATCTGTGCAGGGTTGTAGGTTATCTCCATGAATTGTGCTTGGTTGGTATATCAGTCTCAGAAAAGACCCCTGTGCCCACATTTCGTTATTTCTCCTTGTAGAGATCATATCCCCTTCAGGTCTTTCTATCTCACTCCTTCTTTCATGAGATTCCCTGCACTCTGCACAAAATTTGGCTATGAGTCTCAGCATCTGCTTTGATAACCTGCTGGGTAGAGTCTTTTAGAGGCCCTCTGTGGTAATGGTAAGTTCCTATCCTATTCCCTGTTTTCTCCCTGTTCTGATGTCCATTCTATTTGCCTTTCTGAATGAGGATTGATCATCTTACTCAGGGTCTGCCCTCTTGATGAGCTTCTTTGAGTATACAGATTTTAGTATGATTTTCCAATATAATATGTCTAATATCCACTAATAAGTGAGTATATACTATGTGTGTCTTTCTGCTTCTGGGATACCTCAGTCAGGATGATCTTTTCCCACCATTTGCCTGCAAATTTTAGGATTTCCTTCTTTTTAATTGCTGAGTAGTATTCCATTGTGTAAATGTACCACAATGTCTATATCCATTTCTAGGCTAAGGGACATCTGGGTTGTTTCCAGTTTCTGGTTGTTACAAATAAAGCTACTATGAAGATCCAGCTTCTATTATGAATATAGCACATTGGATGTTTGCTGAAAATGATTGGAAATATACTATTGGATATGGTTTGAAATATATTATTTCAGCTATTATTTCCTTTTTTCATACTGATGTTTTTGAAAATATTTATTGACTTTAGAGGTCACAATATATACTCTATGACTTAAATCTATTCTTGCACTTATAGGTATGTCTAATACAGTACACATGCAGTTTGCTTATGTAAAATATTTATTTTTCTCATTTTTAATGCAAGTGTTTCTTTACTTATGAAGTAATTTTCTCATAAGGTAGCATCTCATGTTTAGATGTTTTGTTGATTTAGGCAGTATATATATATATATATATATATATATATATATATATTAAGTTCTTTATTAATTGCACTTTATTCACTTTTTATCCCCCTGTGGTTCCCTCCATCTTCGGATTCCAATCCCTCTCTTCCTCCACCCTCTGCATGCATGTCCCTCCCCATGTCCACTGATAGGGGAGGTCTTCTTTTCCTTCCTCCTGATCCTAGTCAATTAGATCTCATCAGGAATGACTGCAGTGTCTTTTTCTGTGGCCTGGTAATGCAGCTTCCCCCTCGGGGGAGGTAATTAATGAGCAGGCCAATCAGTTCATGTCAGAGACAGTCCCTGTTCCTATTACATTGGAACCCACTTGGATACTGAACTGCCATGGGCTACATCAGTGCAGGGGTCTTAGGTTATCTCCATGCATAGTCCTTGGTTGGAGTATCAGTCTCAGGAAAGACCCCTGTGCTCAGATTTTTTGGTTCAGGAATTTCACCTGTTAACACCCAACCTCATTATTTATAATTAAAACTATCTCCATGTAATTCGTTTATTTTATTTCTTCTTTTATATATCTATGGTTCCTTTTTTTCTCATATTGTTCTTTTTTTGTAAGTTGTGGTTTTCTCATTGCTACCCTGACTGGTAAAGGCAATACTGAAATAAATATTTGAAAATATCTATGAGTAAATTTTCAGAAAGGATTACTTTCTCAGGTCTCCTTGCTTGCCATGCTGGATACTACTCCTTCCTATCAGGGGATAAAATACATCTGTAATAAAATTTGATTTTGGCAAAGGACTTGGTCAGTGTGATGAGAAATACAGGTGGCTTTTGTGATTAAATAATTTCTACAAGGAATGCATCCTACAGTGGTTTGAGAGTTTGTAGCTTCAGTAGAATATGAGGGCAAACAATAAGACACAGACAGATCACATGTCAATATCAAATCATGGGCAAACAGAAACATTGGGGAATCTCAGAAATGGTAGGCATTGTGTTTCCTGAAGTAGGCAGATTTACCTACTCATCTACTCAGGGGATTTGTGCACTAAGATTCTGAGAATAAACTACCCAGCTACTTGTTGGGCCTAGGAAAGGCTCATGGATAGATAGGCTGAACCAAATATGAAGGAGAAGTTTCTCATTTCTTTGGAAACCCAGTTGTATTGTCTAAATACAGATTTTGTTTGGGTTCCAAGTGTGGGATATGACAATGTCTTTCTCCTGTGGAAAACTGCCCTGTTAAAAAGCATTCAATGTTTGTCAGCTGGAAACTATTTGAATCAAGGGAGTTTTCCCACTTTGGTGTAGTGATGTAGTTTAGGTGGAGTCTTACTGTTTGGCTGAGTGGTACCACCTCTGTTGCTGCTGCTTGTTGTTTGCTGTTGCTGTGGTTTGCTGCTTTGCTGTTTGTCTGGACTGCTTATATCCTGACTACTGAGACTGGTATATCCCAAAAGAGTCCAAGGATTCTAGTCAGGTGGAAGTAGGTAAAAGAGGTAAAGATACCCTTTTCCTGTTAATCTCCTACCTAAGGTCAGGGTGTGGGAAGGGAGGTAGAGGTGTTTAAGAGCATCAAATAAATTATTTGTTTGAAAAATCTAAGTCCACATAACTAGCTGCCTTCAGTAAAGCTTAGCAAGAATCACTACTCAGGCTTGTCTATTTGGCTGTTTTCCTGGCAACAGTGATTGGCAGAAACTCTTTTTTTTTTTTAAAGTGGCTAATTTTTTTTTAAATGCAGTTTATTCAGGAACCTTGAACAATCATCTGACCCTGGGGAAAGCCAGCCCACAGCTTAAATAGCCTCTGGGTAGCCAACCCCAGCATGCCACATACATGGAAGCAAGGCAGATCCTCAGCCTTAGCCAAATGTGGAGTTGTTCGTGACAGAGAGCACTCACCATCAGGAAGGTGGAAGATGGAAACCAGCTCCATCTTTAAGGCACAGCATTACACAGCTCTCTACAGTTTCCTCTTTTTGTTTTAGACGCATGAGGCAAGAGTAGAGGTCTGATCTCTGATATTAGAAATAATTTGGGACTTTGTACTGATGTTCATTTAGGTGTCATCCACCCAAAGAGCATCAGACCCATCTGATACCTTTTTCTCAGAGGCGGGACCTGGGGCATCAACCCGCATGCAATCAGACATGCTCTTCTCTGGGTCGAAAGCGGCTGACCCTGAGTGCAATCCTTAGCCTCACATCCTGAGCATAACATTTTACCTTTTTATGGTAGCCAACCATGCTTGGGGAGACTGTCCTGCTTCAATGGCTGTAAAGGCCTGAATGGTCATGGCTGCATTACACTATTGTGAGACTCTAATCTTGCATATATACCACAGGCAAACCAAGGAGACCAACACCAGAAGGCCTGCTAACACTCCCATGCCTGCCCATTCCTTCATATGATTCAGGGCTGCAGCAATCCATGATGATAATCCTGTGGCTAGTCCTGCATCCACTCTGGTAGAATTTACTGTGACAATGGCCACTCTCAGCTGCTCCATCGTAGTATCGAATTCTCCAGTCCAATTACTTAAAATATAGCTAGACAATTGTTTAGACAATTGCCCATGAGGCTCAGCATCTGCTTTGATAGTCTGAAGGGCAGAGGCTTTCAGAGGCCCTCTGTGGTAGGTTCCTAGGTTGTTTCCTGTTTTCTTCTTCTTCTGATGTCCATCCTCTTTGCCTTTCCAGATGGGGATTGGACATTTTAGTTAGGGTCCACTCTCTTGCTTAGTTTCTTTAGATGCACAGGTTTTAGTGGGTTTGTCCTATGTTGTATGTCTATATGAGTGAGTATATACCATGTGTGTCTTTTTGCTTCTGGGACAACTCACTCAGAAACTCTTACCTATCTGATTCCTAGGGTTTCTATCAGTAAGACACACTGTCAAGCATATTTAGATATTGTATGTAAGTAAATACATTAATCAACATTCTCTTTTTCATGCCTCTTTCATATCTCTATTTTTTAAAATCAGGTTTAATTTTTTTTAACTTTTATTTTTATTAATTACAATTTATTCACTTTGTATCTCCCCTGTAGCTCCTTCCCTCTGCCCCTCCCGACCCCACCTCTCCTTCTTCTCCACCATGCCCCTACCCCAATCCACCTATAGGGGAGGTCTTCTTCCCCTTCCTTCTGACCCTAGTCTATCAGGTCTAATCAAGTTGCATTATCTTCCTCTGTATCCTGGTAAGGCTGCTCCCCACTTAAGGGGAGGTGATCAAAGAGCAGCCCAATCAGTTCATGCTAATACTGCAGCCAAGGACCATTCATGGAGATAACCTAGAACTCCTGCACAGATGTAGCCCATGGCAATTCAGTGTGCATAGTAATAGGAACAGGTACTGTCTCTGACATTAATCAACATTCTTACAAAAATGTTCTTGAAAATGATATCCACAAACACTGACAAGCTCTGTAGTTACTACACCTTGGGTTCTAGTTGAGAAAGAAAGTCAGACTCACGTCTCACTAACAAGTGTTCTTTCCACTATTCAAATCTTTTGCAAACAGAAGAGTTATACACTCAGTATATGATTTCTAATTTCACCTCATTACAAAACATGTGACATTAAACACGCACATGCAAATATTAAAAAGTTAAATTTTTTCTTTAACTACCTTCCTCAGCCTACAAATTAATTAAGTATATTTGCTTTAAACAACTCAGGTTACATTTTAACTCATTGCTCTTTTCTGTTTAGACATAAGGGCAAACAGTGAGAGAAGGGAAGACACTCTGAACAGAGGACTGTGCTCTCCCAGGATGCCTGTGAAGTGGATTTTTGCCCTGCTCCTGCTGCAGATGAGTTGCTGCTTCAGATCTGGTAACTGTGGGAAGGTGTTGGTGTGGCCGATGGAGTACAGTCACTGGATGAATTTAAAGATAATACTGGATGAACTTGTACAGAGGGGTCATGAAGTGACTGTTCTGAGACCATCAGCTTCCATTTTGCTTGATCCCGAAAAATCGCCTGGCCTTAAATTTGAAACTTTTTCTACAACTATCAGTAAAGATGATCTGGAAAGTTTTTTCACAAAGATTGTGAATATGTGGACTTATGAGCTACCAAGAGATACATGTTTATCATTTTCTCCCTTGCTACAAAATATTTTTACAGAATATTCTGCTTATTATCAAAGTCTTTGTAAAGACACAGTTTCAAACAAACAGCTTATGGCAAAACTGCAGAAATCCAAGTTTGATGTCCTGATCTCAGATGCGATTGCTCCCTGTGGGGAACTGATAGCTGAACTGCTCCATCTTCCTTTTCTTTACAGTCTTCGTTTCACTCCAGGCTACACAATGGAAAAGTACACTGGAGGATTTGTGCTCCCTCCCTCTTATGTACCTATGATTTTGTCAGGGCTAGGTGGTCAAATGACATTCTTAGAGAGGGTGAAAAATATGATATGTATGCTTTATTTTGACTTTTGGTTCCAGACATTTGATGAAAAGAAATGGGATCAGTTCTACAGTGAAACTTTGGGTAAGTTATGTTTCTCATCAATAGCCTAGGACCTAACTTGCACATGCATTTAAAGCTATCTGTCCATGAAATACAAAGTGAGGTTTTCTTTTCTAGGTGGTCAAATATAATACAATATTGGCTAAGAAACTCTGAAACATTCTGCTAAAGCTCATTTTATTGATCAAATAGAAGAAGGCAGGAGACCTGATATAAAGCATTCTGGTCAGCTATACAATTGCAAAGAGACACAAGTAGACTTTCTCTATGTGATTTTTTAATCCTTTTCCTGTAATTTACCCTCTATCTTAATAGGTCACTAGCTAGTTACACAGATCTTCATTAGTGTACAGTAAAGAATGATATATTTAATGGAATAAACATGCATATATAACATTGAAGAAATTATTTTCTCTTGCGTAGGACTATGCTTTATTTAAAACTAAAATGTAGGTTCTGGAAGCATCCTAGCTCTCACCCATGTCCAGGGATTTAAAATTGCCTCTATGTTCAGCTTCCGAGGCCCTGCTGCCCTTGTATGGTATCCACAGGCACCTAAATCAGCTTAGCTTATACTCACACAGATACAATACACATACATAAGAGGATAAATTATAAATATTTTTCCTGGATTACTAAAGAACTTCCCTAATTTTGAAATATGCTGCATTAGTTCACAGACTTAAAAATGGAACTGAGGCTTCAACCAACCTCACATTTCTTAATTGTATCCTTTTCTAGCATCTATTGAAAAAATATCTAAATTCTATAGAAACAGGGACACACAGTCCTTCAGTCGCTATTTTTCATGTCATGTTCATTCTTTCAAAAAATAAATCTCTCATTTCACAATTCTAAAAATATTGTGACCTTTTTGCAAGATAAATGACATGGAATTTCTTAGTATGAAACAAGAGTAGAAGCACTTATATGTGAGTATATACTGTATAAGTCTTTCTGCTTCTGGGATACCTCACTCAGGATGATCTTTTTTTTTAAATTATTTTTATATTAACTACAGTTTTCTTACTTTGCATCCCAGCTGTAGCCCCCCTCTCATTCCCTCCCAATCCCACCCTCCATCATCTCCTTCCTGCCCCTCTCTAAGTCCACTGACAGGGGAGATCTTCCTCCCCTTCCATCTGATCCTAGCTTATCAGGTCTATTCTGGACTGGCTGCATTGCCCTCTTCTGTGGCCTAGCAAGGCTGCTCCTCCCTCTGGGTGGGGGAGGTCAAAGAGTTAGCCACTGAGTCCATGTCAGAGACAGCCTCTGTTTCCCTAACTAGGGAACCCACTTGGAGACTGAGCTGCAATGGGCTATATATGTGCAGGGGTTCATGGTATATACTCACATACAAGTGGATACTAGATCTATAATACAGATTATATAATATAATCTATAAAACTTACTAAAACCTGTACAACTAAAGGAGTTAAGCAAGGAGTTCCCTGGGTAAAATGATCAATCCTCACTCAGAAAGACAAATGGGATGAACATTGGAAGGAGAAAACAGGAAACAGGACAGGAGCCTACCACAGAGGGCCTCTGAAAAACTCTACCCAGCAGTGTATCAAAGAAGATGCTGAGACTCTTTAACCAAATTTGGGGCAAAGTGCAGGGAATCCTATGAAAGAAGGGAGAGTTAATGGGAACTGGAGAGGACAGGAGCTCCAAAAGGGGAGCAACAGAACCAAAAATATCTGGGCATAGGGATCTTTTCTGAGACTGATACTCCAACCAAGAACCTTAATGGATATAACCTAGAACCCTGCTCAGTTGGAGCCCATGACACCACAATTCCCAAGCTGGTTCCCTAGTAAGGGAAGCAGGGACTGTTTCTGAGATGAACTCAGTGGTGGTTCCTTTGATCCCCCGCCCCCCACCAAGGGCAGAGCAGCCTTTTCAGGCCACAAAAGAGGACACTACAGCCAGTCCTATTGAAACCTGATAGGTTAAGGTCAGATGAAAAGGGAAGAGGATCTCCCCTAATGGTGGACTTAGAGAAGGGAATGGGAGGAGATGAGGGAGGGGGTGGGAATGGGAGGAAATGTAGGAGTGGGCTACAGCTGGGATACAAAGTGAATAAACTGTAATTAATATGAAAAAATAAAAATTTAATTAAAAAATGATTAGAAGCACTAAGCGTACTTTCAACCATTCATAAACTTGCTGCTGCCTTGGCAAAACAAGAAAAAAGGACTAGTTACAAACTACACTGTCCCTGATGAAATCTGTCCAGGGTACACAGCATGTGTTGAGTTTTGAACCTGGAATGTGTATTTGCATTTGCACCGGTCCTTCTGAAGCTTAGATAGAAGAAAAACTTGTGCTTATTGTTACACTGATTTAGTGGATCATTTCAAATTATTGTGAAAACATAAGGTGATTCTTATAGTTTGCATTAAAATTAAACCAAACTGACATTTATGTATATTATATGAGCTTCAATTCTATTATATATGCAAATTATGTTACATATAAATAGACATTGGGTTTATTTATTTATTTAAATGCACATGGGGTACATCAAACACCAATTCTTCCAACACCTCTACAAAAACATATTTTACATTCAGATGACAATCCAGTTAGCTTTTTCCCTTCTCATTTGCTCATCTTCTCCATCTAGGAAGGCCCACCACCTTAGCTGAGACAGTCAGCAAAGCAGAATTGTGGCTCATTAGGTCCTACTGGGATTTGGAATTTCCTCACCCAACCTTACCAAATGTTGACTATGTTGGAGGACTCCACTGCAAACCTGCTAAACCCTTGCCTGAGGTAAGTACAATTTTTAATTTCTTTTGTTTTTTAATTTCACTTGTGCTGAAAGTGTTTCTACACCTTTCACTACATTTTCTCCCAATGACAGAGATACATAGGAATCAAGCATACTGCTAACTAGCAGCTCAGTGAACTCAGGAGAGAACATGAGAGACATGGGAAATGTTCACATCATTTGAGTTAAATGAAGTCAGGTAAGGTATTTGGGTAGTTAGTCACCAGGTAAGGTTATTACCAAGCAACCTAGAGGATGTGAGTTTGAATCCCCAACACCCATGTAAAAAGTTGGGTATCCTGGCATGGTATGTATGATTTAGTCCTGAGATGGCTAAAACAGGGTAAGACCAACAGCTTGATGGCTATTAACCTGTTAAGAATAGTGGGATTCATGTTCAATTAGAGACAGAATCAAATATATATATTAAAGACTGAAAGGGAAAGACTCTTGATTTTGACCTTTGGATCCATGTGCAAAAACAAAGACCGGGACTCTCTCCAATACCACGACCTCTCAACACACTTACAAAAACATACACACATGTCCATGCATAGACACACAAAAGACAAACAAATTAAGTTAGTTAAACTGGATGAGAAACTGTCAATTATTCAAAAGTGGTGATTAGTGTATATCAGAGGTAATGGTTTGATATCCAGTGAAACAATATAGACACAATTTCAGCTTTAAGCAGTAGATTGTGGAGGTCATCTGTGAAAATACCATATTTACACATAATATCAAAAAATCATCATGCTACATTTTGTCAATGCAGTTATGATTATTTTGCAAAAGAAAACATTTTATTGATCATAGTTGGAAATTTTTATTAACTACATGTATGTATATACTACAATAAAGATACTATTTCATCAAACGTTAGTTAATAATATTAAATGAACCAACATAGAGAACAAAAAATACTAAGGAAAAAATTACACTCTCTTTAGAATGAGAAAATGTAAATGAGCTACAATTTAATGACTACATCATACATAGTATTCTTATACTTCTGTGTTTTCATTTTGCCAGACCAAAATATTTAGTAGGTGGTTGAATTATGTGTGAGTACACTTGGAACTGCTGCCTGTGACATTCAAAGTGTTTGACCTTGCTATTTTTGTCTTCTGCATTTTTAACAGCAGTATTCTAAAACTTCCTAGGAACACTTCAATTTTTATTCTAGTTATTTTCATAAAAGTTTACACAAGTGATTTCTCTTCAGTTGTTACTTTGTGATGAAGCAGGTTCTTTCTTAACAGGAAATGGAAGACTTTGTCCAGAGCTCTGGAGAGCATGGGGTTGTGCTGTTTTCTTTGGGATCCATGGTCAGTAACATGACAGAGGAAATGGCCAACACAGTTGCATGGGCCCTTGCCCAGATTCCACAAAAGGTGAGATAAAGTCCCCTCATTGGACTCCACTGTATAAAAGACGTTCAAAGTTCTGATTACAGTGGGAACAGGGACATGAACTGATTGGCATGCTCTTTGATCACCTTCCCCTGAGAGGAGAGCATCCTTACCAGACCATAGAGGAAGACAATGCAGCCACTCCCGATGAGATCTGATAGACTAGGATCAGAAGGAAGGAGAGGAAGACCTCCCCTATCAGTGGACTTGGGGAGAGGCATGTGTAGAGAAGGGGGAGGGAAATTGAGAAGGGAGGAAGGAGCGGTTTATGGGGGGATACAAAGTGAATAAAGTGTAATTGATAAAAATTAAAATAAAAAAATTGTTCCTTAAAAAAATAAATGACAAAACATGTTCTTATTACAAAAATTACTGGTGAAAGGTAAAGTTTTAGGTAAGCTGTAATTTACATTACCCAATTTAGAAACAGATATGCATAACAAATGTTACAATGTAATACAAGTTGTCCAGAAGTTGTTTTGACCTAGAATATCTCTTATATGAGCACTGTGATCTCTGTGGGCACATTCTGAAATGCTGGTGTGAGAGGACCTTGCTCTTCAGAGTCACTAGTTACATTTGTTGATTATTTAAACTCAATGCATACATAAAAGTTTTGGTGGGATTATTCACATTTATTTCATTTTCTAGACGAATAATATTATGCAGGTATTGAAACTGTCTGAAATGCATCATGGCTCTGCTCTGCATCCTAATTTTGAAGTAGGCTTGTTCAATGTGTAGTTGAGAGGACCATTTAAATTCTCAACTGTCATTCAAAAGGCCCCGAGGTCTTTTCTGAAACAGATGCTAGTACAGGCATTACACAGCAAGCCTATAGCCAACATCAAACTAAACAGAGAGAAACTTAAAGCAATCCCACTAAAATCAGGGACAAGGGAAGGCTGTCCACTCTCTCCACATTTCTTCAACATAGTTCTTGAAGTCCTTGCTAGAGGAATAAGACAAGTAAAGTGATCAAGGGCATACAAATTGGAAAGGAAGACATCAAAGTATCAATATTTGCAGATCATATGTTGGTATACATGAATGACCCCAAAAATTCTACCAGGGAACTCCTATAGCAGATAAACACCTTCAGCAAAGTGCATGGATCCAAAATTAATTTGAAAAAAATATCAGTAGCCCTCCTGTATGCAAAAGAAAAAGGAGCTGAGAAAGAATTAGGAAAATAACGCCCTTCACAATAACCACAAAGGACATAAAGTACCTTGGTGTGACTCTAACTAAGCAAGTCAAAGACTTGTATATAAAAAAAAATTCCAATCTCTGAAGAGAAAAATACAAGAAGATATCAGAAGTTGGAAAGATCTCCTATGCTCAAGCTTGGCATGATTAACCAAGCAAAAAAAGAGACTGATACTCCAACCAAGGACCATGCAAGGAGATAACCTAGAACACCTGCAAAGATATGGCCTGTGGCAGTTCAGTCTCCAAGTGTGTTAATGAGTAAGGGGAACAGGGATTGTCTGACATGAACTCAGTGGCTGGCTTTTTGATAACCTCCCCCTTAGAGGGTAGCAGCCTTACCAGGCCATTGAGGAAGGCATTGCAGCCAGTCCTGATGAGACCTGAAAGGCTAGCTAGGGTCAGATGGAAGGGGAAGAGGACCTTCCCTACTAGTGGACTTGGAGAAGGGCATAGGGGGAGATGAGAGAGTAACCTGTGATAGGAAGAAAATGAGGGAGGGGGCTACAGCTGGGATACAAGTGAATAAACTGTAATTAATATAAAAAAGTTCCCTTTTGATTAACTTTAAAAAAAGATAATTAAAAAAATGTTTCAGGGCTGCCTTGCCAAATATTTGTAGAAGAAATGCATAAAGGAAAGACAGATGTGAGTACTGCTCTTATAATAATCTCTGTGTATCATAAAATATGAAACACCCAGCTTTGCTTATAACTAGAGAGAATGAAAATCGTAAGATTCAAGAAAGGAATATGAAAATAAGAAAGAGTCTAACAGAACCTGCTATGAAAACATTTTCAGTGTAGTGTGCTTCACTTCATAAAGCACACTACAAAGTAATTTTCTGGAGATTAAATTTAAATCTTTGAACATTTATGAACATAATAAATATTCTAATGGAAAAACTGTTGTATAATCATCTACATTAGTTTATTTGCTGTGATCCAGTACCCGTCACATAGTAAGTCTATGTTAGACATGTGGACCATTCTTCATTTTACAAGATTTGTCTACAAACAATAGTGGTTAAACTAAAGTAAACCCAGTCCTACCCACTACACCTGACAGGACAGTGAAAACATCTTCCAAGTACAATCTCATGTTTTGAAGAAACGGAAGTCAAAATACTCATCCATTTTCTTGGAGTGGTTCTTAAGAATCACTAAGAATTCTTCTTCTGCGAATTCATTCCTGATATCACCCTCTTTGTAATTATTTTAGATAAAGAATATCTAGAGTGGTTTTGACTTGAGAGGTAAATAAACCTAATGGTCCTTTGATGTGTGAGTATCCACACATACACAGGTCTAAGAAGCTATAATATCAGTAGAAAGAAATTCTCAGGTGACATAGGGTTCTGTGTGATTCGTAGACTGACTTCTTCCTTGGTGCTTATGGTCTTTATTTGGCCCAAGATGAGACAAAATTTATATAAAATATAAATTATTAGTAATGGGCCACTGCTTTCTTCAATTGAATTATGACACCATGTCCATATAGTAAACATAGTCATGTGTCATGAACTATCTGATTTGTGTAAATAACCCTGCTTGGAAAATGAGGATTGCATTCCACCTGTCTGAATGTAAAAATAAACACAGAAACTGCTGGCACACTCTTCATCTCCATCTTTGAAGGATCTCATTACTCAACTCTTTTGATTTCCTCATCAATCCCAGGGGAAGTATTTAGCTCTGTTGTGTTTAAAATAAAAAAGTTACATATTTAAAGTTATTTTTTGAAATTACTTTTTATTTTGTTTTATTTTTATATTTTTTTGTTTAGATGTTTACTATTAATCTGAATCATAGCTCCCTGTTGCCTCCCTGTCCTCCCCTCACACATCTCTCTCCCTCTCCTGCCCCTAAAATAGTGGAGGCCTTCCCTGCACAAACCCACTTCAGCACAGGCAGTCTCATTAGGACTGTTTATTTCCTCTCTTACAGTGTCCTGGTTACACAGCCATGCCAGGGTGAAGTGATCAAAAGTCATGCAACAAAGACCTTGTCAGAGACATCCCCCATCCCTTTTCTGGGGCACACACATGGAGGCTAAGCTGACTTTTGTGTATATACATGTAGAGGGTCTAAGTCTAGTCCAAGTCATGTTGGGACCAGGTAGGTTAGAACTGTTGTTCCTCTTGTGGAGCTCCTGTTCCCTCTGGGTCTTTCTATCCTTGCCCCCATTCTTCTACAAGGCTCCCTATATCATTTCTACCTTCCCACTCTTCTCTCCAAACTCTCTTGTATGGTGCCCATACTCTCTTTCAAGTTCATGGCATCTTTTTCATTAACTGCTGGTATATACATGAAAGTACCTATAGATCAATTTATATTCCTTAATATAACTTGCTCAGTCTGGAAAATGTTAAATTTGGCTCCAGAAATCAAGATAATCTCATATTTAACAGGTTCTTTGGAGATTTGATGGCAAAAAACCAGCCAACTTAGGACCCAATACTAGAGTCTACAAGTGGCTCCCCCAGAATGATCTTCTTGGTAAGACTCTGGAAAACAATGCTGAGTCATGACTGACTTTCTCTATACCCATCCTGGTTGACTTCAAAAGTCTTCATATTACACTTAGAGAAGGCACTATTTCTTTAAAGATAACAAGTTGTGTTATGCATCTGGTCTTTTGTTAACACTCATTTTCTCTTATCTCCTATGTACTGTATGTATTCAACTATGTACTTTATGTGTTCAGTATTACATAGTTCAAGTCTCAAGTCACACTAAAATCTACAAAACTTTCTCTGTGTATTTAACTTCTTCTTGCTCTAAGAAAGAAAAACATTTCAGTGAGGTTTGAGTATAAAAATCTTCATGTAGAAAAATCTCCTTTGAGCTCCTCATAGTATTCATTTCTTTTCTTATGTCTAAGACAGCTAATTAATGTTACCCTGAATTCATCTTATTCTAGGACACCCCAAAACCAAAGCCTTCATAACTCACGGTGGAGCCAATGGCATCTATGAGGCGATCCACCATGGAATCCCCATGATTGGCATTCCTCTGTTTGGAGAACAACATGATAACATTGCCCACATGGTGGCCAAAGGAGCAGCTGTTGCATTAAATATCAGAACAATGTCAAAGTCAGATTTGCTCAATGCCCTGGAGGCAGTCATCGACAATCCTTCGTGAGTGTAACTTCCTAAAATGTGTATCCATTACTTCTTTATTCATTGTGCTTCTTATGGAAAGCCAAAGAAGCAAGAATTATCTTGAAGGCAAAAACAATGATAGGTGCAGAGACAAATTAGAACATGATTCAGTGCCATGATTTTTTTTTCTTCTTTCTTCTTGTTCTTTATTTCCATGTTTTACTTTATGTTTCCTTGCAATGTGTATCAGGCTGATCCAAAGTGCAAAACTTTTCTGCTTCATCCTCCAGACTGCTTGACCAATAGGCATATGTCACCAGCACTGACCAATTTTTCTTTTCAATTCTTTTAGTAAGGCAAATAGTTAGCATTTTAAGGATAGTATAGAACTTATATAGCAAATAAGCGAAGTAAATAAAATGTCAGGTACCAACCAGCTCTGTTGCACACAGAAGCCGTAGGATAACATTACCACAATCAAGCTTAAATGTTATAAAAGAGATATGTACGTTTTATGGAAGTTACAATATTCAGCACGAAAATACAATAGATATTATCATAAAAGTAAAGCATATGGTTGGATGTTTAAATATGCAACCTAATATATTAGGATAAATTCAAATAGTGAAAACATAAGAGTGAAATAAAGAATATGTCCATCATCATTTCTTTAATGAAAAAAATACAATTTGGAGGTAATTTCCTGGAAAAAGTTATTTCTCTACAACTCTCAGCATTTCTTAGATGCCTATAATAATATTGTGTAGAGTTGGGCCTAGGGTGAGATTTATTCTTTTTCATATTAGCTTGACTATTGACGTCATCCTTATTCAGATCTTATTTAGGCAACCATATTGTTGAGACCTCATGAGTATAGCTTTCACAGCAGCTATCTTTGCCCTCCACTTCTTATAATGTTCCAATCCTCCATTCTATGATTTATCATGAGAGCTAATATTTCAGATAAGGTGCTTTGGAATCAGTTACAGCTCAAAGTTCTGTGGTTTCTGATGTGCATGCTCTTTCATCAATAGAAACTTACTTTCTACCTCTGGAGAATAACTAAGGTCAACATCAAGTCTGTATGTTTTTAAGTCTGTAAGTCTCTTTGACAGTCCTGGCCAACATCTCAAAACAGGGCTTTTCGTGTCTGGCATTGGGGTTTATGTTAGGTAGTCCTTGGCTCTTGGAGCGGTCACCATCAGTTCAGATAAGAATAGTTTTTTACAAGAAAATCATGAAACTTGCAGGAGGCAAATGGCAGGAACTAAAAACGATCATCCTGAATGAAGTATCCCAGAATCAGAAAGACAGACATGGTGTGTACTCACCTATAAGTACATATTAGATATATTATAGAGGGTAAATACACTAAAATCTATACTCCTGAAGAAGCTAATCAAGAAGGAACACCCTAGGAAAGATGTTCAGTCCTCATTCAGAAGGATTAATGCAATAACATTGGAAGCAGGAGAACACAGGGAATAGGACAGGAGCCTACCTCAGTCGGCCATTGGAAGTTGCTACTTATTGAGGTGTTGAAGCTGATGCTGAGACCCATAGCCAAACTTTGGACAGAGTGCATGGAATCTTATGAAAGAAGGGGGAGATAGAAAGACCTGGAGGGGGCGGGAGCTCCAAAAGGAGACCAACAGAGCCAAACACATCTGAGCCCTAGGTACCCTGCAGAGACTGATACTCCAAACTAGGAAAATGCATGGAGAAGACTTAAAACACCAGCTCAGATGTAGTCCAGAGATGCAGTCTACAAGTGGGTTCTCTAGTAAGGAAATCAGGGGCTTTCTCTGGCATAAACTCAGAGACAGACTCTCTGATCACCTCCCCCTGGAGGGTGCAGCCTCGCCAGGCCACAGAGGAAGACAATGCAACCAGTCCTGATGAGACCTGAAAGGTTAGGGTCAAATAGAAAGGAAGGAGGACCTCTCTTATCAGTGTACTAGGGGAGGTGCATAGGAGTAGAAGAGGAATGGAGGGTTAGATTGGGAGGAGATGAAGCAGGTGGCCACAGCCGGGATAAACATTGAATAAATTGTAATAAATGAAAATAATAATAATAAAGAATAGTTTATAGAAACTACATATATGCTTATACATGGAATAGCATATAGAATAGGAAGTTGGATATAAGTTAATATTTTTATTAGTGTCTTTCTTAGACATCTTTATTGTTATTTTATCCATTTTGCTCTTTTTGTAATAACCTCGCTCCCCCTTCCAAAGGACCCACCCTTCTTCCAATTTTCTTTATCAGACTACTGAATACAGCCATTTCCCTTCACCCTCTTCTTTATTTGCCTCCTACCCCTCTCTAATTCTTCCTATTCTTCCATCAAAGAAGTTGAATCCTAATTTTAAAATGCTGCAATATGCATCCTAAGAAATGAGGATGATATAATAAAAAGTAATACACAAATTTCCAATCAGTCCTTGTAAATAATAGGAGGGTATGTTACCACCATTGCAGTTACTTCTTTTGCTACATCAAACTGATATTTAGGGTTGTTGACTCATGTCTCTGTGTAACCCTTCTCTTTTACATATTCATTAATAATCATTTCAGAACTAGAATCAATGTTCTTGTAATGCTTCATTGTGAAATTTTGACCACTTTATTTCTAAAAATCACACTGCTAACCAAAAAGAAGATAATAAAATAATAGCAGGAAATAGAATCTAGGATGGCTTAGTAGGTAAGAGCAAGGCTTACGCTAGCAGAAGACCACAGCTCAGTTCCCAGTGCCCATGTCTGTCGATATACAAAAACTCCAACTCCTCAAATACCTTACACACATACACACACTTAAATATAATAGCAAAAGTTTTTATTCCATTTTACAATTAGAATAATTTATGTAATTCAATAATAATTCTTGTCATTGTAAATGAGAAGAAAGTTAGACTTTCTATTAATTTCACTGAAAAATTAGTAACTTTCATGAGAAATATATAAAAGTAACGAAAAGCAGCCATTATATCTAATTAATAAGAACCAGGAAACTTTTGTAATTACAGTCTTTAATGACTGATATGGCATTTCATAAAATTTTCTTTTCAAATCCAACCTCTTATCAACCATTAGAAATACATGTGTCATTGTGGGAACTTGGGAGAATTTAGTCTTAAACTAGTATATTCTGATGCTAGTATAAAATTTTCATGAAAAGTTAGTTTTTCATTGCTTACTGGGTTGTTTATCATTCTAGAATGGCAACGGAACCTGGGAGATTGGGGCTGATAAATGAGACAAAATAGTGTCATGCAATTTCCTGCTTTATTTAGAGCATCAGGCAATTTGTTCTCTGAGAGTTAAGAGGAGTCACATGAGCAGTGTGGACAAGCCTTCTCCAGTGAAGTATGGTATTCCATAGAGGCATATAAACAAATGGCAAGAGCCAGTTGTTATGAATAACCTGATATAAAATCACTCCTGTCTGCTACATCTAAGAGGCATAATCCATGAATGAGTCCATGTTTTCTGTTTGTTTGTTTTTTGTTTTTTATTTTTTTATGTTGTTTTCTTGGAGTTTTCTCACAAGCACTGAGGAATCTCCTCACATGATCTTGAACCATATTATGACACTGGACAACTGAAGTATCATAGACTCAAATAATACCTCACTTTGTTCTGTAAAGTTTTTTTTTTTTTCCTGGCTCACAATACTTTTATTTTATTTTTACTTACTACATTTATTCACTTTATATACCAGCTCTAGCCCCCTCCCTTATCCACTCCCAATCCTACCCTCCCTTCCTCTTCTCCTTCCATGCCTCTTCCCTAGGCCACTGATAGGAGAGGTCTTCCTTCCCATCCTTCTAACCCTAGCCTATCATGTCTCATCAGGATTGGCTGCATTGTCTTCCTCTGTGGCCTGATAAGGCTGCTCCCCCAGCAGGAGGAGGTGATCAAGAAGCCAGCCACTAAGTTCATGTCAAAGACAAAATCTGTTCCCCTTACTAGGGTACACACTTGAACACTGAGCTGCCATGGGCTACATCTGTGCAGGGGTTCTAGGTTACCTCCATGCGTGGTCCTTCAACTGTCTCATTTTCGGGACATTTTCTCTTTTCCAGCCTTTCTGAGTATGTGCTTCCATATGCTTCTTGTATGCTCAAGAAGCTCAGAGATCCCTGATAACATCTTCCTAGGCATGAATGTAAAACAAATCATTTTCCTGCTATTTTGTATAATCATCTTTACTGCCTACACAAAAACTTGTAAATGTGTATTTTAATTCATTCAGTGAATTGATGCCTATTTTATCTCTTACAGCTATAAAGAGAATGTTATGTGGCTATCAACCATTCACCATGACCAGCCTATGAAGCCACTAGACAGAGCTGTCTTTTGGATTGAGTTTGTCATGCGCCACAAAGGGGCCAAACACCTGAGACCACTCGCCTTTAATCTCACCTGGTACCAGTACCACTCTCTGGATGTGATAGGATTCCTACTCGCCTGTGTGGCAGCCATTGCTACCCTTACTGTAAAGGGCTGCTTGCTTGTTTACCGATTCTTTGCAAGGGAGGAAAAGAAAAAGAAGACTGAATAGAGCTCATTGAGAACACACTACATGAACTGAATTTCAGCATCCTTCTAATTTATGAACCACCTTCCAGACATTCACTGATTACTTTATCAAGGCATATCTTCTTTGTAATTTTTATAGCATGTAAGAAGACATATATATAGCTGTGGCTACTGATATGTGATCAAAGAATGCCATCATTTCTTTTAATTTCTAAACTATGTAATGTAAAACAATCATGCATAGGGTATAAAAAAGGAAAATGAGGAAGTACTTGACAAAGTCTTAAAAATGAAACTATTTACCTACCAGTATTTGAACACTGTTCACTTGATTCATTCTTCAATCTGACTCTGGAGATTTCTAAAATAAAAAAGCACTAAATTTAAGTACTCACATATAAATATGGTTTTCCTGTAAAAGTCTTCATTTTTGTAGTCTTGGGGATAGTGTGGCTTATTTTAGAAATACATTTTAAATGGTAGGGATTTGTACGCTCCATAGAAATTATTAGCAAACATCAAATGATCAAAATTTCATTCTAAAATAGTGTATAAAATTCAGTCATCTACTTCATAGACTATAAATTTTCTGAATTAATATCTATATAGAATGGGTTAACTATTAAAATATGTAAAATTGTGACATACTAAAACAAGGTTTTCTCCAATATTTTCATATGAAATTTAGAGCATTTTAAATCATACACTCCAGTTATCAAATGTTGATAAAGAACAGAGTTCTGCAATCTAGTGGAGAAGCAATATTTCAAGGCCTTTATTCAAGAGTTTGCAAAGAAAACATTTGAGGCTGAAAGATTAAGTAAAAACAGGGTTGGAAAATGAATTACCTACTCTTTTGTTGTTGTATCAAAATATCCTGCAGTACCCACACAGCTATGAATACTTGAATTTTGACAAAGAAGCCAAAGCCATTCAATGGAAAAAAGACAGCATCTTCAACAAATGGTGCTGGCCCAACTGGATGTCTACATGCAGAAAAATGAAAATAGATACATATTTTTTACCCTGCATAAAACTAAAATCCAAGTGAATCAAAGACCTCAACATGAAATCAGATACTCTAAATTGGTTAGAAGAAAAAGTGGGGAAGAGCCTAGAACTCACTGGCATAGGAGACAACTTCCTGAACAGAACACAAACAGCACATGCTCTAAGAGCAACAATCAATAAATGGGACCTCAGGAAACTGAAAAGCTTCTGTAAGCAAAAGATACTGTCATCAGAACAAAATGACAGCCTACACAGTGGGAAAGGACCTTCACCAACTTTATATCTGACAGAGGGCTGATATCCAGAATACATAAAGAACTAAAGAAGTTAAAAAAGCAATAAATCAAGCAATCCAATTTAAAAATGTGGTACAGAGCTAAACAGAGAATTCTCTATAGAGGAATATAGAATGGAAGAGAAACACTTAAAGAGATGCTCAACATTCTTAGCCATCAGACAGATGCAAATCAAAACAACACTGAGATTTCACCTTATACACATCCAAAAGGGTAAAATAAAAAACTCAAATAACAACACAAGCTGGAGAGGTTGTGGAGAAAGGGGAACCCTGGTGGGACTGTAAACTTGAACAATCACTTTGGAAATCAATCTGGCACTTTCTCAGACAGGTAGGAATGCTGCTTCCTCAAGATCCAGCTATACCACTCCTAGGCATGTATCCAAAAGATCCGCAAGCACACAACAAGAAAATTTGTTCAACCATGTTTGTAGCAGCTTTATTCATAATAGCCAGAACCTGAAAACAACCCAGATGTCCCTCAATGGAGGAATGGATACAGAAATTGTGGTACCTTTACTCAATGGAATACTACTCAGCAATTAAAAACAAGGAAATCATGAAATTTGCAGGCAAATGGTGGGATTTAGAAAAGATCATTCTGGGTGAGGTATCCCAGAAGGAGAAAGACACACATGGTATATAATCACTTATATAGAGCTATAAGATATGGTAAACATACTGAAATCTATACACCTAAAGAAGATAAAAAAAAGGAGGACCTGGGGTAAGATGATCAATCCTCACTTAGAAAGACAATGGGATGGTCATTGGAAGTAGGAGAAAACAGGTAACAGGAGAGGTGTCTACCGCAGAGGGCCTCTGAAAGACTCTACCTAGCAGTGTATCAATGCAGATGCCCAGACTTATAACCAAACCTTTGGCAGAATGCAGGGACTCATATGAAAAAATGGGGAGTTAATATGACCTGGAGAGGACAGGAGCTGCACAAGGACCTAATATATCAGGACCCAGGGGTCTTTTATGAGATTGTTTCTCCAACCAAGGACCATGTACGGATATAACCTAGAACCTCTGCTCAGATGTAACCCATGGTAGCTCAGTATCCAAGTGGGTACCCTAGTAAGGGGAACAGGGACTGTTTCTGACATAAACTCAATGGCGGGCTCTTTGACTCCCCCCCAAGGGAGGGCAGCCTTGCTAGGCCACAGAGGAGGACTTTGCAGCCAGTCTGAAGGTACCTGATAAGCCAGGGTCAGATGGAAGGGGAGGAGGACCTCCCCTATCTGTTGTCTTGGAAAGGGGCAAGGAGGAGATGAGGAAGGGAGGGTAAAATTGGGACGAGGAAGAGGGCTACAACTGGGATACAAAGTTAATAAGCTGTAACTAATATTAAAAGAAAATTAAAAAATTAAAAATAATATACTGCAGCTCAAGGCAAAAACATAACAGTTTATTATGAATTCTGATTAGGTCCTTAGAATGCATGGCAGGTGAGAAGGCAAGGCTGTAGGGAGTAGAAGGATTCTCCCTGATCACAAATAAGCAGCAGAGACAATAGTAGAAAGTGGGCCAAGCTGCAGATTTGCAGAGCTTCTTCCAGTGATGCACTTCCTCCAGCAAGATTTAAATTCCTTAGAACTCTATAACCTCAAACGGCACCACCAATTTAGGAAAAGGGGTTCAGCTACACCAGTTTATCAGTGACTTTTTTCATTCAAACCATAGCAGGAAATAACCTTGTTTCTAAAGTCTCATTTCTTAGCATCCCATATGTTGTTAGCATTCTGTTACTCTAAGTCTACCACAGCACCACAGAACACTTGCACTTCTTCAGTGTAAGTTACCTGTGATCATGAAGCTTGATGTATGTTTGAAATGAAGTACATGAGCAAGGGATATTGACTAGCAGCCACACTGGTGGTCATTCATGCAAGGATCTGTTGTGATTTGAGAACTCTTATAAGAGAGCTATGTAATGTTTACGGCAGTTATCTTTCAGCATCAAAATACAAAAGAAATTAACATAAAAATAAGGGTATGGTTGGAAGTATAAATATGCAACCTAATATTTTAGGATAAATTCAAATAATGAAAACAGAATGAAGCAATGAATTTGTCTATTATCAGCTTTCTTTTATTTAAAGAAATTCCAATTGGGAGGTACTTGCCTTGAAAAGACTGTATCCCGCTCTCAGCATTCCTGAACTGCCTATGATAATTTTGTGTAGAGTTGGGGTCAGGATGAGATTTACCCCTTTCCATATTAGCAGGACAATTGGTGTCATCCTTATTCAAAATTTCTTTAGGCACCCATGCTTTAGAGGCTACTTGGGTGTAGCTTTCCTGATATTTCTCAAAGATGCAACTTCACAGCAGATGTCTTGGCCCTCTGGCTCTTATAGTCTTATTCTCTCAGATTTGGGCTTTCAGGGACAAATGTGAGTGTAGATCTTTCAGCTCTCTGGTGTCCACTGTTTTTCCAGTTGGCAGGGAGACCATAAATTCGGGTAGCCTCTACAGTTGTCTCAGTCACTGAGCCTGGAGGCTCCTGTTTGGGATAGCTGCCACCCCAGACACAGACATGGGTGGATGGTAGAGCCGCCCACTCGAAGGCCCTCAGATGCCCCTATAGCTGCCCACTGCCTCTGCAGACCTATGAGGACAGTGCAGCTGCCCACTGCTGCCACAGAACTGGGAGGCCAGCCTCTGCTGTCTCAGTTACAGAGCAGGGAGGCCCACGTGTGGAGCAGTGGGTACTGAGAACCATCTCAGCCACAGAGGGAGGCTCATGATTGGGTGCAGGGGGTTGAATATTTACCACTCTTAGTTCCCAAATATGTCTGTGGGGTGACCTGGATCCAAATGGCATCAGCTCACAGGTTGTTCCCTCTCACCCAGGAAGCATCAATGTCAATGTTCTGGCTTTAGCTGCCCCTCTACTCACCAATTTCAGAATTTCAGATCCTGTGCCCCTCAGATATGGTGCACTACTTAGCAATTAAAAACAAGGAAATCATGAAATTTGCAGGCAAATGGTGAAATCTAGAAAAGATCATCCTGAGTGAGGTATCTCAGAAGCAGAAAGACACATGGTATATACTCACATATAAGTGGGTACTAGACCTATAAGGTAGGATAAACATACTAAAATCTGTACACCTAAAGAAGATAAACAAAAAAGAGGACCCGGGGTAAAATGATCAATCTTCACTTAGAAAGACAAATGGGATGGACATTAGAATTAGGAGAAAACAGGTAACAGAACAGAAGCCTACCAGACAGGGCCTCTAAAAGACTCTACCTATCAGTGTATCAAAGCAGATGCTGAGACTCATAACCAAACCTTCGGCAGAGTGCAGGGAATCATATGAAATAAGGGGAAATCAGTATGACCACGAGAGGACAGGATCTCCACAAGTACCTAATATATCAGGGCACAGGGGTCTTTTCTGAGACTGTTTCTCCAACCAAGGACCATGTATGAATATAACCTAGAACCTCTGCTTGAATGTAGTCCATGGTAGGTAAGTATCCAAATGGGTTCCCTAGTAAAGGGAACAGGGACTATTTCTGACATTAACTCAATGGCTGGCACTTTGACCTCCCTCACCCCACCTCTGAGGGAGGGGGTTCTAAATAAATTGTAATAAATGAATAAATAAAGTTAAATTTTAAAAAATGGAATGTGGAATAAACCATGTACTACAGTTTCTATTGATAGCCCCCCTGAGTGGATCCCTTGTGTGTTGTGTGTTGTTTTCTTTTAATTCTCACTCCCCACTCAGGAACTATTTGACTCTACTGGCAGGCTCCTGCACTGGAGTATTACTGTCAAAGACAATGGTTTTCAGGTAAAGTGGATTACATTGAATTGTTTTGATAGTGTGCAGTCACAAGGCTGAACAGCTTTGAGAAGAAAATCCTGTTTCTTTCTTAATAAAAATAAATAAAAATGAAGAACAAATGTCTTCAACATAGATATATCACACTATGCCCTGAAGCAGTCTTTCCATTTCTCGAAAAACACTATCGAGTAATGTCTGAATTAGCAATATCACAATAGAACAGTCCTGTTCAATTACATTTATAATTTTGTCCTACTCATGAGCATTCATAATCACAACCAGGATTAAAGAACGAGATGCATGGATTCATCCAACAAACAAACAAACAAACAAATAAACCATTCAGTAAGAATCATATTGTTCTATGAAGTGGAGATACAAAATGAGTAAAACAGGTCTCTGTCCAGGATGAACTTAATAAAGGGTGGGTGTAAGCTGTCACTGAAGATGCAAATGAGTGCTACAACTTCTCACAATGCTATGACATGACTGCCATTTGAATCTGTATTCATGATCTTTAGGATTCCTGGACTTTTACTAACTTGAGTAGAGAAATGAAATCTTAAGTGGGTCACGTCATAGAACCTCCCTATTACTGGAATTTAAAGAAGGAGCAGGTAGGAATAATTGTGCTGAATGGAAGAATGCCCCTGTTGGAGGAGGCTAAACTTCATCACAGTTGTTCAGAATTAAACAATGGGAGGTCTGTTTTCCGTAAAATAACCAGAAACAATGGCTTTCCTTAGACAGGCAGAAGAGTGAAGTGTGAGTCTATTTCAAAAGCATGGCATCTAAACACTATTACATAGGAGTGGTTAAAAAAAAAAAAGACAAGAATTCTACCAAATAAAGTCCAGGCATATTGGGTGTTTATAAAGGTAATTGCTACTTAGAGGGGCCTTTTCCAAGGCTTTATGCCCATAAGAATTTTGGAAACCACGGTTAAGCTCAGTGATTGTTGGGGATCATAGCTCCTCAATTACATCAAAACATTCCAAAGCAAACACTTGATTTTGTTTTTATAACCTCAAGTGTATATTTGACATGAAAATTTGCCTGTTTAAACATACAGTGAATCTGAGAAAGCAATCTTGAAAGAAGTCCTGGCACTGTCTTGGTTGAGAGGGAAAGAACCTGACATGGCAACCTTTTCTTGCTGGAAGCCACTGGCAGAGGCTCATCTCTCAGAGCTCTCCACTTCATACTTCAATGCAGCTATTCTTTTTTCTTCTTTTTACCCAGGTTAGCAGTCTTGTGGCAACAAAAGAGGCAAAATTTTGTGATAGTGAATACCACAGCTACCACACAGACCACCAGAAACCCAATCACATCCAGAGAGTGGTACTGGAACCAGCTGAGGTCATGGAGAGCTGGGCGAAGGTGCTTGGCTCCTTTGTTGCGCATGACATACTCAATCCAGAAGACAGCTCTGTCCAGGGGCTTCACTGGCTGATCATGGTGGATTCTTGACAATCTCATGGCATTCTCTTTATAGCTGAAGAAACAATGCATACAATAAAAAATTAAAGATGAGTGAATTTGCAGACTTACCTAACATTTGTTGGTTTGGAAAAAAGCTCTAGAAATGACTCAATATTAACTACATAGATGTCCACACGAGTGCTGTGTTGTGTAAGGTAGCAGAGAATGCAGATTTGTGGCAGAGAGTACAATGAAATATTTTTTTGTGTAGCATAGTTGTTTTGTTTTGTTTTTTTTCTGGACTTGGTGTGTAGCTGACACTGACCTTGTGCTACTTAATGAATTCCTGCATCCACATCCAACTGATTAGCTTACCAGCATACACCAGCACCTAGGTTACATGTCCTGGCTGTATTTGCTTTATTCCCCACAGGACGTTTTTTGTAATTGGACATTTTGCAGTTGAACAATATTTTTAATATTGGTAAGAGAAAGGTAGTATATATATATGTGTGTGTGTGTGTGTGTGTGTGTATGTGTGTAATAAAGGTAGTATATATATAAATATAGATGTATATATATATACATATATATGTATATATGAAGAATATAATGCATGATTTAAGACCAAAAAGTGAAGTAGACAGAGAATTGTCTTAAGCTTTGCTGGGGCCATGTATCTTGGTGGATATCTGCTTTCCAGTTTCAGTTTCTCCTCTTCTCTTCTACCTCTTTTTCCTAATTTCTGTCTATCACTAGATACTTGTTGAACATAAAATGAAAACACTGGTTGAATTATGTTTCTCCCTTGCACAGAACTTCCATAAGAACTCTCACCATGATGAAAGAAAATCCAATTCTGTTTCTAGCCTAGGAGACTTGTGTATGTAAGAACCAGCAGCATTGTCTCCTGTTATTCTGAGTCTGGACAATCTGATTAGATACATTTGTCTTCTGGTAAGACTTGAAGCTGCCAATTCTTTTCCTCTGGGTTTGGTATAAATTTAATGTTGTCTTTCATTTTTTGACTGCTATCTATGCAACACTGTAGCTTTTATCTCATTGTCCTGGCCTTAACATAAGCATCTACTAACATAGGCTCTTTGGTTGACATCATTGGCTTAGAAGTCTTCGATGTTGGTTATGACATTAGACATGATATTTATTTTAGAATGATAAATGATATAAGCTCTTTTAAGAGTTTTTCAAAACCATAACAGCATGTCATATAATTAAATTTAGAACACATTTTACCCAAGCCAGTCACCATAACTTCCTTTGCAGTGTTGGACTATAGTAGAACATGCCTTTTATCTGAGCACTTCAGAGGCAGAAGCAGAAGGATCCCTCTGAATTTGGCACCATCTCAGAGCTACAATGTGAGATCCTGTTTAAAAAAATAATGATAGTGCTGGGTGTTGGTTTGGTCTCATGTATTCTAATGGTAATTACGGGTCCCAAGACCTGGTTGCTGCCCAGAAGAGCACATTCAGTATACTTGTCCTTGCTGTATAAACTTTGCCTAAGAAGTTATTTTTGATTGGTTAATAATAAAATGGCAACAGACCTGGGCAGGCCAAAGGAAGGTAGATGTGGCTAAAATTCCAAGGCTTTGAGGACAGAAGGACCAGGAGAGAGAGAGAGGTATTGGAGGAAGAAGGGAAGAGAGGTCTGAGATAGGTTAGTGTGAAAGAGCACATGGCTGATCAGCATGGATGGAGAAATAGTTACACATACCAATCATGATGGCACATACTTTTAATTCCAGCACTCAGGAGTCTGAAGCAGGCAGATATCTATGAGGGTGAGGTCAGTCTTGTGGTTGTATAGTGAGACATTATCTCAAGACACAAAACAAAATACTTTAAAAAGAATTAAACAAAAGAAAGAGACTCACGAAGGTTCATATAGGACTGTCTTCAAGGCGGTGAGAAGGTCTTTAGCTGACAGTGTGTGAAAGTCCACTCTAACAGCTGCTCCCTTGGCTACCATGTGGTTAATATTATCAGGTTGATCTGCAAACAAGGGAATCCCAACAATAGGAATGCCATGATAGATTGCCTCATAGATGCCATTGGTTCCACCATGAGCTATAAAAGCTTTGGTTTTTGGATGACCTATAAAGAGAAAAAGAATTTTCACATGATTATTGATTATAATATTAAAGAGAGGTAAAATATAATACCTCAGATGTGGACTGTTCTCATAGAAAATATATTATTATTAATGCCACAAATTTGCAATGAAACTGCTTTGGATTATTTTTTAGCAAGGAACTATTAAATGGACTGCAGAGATAAGAGAATGCTATTTAAAAAATATAGCATGTTTCTCAAGACTTGAAAAGTGAAAAAAAAAGATTGTCTTATAATATACTGAAGGAAAGATTGTCAGTGAAAGAAATCAGTGGGAAAAATCCATGTGCTAATGTTATAGTACCAGGCATTACTTTCCTCTGAGGCTCTGAAACATAGAAAAGACCCCAAAACTAACACTTTTTCAAACCAGTGTAATTTCTAATTGCAATTGAAATCCATATCCTTATACACACCTATCAATATAGCTCTCATTCCTCATTGAAGAATCTTCTGTTTTATTTTCAGCAGACAGAGATCATTAGAGAAAGCCAGAGTTTTCAAAATACAGAGGACAACTGACCTTTAGATACAAAGCTCCAAATGATACATCTATAACACATGAAAGACACAGGGAACATTTCAGAAGAGAAGGTAGAAATATAGAAGAGTCATGGGACAAGGAAATCTGCTCTGAGATTGTGTCTTTATATAGTACAGGGAGACTGCAGTCACTGAATCTCAACTTCATAGTGGCCTAAACAAGATCATTGTAATGAATATACCAGTTGACATGCCAATGTAGGGGTGGAAAATTTCACAGTGCCCTCTCCGTAGATGAAGAGGTACAGCTATTTAATGAGTGCTGGTGGAGGAAGAATCTGTTTTTCTCAGGGACAACTCCAAATTTATTATTCGATTTGAGATGGCAAGTCCAAACACACATAAATAAGGGCAATACTAAATGGACTCAGCAGGTTGTATCTGAGTATTCATATATATGTACAGATGCAACAAAATAATCCAGTAGAAAAAAAAAGAGTATTTGGGAAGGGAGAAGATAGATCTGAGAGGAGTAAAGAGGAAAGGTGTAGTTGATGGTTTAATTTGACTAAAATATATTATATGAAATTTGTTGGTATAATGTTCTTATGGAATGTATACAATTTACCCTGTTTGTTCAAATGCTGATTTCTCTACCCCACTATCTGGTTTCAATCGGACATTGCATTGGGTTGTTTATTCTAAGCATCAGCTGTCTCAAGTTTTTGTAAACATGCCACCATTTGTTCTCTGTCTTGTCAATAAAACAACCAGCCAATGCTGAGCAATGGAGAGAATAGGATGGGACATCATGGTGTAGAGGGAAGGAGAAAGAAGGGAGTGGGAGAAGAGAGATCTGAGAGAAGATATTGACAAGAGAGGACTTGGAACCAGGAGAGATGAACCTGACCTAAGCTATGACTAAAAGCAATTGTAATGTGGGTAATCTGAGAGGGCGGAATGTATGTGGGTTTGGAGGTTTAGGATGGAGTAACTATTTCCCAGCATCTTGCTCTAGGTTAATTAAATAAATCTTAGTTTCTGTGTGGTGGTTTCGGTATACAGCTGGTTTAGGAATAACCTCTGTTTAACTAAAAGAAAAATCTATAATAAATATTAGTAATCAGCAACAGAGATTCTCAAAGCCTTCACCACAATGTACACATTAAAAATTCATATGGCAAATAGAATATTTACATAGAAATAGTTATGTCACTGCATCTTGTATATGTACTGTCCAGTCAGTAAGATGGTCACTATTGGAATCTAAGGCAATGGAGCTACAATTCATCATGAAATACATTAGTGCTTTGTGGTAATGATAAAGCATTTGTTTGCACAGAAAAGAAAAAGGTAGTGGTTGAAAAGTGGGAACAAGGTAGAGGAGAGAGAGCAAAAAGAAATAATGATGGAGATCAGACTAGTGAGAGAAGGGAGCTGGGAGAGGGGAGGCCAGTAGAAAAAAAGATAAATGGTGGGTAGGGGTATCTCTGTGACAAGCTGGAGTCGTAAGTCAAAGTAGGCCTCTGGGGGATATTAGGGGGACTCTAGTTGACACTCCTAGTAATAGGAGCTATGGGGACTGAAAAGGACACCCACTAACTAGACAAGATTCCCAGTGGAGGGAGGACAACACCAATCTATCCATGAAAACTTATATCCCATGAAAACTTACACTGCTTAGAAGACATATGCAGGGACAAAAATAGAACCGATAGAGCAAAGATTGATGGAATGTCCAACCAATGCCTGGCCCAACCCTAAGACCCAACTCATTGAAAAATCCAACCCCTAACACTGTCAACGATACTCTGCGGTGCTTGCTGACAGGACCTATCAGAGCTGTCCTCTGAGAGGTCCCACCCAGCAATGGTTAGAGACAGATACTGAGACACACAGCCAAACATTGGGAGTCTAATGCAATAGTGGGGGCAGAGGGGAAAGATAAAAAGATCTAGAGGTGACAAGAGCTCCACAAGAAGGCCAATAGAGCCAACTAACCAGGGCTCAGAGGGGCCTATGTAATCTGAAACACAATCAAATGCCAAGCGTGGACTGAAACTTCCTCCTTGATATATATATGTGGTTAATGGACAGCTCAGGCTTCATGGAAGCCCACTACAAGGGGAGTGGAGGCTGTCTCTGACATGACCTCTGTTACTTGCTTGTTGATCAATTCTCCCTGATGGGACTGCCTTACCAGGCCATAAGGCGAGAAGACAAATTCAGTCCTCATGTGACTTAATGAATTGGAGTGGCTCCCCTTTACTGAGAAAGAGGCGAGGGAAGATGTGGGAGGGAGGGTAGAACTGGGAGAGGAGGGAGGGGCCTAAAACCAGAATGTAAAGTGAATAAATACAAAATTAATCAAAAAAGAGAAAATACACAGTCAGCAGTTAAACAGGAGTGGTTATGGTTCTCAATGGCATTGACATCTTCCTGTAGTAGAATTAAAGAATGAAAATCTAAGGAACAAGAGAGAAAGAGGAAATTTATGCACTCTCTGAAAAATTCTTGCAGCTTTAGTACAGTTGAACCAGAGATACTTAGATTCTAGACATGGAGTAGATAGTTTTTAATGGCAATATGGCAACAGTGACAGGTAGTTATTTTCCATTTTGTGTTTTTGAAAAGGAATATAAAAAATGTTTCATTTTTAGTATCTTCAAGAAATACTGTTTCCTGTTTGTTTTCCTTATTGACCCTTGCCTTACCAAGAAGGTCATTCTGGGGTATCCACTTGTACAGTCGAGTGTTGGATCCTAAGGTGTCTGGTTTCTTACCATCAAATCTCCACAGAACCTGTTACGCACAGAAAACACCATATTCAGCTACAGAAATTCTAAAGGTTTGGTATACTTTGATTTTGGGGAACTGAAATTATTTAGTTGAACTTTATCCAGGTGAATGCTAATGAAACTGAGAGAGGAGATTTGAAATAGTATGATATATTTAGCAAGTTAGTAATAATTTATGATTATGAATATATCGTGTCCTTACTTTACAAGTTCAATATCACTTTATGTCTTTGAGTCATAGATTATCTAAACACCCATGTTCTATTTTTTGTCCTTCTATTTATATTTGCATTTAGTCTATGAACAAATTACAAAATTCTGTATGGCACAAGTGTTGTTATTATTTACAATTTATTCACTTTAATGAGGCTGTAGCCCTCTCCTTCATTTCCTCCTGGTCCACCCTCTCTTCCTCTTCCTCTCCTTTTCCTCTTCCCTAGTCCACTGATAGGGGAAGTCCTCCTCCTGTACTGTTTAACCCTAGCCTATCAGGTCCCATCAAAACTGCCTGGATATTCTCACTCTGTGGCCTGACTAGGTCTCTCCACTAGGGAGAAGTGATCAAAGAGCAGGCAACTGAGTTCATGTCAGAGACTGTCTTTTCTCTTACTGGGGAGCCCACATGGAGACGGAGCTGTATATGGGTTACATATGAAAAGATGGTTTAAGTCCTCTCTATGCATGGTTTTTGGTTGATGCATCAATTTCTGAAGTCTTTCTGGGAACTGCTTTTTTGGATTTGTTGGTCTTGTGTGTCTCCAGGTCTTTTAGAACCCCTTTCTTCCATAAGACACCCTGTGCTCTGTTCAAAGTTTGGCTGTGAGTCTTTGCATTTGCTTTGATTCTCTGCTTGTTGAAGTCTTGTACAACCACTTTGGAAATCAAACTGAAGCTTTCTCCAAAAACTGGGAAAAGCACTACCTCAAGACCCAGCTCTACCACTCCTGGGTATATTTCTGAAAGATGCTCAACCATACAGCAAGAAACTTTTTCTCAACTATGTTCACAGCAGCTTTATTCATAATAGCCAGAATCTGGAAACAACCTAAAGATCCCTCCACTTAAGAATGGAAATTGTGGTATATTTACACAATGGAATGCTACTCAGCTTTCAAAACAAGGAGATCTTGAAATTTTCAGATAAATGAATGAAACTAGAAAATATCATCCTGAGTGAGGTATACCAGAATCAGAGAGACATGCATGGTATATACTAACTTATAAGTGGATATTAGCCATATTATATATGATAAACATATTAAAATGTATACTCCTAAACAAGTTAAATGAAAAGAGGACCTTAGGGAAGAGTCTTAATCCTTATTCAGAAGGGAAAACAGTATAGACCCAGGAAGTGGTAGAAGAGAGGGAATAGGACTGGAGCCTACCACAGAAGTCCTCTAAGAGATTTATACCCATGTTTTTAGGGTATTCATTATAATTAGGGTTTTTTTGATGCACAAAATTATATTGATGTAATTTACCATTTTTAATAAAACATTTCTTTGTTATCAGGAAATGTATTTACTTATTTTCAGATAAAACTTATTAAGAACATTGATAGACTAAGATCAGAAGGAAGGAGAAGAGGACCTCCCCTATCAGTGGACTTGGGAAGGGGCATGCATGAAAAAGGGAGAGGAAGGGTGGGATGGGGAGGGAAGGAGGGAGAGGCTTATGGGGGGATACAAAGTGAATAAAGTGTAATTAATAAAAAATAAAAAATAATTTAAAAAATGGAAAAAAAAACTAAGAGAAAAAAACATTCTAAAGAAAGGTATCAATAGGAAAGTTTTAAGTATGCTTTTTATTGGGCTGAATACATTTTATGTCTAATATCAAACTGAATTCTAAGTTACAGGTGTTCCCCATAAACTGGAATACAAACTATCAATCTTCACTTTCTGTATGCTCTGTGTCTGGTAAAATAAAAAAAATATCTTCATGATCAGGAAAATCTGTATGAAGTTATAGAGTAAATTAGCTCATAAACAGCTAAAAATCGGTGCTTTTAGGAAATGAGTCAATTGAACAGTTTTAGAGTTGGGACCTCTAAGAATCTTCCCACATCATTCTTGCTTGCATTTATAATCTTGTAATCTTAGCTTCAGTTCAGGCTCAGGACCTTTTTCATCTTTTCTCCTGTGTTTTCCTACATTATTCATTGGGTAGAAGATTTTTCCTCTTTCTTTACAAAGATTTTTTTCTTACACGTTTATGTATGTGGCTGTTTTGCCTGCATGTGATTCTGTGCACTGGGAGCCTGTAGCCTGGATGCCTAAAGAGCACATTGGGTTCCCTGGAAATTGAGGTGGAGACAGTTTGGGGCTATTATATAAATGCTATCAATCAAATCTAGTTTCTCTGGCAAAGCAGCGAGTGTCTTAACCACTGAGGCATCTCTCCAGCCCCAGCATAATATTTCTCATTATTTTGTTTGCTCTTTTTCTCCATTTCTTTTTTCCTTTTATTCTTTCTTTTCTTTTTTCTTCTCACTTCTTTTGAAATATGGACACACTGATTAGCACAGGAAAGCTTGGAAATCACCATTAAGTGTAAACGGGCTTTAAATATGAGTGGCTCAACCTACCTCATCTCCAGGTGACAGGTATGCACAACCATGCATGGGTCTGAGCATAATCATTCTGTTCATAGTGTCAATCAGAACTCGACTAATATTTTATTCTCAGCAATTAATACTTTTCTTTTAAAATAGTGTTTGACATTAATAAGAAAGAGTTCGTCATTTTATTTTTCACAAAGGATTTTTTCCTACTAAAATCCTTTCAGAGTTCAGTAGACTTAAAATACAATTGTCCTCCTAGGGAACACTATCTCACCTTCTGTGGGATCTGGGCAAGAGCTGATGCAACTATATTGGCCTTTTCTTCTGTTATGTCTTTAACCATTGACCCCAGAGAAAACACCACAATGCCATGTTCTCCGGAGCTCTGAACAAATTCTTCCATTTCCTACAAAGACAAATGTGTGACATCACAAATGATTAGTGACACAGAAAACATTTAAAGGACTAGGACAGACCTTAGTCTGTCCTTACCAGAATTACTTTAGGAAGACCAGTGTTTCATTGCCTCAATACTCAATGTTTAGTGAGAGTGCATTTGACCAAAATATAGTGCAGTTGACAAAAACTCATAAATTAGAGAAGAAAAAGTAATACTATTAGAGATGTCATTCAAATTAGTGGATCATTTGGAGGTATTTTAAAAACAGCATGAAAAGGAGGCAGAAAGATCTTATGAGCCAGAGAGGGATGACAACATCGCAGTGTCTTCCAGGCACCACGAGCCTGATGTACCTACAAACTCACAGACCATGGCAACATACATAAAACCAACATACAGGTTCAAGCCAGATGAGGTTTCAGCACCAAGAACAGAAAATGATCACGGAGTCCACTTCTAACTAAGAGGCTATATACAAACGATACCTGATAACAAAGGGGAAAACCAGCTCTCTCTAATGGATGTTTGCTGGGTAAATCAGTTGTCTCCAGGGCAGGCCTCATGCCTGCACTGATTCTTTTCTTTTGGGGGCATCTTTCTTTCATTTTGTTTGGCTTGAATAGTTTTGGTCTTATTGGTCTTTTTTTGTTCTTCCATTGCTTTGATTTTCTTTTTTAGTGCTTTATTAGAGAGAGAGAAAGAGAGAGGGTAGGAGGAAGAGAGAGATGACATCAAGTACAGTTGGCTATGAGAATGGTGGTGAATATTATCTGGCAGGAGGTGACCACAGTATATTATATAAAAGAAAGTATTTTCAATGAATAAAAATTCAAGTGCCAGTCTCAGAAAAGACCCTGTGCCCAGATATATTTGGTCCTTGTGGAGCTCCTATCCTTTCCCCATCAGACTAACTCCCCTTCTTTCTTATGATTCCCTGTACTCTGCCAAAGGTTTGGTCATGAGTCTTTGCTTTGAAAACACTGCTAGTTAGAGTCTTTCAGATGCGCTCAGTAGACTCCTGTCATAAGTTCAATGCACATCCCATCTGTCTTTCTAAACGAGGATTGATCATCTTACCCCATGTCCGCTCAATTGATTATCTTTTTTAAGGACCATGTATGGATATAACCTAGAACCTCCACTCAGATGTAGCCTGTGGTAGCTCAGTAACCAATTGGTCTCCCAAAGTGAGGGGAACAGGGACTATTTCTAACAGGAACTCAATGACTGGCTCTTTGGTCTCCCCACCCCCGAAGGGAGGAGCAGTCCTGTTAGGCCAGAGAGGAGGGCTTTGCAGCCAGTCCTGAAAATACCTGATAAAACAGGATCAGATGAATGGGGAGGAGGTCCCCCATCAGTGGACTTGGAAAGGGGCACGGTGGAGATGAGGGAGGGAGGGAGGGACTGGGAGGGAATGAGGGATCGGGACACGGCTGGGATACAGAGTTAATAAAATGTAACTGATAAAAAAAAATAAAAAATAAAAAATAAAAAAAAATAAAAAAATTCAAGTGCATATGGCTATTGCTTTTAATTGTATTTATTTTTAATATTTGTTACAGTTTAACTTTGTATCCCAGCTGGATCCCACTCCTTCATTCCCTCCCAAACCCTCCCTCCCTCCCTCCCTCATCTTCTCCCTACCCCTTTCCAAGTCTACTGATAGGGGAGTACCTCCTCCCCTTTCATCTGACCCGTGCTACTCAGGTATCTTTAGGCCTGGCTGCAAAGTCCTCCTCTGTGGCCTAGCATGGCTGCTCCTTTCTTGGGGTAGGTGTGGGGGGTGGTCAAAGATCCAGCCATTGAGTTCATGTCAGAAATAATCCCTGTTCCCCTTACTAGGGTGCCCACTTGGACACTGAGCTACCATGGGCTATATCTAAGCAGGGGTTCTAGGTTATATCCATACACGGTCCTTGTAAAGGCAATCATGACACTCTTTTGCAAAGTTCATATCCATATTTGCATATGTGTTTGTCTTACCTCTACTCTTCTCTTTGTACTAATCTCTGTGCTTAAAATCTGTGTTATGAATGTCTTTCAATAAATGGTAACTCTGCTTTAAACATAAAACCAATATGCAAACACATCTGGAAATTTTGAAAGAAAACTGAGTATATAAGAAATTTTGCCTGGTGGTGGTGGTAGAAGCCTTTAATCCCAGCACTCAGGAGGCAGATGTAGTTGTATTTCTTGAGGATGAAGCCAACATGGTCTACAGTGGCTGCACAGAGAAACCCTGTTTCAAAGATTCCCTGACCAAAACAAAAGAAAGAAGAAGAAAAAAGAACTTGATTGAACACACACAAAGCAATGACCGAGAAGTTATAAGCCATAGCTACTGCATAGGAAGACTCTGTAAACTAAGCAGATTCAATGATGAATGGTACCAGCTATAAAGAACACATAATAGCAATGCTACTAAAGTGGATCCATGAAGTGGAAGGAGAAGAAATATTTGGAAAGCCTTCCTGCCAAGATATTATTTTTCTATTGTTAGAATTTGATAAGAAAACAACATAAATTGTCCAAACCTCCTAATGAACATAGATAAAATAGAACCTGAATAAAATACCTGTAAATGAAATTTAGTGGCACATTAACAGTATCACACACCATTATATTAAGTTGGTTTCTTAATGATGGTTAAAAACATGACAACCAATAAGCAGCACAGTTTGTCAATAGAATCAGAGATAAAAAAAATAACATGATCATCTCAATAATTCTACAGGATGATTTTTAAAAAATCAGGAAACCTTTCACATAAAAGTTCTGAAAAACTTAAGTACCCGTGGAGGTATTCCAAAATAGTAAAAGTTGCATGTGGCAAATCTATTGCCAATATCATAATAAGTAAGATGAAAATGTATTTATCTAATATCACAGACAAGATTGGTGCACACTAACAGACCCCTTACTCTACATAGTCTTGTCCCTCCCCAGAGGAACTTGGCTAGAAAAAGAAATGAATGTGATACAAATAGTAAAGTTGGAAGTTCCCTATTACTGACGATGATATAATTCTGTTTTTGCAAAGCTCTGAGCATTTCTCCAAAAGATTCTTAGGACAAATAAACCAATGGAAAGCCTTAAGAGATATGAAATAAGCAAGAAATCACTAACATTCCTATATGTCACAATGCAAATGATGAAAATGAAATCAGGAAATAAATTACATTCACAATAGTCTCCAAAATAGTCAACTTTGTGGGAATAAACAAAGATAGAGGATTTTAAAATGAAAATTTCAATGGATCAAAGTAATAGGTAGAAAAAAAGGAATCATCAGAACAGAATGACATCCAACAGACTGGGAAAGGATCTTCACCAACCCTATATTTGACTGAGGGCTAATATCCAGAATGTAGAAAGATCTTAAGAAGTTAAACAGCAAAAAATAAAATAATACAATTAAAAGTTGGGGAACAGAGATAAACAGAATTCTCAATAAAGGAATATGGAATGACACAGAAACACTTAAAGAAATGCTCAATGTCCTTAGTCATCAGGGAGATGGAAATCAAAACGACCTTGAAATTTCACCTTAAACCCATCAGAATGGCTAAGATCCTCCTCCTACTTGCTTCCTTCTCTTCCCCTCCAGATCAGGATATACCACCCTATCCTCTCATTGAACAGCATTGGCTGGTTGTTTAATTGACAATATAGAGAAAAAATGGTGGCATATTTGCACAAACTTGAGACAGGTAATGCTTAGAATAAGCATCACAATGCAATGTCCAGATTGAAATCAGATAGTGGGTAAAGAAATCAGCATTAGAATGAACAAGGATATATTGTATACATCCCCAAAAAAAATTATACCAACAAGTATTCTACTAAACTTACATAGTATCAACCTCACTTCTAATGACTTATCATTATCATTATACCTACAGTTTTCAGACCTCATCACAGAAGTTTTATTTGTAGGTAAAGGTGATCACCACAGAGGCCCACCCTGCAAGGCACATAGAATTAGCAGGCGTGGAATGTTCAACTGTAAATGAGATATCTATATCCCATACAAAGGGATCTGTCTCTATAGAGGTATAAATAGCCTATAGTTATATAAAAAGTGGAAAGGGAGAAGAGAGCAAAGTGTGTGGAACACTCGTAGATGTAGCTTTCTAACACCATCTGCCTGCTTCGTCATCTTCCTGCATAGCTAAACCTGGAGTTATTAGCAATAGGTTTTTAAAAGTCTTCTCTGTATTCATTCTTTTATCTAACCCTGCACACTACCCAGGTCATTGTAACTATACAAGGATTCTTGGATATTTCCTGGGGTCTCAGTTGCATATTTCTTCAACATACCTGCCTTTCTCTGATAACACAATGTAAAATATTTATTATATTATAAACAAAATTTCTTAATTAATGTTCTATTTTTAATAGAACATATTGTCTCTTTAGTGCAGCCATTGATTCTTCTTTGTTTCTTTGGATAATCTACATATGTTTCTGGCATTTCCCATTTGTTCTTGAATACAATATAAGTTCTTTATTTATGAGTTACATCCAAACCCTTAAATCACTGACAATATTCTAAAAATATTTCATGTTTCTTGAAAGTAGTGAGACACAGTGATGTGTTAAAGTAAGGAAATAATATATATGTCAATTGGAAGAGAGTTCTAATCCACATTTTTATCTCTCAGGAAAACAAATATACAGAAATAATGAAAAGAACTGTTTACATGAAGAAAGGCAAAGTATTTTATCAAATGAAACAATATAGGGTTACCTTAGGCAGTGGTTTGGCTGGTTTGCAGTGGAGTCCTCCCACAAAGTCAAAATTAGGTAAGATTGGGTGAGGAAATTCCAAGTCCCAGTAAGTTCGAATGAGCCACATGTCTGCTTTCCCCATCATCTCAACTAACGTTGTGGGTCTCCCTGTATCACAAAAGCATGTAAAAATATGCAATAGTGAAAGGATTTTGTCTAGAATACAGCATGTGATTTCTAGAGATGAGATGAAACAATGCAGACAAGCAATCTAAAATGTTTCAATTGTGATTTTTTTATAATAAATGTATTAACACAAATTATAATTTGTGAAAAATTACATTGCCTTCCAAAGTTACACCAAGAAATGTGAAACATTTTGGCTATTGCAAAGAAGCTTGAAAATATTCAGAAAAATAGCTTTCATAGACTATTTAGTCCTGTTTGTACATTTTAGAAGCTAGTTGCTTGGTCTCTGGATCTTCAAATTCACTGTGATAATCTGTAAGTCAGGAATCAATTCCTCTTTGCCTTTTTCCTGTATTGTGTCCATCACAGGATATAAGTAACAGTAACTTAGTTGTGTATGTCAAAGGTACAGCTGGATATTTCCATAAATAGTTAACATTCAAGTTCTTCTTACTATTAACTTAGTCAATATTCTATTTAGTGTAAAGGCATTTTAAAAACAAACCATTAAAAATGTGTGCATTTTACAGCAAGATTTCAGGCTTTAAGACATAAGTTTTATGAGTTTAAGAAGTCTCAAACTCTAAGAAAACTAAGTTCCCTTGACTATTTCTGTTTCAGGAGATACTACTTAATTGTGAGAGACCTTTCATGATATTTTTAGTAAATGTTTTAATTTGAAGGTGAAGTAACTTTTACAAGGGAACATATTTTCTTCACCACTACATAGACAGTTGTGGTAATGAGTAATAAATTCTTAGTGTAATTATGTACAGTCATTAAAGTGTTCAGTGAAACCCAGAGTTTCTTTACTCAGGCAAACATAGAGAAGATCAAATGATCACCAAGAGAAATCGCCTTTGCCTCAACTTGCAGGTTAGTGATTTCCCGAGTGTTCTGCCTTATTTTGAGGCTATTTGATTTTCCTCTAAACAGAAAATTATCAGCTCATAATTGACAGCCTCATTCTATGACTGTATATTCATCCACACACACTCACATTCAGAGAAGCAGCAAGTCAGGATTTCACAGCAACAGTGAAAGGAACAGTTTACCTAGAGCCTCACTGTAAAACTGACTCCATGACTTCTCATTAAATGTTTGAAACCAAAAGTCAAAATACAGCATATGCAACATATTCTTCACCCTTTCCAGAAATGTCATTCGGTCACTTAATTCTGATAAAACCGCAGGCACATAGGAAGGAGGGAGTGGAAGTCCCCCACTGTACTTTTCACACTTGTATCCAGGACAGAAGCGAAGAGAGTACACTAAAGGTTTCTTAAGCAGTTCGGCTAGCAGCTCACCACAGGGACCTATGGCATCTGCGAGAATGACATCAAACTTAGATTCTCGTAGCTTTTTCATAAGACTCTTGTTCCAAACTACAGCTTTGCAGAAATTTTCAATCACATAAGAATATTCACTAAAGATTTTTTGCATTTTAGAAAAATATGTCCAAAATGAGTAACTTTGAAAATCGTTTGTCCATTCACCTATCCATTTTCCAAACCAATATTCAAGATCTTCTTTACTCACAGATACAGAGTAAATTTCAAAATTAATAGAAGTTTCATTGCTAGGCTCGATAAGGATCGAAGCTGAAGATGTCAGAACAGTCACTTCATGACCTCTCTGGACAAGCTCATCAAGAATCATCTTTATATTGATCCAATGGCTGTATTCTGTGGGCCACACCAGCACTTTTCCACAAGTTCCAGTTCTTAAAAAGCATATCAGCTGTAATAACAGAAAAACTAAAGTCTGTTTCATGGGCATCTTGCTGAGATGGAATGCTTTTGATATCTGACATTCTTTGCAGATTTTAATGGTTTTATGCAAAGTTCAATCAATCAAGAAGTTAACATATAACCTCAAAACACATCAATGAACTCCTGAGCTTGATGGTGTAATGTCATGTGTAAATAAAGGGCATGGAACCTGAACTCAAGGTTAACAAAGTATATTTGTCTTTTTTTGTTTGTTTGTTTTTTATTCTTTTGTACCTGGCACTATTGAGCTAAGATTAAATCACCACTCATGAGCAAGTATCCTGTCTTAAACATCTTGTGATATTGATAATCACAGATGAGAAGCTCCTATTTCTGAAGGGTTCTTACATAACAGTAGAGATCAAACAAGGATGTGGGTGAATCAGCATTTCTTAGACATCAGTGCCTTTAAAAATGTTGATTATGTAACATTATGGTATGTTTTTAGGTCCTACACATTGCCATATATTCTCCTGGAAGAATGAGGGAGTCATATAATACCCAGGAAACTAAAATATCTTACAATACTTCTCTTCTGCTATAAAACACACGATTACTTGGATCCTGGAGATTCTTTGGTGGAACATCTACAAGTGAGTCCTCTTTAGGTTTCTCTAAACAACTTGGATGGCATGGGTGTTATTTTATCTTGGAATCATAGTACATCATGAGTGGAAGTTAGGGCAAGAATTCAAGGCAGGAACCTGGAGGGAGGACCTGAAGTAGAGGCCATAGAGGAACATTAGATACTGGCTTATCCTGATAGCACTCTCAGTGTTTTCTCTCTTACATCCAGGACCACATTCCCAGGGATTCCAACAATCTTGGTAAGATGAACTTTTCTACAATCTTCATCAAGCCAGAACAGGACCACTTGATTGACACATTTTCTCTACTAAGGTTTCCTCTTCTCAGATGACACAAATGTGTATCAAGTTGACTAAAAACTCACAAAGGCAAAATGACACAGAAAATCTTTCCTAAGAATTTCCTCTTTCCTAAGATTTTATCATGACAAGGTGGATCTTTCAGAGATATAGTTGCCTGTGTTTTCTGTGCTTTTGTAAGTAACCCCTCCCCTTTGCTTTTGTAAATAGCCTGATCAATTCCTTGGTTCACCATGCCACACCTGAGTGAAAACACTAGTTTGTTTGTTTGTTTTTGTCAATGAATTTTCTGATCTTAATTAAAAATTGTTCTCATATTTTCAGGAAAAAAAACATTTTATGTAATTTTAGCCCAAACAGGGAAAGATATAGGTGAAACTAAAGATTAACTGGAGAGTTGTGGAGAAAGGGGAACCCTCCTCCATTGCTGGTGAGAATGTAATCTTGTACAACCACTTTGGAAATCAATCAGGCACTTTCTCAGACAACTAGGAATAGTGCTTCCTCAAGATCCAGCTATACCACTCTTAGGCATATATCCAAAAGATGCTCAAATACAGAACAAGGACATTTGTTCAACAATGTTGATAGAAGGTTTATTCATAATAGCCAGAACCTGGAAACAACCCAGATGTCACTCGGATGAGGAATGGCCACAGAAATTGTGGTACAGTTACACAATGGAATACTACTCAGTAATTAAAAAAACAGGGAAATCATGAAATTTGAAGACAAATTGTGGGATCTAGAAAAGATCATCCTGAGTGAGGTATTCCAGAAGCAGAAAGACACACAAGGTATATACTCACTTATATTTGGATACTAGACCTATAAGGTAGGATAAATATACTAAAATCTGTACCTCTAAAGAAGCTAAACCTGAAAGACGACCTGGGGTAAGATGATCAATCCTCACTTAGAAAGACAAATAGGATGGACATTGGAAGTAAGAGAAAACAAGAAACAGGACAGGAGACTACCATAGGAGGGCTCTGAAATACTCTACCTACCAGTATATCAAAGCAGATGCTGAGACTCATAACTAAACCTTGGGCAGAGTGCAGGCAATCATAAAAGAAGCAGGAGTTAGTAAGACCTGGAGAGGACAGCAGCTGAACAAGGAACAAACATATCTTGTCACATGGGTCTTTTATGCATCTGATTCTCCAAACAAGGACCACGTTTGGATATGGTCCTAAAACCCCTGGTCAGATATAGCCCATGACAGCTCAGTATCAAAGTAGGTTTCCATAATAACAGGAACAGGGATTCTCTCAGACATGAGCTCAGTGGCTCTATCTTTGACCTGCCCCTTTCCTTCTCCAAGTGAAGAGAAGCCTTGCTAGGCCACAGAGGAGGACAATGCAGTCAGTCCTGATGAGATCTGATAAGCTAGGGTCAGATTGAAGGGGAGGAGGACCTCCTCTTTCAGTAGACTTAGAGATGGGCAAGGAAGAGATGAGGGAGGGAGGTTGGGATTGGGAGGGAATGAGGTAGGAGGCTACAGCTGGGATAGAAAGTAAATAAACTGTAGTTAATATAAAAAATAAAAATTAAAAAAAACTGAAGATTATTCTAGGAAGGGTGGTTTGTATGGCTGTTGCTGTAGATGAGGTAAATGTAACTGAGACTCAGCTGCTGGTCTGTAAAGAACTATCTTCTATAAGGAGGGTATTAGAATGTCAAAGAAGAAGAAGAAGAAGAAGAAGAAGAAGAAGAAGAAGAAGAAGAAGAAGAAGAAGAAGAAGAAGAAGAAGAAGAAGAAAAACCACCACCAACAGAAATGCATGAAGCTCTTTTCCTCACTAGTCTCTGATTTGGTAGGGAAAGTAAGGAAAAGAGAAGATGAGGTAGAAATGTTGGTTTGCAGTTTCTTAGAGCTGGAGGGGAACAAGCAAAATTGCCTCCCTTCTGCTTTAATATGTCCACTGATGTTACCATTGTCTCAGGCTTGCATATGCAGGAAACAGTGGGAGAGCCTATTTTACTGTGGACTTTCACTTCCTGGCATTCTGACAGTTACAACCATGCTGCTCTCTCACTTTCAACATATTCATTTACCTGGAGGTACAGGAAGTGCAATGTGAAGTATCTATTGGGGCAGATCTTTCTGACCTTTTGAGATCTGCATCATGCCAAGTTGTGCTTTTCTGATATGGCTATCTCTTGTAAAGATGCTGTTGAAGCATGGTAGCCATATTGTGGTGATTTGAATAGGAATGACCCCATAGGGGGCATTTGAATATACTTGGTCATTGGGAAATGACATTATTAAGAGGTGTGGCACTTTTGGAGTAGCTGTAGCTTTGTTGGAGGAAGTGTTTCACTGGAGTTGGGGCTTTGGGCTTTCAGATGCTCAAGGCAGGCCCAGTATCTAAGTCTTCCTGCTGCCTGTGCTTATGGATATAGAACTCTCTGATATGCTTGGGCACCATGTTTGCCTGCATGACACCATCCTTCCCACCATCAATGACAATGGACTAACCTTCTGAACTGTAGGAAATCCTCAATTAAATGCTTTCCTTTATAAGAGTTTACATGGTCACAGTATCATTTTACAGTAATGGAACATTGACTAAGTCACACACTTGCCTATGGGTATCAGATTTAGAATGCAGTGTGGAAGAGTATGTGCTGGCCAGTCTTGTGTCAACTCAACATTCAGACTATAGTTATCTGAAAGGAGAAGATTTCAATTGAGAAAATGCATGTGAAAGATCCAGCTATAGAACATTTTCTAAATTAGTGATTAATGGAGGAGAGCCCAGCCCATTGTAGGTGCTACCATCATGGACTGTTGGTCCTGTGTTCTAGAAGACAGCAGGCTGAGCAAAAACATTACCAATTCTTTAGTACATAAAATGTGGACTTTCTAACGCTTTTAATTATTGGTTTAAAAATTTAAAATATTGGTTACACATTTAAAAAGTCTTGCAATATGCCTTTATTATTATTGATTTATTGATGGCAAAATATTTTCATGAGAATATATGTTTTCCTACAATCCAGACCAAAAGAAGCTAAGTAACAAGGAGGGGACAAGGTAGTATTCTTACATACCACTCAGAAGAGGAGATGGAATAGACATCAGAAGTGGATTAAGAGAAGAAACTGGGTGTGGAGAAGGTACAAGGGTGGTGATCAGATGTGGGAAGCACAGGCACAAGGGTTGGGAGGACCAGGAGAGAGAAGGGAAACCAAGGCAAGAACATCTCTGATGCAAGCTGGAGACCTGCAACAGGGTAGGTTACTGGCAGGAATTGGGGGTGACTCTAGCAGAGACTCTTAACATCAGGAGACACAGAGACTGAAGTGGCCACCTCCTAGCTGAGCTGGACTCCTAGTGAAGGAAGGAGAAGACCAACCCATCCACAAAACCTTTGACCCCAAATTTACCCTGCCTACAAGAAGTGCAGGGATAAAGAGGGAGGAAAGTTTGCGGGAATGGCCACCTAGTGAGTGGCCCACCTGAGACCCACCCCATTGGACAGAACTAACCCCTGACTCTATTAATGATACTCAGCTATGCTGGCAGACAGGAGCCTAGCATAGCTGTCCTCTGAGAGGCTCCACCCAGCAGCAGTTCAAAATAGATGCTGAGACCCACAGCCAAACATTAGTTGAAGCATGGGGAGTCTTTTGGAAGAGTAGAGAAGGATAGAAGGTCCAAGAGGAGAGAAGAAGTCCTCAAAAAAACTGACAAATGCTACTAACCATTACCTATAGGGACTTATACAGACTGAAGTGCCAACCAAAGAGCATGCATGGACTGGACATATGCTCCAACTCACACATAACTTATAGGCTGCTTGGTCTTCATGTGGTTCCTCTAATAAGGGGAGTGGAGCAGTCTTTGACATGGGCTCCGTTGTCTGGTCTTGGATCACCTTTCCCTAGTTGGATTGCCTTGTGTGGCTTCAGTGAAAAAGGCCACTTTTCCATGTCATCCTGATGTGACTTGAAGTGCTCAGGTGAGTTTCTAAGTGGAGGCTCCCCTTTTCTGTGGAATAGGGGAGGGGGAAGGGAAAAGAGAGTGGGCGAGTGGGACTGGAAGTAGATGTGGGAGGCTGCTGCAATCAGAACAATGAAATGAATAAATAAGAAAATAAAATTTAAAAATAAAAAATGTATGTTAATGCAACAAAAATAAGGAAGGTACAAAAAAAACTATTCCAAATGATGACCACGTATACTATATTATATCCAGAATAGTTTTCTTTTTTATTTTATTGAAAATAGATTATTTTCTCATACAATACATCCTGATTATAGTTTCTTCTTCCTTTACTCCACCCAATTCCTCTTACCTCCCCTCCAGGGAGGAGGACCCTCTTGATCCACTCCCTTTTGTTTATCTTAGAAAAGAATAGGTTTCTAAGAGATGACAACCAAACATGACAAAATAATATCAAGCAAAATCTATCATATTGAGGACCTGGTGCACACCCATGGAGTCCCCACACTTGATGCTTCAGTCTTAGTGAGCTCATATGTGCCCTGCTTAGTTGATTCAGAGGGCCTTGGTCTCCTGGTGTCCTTCATCCCTTCTGACACACTCTTTCCCCCTTCTCTTCCACAGGGTTCTCTGGGCTCTTAAGGTAGGGTGTTTGTCATGAAACTGACAAGTTTCTGTAAGGGAAGGACACCATCATTCAGTCAAAATGGCAGCCTACAGAATGGGAAGAGATTTTTATCAAGTCACATCTGATAGAAGACTATATACAAAATACATAAAGAAACCAAGAAACTAGATATAAAAAACCCCAAATAATCCAAATAAATTGCGGTACAGATCTAAAGAGAGAATTCTCAGTTGAAGAAACTGAAATGGCTGAGTAACTTAAGCTATGTTCAACTTCTGTAAGCACCAAGGAAATGCAAATCAAAACAACTTTGTGATTCCCTCTAATATCTGTCAGAATGGCTAAGATCAAAACCACAAGAGACAGCTCCTGCTAGCTAGATTGTAAAACAAGTGGACACTCTTTTATTACTGGTGGGAGTGCAAATGCATAACAGCTACTACAGGAATCAATACAGAAAATTGGTAATTCATCTACCTTAACACTTAGAAATACCACTTCCGAGCATATACCCAAAGGATGATCCTTCCTATCACAGGAAACCTACTCCACTATATTCATTCACAGTAGATATTTTATAATAACCAAAAACTGGGAGTGACCTAGATTTCTCTCAACAGAAGATTAAACAAAATATGATACATTTACACAATGGATTTTTACTCAGCATTTTTTAAAAAATGGCATTGTGGAAGTTGCAGGCAAATGGAGAGAACTAGAAAAATCATCCTGAGTGAGATAACCCAGACCCAGAAAAAAATTATAGCTATTTGTTTATAAGAGGATATTAACCACTAAGTAAATTATATTCAAGGTAACATCTATAGACCTAGAGAGGTTAGGAGTACAAGTCTAGAGGGGAAATTCATGGATCTTCCTGGGAAAGGACATAGAATAGATATTATGGGTCAGCTGGGGCCAGGTGTGGATGGGAATGGGAGGACAGGGAGATGAGATAGAGGAGAGGGACACAGAGAGAGAGTGAGGGGGGAAGAATTCAGGGGAGGACAGCTGTATTTGAGGGCCATTTAAGAGATGATATGGAAACCAAGCACAGTGGAAACTTCCTAAAACATATGAAGGTGATCCTAATGAGGTCTCCTAATAATGGGAGTGGCAGAGTCCCAAAATGGCCATTTCTTGTCACCGAATGAGGCTTCCAGTAGTGGGAATGGGTTGCAATCCATTGAGTTGTTGCCAAGGCTATCCTATAGAATTCCCCAAACAACCCAGGCCGTTGCTAAGACCAAAGGATGCTGTCCACAAACTGACAATGAGGTCCCAGTGCTGAGGTCAATACCAACAGAACTCATTGAACATGGACAAGTCAAGGTGATGTCTTGAACAGGGAGCCTTCACCCCTATATTATATTGTCTTTGTTGGGGAATGTACTTTTCATGCCACCAAAAGACAAAGTTAAACACCATCTCAGCCACAGACTTACCATCTATCCTCCCTACAAATTGTGCTAGGGAAATGGTGGCACAGAACTTGTGGGAGTAGCCATTGAATGTCTGAAGCCCCCTAAATGAGAAGAACCCACCCCCAATGCTGATTGGGGGACCAAGAGCCAGCAAGTAGACAGCCCAGAGTTCTAGATAAAACCAAACACTACCGGTCTACAAAAAAGTTCAACAAAGTGACTCCTAATTATTAGAGCTGGTTAAAACTGAAATTTTATACTAAAATGATATTTAAATAGGCTAACTACTTATAAAACCAATTCATGTGATGAATGGATTTTTCAAAGATTTTTTTATGAACAGTTTGTGAAATATGGCTAATCTCAGTAATTAGCATGGTGGATAACTTGTGATTTACAATCACACATTTCAACCAAGATAAAAATTGAGTCATGGAACATATATATTTCTCTGTATATACAGACCACACTTAAGAGGAGGCTCCATGCCCAGTAGTAGATCGTCCACACAAAATAAACTCAATAGTGTTTTGGAAGATCTTCCCCCTCATATTGCTTTGGTCTTCTGCTTGTCTATTATGGTTTCTGATTTTGTGTTTTATGGATTTTTTGACTGTGTGTGTGTGTGTGTGTGTGTGTGTGTGTGTGCACATGTGTCTATGATTTTATTTGTCTTGTGCTCTATTTTTTTTGAAAGAAATTGTTTTTGTTTTCTAAAAAGAGAGAAAGATGGCATGGAGATAGCTGGGTATAAGGGTGGAGATGATCTATAGGGAGATGAAGGAAGATAGATCATGATCTTAATGTATTGTATAAAAATTTTATGTTCAATAAAAATGCAGCTGGGATTAAATAGAATTCTAAAAAATAAAAAGAATACTAACTACTGAAAAATATCTAAAAATTTTCAACATCCCTAGACAAGAGGGGACTGAAAATTAAAAATACAGTGAAATTTCATTTCATCTTACCCTAACAGGATGGCTAAGATCCAAAAAAAAAATGCTGATAAAGGTTGGTGTGAATGTGGCAGAAAAGGAACACCTGTATACTGTGTTCCTATTTCTGAAAACACCATATATTTCAATCACAGAACACAGAGAAACAGAGAAATCAGGTTGGCACTGACCTGTGAATCCGTGAGCTACAATAACAACCAGCCTGACAGATATACCCAATGATGCAATAGTAGCACAGATGCCAGGAGGTTACCCAATCATTTTATGACTGAATTTGAGGCTTGTTACACAATATAAAGCTGTACTGGCACCATTATTAGACCAAACACCTGCAGTTAGACAAATCATAGATCCTAGCAGAGAATATTATTCTGCTAAATGGACATAGTAGTAAACCATTTTGTATTTATTTACCAGTATATTCCCAGGTTAAGGCATCTTCTCAGGCAAGCTTCTGATTACAAAAGATAATCAATAAAGAGAGCTACAACTGGCCAAGGTACACAGAACAAGAGACCACAGATTGTACAGCCCTGAACGGAACACATGTACTAATTCTTCCCAGTAAAGGCTCAGGATCATGGTGGAGGAGAAAGAACATAAGAGCAGTAGGTAACTACAAAGAAAGAATGTCTTATGGATACAGCAGGAAAGTTGCACATATGAACTCAGAGAAGTTGTGATACAACATGCAAAATTTGTATGTTTCAAAACCAGACTAAATCCTAGCACATTGTTGGGCATGAAAGTCCACCTGTAAGCAAAGAACTATTGGTTGCTTTTAAGTACTGGAAGGGAAAGGGTCAGTTTCCCCTAAAGCCCCTGAGAATTCATCCATGCTCTAGTAGACGGCCATGAACCTAAGAAAATTTGTGTAGCACATGGCCTTGATAAAGATGGGAACACAGAAAGTTGGAAGGGACGGACAGAGACTGATCTTGCAATATTTGGGGGAGGGAGACATACTATGATCAAAATGTTTCAAAATTTTCAAAGAACTAATAAAAACAAACAAACACAAATATACATAGTTCTATATTTATTTTAAAAATAACTTTTCTTGAGTAACAAATACTGTGCTCTGTTAGGACATAGGTAGTGAATATCTTGCAAACAAATTAGACTTGACAGGTTCTTTCTTAAAGTATTTTGTCTCAGGAAAAGTAAATCAGGTATTAAAATTCTTGCCAACATGGACATGATTATGTGATTTAAGCTTTTTAATTTTTCTTTTCAGTTTCAACAAACTAGGTAATATCTGTGATCATGAGTGTCACAGTCATTACACATGCTATCAGGAACCTAAGCACAACTGGGCATAGCATTAAAACCTGCTGCAGATAAAGGCTGCCACCATAGTTTCTTTATTGCTCTTGACAAACTATCCAGAAAATCACCCCATCCAGGGGCTTTACTGGCTGATCACGGTGGATTCTCAATAACAGCATAACATTCTCTTTTTATCTTAGAAAAAAAAAACACATTTTTTTTTTCATGGATATTGTCTTTTTTTTTTTTTTCCATGCAGTTTATTCAGGAACCTTGAACAATCATCTGACCCTGGGGAAAGCCAGCCCACTTTAAATAGCCTCTGGGTAGCCAACCTCAGCATGCCACGTGGGCAATGCAGATAGGTCCACATACATGGAAGCAAGCCAGATCCTCGGCCTTAGCCAAATATGGAGTTGTTCGTGACAGAGAGCACTCACCATCAGGAAGGTGGAAGGCGGAAACCAGCTCATGTTTCAGGCCCTACGCAGCTCTCTACAGTTCCCCCTTTTTGTTTTAGACGCATCAGGCAAGAGTAGAGGTCTGATCTCTGATATTAGAAATAAATTGGGACTTTGTACTGATGTTCATTTAGGTGTCATCCACCCAAAGAGCATCAGACCCGTCTGATACCTTTTTCTCAGAGGCGGGACCTGGGGCATCAACCCGCATGCAATCAGACATGCTCTTCTCTGGGTCCAAAGCGGCTGACCCTGAGTGCAGTGCTTAGCCTCGCATCCTGAGCGTAACATTTTGGCTTTTTATGGTAGCCAACCATGCTTGGGGAGACTGTACTGCTTCAATGGCTATAAAGGCCTGAATGGTCATGGCTGCATTACGCTGTTGTGAGACTCTAATCTTGCATATATACCACAGGCAAACCAAGGTGACCAACACCAGAAGGCCTGCTAACGCTCCCATGCCCGCCCATTCCTTCAGATGATTCATGGCTGCAGCAATCCATGATGATAATCCTGTGGCTAGTCCGGCGTCCACTCTGGTAGAATTTACCATGACAATGGCCACTCTCAGCTGCTCCATCGTAGTATCAATTCTCCAGTCCAATTACCTAAAATATAGCTAGACAATTGTTTAGACAGATTTGCAGCACAGGGAAAATTCTCATGTTGTATGCTAGTGACTCAAAGTCCAGCATACTTTCATTGACAGCCAAGTTGAGCGATTTGCCATAGGGTATCAATTTGCTCTTGCACAAGGTCAATCCTCTGATTGAACACCATCAACTGCATGGTACTGGCATAGAAACAGAATGGTGGTTCAATGGAACCGAACAGAGGACCCAGAAATAAACCCACACATTTATGGACACCTGATATTTGACAAAGACGCCAAAACCATACAATGGAAAAAAACACATTTTAACAAGAAAGAAAGTTAATTTGACAGTACACCAAACGAATTTAAAAAATTAAAAGTACCCAACAGGTGATTAAAAATGAATGTGATAGCAAATTAATGGTTGTAGATTTTTCCTCCAACAATCAGGACTTTGCTTAGTGCTTTGTAGTTAGCTAGGTTTTCAGTGCCAGGCATAGTTTTCCTCTTGTTATCCATATGCCCCTAGGTGAATATCGTTTTACCCTTCATCAAAGAAAGGTCTCTTGGCAAATTTTAGAGAGCACTACAGAAAACCACATCAATTAAATTGCAGAGTTGTGGAACACAGTCCTGGTGAAACATTTACAAAACAATACTGCATGGAAAGCTCAGGAAACATTGTAGAAAAGGGAGCAGAAAGATTGTAAGAGCCAGATGATCATGGAGTTTTCTGTGAGGCTGTGTCTGCTAGGAATCTCAGAAGTTAACCTTCCCCCCCCCCAAAGTCTCAACACCATGACTGCCCAAACACGAGATGCAAAAGGAGGACAACAACAAACATGCCAAACTGGATGGAGAAAAGCCGACAATCCTCAGCCTTACATCAAGAACTATAGGCAACCAAGACAGCTGGGAGTTAGACAGGATGTCCTTCTCAGGAAAGAGCACACCAATTGGTTGTTCAGTGCCAAAAACTCAGCCATGAAAACATACATATGTGTAACAGTATATGGACCGAACAGATTCTATTTAGTATGTGTGCACAAATACATTAATGCATGCAATAAGAATTATTGAAAAAAATGATGCCATGTTTGAAGGAGGGCTGGGCTGAACATATGGGAGGGTTTCGACAGTAAAAATGTCAAAATGTCACAGCCCTGTCATCCAAATGATGAAGTTTTGATTTCATCTCCATGTATTCATTAGTTTACAGTTGGAATCTTCCTATGGGGAAATATTTTTTAAAGTGAAAATGGGATATCAGGAGGTAACACAACTTTTTTTTATTACAGAGAAAATGATAATGAGTAATTTTAAGTCCAGTTGAGAATGGTTCTAAAGTCCATTGTTGGAGATTCACAGAAAGGTTTTATATTTCCTAAATTGATGGGAAATACCCTTTAGAAAATGCAAAATTCTTTCACAATGAAAGCCCTGAAGAAACTGATTTAAAGGAATATAAGAAGGATATATATATACATATATATTTATACATATATATACATATCTATATATAATGTGTAGCTTACATATACTAAACAATTGAAACACAAGTATTACCACTGAGATCATGCATAAGACATGGGCCAATTTGTCCATGTGTAGTTGATATAGTGTCCTTAAAATCTTACCTTAAAGATCATTCTGAGTGAAGTATCCCAGAAGGAGAAAGACAAACATGGTATATACCCCTTATATAAACCTACAAGATATGATAAACATAATGAAATCTACACAACTAAAGAAGGTAATTAAGAAAGCAGACATGGGTGAAGATGATCAATCCGCATTTAGAAAGACAAATGGGATGTGCATTGAACGTATGACAGGAGTCTACCTCAGAAGGCATCTGAAAGACTCTACCTGGCAGTGTTTCAAAGCAGACACTAAGACTCATAACCAAACCCTCAGCAGAGTGCAGGGAATCATAAGAAAGAAGGGGAGTTAGTATGATATAGAAAGGATAGGAGCTCTACAAGACCAAATATATCTGGGCACAGGGTCTTTTCTGAGACTGACACTCAACCAAGGACCATCTATGGATATAACCTAGAACTTCTGCTCAGATGTGGCCCGTAGTAGCTCAGTAACCAAGTAGTTTCCCAAAGTAAGGGGAACAAGGACTATTTCTAACAGGATCTCAAGGACAGGCTCTTTGACCTCCCCACCCCCCCAGGGGAGGAGCAGTCCTGTAAGGCTACAGAGGAGGACTTCGTGGCCAGCCCTGAAGATACTTGATAAAACAGGGTCAAATGAACGGGGAGGAGGTCCTCTCCTATCAGTGGACCTTGAAAGGGGCAGGGAGGAGAGCAGGGAGGGAGTGTGGGTTTGGGGAGGGAATGAGGGAGCGGGATACAGCTGGGACACAGAGTTAACAAAATGTAACTAATAAGAAAAATAAAATTAAAAAAATAACTTAAAAAAAATTCTTAGGTAGATAAAAGTTACGAGCCCAGGGGGTCTTAGAGAGACTGATGCACGAATGGAGGACCATGCAAGAAGAGGAACTAGACCCCCTGCTCAGATGTGGTAGATTGGCCGTTCAGTCTCCATATTGATCTCTGAGTGAGGGGAGCAGGTCCTGCCTTGATCATGAACTCAGCTGACTGCTCTTTGATCACTTGCCTCTGATGATGTGGTCTTGCCAGGCCAAGGAGAAGGAGGATCCAGGTAGTCCTGTTGAGACTTAAGAAGCTATGGGCAGTTGGCAATAGTGGAGCACTCCCCCTTTAAATGGACTAGGGGAAGGAGATAGGGGAAGAGGGAGGCAGGGTGGGACTGGGAGGAGTTGAGGGATGGGGCTTCAATTGGGATATATAATGAATAAATTGTAAAGAAAAAATGAAAATTATAAAAAACTTAGAGCAAGAATACAAGAGGAAGAAATAAAATGGATTAAAGTAAGAAATAAAAGTGTTTTCTGCTATTTGCATATTGCATGATCATCTATGTAAGAGACCCTAATAGTCCATCAGCCAACTCTTAGAACTAATGAACTTTCAGCAGTGATTTTACCCAAAACACAAACATCAGCAGATGACTCAGTAGTGAAAGCACTTCTCAATCAAGCATAAGAAATAGAGTAAACCCAGATGCATGTGGACATCCACCTGTATGTCATTGTTCAGGAGATGGAGACAGGGAAACTGCAGATCGAGTCAGCTAGCTAGACTAGTCCATGTCGGTGAGGTCTGTGTTCAAATGACGCACTTTGACTATACCCAGGCTAACTATACCCAGGATAATTTAAACTCTTCACTGTTGGTCTTCTGTTCAGGAAGTTGTCTCCTATGCCAATGAGTTCAAGGATCTTCCCGCTTTTTCTCCTAACAGGTTTAGTGTGTCTGGTTTTATGCTGAGGTCTTTGATCCACTTGGATTTGAGTTTTGTGCAGGGTGATAGGTATGGATCAATTTGCATTTTTCTACATGTACACATCCAGTTGGACCAGCACCAATTGTTGAAGATGTTGTCTTTTTTTTCCATTGATAGGTTTTGGCTTCTTTGTCAAAAATAAAGTGTCTGTAGGTGTGTGGGTTTATTTCTGGATTTTCTATTCAGTTCCATTGATCCACCATTCTGTTTCTATGCCAGTACCATGCAGTTTTTATTACCATTGCTCTGTAGTACAGCTTGAGATGAGGGATGGTGATCCCTCCAAACTATCTGTTCTTGTACAGGGTTGTTTTAGCAATTATGGGTTTTTTGTTTTTCTATAGGAAATTGAGAATTGTTCTTTCAAGTTCTGTAAATCATTGTGTTGGTATTTTGATGAGAATTGCACAGAATCTGTTGATTGCTTTTGGCAGAATGGCCATTTTCACTTCGTTAATCCTACTGATCTAAGAGCACAGGAGATCTTTCTGTCTTCTTATATATTCTTCAATTTCTTTCTTGAGCACTTGAAGTTCTTTTCAAACAGGTCTTTAACTTGCTTGGTTAGAGTCACACCAATACTGTATGTTATTTATAGCTACTGTGAAGAGTGTTGTTTCCCTAATTTCTTTCCCATTCCTTTTGTCTTTGGTATACAGAAGGGCTACTGACAATTTTGAGTTAATTTTGTATCCAGTCAATTTGCTGAAGGTGTTTTTTAGCTGAAGGATTTCTTTGGTTGAATTGTTGGGGTTGCTCATGTATACTATCATATCATCTGCAAATAGTGATACTTTGACTTCTGTTCTGATTTGTATCCCTTCGATCTCCTTTAGTTGTCTTATTGCTCTAGTTAGTGTAAGACTCAAGGGAGTCATATGTTACTGGGGAAGACACTAGAGTGAGGCACAAAGACCAGTGTCAATGCAAACTGAAAGAGGTTTATTGAAACCAACATGTTGGGGTCTCCTGAACCTTAAGGAGAGGCGACCCTGAGGAAAAAAAGCTTTGGGTTTTTATAGGCCATTCTGGAAATAACAACAGGGCAATTTTTCACTGGTAGATATTCTGGGTCTAGCTACCAGCTTGAGCCAGTACACTCAGGGTTAAGCTGCCATTTTGCAGTTTCTCCAAGGATTGCCTGCCCTCACCTGTGTCCTTGGGGGCTTTTCCAGAAATAGTCTGTGTGAATATGCCAAAGACTGCCTAGATCTATGTCCTTGGGGTTTTTCCAGCAACTGTCTGACTGTGAGGTATGAGTCCCTGGGCAGGGGGTGGGGCAGAGGGAAGCGGGTATACTCTGCACTTAGCAATTTGTGGAAAGTTTCCAGTTTTCCCAGTTTTCTTGGTTATACTCAAGCTAGATCTCATCACTAGGACTTCAAGTACTATGTTGAAGAGATACAGAGAGAGTGGGCAGCCTTCCTCTTTCCCTGATGTCAATGGGATTGATTTTAGTTTCTCTCCGTTTAGTTTGATGTTGACTGTAGGCTTGCTGTATATTGTCTTTACTATGTTTACGTAAGTGCCTTGTATTCCTGATCTCTTTAAGACTTTAGACGTGAATGGGTATTGGATTTTGTCAAATGCTCTTCCGGTATCTAAGGAGATGATCACGTGGTTTTTCTCCTTCACTTTGTTCTATATTGTGGATTACATTGATGGATTTCCATATATTGAAGCACCTCTCCATGCCTAGGATGAAGTCTACTTGGTCATGGTGGATAATATCTTTGATGTGTTCTTATATTTGGTTTGCAAGTGTTTTGTTGAGTATTTTTGCATCCATGTTCATAAGAGAGACAGGTTCTCTTTTTTTGGTGAGTCTTTGTGTGGTTTAAGTATCAAGGTGACTGTGGCTTCATTGAATGAGTTTGGTAATGTTCCTTCTGTTTCTATTTTGTGGAACTGTTTGGAAAGAATTGGAATTAGCTCTTCTTGGAAGGGCTGGTGTAATTCTAAGCAGAAACCCTCTGGCCCTGGGCTTTCTTTGGAAGGAAGACTTTTGAAGAGTACTTCTATTTCCTTGAGTGATATAGGATTTTTAAATCTATTTACCTAATCTTGATTTAATTTTAGTAGGTGGAATATATCAAGAATTACATCCATTTCATTTAGATTTTCAAATTTTGTGGCATATAGGCTTTTAGTAATATCTAATGAGTTTTTTGGATTTCCTCAGTGTCTGTCGTTTTGTCTCCCTTTTTGTTTCTTATTTTGCTGATTTGGATAATCTCTCTGCCTTTTAGTTAGTTTGGCTAAGGATTTGTCTATCTTGTTGATTTTCTCAAAGAACTACCTCTTGACCTAATTGATTCTTTGAATTGTTTTCTTTGTTTCTAATTATTGATTTCAGCTCTGTGTTTGGGTTATTTTCAATGGTCTACTCTTCTTGGATGTGTCTGTTTTTTTTTTTTTGTTGTTGTTGTTTGTTTGTTTTTTCCCCGAGGGCTTTTAGGTTTCCTGTTAAGTTGCTTGTATGAGATGTTTCAAACTTCTTCCTCGAAGCATTTAGTGTTATGAACTTTCCTATTTACACTGCCTTCATTGTGTCCCATAAATTTGGCAAGTTGTGCCTTCACTTTCATTGAATTTTTAGAAGTCTCTAATTTCTTTTTTTCATTTTTTAGCTGATCAAGCTGTCACTGAATAGAGAATTGTTTAGTTTCCATATGTATGTAGGATTTTTGTTATTTCTGTTATTGTTGAGGTCTAGTTTTTAGGCCACGGTGGTTGGATAGGATACAAGGGATTATTTCAATCTTCTTGTTTCTGTTGAGGTTTGCTTTGTGCCCAACTAGATGGTCAATTTTTGAGAATGTTCTGTGAGGTGCTGAAAAGAAGTTATACTCTTGGACAAAAAGTTTTGTAGAACTCTATTAGGCCCATTTGATTTAGGATCTCTGTAAGTGTCATTATTTACCTATTTAGCATCTGTCTTGATGATCTGTCCTTTGGTGAGAGTGGAGTTTTGAAGTCTCCCACTATTAAGGTGTTGGAATCAATGTGTGATTTCAGCTTTAATAATGTTTCATTTACAAATGTAGGTGCTCTTGCATTTGGGGCAGAGGTGTTCAGGATTGTGATGTCTTCCTGGTAGACTTTTTCTTTGATGACAATGAAGTGCCCCTCCTCATCTTTTTTGATTAATTTTGGTTGAAAGTCTATTTTATTAGCTCTTAGAATAGCTGGTCTGGCTTTTTTCTGAGTCCGTTTGCTTGAAAACCTATTTCCAGCCCCACTCTGAGGTAGTGTTTATCTTTGTAGTAGAGGTGTGTTTCTTGAATGCAGCAGAATGTTGGATCCTGTTTCCATAACCGTTCTGTTATTTGTGTCTTTTTATTGGAGAGTGAGTCCATTGACGTTGGTAGATAATAGTGACCAATGAATGTCAGTTCCTTTTATGGTAGAGTTGGTGGTGTTATTGTGTTTCTATGCTTGTTTCCTTTTAATTTACTTGTTGTGAAGTTATGTATATCCTGTGTTTTCTTGGGTGTAGTTGTTTTCATTAGACTGGAGTTTTCCTTCTAGTATCTTCTGTAGGTCTGTCCTGCTATGTCGCTATTGCTTAAGTTTAGTTTTGTCTTGGACTATTTTGTGTTTTCCATCTATGTTGCTTGAAAGATTTACTGGGTATAGTAATCTGTGTTGGCATATGTGTTCTCTTCGTGTCTGCATGATATCTGCTCAGAACCTTCTGACTTTCATAGTTTCTATTGAGAAGTCTGGTGTGATTGTGATAGTTCTATTCTTGTATGTTATTGGGACTTTTTCCCTTGGTGCTTTTAATATTTTTCTTTCTTCTGTAGATTTCATGTTTTGAATATTATGTGTTGTGAGGAGTTTCTTTTCTGGTTTAGTCTATGTGATGTTCTGTAGGCCTCTTGTACATTAATGAACATCTCTTTCTTTAAGTTTGAAAATTTTTCTTCTATGATTTTCTTGAAAATATTTTCTGGACCTTGGAGCTGGAATCTTCTTTACTTTTCCCTTTGTAGATATATATATATATTTTATTTTTTAATATTAATTACAGTTTATTTATGTTGTCTCCAAGCTGTAACCCTTCTCTCATTCCCTCCCAATCCCACCCTCCCTCTCTCATCTCCTCCTTGCCTCTTTCTAAGTCTACTTCTTGGGATGTCCTCCTCCTCTACCATCTGCCCTAGCTTACCAGGTCTCACCAGGATGGGTGCAATGTCTTCCTCTGTGGCCTAGCTAGGCTGCTTCTCCCATGGGAGGCTGGGGAGGTCAAAGAGCTAGCCATAGAGTTCATGCCAAAGACAGTCCCTGTTCGCCTTCCTAGGAAAACCCACTTGGATACTGAGCTACCATGGGCATACTCTGAGCAGGGGTACTAGGTTATATCTATGCATGGTCCCTGGTTAGAGAAACAGTCTCAGACAAGCTCCTGTTCCAAGATATATTTGGTCCTTGTGGAGCTCCTGTTTTCTCCAGGTCTTACTAACACTCTCTTCTTTCATATGTATCCCTGCACTCTGCCCAAAGTTTTGTTATGAGTCTCAGCATCTGCTTTGATATAGTGCTATGTAGAGTCTTTCAGAGGCCCTCTGTTAGGCTCCTATCCTGTTTCTCATTTTCTCTACTTCCAATGTCCATCCTTTCTTGCTTTCTAAGTAAGGTTTAATCTTCTTACCCTGTGTTCTCCTTCTTGTTTAGCTTCTTTGGCTGTACAGATTTTAGTATGTTTATGCTATCTTATCTTATAGGTCCAGTATCCACTTATAAGTGAGTATATTCCATGAGTGTCAGATGAAATCTCAGGTTCATTTTGAATTGCATCTCCCTGATGGCTAAGGACTCTGAGCATCTCTTTAAATGTTTTTCTGCCATTCTACAATCCTCTACAGAGAGTTCTCTGTTCAGCTCTGTACCCCATCTTTTTACTTGGATTACTTGATTTGTTGCTTTTTAACTTCTTGAGTTCTTTATCTATACTGGATATTAGGCCTCTGTCAGATATAAGGTTGGTGAAGATAGTTTCCCAGTCTGTAGACTGTCGTTTTGTTTTGACAACAGTGTCTTTTGCCTTACAGAAGCTTTTCAGTTTTATGATGTCCCATTTATTAATTTTTGCTCTTAGGGCCTGTTCTGTTAAGGAAGTTGTCTCCTGTGCCAATGAGTTCTAGGGTCTTCCCCACTTTTTCTTCTAATGGATTTACTATGTTTGGTTTTATGTTGAGTTCTTTGATCCACTTGGACTTTACTTTTGTGCAAGGTGATAAATATGGATCTATTTTCATTTTTCTGCATGCAGACATCCAGTTGGACCAGCACCACTTGTTGAAGATGCTGTCTTTTTTCCATTGAATGATTTTGGCTTCTTTGTCAAAAATCAAGTATCTGTATGTGTGTGGGTTTATTTATGGGTCTTCTATTGGGTTCCATTGATCCACCATTCTGTTTCTATGCCAATACATTGCAGTTTTTATTACTATTGCTCTGTAGTACAGTTGAGGTCGGGGATGGAGATACCTCCAGATGATCTGTGTTGTACAGGATCATTTTGGAATTTCTGAGTTTTTTTTTTTCCTCCATATGAAGATGAGAATCTTTTTTTCAAGGTCTGTAAAGAATTGTGTTGGTATTTTGATGGGAATTGCATTGAATCTGTAGATTGCTTTTGGCAGGATGGCCATTTTCACAATGTTTTTTTTTATTTTTTTTAATCAGTTACATTTTATTAACTCTGTATCCCAGCCATGTCCAGATCCCTCATTCCCTCCCAGTCCCTCCCTCCCTCCCTCATCTCCACCGTGCCCCTTTCCAAGTCCACTGATAGGGGGGACCTCCTCCCCATTCATCTGATCCTGTTTTATCAGGTATCTTCAGGACTGGCTGCAAAGCCCTCCTCTGTGGCCTAACAGGACTGCTCCTCCCTTCGGGGGTGGGGAGACCAAAGAGCCAGTCATTGAGTTCCTGTTAGAAATAGTCTCTGTTCCCCTCACTTTGGGAAATCAATTGATTACTGAGCTACCACAGGCTACATCTGAGTGGAGGTTCTAGGTTATATCCATACATGGTCCTTGGTTGAATGTCAGTCTCAAAAAAGACCCTGTGCCCAGATATATTTGGTCCTTGTGGAGCTCCTATCCTTTCCCCATCAGACTAACTCCCTTTCTTTCTTATGATTCCCTGTACTCTGCCAAAGGTTTGGTCATGAGTCTTTGCTTTGAAAACACTGCTAGTTAGAGTCTTTCAGATGCGCTCAGTAGACTCCTGTCTTACGTTCAATGCTCATCCCATCTGTCTTTCTAAATGAGGATTGATCATCTTACCCCATGTCCGCTCAATTGATTATCTTTTTTAGGTGTATAGATTTCATTATGTTTATCATATCTTATAGGTCTATATAAGTGAGTATATCCCATGTTTGTCTTTCTCCTTCTGGGATATTTCACTCAGAATGATCTTTTCTAGATCCCACCATTTGCCTGCAAATTTCATGATTTCCTCCTTTTTGATTGCTGAGTAGTATTCCATTGTATAAAAATACCACAATTTCTGTACCCATTCCACCGTTGATGGATATCTGGGTTGTTTCCAGGTTCTGGCTATTACAAATAGAGCTGCTATAAACATGGTTGAGCAAGTGTCCTTTTTGTGTACTTGAACAAACTTTGGGTATATACCTAGCAGTGGTATAGCTGGGTCTGGAGGAAGCACTATTCCTATTTGTCTTAGAAAGCGCCAGATAGCTTTCCAGAGTGGTTGTACCAGTTTACATTCCCACCAGCAGTGGAGGAGGGTTCCCCTTTCTCCACAACCTCTCCAGCATGTGTTATCGCTTGAGTTTTTCATCTTGGCCATTCTGATGGGTGTAAGGTGATATCTCAGGGTCGTTTTGATTTGCATTTCCCTGATGGCTAATGAGGATGAGCATTTCTTTAAGTGTTTTTCTGCCATTCGATATTCCTCTGTCGAGAATTCTCTGTTTAGCTCTCTTCCCCATTTTTTAATTGGATTACTTGGTTTGCTGCTTTTCAGCTTCTTTAGTTCTTTGTATATACTGGATATTAGTCCTCTGTCAGATAAAGGGTTAGTGAAGATTCTTTCCCAATCTGTAGGCAGTCGTTTTGTTTTGATGACGGTATCCTTTGCTTTACAGAAACTTTTCAGTTTCATGAGGTCCCATTTATTGATTGTTGCTCTTAGAGCCTGTGCTGTTGGTGTTCTGTTCAGGAAGTTGTCTCCTGTGCCAATGAGTTCTAGGCTGTTCCCCACTTTTTTTTCCAATTGATTTAGGGTATCTGGTTTTATGTTGAGGTCCTTGATCCACTTTGACTTTAGTTTTGTGCAGGGTGATAAATATGGATCTATTTTCATTTTTCTGCATGTAGACATCCAGTTGGTCCAGCACCATTTGTTGAAGATGCTGTCTTTTTTCCATTGAATGGAATTGGCTTCTTTGTTGAATATCGAGTATTCATAGGTGTGTGGATTTATTTCTGGGTCTTCTATGCGGTTCCATTGATCCTCCTTTCTGTTTCTATGCCAATACCATGCAGTTTTTATTACTGTTGCCCTGTAGTACAGCTTGAGATCAGGAATGGAGATACCTCCAGATGATCTGTTGTTGTACAGGATCGTTTTGGAGATTCTGGGTTTTTTGTTTCTCCATATGAAGCTGAGAATCTTTTTTTCAAGGTCTGTAAAGAATTGAGTTGGTATTTTGATGGGAATTGCATTGAATCTGTAGATTGCTTTTGGCAGGATGGCCATTTTCACAATGTTAATCCTACCAATCAATGAGCACGGGAGATCTTTCCATCTTCTGATATCGTCTTCAATTTCTTTCTTCAGAGACTTGAAGTTTTTCTCAAACAGGTCTTTCACTTGCTTGGTTAGAGTCACACCAAGGTACTTTATGTTATTAGTGGCTATTGTGAAGGGTGTTGTTTCCCTAATTTCTTTCTCAGCCTTTTTGTCTTTGGTATATAGGAGGGCTTCTGATTTTTTTGAGTTGATTTTGTATCCTGCCACTTTGCTGAAGGTGTTTATCAGCTGAAGGAGTTCTCTGGTTGAATTTTTGGGTTCGCTTATGTATACTATCATATCATCTGCAAATAGTGACGCTTTGACCTCTTCCTTTCCGATTTGTATCCCCTTGATCTCCTTTAGTTGTCTTATTGCTCTGGCTAGGACTTCAAGTACTATGTTGAAGAGATATGGGGACAATGGACAGCCTTGTCTTGTCCCTGATTTCAGTGGGATTGATTTAAGTTTCTCTCCATTGAGTTTGATGTTAGCTATAGGTGCTATATGTTGCCTTTACTATGTTTAGGTATGTGCCTTGTATCCCTGATCTCTCCAAGACTTTAAACATGAATGGGTGTTGGAATTTGTCAAATGCTTTTTCGGCGTCTAAGGAGATGATCATGTGGTTTTTCTCCTTCAGTTTGTTTATGTAGTGGATTACATTGATGGATTTCCGTATGTTGAACGACCCTTGCATGCCTGGGATGAAGCCTACTTGGTCATGGTGGATGATATCTTTGATGTGTTCTTGGATTCGGTTTGCAAGTATTTTATTGAGTATTTTTGCGTCAATGTTCATAAGAGAGATAGGCCTAAAGTTCTCTTTTTTTGTTGGGTCTTTGTGTGGTTTAGGTATTAAGGTGACTGTGGCTTCATAGAATGAGTTTCGTAGTGTTCCTTCTGTTTCTATTTTGTGGAATAGCTTGAGGAGAATTGGAGTTAGCACTTCTTTGAAGGTCTTGTAGAATTCTGTGCTGAAGCCATCTGGTCCAGGGCTTTTTTTGGAGGGGAGACTGTTAATAACTGCTTCGATTTCCTTGGGAGATATAGGGCTATTCAGTTTTTCTACCTGATCTTGACTTAGTTTTGGTAGATGGAATCTTTCAAGAAAATTATCCATTTCATTTAGATTCTCAAATTTTGTGGCATATAGGCTTTTGTAGTATGACCTAATAATTGTTTCGATTTCCTCAATGTCTGTGGTTATGTCCCCATTTTCATTTCTGATTTTGCTGATCTGGATAGTTTCTCTCTGCTTTTTAGTTAGTTTGGCTAAGGGTTTGTCTATCTTGTTGATTTTCTCAAAGAACCAGCTTTTTGTTTCATTGATTCTTTGGATAGTTTTATTTGTTTCTAGTTGATTGATTTCAGCCCTTAGTTTGATTATTTCCAGCCGTCTGCTCCTCTTGGGTGTATCTGCTTCTTTTTTTTCTAGGGTTTTCAGTTGGGCCATTAAGTTGTTTGTATGTGATGTTACGAATTTCTTCTTGCAGGCACTTAGTGCTATAAATTTTCCTCTGAGCACTGCTTTCAATGTGTCCCATTAATTTGGGTATGTTGTGCCTTCCTTTTCATTGAATTCTAGGAAGTCTTTAATTTCTTTCTTTATTTCTTCCTTAACCCAGCTGTCATTGAGTAGTAAGTTGTTCAGTTTCCATGTGCGTGTCGGCTATTTGTTGTTTCTGTTGTTGTTGAGGTCGAGCTTTATTCCATGGTGGTCAGATAGTATACAAGGGATTATTTCAATCCTTTTGTATCTGTTGAGGCTTGCTTTGTGGCCCACTATATGGTCTATTTTGGAAAAGGTTCCATGCGGTGCTGAAAAGAAGGTGTACTCTTTTGAGTTTGGGTGAAATGATCTGTAGACGTCTATTAGGTCCATTTGATTTAGGGATTCTGTGAGTGCTTTTATTTCCCTATTTGTTGTCTGTCTAGTTGATCTGTCCCTTGGTGAGAGTGGAGTGTTGAAGTCTCCCACTATTAAGGTATTAGGATCAATGTATGATTTAAGCTTTAATAATGTTTCATTTACGAATGTCGGTGCTCTCGTATTTGGGGCATAGATATTCAAGATTGTGATGTCCTCTTGGTGGATTTTTCCTTTGATGAGAATATAGTGGCCCTCCTTATCTTTTTTGATTAACTTGGGTTGAAAGTCTATTTTATTAGATATTAGGATGGCTACTCCAGCTTGTTTTCTGGAACCGTTTGTTTGAAAAACAGTTTTCCAGCCCTTTACTCTGAGGTAGTGTTTGTCTTTGTTGCATAGGTGTGTTTCTTGGATGCAACAGAATGTTGGATCCTGTTTCCTTAACCATTCTGTTAGCCTGTGTCTTTTTATTGGTGAGTTGAGTCCATTGATATTGATAGATAATAGTGACCAATGCATGTTAGTTCCTTTTGTAATGGAGTCGATGATCTAACCCTGTTTCATTGCTTGTTTTCTTTTCATTTTTGTTGGGACATTATCTGTATGCCCTGTTTTCTTGGGTGAATTTGTTTTCATTGGATTGGAGTTTTCCTTCTAGTATCTTCTGTAGGGATGGTTTGCTGTGTAGATATTGTATAAATTTAGTTTTGTCATGGAATATTTTGTTTTCTCCATCTATGTTGATTGAAAGCTTTGCAGGGTATAGTAGTCTGGGTTGACATTTGTGATCTCTTAGAGTCTCCATGATACTTGCCCAGGCCCTTCTGGCTTTCATAGTTTCTGATGAGAAGTCCGGCGTGATTCTGATAGGTCTACCTTCATATGTTACTTGGCCTTTTTCCCTTGCTGCTTTTAATATCTTTTCTTTGTTCTGTAGATTTAGTGTTTTGACTATGATGTGACGTGATGTGTTTCTTTTCTGGTCTAGTCTATTTGGAGTTCTCTAGGCCTCTTGTATATTTATGGACATCTCTTTCTTTAAGTTGGGAAAATTTTCTTCTATGATTTTCTTGAAAATATTTTCTGGACCTTGGAGTCTAGAGTCTTCTTTTTCGTGAATTCCTATTATTCTTAGATTTTGTCTTTTCATAGCATCCTTGATTTCTTGGATATTTTGTGATTGGAACTTTTCTGATTTTACTTTTTCTTTGAGAGAAGTATCCATTTCTGCAAGTGTGTCTTCAGCTCCAGAGATTCTCTCCCATCTCTTGTATTCTGTTGGTGATGCTTACTTTTGTGGTTCCTGATCTTTTCTCCAAGTTCTCCAGCTCAAGGGTTTTCTCATTTTGTGTTTTCTTTATTGATTCTAATTCTGTTTTCATGCCTTGCACCATTTCTTTCATGTGTTTGAATTTGGATTCCTGTCTCTCTACGATGGCCTCTATTTCTTTTTTCATTTCCTTCTTATATGCCACTAATTTTTCCTCTACTTGTGTATCTATTTGTTTGGCTATGTTTGCCTGTGTTTCTTTAAGGATATTGTCTATTTCTTCTTTCTTTGCCTCCAATTGACTGCCCATCTCTTTGAAAGACTTGTTCATTTCCTCCTTATGAGCCTCAAATAATTGGGCAAGCATGGCTTTAAAATCATTTTCCTGTGCTTCTGCTGAATTGGTGTATCCATCGATTTTGGGGTTTGCTGGTGAAGTCATGATGTCCTGATTTATGTTGGAAGTGTTCTTTCGCCTACCTCTGGCCATTGGCTTATCTGAAACCTTCCCTGTTTGTTTTTGGATTCTGCAGATCAGACTGGTGCTGTCTCTCTCTGGTGTCTGGAGAGTTCTTCAGGAAGCTGAGCACTCTCAGAGTGTGCTGAGGACTAGCTGTACCTGTGGGAGGAAAGTACGCAGGCGCAAACGGGTCAAATGCAAGCGTGTGTGTGCGCGCGCGTGCGTGTGTGTCTGTGTGTGTAAGTGTGCGTGGATGAGTTTCTCGAGGGACAGCGTGATGGCTAATGTTGAGCCCTTGAGTGTGTGGGAGGGGCTCTGCACTGTATATGTCGCAGGCGCTAATGATGATCGCAGCGCAATTTCTGGCATTAACTGTCTTAGCTCCTCAATCAGGCCCACAGGGCAGGAACTTCAATGACCCTAGTGCCCCTCTGTTTCCCAAAGTGGGTATGTGGGTGGGAGGGGGGTTCGATGCCTGGCTTCTGATTTAGAAGGACCCAGGATCTGGGGAACTGCAGATTCTCAAGGATGCACTCACTTACAGGCAGGTCTCTTGGCCGAGATCGTGGTATCCGGGGCTCTCTGCTCTCTGGTTTGGCCCTGCTTCTTTGATGTGTTCCGCCAGTTCTGTGCTGCTGTCACTGCCAGGTTCTGAGGTCTTGCTGCAGCTGGAGATTTCAGGGTGGTCACTTCATCAGGGATGGGGTAACCAGGCTCTCTGTTCTCTGGTTTGGCCCTGGTTAGTCTTAAACTGGAGGGCTGTTGTGCCCCGCCAGTTCAGTGCTGCTCCGCTGCCACGTCCCGCTGTAACTGGAGACTGGGTTGCTAGTCCCAAAGCTTTCTGGGAAGTCCTGGGATCTGTTCGTTGTGCTCTCCAAGCTTGAGAGGCCCAGCGCCTGGTGTGTCCAGGTTGTATGACGTTTCTGCCTGGTTTCGGTGAGTAAATAGCGTATTCTCTGTCACTGTGGGATTGGGCGGGCCGTACCGTCAGTGATGGCGATCCTGCGGAGCTAGTATGGTGTCTAGCAGATTCGTGTCCTGGGAGGATGGTGCAGCCGCTGCGCGAATCTGGGACTCCGGGGCACGTACTGTGGGCTTTTGTCTGCCGCTACAGTGCTTGGGGCTCCGTCTCAGCGGCTGTATACCCCAGGCAGTTAGGTCTGCACTGAGAAAGATGAGTCAGCTGTGCCACTGTGCCAAGGAGGAAGGAGGTCTGGGGGAAGGGAGTGCAGCAAGAACAAAGGATCGTTTCTCTCCTTCCCCAAGCAAGTCTCCGGGTGACCGGAGGCCAAAGTTTTCACCTCCTGCGATGTTCTCTGGTGTTCAGAAAGCCTCGCTGTGGTTTTCCTGGGTTGGGGGTCCTTCCATTCTCCAACTCAGAAGATCAGGTATCCCACCGCTCAGAAACTGTGTGTGCTAATCCCCATTTTCACAATGTTAATCCTACCAATCCATGAGCACGGGAGATCTTTCCATCTTTTAATATCTTCTTCAATTTCTTACTTGAAGTTTTTCTCAAACAGATCTTTCACATGCTAGGTTAGAGTCACACTAAGGAACTTTATGTTATTAGTGGCTATTGTGAGGAGTGTTGTTTCCCTAATTTCTTTCTCAGCCCTTTTGTCTTTGGTATACAGGAGGGCTTCAGATTTTGAGTTGATTTTGTATACAGCCACTTTGCTTAAGGTGTTTCTCAGCTGAAGGAGTTCTCTGGTTGAATTTTTGGGGTTGCTCATATATACTATCATATCATCTGTGAATACTGATACTTTTGACTTCTTTCTTTCTGATCTGTATTCCCTTGATGTTCTTTAGTTGTCTTATTGCTCTAGCTAGGACTTCAAGTACTATATTGAAGATGTACAGAGAAAGTGGGCAGACTTCCTTTTCCCTGATTTCAGTGGGATTATTGTAAGTTTCTCTCCATTTAGTTTGATGTTGGCTATGGGCTTGCTGTTTATTTTTTTAATATGTTTGGGACTTAATGTGCTGGGATGTGTATGTGGGGTGTGGGCTCCCTTTTTCTGTGGGGAAGGGGCAGGGCATACAGAAAAAAAAAGGAAGAATGCTGGAGCTGAAAGTAGAGGAAGGAGGAGGCTATGGTAAGCAAGTAAAGTGAATAAATAAATAAATTTTTAAAAGAATGAGGATTTCAACTGAAATTAGAAATTACACTTTTTAATAAAAGTGTTCATTGTGGGTTCGTCTCTATTTTTAAGAACCTCAGAGGAAATTAATACCTGGTACTATAAAACTAAACAGGTGGACATTTTTCCACTGCATATATTTACCCATAGTTTTCCTTTCATTTTATCATGTGGCAATCTTGTTTTCATTTTTCAAGTCTTGAGTATCATACTAATTTTCTCATATAGCATTCTGTTATTTCTCCAGTACACCCAAGAGTTCCTTGATATAAAAATACAAGGCAGTTTTATTGCAAATTTGTTGATATAATAAATTGTTTTGTATGAGAACAGCTTCTTCTTTTTAACCCTCATCTCTCTTTAATATTATAATCAACAATTCATAAAAATTCTTTTCTTCTAGGTCATCCAAAAACCAAAGCTTTTGTAACTCTTGGTGGAACCAATGGCATCTATGAATCAATCTATCGTGGCATTCCTATTGTTTCTGTGCCCTTGTTTGAGGATCAACCTGATAATATTAATCACATGGTAACCAAGGGAGCAGCTGTTAGAGATTTTAACATACTGCCAACTATAGACCTTCTCACTGCCTTGAGGACTGTCATTAATGACCCTTTGTGAGACTGTTACTTTTGTTTGAAAAAACATTTAATATAAGGTGGGTTCATTTTTTTCTCTATTGAGATTGGGTTTCATTATATAAGCACAAGACTGGCTTCAAACCTATAAACCTATGTCTTCTTAAGCCTCCTGAATGCTGAGATTAAAAATATATGTCATCATGATTGCTGTGTATAACTATTTCTTTAAAAAGTTGATAGAAATAGTATCATCATAATCAGTTTTATTTTTTATCCTATTTGAAAGAGAATAATTTTGAAAAACTTTAAATAATTTGGTACATCTGAAATTTGTGTTATTTTCAACAATTAAGTTAATCTAAATTTATATATTCAATAAATAAGAAATAACTAGTTTAAATTTTTCTATAAGCATAAATGATGTTTCAATTATTCAGCTACTGGCAACAAGGATACTGTTTCTAAATATGACAGAATATATTAATAAAGTAATCATGAATGTTAATATTAATAAAATTGTTTAAGCATTCACCCATCTTCTCTGAAACTGTAAAACTTTTGGTAAAGTTTTATTTTATATCTATTATTATTTTTTAAAACAGGATCACATGTTGTGGCTCTGAGCTGGCTTCAAATTCAGAGAGATCCTTCTGTCTCTGTCTCCGAAGTGCTCAGATAAAAGTCATGTTCTAGCAACCCTGTAAAGGAAGCTATGGTGACTGGCTTTGGAAAAAAAGTGTTCTAAATTCAATTTAATGGCATGCCATTATGGTTTTGAAACACAATGAGAATACTTTAGGTTGTTTGATCATTGTAAACTAAATATCATGTCTACTGAAGTCAGATCCAACATCTAAGGCTTCTAAGCCAATGTTGTCAAGAAAAGAACAGAAGTTTGTTGACATTTATGTTAGACCTGGATGGTGAGATAAAAACTAGCATAAAGGATTGAGAGGCAAAATTAAATTCATACTATACCCAAGGAACTGTATCCTGTTGGCAGCTTCAAGGTTTCCCAGAAAAGAGTTTTACCTAATCAGAATGTCCAAAGGCAAAATATGAAGGGGAAATGTTGCTGGTTCTTATGTACACAGTCTCCTAGTCCAGGAACAGAACTGATTGATACTGGATCAAGAGTGCCATACATGTTATGAGGATAACCAAGCACTCTTTGATTGCGTAGAAGGTCTACTCCATGAAATGGATACAATACCTGGCACTGATAACTGCCAAGAACCTGAAACTAGATAGGTCATGGGCCCAGTAGAAAACTTACTACTACTATTTTTCTAAAGGGACATAGCAATAAAGTGACTCCTAATCACCGAGAGTGATACCCTTGAGTCAATGCCTCACTCAACTTATATCAAGACACTTATTCTCTCAGCAGATGGGAAGTAAAGCAGATACTCAAAACTGGACATTGTGTAGAGTGAGAGAGTCTTTGTTGCACTCAGTTTGAAATGGGATGTCTTTTTTCTTTTCTTTTTTTTTTTCAATGCAGTTTATTCAGGAACCTTGAACAATCATCTGACCCTGGGGAAAGCCATCCCACAGCTTAAATAGCCTCTGGGTAGCCAACCCCAGCATGCCACGTGGGCAATGCAGATAGGTCCACATACATGGAAGCAAGCCAGATCCTCAGCCTTAGCCAAATGTGGAGTTGTTCGTGACAGAGAGCACTCACCATCGGGAAGGTGGAAGGGGGAAACCAGCTCCATCTTTAAGGCGCGGCATTATGCAGCCACATTTGATGTGAACTGATGGACTAAGATCAGAAAGGAGAGGAGAACCTCCCCTATCAGTGGACTTGGGGAGTGGCATGCATGCAGAAATGGGATGTCTTTATCAAGCACCTCTATAACGCCCAAGGATCAATATGGAAAAGGAGGAGAAAAGATTGTAGGAGCCAGAGGATGGCTGACTCCAAAGAGACAGACACAACAGGAGACTGATATGAACTCCCAGAGAGTGTGATAGTATTTGTGAGACCTGTACAGGTTCAGACCAGACAAATTCCTGACACCAATGGAAATTAGGAACAAAATTCCACCTTAACAGAAGAGCTGTTTGTGACTGACACCTTCAGGGAAAGTGAAAACCCAGTTTCTCCAACAGCGTTCACTGGGCATATCAACTATACCCCATGCCAAGGTATACTTAACCAAGAGAAAACAAATCCACATTCTGTTTTCTGTTTTGGTGTACTTTTTGGTTTTGCCTCACTGATCTTTCTTTGCTTCTTCCTTTACATCTTTTGATTTTAGTTGTTTGTCGTTTAACCTTTTTTGTAGTTCTGAGAGATAAAGAAAATGAATTTGGATGAGCAGTGAGATTGGGAGGACCTAGGAAGAATAAAGGAAAGTAGAAAACATGGTCAAACTATACTGCATAAAATATTATTTTAAATAAAAAAGAATGTATGCTCTAATACTGGAGAAATAGAAAGGTTCATTTTTATTAGAAAAGCATCTTTTCATAACACACCAAATTCCTGTGGTCGTGCTTAGATACTCTGATAGGCCTGTGACATTGACTCTTATGAGTGCCTGCTCTACATCAATTACATCTATAGTGTGTGCCTTCCCAGGGTCTAACGTACTGTTATTCATCACTTTATTTCTATAGAATATATTTATAATTAGCACTTCCTATGTCTGAGAACAGTAAGAAGAGAATAAGACTGCCTGCAAGATAAAAGAGAAGAATGAGACACTCAGTAGTTAATCATCATGTTAAATGTTTATATTTATTTCTAGTCTGAAAGAGAAGAACAGGCTATTTGAAAATAGGATTAATGCAACTGACTGTAAACTTCTTTTGGTTAAAATTAATGTAATGGTCACTCAGGATTTCCTCAGACCTTGAATAACCTAGTTTTCTTTTTTTCTGTTCACCTTTTTCTTCTTTTATGTCACACAACATTTTTGATAAGTAAACAAATGACATTTAGTGATGATGAATGTCAGAGTTACAACACAGGCCAGCAAGAATCCAATCACATCCAGAGAGTGGTGCTGGACCCAGCTGAGGTCATGTGCTGCCACACAAAGGTGCTTGGCTCCTTTGTGGCGCATGACATACTCAATCCAGAAGACAGCTCTGTCCAGGAGCTTCACTGGCTTGTCGTGGTGGATTCTTGATAATCTCATGGCATTTTCTTTATAACTGAAAGATAAACACACAAAAACTATTTTATTGATTGTTCATGAAACACCTATGTATTATGCAAACCATAATTCATATATAAGGTAAAAAAATGCTTAATCCTTTCTTAGACTTTGTTGGTTTTAGAGGTTTTCATGAATTTAAAGAAAAAGATGTGGAAGTAATCTCTTCTTAAGACAATGCGGTCAAATGCAGACATAATAGAAAATGTAGGACTGAGTATAAGATCTATAGTCTCATCTTATTGAAAGAATTGTGGTATCAAGGAATTATAGTGCCCATGACTATTTCAAGATAAAGATAGGGGAACTCTTATGTATGTATGACTACTAGCATCTAGATAGTCCATGTTGTTGATACAGAGAACAGGCAGTCAGCATAAATCAATCATTTTAGAGTTCTGAGATCCTTCACACCTTTATGCATTGGGGCCCCACAGGTCCTTACTCTCAGAGAGAAGCACTAAGAGAACATGGAATGTTAATCACACAGGGATGTGTGTGATTGACTTGCATTCCGTCTAGAAAGCTGAAAGCGATGGTTGCTAACAACCTGTTGGCCAGTTTGCTCTCTGTGTGACAATAAATGCTGTGGAGAATGGGGAACCCTCCTTCATTGCTGGTTGGAATGTAAATTTGTACAACCACTTTGGAAATAAATTGGTTGCTCTCTCAGCCAATTAGGAATAGTGTTACCTCAAGATCAAGCTATACCATTCCTAGGCATGTATCCAAAATATGCTCAAGTATACACAAGAACATTTGCTCAGCCATGTTGATAGCAGCTTTATTTGTAATAACAAGAACCTGGAAACAACCCAGATGTCACTCAACAGAGGAATGGATACAGAAATTGTGGTACATTTATACAATGGAATACTATTCTGCAATTAAAAACAAGGAAGTCATGAAATTTGCAGGCAAATGTTGGGACCTAGAAAAAATTATCCTGAGTGAGGTATCCCAGAAGCAGAAAGACACTCATGGTATATACTCACTTATAAGTGGAGATTAGACCTATGACATACGATAAACATTCTAAAATCTGTACACCTAAAGAAGCTAATCAAGAGGGAGAACCCTGGGTAAGATGATCAATCCTCATTCAGAAAGGCAAATAGGATGGACAGAAGAAGAGGGAGAAAACAGGGAACAGGACATGAACCTACCACAAAGTACCTCTGAAAATCTTTATCTAGAAGGGTATCAAAGCAGATGCTGAGACTCATAGCCAAACTTTGGGCAGAGTGCAGGGAGTCTTATGAAAGAAGGGGAAGATAGAAAGACTGGAGGGAGCAGGAGCTCCACAAGGACATCAACAGAGCCAAAACATCTGGGCACAGGGGTCTTTTGTGAGACTGAGACTGATACTCAAGCTAAGGACCATGAATGGAGATATCCTAGAACCCCTGATCAGATATAGCCCATGGCAGCTCATCTCCAAGTGGGTTCCCAAATAATGGAAAATGGGATTGTCTCTGACATGAACTCAGTGGTTGGCTCTTTGATCACTTCCCCCTGATGGTGTAGCAGTCTTATCAGGCCACAGAGGAAGACAATGCAGCCAGTAATGATGAGACCTGATAGGCTAGGGTCAGATGGAAGTGGAGGAGGGCCTCCCCTATCAGTAGACTTGGGGAGGGCCATGTGAGGAGATGAAGAAGGGAGGGTGTGTTTGGGGGTGGGGGGACAAGGGAGGAGGCTACAGCTGGAATACAAAGTGAATAAACTGTAATTAATAAAAAATAAATAGTGAAAATATTAAAAACAATCTGGTTGGCTGAAATTTGTAAGAACCGAACTCTACTCATGATCTCAGTACAAGTTCATTCAGGGTATGGTAATAGTGACCCAATGGTTGTATTCCATGTCCACATCAGGACTCTTAATCCATTTCCTGAGTTAAGTATAACATCACTGGCATGAGTAGAAAGAAACAAGGAAGTTTTGTAGGTATCTGGTTGCAATGTAAAGATTTCCTTCTCATTGGCTGTCTTTATGAACTCATGCTGCTATGCAACAATAAATCAAAGAAGTTAATGTGTAACTCGTCCAGTTCAAAGTCCACCATTCACTGGCAGCAGCTGATGGTGTGGCATGCAGTTTGTCAAACAGGACTTAAATGACCCCAAAGTCCTAAAAGTTTATTTTCCATAGCTTTCAGTTTTGTAAGTGCTATCTTCTCCTCAAGAGGGAATGACTTTGCATTTTTGGATTACATATACTGTGTGTGGAATTTTTAGAGCAGTGTCAACAACTGTGTGCTCTGGAAGCCCATATGTCTGGCCTGCATTGCATATTGGTATATAAAAATATAGAGGCAAGTATCAATAGTTATTAAATAGCTGTCAGTAATTGTACTTTCATAAATCTTCATGATAAAAACACAAATACCAATATAATTGGTTAAAAGAATTTAAACCAATAATTCTGTGTTTACAGGAATGCAAACACCTCTTGTACTTATCTTATTTTACTATATTTTCTTTTTTATTTAATTATTTTTATTAATTACAGTGTGTTCACTTTGTATCCCCCCTGTACCTCCCTCCTTGCTTCCCTCCCAATCCCATCCTCCCTCTTCCCCACTCATGTTTCTCTCCCAATCCACTGAAAAGGGAGGCCCTCTTCCCCTTCCCTCTGACTGTAGTCTATCAGGTCTCCTCAGGAGTAGCCGAATTGTCTTCTTCTGTGGCCTGTTAAGGCTGCTCCCTCCTCAGGGGGAGGTGATCAAAGAGCAGGCCAATCAGTTCATGTCAGAGACAATCCCTGTCCCCATTACTATGGAGGCCACTTGGACACTGAACTACCATAGGTTACCTCTGTGTAGTTCCAGGCCAACTCCATGAGTGGTCCTTGGCTGGAGTATCAGTTTCAGAAAAGACCCCTGTGCCCAGTCTTTTTGGATCTGTTGATATACTTGTGGAGCTCCTGTCTTCTCTGGGTCTTACTATCTACCACTTTTTCATAATATTTCCTGCACTTTGCCTCAAGTTTGGCTATGAGTCTCAGCATCTGCTTTGATCACAAACCATCATTTTTTTCAAATAGTGAAAAAAGAAAAAAAACACAATATGAGTGATTGTAACTGAGAAAATGCCACACACAGACTATAATCAGAACATTTGTATCTAAGGATTGTAGACAGAAATAAAAATCAAAATGTGATATGAAATTATTATTCATGTACTCACAGGAGAATACATATCTGTGTAAAACAAAATGATCTGAAAATAAAATAGATGAATTTTTAACTACTGGAAGTGCATTCACCAATTGTGGGTGGTGTAGTTAAATATACAAATTTAAGAAGAACAGAAAGAATAATAAAATAATTATAAACAAGGGCTGGAAAGATGCCTTAGTGGTTAAGAGCACTTACTATTCTTGCAGAGGCCTGAGTTTGATTTTCAGCTCCCTCATCAAGCTGCTTACAACTGCTTGTAACTGTGTCTTCAGAGAACCAGATGTCTCTGGCCTCTGTGGGCACCTGAACTCACATGTACATACTAACCCAAACACATCATTAGAAATAAATAAAGCTTAATGCAAAAGGATGAACAAGATCACAGTAGGGAATATTAATTTTCGACCTCATCGAATCTCAACTTCAGAAACTCCCAAGAGCCAGCCACATGCCTTAGACATGGCAGTGAACAGACTCAAAGTATTGTTACCACCTTACATTAAGCCCCTGACATTAGGCCCATCCTCATCCTGACTTACAGAAAGAATCCTCTTTTTTCTGATTATTTTCTCAGTCACAGTCACCCATTTTATTTAAGTATTTGTGATTCACCGTGTTTGTGTTCATTTTATCATAGCGTGATTGTGCAAACTGCATGTAGTTATGATTGACCTTTCTACCTAGAATTTCTAGTTAATTATCATCATTAATTGATTCAGTTGTTTGTCAGTTTCACTGAGTTACACTGATTATTGCAGTGGATTCCAGTTATTTTAAGGTCACCAAACTAGACTTTAGCACAGTCTGTCCACAAGAGGTCAGTGTAACCTGTAAGCAGGGAAAGAAACAGTGTATCTTAAGTTTAAAAGATGACCAATTAAGTGTTTCTACTGGTAGAGTAATGCTGTTAAAATATAATAATGCATTACATTTTCTTTCTTTAATTTTATGTTATCTTTCTTCTTGGTGTTGTAGGAATGCACCATATATAATTATAATCACTTTAACCACAACAAAAAATAACTGTGTATTTCTTCTCTGGGCATTATCATAATACCGTAACAAGTTTTGTTGTTCTAGGTTTTGTCCATACATGGTCCTTGGTTGGTGCCTCACTCTCTGCATATTCCTCCTAGTTCCAGATTTGTTGGCTTTATTGGTCTTCTTCTGGAGCTCCTGTCCTCTCCAGGTCTTTATCTCTCTTCTTCTGTAAGACTTTCTGCACTCTGCCCATAGTTTGGTTTTTGAGTCTCAGCATCTGCTTCAATCTCCTGCTGGGTGGAGTCTTTCAGAGAACATCTATGATAGGCTCCCATCTTGTTTCCTCTCCTCTACCACTTCCAGTGTCTATCCTGTTTACCCTTGTGCCTGAGAATTAAGCGTCCTCCACCATAAAACAAGGACATCTGCTCAACTATTTTTATAGCAGCTTTATTCATAATAGCTAGACCTGGAAACTACCCAGATGTCCCTCAACTGAAGAATGGATACAGTAATTGTGCATTTACACACTGGAATGCCATTCACCTATTAAGAACAAGGAAATTATATAATTTGCAGGCAAATGGATGTAACTAGAAAAGATCATCCTGAGTAAGGTAACCCAGAAGCATAAAGACACACATGGTATGTATTCATTTTAAGCAGATATTAGCCATATAATACAGGATAACTATACTAATAGGTTTGCTCCTACATTAGTTATTAGAATGTATAATGTATTAAATCATTCACTTCAATTTTCAGTGTTTATAAAGATCAATGTTTAGCTATTTGGGATATAAGTAACACTGTGAGAGACTTCACTTGATATTTAGCAAAGCATATTTTTAAACAGAGAGAAAATTAAAAATTAAAGCAAATAGCATGATTTCAAAATTCTCATTTGTTTGCATCCCAAATGTTGGCACTCAGTACCCCAGTGCTTTGTGCATATTTCCCCTGTTAAGATAACCATAAATTAGAGGCATGATGTTCTTTTGGAAATAAAATGCCTGAGCAAGAGACCATAGAGAAATTCTCAGAAAGGTGAGTTTAGAACTGGACCTTGGTCTGCAGTCACAGCTGTGGTCATTCACGTGATGTAATGTGTATTGATAACTGACATGTTAATAATTTGGATTCTCTCTACAGTGGTTAGATCAATGTTGGACATAGAGTCAATATTCTTAGGCCTTCTCATTTTCATTAAGTACCACCATTCCATATTTATATGGCAAACTGGAACCAGAAAAGGTAGTTACTTGGTGCAATAATTATGGTCGATACTTACTTTTATTAGTTCACTGTATAAAAAATATATCATCATTTGAAGTAGCAAATACGTAATAATAAAATTGATCACTTTCCTAAGGGTGTGCTCTGTTTAAGTTTCAATTGTTAATGTTCTTATATATAAATAACATGTATATATTATACCAATCTTCTCTTGAAGTATTTATATTAGTATCTCTTAGGTACAGAAAAGGGTAATTTTCTTTTTTGTTTTTTAAATGTTATTTTATTAATTAAAAATTATTCACTTTTTATCCCACTTGTAGCTCTCTCCAACATTTTCTCTCAAACCCACCCTTCCTCCCTCAACTCCTCCTATACCCCTCCCTAAGTCCACTCATATGGGAGGTCCTCCTCCCCTTCCCTCTGATCCTAGCTTATCAGATCTCATAAGGACTGAATTCATTGTCTTCCTCTGTGGCCTGGTAAGACTGCTCCCCCTCAGAGTGAGGTGATCAAAGAGACAGCCACTGAGTTCATGTCAGAGACAGTCCCTGTTCTCCTTACTAGTGTACCCACTTGGAAACTGAGCTGCCATAGGCTACATCTGTGCAAAAATTGTAGGTTATGTCCACAAATGGTACTTGGTTGTACTATCAGTCTCAGAAGACTTTTAAGTACAGATATTTTGACAGAAAGAATAATTTTCATTTGCTGATTTAAGCTCAACTCATGTGTTATGTTGAAAGTGACTCAGCATTAGTGGAGAAGAAAGGGGTCAATCAATACGAGGTATACTGGTAATAATTAATCAAGAAATCTGGGTCTTGTTTGAAAACAAAAAGCTTTGATTCTCTAAAGAAAGAAATTGAAGAAGATATCAGAAGATGGAAAGATCTCCCATGCTCATGGATCAGTTGGATTAACCTAGTAAAAATCGCCATACTGCCAAAAGCAATCTATACATTTAATGCAATTCCCATCAAAATACCAACACAATTCTTTACAGACATTGAAAAAAATTCTCAATTTCATAGGGAAAATCAAAAAACCCAGAGTTGTTAAAATAATCCTGAACAAGAACAATTCATCTGGAGAGATCTCCATCCCTGAACTCAAGCTCTGCTACAGAGCAACAGTAATAAAAACTGCATCATATTGGCATAGAAACAGAATGGTAGATCAATGGAACCAAATAGAAAATCCAGAAATAAGCCCACACCCCTACGGATACTTGATTTTTGACAAAGAAGCCAAAACCATACAATGGCAAAAGGACAGCACCTACAACAAATGGTGCTGGTCTAACTGGATGTCTACATGTAGAAAAATGCAAATAGGTCGATACATATCATCCTGCACAAAAGTAAATCCAAGTGGATCAAAGACCTCACCATAAAACCAGACACACTAAATTACTTAAAAGAAAAAGTGGGGAAGAGCCTAGAACTCATGGGCATGAGAGAAAACTTCCTGAACAGAACAGCAACAGCACAGGATCTAAGATCAACAATCAATAAACGGTACCTAATGAAACTGAAAACCTTCTGTAAAACAAAGGACACTGTTGTCAGAACAAAATGACAGCCTACAGACTGGGATAGAATCTTCAACCCTATATCTAACAGAGGGCTAGTATCCAGTATATATAAAGAACTCAAGAAATTGAATAGAAACAAACAAAGTAATCCAATTAAAAATGGGTTACAGAGCTAAAGAGAGAATTCTCAATAGAGGAACATTGAATGGCAGAGAGACACCTAAAGAAAAGTTCAACATCCATAGTCAACAGGGAAATGCAATTCAAAACGACCCTAAGATTTCACCTTACACACATCAGAATGGCTAAGCCCAAAAATACAAGTGACACACATGTTGGAGAGGTTGTGGAGAAAGAGGAACTCTACTCCATTGCTGATAGGAGTGTAAACTAATATAACCACTTTGGAAATCATTCTGGCACTTTCTCAGACAATTAGGAACAGTGCTTCCTCAAAATCTAGCTATATCTCTCTTAGGCATATATCCAAAATATTTTCAAGTGTACAACAAGAAAATATGCTCAACCTTGTTTGTCGCAGCTTTATTCTTAATAGCCAGAGTCTGGAAACAACCCAGATATCCCTCAACTGAGGAACAGATACAGAAGTTATGGTACATTTACACAATGGAATACTAGTAAGCAATTAAAAACAAGGATATTGCAAAATTTGCAGGCAAATGGTGGGAAGTAGAAAAGATCCTGAGTGAGTTATACCAGAAGCAGAAAGACACAAATGGTATATACTCACTTCTAAGTGGATATTAGACATATAATATAGGAATAATATCCTAAAATCTGTACACCTAAGTAAGCTAGGCAAGAGGAAAGACCCTGGGTAAGATGATCAATCCTCACCTACAAAGGCAAACGGACAGACATTGGAAAGGGAGAAAACAGGGAACAGGACAGGCACCTACCACAGAGGGCCTTTGACTCTATCCAGCAAATTATCAAAGGGAAGATGGAACTCAAACAGAGAAGAAACTTACTTTAGATTGTCAGATATTTAAGAAATTAAGAGTCTGAAGATCAGTTGAGCAACCACTTAAACTTATTACAGAGAATAAATTTTATGTTTGTGTTTTTTTTTTTTCAAGCATATACTGAGACTCCTAGTCAAACTTTGGTCAGAATGCAGGAAATCTTATGAAAGAGGGCAAAGATAGAAAGAACTGGAGGGGATGGAGCTCTACAAGGAGATAAACAGAACCAAAAATCTGGGCACAGTAATCTTTTTTGAGACTGATACTCCAGCCAAGGTCAGTGCATAGAAGAAACTTGGAAACCCTGCAGAGATGGAGCCTATGGCAGCTAAGTCTCCAAGTGGGTTCCCTAGTAAAGGGAACAGAGAATGTCTCTGAAATGACCCCAGTGGCTGATTCTTTGATCACCTCCCTCTGATGGGGGTACAGCCTTACCAGGCCACAGAGGAGGAAAATGCAGTCAGTCCTGATGAGACCTGATAGGCTCTGGTCAGAGGGAAGGGGAGGAGGACCTCCCCTATCAGTGGACTTAGGGAGGGACATGGGAGGAGATGAGGGAGGAAGGGTGGAATTGGGAAGGGGTGAAGGAGCGGGCTACAACTGGGATACAAAGTGAATAAACTGTAATTCATAAAATGCTCTGATCTGCAGGGCTTCAATGGGGTTCCTAAGGGAGGAGAGTGGAAGGAATTGGGGGGAGGGGGACAAGAAGCGCAAGGAAGGAAGCCAAGTCTGTTTGTCTGATCAAGGCTTCTATTTATTAGAAATTTTTACCCAACTTATATAGGGAGAAGGCAGGAAAGGGGGAAGGTTAATCTACTGCTGCAGGAAATAGGAGGAGTGCTTTCATGGGTTAACTATTGTACCTGCAAGATACCATAAGGATGTTCTCTTAAGATATCTTACGGATGCTCTAACAAAGGATGTCCTCACAATCTATCACCCATGATTTAGGGTCTAGATAACTCTTTCACTACATAGCTTTAGGTCTCCACTAAATGGCCTTTGCTCTCTACTTGGCTTTGGCTTCAGTAACTACCTTTGTCTCCACTAGATAGCTTTGACTTTGGCTTCCATAGATACCTTTGTCTTCCCTAGATAGCTTTGGCTTTGGCTTCTGTAGATAGCTTTGGCTCCCGCAAATAAAAAAATAAATTTAAAAATCAAATTCTGGGTCTGATAGGATGAAATTAAATGATATATTTAATGAGTAGAGCTATGGGGTATGCGAGAACAGAAGGAGAAATTGAGACAACAACATTGGATCATATAAAATATAGTTATGCTCAACAAGCCGTTAATTTGAAGAGAATTTTAAGGTAAAATTTCAGGAACAAATACATGCACACACATCATCATTAAAACAGTACACTCATCTGTGTATTTTTTAGTGTGTACTTCATTCTCTTTTGTCATGGTGATTTTCTTATGTTTAGTTTTGGATTTCAATTTCTTTTTTGCTTTTTCGGGACTTGCGTTGAATCATTTTAGTTCAAAGTAAATTATTAAGAAGTAACATTTCTATTTGGTTTACTGGCAACTTCTGGAATAGTTAGTAAAGACCTACTGATAACACTCCAGGTCAAGAAAGGAGAAAAGTATAATTCTGTCCCATGCTGATCGCATACATCCTTTCATTTATTCTTTTGCAAATATTGCATATTTAATTATAGTACATATAAAATGGGATGTTCATGTTTTTAGAACTCATTTAGTCATTGCTTCATATCCATCATTCTCTCTTTTTAACATTTTTATCTTCACTTACCAATTCACTCATCTCTGGGTATCTGCATCATGTTTATTCTAACACCCCATTTTTAGTTTTGCTCTACTTGTTAATGCAAAACTGGCATGTAAACTCTTCTATTTCATATGGACAATTTCCCCATGTAGTTTCATGAATGAATCTTCAACAGTAGTGATAACTCTAATTTCTTGTCAGCATCTAGATTTGACAACATCTCCTTAGATTCAATTTTTCACCCCTTATATATTGTATGTCAACTTCTAGGTCTGTTACAATTTTTTCTAATGCTTAGGAAGAAAGCTGCTGTGTTTAAAAATATGAACTGGGTCTTACTTGTATTCCAATCAAAAGTCATGTTTTATAGGTCTTACAAGCATGTGTTCATGGAATTCCATTATATAAAAATTATATATGTGTGTGTGTGTGTCCCTTTTATTTACATATTTTGCTGGGATATTTTTGTTGCCTTTGTTCTGGATTTATATCTTGAGAATTGAGGAAATGTTGAGTAAATATTTTATCACTTTTTCTTTTTATGATTTTTTTGTGTTTTGTTTGTTTGTTTGTTTTTGTAGAGAGTGGCTTCTCTGGGTAGCCTTGGTTGTTCTGGACTTGCTTTGTAGACAAGGCTGGCCTTGAACTCACAGAGTTCTGTGTGCCTCTGCTGCCCTAATGCTGGGATTACAGACGTGCACCACCTGCACTTTCTATACAGGTTCTTTCCAACCCTGCAGGGTTGGAAATTAAAGAAAAAAAAGAATATATTTTGGAATATGTGTTTTATTCTATTTTTTCAATTTTTATTTTACTTTACACCATTTAAATCTAGCTTATTTTGTGGCATCTTGTTAAAATTTGTTGATATCTTTAACCATCACTTAGGTCTACTTTATATACTATATCTTGAGTACTTAAAAACAAGTTTTATATATACAATATTAGTTTTAGGAAAGAATATCTGAAATTAACATGGACACCATCTCAGTACCATGGGTATTTGTTTTTGTTGTTGTTGTTGTTGTTGTTTTCCTTTAAGACAAGAGGAAACTTTTGGTTCTTCCAGCTAAAATATTTCTTTCTTAAGTATATATGGAATTAGAAATGTAGCCACTTCACTCTGCTACTCTGCTACCAATTTCTTACTCTTTTTTAAATTCTACTATTTTCCATCATTTTATTTCTTTTCTGTTTTTCTTTTTATTCTTATTTTCATTCATTTTTTGCTATCTAGTCTAACTATCCTGGCTAGTCTTTGTCATCTTGACAAAGTTAGGGTCCTGTTGGAAGAACAGACTTCGGTTAAGGAACTAAGCTAATGCCTCCATCAAATTGGTCTCTAGGCAAGGCTATGCTGGTGTTTTCTAGATTAATGACTGGTGTGAGGGTGTCCAGCCCACCCTGTGAGATGGCAAACCTGAGCAGTTGATCCTGTGTTGTAGAAGACAGCAAGCCGAGTACTCAATAGGCAGCACTGCTCCATGGTTTCTGCTTCAGTTCCTGCCTTAGGTCCCACACTGAGATCCTGCCCTGACTTTGCTTTATGATGAAGCTTGATCAGGATGTGTAAATCAAACAAACCCTTTCCTCCCCAGCTTGCTTTGGGTCTGTGTTTTATCAGAGCCAAAGAAACAGAATACTAATGAATTTGCATTTTTGTTTGTTTGTGCATCTCTTTGAAATACTACACTCATCTGTGTATTTTTTAGTGTGTATTTCATTCTCTTTTGTCATGGTGATTTTCTTATGTTTAGTTTTGGATTTCAATTTCTTTATTGCTTTTTCAGGGACTTGAGTTGAACCATTTTAGTTCATTTCAATATTTTCTAGTTTTGCATAGACTTGTGGTCTTTGAAATTCCCTCTTTTATCTTTTTTTTTTTTCAATGCAGTTTATTCAGGAACATTGAACAATCCTCGGACCCCGGGGAAAGCCAGCCCACAGCTTAAATAGCCTCTGGGTAGCCAACCCAGGCGTGCCACAAGGGCAATGCAGATAGGTCCACATATATGGAAGCAAGCCAGATCCTCGGCCTTAGCCAAATGTGGAGTTGTTCGTGACAGAGAGCACTCACCATCGGGAAGGTGGAAGGCGGAAACCAGCTCCATCTTTAAGGCATAGTATCTCAAAACATTTAGTAGGGTGTGTTCTCATTCTTCACTGATTTCAAGAAACTGTTTTATTTGTTTTTTTTTTTGTATGTTTTGTTTTGTTTTCTTTTTGGCTTCTTCCTTGACTCAATGGTTATACAAAATAATGTTTGTAACTTTTTTTTTATCAAAGTGCCAATTCTTCAAAATTGCTTTATTTTACAGCACTTGCATTCTAAGTCAACACTTACATTTTGGGTAAAATAACAATGGGAGTTTTCAGTGATGTACAGAATAATCACAAGTAATGATTGAATATTAATAAAACAGGAAAATTGGAAGTTAGCTCAGAAAAATTTAAGAAATACTAAAAGTTTAAATTCTTTTGGACAATATGTATTTATGAAAGGACAGATATGTTTATCAAGGGAACAGAAAAGAGTTCAAAATTAGTCTCATGATCTATATTCCCTCAGTTTGACATAATTTGACCATGGATAAAACCCATATTCTCACAATCTGCTCTGTTATGTTAAATGTTGCTTTGTAATAAAAATAATTTCTGTTACATTTATGTCTTTATTACCTTAGGGAGGCATCGCAAAATAGAGGGGGAATTGCAGGGGAGGCAGTTCTTTCCTTCTACCTTGTGTATCCCAGACATCAGGTGCAAGTTATCAGCCTCATTTTATGTCAGAGTTAGACACCCCAGGCTTTTGGTATAAACACACTAGCTCAGGGTACTCCAGTTGAAAAGCCCCTTTAGCCTAATAAATTATTCACCAAAATATGATAATCAGGACTAAGAGTTTTCTAAGCTTATTCTTTGACACTATCATTAAAAGGACAGACTCAGAGTCAGTGGACAAAAGAGTCATATTCATCTTGGCATTAAATACTAAAGTTCTGGCTTTTAACATTCATCTTGAGTGAGATTTTCTAATTTTAATTTTATTTTTATTAATTACAGTTTATTCACTTTGTATCCCAGCTGTAGCACCCTCCCGATCCCTTCTAAATCCTATCCTCCCTCTCTCTCATTCTCCAATGTCCCTCCCCCTGTCCAATGATAGGGGAGGTCCTCCTCCCCTTCCCTCTGAACCAAGTCTATCAGGTCACATCAGGACTGGATGTATTGTTTTCCTCTGTGGACTGGTAAGGCTGCTCCCATGTCAAGTGGAGATGATCAAAGAGCCATCCCATGAGCTCATGTCACAGACAGTCCCTGTTCCTATATTCAGGGAACCCTCTTGGACACGGAAATGCCATGGGCAACTTCTGTGCAGGTGTTCTAAGTTAACTCCATGCATCATCCTTTTTCAGAGTATCAGTCTTAGAAAAGACCCCTGTGCCCAGATTTTTTGGTTCTGTTGTTTTCCTTGTGGAGCTCCTGTCCTGTCCAGGTCTTTCTATCCTCCCATTCTTTCATAAGATTCCCTGCTCTCTACCCTAAGTTTGGCTATGGGTCTCAGCATCTGCTGTGATACCCTGCTGGGTAGAGGCTTTCAGATACCCTCTTTGACAGCCTCCTGTCATGGTACCTGTTTTCTTCCTCTTCGATGCCCATCCTATTTGCCTTTCTGAATGAAGATTGAGTATCTTACCCATGGTCCTCCTTCTTGCTTAGCTTACTTAGGTGTATAGATTTTAGTATGATTATCCTGTATTGTATGTCTAATATCCACTAATAAGTTGAGTATATACCATGTGTATCTTTCTGCTTCTGGGATCCCTTACTCAGGATGATCTGTTCTAGATCCCATCATTTGCCTGCAAATTTCATGATTTCTTTGTTTTTAATTGCTGGGTGGCATTCCATTGTGTAAATGTACCACAATTTCTGTATCCATTCCTCAATTGAGGGAAATTTGTGTTCTTTCCAGGTTCTGGCTATTATGGATAAAGCTTCTACAAACATGGTTGAGCAAATGTCTTTCATGTATACTTGATCATCTTTTAGATACATGCTTATGAGTCGTATAGCTGGATCTTGAGGTAGCACTATTTGTAATTGTCTGAGAAAGTGCCAGAATGATTTCCAAAGTGGTTGTACAAGTTTACATTTCCACCTGCAATGAAGGAGGGTTCCTCTTTCTCCACATCCTCTGCAGTATGTGTTGAACTTGAGTTTTTTAAATTTTTTATATTAATTACAGTTTTTTCAATTTGTATCCCAGCTGTAGCTCCCTCCCTCATTCCCTTGCAATCCCACCCTCTCTCCCTCATCTCCTCTCATGCCCCTCTCCAAGCTCACTGGTAGGGGAGGTCCTCCTCCCCTCAAATCTGACCCTAGCTTATCAGGTCTCATCAAGACTGGCTGCATTGTGCTCCTATGTGACCTAGCAAGGCTGCCCTGCCCTCAAAGGGAGGTGGTCAATGAGCCAGCCACTGAGTTCATGGCAGTAGAAGTCCAATGTGTTATCTATTCTGATGGGTGTAAGGTGGAAAATTCAGGGTCGTTTTGATTTACATTTCTCTAATGACTAAGGATATTGCGCATTTCTTTAAGTGTTTCTCTGCCATTCAATCTTTTTTACTGAGAATTCTCTGTTTAGCTCTGTACCCCAATTTTTATTGGGTTACTTGATTTGTTGCTTTTTAACTTCTTATTTCTTTATATATTCTGTATATTAGCCCTCTGTCAGATATAGGGTTGAAGATTCTATCCCAATCTGTAGGCTGTCATTTTGTTCTGATGACATTGTCCTTTGCTTTACAGAAGCTTTTCATTCATGAGGTCCAATTTATTGATTGTTGCTTTTAGAGCCTGTGCTGTTAGTATTCTGTTCAGGAAGTTGTCTTCTATGCCAATGAGTTCAAGGCACTTCTGTACTTTTTCTTTTAACAGGTTTATTGTGTTTGATTTTATATTTAGATATTTGATCCACTTCGATTTTTGTTTTGTACAGGGTGATAAGTATATATCTATTTGCATTTTTCTACATGTAGACATCCAGTTAAACCAGCAACATTTGTTGAAGATGCTATCTTTTTTCCATCTTATGGTTTTGGCATCTTTGTCAAAGATCAAGTGTCCATAAGTTTGTGGGTTTATTTCTGGGTCTTCTATTCAGTTTCATTGATCCACCAGTCTGTTTCCATGCTAGCAACATGCAGTTTTTGTTACTGTTTCTCTATAGTACAACTTAAGATCAGGGATGGAGATACCTCCAGATCTTTTATTGTAGAGGATTGTTTTAGCAAATTCTGGGTTTCTTGTTATTCCATATGAAGTTGAGAATTTTTCTTTCCAGGTCTGTAAAGAATTGTGCTGGTAATCTGATGGGAATTGCATTGAATCTGTAGATTGCTTTTGGTAAGATGGCCATTTTTACTATGTTAATCCTGCCAAGCCATGAGCATGGGAGATCTTTCCATCTTCTGATATACTCTTCTAATACTTCAGAGACTTGAATGTTTTTCTTTGACTTGCTTGGTTAGAGTAACACCAAAGTACTTTATGTTCTTTGTGGCTATTGTGAAGAGTGTTGTTTCCCTTATTTCTGTCGCAGCCCTTTTGTCTATTGTAAAAGGAGGCCTACTGATTTTTTTTTAGTTGATTTTTTTATCCAGGAACTTGACTGAAGTTGTTTTTCCATTGTAGGAGTTCTCTGGAAGAATATTTGGGGTCACTCATGTAGAGTATCATATCATTTGCAAATAGTGATAAGTTGACTTCTTCCTTTCTGAACTGAATCCTCTTGATCTTCTTTAATTTTCTTATTGCTCTATCAAGGACTTCAAGAACTATGTTGAAGAGATATGGAGAGAGTGGGCAGCTTTGCTTTGTCCCTGATTTCAGTGGATTAATTTAAGTTTCTCTCCATTTTGTTTCATGTTGGCTCTCGGCTGGCTCTATACTGCCTTTACTATGTTTACCTAAGTGTCTTATATACCTGACCTTTCCAGGACTATAAACATAAATGAATGTTGGATTTTATCAAATGCTTTTTCAGAATCTAAGGAGATTGTCATGTGGTCTTTTTATTTCATTTTGTTTATATGGTAGATTACATTGATGGTTTTCCACATATTGAACCACCCCTGCAATCCTGGGATGAGGCCTACTTGGTTATAGTGGATGGTGTCTTTTTCTTTGATGTGTTCTTGGATTCGGTTTGCAAGTATTTTATTGAGTTTTCTTTCTTTCTTTCTTTCTTTCTTTCTTTCTTTCTTTCTTTCTTTCTTTCTTTCTTTCTTTCTTTCTTTCTTTCTTTCTTTTTCATCAATGTTCCTAAGAGAGATTGGACTGAAATTCTCTTTCTTTGTTGGGTCTTTGTGATGTTCAGGTATCAAGGTGACTGTGGCTTCATAGAATAAGTTTGGTAATGTTCCATTTGTTTCTATTTTGTGGAATAGTTTGAAGAATATTTGTCTTAGCTCTTCATTGAAAGTCTGGTAGAATTCTGTGCTGAAGCCATCTGGCCCTGGGCTTTTTTTGGATGGGAGACTTTTGATGACAATTTCCATTTTCTTAGGGGTATAGGAATATTTAATTGATTTACCTGGTCTTGATTCAGCTTTGGTGAGTGGAACTGAAGAAGAAACTTGTCCGTTTCCTTTAGATTTTCAAATTTTGTGGCAGCATATAGGCTTTTGAAGGAAGACCTAATGATTGTTTGGATTTCCTTAGTGTCTGTTGTTATGTCTCCCTTTTCATTTCTGATTTTGTTGATTTGGGTAGTGTCTCTTTGCCTTTTAGTTAGTTTGGATAAGGGTTTGTCTATCTTGTTGATTTTCTCAAAGAAACAGCTCTTGGTTTCATTGATTCTTTGAATTATTTTATTTGTTTCTAATTGATTGATTTCAGCCCTGAGTTTGATTATTTCCAGCCATATACTCCTCTTGGGTATATCTGCTTCTTCTTTTTTTTTTTCCCCTAGGGCTTTCAAGTGAGCCTTTAGGTTGCTTGTATGAGATGTTTCAAATTTCTTCTTGAAGGCACTTAATGCTATGAATTTTCCTCTGAGCACTGTTTTCATTGGGTCCCATAAGTTTGGATATGTTGTGCCTTCATTTTCATTTAATTCTAGGACGTCTTTGATTTCTTTCTTTCTTTGTCCTCTTTTCCAGCTATCGTTGAGTAGCAAGTTGTTCAGTTTCCATGTGTGTGTAGCTTTTTGCTCTTTCTGTTGTTGAGGTCCAGCTTAATCCACTGTGGTCAGAAAGGATACAAAGGATTATTTCAATCTTCTTGTATCTGTTGAGACTTGTTTTGTTACCAACTATATGGTCATTTTGGAGAAGATTCCATGAGGTGTTGAGAAAAAGGTAAATTCTTTTTTGTTTGAGTGAAAGGTCTGTAGATGTCTATGAGGTATTTTTGATTCATGACCTCTGTCAGAGTCATTGTTTCTTTTTTTAATTTCTGTTTTGTTGATCTGTCCCTTGTTGAGAGAGGAGTGTTGAAGTCTCCCACTATTAATGTGTGGGGATCTATGTGTGGTTTCAGTTTTATTAATGTTTCTTTTACAAATGTGGGTGCTCTTGTATTTGGGGCATAGATGTTAGAATTGTGATGTCTTCTTGGTGGCATTTTCTTTGATAAGTATGAAATGACCTTCCCCATCTCACTTGATAAACTTTGGTTGAAAATATATTTTTTTAGGTATTAGAATGGCTACTCCTGCTTGGTATCTGGGTCCATTTGCTTGGAATACTGTCTTCCAGCCCTTTACTACCAGTTAACGACTATCTATGTCTTAGGTGGGTTTTTTTGTATGCAACAGATTGTTGTATCTTGTATCCATTCTGTTAGTCTGTGTCTTTTTATTGGACAGTTGAGTCCATTGAGTCCGTTGAGTCTATTGAGGGAGATTAATGACCAGTGGTTGTTAGGTGCTTTCATTTTGCTGTTGGAATTTTGTTTTTGTTTTTGTATTTGTGTGTGTGTGTGTGCTTGGCTACTTTTCGTTTTTCTGTAGTGAGGTTATGTATTTCCTGAGTTTTCCTGAATAGTTAACTTTCCTGGGTTCTATTTTTCCTTATAGTATCTTCTGTAATGTTGGATTCATGTGGAAGTACTGTTGAAATTGATTTTTGTCATTGAATAGCTATGTTTTCTCCAGCTGTAATGACAGAGTTTTGCTGCTTATAATAGCCTGGGCTGACATCTGTGTTCTCTTAGGGTCTGCATGTTATCTGTCCAAGTCCTTCTGGCTTTCATAATCTCTGCTGAGAAGTCAAGTGTGATTCTGATGGGTTTGCCATTATATGTTACTTGTCCTTTTTCCTTTGCAGCTATTAGTATTTTTTCTTTGTTCTGTATACTTACTGTTTTGATTATTATGTGGCAGGAGGATTTTCTTTTCTGGTCTAATTAAAGATGTTCTGTAGGCCTCTTGTATTCTTATAGGACCCTCCTTTAAGTTGGAGAAATTTTCTTCAATGATTTTGTTGAAAATATTTTCTGGGCCTTGGAGGAGTGAATCTTCTTATTCTTATTCTTCTTAGGTTTTCTCTTTTCATATTGTCTTTAATTTCTTGGACTGTCTGTGTCAGGAATATTTTAGATTTAACACTCTCTTTGACAGATACATTGATTTCTTCCATTATATCTTCCACACCTGAGATTCTTTCTTCCATCTCTTGAGTAATCTATTGGTTATGTTTACCTTTGTAGTTCCTGTTTATTTCCCTGAGTTGTTCCTCTCCATGATTTCCTCCATTTGTGTTTTCTTTTTTTTTTTCAATTCTATCTTCAGATATTGAGCCATTTTGTTGATTTTCTTCACCTGTCTGTATGTTCCTTGAATTCCGTCAGCTGTTTGTTTAAACATTCCTCCCTTTCTTTTATTTCTTTCAGTGATTTAATTATTTTCTCTCTAAAGGCCACAAACTGTATGGCTGCATCTTCCTTTATTTCTTTATAGATGGCCATAATCTGTTTGACTTTATCTTCCTCCAATTCTTTATGCATTTTATTTGCTTCCTCTATTATCCTCTTTATAAGTATAGATGTAAGGTCACCTTCCTGAATTTCATTTATACTGCGGTGTCCAGGACTGCTTGACTCTGGATGACTGGGTTCCGGAGATGCCATATTGCTCTGTCTTTTGTTGGTAGAGCTTTTACACTGGCCTCTACCCATTATGCTATCTAATTGGCTGTTAGTTTCTGGCGCTTCCTGGAATCCTAGGGTGGGGAGAATCCCTTTGGCAGGAAGATGATTTTTCCTTAAGGAGGCCTCCTTCAAGAGCTTTTTGGTTATGGTCACTGTATGGCTGATGTTTTAGGAATTGCCACAGCTCACCTCAGGCAAATAGACGTGAGTGGCAATTATGGTCTCTTTTAGTCATGGGGACTCGCCTGTCATCCAGAGAATTTCTAGAGATAGCTGCCCTGCTGCTGAGTTTCTTGGTGAGCTTTCTTGGTGAGTTTTTTAGTGAGCTGCTACTGTTGTTCTTAAACTGTTTTCTAGGCACAGCCCTCTTGAAGAACCTGTGAGTTTGGTCAGCTTAGTTAGGGATAACTCATTTCCCCTTGGAGTAGTATCTGGGGGCTGATCTCAGGGATCTCAGGCTTCATAGGTCTGAGATTAGAACTCTGTGCCCCAGTACCCAAGCAGTAATCAGTGTCAGGTGAGCACAGCTCTCATGCATGCTGCAGGAAGCTAGAACCTGGACCCTGCAGGGACCCAGAAACTTTTCTGGAGCTGGGTGTCATGAGGTCAGACCACATGTTTCCCCCTGCATCAGGGAGTTTCCTCCCAACAGTGAGATCCAGTCTGTGGTGTTTGGGGGTGCACAGTTCTGTCTGGGGTGGCATGTAGAGCACGAAGTCACAGGCAAGTTGTGGCTCCAAGCTGGGGACTGGGCTCCTGCAGGAATCTGGAAACTTCTCACAAGAACTTTTCCATGTAGGAGTGGGGGGCCAGCTGAGTGCTCTAAGCTAGGACCTGCTATTTCCCTCACTGTGGGGTTTTTTCCAAACAGGGAAACCCCATCTCTCATGCCCTGGGGCCCACAGTTCTGTCTGGGATGGTGAGTTGTGTGCACAGCAAGTCTCTAGGCTGGCAACTGAGTACCCATCAGATCCTGAAATATTTTCCAGGGATTAACTCTATGACCTGAGGACAGTCCCATTTGCTTCCTTCACTGTGGCGTTCTCTCTGGAGTGGAAATCACAGTGTCGGGTGTTTTGGGCCTACAGTTCAGCCTGGGAATGTTGTCAGGACAAGCAGGCATGTGGCTCTGGTCCGACATCCACATGCATGCACGGACCCTGGAACTCTTCCCTGGAACTCTTCCGGGTTTTAGCTGGCGACCTGAGAATGGGCTCAATTGATTCCCACACTGTGGGGTTTCCTCTCACTTGGGAAACACAGTTGCTGGTGTTTTAAGGCCCAGGGTTCTGTCTCCTGGTCACTGTGCCAACACTGCTGTCCTGTTCCTCACACATAGTGTCCTTTGGATCTCCATACATTTTGTGTATTTGTACAACTTAAAATGTTTCTATTGTTGAATGTTGGTTTTATTATTCTGTGGTCAAAAATTATATTTTTAATTGTATCATCTTATTGAGAATTATTTTGAAGCCCTATTCATGGTGAATTTTTGGAGTGTGCCACATACTCCACCTGATGAATGAAATTTTCTGTATTTATCTGTTTAGCCATTCGAGTTATTGAACTGCAATTATTGCCTTTATGGATTCACTTCATGTAGGTGAGACACATTTTGGGGTGAAAGTTTTATGAGTGGTTTGGTGTCCCCCTCCCTCCTTTGGAAGCCCAATCTGGCTACACAAAGTGGTCACTTCAGGTTCTATAGCCCTTAAGGAGCCTCAGCTAGGATCAACCACACAGACTCCAGGGAGCTTCCTATGTCTCAGATACTCCCAAACCCAACAGTTTTCATTTTCTCCCCAGATCCTGCCACTCCCACACTCACACCCTCCTGCTCTCTCCACACCCTATCCCCTCCCCCTTTATAGGCTCTACCCATCTCCCATCCAGATCCCTCCCTCCGTATACTTTGGAGGTCAATTTTATTTCCCCTTCTGAGTGAGATTCAAATGTCCTCCCTTGGGCCCTCCTTGGCTTCTCTGGGTCTGGAGATTGTAGCATAGTTATCCTGTACTTTATGACTAATACCCAATTACAAGTGAGTACATACCATGTGCTTCTTTCTGGGTCTGGCTTACCTCATTCAGGATCATCTTTTCAAGTTTCATCCATTTGCCTACAAATTGCATCACGCTTTTGTTTTAAATAGAGAGTAGTATTCCATTGTGTAAAGGTACCACATTTTCTTCATCAGTTCTTCAGTTGAGGGACATCTAGGTTGTCTCCAGTTTCTTCTTTTAATTTTAAATTCATATATTTTTTATTAATTATAGTTTATTCACTTTGTATCCCAACTGTAGTGCTCTCCCTCAGCTCCTCCCAAACCCACACTCCCTCCCTCTTCTACACCATAGCCCCTCCCCAAGTACATTTATAGGGGATGTCCTCCTCCCCTACAGTCTGATCCTATTCTATCAAGTCTCATCAGGACTGGCTGCATTGTCTTCCTCTGTGGCCTGATGGGACAAGAACACCTCAGGAGAGGTGATCAAAGAGGAGGCCATTGAGTTCATGTCAGAAACAGTCCCTGTTCCCAATATTAGAGAACCAACTTGGAGACTGAACTGGCATGGGCTACATCTGTGCAGGGTTGTAGGCTATCTCCATGAATTGTGCTTGGTTGGAGTATGAGTCTCAGAAAAGATCCCTGTGCCCACATTTCTTTATTTCTCCTTGTAGAGATCATATCCCCTCCAGGTCTTTCTATCTCATGCCTTCTTTCATGAGATTCCCTGCACTCTGCACAAAATTTGGCTATGAGTCTCAGCATCTGCTTTGATAACCTGCTGGGTAGAGACTTTTAGAGGCCCTCTGTGGTAAGTTCCTATCCTATTCCCTGTTTTCTCCCTGTTCTGATGTCCATTCTATTTGCCTTTCTGAATGAGGATTGATCATCTTACTCAGGGTCTGCCCTCTTGATGAGCTTCTTTGAGTATACAGATTTTAGTATGATTTTCCAATATAATATGTCTAATATCCACTAATAAGTGAGTATATACCATGTGTGTCTTTCTGCTTCTGGGATACCTCAGTCAGGATGATCTTTTCCCACCATTTGCCTGCAAATTTTAGGATTTCCTTCTTTTTAATTGCTGAGTAGTATTCCATTGTGTAAATGTACCACAATATGTATATCCATTTCTAGGCTAAGGGACATCTGGGTTGTTTCCAGTTTCTGGTTATTACAAGTAAAGCTACTATGAAGATCCAGCTTCTATTATGAAAAAAGCACATCGAATGTATGCTGAAAATGATTGGAAATATGTTATTGGATATGATTTGAAATATATTATTGCAGCTATTATTTCCTTTTTTCATACTAATGTTTTTGAAAATATTTAGTGACTTTAGAGGTCACAATATATATTCTATGACTTAAATCTATTCTTGCACTTATAGGTATGTCTAATACAGTACACATGCAGTTTGCTTATTTAAAATATTTATTTTTCTAATTATCAATCCAAGTGTTTGTTTACCTATGAAGTAATTTTCTCCTAAGGTAGCATCTCATGTTCAGATGTTTTGTTGATTTAGGCAGTACACACACACACACACACACACACACATATATATATAAAGTTCTTTATTAATTGCACTTTATTCACGTTGTATCCCTCCTATGGTTCCCTCCCTTCTCCCATCCAAATACCTCTCTTCCTCTACCCTCTGCATGCATGCCCCTTCCCAAGTCCACTGATATGGGATGTCTTCTTTTCCTTCTTTCTGATCCTAGTCAATTAGATCTCATCAGGAGTGGCTGCAGTGTCTTCTTCTTTGGCCTGGTAATGCTGCTTCCCCCTCAAGGGGAGGTAATTAAAGAGCAGGCCAATCAGTTCATGTCAGAGACAGTCCCTGTTCCTATTACAATGGAACCCACTTGGACACTGAACTGCCATGGGCTACATCTGTGCAGGGGTCTTAGGTTATCTCCATGCATAGTCCTTGGTTGGAGTATCAGTCTCAGGAAAGACCCCTGTGCTCAGATTTTTTGGTTCAGGAATTTCACCTGTTAACACCCAACCTCATTATTTATAATTAAAGCTATCCCTATGTAATTCGTTTATTTTATTTCTTCTTTTATATATCTATGGTTCCTTTTTTTCTCATATTGTTCTTTTTTTGTAAGTTTGTGGTTTTCTCATTGCTACCTTGACTGGTAAAGGCAATACTGAAATAAATATTTGAATATATCTATGAGTAAATTTTCAGAAAGGATTACTTTCTCAGTTCTCCTTGCTTGCCATGCTGAATACTACTCCTTCCTATCAGGGGATAAAATACATCTGTAATAAAATTTGATTTTGGCAAAGGATTTGGTCAGTGTGATGAGAAATACAGGTGGCTTTTGTGATTAAATAATTTCTACAAGGGATGCAGCCTACAGTGGTTTGAAAGTTTGTAGCTTCAGTGGAATATGAGGGCAAATTAGAAGACACAGACAGATCACATGTCAATATCCAAGGGCTTCATGTGCAAACAGAAACATTGGGGAATCTCAGAAATGGTAGGCATTGTGTTTCCTGAAGAGGAGGGAATGCAGATTTACCTACTCATCTACTCAGGGGATTTGTGCACTATGATTCTGAGAATAAACTACCCAGATACATGTTGGGCCTAGGAAAGGCTCATGGATAGATAGGCTGAACCAAATATGAAGGAGAAGTTTCTCATTTCTTTGGACACTCAGTTGTGTCGTGTAAATACAGATTTTGTTTGGGTTCCAAGTGTGGGATGTGAGAATGTCTTTCCCCTGTGGAAAACTTCCCTGTGAGAAGGCATTCATTGTTTGTTAGCTGGAAACTATCTGAATCAAGGGAGTTTTCCCACTTTGGTGTACTGATGTAGTTTAGGTGGAGACTTACTGTTTGGCTGAGTGGTACCACCTCTGTTGCTGCTGCTTGTTGTTTGCTGCTGCTGTGGTTTGCTGCTTTGCTGTTTGTCTGGACTGCTGATATCCTGACTACTGAGACTGGTATATCCCAAAATAGCCCAAGGATTCTAGTCAGGTGGAAGTAGGTAAAAGAGGTAAAGATACCCTTTTCCTGTTAATCTCCTACCTAAGGTCAGGGTGTGGGAAGGGAGGTAGAGGTGTTTAAGAGCATCAAATAAATTATTTGTTTGAAAAATCTAAGTCCACATAACTAGCTGCCTTCAGCAAAGCTTAGCAAGAAGTACTACTCAGGCCTGTCTATTTGGCTGTTTTCCTGGCAACAGTGATTGGCAGAAACTCTTAGGTATCTGATTCCCAGGGTTTCTATCAGTAAGACACACTATCAAGCTTATTTAGAAATTGAATGTAAGTAAATACCTTAATCAACATTCTCTTTTTCATGCCTCTTTCATATCTTTATTTTTTTAAATCATGTTTAATTATTTTTAATTTTTATTTTTTATTAATTACAATTTATTCACTTTTTATATCCCCTGTAGCTCCTTCCCTCCTCCCTTCCCAACCCCAATTCCCCTTCCTCTTCTCCACCATGCCCCTACCCCAGTCCACCTATAAGGGAAGTCTTCTTCCCCTTCGTTCTGACCCTAGTCTATCAGGTCTTATCAGGAGTGGCTGCATTATCTTCCTCTGTATCCTGGTAAGGCTGCTCCCCACGTATGGGGAGGTAATCAAAGAGCAGGCCAATCAGTTCATGCTGTTATTGCAGCCAAGGACCATTCATGGAGAAAACCTAGAACCCCTGCACAGTGTAGCCCATGGCAGTTCAGTGTCCATAGTAATAGGAACAGGGACTATTTCTGACATTAATCAACATTCTTACAAAAATGTTCTTGAAAATGATATCCACAAACACTGGCAAGCTCTGTAGTTACTACATCTTGGGTTCTAGTTGAGAAAGAAAGTCAGACTCACGTCTCACTAACAAGTGTTCTTTCCACTATTCAAATCTTTTGCAAACAGAAGAGTTCTACACTCAGGACATAATTCCTAACTTTACTTCATTACAAAACATGTGACATTAAATACGCACATGCAAATATTAAAAAGTTAAATTTTTTCTTTAACTACCTTCCTCAGCCTAAAAATTAATTAAGTATATTTGCTTTAAATAACTCAGGTTATATTTTAACTCATTGCTCTTTTCTGTTTAGACATAAGGGCAAACAGTTAGAGAAGGGAAGACACTCTGAACAGAGGACTGTGCTCTCCCAGGATGCCTGTGAAGTGGATTTCTGCCCTGCTCCTGCTGCAGATGAGTTGCTGCTTCAGATCTGGTAACTGTGGGAAGGTGTTGGTGTGGCCGATGGAGTACAGTCACTGGATGAATTTAAAGATAATACTGGATGAACTTGTACAGAGGGGTCATGAAGTGACTGTTCTGAGACCATCAGCTTCCATTTTGCTTGATCCTGAAAAATCTCCTGGCCTTAAATTTGAAGCTTTTTCTACAACTATCAGTAAAGATGATCTGGAAAGTTTTTTCACAAAGATTGTGAATATGTGGACTTATGAGCTGCCAAGAGATACATGTTTATCATATTCTCCTTTGCTATAAAATATTTGTACAGAATATTCTGCTTATTATTAAAGTCTTTGTAAAGACACAGTTTCAAACAAACATCTTATGGCAAAACTGCAGAAACCCAAGTTTGATGTCCTGATCTCAGATGTGATTGCTCCCTGTGGGGAACTGATAGCTGAACTGCTCCATATTCCTTTTCTTTACAGTCTTCGTTATACATCAGGCTACACAATTGAAAAGTTCACTGGAGGATTTGTGCTCCCTCCCTCTTATGTACCTATGATTTTGTCAGGACTAGGTGGTCAAATGACATTCTTAGAGAGGGTGAAAAATATGATATGTATGCTTTATTTTGACTTTTGGTTCCAGACATTTGATGAGAAGAAATGGGATCAGTTCTACAGTGAAACTTTGGGTAAGTTATGTTTCTCATCGATAGCCTAGGACCTAACTTGCACATGCATTTAAAGCTATCTGTCCATGAAATATAAAGTGAGGTTTTCTTTTCTAGGTGGTCAAATATAATACAATATTGGCTAAGAAACTCTGAAACACTCTGCTAAAGCTCATTTTATTGATCAAATAGAAGAAGGCAGGAGACCTGATATAAAACATTCTGGTCAGCTATACAATTGCAAAGAGACACAAGTAGACTTTCTTTATGTGATTTTTTAATCCTTTTCCTGTAATTTACCCTCTATCTTAATAGGTCACTAGCTAGTTCCACAAACCTTCATTAGTGTACAGTAAAGAATGATATATTTAATGGAATAAACATGCATATATAACATTGAAGAAATTATTTTCTCTTGCGTAGGCCTATGCTTTATTTAAAACTAAAATGTAGGTTCTGGAAGCATCCTAGCTCTCACCCATGTCCAGGGATTCAAAATTGCCTCTCTGTTCAGCTTCAGAGGCCCTGCTGCCCTTGTAAGGTATCCACAGGTACCTAAATTAGCTTAGCTTATACTCACACAGACACAATACACATACATAAGAGGATAAATTATAATTATTTTTCCTAGGTTACTACAGAATTTCCCTAATTTTGAAATACACTGCGTTTGTTCACAGGCTTAAAAATGGAACTAAGGCTTCTACCAACCTCAAATTTCTTTATTGTATCCTTTTCTAACTTCCATTGAAAATATATCTGTATTCTATAGAAGCTTGGACACACAGTCCTTCAGTCGCTATTATTCAAGTCATGTTTATTCTTTTAAAAAATATGCCATAGTTAAGACTGGCCAAAAATCTCTCATTTCATAATTCTAAAAATATTTTAACTTTTTTGCAAGATAAGTGACATGGAATTTCTTTGTATGAAACAAGAGTAGAAGCACTTATTTGTAAGTATATACTGTGTAATTTTTTCTGCTTCTGGGATACCTCACTCAGGATGATCTTTGTTTAAAAATTATTATTATATTAATTACAGTTTGCTCACTTTGAATCCCAGCTGTAGCCCACTCCTTCATACCCTCCCAATCCCACCCTCCCTCATCTCCTTCCTGTCCTTCTCTAAGTCCACTGATAAGGGAGATCTTCCTCCCCTTCCATCTGATCCTAGCTTATCAGGTCTCTTCTGGACTGGCTGTATTGTCTTCTTCTGTGGCCTAGCAAGGCTGCTCCTCCCTCTGGGTGGGGGGAGGTCTAAGAGTCAGCCACTGAGTCCATGTTAGAGACAGTCTCTGTTCCCTTAACTAGGGAACCCACAAGGAGACTGTGATGCTATGGGCTATATATGTGCAGGGGTTCAACGTATATACTCACATATAAGTGGATACTAGATCTATAATGCAGATTATATAATGTAATCTATAATAAACTTACTAAAACCTGTACAACTAAAGAATTAAGCAAGGAGTTCCCTAGGTAAAATGATCAGTCCTCACTCAGAAAGACAAATGGGATGAACATTGGAAGGAGAAAACAGGAAACAGGACAGGAGCCTACCACAGAGGGCCTCTGAAAAACTCTACCCAGCAGTGTATCAAAGATGCTGAGACTCTTTAATCAAACTTGGGGCAGAGTGCAGGGAATCCTATGAAAGAAGGGAGAGGTTATGGGAACTGGAGAGGACAGGAGCTCCAAAAGGGGAGCAACAGAACCAAAATATCTGGGTATAGGGCTCTTTTCTGAGACTGATACTCCAACCAAGGATCTTTATGGTTATAGCCTAGAACCCTGTTCAGCTGGAGCCCATGACACCACAATCCCCAAGCTGGTTCCCTAGTAAGGGAAACAGGGACTTTCTCTGACATGAACTCAGTGGAGGGCCCTTTGATCTCCCCCACCCACTGCCAAGGGGGAAGCAGCCTTTCCAGGCCACAAAAGAGGACACTACAGCCAGTCCTATTGAAACCTGATAGGCTAGGGTCAGATGAAATGGAGGAAGACCTCCCCTATTGGTGGACTTGGAAAGGGGAATGGGAGGAGACTAGGGAGGGGTTGGGATTGGGAGGAAATGAGGGAGCCGGTTATAGCTGTGATACAAAGTGAATAAACTGTAATTAATATAAAAAATAAAAATTTATTTAAAAAAGATTAGAAGCACTAAGCGTACTTTCAACCATTCATAAACTTGCTGCTGCCTTGGCAAAACAAGGAAAAAGGACTAGCTACAAACTACACTGTCCCTGAGGAAATCTGTCCAGGGTACACAGCATGGGTTGAGTTTTGAACCTGGAATGTGTATTTGCATTTGCACTGGTCCTTCTGAAGCTTAGATAGGAGCAAAATGTGTGCTTATTGTTACAGTGGTTTAGTGGATCATTTCAAATTATTGTGAAAACATGAGGTGATTCTTATAGTTTGCATTAAAATTAAACCAAACTGACATTTATGTATATTATATGAGCTTCAAATCTATTATACATGTAAATTATGTTACATATAAATAAACATTAGGTTTATTTATTTTTTTGTTTAAATGCACATGCTCTACATCAAAGACAAATTCTTCCAACATCTCTATGAAAACATTTTACATTCAGATGACAATCCAGTTAGCTTTTTCCCTTCTCATTTGCTCATCTTCTCCATCTAGGAAGGCCCACCACCTTAGCTGAGACAGTCAGCAAAGCAGAAATGTGTCTCATTAGGTCCTACTGGGATTTGGAATTTCCTCACCCAACCTTACCAAATGTTGACTATGTTGGAGGACTCCACTGCAAACCTGCTAAACCCTTGCCTGAGGTAAATACATTTTTTTAATTTCTTTTTTAAATTTTCACTTGTGCTGAAAGTGTTTCTATACCTTTCACTACATTTTCTCCCAATGACAGAGATATATAGGAATCAAGCATACTGCTAACTAGCAGCTCAGTGAACTCAGGAGAGAACATGAGAGACATGGGAAATGTTCATAGCATTTGAGTTAAACTAAGTCAGGTAAGGTACTTGGGTAGTTAGTCACCGGGTAAGGTTATTACCAAGCAACCCAGAGGATGTGAGTTTGAATCCCCAACACCCATGTAAAAAGTTGGGTATCCTGGCATGTTATGTATGACTTTAGTCCTGAGATGGCAAAAACAGGGTAAGACCAACAGCTTGATGGCTATTAACCTGTTAAGAATAGTGGGATTCATGTTCAATTAGAGACAGAATCAAATATATATATTAAAGACTGAAAGGCAAAGACTCTTGATTTTGACCTTTGGATCCATGTTCAATATAGACACAATTTCAGCTTTAAGTAGTAGATTGTGGAGGTCATCTGTGAAAATACCATATTTACACATAATATCAAAAAATCATCATGGTACATTTTGTCAATGCAGTTATGATTATTTTGCAAAAGAAAACATTTTATTGATCATAGTTGGAAATTTTTATTAACTACATGTATGTATATACTACAATAAAGATACTATTTCATCAAACGTTAGTTAATAATATTAAATGAACCAACATAGAGAACAAAAAATACTAAGGAAAAAATTACACTCTCTTTAGAATGAGAAAATGTAAATGAGCTACAATTTAATGACTACATCATACATAGTATTCTTGTACTTCTGCGTTTTCATTTTGCCAGACCAAAATATTTAGTAGGTGGTTGAATTATGTGTGAGTACACTTGGAACTGCTGCCTGTGACATTCAAAGTGTTTGACCTTGCTATTTTTGTCTTCTGCATTTTTAACAGCAGTATTCTAAAACTTCCTAGGAACACTTCAATTTTTATTCTAGTTATTTTCATAAAAGTTTACACAAGTGATTTCTCTTCAGTTGTTACTTTGTGATGCAGCAGGCTCATTCTTAACAGGAAATGGAAAACTTTGTCCAGAGCTCTGGAGAGCATGAGATTGTGCTATTTTCTTTGGGGTCCATGGTCAGTAACATGACAGAGGAAACGGCCAACACAATTGCATGGGCCCTTGCCCAGATTCCACAAAAGGTGAGATAAAGTCCCCTCATTGGTGGCAACTCTATAAATGTCCCTCAAAGGTCTGATTACAGTGGAAACAGTGACTGCCTCTGACATGAACTGATTGGCCTGCTCTTTGATCACCTTCCCCTGAGAGGAGAGCAACCTTGCCAGGCCATTGAGGAAGACAATGCAGCCACTCCTGATGAGATTTGATAGACTAGGATCAGAAGGAAGGAGAGGAAGACCTTCCCAATCAGTGGACTTGTGTGAAGAAGGGGGAGGGAAGGTGAATTTGGGAGGGGAGGAGGGAGCAGTTTATGGGGGGATTCAAAGTGAATAAAGTGTAATAGACGAACAACTCCACATTTGGCTAAGGCCAAGGATCTGGCTTGCTTCCATGTATGTGGACCTATCTGCATTGCCCCCGTGGCACGCCTGGGTTGGCTACCCAGAGGCTATTTAAGCTGTGGGCTGGCTTTCCCCGGGGTCCGAGGATTGTTCAATGTTCCTGAATAAACTGCATTGAAAAAAAAAAAAAAGAAATAAAGTACCACTTGAAGTAATTGCACTTTGTAAGGTGAGTCTATCACAGAAAATACATTTGTAATGTGTTCAGGCAAGGAAGAGCCTTAATCACAACTTGGGTCAAACCCCTCTTCCCCTGACAGGATGATTTGTTGCATAATTAATTTGTTCCCTTGAGAGAAATGGTGTCCTTTGAGAAAACTCTAGCCAGCTGGGTGATATAAGTGGGACCATCTGCTCAAATAAACTCCATATCACATTCTCAAAAAAAAAAAAAATTGAAATAAAAATTGTTTTTTAAAAAAAATAAATGACAAAAAAAGGTCTGATTACAGAAATTAGTGGTGAAAGGTAAAGTTTTAGGTAAGCTGTAATTTACATTACCCAATTCAGAAACAGATATGCATAACAAATATTACAATGTACTACAAGTTGTCCAGAAGTTGTTTTTGACCTAGAATATCTCGTATATAAGCATTGTGATCTCTGTGGTCACATTCTGAAATGCTGGCGTGAGAGGACCTTGTACTTCAGAGTCACTTGTTGTATTTGTTGATTATTTAAACTCAATGCATGCATAAAAGTTTTGGTGGGATTATTCACATTCATTTTATTTTCTAGCCGAATAATATTATGTAGGTATTGAAACTGTCTGAAATGTATCATGGCTCTGCTAGGCATCCTAATTTTGAAGTAGGCCTGTTCAATGTGCAGGTGAGAGGGCCATTTAAATTCTCAATTCTTAATTCAAAGGGCCCAGGGGTCTTTTCTGAGACTGATGCTAGCAAATGCATTACACAGCAAGCCTACAGCCAACATCAAACTGAATGGAGAGAAACTTTAAGCAATCCCACTGAAAGCAGGGACAAGGTAAGGCTGTCCACTCTCTCCACATTTTTTCAACATAGTTCTTGAAGTCCTTGCTAGAGGAATAAGACAAGTAGAGGAGATCAAGGACATACAAATTGGAAAGGAAGAAGTCAAAGTATCACTATTTGTAGATGATATGTTAGTGTACATGAATGACCCCAAAAATTCAACCAAGGAACTCCTACAGCAGATAAACACCTTCAGCAAAGTGCATGGATACAAAATTAATTAAAAAAAATCAGTAGCCTTCCTTTATGCAAAAGTAAAAAGAGCTGAGAATTAGGGAAACAACGCCCTTCATAATAACCACAAAGGACATAAATTACCTTGGTGTGACTCTAACTAAGCAAGTCAAAGACTTCTATATAAAAAAAAATTCCAGTCTCTGAAGAGAGAAATAGAAGAAGATATCAGAAGATGGAAAGATCTCCCATGCTCAAGGCTTGGCAGGATTAACATAGTAAAAAAAAAAAAAGGACTGATATTCCAACCAAGGACCATGCATGGAGATAACCTAGAATCCCTTCACAGATATAGCCTGTGGCAGCTCACTCTCCAAGTGGGTTAATTAGTAAGGGGAACAGGAATTTTCTGACCTGAACTCAGTGGCTGGTTTTTTGATAACCTCCCCCTTAGAGGGTAGCAGCCTTACCAGGCCATAGAGGAAGACATTGCAGCCAGTCCTGATGAGACCTGAAAGGCTAACTAAGGTCAGATGGAAGGGGAAGAGGACCTCCCCTACAAGTGGACTTGGAGAAGGGCATAGGGGGAGATGCGGGAGTAAGGTGTGATGAGGAGAAAATGAGGGAGGGGGCTACAGCTCAGATACAAGTGAATAAACTGTAATTAATATAAAAAAATAAAAAAGTTCCCTTTTGATTAACTTAAAAAAAGATAATTAAAAAATGTTTCAGGGCTGCCTTGCCAAATATTTGTAGAAGAAATACATAAAGGAAAGACAGATGTGAATACTGCTCTTATAATAACCTCTGTGCATCATAAAATATGAAACACCCAGCTTTGTTTATAACTAGTTAGAATGAAAATCGTAAGATTCAAGAAAGTAATATGAAAATAAGAAAGAGTCTAACAGAACCTGCTATGAAAACAGTTTCAGATGGCTCATTTCATAAAGCAGACTACAAAGTAATTTTCTGGAGATTAAATTTAAATCTTGAACATTTATGAACATACTAAATTTTCTAGTGGAAAAACTGCTGTATAATCATCTACATTAGTTTATTTGCTGTGATCAATTATCAGTCACATAGTAAGTCTATGTTAGACATGTGGACCATTCTCCATTTTACAAAATTTGTCTACAAACAATAGTGGTTAAACTAAAGTAAACCCACTCCTATCCAATATACCTGAGAGGAGAGTGAAAACACCTTCCAAGTACAATCTCATGTTTTGAAGAAACTGAGGTCAAAAGACTCATCTATTTTCTTGGAATGGTTCCTACGAATCACTAAGAATTATTCTTCTGTGAATTCATTCCTGATATCACCCTCTTTGTAATTATTTTAGATGCGGGATGTCTAGAGTGATTTTGACTTGAGAGGTAAATAAACCTAATGGTCCTTTGATGTGTGAGTATCCACACATACACAGGTCTAAGAAGCTAGAATCACTAGAAAGAAATTCTCAGGGTTCTGTGTGATTCATAGACTGACTTCTTCCTTGGTGCTTATGGTCTTTATTTGGCCCAAGATGAGACAAAATTTATATAAAATATAAATTATTAGTAATGGGCCACTGCTTTCTTCAATTGAATTATGACACCATGTCCATATAGTAAACATAGTCATGTGTCATGAACTATCTGATTTGTGTAAATAACCCTGCTTGGAAAATGAGGATTGCATTCCACCTGTCTGAATGTAAAAATAAACACAGAAACTGCTGGCACACTCTTCATCTCCATCTTTGAACGATCTCATTACTCAACTCTTTTGATTTCCTCATCAATCCCAGGGGAAGTATTTAGCTCTGTTGTGTTTAAAATAAAAAAGTTACATATTTAAAGTTATTTTTTGAAATTACTTTTTGTTTTGTTTTATTTTTATATCTTTTGTTTAGATGTTTACTATTAATCTGAATCATAGCTCCCTGTTGCCTCCCTGTCCTCCCCTCACACATCTCTCTCCCTCTCCTGCCCCTAAAATAGTGGAGGCCTTCCCTGCACAAACCCACTTCAGCACAGGCAGTCTCATTAGGACTGTGTATTTCCTCTTTCACAGTGTTCTGGTTACACAGCCATGCCAGGGTGAAGTGATCAAAAGTCATGCAACAAAGACCTTGTCAGAGACATCCCTCATCCCTTTTCTGGGGCACACACATGGAGGCTAAGCTGACCATTGTGTATATACATGTAGAGGGTCTAAGTCTAGTCCATGCCTGGTCCTTGGTTGGTGTTTCAGTCTCCACAAGTCATGGTGGGACCAGGTAGATTGGAACTGTTGCTCCTCTTGTAGATCTCCTGTTCCCTCTGGGTCATTCTATCCTTGCCCCCATTCTTCTCCAAGGCTCCCTATATCATTTCTACCTTCCCATTCTTCTCTCGAAACATTCTTGTATCATGCCCCTTGCTCTCTTTCAAGTTCATGGCATCTTTTTCATTAACTGCTGGTACATAAATAAAAGTACCTATACATCCATTTATATTCCTAAATATAACTTGCTCAGTCTGGAAAAATGTTAACTTTGGCTCCAGAAATCAAGATAATCTCATATTTAACAGGTTCTTTGGAGATTTGATGGCAAAAAACTGGCCAACTTAGGACCCAATACTAGAGTCTACAAGTGGCTCCCCCAGAATGATCTTCTTGGTAAGACTCTGGAAAACAATGCTGAGTCATGACTGACTTTCTCTATACCCATCCTGGTTGACTTCAAAAGTCTTCATATTACACTTAGAGAAGGCACTATTTCTTTAAAGATAACAAGTTGTGTTATGCATCTGGTCTTTTGTTAACACTCATTTTCTCTTATATCCTATGTACTGTATGTGTTCAACTATGTACTTTATGTGTTCAGTATTACATAGTTCAAGTCTCAAGTCACACTAAAATCTACAAAACGGTCTCTGTATATTTAACTTCTTCTTTCTCTAAGAAAGAAAAACATTTCAGTGAGTTTTGAGTATAAAAATCTTCATGTAGAAAAATCTCCTTTGAGCTCCTCATAGTATTCATTTCTTTTCTTATGTCTAAGACAGCTAATTAATGTTAACCTGAATTCATCTTATTCTAGGACACCCCAAAACCAAAGCCTTTCTAACTCACGGTGGAGCCAATGGTGTCTATGAGGCAATCCACCATGGAATCCCCATGATTGGCATTCCTCTGTTTGGAGAACAACATGATAACATTGCCCACATGGTGGCCAAAGGAGCAGCTGTTGCATTAAATATCAGAACAATGTCAAAGTCAGATTTGCTCAATGCCCTGGAGGCAGTCATCGACAATCCTTCGTGAGTGTAACTTCCTAAAATGTGTATCCATTACTTCTTTATTCATTGTGCTTCTTATGGAAGGCCAAAGAAGCAAGAATTATCTTGAAGGCAAAAACAATGATAGGTGCAGAGACAAATTAGAACATGATTCAGTGCCATGATTTTTTTTTCTTCTTTCTTCTTGTTCTTTATTTCCATGTTTTACTTTATGTTTCCTTGCAATGTGTATCAGGCTGGTCCAAAGTGCAAAACTTTTCTGCTTCATCCTCCAGACTGCTTGACCAACAGGCATATGCCACCAGCACTGACCAATTTTTCTTTTCAATTCTTTTAGTAAAGTAATTGTTTAGCATTTTAAGGATAGTATAGAACTTATATAGCAAACAAGTGAAGTAAATAAAATGTCAGGTACCAACCAGATCTATTGCACACAGAAGCCATAGGATAACATTACCACAATTAAGCTTAAATGTTACAAAAGAGATATGTAAGTTTTATGGCAGTTACAATATTCAGCACAAAAATACAGTACATATTACCATAAAAGTAAAGCATATGGTTGGATGTTTAAATATGCAACCTAATATATTAGGATAAATTCAAATAGTGAAAACATAAGAGTGAAATAAAGAATATGTCCATCATCATTTCTTTAATGAAAAAATACAACTTGGAGGTAATTTCCTGGAAAAAGTTATTTCTCTACAACTCTCAGCATTCCTCAGATGCCTATAATATTATTTTGTAGAGTTGGGCCTAGGGTGAGATTTATTACTTTTCATATTACCTTGACTATTGATGTCATCCTTATTTAGATCTTATTTAGGCAACCATATTGTTGAGACCTCATGAGTGTAGCTTTCCTCAAAGATGCAACTTCACAGCAACTATCCTTGCCCTCTACTTCTTATAATGTTCCAATTTTCCATTCTATGTTTATCATGAAAGCTAGTTTTCAGGTAAGGTGCTTTGAAGTCAGTTACAGCTCAGAGGTCTGTGGTTTCTGATGTGCATGCTCTTTCATCAATAGAAACTGACTTTCTACCTCTGGAGAATAACTAAGGGCAACATCAAGTCTGTATGTTTTTAAGTCTGTAAGTCTCTTTGACAGTCCTGGCCAACATCTTAAAAAAAAGGGCTTTTCATGTCTGGCATTGGGGTTTATGTTAGGTAGTCCTTGGCTCTTGGAGCGATCACCATCAGTTCAGATAAGAACAGTTTATTACAAGGGACTGGGAGGGAATGAGGGACTGGGACACGGCTGGGATACAGAGTAAATAAAATGTAACTGATAAGAAAAAAAGAAAATTCAAAAAAAAAAACCGAAAAAAAAGAATAGTTTATTACAAGAAAATCATGAAATGCCTCCTGCCATTTGCAGGTGGCAAATGGCAGGAACTAAAAAAGATCATCCTGAATGAAGTATCCCAGAAGCAGAAAGACAGTCATGGTGTATACTCACCTCTACGTACATATTAGACATATAATAGAGGGTAAATACACTAAAATCTATACTCCTGAAGAAGCTAATCAAGAAGGAACACCCTAGGAAAGATGTTCAGTCCTCATTCAGAAGGATAAATGCAATAGCATTGGAAGCAGGAGAACACAGGGAATAGGACAGGAGCCTACCTCAGTCAGCCATTGGAAGATGCTACTTGTTGAGATATGGAAGCTGATGCTGAGACCTATAGCCAAACTTTGGGCAGAGTGCAGGGAATCTTATGAAAGAAGGGGGAGAAAGAAAGACCTGGAGGGGGCAAGAGCTCCAAAAGGAGACCAACAGAGCCAAACACATCTGAGCCCTAGGTACCCTGCAGAGACTGATACTCCAAATTAGGAAAATGCATGGAGAAGACTTAAAACACCAGCTCAGATGTAGTCCAGAAATGCAGTCTACAAGTGGGTTCCCTAGTAAGGAGATCAGGGGTTTTCTCTGGGATGAACTCAGAGACAGACTCTCTGATCACCTCCCCCTGGAGGGTGCAGCCTTGCCAGGCCACAGAGGAAGACAATACAACCAGTCCTGATGAGACCTGATAGGTTAGGGTCAAATAGAAAGGAAGGAGGACCTCCCCTATCAGTGTACTAGGGGAGGGGCATAGGGGTAGAAGAGGGAGGGAGGGTAGGATTGGTAGGAGACAAGGGAGGTGGCCACAGCCTAGATACACATTGAATAAAGATGACAATGCAGCCACTCCTGATGTGATTTGATAGACTAAGATCAGAAGGAAGGTGAAGGGGACCTCTTCTATCAGTGGACTTGGGGAGGGGCATGCGTGAAGAAGGGGGAGGGAAGGTACAATTGGGAGGGGAGGAAGGAAGGATATATGGGGGGGATACAAAGTGAATAAAGTATAATTAATAAAAGTAAAAAAAATTGCAATAAATGAAAAAAAATAATAGTTTCTTTTAGATGTACAGATTTTAGTAGGTTTATCCTATATTATATGTTTATATGAGTGCGTATATACTATGTTTGTGTTTCTGCTTCTGAGACAACTCACTCAGGATGATCCTGTCCAGGTCCCACCATTTACCTGCAAATTTCATGATTTCCTTATTTTTCATTGCTGAGTAATATTCCATTGTGTAGATGTACCACAGTTTCTGCATCCATTCTTCAGTTGAGGGGCATCTGGGCTGTTTCCAGCTTCTGGCTATTACAAATAAAGCTGCTACAAACGTGGCTGTGCAAATGTTTTTATTGTGTACTTGAGCCCGTTTTGGATATATGCCTAGGAGTGGTATGGCCGGATCTTAAGGAAGTGCTATTCCTAGTTGTCTGAGAAAGAGCCAGATTGCTTTCCAGAGTGGTTGTACCAGTTTACATTCCCACCAGCAGTGGAGGAAGGTTCCCCTTTCTCCACAGCCTCTCCAGCATGTGTTGTCACTAGAGTTTTTTATCTTGGCCATTCTGATGGGTGTAAGGTGAAATCTCAAGGTCGTTTTGATTTGCATTAAAATACATTTTAATGTGTTTAATAATTTAAAAGTATTTAATACTTTTTTGAGTCTTTCCTAATTATATGGTGGGAAAGCACAGTGGACGACTCCCTCTCCTTCCTTTGTGCTGTTGTTCTCTCAGATTAAGTGAATAGTTGAATTCATATAGAGAGTAAAAATACAATTCATGTGTTCTGTTTTTGGCTTTTGGTTCTAATCGCTTGCTGAGAAGAGATAAAAATAATTTCATAGTGAAGTTCTAGGTGAACTTTAAGATAGGTGATATATAATCTTAATATTTCTGTTCCTTTGAAAGTGAATCGTATGTTATTCTTTTAATCAAAATACTAAAGTTTTGTAAAACAATCAGGGAAATTGTATCTCCTAGTAACATAAGAAGTTATACCCATAAAAGTGATCACAAACATGAACTCCTAAACATGAACTGAAAAAGAATAACAACAGACATGACACACACACACATTCACACACACACACACACACACACACACACACACACACACCACACAAAAGGTCAACCCTACATATTGAGCTGCAGGAAACTAAGGAATGCTGAGTGTGGGAGAATAGTCTTCCCCAGGTCAGAACACACCAATTGGTTATGCAATACCAAATGGTCATTCCTGAAAACATACATACAAGTAACAGTTTAGAGACTTAGCTGGTTATATTTAGGGAGAGAGAGAGAGAGAGAGAGAGAGAGAGAGAGAGAGAGAGAGAGAGAGAGAGAGAGAGAGAGAGAGAGGAAGACAGAGGGATAAAGAGAGAGGAGAGATCACGCATATAACATTTAAAATCTACATAAGAGAAGAAATATGTGATATTCTCTTTCTTAGCTTTGCTAATTACTCTAATATGATGAACCCCCTTTGTCCATTTTCCAGAAAAGGACATTTATGGCTGAAACACCCCATGTATATAAATTAGTTTTCCTTTGTTCTCTATGCTGAAACCTAAGTTGTTTCCACAGCTTAGCTACTGTGAATAGGGTTGCAACATTGATGTGCTTATGTCTCTGTGATGTGCGACCTTGGAATCACAGAAGTTCATGTTCAGGAATGGTAGTTAGCTCACAGATAATCTAATTTAGCTGGGTTCCATTATTTGCTTGTTTTTCTGTATGTATGTCGTGTGTGTGTGTGTGTGTGTGTGTGTGTGTGTGTGTGTCTGTGTGTGTGTAAACAAATATGAAATACAACCTGCTTGGTCTATGGGAATTTTATGAAAGAGGGAGTAGAAAGATCATAAGATCCAGAATGCCAGGAAGTCTGTTGTTAAACAGTCTCTCCCAGAAACAGCTGCATAAACAGGACAGGAACAATGGCAATATCAATTGACATAGTAACATAAATGGATAAAACCTCTAGAGGTCCCTCCACTAGACGAAGAACTGCAAACAACTATTGACTCTTAGGAGGAAGAGAATTAGCCTCTCCCAGTAACGAGTCCCTTTGTTGGTTGTCCTAATCAGAGTGGTCAACACTGAAACCATGAGCACACAGTTTTCTGAGAACAGTGTGTTCCCATCCTTTGCCCTTTTACTAATTACACTGCCTCTTAATTTTAGTGTTTAGTTTGTGCACTCAGTGTATTCTGTGTATCAGTCCTCTGTCAGATATGTAGCCGGCAGTGTTTTCTCTCATTTCTTGGCTGTGTTTTGTCTTCATGGTAGCATTTGCTGGGTAGAAGCTTTTTAATTTCAGGCAATCCCACTTGTCAGTTCCTGACTTAATTTCTTACCTATGAGAGTTCTTTTCAGAAAGTCCTTGCCTAATGCAATGTCTTGAAATATTCCCCTTCTTTTCTCTACTAGTTTCTAAGTTCAAGTCCAACATTAGGGTCTTTGGTCCATTTTGAAGACCTTTGTGTTCAGGGTGAGAAATACAAATCTAGGATCAACCTTACCCATGTGGGTGTAATTTTTCTAGCACCATTTATTGCAGAATTTTCATTAGGTGTATGATATTCTCATCTGTTTTCCAAAAGTGATGCTAGTGGGAGCTGTGCATGTTCATTGAGTCTAGTCTCTGTCCCACAGAACTACATCTCCATTTTGTGCTAGTATCCTGTCACTGTGTTTACTATGACTCTGCAGTGTAATTTCAAATTAGACATGGTGATATTTTCTGCATTTTTCCCCTCAGGACAACATTGGCTATTTGGGATCTTCTGATCTTTCCTGTGAGTTTTGGGATGATTTCTACTTTTGTGAAAACTATCATCTTTATGTTGATGAGAATTGCACAGAATCTATAGAGTGGTTTTGCTAGTAAAGTAATTTGTATAATATTAATTGTCATAAAAAGAAAGGCCTTTCCATTTTATAGTGCCCTTTCAATTTTTTCCTTCAGTGTTGTAAATTTTGCACTATATTGGTCTTTCCCCTTATCCTTTTGGTGAGATAATTCTTATGTTATATTTCAGTGGTAGTGATGGTGTTTCATTGCAAAGCTGTTTTGAATAGAATTTTTTCCTAATTTCTTCTTCAGAATGCTCATTATTGACTTAAATTACACCTCCTGTTTTCTCATGTGTGGTTTTGTGTGTGCTTTGCTATGTATATTCATATGTGCATTGTGTGTGTGTAGCACATGTGTGTGTATGTGTGGAGGTCTGGGGTTGATACTATGAGTCTTCCTCAATCACTCTCCATGTCTTTTATTGAGTCAAAGTGCGTCATTTGAACACAGAACCCACCGACATGGACTAGTCTAGCTAGCTGACTTGATCTGCAGTTTCCCTGTCTCCATCTCCTGAACAATGACATACAGGTGGATGTCCACATGCATCTGGGTTTACTCTATTTGATTGAGTAGTGCTTGATTGAGAAGTGCTTTCACTGCTGAGTCATCTGCTGATGTTTGTGTTTTGGGTAAAATCACTGCTGAAAGTTCATTAGTTCTAAGAGTTGGCTGATGGACTATTAGGGTCTCTTACATAGATGATCATACAATATGCAAATAGCAGAAAACATTTTTATTTCTTACTTTAATCCATTTTATTTCTTCCTCTTGTATTCTTGCTCTAAGTTTTTTATAATTTTCATTTTTTCTTTACAATTTATTCATTATATATCCCAATTGAAGCCCCATCCCTCAACTCCTCCCAGTCCCACCCTGCCTCCCTCTTCCCCCATCTCCTTCCCCTAGTCCATTTGAAGGGGGAGTGCTCCACTATTGCCAACTGCCCATAGCTTCTTAAGTCTCAACAGGACTTCCTGGATCCTCCTTCTCCTTGGCCTGGCAAGACCACATCATCAGAGGCAAGTGATCAAAGAGCAGTCAGCTGAGTTCATGATCAAGGCAGGACCTGCTCCCCTCACTCAGAGATCAACATGGAGACTGAGCTGCCAATCTACCACATCTGAGCAGGGGGTCTTCTTGCATGGTCCTCCATTCGTGCATCAGTCTCTGTAAGACCCCCTGGGCTCGTATCTTTTATCTACCTAAGATTTTTTTTAAGTTTTTTTTTTAATTTTATTCTTCTTTTTTTTAATTTAATTTATTATTATTATTTTTTTATCAGTTACATTTTATTAACTATGTATCCCAGCCGTGTCCCGATCCCTCATTCCCTCCCAGTCCCTCCCTCCCTCATCTCCACCATGCCCCTTTCCAAGTCCACTGATAGGGGGGACCTCCTCCCCATTCATCTGATCCTGTTTTATCAGGTATCTTCAGGACTGGCTGCAAAGCCCTCCTCTGTGGCCTAACAGGACTGCTCCTCCCTTCGGGGGTGGGGAGACCAAAGAGCCAGTCATTGAGTTCCTGTTAGAAATAGTCCTTGTTCCCCTCACTTTGGGAAACCAATTGGTTACTGAGCTACCACAGGCTACATCTCAGTGGAGGTTCTAGGTTATAACCATACATGGTCCTTGGTTGAATGTCAGTCTCAGAAAAGACCCTGTGCCCAGATATATTTGGTCCTTGTGGAGCTCCTATCCTTTCCCCATCAGACTAACTCCCCTTCTTTCTTATGATTCCCTGTACTCTGCCAAAGGTTTGGTCATGAGTCTTTGCTTTGAAAACTCTGCGAGTTAGAGTCTTTCAGATGCGCTCAGTAGACTCCTGTCATACGTTCTTATTAGTTACATTTTGTTAACTCTGTGTCCCAGCTGTATCCCACTCCCTCATTCCCTCCCCAAACCCACACTCCCTCCCTGCTCTCCTCCCTGCCCCTTTCCAAGTCCACTGATAGGAGAGGACCTCCTCCCCGTTCATTTGACCCTGTTTTATCAAGTATCTTCAGGGCTGGCCACGAAGTCCTCCTCTGTGGCCTAACAGGACTGCTCCTCCCCTGGGGGGGGGGGTGGGGAGGTCAAAGAGCCTGTCCTTGAGATCCTGTTAGAAATAGTCCTTGTTCCCCTTACTTTGGCAAACTACCTGGTTACTGAGCTACCACGGGCCACATCCGAGCAGAAGTTCTAGGTTATATCCATAGATAGTCCTTGGTTGAGTGTCAGTCTTAGAAAAGACCCTGTGCCCAGATATATTTGGTCTTGTAGAGCTCCTATCCTTTCTATATCATACTAACTCCCCTTCTTTCATATGATTCCCTGCACTCTGCCGAGGGTTTGGTTATGAGTCTTAGTGTCTGCTTTGAAACACTGCTAGGTAGAGTCTTTCAGATGCCTTCTGAGGTAGACTCCTGTCATACGTTCAATGCACATCCCATTTGTCTTTCTAAATGTGGATTGATCATCTTCGCCCATGTCTGCTTTCTTGATTACCTTCTTTAGGTGTGTAGATTTCATTATGTTTATCATATCTTGTAGGTCTATATAAGAGGTATATACCATGTTTGTCTTTCTCCTTCTGGGATACTTCACTCAGAATGATCTTTAAGGTAAGATTTTAAGGACACTATATCAACTACACATGGACAAATTGGCCTATGTCTTATGCATGATCTCAGTGGTAATACTTGTGTTTCAATTGTTTAGTATATGTAAGCTACACATTATATATAGATATGTATATATATGTATAAATATATATGTATATATATATATATATATCCTTTTTATATTCCTTTAAATCAGTTTCTTCAGGGCTTTCATTGTGAAAGAATTTTGCATTTTCTAAAGGGTATTTCTCATCAATTTAGGAAATATAAAACCTTTCTGTGAATCTCCAACAATGGACTTTAGAACCATTCTCAACTGGACTTAAAATTACTCATTATCATTTTCTCTGTAATAAAAATAAAAGTTGTGTTACCTCCTGATATCCCATTTTCACTTTAAAAAATATTTCCCCATAGGAAGATTCCAACTGTAAACTAATGAATACATGGAGATGAAATCAAAACTTCATCATTTGGATGACAGGGCTGTGACATTTTGACATTTTTACTGTCGAAACCCTCCCATATGTTCAGCCCAGCCCTCCTTCAAACATGGCATCATTTTTTTCAATAATTCTTATTGCATGCATTAATGTATTTGTGCACACATACTAAATAGAATCTGTTTGGTCCATATACTGTTTCACATATGTATGTTTTCATGGCTGAGTTTTTGGCACTGAACAACCAATTGGTGTGCTCTTTCCTGAGAAGGACATCTTGTCTAACTCCCAGCTGTCTTGGTTGCCTATAGTTCTTTATGTAAGGTTGAGGATTGTAGGCTTTTCTCCATCCAGTTTGGCATGTTTGTTGTTGTCCTCCTTTTGCATCTCGTGTTTGGGCAGTCATGGTGTTGAGACTTTGGGGGGGAAGGTTAACTTCTGAGATTCCTAGCAGACACAGCCTCACAGAAAACTCCATGATCATCTGGCTCTTACAATCTTTCTGCTCCCTTTTCTCCAATGTTTCCTGAGCTTTCCATGCAGTATTGTTTTGTAAATGTTTCACCAGGACTGTGTTCCACAACTCTGCAATTTAATTGGTGTGGTTTTCTGTAGTGCTCTCTAAAATTTGCCAAGAGACCTTTCTTTGATGAAGGGTAAAAAAGATATTCACCTAGGGGCATATGGATAACAAGAGGAAAACTATGCCTGGCACTGAAAACCTAACTAACTACAAAGCACTAGCAAAGTCCTGATTATTGGAGGAAAATCTACAATCATTAATTTGCTATCACATTCATTTTTAATCACCTGTTGGGTACTTTTAATTTTTTAAATCGGTTTGGTGTACTGTCAAATTAACTTTCTTTCGTGTTAAAATATGTTTTTTTTTTCCAAGATAAAAAGAGAATGTTATGCTGTTATTGAGAATCCACCATGATCAGCCAGTAAAGCCCCTGGATGGGGTGATTATCTGGATAGTTTGTCATGAGCAATAAAGAAACTATGGTGGCAGCCTTTATCTGCAGCAGGTTTTAATGCCTTGCCCATTTGTGCTTAGGTTCCTGATAGCATGTGTAATGACTGTGACACTCATGATCACAGATATTACCTAGTTTGTTGAAACTGAAAAGAAAAATTAAAAAGCTTAAATCACATAATCATGTCCATGTTGGCAAGAATTTTAATACCTGATTTACTTTTCCTGAGACAAAATACTTTAAGAAAGAACCTGTCAAGTCTAATTTGTTTGCAAGATATTCACTACCTATGTCCTAACAGAGCACAGTATTTGTTACTCAAGAAAAGTTATTTTTAAAATAAATATAGAACTATGTATATTTGTGTTTGTTTGTTTTTATTAGTTCTTTGAAAATTTTGAAACATTTTGATCATAGTATGTCTCCCTCCCCCAAATATTGCAAGATCAGTCTCTGTCCTTCCCTTCCAACTTTCTGTGTTCCCATCTTTATCAAGGCCATGTGCTACACAAATTTTCTTAGGTTCATAACCGTGTACTAGAGCATGGATGAATTCTCAGGGGCTTTAGGGGAAACTGACCCTTTCCCTTCCAGTACTTAAAAGCAACCAATAGTTCTTTGCTTACAGGTGGACTTTCATGCCCAACAATGTGCTAGGATTTAGTTTGGTTTTGAAACATACAAATCTTGCATGTTGTATCACAACTTCTCTGAGTTCATATGTGCAACTTTCCTGCTGTATCCATAAGACATTCTTTCTTTGTAGTTACCTACTGCTCTTATGTCCTTTCCTCCTCCACCATGATCCTGAGCCTTTACTGGGAAGAATCAGTACATGTGTTCCGTTCAGGGCTGTACATTCTGTGGTCTCTTGTTCTGTGTACCTTGGCCAGTTGTAGCTCTCGTTATTGATTATCTATTGTAACCAGAAGCTTGTCTGAGAAGATTCCTTAACCTGGGAATATACTGGTAAATAAATACAAAATGGTTTACTACTATGTCCATTTAGCAGATTAATATTCTCTGCTAGGATCTATGATTTGTCTAACTGCAGGTGTTTGGTCTAATAATGGTGCCAGTACAGCTTTATATTGTGTAACAAGCCTCAAATTCAGTCATAAAATGATTGGGTAACCTCCTGGCATCTGTGCTACTATTGCATCATTGGGTATATCTGTCAGGCTGGTTGTTATTGTAGCTCACGGATTCACAGGTCAGTGCCAACCTGATTTCTCTGTTTCTCTGTGTTCTGTGATTGAAATATGTGGTGTTTTCAGAAATAGGAACACAGTATACAGGTGTTCCTTTTCTGCCACATTCACACCAACCTTTATCAGCATTTTTTTTTTTTTGGATCTTAGCCATCCTGTTAGGGTAAGATGAAATGAAATTTCACTGTATTTTTAATTTTCAGTCCCCTCTTGTCTAGGGATGTTGAAAATTTTTAGATATTTTTCAGTAGTTAGTATTCTTTTTATTTTTTAGAATTCTATTTAATCCCAGCTGCATTTTTATTGAACATAAAATTTTTTTTTTCAATGCAGTTTATTCAGGAACCTTGAACAATCCTCGGACCCTGGGGAAAGCCAGCCCACAGCATAAATAGCCTCTGGGTAGCCAACCCAGGCATGCCATGTGGGCAATGCAGATAAGTCCACATACATGGAAGCAAGCCAGATCCTCAGCCTTAGCCAAATGTGGAATTTTTCGTGACAGAGAGCACTCACCAAAAAAAAGGGAAAAAAATAATTTAAGAACCTTAAATGACTTTCAAAAGTGGAGGAAAACATGGAGTTAGTCAATTGGCATGGAGCACGTCTCGCCCCTGGGGGCAATGGTCTCCTGAACCTACTCAGACCTCGGACACCACCACTGCTAGTTCTAGAACTGACGCAGGATGTTCCAACGAGGGGTTAAGGCTTCTCATAATATTTCCTATAAGCCCACACCTGTTTGTCTATATCCCCCATTTTTATTCATTATTAGCCAGATAGAGCCATGTAGTTGTGGTAATGATACTTGCTTTTTTGCCCAACGCTGGAATGCTAGTAAATTTAGGTATGCCCTGGTTACTCGCATGCCTCACTGGGTGCCTGTGCCCATTGATGCCCCTCACGCTATGACTCTCTTCAGACAGAAAAGGGATCTTGTAACTACAGCCACCATTGTTACTACCATCTCTTTGGCGGCTGTTGGAGCTACCACCAGGGCATTAGCCATGAGTCATACTGGGCAGACTGCTCAGACCCTGAATAATCATTTAGCCAATGTAGCTCATGCCTTAGTTGTACATAAAGGAATTAATGCTCAACTAAAAGGAAGCTTGATGGTGTTCAATCAGAGGATTGACCTCGTGCAGGAGCAAATTGATACCCTATGGCAAATCGCTCAACCTGGCTGTCAATGAAAGTATGCTGGACTTTGTGTCACTAGCATACAACATGAGAATTTTTCCTGTGCTGCAAATCTGTCTAAACAATTGTCAAGCTATATTTTAGGTAATTGGACATAAAATTTTTATACAATACATTAAGATCATGATCTATCTTCCTTCATCTCCCTATAGATCATCTCCACCCTTATACCCAGCTATCTCCATGCCATCTTTCTCTCTTTTTAGAAAACAAAAACAATTTCTTTCAAAAAAATAGAGCACAAGACAAATAAAATCATAGACACATGTGCACACACACACACACACAAACACAGTCAAAAAATCCATAAAACACAAAATCAGAAACCATAATAGACAAGCAGAAGACCAAAGCAATATGAGGGGGAAGATCTTCCAAAACACTATTGAGTTTATTTTGTGTGGACGATCTACTACTGGGCATGGAGCCTCCTCTTAAGTGTGGTTTGTATATACAGAGAAACCCTGTTCCATGACTCAATTTTTATCTTGGTTGAAATGTGTGATTGTAAATCACAAGTTATCCACCATGCTAATTACTGAGATTAGCCATATTTCACAAACTGTTCATAAAAAAGTCTTTGAAAAATCCATTCATCACATGAATTGGTTTTATAAGTAGTCAGCCTATTTAAATATCATTTTAGTATAAAATTTCAGTTTTAACCAGCTCTAATAATTAGGAGTCACTTTGTTGAACTTTTTTGTAGACCGGTAGTGTTTGGTTTTATCTAGAACTCTGGGCTGTCTACTTGCTGGCTCTTGGTCCCCCAATCAGCATTGGGGGTGGGTTCTTCTCATTTAGGGGGCTTCAGACATTCAATGGCTACTCCCACAAGTTCTGTGCCACCATTTCCCTAGCACAATTTGTAGGGAGGATAGATGGTAAGTCTGTGGCTGAGATGGTGTTTAACTTTGTCTTTTGGTGGCATGAAAAGTACATTCCCCAACAAAGACAATATAATATAGGGGTGAAGGCTCCCTGTTCAAGACATCACCTTGACTTGTCCATGTTCAATGAGTTCTGTTGGTATTGACCTCAGCACTGGGACCTCATTGTCAGTTTGTGGACAGCATCCTTTGGTCTTAGCAACGGCCTGGGTTGTTTGGGGAATTCTATAGGATAGCCTTGGCAACAACTCAATGGATTGCAACCCATTCCCACTACTGGAAGCCTCATTCGGTGACAAGAAATGGCCATTTTGGGACTCTGCCACTCCCATTATTAGGAGACCTCATTAGGATCACCTTCATATGTTTTAGGAAGTTTCCACTGTGCTTGGTTTCCATATCATCTCTTAAATGGCCCTCAAATACAGCTGTCCTCCCCTGAATTCTTCCCCCCTCACTCTCTCTCTGTGTCCCTCTCCTCTATCTCATCTCCCTGTCCTCCCATTCCCATCCACACCTGGCCCCAGCTGACCCATAATATCTATTCTATGTCCTTTCCCAGGAAGATCCATGAATTTCCCCTCTAGACTTGTACTCCTAACCTCTCTAGGTCTATAGATGTTACCTTGAATATAATTTACTTAGTGGTTAATATCCTCTTATAAACAAATAGCTATAATTTTTTTCTGGGTCTGGGTTATCTCACTCAGGATGATTTTTCTAGTTCTCTCCATTTGCCTGCAACTTCCACAATGCCATTTTTTAAAAAATGCTGAGTAAAAATCCATTGTGTAAATGTATCATATTTTGTTTAATCTTCTGTTGAGAGAAATCTAGGTCACTCCCAGTTTTTGGTTATTATAAAATATCTACTGTGAATGAATATAGTGGAGTAGGTTTCCTGTGATAGGAAGGATCATCCTTTGGGTATATGCTCGGAAGTGGTATTTCTAAGTGTTAAGGTAGATGAATTACCAATTTTCTGTATTGATTCCTGTAGTAGCTGTTATGCATTTGCACTCCCACCAGTAATAAAAGAGTGTCCACTTGTTTTACAATCTAGCTAGCAGGAGCTGTCTCTTGTGGTTTTGATCTTAGCCATTCTGACAGATATTAGAGGGAATCACAAAGTTGTTTTGATTTGCATTTCCTTGGTGCTTACAGAAGTTGAACATAGCTTAAGTTACTCAGCCATTTCAGTTTCTTCAACTGAGAATTCTCTCTTTAGATCTGTACCGCAATTTATTTGGATTATTTGGGGTTTTTTATATCTAGTTTCTTGGTTTCTTTATGTATTTTGTATATAGTCTTCTATCAGATGTGACTTGATAAAAATCTCTTCCCATTCTGTAGGCTGCCATTTTGACTGAATGATGGTGTCCTTCCCTTACAGAAACTTGTCAGTTTCATGACAAACACCCTACCTTAAGAGCCCAGAGAACCCTGTGGAAGAGAAGGGGGAAAGAGTGTGTCAGAAGGGATGAAGGACACCAGGAGACCAAGGCCCTCTGAATCAACTAAGCAGGGCACATATGAGCTCACTAAGACTGAAGCATCAAGTGTGGGGACTCCATGGGTGTGCACCAGGTCCTCAATATGATAGATTTTGCTTGATATTATTTTGTCATGTTTGGTTGTCATCTCTTAGAAACCTATTCTTTTCTAAGATAAACAAAAGGGAGTGGATCAAGAGGGTCCTCCTCCCTGGAGGGGAGGTAAGAGGAATTGGGTGGAGTAAAGGAAGAAGAAACTATAATCAGGATGTATTGTATGAGAAAATAATCTATTTTCAATAAAATAAAAAAGAAAACTATTCTGGATATAATATAGTATACGTGGTCATCATTTGGAATAGTTTTTTTTGTACCTTCCTTATTTTTGTTGCATTAACATACATTTTTTATTTTTAAATTTTATTTTCTTATTTATTCATTTCATTGTTCTGATTGCAGCAGCCTCCCACATCTACTTCCAGTCCCACTCGCCCACTCTCTTTTCCCTTCCCCCTCCCCTATTCCACAGAAAAGGGGAGCCTCCACTTAGAAACTCACCTGAACACTTCAAGTCACATCAGGATGACATGGAAAAGTGGCCTTTTTCACTGAAGCCACACAAGGCAATCCAACTAGGGAAAGGTGATCCAAGACCAGACAACGGAGCCCATGTCAAAGACTGCTCCACTCCCCTTATTAGAGGAACCACATGAAGACCAAGCAGCCTATAAGTTATGTGTGAGTTGGAGCATATGTCCAGTCCATGCATGCTCTTTGGTTGGCACTTCAGTCTGTATAAGTCCCTATAGGTAATGGTTAGTAGCATTTGTCAGTTTTTTTGAGGACTTCTTCTCTCCTCTTGGACCTTCTATCCTTCTCTACTCTTCCAAAAGACTCCCCATGCTTCAACTAATGTTTGGCTGTGGGTCTCAGCATCTATTTTGAACTGCTGCTGGGTGGAGCCTCTCAGAGGACAGCTATGCTAGGCTCCTGTCTGCCAGCAAAGCTGAGTATCATTAATAGAGTCAGGGGTTAGTTCTGTCCAATGGGGTGGGTCTCAGGTGGGCCACTCACTAGGTGGCCATTCCCGCAAACTTTCCTCCCTCTTTATCCCTGCACTTCTTGTAGGCAGGGTAAATTTGGGGTCAAAGGTTTTGTGGATGGGTTGGTCTTCTCTTTCCTTCACTAGGAGTCCAGCTCAGCTAGGAGGTGGCCACTTCAGTCTCTGTGTCTCCTGATGTTAAGAGTCTCTGCTAGAGTCACCCCCAATTCCTGCCAGTAACCTACCCTGTTGCAGGTCTCCAGCTTGCATCAGAGATGTTCTTGCCTTGGTTTCCCTTCTCTCTCCTGGTCCTCCCAACCCTTGTGCCTGTGCTTCCCACATCTGATCACCACCCTTGTACCTTCTCCACACCCAGTTTCTTCTCTTAATCCACTTCTGATGTCTATTCCATCTCCTCTTCTGAGTGGTATGTAAGAATACTACCCTGTCCCCTCCTTGTTACTTAGCTTCTTTTGGTCTGGATTGTAGGAAAACATATATTCTCATGAAAATATTTTGCCATCAATAAATCAATAATAATAAAGGCATATTGCAAGACTTTTTAAATGTGTAACCAATATTTTAAATTTTTAAACCAATAATTAAAAGCGTTAGAAAGTCCACATTTTATGTACTAAAGAATTGGTAATGTTTTTGCTCAGCCTGCTGTCTTCTAGAACACAGGACCAACAGTCCATGATGGTAGCACCTACAATGGGCTGGGCTCTCCTCCATTAATCACTAATTTAGAAAATGTTCTATAGCTGGATCTTTCACATGCATTTTCTCAATTGAAATCTTCTCCTTTCAGATAACTATAGTCTGAATGTTGAGTTGACACAAGACTGGCCAGCACATACTCTTCCACACTGCATTCTAAATCTGATACCCATAGGCAAGTGTGTGACTTAGTCAATGTTCCATTACTGTAAAATGATACTGTGACCATGTAAACTCTTATAAAGGAAAGCATTTAATTGAGGATTTCCTACAGTTCAGAAGGTTAGTCCATTGTCATTGATGGTGGGAAGGATGGTGTCATGCAGGCAAACATGGTGCCCAAGCATATCAGAGAGTTCTATATCCATAAGCACAGGCAGCAGGAAGACTTAGATACTGGGCCTGCCTTGAGCATCTGAAAGCCCAAAGCCCCAACTCCAGTGAAACACTTCCTCCAACAAAGCTACAGCTACTCCAAAAGTGCCACACCTCTTAATAATGTCATTTCCCAATGACCAAGTATATTCAAATGCCCCCTATGGGGTCATTCCTATTCAAATCACCACAATATGGCTACCATGCTTCAACAGCATCTTTACAAGAGATAGCCATATCAGAAAAGCACAACTTGGCATGATGCAGATCTCAAAAGGTCAGAAAGATCTGCCCCAATAGATACTTCACATTGCACTTCCTGTACCTCCAGGTAAATGAATATGTTGAAAGTGAGAGAGCAGCATGGTTGTAACTGTCAGAATGCCAGGAAGTGAAAGTCCACAGTAAAATAGGCTCTCCCACTGTTTCCTGCATATGCAAGCCTGAGACAATGGTAACATCAGTGGACATATTAAAGCAGAAGGGAGGCAATTTTGCTTGTTCCCCTCCAGCTCTAAGAAACTGCAAACCAACATTTCTACCTCATCTTCTCTTTTCCTTACTTTCCCTACCAAATCAGAGACTAGTGAGGAAAAGAGCTTCATGCATTTCTGCTGGTGGTGGTTTTTCTTCTTCTTCTTCTTCTTCTTCTTCTTCTTCTTCTTCTTCTTCTTCTTCTTCTTCTTCTTCTTCTTCTTCTTCTTCTTCTTCTTTGACATTCTAATACCCTCCTTATAGAAGATAGTTCTTTACAGACCAGCAGCTGAGTCTCAGTTACATTTACCTCATCTACAGCAACAGCCATACAAACCACCCTTCCTAGAATAATCTTCAGTTTTTTTTAATTTTTATTTTTTATATTAACTACAGTTTATTTACTTTCTATCCCAGCTGTAGCCTCCTACCTCATTCCCTCCCAATCCCAACCTCCCTTCCTCATCTCCTCCTTGCCCATCTCTAAGTCCACTGAAAGAGGACGACCTCCTCCCCTTCAATCTGACCCTAGCTTATCAGATCTCATCAGGACTGACTGCATTGTCCTCCTCTGTGGCCTAGCAAGGCTGCTCTTCACTTGGAGAAGGAAAGGGGCAGGTCAAAGATAGAGCCACTGAGTCCATGTCAGAGACAATCCCTGTTCCTGTTATTATGGAAACCTACTTTGATACTGAGCTGTCATGGGCTATATCTGACCAGGGGTTTTAGGACCATATCCAAACGTGGTCCTTGTTTGGAGAATCAGATGCATAAAAGACCCATGTGACAAGATATGTTTGTTCCTTGTTCAGCTGCTGTCCTCTCCAGGTCTTACTAACTCCTGCTTCTTTTATGATTGCCTGCACTCTGCCCAAGGTTTAGTTATGAGTCTCAGCATCTGCTTTGATATACTGGTAGGTAGAGTATTTCAGAGCCCTTCTATGGTAGTCTCCTGTCCTTTTTCTTGTTTTCTCTTACTTCCAATGTCCATCCTGTTTGTCTTTCTAAGTGAGGATTGATCATCTTACCCCAGGTCCTCTTTCAGGTTTAGCTTCTTTAGAGGTATAGATTTTAGTATGTTTATCCTACCTTATAGGTCTAGTATCCACATATAAGTGAGTATATACCGTGTGTGTCTTTCTGCTTCTGGGATACCTCACTCAGGATGATCTTTTCTAGATCCCACCATTTGTCTTCAAATTTCATGATTTCCCTGTTTTTTTTTTTTTTTAATTACTGAGTAGTATTCCATTGTGTAACTGTACCAAAATTTCTGTGTCCATTCCTCATCTGAGTGACATCTGGGTTGTTTCCAGGTTCTGGCTATTATGAATAAAGCTTCTATCAACATTGTTGAACAAATGTCCTTGTTCTGTATTTGAGCATCTTTTGGATATATGCCTAAGAGTGGTATAGCTGGATCTTGAGGAAGCACTATTCCTAGTGGTCTGAGAAAGTGCCTGATTGATTTCCAAAGTGGTTGTACAAGATTACATTCTCACCAGCAATGGAGGAGGGTTCCCCTTTCTCCACAACTCTCCAGCTAATCTTCAGTTTCACCTGTATCTTTCCCTGTTAGGGCTAAAATTACATAAGATGTTTTTTTCCTGAAAATATGAGAACAAATTTTAAATAAGATCAGAAAATTCATTGACAAAAACAAACAAACAAACTAGTGCTTTCACTCAGGTGTGGCATGGTGATCCAAGGAATTTTGTCACAAAAGCACAGAAAACTCAGGCAACTATATCTCTGAAAGATCCACCTTGTCATGATAAAATCTTAGGAAAGAGGAAATTCTTAGGAAAGATTTTCTGTGTCATTTTGCCTTTGTGAGTTTGTAGCCAACTTGATACACATTTGTGTCATCTGAGAAGAGGAAATCTTAGTAGGGAAAATGCGTCAATCAAGTGATCCTGTTCTGGTTTGATGAAGGTTGTAGAAAAGTTCATCTTACCAAGATTGTTGGAATCCCTGGGAATGTAGTCTTAGATGTAAGAGAGAAAACACTGAGAATACCATCAGGATAAGCAAGTATCTATTGTTCCTCTATGGCCTCTACTTCAGTTCCTCCCTCCAGGTTCCTGCCTTGAATTCCTGCGCTAACTTCCACTCATGATGTACTACGAATCCAAGCTAAAGTAACACCCATGCTGTCCAAGGTGACTTAGTAATGGTGTTTGTCACACAAGAAAAACCTAAAGAGGACTCACCTGTAGATGTGTCCATCAAAGAATCTCCAGGAGCCAAGTAATCGTGTGTTTTATAGCAGAAGAGAAGTATTGTAAGATATTTTAGTTTCCTGGGTATTATATGACTCCCTCATTCTTCCAGGAGAAAATATGGCAATGTATAGGACCTAAAAACATACCATAATGTTACATAATCAACATTTTTAAAGGCACTGATGTCTAAGAAATGCTGATTCACCCACATCCTTGTTTGATCTCTACTGTTATGTAAGAACCCTTCAGAAATAGGAGCTTCTCATCTGTGATTATCAATATCACAAGATGTTTAAGACAGGATACTTGCTCATGAGTGGTGATTCAATCTTAGCTCAATAGTGCCAGGTACAAAAAAATAAAAAACAAACAAACAAACAGAAAAAAAAAACAAATATACTTTGTTAACCTTGAGTTCAGGTTCCATGCCCTTTATTTACACATGACATTACACCATCAAGCTCAGCAGTTCATTAATGTGTTTTGAAGTTATATGTTAACTTCTTGATTGATTGAACTTTGCATAAAACCATTAAAATCTGCAAAGAATATCAGATATCAAAAGCATTCCATCTCAGCAAGATGCCCATGAAACAGACTTTAGTTTTTCTGTTATTACAGCTGATATGCTTTTTAAGAACTGGAACTTGTGGAAAAGTGCTGGTGTGGCCCACAGAATACAGCCATTGGATCAATATAAAGATGATTCTTGATGAGCTTGTCCAGAGAGGTCATGAAGTGACTGTTCTGACATCTTCAGCTTTAATCATTATTGAGCCTAACAATGAAACTTCTATTAATTTTGAAATTTACTCTGTAAATATTGGCTTGGAAAATGGATAGGTGAATTGCCCCCGTGGCACGCCTGGGTTGGCTACCCAGAGGCTATTTAAGCTGTGGGCTGGCTTTCCCCGGGGTCCGAGGATTGTTCAATGTTCCTGAATAAACTGCATTGAAAAAAAAAAAAGAAATGGACTCCGTGATCATTTTCTGTTCTTGGTGCTGAAACCTCATCTGGCTTGAACCTGTATGTTGGTTTTATGTATGTTGCCATGGTCTGTGAGTTTGTAGGTACATCAGGCTCGTGGTGCCTGGAAGACACTGCGATGTTGTCATCCCTCTCTGGCTCGTAAGATCTTTCTGCCTCCTTTTCATGCTGTTTTTAAAATACCTCCAAATGATCCACTAATTTGAATGACATCTCTAATAGTATTACTTTTTCTTCTCTAATTTATGAGTTTTTGTCAACTGCACTATATTTTGGTCAAATGCACTCTCACTAAACATTGAGTATTGAGGCAATGAAACACTGGTCTTCCTAAAGTAATTCTGGTAAGGACAGACTAAGGTCTGTCCTAGTCCTTTAAATGTTTTCTGTGTCACTAATCATTTGTGATGTCACACATTTGTCTTTGTAGGAAATGGAAGAATTTGTTCAGAACTCCGGAGAACATGGCATTGTGGTGTTTTCTCTGGGGTCAATGGTTAAAGACATAACAGAAGAAAAGGCCAATATAGTTGCATCAGCTCTTGTCCAGATCCCACAGAAGGTGAGATAAAGTGTTCCCTAGGAGGACAATTGTATTTTAAGTCTACTGAACTCTGAAAGGATTTTAGTAGAAAAAATCCTTTGTGAAAAATAAAATGACGAACTCTTTCTTATTAATGTCAAACACTATTTTAAAAGAAAAGTATTAATTGCTGAGAATAAAATATTAGTCGGGTTCTGATTGACACTATGAACAGAATGATTATGCTCAGACCCATGCATGGTTGTGCATACCTGTCACCTGGAGATGAGGTAGGTTGAGCCACTCATATTTAAAGCCCGTTTACACTTAATGGTGATTTCCAAGCTTTCCTGTGCTAATCAGTGTGTCCATATTTCAAAAGAAGTGAGAAGAAAAAAGAAAAGAAAGAATAAAAGGAAAAAGAAATGGAGAAAAAGAGCAAACAAAATAATGAGAAATATTATGCTGGGGCTGGAGAGATGCCTCAGTGGTTAAGACACTCGCTGCTCTGCCAGAGAAACTAGATTTGATTGATAGCATTTATGTAATAGCCCCAAACTGTCTCCACCTCAATTTCCAGGGAACCCAATGTGCTCTTTAGGCATCCAGGCAACAGGCTCCCAGTGCACAGAATCACATGCAGGCAAAACAGCCACATACATAAACGTGTAAGAAAAAAATCTTTGTAAAGAAAGAGGAAAAATCTTCTACCCAATGAATAATGTAGGAAAACACAGGAGAAAAGATGAAAAAGGTCCTGAGCCTGAACTGAAGCTAAGATTACAAGATTATAAATGCAAGCAAGAATGATGTGGGAAGATTCTTAGAGGTCCCAACTCTAAAACTGTTCAATTGACTCATTTCCTAAAAGCACCGATTTTTAGCTGTTTATGAGCTAATTTACTCTATAACTTCATACAGATTTTCCTGATCATGAAGATATTTTTTTTATTTTACCAGACACAGAGCATACAGAAAGTGAAGATTGATAGTTTGTATTCCAGTTTATGGGGAACACCTGTAACTTAGAATTCAGTTTGATATTTGACATAAAATGTATTCAGCCCAATAAAAAGCATACTTAAAACTTTCCTATTGATACCTTTCTTTAGAATGTTTTTTTCTCTTAGTTTTTTTTTCCATTTTTTAAATTATTTTTTATTTTTTATTAATTACACTTTATTCACTTTGTATCCCCCCATAAGCCTCTCCCTCCTTCCCTCCCCATCCCACCCTTCCTCTCCCTTTTTCATGCATGCCCCTTCCCAAGTCCACTGATAGGGGAGGTCCTCTTCTCCTTCCTTCTGATCTTAGTCTATCAATGTTCTTAATAAGTTTTATCTGAAAATAAGTAAATACATTTCCTGATAACAAAGAAATATTTTATTAAAAATGGTAAATTACATCAATATAATTTTGTGCATCAAAAAAACCCTAATTATAATGAATACCCTAAAAACATGGGTATAAATCTCTTAGAGGACTTCTGTGGTAGGCTCCAGTCCTATTCCCTCTCTTCTACCACCTCCTGTGTCTATACTGTTTTCCCTTCTGAATAAGGATTAAGACTCTTCCCTAAGGTCCTCTTTTCATTTAACTTGTTTAGGAGTATACATTTTAATATGTTTATCATATATAATATGGCTAATATACACTTATAAGTTAGTATATACCATGCATGTCTCTCTGATTCTGGGATACCTCACTCAGGATGATATTTTCTAGTTTCATTCATTTATCTGAAAATTTCAAGATCTCCTTGTTTTGAAAGCTGAGTAGCATTCCATTGTGTAAATATACCACAATTTCCATTCTTAAGTGGAGGGATCTTTAGGTTGTTTCCAGATTCTGGCTATTATGAATAAAGCTGCTGTGAACATAGTTGAGAAAAAGTTTCTTGCTGTATGGTTGAGCATCTTTCAGAAATATACCCAGGAGTGGTAGAGCTGGGTCTTGAGGTAGTGCTTTTCCCAGTTTTTGGAGAAAGCTTCAGTTTGATTTCCAAAGTGGTTGTACAAGACTTCAACAAGCAGAGAATCAAAGCAAATGCAAAGACTCACAGCCAAACTTTGAACAGAGCACAGGGTGTCTTATGGAAGAAAGGGGTTCTAAAAGACCTGGAGACACACAAGACCAACAAATCCAAAAAAGCAGTTCCCAGAAAGACTTCAGAAATTGATGCATCAACCAAAAACCATGCATAGAGAGGACTTAAACCCTCTTTTCATATGTAACCCATATACAGCTCCGTCTCCATGTGGGCTCCCCAGTAAGAGAAAAGACAGTCTCTGACATGAACTCAGTTGCCTGCTCTTTGATCACTTCTCCCTAGTGGAGAGACCTAGTCAGGCCACAGAGTGAGAATATCCAGGCAGTTTTGATGGGACCTGATAGGCTAGGGTTAAACAGTACAGGAGGACTTCCCCTATCAGTGGACTAGGGAAGAGGAAAAGGAGAGGAAGAGGAAGAGAGGGTGGACCAGGAGGAAATGAAGGAGAGGGCTACAGCCTCATTAAAGTGAATAAATTGTAAATAATAACAACACTTGTGCCATACAGAATTTTGTAATTTGTTCATAGACTAAATGCAAATATAAATAGAAGGACAAAAAATAGAACATGGGTATTTAGATCATCTATGACTCAAAGACATAAAGTGATATTGAACTTGTAAAGTAAGGACACGATATATTCATAATCATAAATTATTACTAACTTGCTAAATATATCATACTATTTCAAATCTCCTCTCTCAGTTTCATTAGCATTCACCTGGATAAAGTTCAACTAAATAATTTCAGTTCCCCAAAATCAAAGTATACCAAACCTTTAGAATTTCTGTAGCTGAATATGGTGTTTTCTGTGCGTAACAGGTTCTGTGGAGATTTGATGGTAAGAAACCAGACACCTTAGGATCCAACACTCGACTGTACAAGTGGATACCCCAGAATGACCTTCTTGGTAAGGCAAGGGTCAATAAGGAAAACAAACAGGAAACAGTATTTCTTGAAGATACTAAAAATGAAACAATTTTTATATTCCTTTTCAAAAACACAAAATGGAAAATAACTACCTGTCACTGTTGCCATATTGCCATTAAAAACTATCTACTCCATGTCTAGAATCTAAGTATCTCTGGTTCAACTGTACTAAAGCTGCAAGAATTTTTCAGAGAGTGCATAAATTTCCTCTTTCTCTCTTGTTCCTTAGATTTTTCATTCTTTAATTCTACTACAGGAAGATGTCAATGCCATTGAGAACCATAACCACTCCTGTTTAACTGCTGACTGTGTATTTTCTCTTTTTTGATTAATTTTGTATTTATTCACTTTACATTCTGGTTTTAGGCCCCTCCCTCCTCTCCCAGTTCTACCCTCCCTCCCACATCTTCCCTCGCCTCTTTCTCAGTAAAGGGGAGCCACTCCAATTCATTAAGTCACATGAGGACTGAATTTGTCTTCTCGCCTTATGGCCTGGTAAGGCAGTCCCATCAGGGAGAATTGATCAACAAGCAAGTAACAGAGGTCATGTCAGAGACAGCCTCCGCTCCCCTTGTAGTGGGCTTCCATGAAGCCTGAGCTGTCCATTAACCACATATATATATCAAGGAGGAAGTTTCAGTCCACGCTTGGCCCTTGATTGTGTTTCAGATTACATAGGCCCCTCTGAGCCCTGGTTAGTTGGCTCTATTGGCCTTCTTGTGGAGCTCTTGTCACCTCTAGATCTTTTTATCCTTCCCCTCTGCCCCCACTATTGCATTAGACTCCCAATGTTTGGCTGTGTGTCTCAGTATCTGTCTCTAACCATTGCTGGGTGGGACCTCTCAGAGGACAGCTCTGATAGGTCCTGTCAGCAAGCACAGCAGAGTATCGTTGACAGTGTTAGGGGTTGGATTTTTCAATGAGTTGGGTCTTAGGGTTGGGCCAGGCATTGGTTGGACATTCCATCAATCTTTGCTCTATCGGTTCTATTTTTGTCCCTGCATATGTCTTCTAAGCAGTGTAAGTTTTCATGGGATATAAGTTTTCATGGATAGATTGGTGTTGTCCTCCCTCCACTGGGAATCTTGTCTAGTTAGTGGGTGTCCTTTTCAGTCCCCATAGCTCCTATTACTAGGAGTGTCAACTAGAGTCCCCCTAATATCCCCCAGAGGCCTACTTTGACTTACGACTCCAGCTTGTCACAGAGATACCCCTACCCACCATTTATCTTTTTTTCTACTGGCCTCCCCTCTCCCAGCTCCCTTCTCTCACTAGTCTGATCTCCATCATTATTTCTTTTTGCTCTCTCTCCTCTACCTTGTTCCCACTTTTCAACCACTACCTTTTTCTTTTCTGTGCAAACAAATGCTTTATCATTACCACAAAGCACTAATGTATTTCATGATGAATTGTAGCTCCATTGCCTTAGATTCCAATAGTGACCATCTTACTGACTGGACAGTACATATACAAGATGCAGTGACATAACTATTTCTATGTAAATATTCTATTTGCCATATGAATTTTTAATGTGTACATTGTGGTGAAGGCTTTGAGAATCTCTGTTGCTGATTACTAATATTTATTATAGATTTTTCTTTTAGTTAAACAGAGGTTATTCCTAAACCAGCTGTATACCGAAACCACCACACAGAAACTAAGATTTATTTAATTAACCTAGAGCAAGATGCTGGGAAATAGTTACTCCATCCTAAACCTCCAAACCCACATACATTCCGCCCTCTCAGATTACCCACATTACAATTGCTTTTAGTCATAGCTTAGGTCAGGTTCATCTCTCCTGGTTCCAAGTCCTCTCTTGTCAATATCTTCTCTCAGATCTCTCTTCTCCCACTCCCTTCTTTCTCCTTCCCTCTACACCATGATGTCCCATCCTATTCTCTCCATTGCTCAGCATTGGCTGGTTGTTTTATTGACAAGACAGAGAACAAATGGTGGCATGTTTACAAAAACTTGAGACAGCTGATGCTTAGAATAAACAACCCAATGCAATGTCCGATTGAAACCAGATAGTGGGGTAGAGAAATCAGCATTTGAACAAACAGGGTAAATTGTATACATTCCATAAGAACATTATACCAACAAATTTCATATAATATATTTTAGTCAAATTAAACCATCAACTACACCTTTCCTCTTTACTCCTCTCAGATCTATCTTCTCCCTTCCCAAATACTCTTTTTTTTTCTACTGGATTATTTTGTTGCATCTGTACATATATATGAATACTCAGATACAACCTGCTGAGTCCATTTAGTATTGCCCTTATTTATGTGTGTTTGGACTTGCCATCTCAAATCGGATAATAAATTTGGAGTTGTCCCTGAGAAAAACAGATTCTTCCTCCACCAGCACTCATTAAATAGCTGTACCTCTTCATCTACGGAGAGGGCACTGTGAAATTTTCCACCCCTACATTGGCATGTCAACTGGTATATTCATTACAATGATCTTGTTTAGGCCACTATGAAGTTGAGATTCAGTGACTGCAGTCTCCCTGTACTATATAAAGACACAATCTCAGAGCAGATTTCCTTGTCCCATGACTCTTCTATATTTCTACCTTCTCTTCTGAAATGTTCCCTGTGTCTTTCATGTGTTATAGATGTATCATTTGGAGCTTTGTATCTAAAGGTCAGTTGTCCTCTGTATTTTGAAAACTCTGGCTTTCTCTAATGATCTCTGTCTGCTGAAAATAAAACAGAAGATTCTTCAATGAGGAATGAGAGCTATATTGATAGGTGTGTATAAGGATATGGATTTCAATTGCAATTAGAAATTACACTGGTTTGAAAAAGTGTTAGTTTTGGGGTCTTTTCTATGTTTCAGAGCCTCAGAGGAAAGTAATGCCTGGTACTATAACATTAGCACATGGATTTTTCCCACTGATTTCTTTCACTGACAATCTTTCCTTCAGTATATTATAAGACAATCTTTTTTTTTCACTTTTCAAGTCTTGAGAAACATGCTATATTTTTTAAATAGCATTCTCTTATCTCTGCAGTCCATTTAATAGTTCCTTGCTAAAAAATAATCCAAAGCAGTTTCATTGCAAATTTGTGGCATTAATAATAATATATTTTCTATGAGAACAGTCCACATCTGAGGTATTATATTTTACCTCTCTTTAATATTATAATCAATAATCATGTGAAAATTCTTTTTCTCTTTATAGGTCATCCAAAAACCAAAGCTTTTATAGCTCATGGTGGAACCAATGGCATCTATGAGGCAATCTATCATGGCATTCCTATTGTTGGGATTCCCTTGTTTGCAGATCAACCTGATAATATTAACCACATGGTAGCCAAGGGAGCAGCTGTTAGAGTGGACTTTCACACACTGTCAGCTAAAGACCTTCTCACCGCCTTGAAGACAGTCCTATATGAACCTTCGTGAGTCTCTTTCTTTTGTTTAATTCTTTTTAAAGTATTTTGTTTTGTGTCTTGAGATAATGTCTCACTATACAACCACAAGACTGACCTCACCCTCATAGATATCTGCCTGCTTCAGACTCCTGAGTGCTGGAATTAAAAGTATGTGCCATCATGATTGGTATGTGTAACTATTTCTCCATCCATGCTGATCAGCCATGTGCTCTTTCACACTAACCTATCTCAGACCTCTCTTCCCTTCTTCCTCCAATACCTCTCTCTCTCTCCTGGTCCTTCTGTCCTCAAAGCCTTGGAATTTTAGCCACATCTACCTTCCTTTGGCCTGCCCAGGTCTGTTGCCATTTTATTATTAACCAATCAAAAATAACTTCTTAGGCAAAGTTTATACAGCAAGGACAAGTATACTGAATGTGCTCTTCTGGGCAGCAACCAGGTCTTGGGACCCGTAATTACCATTAGAATACATGAGACCAAACCAACACCCAGCACTATCATTATTTTTTTAAACAGGATCTCACATTGTAGCTCTGAGATGGTGCCAAATTCAGAGGGATCCTTCTGCTTCTGCCTCTGAAGTGCTCAGATAAAAGGCATGTTCTACTATAGTCCAACACTGCAAAGGAAGTTATGGTGACTGGCTTGGGTAAAATGTGTTCTAAATTTAATTATATGACATGCTGTTATGGTTTTGAAAAACTCTTAAAAGAGCTTATATCGTTTATCATTCTAAAATAAATATCATGTCTAATGTCATAACCAACATCGAAGACTTCTAAGCCAATGATGTCAACCAAAGAGCCTATGTTAGTAGATGCTTATGTTAAGGCCAGGACAATGAGATAAAAGCTACAGTGTTGCATAGATAGCAGTCAAAAAATGAAAGACAACATTAAATTTATACCAAACCCAGAGGAAAAGAATTGGCAGCTTCAAGTCTTACCAGAAGACAAATGTATCTAATCAGATTGTCCAGACTCAGAATAACAGGAGACAATGCTGCTGGTTCTTACATACACAAGTCTCCTAGGCTAGAAACAGAATTGGATTTTCTTTCATCATGGTGAGAGTTCTTATGGAAGTTCTGTGCAAGGGAGAAACATAATTCAACCAGTGTTTTCATTTTATGTTCAACAAGTATCTAGTGATAGACAGAAATTAGGAAAAAGAGGTAGAAGAGAAGAGGAGAAACTGAAACTGGAAAGCAGATATCCACCAAGATACATGGCCCCAGCAAAGCTTAAGACAATTCTCTGTCTACTTCACTTTTTGGTCTTAAATCATGCATTATATTCTTCATATATACATATATATGTATATATATATACATCTATATTTATATATATACTACCTTTATTACACACATACACACACACACACACACACACACATATATATATACTACCTTTCTCTTACCAATATTAAAAATATTGTTCAACTGCAAAATGTCCAATTACAAAAAACGTCCTGTGGGGAATAAAGCAAATACAGCCAGGACATGTAACCTAGGTGCTGGTGTATGCTGGTAAGCTAATCAGTTGGATGTGGATGCAGGAATTCATTAAGTAGCACAAGGTCAGTGTCAGCTACACACCAAGTCCAGAAAAAAAACAAAACAAAACAACTATGCTACACAAAAAAATATTTCATTGTACTCTCTGCCACAAATCTGCATTCTCTGCTACCTTACACAACACAGCACTCGTGTGGACATCTATGTAGTTAATATTGAGTCATTTCTAGAGCTTTTTTCCAAACCAACAAATGTTAGGTAAGTCTGCAAATTCACTCATCTTTAATTTTTTATTGTATGCATTGTTTCTTCAGCTATAAAGAGAATGCCATGAGATTGTCAAGAATCCACCATGATCAGCCAGTGAAGCCCCTGGACAGAGCTGTCTTCTGGATTGAGTATGTCATGCGCAACAAAGGAGCCAAGCACCTTCGCCCAGCTCTCCATGACCTCAGCTGGTTCCAGTACCACTCTCTGGATGTGATTGGGTTTCTGGTGGTCTGTGTGGTAGCTGTGGTATTCACTATCACAAAATTTTGCCTCTTTTGTTGCCACAAGACTGCTAACCTGGGTAAAAAGAAGAAAAAAGAATAGCTGCATTGAAGTATGAAGTGGAGAGCTCTGAGAGATGAGCCTCTGCCAGTGGCTTCCAGCAAGAAAAGGTTGCCATGTCAGGTTCTTTCCCTCTCAACCAAGACAGTGCCAGGACTTCTTTCAAGATTGCTTTCTCAGATTCACTGTATGTTTAAACAGGCAAATTTTCATGTCAAATATACACTTGAGGTTATAAAAACAAAATCAAGTGTTTGCTTTGGAATGTTTTGATGTAATTGAGGAGCTATGATCCCCAACAATCACTGAGCTTAACCGTGGTTTCCAAAATTCTTATGGGCATAAAGCCTTGGAAAAGGCCCCTCTAAGTAGCAATTACCTTTATAAACACCCAATATGCCTGGACTTTATTTGGTAGAATTCTTGTCTTTTTTTTTTTTAACCACTCCTATGTAATAGTGTTTAGATGCCATGCTTTTGAAATAGACTCACACTTCACTCTTCTGCCTGTCTAAGGAAAGCCATTGTTTCTGGTTATTTTACGGAAAACAGACCTCCCATTGTTTAATTCTGAACAACTGTGATGAAGTTTAGCCTCCTCCAACAGGGGCATTCTTCCATTCAGCACAATTATTCCTACCTGCTCCTTCTTTAAATTCCAGTAATAGGGAGGTTCTATGACGTGACCCACTTAAGATTTCATTTCTCTACTCAAGTTAGTAAAAGTCCAGGAATCCTAAAGATCATGAATACAGATTCAAATGGCAGTCATGTCATAGCATTGTGAGAAGTTGTAGCACTCATTTGCATCTTCAGTGACAGCTTACACCCACCCTTTATTAAGTTCATCCTGGACAGAGACCTGTTTTACTCATTTTGTATCTCCACTTCATAGAACAATATGATTCTTACTGAATGGTTTATTTGTTTGTTTGTTTGTTTGTTGGATGAATCCATGCATCTCGTTCTTTAATCCTGGTTGTGATTATGAATGCTCATGAGTAGGACAAAATTATAAATGTAATTGAACAGGACTGTTCTATTGTGATATTGCTAATTCAGACATTACTCGATAGTGTTTTTCGAGAAATGGAAAGACTGCTTCAGGGCATAGTGTGATATATCTATGTTGAAGACATTTGTTCTTCATTTTTATTTATTTTTATTAAGAAAGAAACAGGATTTTCTTCTCAAAGCTGTTCAGCCTTGTGACTGCACACTATCAAAACAATTCAATGTAATCCACTTTACCTGAAAACCATTGTCTTTGACAGTAATACTCCAGTGCAGGAGCCTGCCAGTAGAGTCAAATAGTTCCTGAGTGGGGAGTGAGAATTAAAAGAAAACAACACACAACACACAAGGGATCCACTCAGGGGGACTATCAATAGAAACTGTAGTACATGGTTTATTCCACATTCCATTTTTTAAAATTTAACTTTATTTATTCATTTATTACAATTTATTTAGAACCCCCTCCCTCAGAGGTGGGGTGAGGGAGGTCAAAGTGCCAGCCATTGAGTTAATGTCAGAAATAGTCCCTGTTCCCTTTACTAGGGAACCCATTTGGATACTTACCTACCATGGACTACATTCAAGCAGAGGTTCTAGGTTATATTCATACATGGTCCTTGGTTGGAGAAACAGTCTCAGAAAAGACCCCTGTGCCCTGATATATTAGGTACTTGTGGAGATCCTGTCCTCTCGTGGTCATACTGATTTCCCCTTATTTCATATGATTCCCTGCACTCTGCCGAAGGTTTGGTTATGAGTCTCAGCATCTGCTTTGATACACTGATAGGTAGAGTCTTTTAGAGGCCCTGTCTGGTAGGCTTCTGTTCTGTTACCTGTTTTCTCCTAATTCTAATGTCCATCCCATTTGTCTTTCTAAGTGAAGATTGATCATTTTACCCCGGGTCCTCTTTTTTGTTTATCTTCTTTAGGTGTACAGATTTTAGTATGTTTATCCTACCTTATAGGTCTAGTACCCACTTATATGTGAGTATATACCATGTGTCTTTCTGCTTCTGAGATACCTCACTCAGGATGATCTTTTCTAGATTTCACCATTTGCCTGCAAATTTCATGATTTCCTTGTTTTTAATTGCTAAGTAGTGCACCATATCTGAGGGGCACAGGATCTGAAATTCTGAAATTGGTGAGTAGAGGGGCAGCTAAAGCCAGAACATTGACATTGATGCTTCCTGGGTGAGAGGGAACAACCTGTGAGCTGATGCCATTTGGATCCAGGTCACCCCACAGACATATTTGGGAACTAAGAGTGGTAAATATTCAACCCCCTGCACCCAATCATGAGCCTCCCTCTGTGGCTGAGATGGTTCTCAGTACCCACTGCTCCACACGTGGGCCTCCCTGCTCTGTAACTGAGACAGCAGAGGCTGGCCTCCCAGTTCTGTGGCAGCAGTGGGCAGCTGCACTGTCCTCATAGGTCTGCAGAGGCAGTGGGCAGCTATAGGGGCATCTGAGGGCCTTCGAGTGGGCGGCTCTACCATCCACCCATGTCTGTGTCTGGGGTGGCAGCTATCCCAAACAGGAGCCTCCAGGCTCAGTGACTGAGACAACTGTAGAGGCTACCCGAATTTATGGTCTCCCTGCCAACTGGAAAAACAGTGGACACCAGAGAGCTGAAAGATCTACACTCACATTTGTCCCTGAAAGCCCAAATCTGAGAGAATAAGACTATAAGAGCCAGAGGGCCAAGACATCTGCTGTGAAGTTGCATCTTTGAGAAATATCAGGAAAGCTACACCCAAGTAGCCTCTAAAGCATGGGTGCCTAAAGAAATTTTGAATAAGGATGACACCAATTGTCCTGCTAATATGGAAAGGGGTAAATCTCATCCTGACCCCAACTCTACACAAAATTATCATAGGCAGTTCAGGAATGCTGAGAGCGGGATACAGTCTTTTCAAGGCAAGTACCTCCCAATTGGAATTTCTTTAAATAAAAGAAAGCTGATAATAGACAAATTCATTGCTTCATTCTGTTTTCATTATTTGAATTTATCCTAAAATATTAGGTTGCATATTTATACTTCCAACCATACCCTTATTTTTATGTTAATTTCTTTTGTATTTTGATGCTGAAAGATAACTGCCGTAAACATTACATAGCTCTCTTATAAGAGTTCTCAAATCACAACAGATCCTTGCATGAATGACCACCAGTGTGGCTGCTAGTCAATATCCCTTGCTCATGTACTTCATTTCAAACATACATCAAGCTTCATGATCACAGGTAACTTACACTGAAGAAGTGCAAGTGTTCTGTGGTGCTGTGGTAGACTTAGAGTAACAGAATGCTAACAACATATGGGATGCTAAGAAATGAGACTTTAGAAACAAGGTTATTTCCTGCTATGGTTTGAATGAAAAAAGTCACTGATAAACTGGTGTAGCTGAACCCCTTTTCCTAAATTGGTGGTGCCGTTTGAGGTTATAGAGTTCTAAGGAATTTAAATCTTGCTGGAGGAAGTGCATCACTGGAAGAAGCTCTGCAAATCTGCAGCTTGGCCCACTTTCTACTATTGTCTCTGCTGCTTATTTGTGATCAGGGAGAATCCTTCTACTCCCTACAGCCTTGCCTTCTCACCTGCCATGCATTCTAAGGACCTAATCAGAATTCATAATAAACTGTTATGTTTTTGCCTTGAGCTGCAGTATATTATTTTTAATTTTTTAATTTTCTTTTAATATTAGTTACAGCTTATTAACTTTGTATCCCAGTTGTAGCCCTCTTCCTCGTCCCAATTTTACCCTCCCTTCCTCATCTCCTCCTTGCCCCTTTCCAAGACAACAGATAGGGGAGGTCCTCCTCCCCTTCCATCTGACCCTGGCTTATCAGGTACCTTCAGACTGGCTGCAAAGTCCTCCTCTGTGGCCTAGCAAGGCTGCCCTCCCTTGGGGGGGAGTCAAAGAGCCCGCCATTGAGTTTATGTCAGAAACAGTCCCTGTTCCCCTTACTAGGGTACCCACTTGGATACTGAGCTACCATGGGTTACATCTGAGCAGAGGTTCTAGGTTATATCCGTACATGGTCCTTGGTTGGAGAAACAATCTCATAAAAGACCCCTGGGTCCTGATATATTAGGTCCTTGTGCAGCTCCTGTCCTCTCCAGGTCATATTAACTCCCCATTTTTTCATATGAGTCCCTGCATTCTGCCAAAGGTTTGGTTATAAGTCTGGGCATCTGCATTGATACACTGCTAGGTAGAGTCTTTCAGAGGCCCTCTGCGGTAGACACCTCTCCTGTTACCTGTTTTCTCCTACTTCCAATGACCATCCCATTGTCTTTCTAAGTGAGGATTGATCATCTTACCCCAGGTCCTCCTTTTTTTTATCTTCTTTAGGTGTATAGATTTCAGTATGTTTACCATATCTTATAGCTCTATATAAGTGATTATATACCATGTGTGTCTTTCTCCTTCTGGGATACCTCACCCAGAATGATCTTTTCTAAATCCCACCATTTGCCTGCAAATTTCATGATTTCCTTGTTTTTAATTGCTGAGTAGTATTCCATTGAGTAAAGGTACCACAATTTCTGTATCCATTCCTCCATTGAGGGACATCTGGGTTGTTTTCAGGTTCTGGCTATTATGAATAAAGCTGCTACAAACATGGTTGAACAAATTTTCTTGTTGTGTGCTTGCGGATCTTTTGGATACATGCCTAGGAGTGGTATAGCTGGATCTTGAGGAAGCAGCATTCCTACCTGTCTGAGAAAGTGCCAGATTGATTTCCAAAGTGATTGTTCAAGTTTACAGTCCCACCAGGGTTCCCCTTTCTCCACAACCTCTCCAGCTTGTGTTGTTATTTGAGTTTTTTATTTTACCCTTTTGGATGTGTATAAGGTGAAATCTCAGTGTTGTTTTGATTTGCATCTGTCTGATGGCTAAGAATGTTGAGCATCTCTTTAAGTGTTTCTCTTCCATTCTATATTCCTCTATAGAGAATTCTCTGTTTAGCTCTGTACCACATTTTTAAATTGGATTGCTTGATTTATTGCTTTTTTAACTTCTTTAGTTCTTTATGTATTCTGGATATCAGCCCTCTGTCAGATATAAAGTTGGTGAAGGTCCTTTCCCACTGTGTAGGCTGTCATTTTGTTCTGATGACAGTATCTTTTGCTTACAGAAGCTTTTCAGTTTCCTGAGGTCCCATTTATTGATTGTTGCTCTTAGAGCATGTGCTGTTTGTGTTCTGTTCAGGAAGTTGTCTCCTATGCCAGTGAGTTCTAGGCTCTTCCCCACTTTTTCTTCTAACCAATTTAGAGTATCTGATTTCATGTTGAGGTCTTTGATTCACTTGGATTTTAGTTTTATGCAGGGTAAAAAATATGTATCTATTTTCATTTTTCTGCATGTAGACATCCAGTTGGGCCAGCACCATTTGTTGAAGATGCTGTCTTTTTTCCATTGAATGGCTTTGGCTTCTTTGTCAAAATTCAAGTATTCATAGCTGTGTGGGTACTGCAGGATATTTTGATACAACAACAAAAGAGTAGGTAATTCATTTTCCAACCCTGTTTTTACTTAATCTTTCAGCCTCAAATGTTTTCTTTGCAAACTCTTGAATAAAGGCCTTGAAATATTGCTTCTCCACTAGATTGCAGAACTCTGTTCTTTATCAACATTTGATAACTGGAGTGTATGATTTAAAATGCTCTAAATTTCATATGAAAATATTGGAGAAAACCTTGTTTTAGTATGTCACAATTTTACATATTTTAATAGTTAACCCATTCTATATAGATATTAATTCAGAAAATTTATAGTCTATGAAGTAGATGACTGAATTTTATACACTATTTTAGAATGAAATTTTGATCATTTGATGTTTGCTAATAATTTCTATGGAGCGTACAAATCCCTACCATTTAAAATGTATTTCTAAAATAAGCCACACTATCCCCAAGACTACAAAAATGAAGACTTTTACAGGAAAACCATATTTATATGTGAGTACTTAAATTTAGTGCTTTTTTATTTTAGAAATCTCCAGAGTCAGATTGAAGAATGAATCAAGTGAACAGTGTTCAAATACTGGTAGGTAAATAGTTTCATTTTTAAGACTTTGTCAAGTACTTCCTCATTTTCCTTTTTTATACCCTATGCATGATTGTTTTACATTACATAGTTTAGAAATTAAAAGAAATGATGGCATTCTTTGATCACATATCAGTAGCCACAGCTATATATATGTCTTCTTACATGCTATAAAAATTACAAAGAAGATATGCCTTGATAAAGTAATCAGTGAATGTCTGGAAGGTGGTTCATAAATTAGAAGGATGCTGAAATTCAGTTCATGTAGTGTGTTCTCAATGAGCTCTATTCAGTCTTCTTTTTCTTTTCCTCCCTTGCAAAGAATCGGTAAACAAGCAAGCAGCCCTTTACAGTAAGGGTAGCAATGGCTGCCACACAGGCGAGTAGGAATCCTATCACATCCAGAGAGTGGTACTGGTACCAGGTGAGATTAAAGGCGAGTGGTCTCAGGTGTTTGGCCCCTTTGTGGCGCATGACAAACTCAATCCAGAAGACAGCTCTGTCTAGTGGCTTCATAGGCTGGTCATGGTGAATGGTTGATAGCCACATAACATTCTCTTTATAGCTGTAAGAGATAAAATAGGCATCAATTCACTGAATGAATTAAAATACACATTTACAAGTTTTTGTGTAGGCAGTAAAGATGATTATACAAAATAGCAGGAAAATGATTTGTTTTACATTCATGCCTAGGAAGATGTTATCAGGGATCTCTGAGCTTCTTGAGCATACAAGAAGCATATGGAAGCACATACTCAGAAAGGCTGGAAAAGAGAAAATGTCCCGAAAATGAGACAGTTGAAGGACCACGCATGGAGGTAACCTAGAACCCCTGCACAGATGTAGCCCATGGCAGCTCAGTGTTCAAGTGTGTACCCTAGTAAGGGGAACAGATTTTGTCTTTGACATGAACTTAGTGGCTGGCTTCTTGATCACCTCCTCCTGCTGGGGGAGCAGCCTTATCAGGCCACAGAGGAAGACAATGCAGCCAATCCTGATGAGACATGATAGGCTAGGGTTAGAAGGATGGGAAGGAAGACCTCTCCTATCAGTGGCCTAGGGAAGAGGCATGGAAGGAGAAGAGGAAGGGAGGGTAGGATTGGGAGTGGATAAGGGAGGGGGCTAGAGCTGGTATATAAAGTGAATAAATGTAGTAAGTAAAAATAAAATAAAAGTATTGTGAGCCAGGAAAAAAAAAAAAACTTTACAGAACAAAGTGAGGTATTATTTGAGTCTATGATACTTCAGTTGTCCAGTGTCATAATATGGTTCAAGATCATGTGAGGAGATTCCTCAGTGCTTGTGAGAAAACTCCAAGAAAACAACATAAAAAAATAAAAAACAAAAAACAAACAAACAGAAAACATGGACTCATTCATGGATTATGCCTCTTAGATGTAGCAGACAGGAGTGATTTTATATCAGGTTATTCATAACAACTGGCTCTTGCCATTTGTTTATATGCCTCTATGGAATACCATACTTCACTGGAGAAGGCTTGTCCACACTGCTCATGTGACTCCTCTTAACTCTCAGAGAACAAATTGCCTGATGCTCTAAATAAAGCAGGAAATTGCATGACACTATTTTGTCTCATTTATCAGCCCCAATCTCCCAGGTTCCGTTGCCATTCTAGAATGATAAACAACCTAGTAAGCAATGAAAAACTAACTTTTCATGAAAATTTTATACTAGCATCAGAATATACTAGTTTAAGACTAAATTCTCCCAAGTTCCCACAATGACACATGTATTTCTAATGGTTGATAAGAGGTTGGATTTGAAAAGAAAATTTTATGAAATGCCATATCAGTCATTAAAGACTGTAATTACAAAAGTTTCCTGGTTCTTATTAATTAGATATAATGGCTGCTTTTCGTTACTTTTATATATTTCTCATGAAAGTTACTAATTTTTCAGTGAAATTAATAGAAAGTCTAACTTTCTTCTCATTTACAATGACAAGAATTATTATTGAATTACATAAATTATTCTAATTGTAAAATGGAATAAAAACTTTTGCTATTATATTTAAGTGTGTGTATGTGTGTAAGGTATTTGAGGAGTTGGAGTTTTTGTATATCGACAGACATGGGCACTGGGAACTGAGCTGTGGTCTTCTGCTAGCGTAAGCCTTGCTCTTACCTACTAAGCCATCCTAGATTCTATTTCCTGCTATTATTTTATTATCTTCTTTTTGGTTAGCAGTGTGATTTTTAGAAATAAAGTGGTCAAAATTTCACAATGAAGCATTACAAGAACATTGATTCTAGTTCTGAAATGATTATTAATGAATATGTAAAAGAGAAGGGTTACACAGAGACATGAGTCAACAACCCTAAATATCAGTTTGATGTAGCAAAAGAAGTAATTGCAATGGTGGTAACATACCCTCCTATTATTTACAAGGACTGATTGGAAATTTGTGTATTACTTTTTATTATATCATCCTCATTTCTTAGGATGCATATTGCAGCATTTTAAAATTAGGATTCAACTTCTTTGATGGAAGAATAGGAAGAATTAGAGAGGGGTAGGAGGCAAATAAAGAAGAGGGTGAAGGGAAATGGCTGTATTCAGTAGTCTGATAAAGAAAATTGGAAGAAGGGTGGGTCCTTTGGAAGGGGGAACGAGGTTATTACAAAAAGAGCAAAATGGATAAAATAACAATAAAGATGTCTAAGAAAGACACTAATAAAAATATTAACTTATATCCAACTTCCTTTTCTATATGCTATTCCATGTATAAGCATATATGTAGTTTCTATAAACTATTCTTTATTATTATTATTTTCATTTATTACAATTTATTCAATGTTTATCCCGGCTGTGGCCACCTGCTTCATCTCCTCCCAATCTAACCCTCCATTCCTCTTCTACTCCTATGCACCTCCCCTAGTACACTGATAAGAGAGGTCCTCCTTCCTTTCTATTTGACCCTAACCTTTCAGGTCTCATCAGGACTGGTTGCATTGTCTTCCTCTGTGGCCTGGCGAGGCTGCACCCTCCAGGGGGAGGTGATCAGAGAGTCTGTCTCTGAGTTTATGCCAGAGAAAGCCCCTGATTTCCTTACTAGAGAACCCACTTGTAGACTGCATCTCTGGACTACATCTGAGCTGGTGTTTTAAGTCTTCTCCATGCATTTTCCTAGTTTGGAGTATCAGTCTCTGCAGGGTACCTAGGGCTCAGATGTGTTTGGCTCTGTTGGTCTCCTTTTGGAGCTCCCGCCCCCTCCAGGTCTTTCTATCTCCCCCTTCTTTCATAAGATTCCATGCACTCTGTCCAAAGTTTGGCTATGGGTCTCAGCATCAGCTTCAACACCTCAATAAGTAGCAACTTCCAATGGCCGACTGAGGTAGGCTCCTGTCCTATTCCCTGTGTTCTCCTGCTTCCAATGTTATTGCATTAATCCTTCTGAATGAGGACTGAACATCTTTCCTAGGGTGTTCCTTCTTGATTAGCTTCTTCAGGAGTATAGATTTTAGTGTATTTACCCTCTATAATATATCTAATATGTACTTATAGGTGAGTACACACCATGTCTGTCTTTCTGATTCTGGGATACTTCATTCAGGATGATCGTTTTTAGTTCCTGCCATTTGCCTCCTGCAAGTTTCATGATTTTCTTGTAAAAAACTATTCTTATCTGAACTGATGGTGACCGCTCCAAGAGCCAAGGACTACCTAACATAAACCCCAATGCCAGACACGAAAAGCCCTGTTTTGAGATGTTGGCCAGGACTGTCAAAGAGACTTACAGACTTAAAAACATACAGACTTGATGTTGACCTTAGTTATTCTCCAGAGGTAGAAAGTCAGTTTCTATTGATGAAAGAGCATGCACATCAGAAACCACAGAACTTTGAGCTGTAACTGATTCCAAAGCACCTTATCTGAAATATTAGCTCTCATGATAAATCATAGAATGGAGGATTGGAACATTATAAGAAGTGGAGGGCAAAGATAGCTGCTGTGAAAGCTATACTCATGAGGTCTCAACAATATGGTTGCCTAAATAAGATCTGAATAAGGATGACGTCAATAGTCAAGCTAATATGAAAAAGAATAAATCTCACCCTAGGCCCAACTCTACACAATATTATTATAGGCATCTAAGAAATGCTGAGAGTTGTAGAGAAATAACTTTTTCCAGGAAATTACCTCCAAATTGTATTTTTTTCATTAAAGAAATGATGATGGACATATTCTTTATTTCACTCTTATGTTTTCACTATTTGAATTTATCCTAATATATTAGGTTGCATATTTAAACATCCAACCATATGCTTTACTTTTATGATAATATCTATTGTATTTTCGTGCTGAATATTGTAACTTCCATAAAACGTACATATCTCTTTTATAACATTTAAGCTTGATTGTGGTAATGTTATCCTACGGCTTCTGTGTGCAACAGAGCTGGTTGGTACCTGACATTTTATTTACTTCGCTTATTTGCTATATAAGTTCTATACTATCCTTAAAATGCTAACTATTTGCCTTACTAAAAGAATTGAAAAGAAAAATTGGTCAGTGCTGGTGACATATGCCTATTGGTCAAGCAGTCTGGAGGATGAAGCAGAAAAGTTTTGCACTTTGGATCAGCCTGATACACATTGCAAGGAAACATAAAGTAAAACATGGAAATAAAGAACAAGAAGAAAGAAGAAAAAAAAATCATGGCACTGAATCATGTTCTAATTTGTCTCTGCACCTATCATTGTTTTTGCCTTCAAGATAATTCTTGCTTCTTTGGCCTTCCATAAGAAGCACAATGAATAAAGAAGTAATGGATACACATTTTAGGAAGTTACACTCACGAAGGATTGTCGATGACTGCCTCCAGGGCATTGAGCAAATCTGACTTTGACATTGTTCTGATATTTAATGCAACAGCTGCTCCTTTGGCCACCATGTGGGCAATGTTATCATGTTGTTCTCCAAACAGAGGAATGCCAATCATGGGGATTCCATGGTGGATCGCCTCATAGATGCCATTGGCTCCACCGTGAGTTATGAAGGCTTTGGTTTTGGGGTGTCCTAGAATAAGATGAATTCAGGGTAACATTAATTAGCTGTCTTAGACATAAGAAAAGAAATGAATACTATGAGGAGCTCAAAGGAGATTTTTCTACATGAAGATTTTTATACTCAAACCTCACTGAAATGTTTTTCTTTCTTAGAGCAAGAAGAAGTTAAATACACAGAGAAAGTTTTGTAGATTTTAGTGTGACTTGAGACTTGAACTATGTAATACTGAACACATAAAGTACATAGTTGAATACATACAGTACATAGGAGATAAGAGAAAATGAGTGTTAACAAAAGACCAGATGCATAACACAACTTGTTATCTTTAAAGAAATAGTGCCTTCTCTAAGTGTAATATGAAGACTTTTGAAGTCAACCAGGATGGGTATAGAGAAAGTCAGTCATGACTCAGCATTGTTTTCCAGAGTCTTACCAAGAAGATCATTCTGGGGGAGCCACTTGTAGACTCTAGTATTGGGTCCTAAGTTGGCTGGTTTTTTGCCATCAAATCTCCAAAGAACCTGTTAAATATGAGATTATCTTGATTTCTGGAGCCAAATTTAACATTTTCCAGACTGAGCAAGTTATATTAAGGAATATAAATTGATCTATAGGTACTTTCATGTATATACCAGCAGTTAATGAAAAAGATGCCATGAACTTGAAAGAGAGTATGGGCACCATACAAGAGAGTTTGGAGAGAAGAGTGGGAAGGTAGAAATGATATAGGGAGCCTTGTAGAAGAATGGGGGCAAGGATAGAAAGACCCAGAGGGAACAGGAGCTCCACAAGAGGAACAACAGTTCTAACCTACCTGGTCCCAACATGACTTGGACTAGACTTAGACCCTCTACATGTATATACACAAAAGTCAGCTTAGCCTCCATGTGTGTGCCCCAGAAAAGGGATGGGGGATGTCTCTGACAAGGTCTTTGTTGCATGACTTTTGATCACTTCACCCTGGCATGGCTGTGTAACCAGGACACTGTAAGAGAGGAAATAAACAGTCCTAATGAGACTGCCTGTGCTGAAGTGGGTTTGTGCAGGGAAGGCCTCCACTATTTTAGGGGCAGGAGAGGGAGAGAGATGTGTGAGGGGAGGACAGGGAGGCAACAGGGAGCTATGATTCAGATTAATAGTAAACATCTAAACAAAAAAATATAAAAATAAAACAAAATAAAAAGTAATTTCAAAAAATAACTTTAAATATGTAACTTTTTTATTTTAAACACAACAGAGCTAAATACTTCCCCTGGGATTGATGAGGAAATCAAAAGAGTTGAGTAATGAGATCCTTCAAAGATGGAGATGAAGAGTGTGCCAGCAGTTTCTGTGTTTATTTTTACATTCAGACAGGTTGAATGCAATCCTCATTTTCCAAGCAGGGTTATTTACACAAATCAGATAGTTCATGACACATGACTATGTTTACTATATGGACATGGTGTCATAATTCAATTGAAGAAAGCAGTGGCCCATTACTAATAATTTATATTTTATATAAATTTTGTCTCATCTTGGGCCAAATAAAGACCATAAGCACCAAGGAAGAAGTCAGTCTACGAATCACACAGAACCCTATGTCACCTGAGAATTTCTTTCTACTGATATTATAGCTTCTTAGACCTGTGTATGTGTGGATACTCACACATCAAAGGACCATTAGGTTTATTTACCTCTCAAGTCAAAACCACTCTAGATATTCTTTATCTAAAATAATTACAAAGAGGGTGATATCAGGAATGAATTCGCAGAAGAAGAATTCTTAGTGATTCTTAAGAACCACTCCAAGAAAATGGATGAGTATTTTGACTTCCGTTTCTTCAAAACATGAGATTGTACTTGGAAGGTGTTTTCACTGTCCTGTCAGGTGTAGTGGGTAGGACTGGGTTTACTTTAGTTTAACCACTATTGTTTGTAGACAAATCTTGTAAAATGAAGAATGGTCCACATGTCTAACATAGACTTACTATGTGACGGGTACTGGATCACAGCAAATAAACTAATGTAGATGATTATACAACAGTTTTTCCATTAGAATATTTATTATGTTCATAAATGTTCAAAGATTTAAATTTAATCTCCAGAAAATTACTTTGTAGTGTGCTTTATGAAGTGAAGCACACTACACTGAAAATGTTTTCATAGCAGGTTCTGTTAGACTCTTTCTTATTTTCATATTCCTTTCTTGAATCTTACGATTTTCATTCTCTCTAGTTATAAGCAAAGCTGGGTGTTTCATATTTTATGATACACAGAGATTATTATAAGAGCAGTACTCACATCTGTCTTTCCTTTATGCATTTCTTCTACAAATATTTGGCAAGGCAGCCCTGAAACATTTTTTTAATTATCTTTTTTTAAAGTTAATCAAAAGGGAACTTTTTTATATTAATTACAGTTTATTCACTTGTATCCCAGCTGTAGCCCCCTCCCTCATTTTCTTCCTATCACAGGTTACTCTCTCATCTCCCCCTATGCCCTTCTCCAAGTCCACTAGTAGGGAAGGTCCTCTTCCCCTTCCATCTGACCCTAGCTAGCCTTTCAGGTCTCATCAGGACTGGCTGCAATGTCTTCCTCTATGGCCTGGTAAGGCTGCTACCCTCTAAGGGGGAGGTTATCAAAAAGCCAGCCACTGAGTTCATGTCAGACAATCCCTGTTCCCCTTACTCATTAACACACTTGGAGACTGAACTGCCACAGGCCATATCTTTGCAGGTGTTCTAGGTTATCTCCTTGCATGGTCCTTGGTTGGAGTATCAGTCTCTTTTTTTGCTTGGTTAATCATGCCAAGCTTGAGCATAGGAGATCTTTCCAACTTCTGATATCTTCTTGTATTTCTCTCTTCAGAGATTGGAATTTTTTTTATATACAAGTCTTTGACTTGCTTAGTTAGAGTCACACCAAGGTACTTTATGTCCTTTGTGGTTATTGTGAAGGGCGTTATTTTCCTAATTCTTTCTCAGCTCCTTTTTCTTTTGCATACAGGAGGGCTACTGATATTTTTTTCAAATTAATTTTGGATCCATGCACTTTGCTGAAGGTGTTTATCTGCTATAGGAGTTCCCTGGTAGAATTTTTGGGGTCATTCATGTATACCAACATATGATCTGCAAATATTGATACTTTGATGTCTTCCTTTCCAATTTGTATGCCCTTGATCACTTTACTTGTCTTATTCCTCTAGCAAGGACTTCAAGAACTATGTTGAAGAAATGTGGAGAGAGTGGACAGCCTTACCTTGTCCCTGATTTTAGTGGGATTGCTTTAAGTTTCTCTCTGTTTAGTTTGATGTTGGCTATAGGCTTGCTGTGTAATGCCTGTACTAGCATCTGTTTCAGAAAAGACCTCTGGGCCTTTTGAATGACAGTTGATTATTTAAATGGCCCTCTCAACTACACATTGAACAAGCCTACTTCAAAATTAGGATGCAGAGCAGAGCCATGATACATTTCAGACAGTTTCAATACCTGCATAATATTATTCGTCTAGAAAATGAAATAAATGTGAATAATCCCACCAAAACTTTTATGTATGCATTGAGTTTAAATAATCAACAAATGTAACTAGTGACTCTGAAGAGCAAGGTCCTCTCACACCAGCATTTCAGAATGTGCCCACAGAGATCACAGTGCTTATATAAGAGATATTCTAGGTCAAAACAACTTCTGGACAACTTGTATTACATTGTAACATTTGTTATGCATATCTGTTTCTAAATTGGGTAATGTAAATTACAGCTTACCTAAAACTTTACCTTTCACCAGTAATTTTTGTAATAAGAACATGTTTTGTCATTTATTTTTTTAAGGAACAATTTTTTTATTTTAATTTTTATCAATTACACTTTATTCACTTTGTATCCCCCCATAAACCGCTCCTTCCTCCCTTCTCAATTTCCCTCCCCCTTCTCTACACATGCCTCTCCCCAAGTCCACTGATAGGGGAGGTCTTCCTCTTCTTCCTTCTGATCCTAGTCTATCAGATCTCATCGGGAGTGGCTGCATTGTCTTCCTCTATGGTCTGGTAAGGATGCTCTCCTCTCAGGGGAAAGTGATCAAAGAGCATGTCAATCAGTTCATGTCCCTGTTCCCACTGTAATCAGAACTTTGAACGACTTTTATACAGTGGAGTCCAATGAGGGGACTTTATCTCACCTTTTGTGGAATCTGGGCAAGGGCCCATGCAACTGTGTTGGCCATTTCCTCTGTCATGTTACTGACCATGGACCCCAAAGAAAACAGCACAACCCCATGCTCTCCAGAGCTCTGGACAAAGTCTTCCATTTCCTGTTAAGAAAGAACCTGCTTCGTCACAAAGTAACAACTGAAGAGAAATCACTTGTGTAAACTTTTACGAAAATAACTAGAATAAAAATTGAAGTGTTCCTAGGAAGTTTTAGAATACTGCTGTTAAAAATGCAGAAGACAAAAATAGCAAGGTCAAACACTTTGAACATCACAGGCAGCAGTTCCAAGTGTACTCACACATAATTCAACCACCTACTAAATATTTTGGTCTGGCAAAATGAAAACGCAGAAGTACAAGAATACTATGTATGATGTAGTCATTAAATTGTAGCTCATTTACATTTTCTCATTCTAAAGAGAGTGTAATTTTTTCCTTAGTATTTTTTGTTCTCTATGTTGGTTCATTTAATATTATTAACTAACGTTTGATGAAATAGTATCTTTATTGTAGTATATACATACATGTAGTTAATAAAAATTTCCAACTATGATCAATAAAATGTTTTCTTTTGCAAAATAATCATAACTGCATTGACAAAATGTACCATGATGATTTTTTGACATTATGTGTAAATATGGTATTTTCACAGATGACCTCCACAATCTACTGCTTAAAGCTGAAATTGTGTCTATATTGTTTCACTGGATATCAAACCATTACCTCTGATATACACTAATCACCACTTTTGAATAATTGACAGTTTCTCATCCAGTTTAACTAACTTAATTTGTTTGTCTTTTGTGTGTCTATGCATGGACATGTGTGTATGTTTTTGTAAGTGTGTTGAGAGGTCGTGGTATTGGAGAGAGTCCCGGTCTTTGTTTTTGCACATGGATCCAAAGGTAAAAATCAAGAGTCTTTGCCTTTCAGTCTTTAATATATATATATTTGATTCTGTCTCTAATTGAACATGAATCCCACTATTCTTAGCAGGTTAATAGCCATCAAGCTGTTGGTCTTACCCTGTTTTAGCCATCTCAGGACTAAATCATACATACCATGCCAGGATACCCAACTTTTTACATGGGTGTTGGGGATTCAAACTCACATCCTCTGGGTTGCTTGGTAATAACCTTACCCGGTGACTAACTACCCAAATACCTTACTTGACTTCCTTTAACTCAAATAATAGGAACATTTCCCATGTCTCTCATGTTCTCTCCTGAGTTTACTGAGCTCCTAGTTAGCAGTATGCTTGATTCCTATGTATCTCTGTCATTGGGAGAAAATGTAGTGAAAGGTGTAGAAACACTTTCAGCACAAGTGAAATTAAAAAACAAAAGAAATTAAAAATTGTACTTACCTCAGGCAAGGGTTTAGCAGGTTTGCAGTGGAGTCCTCCAACATAGTCAACATTTGGTAAGGTTGGGTGAGGAAATTCCAAATCCCAGTAGGACCTAATGAGCCACATTTCTGCTTTGCTGACTGTCTCAGCTAAGGTGGTGGGCCTTCCTAGATGGAGAAGATGAGCAAATGAAAAGGGAAAAAGCTAACTGGATTGTCATCTGAATGTAAAATATGTTTCGTAGAGGTGTTGGAAGAATTGGTGTTTGATGTACCCCATGTGCATTTAAATAAATAAATAAACCCAATGTTTATTTATATGTAACATAATTTGCATATATAATAGATTTGAAGCTCATATAATATACATAAATATCAGTTTGGTTTAATTTTAATGCAAACTATAAGAATCACCTAATGTATTCACAATAATTTGAAATGATCCACTAAACCAATGTAACAATAAGCACAAGTTTTACTTCTATCTAAGCTTCAGAAGGACCAGTGCAAATGCAAATACACATTCCAGGTTCAAAACTCAACCCATGCTGTGTACCCTGGACAAATTTCATCAGGGACAGTGTAGTTTGTAACTAGTCCTTTTTTCTTGTTTTGCCAAGGCAGCAGCAAGTTTATGAATGGTTGAAAGTACGCTTAGTGCTTCTAATCTTTTTTTAATTAAATTTTTATTTTTTCATATTAATTACAGTTTATTCACTTTGTATCCCAGCTGTAGCCCACTCCCTCATTTCCTCCCAATCCCACCCCCTCCCTCATCTCCTCCCATTCCCTTCTCTAAGTCCACCAATAGGGGAGATCCTCTTCCCTTTTCATCTGACCTTAGCCTATCAGGTTTCAATAGGACTGGCTGTAGTGTCCTCTTTTGTGGCCTGAAAAGGCTGCTCTGCCCTCGGTGGGGGGTGGGGGGGAGATCAAAGGGCCCACCACTGAGTTCATCTCAGAAACAGTCCCTGTTTCCCTTGCTAGGGAACCAGCTTGGGAATTGTGGTGTCATGGGCTCCAACTGAGCAGTGTTCTAGGTTATATCCATTAAGGTTCTTGGTTGGAGTATCAGTCTCAGAAAAGATCCCTATGCCCAGATATTTTTGGTTCTGTTGCTCCCCTTTTGGAGCTCCTGTCCTCTCCAGTTCCCATTAACTCTCCCTTCTTTCATAGGATTCCCTGCACTCTGCCCCAAATTTGGTTAAAGAGTCTCAGCATCTTCTTTGATACACTGCTGGGTAGAGTTTTTCAGAGGCCCTCTGTGGTAGGCTCCTGTCCTGTTTCTTGTTTTCTCCTTCCAATGTTCATCCCATTTGTCTTTCTGAGTGAGGACTGATCATTTTACCCAGGGAACTCCTTGCTTAACTCCTTTAGTTGTACAGGTTATAGTAAGTTTTATAGATTGTATTATATAATCTGTATTATAGATCTAGTATCCACTTGTATGTGAGTATATACCATGAACCCCTGCACATATATAGCCCATTGCAGCTCAGTCTCCAAGTGGGTTCCCTAGTTAGGGAAACAGAGACTGTCTCTGACATGGACTCAGTGGCTGACTCTTTGACCTCCCCCACCCAGAGGGAGGAGCAGCCTTGCTAGGCCACAGAAGAGGGCAATGCAGCCAGTCCAGAATAGACCTGATAAGCTAGGATCAGATGGAAGGGGAGGAAGATCTCCCCTGTCAGTGGACTTAGAGAGGGGCAGGAAGGAGATGATGGAGGGTGGGATTGGGAGGGAATGAGAGGGGGGCTACAGCTGGGATGCAAAGTAAGAAAACTGTAGTTAATATAAAAATAATTAAAAAAAAAGATCATCCTGAGTGAGGTATCCCAGAAGCAGAAAGACTTATACAGTATATACTCACATATAAGTGCTTCTACTCTTGTTTCATACTAAGAAATTCCATGTCATTTATCTTGCAAAAAAGTCACAATATTTTTTTATTTGAAAGCCTTATTTATCATATTATTTGCATTTTTACTGTTAAATGAGATACCAAGCTATCTTTTTAATAATTGTTACAAAGAAATAAATCCGTTTCACTGAAGTAGGTTCACATCTGTCCCACACTACAAATTGTACATTTACTAAGTGCCCTTAGAAATCAACTTACCTAATCATTATAAATTTAACGGTGCATAACATTTGCTGGAATAAGCACTAAAATATTTTATGTTTTTATTATTACTTCTCAAAATGATACTTTTTGCCTGTGTCCCATAATAAGAAAAGTTAAATTTATAATGATTAGATAAGTCACAATATTTTTAGAATTATGAAATGAGAGATTTATTTTTTGAAAGAATGAACATGACATGAAAAATAGCAACTGAAGGACTGTGTGTCCCTGTTTCTATAGAATTTAGATATTCTTTCAATAGATGCTAGAAAAGGATACAATTAAGAAATGTGAGGTTGGTTGAAGCCTCAGTTCCATTTTTAAGTCTGTGAACTAACGCAGCATATTTCAAAATTAGGGAAGTTCTTTAGTAACCCAGGAAAAATATTTATAATTTATCCTCTTATGTATGTGTATTGTATCTGTGTGAGTATAAGCTAAGCTAATTTAGGTGCCTGTGGATACCATACAAGGGCAGCAGGGCCTCAGAAGCTGAACATAGAGGCAATTTTGAATCCCTGGACATGGGTGAGAGCTAGGATGCTTCCAGAACCTACATTTTAGTTTTAAATAAAGCATAGCCCTAAGCAAGAGAAAATAATTTCTTCAATGTTATATATGCATGTTTATTCCATTAAATATATCATTCTTTACTGTACACTAATGAAGATCTGTGTAACTAGCTAGTGACCTATTAAGATAGAGGGTAAATTACAGAAAAAGGATTAAAAAATCACATAGAGAAAGTCTACTTGTGTCTCTTTGCAATTGTATAGCTGACCAGAATGCTTTATATCAGGTCTCCTGCCTTCTTCTATTTGATCAATAAAATGAGCTTTAGCAGAATGTTTCAGAGTTTCTTAGCCAATATTGTATTATATTTGACCACCTAGAAAAGAAAACCTCACTTTGTATTTCATGGACAGATAGCTTTAAATGCATGTGCAAGTTAGGTCCTAGGCTATCGATGAGAAACATAACTTACCCAAAGTTTCACTGTAGAACTGATCCCATTTCTTTTCATCAAATGTCTGGAACCAAAAGTCAAAATAAAGCATACATATCATATTTTTCACCCTCTCTAAGAATGTCATTTGACCACCTAGTCCTGACAAAATCATAGGTACATAAGAGGGAGGGAGCACAAATCCTCCAGTGTACTTTTCCATTGTGTAGCCTGGAGTGCAACGAAGACTGTAAAGAAAAGGAATATGGAGCAGTTCAGCTATCAGTTCCCCACAGGGAGCAATCGCATCTGAGATCAGGACATCAAACTTGGATTTCTGCAGTTTTGCCATAAGATGTTTGTTTGAAACTGTGTCTTTACAAAGACTTTGATAATAAGCAGAATATTCTGTAAACATATTTTGTAGCAAGGGAGAAAATGATAAACATGTATCTCTTGGTAGCTCATAAGTCCACATATTCACAATCTTTGTGAAAAAACTTTCCAGATCATCTTTACTGATAGTTGTAGAAAAAGTTTCAAATTTAAGGCCAGGCGATTTTTCGGGATCAAGCAAAATGGAAGCTGATGGTCTCAGAACAGTCACTTCATGACCCCTCTGTACAAGTTCATCCAGTATTATCTTTAAATTCATCCAGTGACTGTACTCCATCGGCCACACCAACACCTTCCCACAGTTACCAGATCTGAAGCAGCAACTCATCTGCAGCAGGAGCAGGGCAAAAATCCACTTCACAGGCATCCTGGGAGAGCACAGTCCTCTGTTCAGAGTGTCTTCCCTTCTCTCACTGTTTGCCCTTATGTCTAAACAGAAAAGAGCAATGAGTTAAAATGTAACCTGAGTTGTTTAAAGCAAATATACTTAATAATTTGTAGGCTGAGGAAGGTAGTTAAAGAAAAAATTTAACTTTTTAATATTTGCATGTGCGTGTTTAATGTCATGTTTTGTAATGAGGTGAAATTAGAAATCATATCCTGAGTGTATAACTCTTCTGTTTGCAAAAGATTTGAATAGTGGAAAGAACACTTGTTAGTGAGACGTGAGTCTGACTTTCTTTCTCAACTAGAACCCAAGGTGTCTTGTCAGTGTTTATGGATATCATTTTCAAGAACATATTTGTAAGAATGTTGATTAATGTCAGAGACAGTACCTGTTCCTATTACTATGGACACTGAACTGCCATGGGCTACATCTGTGCAGGAGTTCTAGGTTATCTCCATGAATGGTCCTTGGCTGCAGTATCAGCATGAACTGATTGGGCTGCTCTTTGATCACCTCCCCCTAAGTGGGGAGCAGCCTTACCAGGATACAGAGGAAGATAATGCAGCTTGATTAGACCTGATAGACTAGGGTCAGAAGGAAGGGGAAGAAGACCTCCTCTATAGGTGGACTGGGGTAGGGGCTTGGTGGAGAAGAAGGAGAGGTGGGGTCGGGAGGGGAAGAGGAAAGGAGCTACAGGGGAGATACAAAGTGAATAAATTGTAATTAATAAAAATAAAAGTTAAAAAAAAATTAAACCTGATTTTAAAAAATAAAGATATGAAAGAGGCATGAAAAAGAGAATGTTGATTAATGTATTTACTTACATACAATATCGAAATATGCTTGACAGTGTGTCTTACTGATAGGAACCCTGGGAATCAGATAGGTAAGAGTTTCTGAGTGAGTTGTCCCAGAAGCAAAAAGACACACATGGTATATACTCACTCATATAGACATACAACATAGGACAAACCCACTAAAACCTGTGCATCTAAAGAAACTAAGGAAGAGAGAGGACCCTAACTAATGTGTCCAATCCCCATCCGGAAAGGCAAAGAGGATGCACATCAGAAGAAGAAGAAAACAGGAAACAACCTAGGAACCTACCACAGAGGGCCTCTGAAAGTCTCTGCCCTACAGACTATCAAAGCAGATGCTGAGCCTGATGGGCAACTGTTGGGCAGAGTGAATGGAATTTTATGTAAGAACTGGGAAATAGTAAGAGCTGGAGAGGACAGGGTATCCACAAGGAGAGCAACAGAACAAGAAAATTTGAACACAGGGAACTTCCCAGAGACTCATACTCCAACCAAGGACTATTCATAGAGATAACCCAGAACCCCTGCACAGATGTAGCCCAAGGCAGTTCAGAGTCAGGGTTACATAGTAATGTGAAGAGGGACTGCCTCTGACATGAACTGACCGGCCTGCTCTTTAGTCACCTCCTCCTGAGGGGAAGCAGGCTTACCAGGCCATAGTAGAGGACAATGCAGACACTTTTGATGTGAACTGATGGACTAAGATCAGAAAGGAGAGGAGAACCTCCCCTATCAGTGGACTTGGGGAGTGGCATGCATGCAGAGGGAGGAGGGAGGGTGGGATTGGGAGGAGAGAAGTGAGGGGCTTATGGGGGGATGCAGAATGAATAAAGTGTAATTGATGAAAAATTTTAAAAAAAGGGAAAAAATAATTTAAGAACCTTAAATGACTTTCAAAAGTGGAGGAAAACATGGAGTTAGTCAATTTACATGGAGCACGTCTCGCCCCTGGGGGCAATGGTCTCCTGAACATACTCAGACCTCGGACACCACCACTGCTAGTTCTAGAACTGACGCAGGATGTTCCAACGAGGGGTTAAGGCTTCTCATAATATTTCCTATAAGCCCACACCTGTTTGTTTATATCCCCCATTTTTGTTCATTATTAGCCAGAGAGAGCCAAGCAATTGTGGTAATGATACTTGCTTTTTTGCCCAATGCTGGAATGCTAGTAAATTTACTATCTTGTTACTCGCATGCCTCGCTGGGTTCCTGTGCCCGTTGATGCCCCTCACGCTATGACTCTCTTCAGACAGAAAAGGGATCTTGGAATTACAGCCGCCATTGTTACTGCCATCTCATTGGCGGCTGTTGGAGCTATCAATGCGGCATTAGCCAGGAGTCATACTGTGCAGACTGCTCAGACCCTGAATAACATTTTAGCCAATGTAGCTCATGCCTTAGATGTACAAAAAGGAATTAATGCTCAACTAAAAGGAGGCTTGTTGGTGTTCAATCAGAGGATTGACCTCGTGCAGGAGCAAATTGATACCCTATGGCAAATTGCTCAACCTGGCTGTCAATGAAAGTATGCTGGACTTTGAGTCACTAGCATACAACATGAGAATTTTCCCTGTGCTGCAAATCTGTCTAAACAATTGTCTAGCTATATTTTAGGTAATTGGACTGGAGAATAGATACTACGATGGAGCAGCTGAGAGTGGCCATTGTCACAGTAAATTCTACCAGAGTGGACACAGGAGTAGCCACAGGATTATCATCATGGATTGCTACAGCCATGAATCATCTGAAGGAATGGGCGGGCATGGGAGCGTTAGCAGGCCTTCTGGTGTTGGTCTCCTTGGTTTGCCTGTGGTATATATGCAAGATTAGAGTCTCACAACAGTGTAATGCAGCCATGACCATTCAGGCCTTTACAGCCATTGAAGCAGGACAGTCTCCCCAAGCATGGTTGGCTACCATAAAAAGCTAAAATGTTATGCTCAGGATGCGAGGCTAAGCACTGCACTCAGGGTCAGCTGCTTTGGACCCAGAGAAGAGCATGTCTGATTGCATGAGGGTTGATGCCCCAGGTCCCGCCTCTGAGAAAAAGGTATCAGATGGGTCTGATGCCCTTTGGGTGGATGACACCTAAATGAACATCAGTACAAAGTCCCAATTTATTTCTAATATCAGAGATCAGACCTCTACTCTTGCCTGATGCGTCTAAAACAAAAAGGGGGAACTGTAGAGAGCTGCGGAATGCCATGCCTTAAAGATGGAGCTGGTTTCCGCCTTCCACCTTACTGATGGTGAGTGCTCTCTGTCACGAACAACTCCACATTTGGCTAAGGCTGAGGATCTGGCTTGCTTCCATGTATGTGGACCTATCTGCATTGCCCACGTGGCATGCTGGGGTTGGCTACCCAGAGGCTATTTAAGCTGTGGGCTGGCTTTCCCCAGGGTCAGATGATTGTTCAAGGTTCCTGAATAAACTGCATTGAAAAAAAAAATTAGCCCCTTGGGAAAAAAAAATAGTTTCTGCCAATCACTGTTGCCAGGAAAACAGCCAAATATACAGGCCTGAGTAGCACTTGTTGCTAAGCTTTGCTGAGGCAGCTAGTTATGTGGACTTAGATTTTTCAAACACCTAATTTATTTGATGCTCTTAATCACCTCTACCGCCCTCCCACACCCTGACCTTAGGTAGGAGATTAATAGGAAAAAGGTATCTTTACCTCTTTTACCTAATTCCACCTGACCAGAATCTTTGGGCTCTTTTGGGATATACCAGTCTCAGTAGTCAGGATATCAGCAGTCCAGACAAACAGCAAAGCAGCAAACCACAGCAGCAGCAAACAACAAGCAGCAGCAACAGAGGTGGTACCACTCAGCCAAACAGTAAGACTCCACCTAAACTACATCACTACACCAAAGTGGGAAAACTCACTTGATTCAAATAGTTTCCAGCTGACAAACATTGAATGCTTTTTTAACAGGGCAGTTTTCCACAGGAGAAAGACATTGTCATATCCCACACTTGGAACCCAAACAAAATCTGTATTTAGACGATACAACTGGGTTTCCAAAGAAATGAGAAACTTCTCCTTCATATTTGGTTCAGCCTATCTATCCATGAGCCTTTCCTAGGCCCAACAAGTAGCTGGGTAGTTTATTCTCAGAATCTTAGTGCACAAATCCCCTGAGTAGATGAGTAGGTAAATCTGCCTACTTCAGGAAACACAATGCCTACCATTTCTGAGATTCCCCAATGTTTCTGTTTGCCCATGTTTGGATATTGACATGTGATCTCTCTGTGTCTTATTGTTTGCCCTCATATTCTACTGAAGCTACAAACTTTCAAACCACTGTAGGCTGCATTCCTTGTAGAAATTATTTAATCACAAAAGCCACCTGTATTTCTCATCACACTGACCAAGTCCTTTGCCAAAATCAAATTTTTTTACAGATGTATTTTATCCCCTGATAGGAAGGAGTAGTATCCAGCATGGCAAGCAAGGAGACCTGAGAAAGTAATCCTTTCTGAAAATTTACTCATAGATATATTCAAATATTTATTTCAGTATTGCCTTTACCAGTCAAGGTAGCAATGAGAAAACCACAAACTTACAAAAAAAGAACAATATGAGAAAAAAAGGAACCATAGATATATAAAAGAAGAAATAAAATAAACGAATTACATGGAGATAGATTTAATTATAAATAATGAGGTTGGGTGTTAACAGGTGAAATTCCTGAACCAAAAAATCTGAGCACAGGGGTCTTTCCCGAGAATGATACTCCAACCAAGGACTATGCATGGAGATAACCTAAGACCCCTGCACTGATGTAGCCCATGGCAGTTCAGTGTCCAAGTGGGTTCCATTGTAATAGGAAGAGGGACTGTCTCTGACATGAACTGATTGGCCTGCTCTTTAATTACCTCCCCCGAGGGGGAAGCTGCATTACCAGGCCACAGAAAAAGACACTGCAGTCACTCCTGATGAGATCTAATTGACTAGGATCAGGAGGAAGGAAAAGAAGACCTCCCCTATCAGTGGACATGGGGAGGGACATGCATGCAGAGGGTGGAGGAAGAGAGGGATTGGAATCCGAGGATGGAGGGAACCACAGGGGGGATAAAAAGTGAATAAAGTGCAATTAATAAAGTATATATATATATATATACTGCCTAAATCAACAAAACATCTAAACATGAGATGCTACCTTATGAGAAAATTACTTCATAGGTAAAGAAACACTTGGATTGAAAATTAGAAAAATAAATATTTTACATAAGCAAACTGCATGTGTACTGTATTAGACATACCTATAAGTGCAAGAATAGATTTAAGTCATAGAGTATATATTGTGACCTCTAAAGTCAATAAATATTTTCAAAAACATCAGTATGAGAAAAGGAAACAATAGCTGCAATAATATATTTCATATCATATCCAATAACATATTTCTAATAATTTTCAGCATACATCCGATGTGCTTTTTTCATAATAAAAGCTGGATCTTCATAGTAGCTTTATTTGTAACAACCAGAAACTGGAAACAACCCAGATGTCCCTTAGCCTAGAAATGGATATAGACATTGTGGTACATTTACACAATGGAATACTACTCAGCAATTAAAAAGAAGGAAATCCTAAAATTTGCAGGCAAATGGTGGGAAAAGATCATCCTGACTGAGGTATCCCAGAAGCAGAAAGACACACATGGTATATACTCACTTATTAGTGCATATTAGACATATTATATTGGAAAATCATACTAAAATCTGTATACTCAAAGAAGCTCATCAAGAGGGCGGACCCTGAGTAAGATGATCAATCCTCATTCAGAAAGGCAAATAGAATGGACATCAGAACAGGGAGAAAACAGGGAATAGGTTAGGAACTTACCATTACCACAGAGGGCCTCTAAAAGACTCTACCCAGCAGGTTATCAAAGCAGATGCTGAGACTCATAGCCAAATTTTGTGCAGAGTGCAAGGAATCTCATGAAAGAAGGAGTGAGATAGAAAGACCTGGATGGGATATGTTCTCTACAAGGAGAAATAAAGAAATGTGGGCACAGGGATCTTTTCTGAGACTGATATACCAACCAAGCACAATTCAGGGAGATAACCTACAACCCTGCACAGATGTAGCCCATGCCAGTTCAGTCTCCAAGTTGGTTCTCTAATATTGGGAACAGGGACTGTGTCTGACATAAACTCAATGGCCTCCTCTTTGATCCCTTCTCCTGAGGTGTTCTTGCCCTATCAGGCCACAGAAGAAGACAATGCAGCCAGTCCTGATGAGACTTGATAGAATAGGATCAGACTGTAGGGGAGGAGGACATCCCCTATAAATGTACTTAGGGAGGGGCTATTGTGTAGAAGAGGGAGGGAGTGTGGATTTAGAAGGGGCTGAGGGAGAGGACTACAGTTGGGATACAAAGTGAATAAACTATAATTAATAAAAATATATGAATTTAAAATTAAAAAAAGAAACTGGAGACAATCTAGATGTCCCTCAACTTTAGAACTGATGAAGAAAATGTGGTACCTTTACACAATGGAATACTACTCTCTATTTAAAACAAAAGCGTGATGCAATTTGTAGGCAAATGGATGAAACTTGAAAAGATGATCCTGAATGAGGTAAGCCAGACCCAGAAAGAAGCACATGGTATGTACTCACTTGTAATTGGGTATTAGTCATAAAGTACAGGATAACTATGCTACAATCTCCAGACCCAGAGAAGCCAAGGAGGGCCCAAGGGAGGACATTTGAATCTCACTCAGAAGGGGAAATAAAATTGACCTCCAAAGTATACGGAGGGAGGGATCTGGATGGGAGATGGGTAGAGCCTATAAAGGGGGAGGGGATAGGGTGTGGAGAGAGCAGGAGGGTGTGAGTGTGGGAGTGGCAGGATCTGGGGAGAAAATGAAAACTGTTGGGTTGGGGAGTATCTGAGACATAGGAAGCTCCCTGGAGTCTGTGTGGTTGATCCTAGCTGAGGCTCCTTAAGGGCTATAGAACCTGAAGTGACCACTTTGTGTAGCCAGATTGGGCTTCCAAAGGAGGGAGGGGGACACCAAACCACTCATAAAACTTTCACCCCAAAATGTGTCTCACCTACATGAAGTGAATCCATAAAGATGGAACAGAGATTGAGGGAATGGCAAAACAACGACTGGCCCAACTTGAGAACCACCCTGTGGGACAGAACAAGCCTCCAACATTATTAATGACACTCTGCTGTGCTTGCAGATAGGAGCCTAGCATAAATGTCTTCTGAGAGGCTTCATCTAGCAGCTGATGGAAACAGATGCAGAGACCCACAACAAAACAATTGGAGAGTTAGGGTGAAGAGAGGGAAGAATAATTGAAGGAACCAGCAGGGTCAAGGACACCACAAGTTGAGCTACAGAGCCCCTTGGGGTCGCACAGAGACTGAAACATCAAGCAAAGTGCATGCATGGGCTAGATCGAGGCCCCCTATACAAATTCGTAGCAGCTGTGTGGCAGGTCAACATGTGGGTCCCTAACAGTGGAAGTAGGGCTGTCTCTGACCCTGTTGCCTGTCTTTGGAATTGTTTCCACTAGATGGTCTGCCTTGTCTGGTGTCAGCAGAAGGGGCTTACCTTAGTCCTGGTGCATCCTGAGGTAGCAGGGGTGGGTTTGTTCCCTTTGAAGTCTTCCCCTTTTGTGAGAAGGACAGAGGGGAGCAGGAGAAGGAAGCATGAGGGTGGGACTGGGTTGAGAGGAGGTAGGGGAATGAGATCAGCATGTAATGTGATTAAATTTTAAAAATAAATAAAAATTTAAAAAGAGACTCAACACTATGAGAGATAGTGTTCTGAAAATCTCACTTCAATCCATGGGAAGATCACTGAGGCAATAATTGCAGTTCAGAATTGCAGTTCAGCACTAACTCGAATGGCTAAACAGATAAATACAGAAAATTTCATTCATCAGGTGGAGTATGTGGCACACTCCAAAAATTCACCATGAATAGGGCTTCAAAATAATTCTCAATAAGATGATACAATTAAAAATATAATTTTTGACCACAGAATAATAAAACCCACATTCAACAATAGAAACATTTTAAGTTGTACAAATACACAAAATGTATGGAGATCCAAAGGACACTATGTGTGAGGAACAGGACAGCAGTGTTGGCACAGTGACCAGGAGACAGAACCCTGGGCCTTAAAACACCAGCAACTGTGTTTCCCAAGTGAGAGGAAACCCCACAGTGTGGGAATCAATTGAGCCCATTCTCAGGTCGCCAGCTAAAACCCGGAAGAGTTCCAGGGAAGAGTTCCAGGGTCCGTGCATGCATGTGGATGTCGGACCAGAGCCACATGCCTGCTTGTCCTGACAACATTCCCAGGCTGAACTGTAGGCCCAAAACACCCGACACTGGGATTTCCACTCCAGAGAGAACGCCACAGTGAAGGAAGCAAATGGGACTGTCCTCAGGTCATAGAGTTAATCCCTGGAAAATATTTCAGGATCTGATGGGTACTCAGTTGCCAGCCTAGAGACTTGCTGTGCACACAACTCACCATCCCAGACAGAACTGTGGGCCCCAGGGCATGAGAGATGGGGTTTCCCTGTTTGGAAAAAACCCCACAGTGAGGGAAATAGCAGGTCCTAGCTTAGAGCACTCAGCTGGCCCCCCACTCCTACATGGAAAAGTTCTTGTGAGAAGTTTCCAGATTCCTGCAGGAGCCCAGTCCCCAGCTTGGAGCCACAACTTGCCTGTGACTTCGTGCTCTACATGCCACCCCAGACAGAACTGTGCACCCCCAAACACCACAGACTGGATCTCACTGTTGGGAGAAAACTCCCTGATGCAGGGGGAAACATGTGGTCTGACCTCATGACACCCAGCTCCAGAAAAGTTTCTGGGTCCCTGCAGGGTCCAGGTTCTAGCTTCCTGCAGCATGCATGAGAGCTGTGCTCACCTGACACTGATTACTGCTTGGGTACTGGGGCACAGAGTTCTAATCTCAGACCTATGAAGCCTGAGATCCCTGAGATCAGCCCCCAGATACTACTCCAAGGGGAAATGAGTTATCCCTAACTAAGCTGACCAAACTCACAGGTTCTTCAAGAGGGCTGTGCCTAGAAAACAGTTTAAGAACAACAGTAGCAGCTCACTAAAAAACTCACCAAGAAAGCTCACCAAGAAACTCAGCAGCAGGGCAGCTATCTCTAGAAATTCTCTGGATGACAGGCGAGTCCCCATGACTAAAAGAGACCATAATTGCCACTCACGTCTATTTGCCTGAGGTGAGCTGTGGCAATTCCTAAAACATCAGCCATACAGTGACCATAACCAAAAAGCTCTTGAAGGAGGCCTCCTTAAGGAAAAATCATCTTCCTGCCAAAGGGATTCTCCCCACCCTAGGATTCCAGGAAGCGCCAGAAACTAACAGCCAATTAGATAGCATAATGGGTAGAGGCCAGTGTAAAAGCTCTACCAACAAAAGACAGAGCAATATGGCATCTCCGGAACCCAGTCATCCAGAGTCAAGCAGTCCTGGACACCGCAGTATAAATGAAATTCAGGAAGGTGACCTTACATCTATACTTATAAAGAGGATAATAGAGGAAGCAAATAAAATGCATAAAGAATTGGAGGAAGATAAAGTCAAACAGATTATGGCCATCTATAAAGAAATAAAGGAAGATGCAGCCATACAGTTTGTGGCCTTTAGAGAGAAAATAATTAAATCACTGAAAGAAATAAAAGAAAGGGAGGAATGTTTAAACAAACAGCTGACGGAATTCAAGGAACATACAGACAGGTGAAGAAAATCAACAAAATGGCTCAATATCTGAAGATAGAATTGAAAAAAAAAAGAAAACACAAATGGAGGAAATCATGGAGAGGAACAACTCAGGGAAATAAACAGGAACTACAAAGGTAAACATAACCAATAGATTACTCAAGAGATGGAAGAAAGAATCTCAGGTGTGGAAGATATAATGGAAGAAATCAATGTATCTGTCAAAGAGAGTGTTAAATCTAAAATATTCCTGACACAGACAGTCCAAGAAATTAAAGACAATATGAAAAGAGAAAACCTAAGAAGAATAAGAATAAGAAGATTCACTCCTCCAAGGCCCAGAAAATATTTTCAACAAAATCATTGAAGAAAATTTCTCCAACTTAAAGGAGGGTCCTATAAGAATACAAGAGGCCTACAGAACATCTTTAATTAGACCAGAAAAGAAAATCCTCCTGCCACATAATAATCAAAACAGTAAATATACAGAACAAAGAAAAAATACTAATAGCTGCAAAGGAAAAAGGACAAGTAACATATAATGGCAAACCCATCAGAATCACACCTGACTTCTCAGCAGAGATTATGAAAGCCAGAAGGACTTGGACAGATAACATGCAGACCCTAAGAGAATACAGATGTCAGCCCAGGCTATTATAAGCAGCAAAACTCTGTCATTACAGCTGGAGAAAACATAGCTATTCAATGACAAAAATCAATTTCAACAGTACTTCCACATGAATCCAACATTACAGAAGATACTATAAGGAAAAATAGAACCCAGGAAAGTTAACTATTCAGGAAAACTCAGGAAATACATAACCTCACTACAGAAAAACGAAAAGTAGCCAAGCACACACACACACACACACACAAATACAAAAACAAAAACAAAATTCCAACAGCAAAATGAAAGCACCTAACAACCACTGGTCATTAATCTCCCTCAATAGACTCAACGGACTCAATGGACTCAACTGTCCAATAAAAAGACACAGACTAACAGAATGGATACAAGATACAACAATCTGTTGCATACAAAAAAACCCACCTAAGACATAGATAGTCGTTAACTGGTAGTAAAGGGCTGGAAGACAGTATTCCAAGCAAATGGACCCAGATACCAAGCAGGAGTAGCCATTCTAATACCTAAAAAAATATATTTTCAACCAAAGTTTATCAAGTGAGATGGGGAAGGTCATTTCATACTTATCAAAGAAAATGCCACCAAGAAGACATCACAATTCTAACATCTATGCCCCAAATACAAGAGCACCCACATTTGTAAAAGAAACATTAATAAAACTGAAACCACACATAGATCCCCACACATTAATAGTGGGAGACTTCAACACTCCTCTCTCAACAAGGGACAGATCAACAAAACAGAAATTAAAAAAAGAAACAATGACTCTGACAGAGGTCATGAATCAAAAATACCTCATAGACATCTACAGACCTTTCACTCAAACAAAAAAGAATTTACCTTTTTCTCAACACCTCATGGAATCTTCTCCAAAATGACCATATAGTTGGTAACAAAACAAGTCTCAACAGATACAAGAAGATTGAAATAATCCTTTGTATCCTTTCTGACCACAGTGGATTAAGCTGGACCTCAACAACAGAAAGAGCAAAAAGCTACACACACATGGAAACTGAACAACTTGCTACTCAACGATAGCTGGAAAAGAGGACAAAGAAAGAAAGAAATCAAAGACGTCCTAGAATTAAATGAAAATGAAGGCACAACATATCCAAACTTATGGGACCCAATGAAAACAGTGCTCAGAGGAAAATTCATAGCATTAAGTGCCTTCAAGAAGAAATTTGAAACATCTCATACAAGCAACCTAAAGGCTCACTTGAAAGCCCTAGGGGAAAAAAAAAAAAGAAGAAGCAGATATACCCAAGAGGAGTATATGGCTGGAAATAATCAAACTCAGGGCTGAAATCAATCAATTAGAAACAAATAAAATAATTCAAAGAATCAATGAAACCAAGAGCTGTTTCTTTGAGAAAATCAACAAGATAGACAAACCCTTATCCAAACTAACTAAAAGGCAAAGAGACACTACCCAAATCAACAAAATCAGAAATGAAAAGGGAGACATAACAACAGACACTAAGGAAATCCAAACAATCATTAGGTCTTCCTTCAAAAGCCTATATGCTGCCACAAAATTTGAAAATCTAAAGGAAACGGACAAGTTTCTTCTTCAGTTCCACTCACCAAAGCTGAATCAAGACCAGGTAAATCAATTAAATATTCCTATACCCCTAAGAAAATGGAAATTGTCATCAAAAGTCTCCCATCCAAAAAAAGCCCAGGGCCAGATGGCTTCAGCACAGAATTCTACCAGACTTTCAATGAAGAGCTAAGACAAATATTCTTCAAACTATTCCACAAAATAGAAACAAATGGAACATTACCAAACTTATTCTATGAAGCCACAGTCACCTTGATACCTGAACATCACAAAGACCCAACAAAGAAAGAGAATTTCAGTCCAATCTCTCTTAGGAACATTGATGAAAAAGAAAGAAAGAAAGAAAGAAAGAAAGAAAGAAAGAAAGAAAGAAAGAAAGAAAGAAAGAAAGAAAGAAAGAAAACTCAATAAAATACTTGCAAACCGAATCCAAGAACACATCAAAGAAAAAGACACCATCCACTATAACCAAGTAGGCCTCATCCCAGGATTGCAGGGGTGGTTCAATATGTGGAAAACCATCAATGTAATCTACCATATAAACAAAATGAAATAAAAAGACCACATGACAATCTCCTTAGATTCTGAAAAAGCATTTGATAAAATCCAACATTCATTTATGTTTATAGTCCTGGAAAGGTCAGGTATATAAGACACTTAGGTAAACATAGTAAAGGCAGTATAGAGCCAGCCGAGAGCCAACATGAAACAAAATGGAGAGAAACTTAAATTAATCCACTGAAATCAGGGACAAAGCAAAGCTGCCCACTCTCTCCATATCTCTTCAACATAGTTCTTGAAGTCCTTGATAGAGCAATAAGAAAATTAAAGAAGATCAAGAGGATTCAGTTCAGAAAGGAAGAAGTCAACTTATCACTATTTGCAAATGATATGATACTCTACATGAGTGACCCCAAATATTCTTCCAGAGAACTCCTACAATGGAAAAACAACTTCAGTCAAGTTCCTGGATAAAAAAATCAACTAAAAAAAAATCAGTAGGCCTCCTTTTACAATAGACAAAAGGGCTGCGACAGAAATAAGGGAAACAACACTCTTCACAATAGCCACAAAGAACATAAAGTACTTTGGTGTTACTCTAACCAAGCAAGTCAAAGAAAAACATTCAAGTCTCTGAAGTATTAGAAGAGTATATCAGAAGATGGAAAGATCTCCCATGCTCATGGCTTGGCAGGATTAACAAAGTAAAAATGGCTATCTTACCAAAAGCAATCTACAGATTCAATGCAATTCCCATCAGATTACCAGCACAATTCTTTACAGACCTGGAAAGAAAAATTCTCAACTTCATATGGAATAACAAGAAACCCAGAATTTGCTAAAACAATCCTCTACAATAAAAGATCTGGAGGTATCTCCATCCCTGATCTTAAGTTGTACTATAGAGAAACAGTAACAAAAACTGCATGTTGCTAGCATGGAAACAGACTGGTGGATCAATGAAACTGAATAGAAGACCCAGAAATAAACCCACAAACTTATGGACACTTGATCTTTGACAAAGATGCCAAAACCATAAGATGGAAAAAAGATAGCATCTTCAACAAATGTTGCTGGTTTAACTGGATGTCTACATGTAGAAAAATGCAAATAGATATATACTTATCACCCTGTACAAAACAAAAATCGAAGTGGATCAAATATCTAAATATAAAATCAAACACAATAAACCTGTTAAAAGAAAAAGTACAGAAGTGCCTTGAACTCATTGGCATAGAAGACAACTTCCTGAACAGAATACTAACAGCACAGGCTCTAAAAGCAACAATCAATAAATTGGACCTCATGAATGAAAAGCTTCTGTAAAGCAAAGGACAATGTCATCAGAACAAAATGACAGCCTACAGATTGGGATAGAATCTTCAACCCTATATCTGACAGAGGGCTAATATACAGAATATATAAAGAAATAAGAAGTTAAAAAGCAACAAATCAAGTAACCCAATAAAAATTGGGGTACAGAGCTAAACAGAGAATTCTCAGTAAAAAAGATTGAATGGCAGAGAAACACTTAAAGAAATGCGCAATATCCTTAGTCATTAGAGAAATGTAAATCAAAACGACCCTGAATTTTCCACCTTACACCCATCAGAATAGATAACACATTGGACTTCTACTGCCATGAACTCAGTGGCTGGCTCATTGACCACCTCCCTTTGAGGGCAGGGCAGCCTTGCTAGGTCACATAGGAGCACAATGCAGCCAGTCTTGATGAGACCTGATAAGCTAGGGTCAGATTTGAGGGGAGGAGGACCTCCCCTACCAGTGAGCTTGGAGAGGGGCATGAGAGGAGATGAGGGAGAGAGGGTGGGATTGCAAGGGAATGAGGGAGGGAGCTACAGCTGGGATACAAATTGAAAAAACTGTAATTAATATAAAAAATTTAAAAAACTCAAGTTCAACACATACTGCAGAGGATGTGGAGAAAGAGGAACCCTCCTTCATTGCAGGTGGAAATGTAAACTTGTACAACCACTTTGGAAATCATTCTGGCACTTTCTCAGACAATTACAAATAGTGCTACCTCAAGATCCAGCTATACGACTCATAAGCATGTATCTAAAAGATGATCAAGTATACATGAAAGACATTTGCTCAACCATGTTTGTAGAAGCTTTATCCATAATAGCCAGAGCCTGGAAAGAACACAAATTTCCCTCAATTGAGGAATGGATACAGAAATTGTGGTACATTTACACAATGGAATGCCACCCAGCAATTAAAAACAAAGAAATCATGAAATTTGCAGGCAAATGATGGGATCTAGAACAGATCATCCTGAGTAAGGGATCCCAGAAGCAGAAAGATACACATGGTATATACTCAACTTATTAGTGGATATTAGACATATAATACAGGATAATCATACTAAAATCTATACACCTAAGTAAGCTAAGCAAGAAGGAGGACCATGGGTAAGATACTCAATCTTCATTCAGAAAGGCAAATAGGATGGGCATCGAAGAGGAAGAAAACAGGTACCATGACAGGAGGCTGTCAAAGAGGGTATCTGAAAGCCTCTACCCAGCAGGGTATCACAGCAGATGCTGAGACCCATAGCCAAACTTAGGGTAGAGAGCAGGGAATCTTATGAAAGAATGGGAGGATAGAAAGACCTGGACAGGACAGGAGCTCCACAAGGAAAACAACAGAACCAAAAAATCTGGGCACAGGGGTCTTTTCTAAGACTGATACTCTGAAAAAGGATGATGCATGGAGTTAACTTAGAACACCTGCACAGAAGTTGCCCATGGCATTTCCGTGTCCAAGAGGGTTCCCTGAATATAGGAACAGGGACTGTCTGTGACATGAGCTCATGGGATGGCTCTTTGATCATCTCCACTTGACATGGGAGCAGCCTTACCAGTCCACAGAGGAAAACAATACATCCAGTCCTGATGTGACCTGATAGACTTGGTTCAGAGGGAAGGGGAGGAGGACCTCCCCTATCATTGGACAGGGGGAGGGACATTGGAGAATGAGAGAGAGGGAGGATAGGATTTAGAAGGGATCGGGAGGGTGCTACAGCTGGGATACAAAGTGAATAAACTGTAATTAATAAAAATAAAATTAAAATTAGAAAATCTCACTCAAGATGAATGTTAAAAGCCAGAACTTTAGTATTTAATGCCAAGATGAATATGACTCTTTTGTCCACTGACTCTGAGTCTGTCCTTTTAATGATAGTGTCAAAGAATAAGCTTAGAAAACTCTTAGTCCTGATTATCATATTTTGGTGAATAATTTATTAGGCTAAAGGGGCTTTTCAACTGGAGTACCCTGAGCTAGTGTGTTTATACCAAAAGCCTGGGGTGTCTAACTCTGACATAAAATGAGGCTGATAACTTGCACCTGATGTCTGGGATACACAAGGTAGAAGGAAAGAACTGCCTCCCCTGCAATTCCCCCTCTATTTTGCGATGCCTCCCTAAGGTAATAAAGACATAAATGTAACAGAAATTATTTTTATTACAAAGCAACATTTAACATAACAGAGCAGATTGTGAGAATATGGGTTTTATCCATGGTCAAATTATGTCAAACTGAGGGAATATAGATCATGAGACTAATTTTGAACTCTTTTCTGTTCCCTTGATAAACATATCTGTCCTTTCATAAATACATATTGTCCAAAAGAATTTAAACTTTTAGTATTTCTTAAATTTTTCTGAGCTAACTTCCAATTTTCCTGTTTTATTAATATTCAATCATTACTTGTGATTATTCTGTACATCACTGAAAACTCCCATTGTTATTTTACCCAAAATGTAAGTGTTGACTTAGAATGCAAGTGCTGTAAAATAAAGCAATTTTGAAGAATTGGCACTTTGATAAAAAAAAAAGTTACAAACATTATTTTGTATAACCATTGAGTCAAGGAAGAAGCCAAAAAGAAAACAAAACAAAACATACAAAAAAAAAAACAAATAAAACAGTTTCTTGAAATCAGTGAAGAATGAGAACACACCCTACTAAATGTTTTGAGATACTATGCCTTAAAGATGGAGCTGGTTTCTGCCTTCCACCTTCCCGATGGTGAGTGCTCTCTGTCACGAACAACTCCACATTTGGCTAAGGCTGAGGATCTGGCTTGCTTCCATATATGTGGACCTATCTGCATTGCCCTTGTGGCACGCCTGGGTTGGCTACCCAGAGGCTATTTAAGCTGTGGGCTGGCTTTCCCCGGGGTCCGAGGATTGTTCAATGTTCCTGAATAAACTGCATTGAAAAAAAAAAAAAAGATAAAAGAGGGAATTTCAAAGACCACAAGTCTATGCAAAACTAGAAAATATTGAAATGAACTAAAATGGTTCAACTCAAGTCCCTGAAAAAGCAATAAAGAAATTGAAATCCAAAACTAAACATAAGAAAATCACCATGACAAAAGAGAATGAAATACACACTAAAAAATACACAGATGAGTGTAGTATTTCAAAGAGATGCACAAACAAACAAAAATGCAAATTCATTAGTATTCTGTTTCTTTGGCTCTGATAAAACACAGACCCAAAGCAAGCTGGGGAGGAAAGGGTTTGTTTGATTTACACATCCTGATCAAGCTTCATCATAAAGCAAAGTCAGGGCAGGATCTCAGTGTGGGACCTAAGGCAGGAACTGAAGCAGAAACCATGGAGCAGTGCTGCTTATTGAGTACTCGGCTTGCTGTCTTCTACAACACAGGATCAACTGCTCAGGTTTGCCATCTCACAGGGTGGGCTGGACACCCTCACACCAGTCATTAATCTAGAGAACACCAGCATAGCCTTGCCTAGAGACCAATTTGATGGAGGCATTAGCTTAGTTCCTTAACCGAAGTCTGTTCTTCCAACAGGACCCTAACTTTGTCAAGATGACAAAGACTAGCCAGGATAGTTAGACTAGATAGCAAAAAATGAATGAAAATAAGAATAAAAAGAAAAACAGAAAAGAAATAAAATGATGGAAAATAGTAGAATTTAAAAAAGAGTAAGAAATTGGTAGCAGAGTAGCAGAGTGAAGTGGCTACATTTCTAATTCCATATATACTTAAGAAAGAAATATTTTAGCTGGAATAACCAAAAGTTTCCTCTTGTCTTAAAGGAAAACAACAACAACAACAACAACAACAAAAACAAATACCCATGGTACTGAGATGGTGTCCATGTTAATTTCAGATATTCTTTCCTAAAACTAATATTGTATATATAAAACTTGTTTTTAAGTACTCAAGATATAGTATATAAAGTAGACCTAAGTGATGGTTAAAGATATCAACAAATTTTAACAAGATGCCACAAAATAAGCTAGATTTAAATGGTGTAAAGTAAAATAAAAATTGAAAAAATAGAATAAAACACATATTCCAAAATATATTCTTTTTTTTCTTTAATTTCCAACCCTGCAGGGTTGGAAAGAACCTGTATAGAAAGTGCAGGTGGTGCACATCTGTAATACCAGCATTAGGGCAGCAGAGGCACACAGAACTCTGTGAGTTCAAGGTCAGCCTTGTCTACAAAGCAAGTCCAGAACAACCAAGGCTACCCAGAGAAGCCACTCTCTACAAAAACAAACAAACAAACAAAACACAAAAAAATCATAAAAAGAAAAAGTGATAAAATATTTACTCAACATTTCCTCAATTCTCAAGATATAAATCCAGAACAAAGGCAACAAAAACATCCCAGCAAAATATGTAAATAAAAGGGACACACACACACACATATATAATTTTTATATAATGGAATTCCATGAACACATGCTTGTAAGACCTATAAAACATGACTTTTGATTGGAATACAAGTAAGACCCAGTTTATATTTTTAAACACAGCAGCTTTCTTCCTAAGCATTAGAAAAAATTGTAACAGACCTAGAAGTTGACATACAATATATAAGGGGTGAAAAATTGAATCTAAGGAGATGTTGTCAAATCTAGATGCTGACAAGAAATTAGAGTTATCACTACTGTTGAAGATTCATTCATGAAACTACATGGGGAAATTGTCCATATGAAATAGAAGAGTTTACATGCCAGTTTTGCATTAACAAGTAGAGCAAAACTAAAAATGGGGTGTTAGAATAAACATGATGCAGATACCCAGAGATGAGTGAATTGGTAAGTGAAGATAAAAATGTTAAAAAGAGAGAATGATGGATATGAAGCAATGACTAAATGAGTTCTAAAAACATGAACATCCCATTTTATATGTACTATAATTAAATATGCAATATTTGCAAAAGAATAAATGAAAGGATGTTTGCGATCAGCATGGGACAGAATTATACTTTTCTCCTTTCTTGACCTGGAGTGTTATCAATAGGTCTTTACTAACTATTCCAGAAGTTGCCAGTAAACCAAATAGAAATGTTACTTCTTAATAATTTACTTTGAACTAAAATGATTCAACGCAAGTCCCGAAAAAGCAAAAAAGAAATTGAAATCCAAAACTAAACATAAGAAAATCACCATGACAAAAGAGAATGAAGTACACACTAAAAATACACAGATGAGTGTACTGTTTTAATGATGATGTGTGTGCATGTATTTGTTCCTGAAATTTTACCTTAAAATTCTCTTCAAATTAACGGCTTGTTGAGCATAACTATATTTTATATGATCCAATGTTGTTGTCTCAATTTCTCCTTCTGTTCTCGCATACCCCATAGCTCTACTCATTAAATATATCATTTAATTTCATCCTATCAGACCCAGAATTTGATTTTTAAATTTATTTTTTTATTTGCGGGAGCCAAAGCTATCTACAGAAGCCAAAGCCAAAGCTATCTAGGGAAGACAAAGGTATCTATGGAAGCCAAAGTCAAAGCTATCTAGTGGAGACAAAGGTAGTTACTGAAGCCAAAGCCAAGTAGAGAGCAAAGGCCATTTAGTGGAGACCTAAAGCTATGTAGTGAAAGAGTTATCTAGACCCTAAATCATGGGTGATAGATTGTGAGGACATCCTTTGTTAGAGCATCCGTAAGATATCTTAAGAGAACATCCTTATGGTATCTTGCAGGTACAATAGTTAACCCATGAAAGCACTCCTCCTATTTCCTGCAGCAGTAGATTAACCTTCCCCCTTTCCTGCCTTCTCCCTATATAAGTTGGGTAAAAATTTCTAATAAATAGAAGCCTTGATCAGACAAACAGACTTGGCTTCCTTCCTTGCGCTTCTTGTCCCCCTCCCCCCAATTCCTTCCACTCTCCTCCCTTAGGAACCCCATTGAAGCCCTGCAGATCAGAGCATTTTATGAATTACAGTTTATTCACTTTGTATCCCAGTTGTAGCCCGCTCCTTCACCCCTTCCCAATTCCACCCTTCCTCCCTCATCTCCTCCCATGTCCCTCCCTAAGTCCACTGATAGGGGAGGTCCTCCTCCCCTTCCCTCTGACCAGAGCCTATCAGGTCTCATCAGGACTGACTGCATTTTCCTCCTCTGTGGCCTGGTAAGGCTGTACCCCCATCAGAGGGAGGTGATCAAAGAATCAGCCACTGGGGTCATTTCAGAGACATTCTCTGTTCCCTTTACTAGGGAACCCACTTGGAGACTTAGCTGCCATAGGCTCCATCTCTGCAGGGTTTCCAAGTTTCTTCTATGCACTGACCTTGGCTGGAGTATCAGTCTCAAAAAAGATTACTGTGCCCAGATTTTTGGTTCTGTTTATCTCCTTGTAGAGCTCCATCCCCTCCAGTTCTTTCTATCTTTGCCCTCTTTCATAAGATTTCCTGCATTCTGACCAAAGTTTGACTAGGAGTCTCAGTATATGCTTGAAAAAAAAAAAACACAAACATAAAATTTATTCTCTGTAATAAGTTTAAGTGGTTGCTCAACTGATCTTCAGACTCTTAATTTCTTAAATATCTGACAATCTAAAGTAAGTTTCTTCTCTGTTTGAGTTCCATCTTCCCTTTGATAATTTGCTGGATAGAGTCAAAGGCCCTCTGTGGTAGGTGCCTGTCCTGTTCCCTGTTTTCTCCCTTTCCAATGTCTGTCCGTTTGCCTTTGTAGGTGAGGATTGATCATCTTACCCAGGGTCTTTCCTCTTGCCTAGCTTACTTAGGTGTACAGATTTTAGGATATTATTCCTATATTATATGTCTAATATCCACTTAGAAGTGAGTATATACCATTTGTGTCTTTCTGCTTCTGGTATAACTCACTCAGGATCTTTTCTACTTCCCACCATTTGCCTGCAAATTTTGCAATATCCTTGTTTTTAATTGCTTACTAGTATTCCATTGTGTAAATGTACCATAACTTCTGTATCTGTTCCTCAGTTGAGGGATATCTGGGTTGTTTCCAGACTCTGGCTATTAAGAATAAAGCTGCGACAAACAAGGTTGAGCATATTTTCTTGTTGTACACTTGAAAATATTTTGGATATATGCCTAAGAGAGATATAGCTAGATTTTGAGGAAGCACTGTTCCTAATTGTCTGAGAAAGTGCCAGAATGATTTCCAAAGTGGTTATACTAGTTTACACTCCTATCAGCAATGGAGTAGAGTTCCTCTTTCTCCACAACCTCTCCAACATGTGTGTCACTTGTATTTTTGGGCTTAGCCATTCTGATGTGTGTAAGGTGAAATCTTAGGGTCGTTTTGAATTGCATTTCCCTGTTGACTATGGATGTTGAACTTTTCTTTAGGTGTCTCTCTGCCATTCAATGTTCCTCTATTGAGAATTCTCTCTTTAGCTCTGTAACCCATTTTTAATTGGATTACTTTGTTTGTTTCTATTCAATTTCTTGAGTTCTTTATATATACTGGATACTAGCCCTCTGTTAGATATAGGGTTGAAGATTCTATCCCAGTCTGTAGGCTGTCATTTTGTTCTGACAACAGTGTCCTTTGTTTTACAGAAGGTTTTCAGTTTCATTAGGTACCGTTTATTGATTGTTGATCTTAGATCCTGTGCTGTTGCTGTTCTGTTCAGGAAGTTTTCTCTCATGCCCATGAGTTCTAGGCTCTTCCCCACTTTTTCTTTTAAGTAATTTAGTGTGTCTGGTTTTATGGTGAGGTCTTTGATCCACTTGGATTTACTTTTGTGCAGGATGATATGTATCGACCTATTTGCATTTTTCTACATGTAGACATCCAGTTAGACCAGCACCATTTGTTGTAGATGCTGTCCTTTTGCCATTGTATGGTTTTGGCTTCTTTGTCAAAAATCAAGTATCCGTAGGGGTGTGGGCTTATTTCTGGATTTTCTATTTGGTTCCATTGATCTACCATTCTGTTTCTATGCCAATATGATGCAGTTTTTATTACTGTTGCTCTGTAGCAGAGCTTGAGTTCAGGGATGGAGATCTCTCCAGATGAATTGTTCTTGTTCAGGATTATTTTAACAACTCTGGGTTTTTTGATTTTCCCTATGAAATTGAGAATTTTTTTCAATGTCTGTAAAGAATTGTGTTGGTATTTTGATGGGAATTGCATTAAATGTATAGATTGCTTTTGGCAGTATGGCGATTTTTACTAGGTTAATCCAACTGATCCATGAGCATGGGAGATCTTTCCATCTTCTGATATCTTCTTCAATTTCTTTCTTTAGAGAATCAAAGCTTTTTGTTTTCAAACAAGACCCAGATTTCTTGATTAATTATTACCAGTATACCTCGTATTGATTGACCCCTTTCTTCTCCACTAATGCTGAGTCACTTTCAACATAACACATGAGTTGAGCTTAAATCAGCAAATGAAAATTATTCTTTCTGTCAAAATATCTGTACTTAAAAGTCTTCTGAGACTGATAGTACAACCAAGTACCATTTGTGGACATAACCTACAATTTTTGCACAGATGTAGCCTATGGCAGCTCAGTTTCCAAGTGGGTACACTAGTAAGGAGAACAGGGACTGTCTCTGACATGAACTCAGTGGCTGTCTCTTTGATCACCTCACTCTGAGGGGGAGCAGTCTTACCAGGCCACAGAGGAAGACAATGAATTCAGTCCTTATGAGATCTGATAAGCTAGGATCAGAGGGAAGGGGAGGAGGACCTCCCATATGAGTGGACTTAGGGAGGGGTATAGGAGGAGTTGAGGGAGGAAGGGTGGGTTTGAGAGAAAATGTTGGAGAGAGCTACAAGTGGGATAAAAAGTGAATAATTTTTAATTAATAAAATAACATTTAAAAAACAAAAAAGAAAATTACCCTTTTCTGTACCTAAGAGATACTAATATAAATACTTCAAGAGAAGATTGGTATAATATATACATGTTATTTATATATAAGAACATTAACAATTGAAACTTAAACAGAGCACACCCTTAGGAAAGTGATCAATTGTATTATTACGTATTTGCTACTTCAAGTGATGATATATTTTTTATACAGTGAACTAATAAAAGTAAGTATCGACCATAATTATTGCACCAAGTAACTACCTTTTCTGGTTCCAGTTTGCCATATAAATATGGAATGGTGGTATTTAATGAAAACGAGAAGGCCTAAGAATATTGACTCTATGTCCAACATTGATCTAACCACTGTAGGGAGAATCCAAATTATTAACATGTCAGTTATCAATACACATTACATCACGTGAATGACCACAGCTGTGACTGCAGACCAAGGTCCAGTTCTAAACTCACCTTTCTGAGAATTTCTCTATGGTCTCTTGCTCAGGCATTTTATTTCCAAAAGAACATCATGCCTCTAATTTATGGTTATCTTAACAGGGGAAATATGCACAAAGCACTGGGGTACTGAGTGCCAACATTTGGGATGCAAACAAATGAGAATTTTGAAATCATGCTATTTGCTTTAATTTTTAATTTTCTCTCTGTTTAAAAATATGCTTTGCTAAATATCAAGTGAAGTCTCTCACAGTGTTACTTATATCCCAAATAGCTAAACATTGATCTTTATAAACACTGAAAATTGAAGTGAATGATTTAATATATTATACATTCTAATAACTAATGTAGGAGCAAACCTATTAGTATAGTTATATTGTATTATATGGCTAATATCTGCTTAAAATGAATACATACCATGTGTGTCTTTATGCTTCTGGGTTACCTTACTCAGGATGATCTTTTCTAGTTACATCCATTTGCCTGCAAATTATATAATTTCCTTGTTCTTAATAGGTGAATGGCATTCCAGTGTGTAAATGCACAATTACTGTATCCATTCTTCAGTTGAGGGACATCTGGGTAGTTTCCAGGTCTAGCTATTATGAATAAAGCTGCTGTAAATATAGTTGAGCAGATGTCCTTGTTTTATGGTGGAGGACGCTTAATTCTCAGGTACAAGGGTAAACAGGATAGACACTGGAAGTGGTAGAGGAGAGGAAACAAGATGGGAGCCTATCATAGATGTTCTCTAAAAGACTCCACCCAGCAGGAGATTGAAGCAGATGCTGAGACTCAAAAACCAAACTATGGGCAGAGTGCAGAAAGTCTTACAGAAGAAGAGAGATAAAGACCTGGAGAGGACAGGAGCTCCAGAAGAAGACCAATAAAGCCAACAAATCTGGAACTAGGAGGAATATGCAGAGAGTGATGCACCAACCAAGGACGATGTATGGAGAAAGCCTAGAACAACAAAACTTGTTAAGGTATTATGATAATGCCCAGAGAAGAAATACACAGTTATTTTTTGTTGTTGTTAAATTGATTATAATTATATATGGTGCATTCTTACAACACCAAGAAGAAAGATAACATAAAATTAAAGAAAGAAAATGTAATGCATTATTATATTTTAACAGCATTACTCTACCAGTAGAAACACTTAATTGGTCATCTTTTAAACTTAAGATACACTGTTTCTTTTCCCTGCTCACAGGTTACACTGACCTCTTGTGGACAGACTGTGCTAAAGTCTAGTTTGGTGACCTTAAAATAACTGGAATCCACTGCAATAATCAGTGTAACTCAGTGAAACTGACAAACAACTGAATCAATTAATGATGATAATTAACTAGAAATTCTAGGTAGAAAGGTCAATCATAACTACATGCAGCTTGCACAATCACGCTATGATAAAATGAACACAAACACGGTGAATCACAAATACTTAAATAAAATGGGTGACTGTGACTGAGAAAATAATCAGAAAAAAGAGGATTCTTTCTGTAAGTCAGAATGAGGATGGGCCTAATGTCAGGGGCTTAATGTAAGGTGGTAACAATACTTTGAGTCTGTTCACTCATTGTCTAAGGCATGTGGCTGGCTCTTGGGAGTTTCTGAAGTTGAGATTCGATGAGGTCGAAAATTAATATTCCCTACTGTGATCTTGTTCATCCTTTTGCATTAAGCTTTATTTATTTCTAATGATGTGTTTGGGTTAGTATGTACATGTGAGTTCAGGTGCCCACAGAGGCCAGAGACATCTGGTTCTCTGAAGACACAGTTACAAGCAGTTGTAAGCAGCTTGATGAGGGAGCTGAAAATCAAACTCAGGCCTCTGCAAGAATAGTAAGTGTTCTTAACCACTAAGGCATTTCTCCAGCCCTTGTTTATAATTATTTTATTATTCTTTCTGTTCTTCTTAAATTTGTATATTTAACTACACCACCCACAATTGGTGAATGCACTTCCAGTAGTTAAAAATTCATCTATTTTATTTTCAGATCATTTTGTTTTACACAGATATGTATTCTCCTGTGAGTACATGAATAATAATTTCATATCACATTTTGATTTTTATTTCTGTCTACAATCCTTAGATACAAATGTTCTGATTATAGTCTGTGTGTGGCATTTTCTCAGTTACAATCACTCATATTGTGTTTTTTTCTTTTTTCACTATTTGAAAAAAATGATGGTTTGTGATCAAAGCAGATGCTGAGACTCATAGCCAAACTTTAGGCAAAGTGCAGGAAATATTATGAAAAAGTGGGAGATAGTAAGACCCAGAGAAGACAGGAGCTCCACAAGTATATCAACAGATCCAAAAAGACTGGGCACAGGGGTCTTTTCTGAAACTGATACTCCAGCCAAGGACCACTCATGGAGTTGGCCTGGAACCCCTACACAGAGGTAACCTATGGTAGTTCAGTGTCCAAGTGGCCTCCATAGTAATGGGGACAGGGATTGTCTCTGACATGAACTGATTGGCCTCCTCTTTGATCACCTCCCCCTGAGGGGGGAGCAGCCTTACAGAAGAAGATAATGCAGCTACTCCTGAGCAGACCTGATAGACTAGGGTCAGAGGCAAGGGGAAGAGGGCCTCCTTTTTCAGTGGACTGGAAGAGTAACATGAGTGGGGAAGAGGGAGGGTGGGGTTGGGGGGGAGCAAAAGGGGGGTACAGGGGGAATACAAAGTGAACAAACAGTAAATAAAAAAATAAAAATAATTAAATAAAAAAGAAAATATAGTAAAATAAGATAAGTACAAGAGGTGTTTGCATTCCTGTAAACAGAATTATTGGCTTAAATTTTTTTAACCAATTATATTGGTATTTGTGTTTTTATCATGAAGATTTGTGAAATTACAATTACTGACAGCTATTTAATAACTATTGATACTTGCCTCTATATTTTTATATACCAATATGCAATGCAGGCCAGACATATGGGCTTCCAGAGCACACAATTGTTGACACTGTGCTAAAAATTCCACACACAGTATATATAATCTAAAAAAAATGCAAAATCATTCCCTCTTGAGGGGAAGATAGCACTTTCAAAACTTAAACGATGGAAAATAAACTTTTAGGACTTTGGGGTCATTTAAGTCCTGTTTGACAAACTGTGCCACACCATCAGCTGCTGCCAGTGAATGGTGGACTTTGAACTGGACGAGTTACACATTAACTTCTTTGATTTATTGTTGCATAGCAGCCTGAGTTCATAAGGACAGCCAATGAGAAGGAAACCTTTACATTGCACCCAGATACCTACAAAACTTCCTTGTTTCTTTCTACTCATGCCAGTGATGTTATACTTTAACTCAGGAAATTGATTAAGAGTCCTGATGTGGACATGGAATACAGCCATCGGGTCACTATTACCATACCCTGAATGAACTTGTACTGAGATCATGAGTAGAATTCGGTTCTTACAAATTTCAGCCAACCAGATTGTTTTTAATATTTTAACTATTTATTTTTTTATTAATTACAGTTTATTCACTTTTTATCCCAGCTGTAGCCTCCTCCCTTGTCCCCCCACCCCCAAACACACCCTCCCTTCTTCATCTCCTCTCAAGGCCCTCCCCAAGTCTACTGATAGGGGAGGCTCTCTGCCACTTCCATCTGACCCTAGCCTACCAGGTCTCATCAGTACTGGCTGCATTGTCTTCCTCTGTGGCCTGATAAGACTGCTCCACCATCAGGGGGAAGTGATCAAAGAGCCAACCACTGAGTTCATGTCAGAGACAGTCCCATTTTCAGTTACTTGGAAACCCACTTGGAGATTAGTTGCCATGGGCTATATCTGATCAGGGGTTCTAGGATATCTCCATGCATGGGCCTTAGCTTGAGTATCAGTCTCAGTCTCACAAAAGACCCCTGTGCCCAGATGTTTTGGCTCTGTTGATGTCCTTGTGGAGCTCCTGTCCCCTCCAGTCTTTCTGTCTTCCCCTTCTTTCTTAAGACTCACAGCACTTTGCCCAAAATTTGGCTATGAGTCTCAGCATCTGCTTTGATACCCTTTTGGTAAATTCTTTTAGAGGTACTTTGTGGTAGGTTCATGTCCTGTTCCCTGTTTTCTCCCTCTTCTTATGTCCATCCTATTTGCCTTTCTGAATGAGGATTGATCATCCTAACCAGGGTCCTCCCTCTTGATTAGCTTCTTTAGGTGTACAGATTTTAGAATGTTTATAGGATGTCATAGGTCTAATCTCCACTTATAAGTGAGTATATACCATGAGTGTCTTTAAGCTTCTGGGATACCTCTCTCAGGATAATCTTTTCTAGGTCCCAACATTTGCCTGCAAATTTCATGACTTCCTTGTTTTTAATTGCAGAATAGGATTCCATTGTATAAATGTACCACAATTTCTGTATCCATTCCTCTGTTGAGAGACATCTGGGTTGTTTCCAGGTTCTTGTTATTACAAATAAAGCTGCTATCAACATGGTTGAGCAAACGTTCTTGTTGTATACTTGAGCATATTTTGGATACATGCCTAGGAGTGGTACAGCTTGATCTTGAGATAACACTATTCCTAATTGTCTGAGAGAGCAACCAATTTATTTGCAAAGTGGTTGTACAAGTTTACATTCCAACCAGCAATGAAGGAGGGTTCCCCATTCTCCACAGCATTTATTGTCACTTGAGTATTTTGATCTTAGCCATTCTGATGTGTGTAAGGTGAAATCTCAAGGTCGTTTTGATTTGTATCTCCCTGATAACTAAGGACATTGAGCATTTCTTTAAGTGTTTCTTTGACAATGATATTCCTTTATAGAGAATTTTATGTTTAGCTCTGTACTCCATTTTTTAATTGCATTACTTGATTTGTTGCTTTTTAATTTCTTGAGTTCTTTATGTAGTCTGAATCTTAGTCCTCTGTGAAATATAGGGTTGGGAAGATCCTTTCCCAGGCTGTAGGCTGTTGTTTTATATTGATGACATTGTCCTTTGCTTTACAAAGGCTTTTCAGTTTTTTTGAGGTCCCTAACTGTAGGCCCTGTTATTGGTAATCAGCCATCAAAGGTGCTTGGCTACTTTTTGTCAGTTCTTCTTACCATTTACTTTTAGTCCCCATCCCTTGTTACATTGGAAAGTTAGGTAGAACTATATTAGTGGTTTTAGTATTAAACTCTGAGTGCTTGGACTTTCCTTAACAAAGCCACTAGAAGAAATAGATTTAAAATATTTCTAAATCCTATATCAAAGTCTACCTCAGAAATGTAAAATATTAAAAATATCATAATAAAAGCTCTGGCTTTTGTGTTAGATATATACATTGTATAGATGTGTTTAGCATGATGAAATGCACTTCTAAGTCTATCTCCAGAAGACAACCAAAAGGCAATTAAAATCTCAAGCTTGTGACTGAATAATATGCAATCAGTGTTTCAACATATCAAAACTCTATTGTTCAATGTCAAAACTCTGGACTTCTGAAATCTTATAACAACATACGCACAACAATAGCAGAAAGAGGAGAGAAATCTGAATTATCTCCCACTTTTAATAGGCCTCAAATCACTTTTCTGTATCATTACAATTCACATTCATATACCTTAAAACATCTACTTATACCATCCAATCTTTCTTGCATTTGTCAACCCTGAAACATTTTCCCAGACCAAACAACATTCTCTAGATTCTCAAAACCTAAACTCCTATATCTTCAGACCCTACATAAACTCCATGATCTTTCTATCCAACTATTCACCATAAGACGTAGATAATTAACATGAAGCTTGTAAGCAAGGCAACCCTGCTTGCCTTTTTAAAAATAGAAGACCTAGTACCTGGTAATTTTAACTAACCAATAAACTAACAATGGATCTAAGTATCTGCTCTTTAGCTGCAAGACTACCATTAGCTTAGCTTAGCCATCAATGTAATCAGAGACCTGAGAAGGATAAATATGTACCAATCCATGTATCAATCCAAATGACAGTGACAACTAGTCTGTCCATCACTCTAGGCAGCTGTCCCTGCCTCCTGTGGTCTCATGGCATCATGATGAGGGTGGTCCAGTGACCAGGCACAGAAGATGAGAGACTAATTCTGTGGAGAAAGAAATGAGAGAATGGCCTCACCTCGCCCTTAGCAACATGAAACATTGACTCTCCAGGTGACCATATTTCTGTCCACAGTTTAGACTGGGCCCTAGCGGTAGGCCATTTGGGGCAGTCTTGTCCAGTAGTTAGCATACCGTAATCCAGAGTCGCATTGTGCCCAAATCTTCTTGGAGACCTTCAGGGAGCTACTGCCAGGATTTTGGGACTCTCTGTCATAACAAGCTTACACATATTAAAATGCTATATTCATCAGATCTCTGACAAGCTTGAGGGACAGCATATTTGAATTATTTTTATCTCTCTTTTAATTTTTTTATTCTAAATTGCATTCTATAAAATAGAATGTCATAATCTCTAATTCTGGCATATTCCTTAAATAAATGTTTTAAACCCATATTTATCTCAAATAGGTCTACATAGACAAACTTCATAATTACCCATCCTAGGCTTAACTTTAAAAATATTCTTGGGGAGACTATCCTGCTTCAATGGCTATAAAGTCCTGAATGGTCATGGCTGCATTACACTGTTGTGAGACTCTAATCTTGCATATATACCACAGGCAAACCAAGGAGACCAACACCAGAAGGCCTGCTAACGCTCCCATGCCCGCCCATTCCTTCAGATGATTCATGGCTGCAGCAATCCATGATGATAATCCTGTGGCTAGTCCTGCATCCACTCTGGTAGAATTTACTGTGACAATGGCCACTCTCAGCTGCTCCATCGTAGTATCGAATTCTCCAGTCCAATTACCTAAAATATAGCTATACAATTGTTTAGACAGATTTGCAGCACAGGAAAAATTCTCATGTTGTATGCTAGTGACTCAAAGTCCAGCATATTTTCATTGACAGCCAAGTTGAGCAATTTGCCATAGGGTATCAATTTGCTCCTGCACGAGGTCAATCCTCTGATTGAACACCATCAAGCTTCCTTTTAGTTGAGCATTAATTCCTTTTTGTACAACTAGGGCATGAGCTACATTGGCTAAATGATTATTCAGGGTCTGAGCAGTCTGCCCAGTATGACTCATGGCTAATGCCCCGGTGGTATCTCCAACAGCCGTCAATGAGATGGCAGTAACAATGGTGGCTGTAGTTCCAAGATCCCTTTTCTGTCTGAAGAGGGTCATAGCGTGAGGGGCATCAATGGGCACAGGCACCCAGCGAGGCATGCGAGTAACCAGGGCATACCTAAATTTACTAGCATTCCAGCATTAGGCAAAAAAGCAAGTATCATTACCACAATTACTTGGCTTTATCTGGCTAATAATGAATAAAAATGGGGGATATAAACAAACAGGTGTGGGCTTATAGGAAATATTATGGGAAGCCTTAACCCCCTCGTTGGAAAATCCTGCATCAGTTCTAGAACTAGCAGTGGTGGTGTCCGAGGTCTGAGTAGGTTCAGGAGACCATTGCCCCCAGGGGCGAGACGTGCTCCATGCCAATTGACTAACTCCATGTTTTCCTCCACTTTTGAAAGTCATTTAAGATTCTTAAATTATTTTTTCCCTTTTTTTTAAATTTTTCATCAATTACACTTTATTCATTCTGCATCCCCCCATAAGCCCCTCCCTCCTCCCCTCCCAATCCCACTCTCCCTCCTCCCTCTGCTTGCATGCCACTCCCCAAGTCTACTGATAGGGGAGGTTCTCCTCTCCTTCCATTCAGGCCTTTATAGCCATTGAAGCAGGACAGTCTCCCCAAGCATGGTTGGCTACCATAAAAAGCTAAAATGTTACACCCAGGATGCGAGGCTAAGCACTGCACTCAGGGTAAGCCGCTTTGGACCCAGAGAAGAGCATGTCTGATTGCATGAGGGTTGATGCCCCAGGTCCCGCCTCTGAGAAAAAGGTATCAGATGGGTCTGATGCTCTTTGGGTGGATGACACCTAAATGAACATCAGTACAAAGTCCCAATTTATTTCTAATATCAGAGATCAGACCTCTACTCTTGCCTGATGCGTCTAAAACAAAAAGGGGGAACTGTAGAGAGCTGCGGAATGCTATGCCTTAAAGATGGAGCTGGTTTCCGCCTTCCACCTTCCCGATGGTGAGTGCTCTCTGTCACGAACAATTGCACATTTGGCTAAGGCCGAGGATCTGGCTTGCTTCCATGTATGTGGACCTATCTGCATTGCCCACGTGGCACGCTGGTGTTGGCTACCCAGAGGCTATATAAGCTGTGGGCTGGCTTTCCCCAGGGTCAGATGATTGTTCAAGGTTCTTGAATAAACTGTATTGAAAAATAAATAAATAAATAAATAAATAAATCCTTGAAAAAAATATTCTTATAACTAATTGCAATCATTAATATAACTTCAAATATTTTTTAAACTAAAATCAAAACACAACTTTTAATCAGATACAATATACAGAAGGGCCTGCAAATCTTGCTCATCTTATCACATTGCATTAAGACTAAACAGCAAAAAAAAAAAAACAAAAAACAAAAAACATAAAGGACAAAAGTTTCATTTAGCACTAAATGGAGAACTAAACACAACTGGCAACCTTAGCAGAGGTGGAAAATGGACAATTCTGGCCATTTCACACCTATCAGCCAGAAAGAAACAGCATTAAATCATTTATATAGGAACTGGAAACCAGGCATATGTTTTTATAATCACTAACAACGACTTGATATAACCCTGTATAAACCTAGGCTAAAAAGCATAAAAAAAAAAAACATTTTACATTGAAGAAACACAAGCCTTTTAAATGAAGAGCAACATATTTTACAGTTCTTCCTCAAATCATACTTGTAGGTATGAAAAACAAAGCAAATAGTTTATACCTTCTATAACATTCTATGTACCTTCAGGTTTGGTTTTTCTGATCCATTATTCTTTTTTTTTTTTTCTCTCCATGATTTTTTTTTCAATGCTGTTTATTCAGGAACATTGAACAATCCTCGGACTCCGGGGAAAGCCAACCCACAGCTTAAATAGCCTCTGGGTAGCATTATTCTTTTTTTTTTAACCATACATTTTTCTTGATTTTCAGACCATATAAAAGTTTTCATCAGAACCCTTTTCATTATTTTATCATTCTGACTCAATATATCATAAAAACTGCAGTTTTCTTAATTGGCTCAAATAGTATGGTTTGGTTTCATTTGGTAAAATTAACAAAATAAATACCAAAGTCTCTTGTCTTCCCCCAAATATTGAGAAACTGTTCCAGTATCCCTGTTAGAATGCCCAAGGTCATTGTCTAAAATACCTGATAAACTTTAAAATACTTCACAGCCTTCAACATAATTTTTTAAACCTGTTTTTGCAATATCACAATAAGGTTCCCTTTTTAGAAATGAAGTCACAAAGTATAACCATAATTTTAAAAGTCAAAACCAAATTTTATCAATGCAAACAATTCAGTACTTTTAAAATCAATACCAAGTGTATTATTTTGATGTTATAAACTGTGGCTGCCAGCAAGAAAAGTTCTTGTATACAAACACATGGAGGTGCAGTTTTAATATTTTATATAAATAGAGTTTAAAACCTTATTTTTATAAACCTGGTTTTTAAGACAGGCCAGAAATTATGTAAAGTCTAAATACGTTTAATAATCAATTATCAGACATCAAGATATATAGAACATAGTAAACTTATATATTCAAAACAATCAAAACTGTAAAACTCATTTTTACTCCCTTTAGCTATTATTTCAAGGGAGGAACATCTTGATACCTGTTGAATCCATTGTTTTTTACAACCATAGAGGCTTGTAGCTTTCTTACCTGAGAAGCTGCTGTTGCCCCTTTAAGAGCTGCCTGCTTGCACAGAAGCTTTAAACATTTCTCAAAAATCTGTTTTATCCATTTCAGCAGTAGCATCAGTCTTAAAGTTGGGAACTATAGGAGCTGGCATCCCGTATATAATCTCAAAGGGAGTTAAACCTAGCTGGTAAGGGGAATTCCTAACCCTATAAAGGGCAAAGGGGAGGAGCATCATCCAGTTAGTGCTGGTCTCCAAGGTCAATTTAGGTAAGGTCTCTTTTAATGTTTTAGTTATTTTCTCTATCTGTCCTGAACTTTGGGGCCTATATCTCCAATCTGCCCCAATAAACTTAGGTACATTCTGACTTACCTTCCACACAAATGCTGGCCTAGTCTTCCCTGTGTCTGTACACCTTGGCCAAATTAGTGGGCCGTCTTGCAGCTGCCTTGAGACCTGCCAACAGAGCTTGGTGGTAGACTAGGAGACTCTCCTTACCTGCAGGAGTGTTGTAATCCCAATTGGACCTCTAATAGGGAAAGTAATCATCAATACAGGCTTGATCTGTGGTTGGAACTCCTGTAGTGTCTGGGACATTTTTGCGCATCTCTGAAATAATACTTCCCTGCTCCTCTGTGGTAAACAAGACCTGTAAAAGCTGCTGGCAATCGTCTCAGGTGGGCTGGTGGGTCAAAAGCAGAGAACTTGGCATTTTGAGTTCTCCAGCTATAAACCTGCTATGTGGCAAAAGGCCAGTAATGATGAGCTTGATTGCCATTAACAGTTGGAGGGCCAAGTGGCCCATAAGGGAAAGACTGTAGAATCTGCCTCTGGTTCTGTCTGAAGGCTCTCGGTCCTTGGCAATTATGGGTTTTTTATTTTTCTATAGGAAATTGAGAATTGTTCTTTCGAGTTCTGTAAAATATTGCATTGGTATTTCGATGGGAATTGCACAGAATCTGTTGATTTCTTTTGGCAGAATGGCCATTTTCACTTCGTTAATCCTACTGATCCAGGAGCACAGGAGATCTTTCTGTCTTCTTATATATTCTTCAATTTCTTTCTTGAGCACTTGAAGTTCTTTTCAAACAGGTCTTTAACTTGCTTGGTTAGAGTCACACCAAGGTACTGTATGTTATTTATAGCTATTGTGAAGAGTGTTGTTTCCCTAATTTCTTTCCCATTCCTTTTGTCTTTGGTATACAGAAGGGCTACTGACAATTTTGAGTTAATTTTGTATCCAGTCAACTTGCTTAAGGTGTTTTTCAGCTGAAGGATTTCTTTGGTTGAATTTTTAGGGTTGCTCATGTATACTATCATATCATCTGCAAATAGTGATACTTTGACTTCTGTTCTGATTTGTATCCCTTCGATCTCCTTTAGTTGTCTTATTGCTCTAGCTAGTGTAAGACTCATGGGAGTCATACGTTACTGGGGAAGACACTAGAGTGAGGCACAAAGACCAGTGTCAATGCAAACTGAAAGAGGCTTATTGAAACCAACATGTTGGGGTCTCCTGAACCTTAAGGATAGGCGACCCTGAGGAAAAAAAAGCCTTGGGTTTTTATAGGCCATTCTGGAAATAGCAACAGGGCAATTTTTCACTGGTGGATATTCTGGGTCTAGCTACCAGCTTGAGCCAGTACACTCAGGGTTAAGCTGCCATTTTTGCAGTTTCTCCAAGGATTGCCTGCCCTCAACTGTGTCCTTGGGGGCTTTTCCAGAAATAGTCTGTGTGAATGTGCCAAGGACTGCCTACATCTAGTCCTAGGGGTTTTTGCAGCAACTGTCTGACTGTGAGGTATGAGTCCCCTGGCAGGGGTGGGGCAGAGGGAAGAGGGTATAGTCTGCACTTAGCAATTTGTGAAAAGTTCCCAGTTTTCCCAGTTTTCCCAGTTTTCTTGGTTATACTCAAGCTAGATCTCATCACTAGGACTTCAAGGACTATGTTGAAGAGATACAGAGAGAGTGGGCAACCTTCCTCTTTCCCTGATGTCAATGGGATTGATTTTAGTTTCTCTCCGTTTAGTTTGATGTTGACTATAGGCTAAAGTATATTGACTAAATTATATTGTCTTTACTATGTTTAGGTAAGTGCCTTGTATTCCTGATCTCTTCAAGACTTTAGACGTGAATTGGTGTTGGATTTTGTCAAATGCTCTCCCGGTACCTAAGGAGATGATCACGTGGTTTTTCTCCTTCAGTTTGTTCTATATTGTGGATTACATTGATGGATTTCCATATATTGAAGCACCTCTCCATGCCTGGGATGAAGTCTACTTGGTGATGGTGGATGATATCTTTGATGTGTTCTTGTATTTGGTTTGCAAGTGTTTTGTTGAGTATTTTTGCATCCATGTTCATAAGAGAGGCAGGTTCTCTCTTTTTGGTGAGTCTTTGTGTGGTTTAAGTATCAAGGTGACTGTGGCTTCATCGAATGAGTTTGGTAATGTTCCTTCTGTATCTATTTTGTGGAACTGTTTGGAAAGAATTGGAGTTAGCTCTTCTTGGAAGGGCTGGTGTAATTCTAAGCAGAAACCCTCTGGCCCTGGGCTTTCTTTGGAAGGGAGACTTTTGAAGAGTACTTCTATTTCCTTGAGTGATATAGGATTTTTAAATCTATTTACCTAATCTTGATTTAATTTTAGTAGGTGGAATATATCAAGAATTATGTCCATTTCATTTAGATTTTCAAATTTTGTGGCATATAGGCTTTTAGTAATATCTAATGATTTTTTTGGATTCCCTCAGTGTCTGTCATTATGTCTCCCTTTTTGTTTCTTATTTTGCTGATTTGGATAGTTTCTCTGCCTTTTAGTTAGTTTGGCTAAGGATTTGTCTATCTTGTTATTTTCTCAAAGAACTACCTCTTGATCTAATTGATTCTTTGAATAGTTTTCTTTGTTTTTAATTATTGATTTCAGCTCTGTGTTTGTTTATTTTCAATGGTCTACTCTTCTTGGATGTGTCTGGTTTTTTGTTTGTTTGTTTGTTTCTTTTTCTGAGGGCTTTTAGGTATGCTGTTAAGTTGCTTGTATGAGATGTTTCAAACTTCTTCCTTAAGCACTTAGTGTTATGAACTTTCCTATTTACACTGCCTTCATTGTGTCCCATAAACGTAGGAAGTTGTGCCTTCATTTTCATTGAATTTTAAGAAGTCTCTAATTTCTTTTTTCATTTTTTAGCTGATCAAGCTGTCACTGAATAGAGAATTGTTTAGTTTCCATATGTATGTAGGATTTTTGTTATTTCTGTTATTGTTGAGGTCTAGTTTTTAGGCCACCATGGTTGGATAGGATACAAGGGATTATTTCAATCTTCTTGTTTCTGTCGAGGTTTGCTTTGTGCCCAACTAGATGGTCAATTTTTGAGAATGTTCTGTGAGGTGCTGAAAAGAAGTTATACTCTTGGACAAAAAGTTTTGTAGAACTCTATTAGGCCCATTTGATTTAGGATCTCTGTGTCATTATTTACCTATTTAGCTTCTGCCTTGATGATCTGTCCTTTGGTGAGAGTGAAGTGTTGAAGTCTCCCACTATTAAGGTGTTGGAATCGATGTGCGATTTCAGCTTTAATAATGTTTCATTTACTAATGTAGGTGCTCTTGTATTGGGGCAGAGGTGTTCAGGATTGTGATCTCCTCCTGGTGGATTTTTTCTTTGATGAGAATGAAGTGCCCCTCCTCACTTTTTTGATTAATTTTGGTTGAAAGTCTATTTTATTAGCTCTTAGAATAGCTGGTCTGGCTTATTTTTTGAGTCTGTTTGCTTGAAAACCTATTTCCAGCCCCACTCTGAGGTAGTGTTTATCTTTGTAGTAGAGGTGTGTTTCTTGAATGCAGCAGAATGTTGGATCCTGTTTCCATAACCGTTCTGTTATTTGTGTCTTTTTATTGGAGAGTTGAGTCCATTGACATTGGTAGATAATAGTGACCAATGAATGTCAGTTCCTTTTATGGTAGAGTTGGTGGTGTTATTGTGTTTCTATGCTTGTTTCCTTTTAATTTACTTGTTGTGAAGTTATGTATATCCTGTGTTTTCTTGGGTGTAGTTGTTTTCATTAGACTGGAGTTTTCCTTCTAGTATCTTCTGTAGGTCTCTCTTGCTGTGTCGCTATTGTTTAAGTTTAGTTTTGTCATGGACTATTTTGTTTTTTTCCGTCTATGTTTCTTGAAAGCTTTACTGGGTATAGTAATCTGTGTTGGCATCTGTGTTATCTTTGAGTCTGCATAATATCTGTTCAGGCCCTTCTGGCGTTCATAGTTTCTATTGAGAAGTCTGGTGTGATTGTGATAGTTCTATTTTTGTATGTTATTGGGACTTTTTCCCTTGGTGCTTTCAATATTTTTTCTTTGTTCTGTAAATTTCGTGTTTTGACTATTATATGTTGTGAGGAATTTCTTTTCTAGTTTAGTCTATGTGGTGTTCTGTAGGCCTCTTGTATATCAATGACCATCTCTTTCTTTAAGTTTGAAAATTTTTCTTCTATGATTTTCTTGAAAATATTTTATGGGCCTGTAGCATGGAATCTTCTTTACTTTTCCTTTTATACATATATATATATTATTTTTAATATTAATTACAGTTAATTTAAATTGTGTCCCAACTGTAGCCCCTCCTTCATTCCCTTCCAATCCCACCGTCCCTCCATCATCTACTCCTTGCCTCTACCTAAGTCTACTTATCAGGAGGTCCTCCTCCCCTACCATCTGCCCTAGCTTACCAGGTCTCACCAGGATGGGTGCAATGTCCTTCTCTGTGGCCTAGCTAGGCTGCTTCTTCCATGGGAGGCTGGGGAGGTCAATGAGCTTGTCATAGAGTTCATGCCAAAGACAGTTCCTGTTCCCCTTACTAGGAAAACCCACTTGGATACTGAGCTTCCATGGGCGATGTCTGAGCAGGGGTATTAGGTTATAACTATGCATGGTCCCTGGTTGGAGAAACAGTCTCAGATAATCTCCTGTTCCCAGATATATTTGGTCCTTGTGGAGCTCCTGTTCTTTCCAGGTCTTATTAACACTCTCTTCTTTCATATGTATCCCTGCACTCTGCCCAAAGTTTTGTTATGAGTCCCAGCATCTGCTTTGATACATTGCTATGTAGAGTCTTTCAGAGGCCCTCTATGGTAGGTTCCTAGATTGCTTTTCATTTTCTCTACTTCCAATGCCCATCCTTTCTGGCTTTCTAAGTAAGGCTTGGTCTTCTTACCCTGTGTTCTCCTTCTTATTTAGCTTCTTTGGGTGTAAAGATTTTAGTGTGTTGATGCTATCTTATCTTATAGGACCAGTATCCACTTATAAGAGAGTATATATATATATATATATATATATATATATATATATATATATATCATGAGTGTCTCAGGATGATCTTTTCTAGGCCCCACTATTTGCCTGAAAATTTCATGATTTCCTTGTTTTTAATTGCTGAGTAGTATTCCATTGTGGAAATGTACCACAGTTTCGGTATCAGTTCCTCCATTGAGGGACATCTGGGTTGTTTCCAACTTCTGGCTATTACAAATAAAGCTGCTATGAACATTGTTGAGCAAATGTCCTTTTTGTATACTTGAGCAAATTTTGGATATATGCCTAGGAGTGGTATAGCTGGATCTTGAGGAAGCACTATTCCTAGTTGTCTGAGTTAGCGGCAGACTGATTTCCAAATTGGTCTTTCAAGTTTACATTCCCACCAATGATTTAGGAGGGTTCCCCTTTCTCCACAACCTCTCCAGCATGTGATTTCACTTGAGTTTTTGATCTTAGCCATTCTGGTGGGTATTAGATGAAATCTCAGTGTCATTCTGATTTGCATCTCCCTGATGGCTAAGGACTCTGAGCATCTCTTTAAGTGTTTTTCTGCCATTCTACAATCCTCTACAGAGAGTTCTCTGTTCAGCTCTGTACCCCATCTTTTTACTTGGATTACTTGATTTGTTGCTTTTTAACTTCTTGAGTTCTTTATCTATACTGGATATTAGGCCTCTGTCAGATATAAGGTTGGTGAAGATAGTTTCCCAGTCTGTAGACTGTCATTTTGTTTTGACAACAGTGTCTTTTGCCTTACAGAAGCTTTTCAGTTTTATGATGTCCCATTTATTAATTTTTGCTCTTAGGGCCTGTTCTGTTAAGGAAGTTGTCTCCTGTGCCAATGAGTTCTACGGTCTTCCCCACTTTTTCTTCTAATCGATTTACTATGTTTGGTTTTATGTTGAGTTCTTTGATCCACTTGGACTTTACTTTTGTGCAAGGTGATAAATATGGATCTATTTTCATTTTTCTGCATGCAGACATCCAGTTGGACCAGCACCACTTGTTGAAGATGCTGTCTTTTTTCCATTGAATGATTTTGGCTTCTTTGTCAAAAATCAAGTATCTGTATGTGTGTGGGTTTATTTATGGGTCTTCTATTGGGTTCCATTGATCCACCGTTCTGTTTCTATGCCAATACATTGCAGTTTTTATTACTATTGCTCTGTCGTACAGTTGAGGTCTGGGATAGAGATACCTCCAGATGATCTGTTGTTGTACAGGATCATTTTGGAATTTTTGGGTTTTTTTTTCCTCCATATGAAGTTGAGAATCTTTTTTTCAAGGTCTGTAAAGAGCTGTGTTGGTATTTTGATGGGAATTGCATTGAATCTGTAGATTGCTTTTGGCAGAATGGACAATTTACTTTCTTAATCCTACCAATCCATGAACACGGGAAATCTTTTCATCTTCTAATATCTTCTTCAATTTCTTTCTTCAAAGACTTGAAGATTTTCTCAAACAAATCTTTCACTTGCTTGGTTAGAGGCACACCAAGGAACTTTATGTTACTAGTGGCTATTGTGAAGAGTGTTGTTTCCCTAATTTCTTTCTCATTCCTTTTGTCTTTGGTATACAAGAGGGCTTCTGATTTTTTTTTTAGTTGATTTTGTATCCAGCCACATTGCTTAAGTTGTTTCTCAGCTGAAGGAGTTCTCTGGTTGAATTTTGGGGGTTGCTCATGTATACTATCATATCATCTGTGAATAGTGATACTTTTGACCTCTTCCTTTCTGATCTGTATTCCCTTGATCTTCTTTAGTTGTCTTATTGCTCTAGCTAGGACTTTAAGTACTATGTTGAAAAGGTAAAGAGACAGTGGTCAGCCATCCTTTTCCCTAATTTCAGTGGGATTAATTTAAGTTTCTCTCCATTTAGTTTGATGTTGGCTATGGGCTTACTGTGTATTGTTTTTACTATGTTTGGGACTTAATGTGCTGGGATGAGTATGTGGGGTGCAGGCTCCCTTTTTCTGTGGGGAAGGGACAGGGCATACAGAAAACAAAAGGAAGAATGGTGGAGCTGAAAGTAGAGGAGGGAGGAGGCTATGGTAAGCAAGTAAAGTGAATAAATAAATACATTTTTAAAAGAATGAGGATTTCAACTGAAATTAGAAATTACACTTTTTAATAAAAGTGTTCATTGTGGATTCTTCTCTATTTTTAAGAACCTCAGAGGAAATTAATACCTGGTACTATAAAACTAACCATGTGGACATTTTTCCACTGCATATATTTACCCATAGTTTTCCTTTCATTTTATCATGTGGCAATCTTGTTTTCATTTTTCAAGTCTTGAGTCACATACTACTTTTCTCAAATAGCATTCTGTTATTTCTCCAGTACACTCCAGAGCTCCTTGATATAAAAATACAAGGCAGTTTTATTGCAAATTTGTTGATATAATAAATTGTTTTGTATGAGAACAGCTTCTTCTTTTTAACCCTCATCTCTCTTTAATGTTATAATCAACAATTACATAAAAATTCTTTTCTTCTAGGTCATCCAAAAACCAAAGCTTTTGTAACTCTTGGTGGAACCAATGGCATCTATGAATCAATCTATCATGGCATTCCTATAGTTTCTGTGCCATTGTTTGAAGATCAACCTGATAATATTAATCACATGGTAGCCAAGGGAGCAACTGTTAGAGATTTTAACATACTGCCAACTATAGACCTTCTCACTGCCTTGAGGACTCTCATTAATGACCCTTTGTGAGACTGTTACTTTTGTTTGAAAAAAAAGTTTTAATATAAGGTGGATTCATTTTTTTTCTCTTTTGAGATTGTGTTTCATTAAATAAACACAAGACTGGCTTCAAACCTATAAACCTGTGTCTTCTTAAGCCTCCTGAATGCTGAGATTAAAAATATGTGTCATCATGATTGCTGTGTATACCTATTTCTTTAAAAAGTTGATAGAAATAGTTTCATCATAATCAGTTTTAATTTTTATCCTATTTGAAAGAGAATAATTTTGAAAAACTTTAAATAATTTGGCACATCTGAAATATGTGTTATTTTCAACAATTAAGTTAATCTAAATTTATATATTCAATAAATAAGAAATAACTAGTTTAAATTTTTCTATAAGCATAAATGATGTTTCAATTATTCAGCTACTGGCAACAAAGATACTGTTTATAAATATGACAGAATATATTAATAAAATAATCATGAATGTTAATATTAATAAAAATGTTTGAGCATTCACCCATCTTCTCTGAAACTGTAAAACTTTTGGTAAAATTTTATTTTATATCTATTATTGTTTTTTTAAAAACAGGATCTCATGTTGTGGCTCTGAGCTGGCTTCAAATTCAGAGAGATCCTTCTGTCTTTGTCTCTGAAGTGCTCAGATAAAATTCATGTTCTAGCAACCCTGTAAAGGAAGCTACGGTGACTGGCTTTCGGAAAAAAGTGTTCTAAATTCAATTTAATGACATGCTATTATGTTTTTGAAACATAATGAGAGTAGTTTAGGTTGTTTGATCATTGTAAACTAAATATCATGTCTACTGAAGTCAGATCCAACATCTAAGGCTTCTAACCCAATGTTGTCAAGAAAAGAACAGAAGTTTGTTGACAGTTATGTTAGACCTTGATGGTGAGATAAAAACTAGCATATTGCACAGATAGTCCCCAAGGAATGAGAGGCAAAATTCAATTCATATTATACCCAAGGAACTGTACCCTGTAGGCAGCTTCAAGGTTTACCAGAAGAGAGTTCTACATAATCAGAATGTCCAAAGGCAAAATATGAAGAGAAAATGTTGGTTCTTACGTACAGTCTCCTAGTCCAGGAACAGAACTGATTGATACTGCTTCAAGAGTGGCATACTTGTTATGAGGATAACCAAGCACTCTTTGATTGCACAGAAGGTCTACTCCATGAAATGGATACAATACCTGGCACTGATAACTGCCAAGAACCTGAAACTTGATAGGTCATGGGCCCAGTAGAAAACTTACTACTACTATTTTACTAAAGGGATATAGCAATAAAGTGACTCCTAATCACTGAGAGTGATACCCTTGGGTCAATGCCTCACTAAACTTATATCAAAACACTTATTTTCTCAGCAGATGGGAAGTAAAGCAGATACTCAAAACTGGACATTGTGTAGAGTGAGAGTCTTTGTTGCACTCAGTGCGAAATGGGATGTCTTTATCAAGCACCTCTATAACACCCAAGGATCAATATGGAAAAGGAGGAGGAAAGATTGTAGGAGCAGAGGATGGCTGACTCCAAAGAGACAGTGTTAGGCAGAAACAACAGGAGACTGATATGAACTCCCAGAGAGTATGATAGTATTTGTGAGACCTGTACAGGTTCAGACCAGACAAATTCCTGGCACCAATGGAAATTAGGATCAAAATCCCACCTTAACAGAAAAGCTGTTTGTGACTGACACATTAAGCGAAAGTAAAAACCCAGTTTCTCCAACAGAGTTCACTGGGCATATCAGCTACACCCCATGCCAAAGTGTACTTAACCAAGAGAAAACAAAGTCCACATTCTGTTTTCTGTTTTGGTGTACTTTTTGGTTTTGCCTCACTGATCTTTCTTTGCTTCTTCCTTTATATCTTTTGATTTTAGTTTTTTGTCGTTTTTCCTTTTTTGTAGTTCTGAGAGATAAAGAAAATAAATTTGGATGGGCAGTGAGATTGGGAGGATCTAGGATGAATAAGGGAAAGTAGAAAACATGGTCAAAATATGCTGCATAAAAAATTCTTTTAAATAAAAAAGAATTTATACTCTAATACTGGAGAAATAGAAAGGTTCATTTTTATCAGAAAAGCATCTTTTCATAACACACTAAATTCCTGTGGTCGTGCTTAGATACTCTGATAGGCCTGTGACATTGACTCTTATGAGTGCCTGCTCTACATCAATTACATCTATAGTGTGTGCCTTCCCAGGGTCTAACGTACTGCTATTCATCACTTTATTTCTATAGAATATATTTATAATTAGCACTTCCTATGTCTGAGAACAGTAAGAAGAGAATAAGACTGCCTGCAAGATAAAAGAGAAGAATGAGAAACTCAGTAGTGGATCATCATGTTAAATGTTTATATTTATTTCTAGTCTGAAAGAGAAGAACAGGCTATATGAAAATAGGATTAATGCAACTGACTGTGAACTTCTTTTGATTAAAATTAATGTAATGGTCACTCAGGATTTTCTCAAACCTTGAATAACCTAGTTTTCTTTTTTTCTGTTCACCTTTTTCTTCTTTTCTGTCACACAACATTTTTGATAAGTAAACAAACAACATTTAGTGATGATGAATGTCAGAGTTACAACACAGGCCAGCAAGAATCCAATCACATCCAGAGAGTGATACTGGACCCAGCTGAGGTCATGTGCTGCCACACGAAGGTGCTTGGCTCCTTTGTGGCGCATGACATACTCAATCCAGAAGACAGCTCTGTCCAGGGGCTTCACTGGCTGATCATGGTGGATTCTTGATAATCTCATGGCATTCTCTTTATAACTGAAAGATAAACACACAAAAACTATTTTATTGATTGTTCATGGAACACCTATGTATTATGCAAGCCATCAGTCATATATAAGGTGAAAAAAATGCTTAATCCTTTCTTAGACTTTGTTGGTTTTAGAGGTTTTCGTGAATTTAAAGAAAAAGATGTGGAAGTAATCTCTTCTTAAGACAATGCGGTCAAATGCAGACATAATATAAAATGTAGGACTGAGCATAAGATCTACAGTCTCATCTTATTGAAAGAATTGTGGTATCAAGGAATTATAGTGCCCATGATTATTTCAAGATATAGACGGGGGACCTCTCATGTATGTATGACTACTAGCATCTAGATAGTCCATGTTGTTGATACAGAGAACAGGCAGTCAGCTTAAGTCAGTCATTTTAGAGTTCTAAGATCCTTCACACCTTTATGCATTGGGGCACCAGAGGTCCTTACTCTCAGAGAGAAGCACTAAGAGAACATGGAATGTTAATCACACAGGGATGTGTGTGATTGACTTGCATTCCATCTAGAAAGCTGAAAGCGATGGTTGCTAACAACCTGTTGGCCAGTTTGCTCTCTGTGTGGCAGACCTCACCTTCATTCCCCAGAATGTTTTTTTTTTCCAAACTCTTCCCCCCTTAGACTGCTACCCAACATTACTGCTACCCAACATTAGGGGAGATGTTGCATGTACATTTTGGCCTGGTGACATCTATGCTATTGATCAGAGACCATATTAGATTCTAGGCCTTTCAGTTATAAAGCCTCACCCTCATGGTCAAGTGTAATTTGTAAATCTTTGGGGTTGCACCGTAAGGGTTGTTGTACCTGATTTGATCAATTGTTGCCTGTCAACTTTTCTCCAAATTGTGCTTTGTTTTAAATATGCTCACAACGAACCCCTTGGCATTAGATTCCCTGAAGTCTGATCCAGGTAGATGAAGACAATAAGCACCAGGTTTTCAATTTTATTTCTTCTCAGGGTTTGCATCCCTATCTGACACTTTTAGAGACCCCTTCATTCATCCACATTTATACTCTTGTGATTAAAAAACAAAAAAAACATCTCAGCAATGTGTGACTGAATACAAAAAACAAACATACAAAAACCGACTGCTTTCATTTAAGGATGGCATAAGCAAGTACAAGGGCTTTGAGGCTGTGCAGAAAATAAACAGTACCCTAAAATCAATTGCCTCAGTCTATTTCCCATGAAAATTTGCAAGAGTTAAGTTTTAAGCAATTCTGAAACAGCCCATTGCAGGGATCTATATATTTAAAGGGCAAAATATGTTGTCTCTTTTAGTTTCCAGAAATGGAGTCAGAATGATGATTCTGTCTCATGTTGATTCTGCTGGGTTAATCTCAGTGGTGGTAATAAGGGAAGGTATGTGGTTTATGAATCGATGCTTCCATGCTGCTGGATTGGATTGGAAAAGAGGCAATGTGCTCATCAAGCCCATGGAATGCAGTAGACCCCTATGAGCAGCAGGGAGCATAGGTATGAATTCTTGGCTCATTGTGGAAGCAAATTGATTGCTCAGTTTCCAACTTGGTTCCTAGTAAGGGGAGCAGGGGCTGTCTCTGACATGAACTCAGTGGCTAGCTCTTTGATCACATCCCCCTAGGGGGTGCAGCCTTGCCAGGCCACATAGGAAGACAATGCAACCAGTCCTGATGAGACCTGATAGGCTAGGGTCAGATAGAAGGGGAGGAGGTCCTTCCCTATCAGGAGACTAGGGAAAGGGCATTGGAGGAGAAGAGGGAGATCCATTGGGTGGGACTGGGAGGAGACGAGGGAGGGGGCTGCATCAGGGATAAAAGTGAATGAATTGTAATAAATTAAATATATAAATAAAATTAAATTTTAAAAAGAAAAACAAAACAGAACAAACAATGCAAAGAAAAAGGAAACAAAAACCTTATACTATTTCTCTGAGCTATGCATAGAGTCAAAGGACAGTTCCTCAGAGATATTCAGCTGAATTATTTATTTTTTTTTGCTTTTTTTATTGTTTATTATTATTAGTTACATTTTATTAACTCTGTATCCCAGCTGTATCCTGCTCCCTTATTCCCTCCCAATCCCACTCTCCCTCTCTAAGCTGCTACCTGTCCCTTTCCAAGTCTACGGATTGGGGAGGACCTTCTCCCCTTTCATCTGGCCATGTTTTATCAGGTATCTTCAGGGCTGGCTGCGAAGTCCTGCTCTGTGGCCTAGCAGAACTGCTCCTCCCTTGGGGGGTGGAGAGTCAAAAAGCCTGCCATTGAGTTCCTCTCAGAGATAGTCCCTGTTCCCCTTACTATGGGAAGCCAATTGATTATTGAGCTACCACAAGCTTCGTCTGAGTAAAGGTTCTAGGTTATATCTGTACATGGTCCTTGGTTGGAGAAACAGTTTCAGAAACCATCCAGCTGAATTTCAAGCTGATAAAACATCAATATTGCAAATTCATTTTGTTCAACAAAATTCCCTGCTTACACTTGGAGATTAAATTTCAAATTTACTTATATTTGGTAGAAAGTGTTGTGACTTTAAATTTTACAAGTTCCTGATTTTATAAGCAAGACAGAAAAAGAAAGGGCCATGTGTACTAATTTACTTCACATTTTAGTTACTAAATGTTCAAGCACAAAACTCTTAAAACACTGAATATCTTTCTAAGTGAGGATTGACCATCTTACCCTGGGTCCTCCTTCTTCTTTAGCTTCTTTAGGTGTACAGATTTTAGTATATTTATCCTATCTTTAGGTCTAGTATCTACTTATAAGTGAGTATATATCATGTGTGTCTTTCTGCTTCTGGGATACCTCACTCAGGATGGTCTTTTCTAGATCCCACCATTTGCCTACAAATTTCATGATTTCCTTCTTTTCAGGAGCTCCACAAGGACCAAATATATTTGGGCACAGGGGTCTTTTCTGAGACTGATTCTCCAACCAAGGACCATATACCTTAGAACCCCTGCTCAGATGCTCATTGTCTGTGGCAGCTCAGTATCCAAGTGGGAACCCCAGTAAGGGGAACAGGGGCTGTCTCTGACATGAACTCAGTGGCTCTCTCCTCAACCCCCACCCCACCCCGAGGGAGGAACAGCTTTGCTAGGCCGCAGAGGAGAACGTTGCAGCCAGTCCTGGTGAGACCTGATAAGCTAGGGTCAGACGGAAGGAGAGGAGGACCTCCCCTATCAGTGGACTTAGAGAGGGGCAGGGAACAGATGAGAGAGGGAGGGTGGGATTGGGAGGGAAAGAAGAAGGGGGCTACAGCTGGGATACAAAGTAAATAAACTGTAATTAATATAAAAAATTAATTTAAAACATTTTGAATAATTAACATCACTACCATTTATATGAACGGCTAGAATGCACCCTCTTTTGACTCTATCTTTGTGTGTGTCAGTGCCCAGCAGGGCTGAGTGACACATGTACATGGAGAGGTCAGAGGACAGTTTCTAGGTGTTAATCCTCCTAAGAAGGGTCTGTTTTTCACTATTGTGCCCACAACCCTAGCTCGGCTGATCCTAGGGGTTCTCCTGTCTCTACCTCTCATTTTGCTCTAGAAGCCCAGGGATTACAGGCAAAATCTACCACACTGGGGATCTGAACTCAGGCCCACACATTCGCACAGCAAGCGCTTTCCCAGCTCCCTGTCAAAGTCTTCCTTGTTTTACAGAGTCAGAGAATGGAATGAAAACACTGTGCCCTGTGTTATCAGGCAATCTTAACAGTACTTTTTGGCTTAGTGTTTAACTTTAAATTACTTTAATGGTTATATATATATTAATATATTCCACATATAAATATGAGAGGGAGGAGATAAAATATAATACCCATATTCCATATACTGCTTGATTGCATATATTGGCATTCCTAACCCTAAGGTTGTCTCCTCAAATATATTTCTGGACTAGCTTAAATATTATAACATCCTTACTCAGAAATAACTGTTAATAAGAGTAATGTTTAATAACACTATGTTTTTATTTCTTAAAAACATTTTGAGCAAAGGTCTTCCAAGATGGCAGCAGCGGCTAGTGTGCAACTTAGAGGAAGGGGAGAGGACCCGCAACGCAGAAATTGGTGAGTGAAGGGGCTGATCAACCCAGAACAGAGTTATCCAGACTTCCAAGAAGAAAGAAACTAACCATGATCTGAGCCCATCTAGAATCAGGTCAAGGCAGACTCCTCAGGGAGGAGACACCCTGAGAGGTGATCCCCAGGCACTTCCTGGCACCCAAAACCCTACTCCCTCTTCGGAGGAGGCAGGAGGTGTCCAGCAGAATCTGCCACAGACCACATTGTCTGTACCCCAGCCCCAGCGAAAGCTGCAGCTTCCACCAAAAAAAAAAAAAAAAAAAAAAAAAAAAAAAACCGAGATCTGGGCTGAGAAAACCCAGTCCTTTCGGGCACTTCCCCAGAACCAAAATGCCACCATACCCTGCCACTCGGAGCAGAGGGATAGAGAGGTGCACAGAAGCTTCACAGCTCCCTGACCCCAGTGTTGCTGGCTGCCCAACAAGACCTGAGATTCTCCTGGGTCCAGCGCAATAAGGTATATCACCAAGTCCTAACACCGGTGGCCCACCTGGCCCCTGGCATAGAAACCCCAGCTCAGGATTGGGACTGAGAAGTCCCAACACCTCTGGCACTCCCTTGAAAGCACCACCATAAGCTTGCCCTAGTGGAGGGGAAGGTCAGAGAGGAAGGACAGAGAAGCAGCCTGCCACAGGACACAGCACCCCCTCTCTACCACACCCAGCAGCCCCTGGCAGAAAAACCCAAGCTCTGGATCTGAGGGCACTCAACCATACCTGGTACTCTCGGAATCAGCAAACAAAGGTTCTACCACCAGGCTGCTTCTGGCAGAGAGATCTGGGCCCGGGATCTGGGATTAAGAACACTCAACCTAACTCTTTCCCACACTACCCTGGCAAAAGGAAAGGACAGAGAGGCAGCACACAGGAAAGGTGGAAACTGAGTCCTGTGGCCACAGTGTCACAGAGCTGACTGCTAGCCTACCGGCGCACTCTCCGCAGCAGGACCAAATCAGAGAGTAGAGAGCAAGGGGAACCCCTGTGCATTCCAACTGGTCCTGCAAGAGAGTGAGTGAGCCTTCTAGGGAAAGTTTGCCCCAGACCCAGGGCCTCTCCACAGAAGCAACCAGATGAGATCTCTGCCACCTACACCCCTAGTGTGGGCATCATAGGGATTCTTGGGCTAGCAACCCCAATGTTGAAGCCTCTGTCTTGCGGGTCCACCAGTGTAATCCAGGCAAACAATCCCTGGATCTCAGACAGAACTGCATAATAGTGGCCTGCAGGCCACTGCAATAGTCAGAGAATCCACGCATGCACACTGCGCCCACTAAAAGCACACGCGAATAGTGCCAGTGTCACATTCCTTACTTAGGCAAAACTGAAACCACAATGCACATTCCCAAACCAGTGAACCTCTCCATTCTTCCTGAAAAAACAGTCCAGAAAACAGAAAGAGAGGATCATAGCCCAAACTACAAACTCGAGGAACAAACAGAGAGGGTTAAAAATAACCAGATGGCTAGAGGCAGACATAAGAATACACCCAACAAAAATCAGGACATAATGACCTCACCAGCAACCCCACAAAACAATGGACACTTCAATTCACAAGATATACAAGAAAACGACCTCAAAACTATGTTTCTCCAGCTATTAGAGGCCCATAAAGATGAATTGAACAAATCACTCAAAGAAATAGCCAAAGAAATCGAGACGAACAAAGAGGAAACCAATAGAGCTTTCAGAGAAATGTCCATGAAAATTGAGGCAAACAAAGAAGAAATGAACAAAACTCTCAAAGAAATGTCCACACAAATGAAGGCAAATAAAGGAGAAATAAACAAAGCTCTCATAGAAATACAGGCAATTGTAGCCAAAGAAGTAGAGGCACAAGTACTGATACATAGAGAGGAAACGGACAAAAAAATAGAAGCTGTCATTGAAAAGCAGGACTCCACATTCAAACAGATGAAGGAAATGGTGCAAGACATAAAAACAGACTTAGAATCAATAAAGAAAACATAAATAGAGAAAAACCTGGAGCTGGAGAACATAGAGAAAAGATCGGGAACTACAAAGTTAAGCATCACCAACAAGAGATGGAAGAAAGACTCTCAGGAGCCGAAGATAGACTTGTGGAAATTGACACGTCTCTCAAAGAAAAAATAAAATCAGAAAAGTTCCAAACACAAAACATCCAAGAAATCAAGGACACCATGAAAAGACAAAATCTAAGAATAATAGGAGTAGAAGAAAAAGAAGGCATCAGGATCAAAGGTCCGGAAAATATTTTCAAGAAAATTATAGAAAAAAAACTTTCCCAACTTAAAGAAGGAGATGTCCATAAACATACAAGAGGCCTACAGAACACCAAGTAGACTAGACCAGAAAACAAATTCTTCATGTCACATCATAGTCAAAATATTGAACCTACAGAAAAAGGAAAAAACTCTAAAAGCAGCAAGGGAAAAAGACCAAGTAACATATGAAGGTAGACCTATCAGAATCACACCAGATTCCTCAACAGAAACTATGAAAGCCAGAAGGGCCTGGACAGAAATCATACAGTCCTTAAGGGAACACAGATTCCAAACCAGACTACGATACCCAGCAAAACTTTCAATCAACATAGACGGAGAATTCAAAATATTCCATGACAAAACCAAATTTAAACAATATCTGCATAGTAACCCAGCTCTACAGAAGTTACTAGAAGGGAAACTCCAAACCAAAGAAAACAACTACACCTAAGGAAACAGAGGAAATAGATAACTATATAACAAAAAAACCAAAAGAATACAAGCAATGAAACTCAGTGACACCAGCAACCCCACATCTAAAGTAAGTAACAATTGTTGGTCACTAGTATCTATCAACATCAATGGACTCAACTCCCCAATAAAAAAGACACAGACTAACAGAATGGGTGCAGAAACAGGATCCAACATTCTGTTGCATCCAAGAAACACACCTATGCAACAAAGATAAACACTAGCTCAGAGTAAAGGGCTGGAAAACTGTTTTTCAAGCAAATGGTTCCAGAAAACAAGCTGGAGTAGCCATCCTAACATCTAATAAAATAGACTTTCAACCCACGTTAATCAAAAAAGATAAGGAGGGCCACTATATTCTCATCAAAGGAAAAATCCACCAAGAGGACATCACAATTTTGAATATCTATGCCCCAAATAAAAGAGCACCTACATTCGTAAATGAAACAATATTAAAGCTTAAATCACACATTGATCCTAATACCTTAATAGTGGAAGACTTCAACACTCCACTCTCACCAAGGGACAGATCAACTAGACAGAAAACAAATAGGGAAATAAAAACACTTACAGAGTCCCTAAATCAAATGGACCTAATAGATGTCTACAGATCTTTTCACCCAAACTCAAAAGAGTATACCTTCTTTTCAGCACCTCATGGAACCTTCTCCAAAATAGACCACATAGTTGGTCATAAAGCAAGCCTCAACAGATACAAAAAGATTGAAATAATCCCTTGTATTCTATCTGACCACCATGGACTAAAGCTGGACCTCAACAACAAGAGAAATAACAAAAATCCGACACACACGTGGAAACTGAACAACTTGTTACTCAATGACAGCTGGGTTAAGGAAGAAATAAAGAAAGAAATTAAAGACTTCCTAGAATTCAATAAAATGAAGTCACAAAATACCCAAATTTATGGGACACATTGAAAGCAGTGCTTGGGGAAAATTTATAGCACTAAGTGCCTTCAAGAAGAAATTTGTAATGTCACATACAAGTAACTTAATGGCCCAACTGAAAATGCTAGGAAAAAAAGAAGCAGATACACCCAAGAGGAGCAGAAGGCTGGAAATAATCAAACTAAGGGCTGAAATCAATCAATTAGAAACAAATAAAACTATTCAAAGAATCAATGAAACAAAAAGCTGGTTCTTTGAGAAAATCATCAAGATAGACAAACCCTTAGCCAAGCTAACTAAAAAGCAGAGAGAATCTATCCAAATCAGCAAAATCAGAAATGAAAAGGGGGACATAACTACAGACACTGAAGAAATCCAAACAATCATTAGGTCATACTACAAAAGGATATATGCCACAAAATTTGAAAATCTAAACGAAATGGACAATTTTCTTGATAGATTCCATCTTCCAACATTAAGTCATGATCAGGTAGAAAGACTGAATATCCCTATATCCCCCAAGGAGATTGAAGCAGTCATTAACAGTCTCCCCTCCAAAAAAAGCCCTGGGCTAGATGGTTTCAGTTCAGAATTCTACCAGACCTTCAAAGAAGTGCTAAGACAAATTCTCCTCAAACTATTTCACAAAATAGAAACAGAAGGTACATTACCAAACTCATTCTATGAAGCCACAATCACCCTGATACCTAAACCACACAAAGACCCAACAAAAAAGAGAACTTCAGACCTATCTTTCTTATGAACATTGACGTAAAAATACTCAATAAAATACTTGCAAACCAAATCCAAGAACACATCAAAGATATCATCCACCATGACCAAGCAGGCTTCATCCCAGGCGTTCAAGGTGGTTCAACATATGGAAATCCATCAATGTGATCCACCATATAAACAAACTGAAGGAGAAAAACCACATGATCATCTCCTTAGATGCTGAAAAAGCATTTGACAAAGTACAACACCCATTCATGTTTAAAGTCTTGGAGAGATCAGGGATACAAGGCACATATCTAAACATAGTAAAGGCAATATACAGCAAGCCTATAGCCAACATCTAACTCAATGGAGAGAAACTTAAATCAATCCCACTGAAATCAGGGACAAGACAAGGCTGCCCACTCTTTCCATACCTCTTCAACATAGTTCTGGAAGTCCTTGCTAGAGCAATAAGACAACTAAAGGAGATCAAGGGATACAAATCAGAAAGGAAGAGGTCAAAGTGTCACTTTTTGCAGATGATATGATAGTATATATGAGCAACCCCAAAAATTCAACCAGAGAACTCCTCCAGTTGATAAACATCTTCAGCAAAGTTGCAGGATACAAAATCAACTCAAAAAAATCAGAAGCCCTCCTGTATACCAAAGACAAAAGGGCCAAGAAAGAAATTATGGAAACAACACCCTTCACAATAGCCACTAAAAACATAAAGTACCGTGGGGTGACACTAACCAAGCAAGTGAAAGACCTGTTTGAAAAAAACTTCAAGTCTCTGAAGAAAGAAATTGAAGAAGATATCAGAAGATGGAAAGATCTGCCATGCTCATGATTGGTAGGATTAACATTGTGAAAATGGCCATCCTGCCAAAAGCAATCTACAGATTCAATGCAATTCCCATCAAAATACCAACTCAATTCTTTTTTTTTATTTAACTTTTATTAATTACACTTTATTCCTTTTGTATCGCCCCATAAGCCCCTCCCTCCCCCCCCCGGTCCCACCCTCCCCCCCTTTCTGCATGCATGCCTCTCCCCAAGTCCACTGATAGGGGAGGTCCTCCTCTCCTTCTTTCTGATTTTTTTTTTGTTGTTGTTGTTCTTCTCAATGCAGTTTATTCAGGAACTTTGAACAATCTTCTGACCCTGGGGAAAGCCAGCCCACAGCTTAAAATAGCCTCTGGATAGCCAACCCCAGCATGCCTCGTGGGCAATGCAGATAGGTCCACATACACGGAAGCAAGCCAGATCCTCAGCCTTAGCCAAATATGGAGTTGTTTGTGACAGAGCACTCACCATCAGGAAGATGGAAGGCGGAAACCAGCTCCATCTTTAAGGCGCGGCATTACGCAGCTCTCTATAGTTCCCCTTTTTGTTTTAGATGCATCAGGCAAGAGTAGAGGTCTGATCTCTGATATTAGAAATAAATTGGGACTTTGTACCAATGTTCATTTAGGTGTCATCCACCCAAAGAGCATCAGACCCATCAGATACCTTTTTCTCAGAGGCAGGCCAACTCAATTCTTACAGACCTTGAAAAAAAGATTCTCAGCTTCATATGGAGAAACAAAAAGCCCATCATCTCCAAAACAATCCTGTACAACAACAAATCATCTGGAGGTATCTCCATCCCCGATCTCAAGCTGTACTACAGAGCAATAGTAATAAAAACTGCATGATATTGACATAAAAACAGAAAGGAGGATCAAGGGAACTGAATAGAAGACCCAGAAATAAACCCACACACCTATGAATACTTGATTTTTGACAGAGAATCCAAAACCATTCAATGGAAAAAAGACAGCATCTTCAACAAATGGTGCTGGTCCAACTGGATGTCTACATGCAGAAAAATAAAAATAGATCCATATTTATCACCCTGCACAAAACTAAAGTCCAAGTGGATCAAAGACCTCAACACAAAACCAGATACTCTAAATCTGTTAGAAGAAAAAGTGGGGAACAGCCTAGAACTCATTGGCACAGGAGACAACTTCCTGAACAGAACACCAACAGCACAGGCTCTAAGAGCAACAATCAATAAATGGGACCTCATGAAACTGAAAAGCTTCTGTAAAGCAAAGGACAGCATCATCAAAACAACATAACTGCCTACAGATTGGGAAAGAATCTTCACCAACCCTTTATCTGACAGAGGACTAATATCCAGTATATACAAAAAAATAAAGAAGCTGAAAAGCAGCAAACCAACTAATCCAATTAAAAAATGGGGAACAGAGCTAAACAAAGAACTCTCTGTAGAGGAATATTGAATGGCAGAGAAACACTTAAAGAAATGCTCAACCTCATTAGCCATCAGGGAAATGCAAATCAAAACGACACTGAGATTTTACCTCACACCCATCAGAACAGCCAAGATGAAAAACTCAAATGACAACACATGCTGGAGAGGTTGTGGAGAAAGGGGAACCCTCCTCCACTGCTGGTGGGAATGTAAACTGGTACAACCACTTTGGAAATCTATCTGGCACTTTCTCAGACAATAAGGAATAGTGCTTCCTCAAGACCCAGCTATACCACTGCTAGGTATATACCCAAACTTTGCTCAAGTACACAAAAGAGATACTTGCTCAACCATGTTTATAGCAGCTTTATTTGTAATAGCCAGAACCTGGAAACAACCCAGAATTCTCCATTGATATGGAGGAATGGGTACAGAAATTGTGGTATTTTTACACAATGGAATACTACTCAGCAATCAAAAAGGAGGAAATCATGAAATTTGCAGGCAAATGGTGGAATCTAGAAAAGGTCATTCTGAGTGAAATATCCCAGAAGGAGAAAGACAAACATGGTATATACTCACTTATATAGACCTATAAGATATGATAAACATAATGAAATCTATACACCTAAAAAAGATAATCAATTGAGTGGACATGGGGTAAGATGATCAATCCTTGTTTAGAAAGAGAGATGGGATGTGCATTGAACCTATGACAGGAGTCTACTCTAGGCATTTGAAAGACTCTAACTAGCAGTGTTTTCAAAGCAGATACAAAGACTCATAACCAAACCTCCCGCAGAGTGTAGGGAATCATATGAAAGAAGGGGAGTTTGATGTGGAAAGGATAGGAGCTCCACAAGGACCAAACATATCTGGGCACAGGGTCTTTTCTGAGATGGACACTCAACCAGAGACCATGAGAGGATAAAACCTAGAACCTCTGCTCAGATGTGACCCGTGATAGCTGGGTAATCTATTGGTTTCCAAAAGTAAGGGGAAGAAGGACTATTTCTAACAGGAACTCAATGACTGGCTCTTTGGCCTCCCCACCCCCCAAGGGAGGAGCAGTCCTGTTAGGCCACAGAGGAGGAATTTGCAGCCAGTTCTGAAGATACCTGATAAAACAGGATCGGATGAATGGGGAGGAGGTCCCCCTATCAGTGGACTTGGAAAGGGGCACGGTGGAGATGAGGGAGGGAGGGAGGGACTGGGAGGGAATGAGGGAACGGGACACGGCTGGGATACAGAGTTAATAAAATGTAACTGATAAGAAAAAAATAAAATTAAAAAAAAACATTTTGAGCATATTATCAGTTCCATCTTGCATTTAAAGATTGCATCTAAGTGCTTATATATTTATTTCTTAAATGAAAGCTATGAGTAAATTTATATATTCACACTATATTTTGCAAACTTATTGATTATACAATCTTCAAAGCAAATCTTTTCCCCAGTTTCAGGAACTCACTTCAGCAGATAGAAAATGAGAGAAAAAAAAATTCTTTTTTTGTCTTTCTTTTAAGTTTTCTTGTTTGCACGTAAGTCAAATATAAGATATGAAACATTGGAAAATGAAATTTTTAGAATGATGGCAAAGCTAACCAATGACTGGCAGAGCTCCATAAACTGTAATACTCACGAAGGCTCATTAATGATGGCTCTCAAGGCACTGAGTAAATCTGAGCTTGTCATTGTGTTGATGTTCATTTTCAAGGCTGCTCCCTTGGCCTTCATGTGAGCAATGTTGTCAGGCTGATCAGCGAACATGGGAATTCCCACCATAGGGATCCCATGGTAAATGGCTTCATAGATCCCATTTGTTCCACCATGAGTGATGAAAGCTTTGGTTTTAGGATGTCCTGTTTGAGGGACAGAGTGACAAGTTGCTGTGGATTTTAATCTATCCCATTCGAAAAAAAGAAATGCGTAGTGTGAGTCTCTGAAGCAGGTAACTTCCTCCAAAGGTTGGGAACATGGGACATTTCTTCCCTAGAATTAATCCCCTTTTCACTGAGAAGGTGTCACTGTGTACCAGAAGACATCTGACGAGATTCTGAAGACTGATGAGAATCTTAACTGAGCAATATCTTCTGTGAACCAAAGCAAAAACATGCAAAACTAAAAGAAAACTACTAATTTAATGAACAATTATTCCATTGTATTTGTCTCTAAAATGGAAGTGCAGCATGAAAATTCAAATTAATGTCATCAGCTGATTTGGTGTTGGTTTGCCTGCCCAACTTTTCTCCCTCAAGGTCTTACCAAGAAGATCGTTCTGAGGAATCCAATTAAAAAGCCGAGTATTGGATCCTAAAGTGGTTGGTTTCTTGCCTGAGTATCTCCACAAAACCTGTTGAAGACAATGCTGTGAATTTGGAGGCTAAAAACACAATGAGGAAGTGTAATGGCTGCAGCACTGTTATTTGGAGCAAACATAGCCTATACTTGTTAGGTAGTACTTGAGAAGGGAATATATTTGAGGCAGCTTGTAAAAATTGAGATATAATAAACCTGCTCACACCTACCTGCTCAAGAAAGCTTCCACTGATAGTCTAGTAAGCATAACCTTTCCACTTTGATCTTTACTACTGAAGGGCCGGCAAAACAGAATGTCAATGAAGAACTTCTTTAATATATCAGAAGATTTGAGATCAAGACCACCAGGAAAGTGAATGCCACACACATTTATTTCTCATGATCTAGTGATCCTTATCATCATGTTCATAGTGTAATTTTTTCCCCAAAATTTATAACTAGGTTTAGTGTTTGTGGTAACTTTTTTTCCTATTTATTTGATGTCTTTCTTCTCCCTCTTCACATCTCTTTCCTTACCTGAATTTTCCTCTTACCTTGCCTTTTTGTTCCTGCTTCTGTTTTGTTCTTTTCTCTTTATCTCTCTCTGGTCTCAGTTCTCCCTCCCCAGTCCCTATTCCCTCTCCCCAGGACACCCCCAGACCCTGGACTCATCATTTGAATGATTGATTAAAAATTTAACAATCTGTTACATAATATTTTCTGTGGAGAGAGTGAGAAAATTTCATATAACTCAAAAACTAGAAAACTGTAAGAGAAAATTGTGGAAATAAACACAAGGTTTTTATTTAATAGAAGTAAGAGTTAGAATAGGTTTTAAAAGCATAGTCAGCATGCTTCATACAATATTACATACTTTGTCTGGCACATAAATGCAAGAATCTTGTTTCTATATAGTTTATAAAGTAAAGTATGTATGAAATAAAATTCTACTTATTAAATTTATAAAATTAATTAAAAATTGGAAAATTCATATTTCTTACAATATTAGAAGTCTATAGTTAAAAATATAGAATATTCAAACTGGAAAGAATGAGTGACTCCAGGTTTTTAATTGTACATGAACTACACTTTGATAAAGTCTAAAGTCTTAATAAAATTTATGATTTTTATTTCTAAGCCTTCTTTCTCTCTGCTGTGTGTGTAAACTTTCCCTTCCTGTGGACCACTTTGCTAAATTGTGAATCGGCCTTTCTAACATTTAATGCAGGCCTCATGATTTCAAGTGGTCTGGGATCTTCCTCCATAAAGGTTTATACCTACTTATTGTAACATTTTATGCCTTTGTCAGTGATATTCCTGGGGGGCCTGCTCTCTTTTTGTTTTTTTGTTTTGTTTTACTTTTTGGAAGGGATTCAGGGAAGCATCAGAAGATAGGGTAGGTGGTTGGTTGGACTGGGAAGAGGAGAGGGAGGGGAAACTGAGGTAAGGTATGAGAGAAGGATAAAGAAAAAGAAAGTGAAAGACCACTAATGTATGTTTTCCCATAGTTGTGCTAAGAGTCAGTAGGCAAATGATCGAACGTAGCTAAAAACGCCATTTATATATGCTATCACTATTTCCTGAAGAGTTGAGGTCAGCTGTGCTTACTGAGTAACAGATTTCAGTTTCTATGTGCAAAGAACCCTGTCAAGTTTTTCTCTGGGGTCCACCCAAAGCTGCTGTGTACCAACCTTCTGAGGAATCTGGGAAAGGGCTGAGGCAATGAGGTTGGCCTTCTCTTCTGTAAGGTTTTTGACCATTGACCCCAGAGAAAACACCACAACACCGTGTTCCCCTGAGCTCTGGACAAATTCTTCTATTTCCTGCAAACAGAACATTTTTTTCACTGTAAGCACACACGATGTTGACACACAACACATGCCTTTAACCCCAGTCGTATGGAGGGAGAGGAAGGCAGACCTCGGTGAGTTCAAGGAGAGCCTGGTTTACATGGTGAGTTCCAGGCACACACATAGAAACATACATTGATAGACAGGCAGACGCAGATGCTTACACACACATACACACACACTCACACACACACACACTACAGGAATGATGTTGAACTTACTTGACTGAGCCTCATTTTTTTCCTTATTCTGTTTTTTCCAAAAAGATGAAAGCCATGACTGACATTTACTTGGTCAAAGTCTATTTTGTTACACTTTGTTACACAAGCTGAATTTAGAGCACAGGTAGCTCTTACTTCTATTAAACAAGGTCTAGGCACTTTTGGGGAGTTTTGCATAGTCAAGGACTCTAGGAAGTTAAATCTCACAGTGAGGTGTGGAACTTACGTAGCAAGCAATGTATGTATTGTGTCTGCGTCCGTATCATTTGGATATTGATTCATTAAATCTTATAAAACACTATGCAATTAAATTTAGTGATTTTATAGATTATAAGAAAATAATTTTAACAATATTCATAATACAAAATGAAATTTACATTTAAATACTCCCTTCACAGTCTCTACAGGAATCGAAAACTTCTAAGGAAGTAGTATTTAATCTGCAATCTTCTGAAAATTCTGTGCTTGTGAGCTTACAAACCAAATAATTTGTACTTGTCTCTTCACTCTCAACGGATACAGTTTTTCAACTGTGTTCATCTATTATCTTCTTCTGTTTCCAGAAATTTTTGTTTCAAGAAATCTGACATTCTTTTTTTTTTTCATAAGGTCCAAGACATGATGTGCAATTTTCTTTTTTACTTCAAAAACTGCTGACTTCATATTCATAGATGCCCATATATCATTTGATTTTATTTGTCTCTTTACATTTACTGGATGTTAATGACTCTCAACTTATGCCAACTGGTCATTTTTTTAGACTTCTCAAAAGTTTTCTTCAGTGAAATAAATCATTGGCTCTTTGCCATATGCAGTTGAAGGGCACACGCATTATTGTCATCTCTGGCTAATTTTTCTACCAAAATTATAATGACAACACTAAAGATAAGCACATCCACTAAAGGCTAAGACTATGTCTGAGATGCTCTGCTTCTGAAGGCCTCCCACAAGTGCTTTCCCTGACTCATTGAATCCTAAAAATTTGCCAAGATTTTTTTTATGAAGGTATCTTTCTCTATAAAGCATTTGGGCACAGATTATTGTTCACAGTTCTATCAGACACATGAAGAAGACTATAGGAAGTCTCCTTGTTGATATTTGTGACTCTATTTTTTTCCAGAACACACACATATTCTCTTAGTACATCATCCAAACATTTTATTTTTAATCTTAAATTCTCTAATAAAATTTGAAAGATCCAACAAGTTTCATTGAAAAGTAACTATGATGAGGAAAGTAAATTCTACTGGTACAGTGAAGCTACTAAATAGCAATATCTCTGTTACTGAAGTTATTAACCTTGAAGAAAAATCAGCTATTGTATCATGAAATACCTAGTATCTTCTCTGTCCTAGACTTACCTTAGGTAATGGCTTGGCAGGTTTGCAGTGCAGTCCTCCCACAAAATCAAAATTTGGCAAATATGGACGAGGAAATTCAAAATCCCAATATGTTCGGATGAGCCAAATTTCAGCTTTACCCACAGTCTTACAGAACGTGGTGGGTCTTCCTTGGAAACGTACAGAGAGTTGAGAGGACAAAGTTAGCACTCAGGTTTTCTGAGAAAAAAAATGTACCAAAGAGAAGCTGGAGAGAGGGTTGAGTTTTCCCAAATTGACACAAATCTAGACATAGCTGGGGTGAGGGAATATCTGTTGACCAATTACCTGATTCATATTGGCCTAGAAAAATCTTTAAGATTTGTTGTTGATTTATGGTGATTATGAGAGGATTCATCTCACTGTGAAGGCAATGCCACTACTGGGAGCAAACACCTAGATGGTGTAAGGAAGTGGGCTAACCAAGCCATTGGTGGTAAGACATTAAGCACTGTTTCATCTTTGCTTCTACTTTAGTCATTGCCTCTAGGTTTCTGCCTTGGCTACTCTCAAAAGACTATCATCCAGGATAGGTAAGCCAAATAAACCTTTTCCTTTCCAATTTTCTTTTGATCATGGTGTTTTATAACAATAGATTCCATAACTGTGATCTGTGTGTGTGTGTTTGTGTGTGCAAGAGAAAGATAGATAGATAGATAGAGAGAGAGAGAGAGAGAGAGACTGTGTACTTTAAATGAAGTTAAATCAAATGTAGTTATGTTTCCACAAAGGGCCATAGACTACCTAATATAAACACCAGTGCCAGGCATAGGAAACCTCCCTTGGTTTATTAGAACCAGCTGTAAAGCCTATGAACAACAACAATGTCTGCCTTGCAAGATATCCCCAATAGTACAAAAGTAATTCTTTTTAGTGGTTAATAATCCCTCCTTAGGGCTGAAGAGATGGCTCAGCGGCTAAGAGCCCTGGCTTTTCTTCCTAAACAGTCCTGAGTTCAATTCCCAGCGACCACATGGTGGTGCCCTCTTCTGGTGTGCAGGCACATGTGGAAGAAGAACACTGTATAAATAATAAATAAACATTAAAAAAATAATCCCTCCTTAGTTGGGCTTTAGACTTTCTCAATAACACGGAACTTAGATCTTATACTGTAAGCCTACCAAACTACTCATGGCTAATGAGGTCGACCAGAAAAACAAAATCTACTACTGTTAATCTCCTAAAATTGTGTGACTTCTGATTGTATTCTAGGTATTTTTGTTCGTCCACCCACAGATAAATATAACTCTCGGTCCAAATTACTTTTTTTTTTTTCAGCAGAAGGCTATTACAGCAATCTGCTACTGGTCAAAATGCAGATATTAATAGACCATAGGAGGCCCAACTTTAATTGGTACACCTACAATGTCACTGCCATGTCTTACATTTCAGAAAACTTCATAAAAGAAAAGTAAAAAGATATTGTAAGAATCAGAGAACCAGGACTCTTGCTGTGAGACAGCAACAAGAATTTGTAATAATTTGGTCATTACAATTTCAATAACCTGGTCATCTTAAGAAACACTGCAAAATGACAACACCAGTTGACAAGCCAATATGGAGGGGAGAAATCTCTCCTGACCCCATCATGAAATGAAAGCAAGAGCTAATTAATGGCTGCTGAGAGAGGGAGAATCAGTCTTCTCTAGGGATGAATTATCATGGACATCATCCACTACCAAATGGTCAGCCTTAAACACAAATGTTGGAGCAACAATAAGTGTACTAAATGGGTTACACATGATGTATATGTGTATGTGTGTGAATTTATATATGTACAAGAATAATTAAAGAAGGTCATGAATTTGGAGGGAGTAGGGATACCATGAGAAGAGTTAAAGGGGATGCAGAAGGTAGAACTGCTCTAAATTCTAAATCTCTGTATTAAATCCTCAAACTAAAAAACAACTAAATTAAAAAAAAAATTAAGTAAGAATAAGTTAGTTTGCTCCAGTGTTGTATATACAAGATCATTTTTGTGGAGTGATTATTAAGAATTTCAGAATCTGGAATCTTTAACATGCAAAAAATGATGATAGTTATCTAATATTTTTCTAACTTGTGAATTGTACTCTCCCCAAGAGGAATGAAATATATAATCTTGCAGAGGATAATTCACAGACCAGAGCCCACTTAAATGATGAAGCTTAGCTTGCACACCAACATCTTAAACCAATCACCCATTTGCTGTTGCTTGAACACCATTTTCAGAAACAGAGTGCAGATGTGTTCCCTTTCTTTCTTTCTTTCTTTCTTTCTTTCTTTCTTTCTTTCTTTCTTTCTTTTTTCAATTCCTTCTGCATTCCAACCACAAAAACCATTACTCACCAACCTATTATTAAGGGTGAGACAAGGAGGAGATGAGGGAGTGGGCTACAGCCAGAATACAAAGTGAATAAATTGTCATAAATAATAATAATAATATAAAAAGAGAAAGAAACCAGCCTGCTATTGTCCCATCTTTTGTAATCTTAGATGGCCCAACTGCTTGTGGATTTTCTATCTTGTGATGCTTATCTTACACAAGTTGCTTAATGTTTTTCAAATTTAAAACCTGTGAAAACTTAAAACCAAAAGAATGAGGTCACAGTATCAGCTCCCAAGTTTCTGCTACATGTCTGGGCAGTCAGTTTGATGTTCAAATCAATAAAGTTGCTCAGCTTAAGAAAATTTAGTGTGTCCCTGGTGTTGGATTTTCACTAGACTGGATAACATTTATGTGATAATTGAGCTCCTACAAGTGGCAGGTACCCTGACTTGTGTAGGGATTTTTTTTAATTTTTTTTTATTTATTACAATATATTCACTCTGTATGCCAGCTACAGTCTCTTCCCTGATTCCCTCCCAACCTCTTCCTCTTTCCCTCTTCTCCTTCGATGCCCCTTCCCCAGTCCACTGATAGGGGAGGTCGTCCTCCCCCTCCCTCCGACCCTAGATTATCAGGTCTAATCAGGAGTGGCTTCATTGTCTTCTCCTGTGGCCTGGTAAACCTGCACTACCCTCAGGGCAGGTGAACAAAAAGCCAGCCACTGAGTTCTGTCAGAGACAGCCCCTGTTCCCCTTACTAAGGTACCCACTTGGATACTGACTTGCTGTGGCCTACATCTGAGCAGGGGTTCTAGGTTATCTCCATGAATGGAACTTGGTTGGAGTATCAGTCTCAGAAAAGACCCCTGTGCCCAGATTTTTTTGGTTCTGTTGCTCTCCTTGTGGAACTCCTGTCCCCTCTAGGTCTTTCTATCTTCCCCTTCTTTCATAAGATTCCCTGCACTATGCCCAAAATTTGGCTAGAGTCTCAGTATCTGCTTTCATACCCTGCTGGGTTTAATCTTTCAGAGGTCCTCTATGCTATTCTCCTCTCCTGTTCCATATTTTCTCCATCTTCTGAGGTCGACAGCTGGGATACAAAGTAAATATATTGTAATAAATAAAAAATTAAAAATAAAGGAAAACAAAACTAATGATACTATCTGCAGTTCAAATGACAGCATTCCTGTTGAGGACAATTTCAGCCAAAGGCAAATTCAAAATAAGAGGCTGAATAGAAAGTATAGACATGAATCCACATAAGTATAACCATCTTTCCTTTTGACAAAGTTGACCAAAATATACATCTTTAACAAATGGGGAGAGGGAAAACTGAATGTTAAAAGAATGGACTTGATCTGTATCTATCACCTTGCATAAAATAATCTCCAAATGCAGCAAATATCTCAACTCGAAAACAATAAAATACAAAACTGTTTAAAAAAAAACAAAAAAACAAAAAAAAACAAAAACCAGACACAGTCCTACAAAAATAGGTGGAGAAAATTAAGCACTGGAATTGATAAATGGGACCTCTTAAACAAAAAAGTAGAGGAAGAATTTGATTGAAGAGAAAGCCCTGAGCATGTTTTCAGAATATTTTACAGCTGTCTATCAGATAACGTATTAATATCTAGAAAATTAAAAAAATCAAATATAAAGTATCAAGGAAACAGCAAAATAATTAAAACTAGGTGCTGGATCTGGATTGAGAGTTCTCAAAATAAACACAAAACTGACTAAGGGATATCTTTAAAAGTGTTTAACATCCTTAGCAATTAGGGTACTGAAAATTAAAATTATTTTGCTATTTTGTCCTACCTAACTACAATGGCTAAGGTAAAAACAAAACCCAACTGACAACAGACGATGATAGGGATAAGGTAACATTAATATATAAGGTATTCAAAAATACATAAAATTATTTCTGTGCAGAGAAACCTAAGTAAGTATGCCACAAAGCACAAAAAGTGATAATGTTTACCACCACAACAACAATCATAGTTTATCACAAAAAAAGTAATCCCAGTTCCAGGCATGGGAAAACTTCTTCAAGTTGTTGATTTTGGGAAATCTGGGAATCTAGGAGATACCTACCACAACCTATTTTATTGCTATTGCCTTTAGGTACTCACAAAATCTGAAAGAAGCTATTAGTGAAGAGAGTAAACAATTCTGAAACAGAATGCAATGGAAACTAGCTAGAACTAACCTGGAATCATCCCTTCTGAGCACTAGTGGCTTTCACAGTAATGAAAGTGCTATTTAAGCTGCCTTGGGGGGAAAAATCAAGCAATTTTTCTACTAGTTGTAAAGCTTAAATAAAATGAAGGTCCATTCACATTTTTACTTACAGGGGATATAGTGTCAAACTTTACTATCATGTAGCAATATGTATGCCTTTCTCACTATGGCCCCTACTGGGAAAAATATGGCTAGGCCTCACTCATAACTAGTGTAACAAATGCCAACAGTGATTTATCTGTGGATCTCTGTGTCCCGTTTATCTCTGAAGAAAAGCTGAAACTGATCATATTTAGCTTAACACATGGATTAAAAGCTGGGACAGTAAGCATATATGGTTGCCATCTTTAAGAAAGAACTATGGATATTCATGCAAAGAATTTAAGTAATAGAAGAGAAAGGAGCTTTCTACAAGAGCAGGGACTAGGTCTGAAACAAACAAGCTCTGAACCTGTGGACATGAATGGAAGATAAAAGTTCTTGCTTTGTCATCATTGTACACTCAATTGACTCAAAGTCGTACTCTGAACTCCAGTGCTGGTAACTATAACCCTTTAAGAAGGATGATGATGTGGCAAGCCTTGGTGAGAACTGAGAAGCTAGGGTCAGACAGAAGGTGAGGAGGTCCTCCCCTATGAGGGGACTAGGGAAAGGCATAGGGGGAGAAGAGGGAGGGGGGGTGAGACTGGGAGAAGACAAGGGAGATTGCTGCAGCAAGGATAAAAAGTGAAATTGTAATAAATAAATTTATAAATAAAATTAAATTTAAAAAAAAAGGATGAAGCTCTGATAGTGTCACCGGGGACTGCTTCACAACAAAGACCATACACAGAGAGGACCTAGCCCTCCTGCTCAGATGTGCATAGAGAGCTCAGTCTCTATATGAGTTCCCTAGTAAGGGGAGAAGACAATCTCTGACATGAACTCTGTTGCCAACTTCTTGATCACTTCTACGTGGAATGGCGACCTAGATAACCCACAGAGGAAGAGAATTCAGGAAGTCCTGATAGGCTAGGGTCAGACAATAGGGAAGGAGGACTTTCCTTATCAGTGGACTAGGGAAGAGGGACCAGGAGGAGATGAAGGCGAGGGCTACAACTCGGACACAAAGTGAGTAAATAATAGTAATAATAGAGTCAAAGTGAAAATTTGATAGAGTAGTTTATACTTCAGGCAGTGGAATACAGAAACCTGGAAACAATCCCAAACACTAAAAGACTTTCGTCAGAGGTTAAAGCACAGTAAATTTTTCACTTCACCAAGGACATTTATTCTGTTTCATTCTGTTTTCTAATGAATGATTACTTTTGCCTTTCAACTTGATGTTCAATCTGAGACTGAGTCTATCAGTTTCCATTCAGTATTTTTTTCTTAGCAAGAATCTCAAAGATACATTAAATAACAAACATAAAGACATACACATTTTTAAAAATTTTAGTAGTTTAATTCTTGATTATGCTAGGTTGCTTTAACCACAGTCTTCCATGATTAATCCATAATTTGAAACATGCATAAAATACCATTATCAATTCTAAGAAAAATGATGCGTAGATAAATGTCAATAGAAAATAACATGATTTTATTTGCCAGATATATGAATACAGTTAATCCCGGGACATGGAATATATATTCTCAAAAATGACAGGTACATTTTGGTAAACAACATGCACTGCTGAGAAAAAACGAAACTTTTGTGCCTGTAATAAGATGTTTTGTGCCAGTAATAAGAATCTGAATGATACGTTAAGGAACAAGCGGAAAGACACGCTGATTATAAAAAAAGGTAATAGTTTAATTCTTTATTGTGCTACATTGGCAGGGTTGGTTTAACAACAGTCTTCCATGATTCATCCATAATTTACAACATGCATGAAAATATTAGGCACCTTAATTGGCAGGAGAATGGTACAAATTTGAGACCAATAATTGGTGGTTTCAAATATGTGTGGAATAAAATTCAGAGGGAATGCATTGCATACTGAACTGTTCTCATCCTTAAATTAGTCTATTTTTCATCTTATTACAGGCATGAAATTTTTTTCTTTATTTTTGCAAAAGAGTATTGTTCACCAATAAAAGACACATCAGTTTTTAAAATATACATTCCATGTTCTGGAATTAGTTGTAATCTTGTATCTGACAAATAAAATCTATTTTATTGCCATTTATCTGTGCATCATTTTTCTTAGAATTGGCAATGAGCTATTAAATTTCAAAATACTATTAAACATTTTAATGATTATAAACACATGGCAATAATAGCAAAATAACTTTTTTTGTCTCTCTAATTAGTTATCAATAGACAATTTATTACTTTCACTTGTAGAGTTTTACACCGCCACCAGGATGTATAAAATACAATTCTCAAATTGTTTTTAAACATTTCTTTTGCTTTATAATAATATTTAACAACTAGCTTAGCATCAAAAGTAGTCTCTTACCTAGTGCTTCACTGTAAAACTGATCCCAGAATGAAAAGTCATACTGCTGGATCCAAAATTCAAAAAACAGTGAAAGTATCATATTTTTCACCCTTTCTGTAAAGGTCATACTGTCTGTTAGTTCACCCATGACGACCGGTACATAAGAAAGTGGAACTGGAAGCTGGCCACAGTATTTTTCCATGCTGTAGCCCATGCTGAACCTCAGCGTGTTTACAAAAGGAATCTGAAGCACGTCTGCCGTGAGCTCTCCACAGGGAACGACAGGGTCTATAACCATCACATCATATTTTGCATCCCGGAGCTTGCTCATGAATGTCTGGTTGTACAACACACTCCTGCAAAGATCTTCAAAAACTTCAGTCAGCTGAAGAAAGAAATCCTGCAGTGTTCTTGCTGCTTGCCACAAGGACAAGTTTGGAATGACATTCACAGCTAGATTTACCATCTCTTTTAGATAATGCTCAGCGATCTCATTTTCATAACGCAAAGGGATATTCTCAAAGTGCAGTGCAGAATGTTGATTCTGATCTATAAGGATAGCAGAATATTTCAGGACTGTCACTTCATGCCCTCTTGCTGCCAGCGCCTCAAGAATAGTCTTTAGGTTCAGCCAGTGGCTCATATCACAGGGCCACACAAGGACCTTGCCGCAGAAGCCACAGCCAGCACAGCACAGGTGCAGCAGAAAAACTACTGCAGCCCACTTCTCAGGCACCATGATGTGCCTCCCCAAGTAGCTCTGCAGAGATTGAGTGTTTGTCAAGTTGCATAACAATGTAGATATGAAATAAATTAAATATTAACTTTTTAAGTTACGAAAACACACAAGTAAAGAGATTTCTGTCTGATAAAGGACCCACAGACCATTGTTTTGTACAGAATAAGCATTTAAATACTTACGAAGAACGGGATCTATTTGTTTAACTCCTCTACCTTAAGCTCATTGAAACTGGGACAAGATGTGATATTTTAAAATTAAGAATGTACTTTTTCCTGTCTTTTCCTACTTCCTATGTCAATCCTGTTTGTCCTTCTGAATAAGGACTAAGCGTCTTCCCTAGAGTCCTCCTTTTTGTTTAGCTTCCTTAGGACTACAGATTTTAGTATGTTTATACTATATTATATGGCTAATATCCACTCATAAAAGAGTATATACCATTGTGTCTTTCTGCTTCTGGGTTACCTCACTCGGGATATCTTTTCTAGTTCCCACCATTTGCCTATAAATTTCATGATTAATTCCCTTGTTTTTAATAGCTGAGTAGTATTCCATTGTGTAAATGTATTACACTTTCTTTATCCATTCCTCAGTTGAGGGACATCTGGGTTGTTTCCAGGTTCTGGCTGTTATGAATAAAGCTGCTATGAACATAGTTGAGCAAATGTCAACAGGACAGGAGCCTTCCACAGAAGGCCTCTGAAAGACTCTACCAAGCAGGTGATAGAAGCATAAGCTAAGACACATAGTCAAACTTTGGGCAGTGTGCAGGGAATCTTACAGAAGAAAGGGGTGATAGAAAGACCTGGAGGGGGTAGGAGCTCCACAAGGAGACCAACAGAGCTGAAAAATCTGGACCTAAGAGGCCATACAGAGACTGATGCATCAACCCAGGACGATGCATGGAGAGGACCTAGACCCCCTGCTCAGATGTAACCCATAGGCAGCTCAGTCTCCATGGGGGTTCCGTAGTAAGGGGAGTAGAGGTTGTCACTGGCATGAGCTTGGTTGCCTGCTCTTTGATCAACTCCTCTGGGCCACAGAGAAAGAAGATCTAGACAGTCCTGATGAGACCTGATTGCCTAGAGTCAAATAGTAGGTGAGTAGGACCTCTTTGATCAACTTCCCCTGGGGGTTGTAGCCTTGCAAGGCCACAGAGGATAACAATGCAGCCAGTCCTGATGAGATCTTATAGGCTAGGATAAAAAAGAATGAGAGGAGGACCTCCCCAATGAGTGCAATAGGGGAGGGGCTTAGGGAGAGAAGAAACAAAGAGGGTGGGATGGGAGGAGATTAGGAAGGGGAACATAGCCATGATAAAAAGTGAATAAATTGTAATATATAATAAATTTAAAAAAACAAATGAAAACAAACCAGATTCCATTAAAAATAAATAAAATTAAGAATGTAATGATAGCAGGCATACCAGTTGAGTGTCAGAAAGGAAGCTACATAAAAGTTATTAAGGAAAATGAGTAAGAGAACATATGCTAAATATAAATGATGTTGGAATTATGATCACTGGAGTGGAAAGTTCTCATTTTACAATATGAATCACAGAGTATGCAAGAAGAAGCCCTGTTCAAATAGGAGGCTCTGAGACTCTTAATACTATGCTATGAGTTTGTTTTAAATCTCTAAGAAAATGTGTCAGGGAGAATATATATTGGTCTGTGAATGGAACCATAGGGTTAGAGTTCTTATGACTGATGAAAAGTGATAGTTAATTGGTGTTTTTAGAAAATGGCTGATGCCACATGCCTGCAATCCTAGCACTTCAGGAGGGGTACAGATGCCAATGGGAGTCAACCCCTGACAGTGTCTGGAGGGCCAAGAACCAAAGGTAGGATAGCCCAAAGATTTTGGCCACCTAATATCAGTGGCCAATAATAATAATAATAATAATAATAATAATAATAATGAAATGAATCCTAAGGATATTCAGCTATGTTAATAATTTCATGCCTAGCCCAATTGTTATCCGAGAGGCATCACCCAGCAACTTATCAAAACAGATAGAGAAACTCACAGACAACCATTTGGCAAAGTTTGGAGAATTCTATGGAAGAGCGAAGCAAAGGATTGAAGGAGTCAAAGATGTCAAGGACTTCACAAGAAAACCTACAGAATCGACTAATGTGGCCTCATAAGTGCTCACAGAGACTGAACCACAAACTAGGGAGCCTGCATGAAACTGACCTAGGCTCTCTGCACATGTTACAGTTTTGTAGCTTGGTCTTCTTGTGGGATTCCTAACAGTTGGAGCAGGGACTGTCTCTGTCTCTGTTGTCTAACATCAGGACCCTTTCTTCCTTCTGGGGTATCGTATTTAGCCTTAATAAAAGAGGAAGTGCCCAGTCTTCCTGCAACTTGATATGCCATGGCTGGTTGGTACTCACCATTGCTGGCCCACCCTTTTCTGAAGGGAAATGGAGGAGTGTGTGTGTGAGGGAGGTGATGCAGGGAGTCAGTGGAAGAAGAGAAGGGAGGGGAAACTGTGGGTGCAATGTAAAAAAAAAAAAGTTCAGTATCAGTTCATAAGCTGAGGAAGCAGAATGAGGTAATGTCTGTAGCAAAGATATGAAAGGATCAGAGAAATAGCAATTGACTGGCCAGGGAAAGTAAGGATACAATAATGCTTCAGCAAAATCCTGAAGGTAATTTAGGAAGTGAAAAGACACAATTTTAGCTTAGAATAGGAGTGCATGTGCTACAGTATAGTGTGACCCATTAAGTTTTATGCTCAGCCATGAATTTGATAAGAAATGGATTATCAGATTTCTAGAGCTGAAGACAGGGCTCAGAGGCAAGGAGAGCATATAGTTATTTTTGAAGAGGATCCAAGTTTATTTCACAGCTTTTTCTCCGAAGACTAACAGGTATCTGAAACATTAGTTAGAGGAGAGCTGATGCCTCTAGGCTCTGCAGACATCTACACTCATCTTCAGATACCCATCCACAGACACACAGAACAACACACACATGCACAATTAAAAATAAATTCCTCATTTTTGCAAATTTCTTTGGAAGTTTTGTTTTGCTAACATTATGTTCTACAACATATTCATCTAAAAATCTCAAACTCAAATTAGCAGCAAAGTCAAAGAATTCTATGAAATTACAAGGGTATGGTTTACAAAATGGTTAGTGGCTTCACATAGAAAGCACTACACCAAAGGTCAGAAACCGTTCAGAATATGCGAGAAGTTTAACAAGTGCTCTAAGAAAATATTAACAATATTATCTTAGAGAGCAAAGTCTGTGAAATAAGATGGGAAAGTTAACAAGTACTCTAAGAAAATATTAACATCGTTATCTTAGTGAGCAGAGTCTGTTAAATAAGATTAATGGCACAGAGGAAATAAAAATCATTTTATATAATGTGAAAAGTTTTGTGATATTATGTAAAATTTGAAGTAAGGAAAAAGGTGCAATGGTGTATAACATCACTTGAATTTTTTGCAACTGATACCCAGATACAGATGTCATTAAAAATCAAAGTGGTTTGATTTTGTGAAAAAAAAAGTAAAGTCTAGCTCTTTAAATTTGAATGGCATTTCATGAGCTCAGGTATTTGAAAGCATGATATCCAGTTGGTGGACATTTGGGGAAAGGATTAGGAGGTGTGGCCTTATGGAGAAGGTATGTCACCAGAGGTTTTCTTTGAACTTTCAAATTCCTTGCCTTTCAGTTCCAGGTTATCTCTCTCTGTGTGTGTCTCTTTCTCTCTTCCTCTGTCTCTCTGTCTCTCCCTGTCTGCCTGTGGTTGTTGTCTCAAGCTGTAAGATCTCAGCTCCTCAAGGTTACATTTCCACCAGCAACGGAGGAGGGCCCCCCTTTCTCCACAACCTCTCCAGCATGGCCCCTGAAAAAAACTCTCTTGAGTTTTTGATCTTAGCCATTCTGATGGATGTAAGGTGAAATCTCACGGTGTTTTGATTTGCATCTTCCTGATGACTCGGGACGTTGAACATTTCTTCAAGTGTTCCTCTGCCTTTCAATATTCCTCTATTAAGAATTCTCTATTTAGCTCTGTACTCCATTTTTAATTGTATTGCTTGGTTTTCTTCGTGTTTAACTTCTTAAGTTCTTTATATATTCTGGATTTTAGCCCTCTGTCAGATATAGGGTTGGTGAAGATTCTTTCCCAATCTGTCAGTTGACATTTTATTCTGCCAACAGTGTCCTTTCCTTTCTAGAGTATATCAGTTTCATGAGGTCCCATTTATTGATTGTTGATCTCAGAGCCTGTGTTGTTGATATTCTGTTCAGGAAGTTGTCTCCTGTGCCAATGAGTTCAAGGCTCCTCCCCACTTTTTCTTCTAACAGGTTTAATGAGTCTGGATTTATGTTGAGGTCTTTGATCCACTTGGACTTTAGTTTTGTGCAGAGTGATAAATATGGATCTATTTGCATTTTTCTACAAGTAGACATATAGTTAGACCAGCACCATTTGTTGAAGATGTTATCTTTTATCCATTGTATGGTTTTAGCTTCTTTGTCAAAAATCAAGTATCCATAGATATGTGGGTTTATTTTTGCATCTTTTATTAGAATCCATTGATTCACCATTCTGTTTCTGTGCCAGTACCTGCTGCTTTCTCAGAATATTAGGACTAGTGCTACCTCAAGATCCAGTTATAACACTCTTAGGCATATTTCCAAAATATGTTCAACTATAAAACAAGGACATTTGCTTAATCATATTTGTAGCAGCTCTATTTGTAATAGCCAGAATCTGGAAACAACCTAGATGTCCCTCAACTGAGGAATGGATACAGATTGTGGTACATTTACACAATGGAATACTACTCAACTATTAAAAACAAAGAAATCATGAAAGTTGCAAGCAAATGGTGGGAAATAGAAAAGATCATCTTGAGTGAGGTATCCCAGAAGCAGAAAGACAGACATGGCATATACTCACTTATAAGTGGATATTAGACATATAATATAAGTTAAACATACTAAAAACTGAAACCTAAAGAAGCAAAGCAAGAAGAAGGACCCTGATTAAGACGATAAATCCTCATTAAGAAAGGCAAACAAAAAGGCATTCAGAAAGGGATGGACATCGGAAGAGGGAGAAAACAGGGAACAGAACAGGAGACTACCACAGAGGGCCCCTGAAATACTCTACCTTACAAGGTATCGAAGCAGATGCTGAGACTCATAGCCAAACTTTGGGCATAGTGAAGGGAATCTTGTAAAAGAAGGGGGAGATAGAAAGACCTGGAGGTGACAGAAGCTCAAAAAGGAGAGCAACATAACCAAATAAATCTGGGCAAAGAGTTCTTTTCTGAGACTGATACTCCAACCAAAGACCATTCATAGAGATAACCTAGAACCCCTGCATAGATGTAGCCCATGGCAGCTCAGTGTACAAGTAGGTTCCCTAGTTATGGGAACAGGGACTGTCTTTGACATGAATTCAGTGGCTGGCTCTTTGATCACCTAAACCTTGATGAAAATAAAATGATTATATAACCTAATCTGCTCATCAAAATTAAGAAGCACCCAAACTATTGCCGTTGGTACCAGATGCTTTTTACTTTGTACTAGTGGTTCTTAAAGTGTATGTATCAACCCCATTGGTGGTTGCATATCGGATATCCTGAATATTAGATATATGATTCATAGCAGTAGTAAAATTGCAGTGATGAAGTAGCAGCAAACTACTTTAATGGCTGGGGGTCACTACAACATGAAGAACTGTATTAAAGGGTCACAGCATTAGGAATGTTGAGAACCACTGCGTAACACCCTACCAAATGAAGGCCTGCCCTGTAGAAACTTCACTCATGTAATCCACTTGTCAATCATGACAGTGTATTCTTCTTTAACTTATAATTTTGCTCCAAACAAATTATCTTGCTTCTTTTGCAAGTCTGGTGTGTCCTTTCTCATTTTCAGTTTTTGGATAAGAGGCCAAGAACCTGGAACACGTGTGCTAGAGCCCAACCACCAGTAAATTTGGGAAACAATCCAGGGAATAAGAGAGTAATACTGAAATAAGAGAGTAATCTCTTGTTTCAGTATTAATATGTCCCTCATTACTCTCTGGGTTCTTTCATTCTGAAAGTTGAGATAGACTCTGGCCTCTCCACCCTACAAAGTGGGCATGGCTGAAATTGGCATTCCTCACCAGCTCCCTCCTTTGCTTGAGATACCAAAGCACAGTGAGAGGCAGTTAACCCAATTAAGGACAAGATAACCTCTCACCCTTTCTTTTAGTATTGCATCTGCCCTCTGAGACATTTTCTAACTCTTTCAGCTACCTGAGAGCTTAAAAAGGTGTTTTCCTCCTTCCAGCCTCGTGTAAATCTGAAATAAGTGTTGGTATTTTTGAATTACAAACATGAAGAATGTGATTTATTGATTGTACTCTGGTTTCACTTGAGTAACTCACAGACTTGCTTGTAAAAACAAGGTGATTAAAAGAAAATAAAACAAGTTTAGTAATGCAGTGACTGTAGGTTCTTCTACAAAGATCCAAAACTTTACTAATCATGGGTAGTGGTTAGGCTTGCAGCATCAGACACAGTTTTCTTCTTAATGAGTGAGTCTTAAGTCTAATAAGAGAACTCTTGGTTACTGCCAATGTGTGTGTGCCACTATTGTACCCTTAGGGTTACCATGCCATGATGATATTGATGTTATCCATAGGGTCTCATAGCTGGCTAGGACTGTTGGTTACTTACCTATTTAGGAAGCTTGCATGACGACTTGGGTACCATGAAAACCAGTATATAAGTCAGTCCAGCTCAGGGCCCTCTGGTTATATTTTTAAAAGTGATTGGTGTCTTCAGCACTAAGGACCTACTACTTCTGAATGGCAGCATAGAACAGTATCAATAGTTTTTTTTTTTTTAAATGTTTTGGGAGTCCTCTGGACAAGCCTGACCAAAAATTCACTAGAGTGTTTCTTATGCCTGCTGATGGCATTTAAATTAGATTGGCTTTAGCTCTTTGAGGGTCCATTGTCAGCTCAAATGAGAAAATTTCATTTAAACTATGTATATATGTTTTAATAAGGTTGACATATATTGTAGGCTTTTTAGGTAGATTATTAATAGTGCGATATTTTAAAATGACATTATGAGGCCTCCTTATAGTTATTTCACCTTTTTCTCTCCTTTTGCATCTATCTCTCTGCTTTATCTTTTTACTACTTTCTTTACAATTTTGATAAACACCATAATTCCATTTTAAATATTTGTCATTTTATGTACAAATGACTAGAGTCCTCACCCCTCATCAAGGAAACTTATTTTTCAAAAGATAGATTTTATTACAGAAAACCACAAGCAATCAAAACACATTTTTGTGGAGACCAGTCCCAGCAGTTACATCTACAAAACAATTCTGTTACCTAAACTCAGAACAAAAGAAATTTCATAACAGCCAGATGATCAGGGAGTGTGTTGTGAGACCATCTACTCTAGTAAAGTCAGAAGTTGTACCAACAAAAAGTTAAATCAACATAACTGCCCAAACATGAGCTTAACAAGGACAACTATAGATATGTGAAAGGAGATAGAGAGAGACCATAGGCCTCAACCTTTCACAAAGAACTATAGAGAACTAAGAAATGCTGAGAGTGAAAGAAATAGTTTACTCCAAGGAATAGCATTCCAATCAGTTATATTTACATATACATATATGTGCATAACAACAATTATGGAAAACAAAGAGACCATGAATGTTTAAGAGAGCATGGTGGGGCATGTAAGATTGTTTGGAGACAGGGAAGGAAGGAAAGAAATAATGTAATTATAATATAACCTCAGGAAAAAAAACAAATTAAAAAATAACACACACAAACACAGAAGCACGCATTAATGGGTCTGGAAAAAAATAAGTAGTTTAAATATAAAAAGTTTGAAAAAGGAAGAAAACCAGAAAATGAAGTTTGAAATATCAGACTACTATCTATCTTGAAAATGAGTTTTTGCCAAGAAATGAAACTGTTTGTACTTCAACTGCTCAGTTATCTCTCTTATTATTATTTTTTCTTCTCTCAAAGCTTCTGTTGTCTTCCATAACCAATAAGAGTATCTTGTGGTTTTTGTTTTGTTTTGTTTTGTTTTGTTTTTTCCTGTATCTTAACTCTCATTGCTACTTTAAACTACCCTTTACTAAACTTGGGTGGCTTTACCTTTTCCAATTAATATGTGTTTAGACACCTGACACTAGAGAACTGCCTACTCATGCCTCTGAAGAAAAAAAAAAGTATTTCTAGGACTCTGCTGTTCGTGAAAAGTATGGATGACTCTTGAGGATCAGGGAGATACTTACTGTGCCCACCAGAGAACATTGTCATCAACACTGAGGGATTCTATGTATCTAAAATTGCTGGGACCAAGGAAATAAAAGAGGCCCATTAATTGGGTTTGCCGCTTCAGAATTTTAAAGTCCATGGTAATAGAGCTAAGGCATGCTGACAGGAATAACTGGGAGCATACATCTTGTTCCACAAGCAGAAATGAGAGAGAGGACACATGGAATGATATGGCTCTTTAAAAATGTCAATCCTAGATATGGAGGGGCAAGATGGCGGCGCCGGGAGGACTCTCATTCTGAGCAGCAGCACAGCAGGATCATCACAGTGACCAGCAATCAGAACTCTCGGCCATAAAACACAGTCAATGTGTTTCCCAGGTGAGAGGATACCCCACGGTGGGGGATTCAATCAGCTTTTAACTCACCCGGCTAAACCGTGGAAGAGATCCCGGTTCCCCCAGACGCTTGGCTGCCGACCGCCAGCCCCAGCCCCAGCACAGAGCCACAAGCCAGTGTCTCTGGTCAAGGTCCCAAACTGAACCTTGGGCACCACACTATCAGAGACTGGAATTTTCAGTCGAGAGATAACCCCAGGGTACAGGAAACGATTGGGACCGGCCTTAGGTCACCCAGACATCCTGGAAAAGACTCGGGCGGGTTCCACGGGCACCCCAGGAGCCAGCCCGGAGCCAGAGCTGGGGACCCAGGTTCTGGCACAGAGCCCTGCCTGCCTGCGCACCTGATTCGCCGCCTGAGATAGAAACGGCGGGTCTGATCTCAGAGCACTCAGCTCACCCCCAACCTGAAAAGGTCCCCGGAAAATTACCCAGCTTAGGGAGGCACTCAGGCTCCCAAAAGCCTCAAAGGCAGACACAGGCAGTTTCTGCGCACCAGACAGCTGGCAGAGACTGAGCCGCCATCACACAGCTGTGCTCCAGGCACAGGCAGTTTCTGCGGCCAGCCAGCTGGCAGACACTGAGCAGTGTGCACCAGGGCAAAAAAAGACACTGGGAGTCCATGTCTCCAGAGAATCCATGGGGAAGGAAGGAAACTGTACTGACCTAAATCACCCAATCCTTCCCTAGAAAAAGTCTAGCAGTCTAGTGGGGCTGAGGCACCAGCACTCAGCTGTGCTCCAGACACAGGCACAAACAGTTGAGGCACGCCTGATGTCCAACTGGGTCACAGCAGCTGATCATTAAATTTACAACAAGAAACCCAGAAACAGGGCAGCTGCCCTCAGGACTTCCCTGGGTGAGAGGAGAACCCTCTCGACTAACAAAGACCACAGTTACCACTCAGGTCTATATCCCTGAGGTGAGCAACTCCTGAAAAAACACCAGCCATCCAGGGACTATACCCAAAAAGCTGAGGGAACATCCTTCAGGAAAAACCAGCTTTCTGCAAAGGGGATTCTCTCCACCACAGGATCCCCAGGAACCACCAGAAAATAACCCCAAACACCTAAGATAACACAATGGGTAGAGGCCAGCGTAAAAGCTCAAGCAACAAAAGACAGAGCAATATGGCATCTCCAAAACCCAGTTACCCAGGGGCAAGTAGCCCTGGATACCCCACCATAACTGAAATCCAAGAAGACGACCTAACAAGTATGCTCATGAAGATGATAACAGAGGAAACAAAGAAGATTCGTAAAGACATAGAGGAAGATAAACTCAAACAGAATATTGCCATCTGTAAAGAAATAGAGGAAGCTGCAGCCAAACAGTTTATGGCCTTTAGAAAGGAAATGCTTAAAACACTGAATGAAATGATAGAAACAGAGTTGAAGGAACTAAAAGAAAAACAGGAAAGTACAATCAGACAGGTGAAGGAAGTAAACAAAACAACTCAAGACCTGAAGATAGAATTGGAAAAATTAAAGAAAACACAAATGGAAGAAATAATGGAAAGAAAGAATCTAGGGAAGAAAACAGGAACTACAGAGATAAGCATAACCAACAGACTACAAGAGATGGAAGAAAGAATCTCAGGTGTAGAAGATACAATGGAAGAAATCGATGTATCTGTCAAAGAAAATGTTAAATCCGAAAAATTCCTGACACAGACCGTCCAAGAAATGCAAGACAATATGAAAAGACAAAACCTAAGAATAATAGGTATAGAGGAAAAAGAAGACTCCCTTCTCCAAGGCCCAGAAAATATTTTCAACAAAATCATTGAAGAAAATTTCTCCAACTTAAAGGAGAGGCCAATTAGAATACATGAGGCCTACAGAACACCCAACAAATTTGACCAGAAAAGAAAATCCTCCCGCCACATAATAATCAAAACAGTAAGTATACAGAACAAAGAAAAAATACTAAAAGCTGCAAGGGAAAAAGGCCAAGTAACATATAATGGCAAACCCATTAGAATCACACCTGACTTTTCAACAAAGACTATGAAAGCCAGAAGGGCCTGGACGGATATCATGCAGACCCTAAGAGAACACAGATATCAGCCCAGGCTACTATACCCCGCAAAACTCTCAGTCCTCATAGATGGAGAAAACAAGATATTCAATGACAAAAACAAATTTCAACAATACCTACAAACAAATCCAGCATTACAGAAGACACTGGAAGGGAAAATACAACCCAAGAAAGCTAGCTACATTCAAGAAAACACAGGAAATAAATAACCTCACTTCAGTAAAACAAAAAGCAACCAAGCACACAACCGTATGACCATAGCCAACATCAAAATCAAGAGAGCTAACAGCCACTGGTCATTAATCTCTCTCAACATCAATGGACTCAACTCTCCAATAAAAAGACACAGATTAACAGAATGGATACGTAAACAAAACCCAGCAATCTGTTGCATACAAGAAACACACCTAAGACACAAAGATAGACATTACCTGAGGGTAAAGGGTTGGAAGATGACTTTTCAAGCAAACAGACCCAAGAAGCAAGCAGGAGTAGCCATTCTAATATCTGATAAAATAGACTTTTAACCAAAATTAATAAAAAGAGATGGGGAAGGACACTTCATACTCATCAAGGGAGAATTCCACCAGGAAGACATCACAATCCTGAACATCTATGCCCCAAATACAAGGGCACCCACATTTGTGAAAGAAACATTGATAAAATTTAAAGCACATATAGATCCCCACACATTAATAGTGGGAGACTTCAACACCCCACTCTCAACAAAGGACAGGTCAACAAAACAGAAATTAAACAAAGAAACAATGTCTCTGACAGAGGTCATGAATCAAATGGACCTAACAGACATTTACAGAACTTTACACCCAAACACAAAAGAATTTACCTTCTTCTCAGCACCTCATGGAACCTTCTCCAAAATAGACCATATAGTGGGTCACAAAGCAAGCCTCAACAGATACAAGAAGATTGAAATAATCCCATGTATCTTGTCTGATCACCATGGAATAAAGCTGGACCTCAACAATAACAGAAATAACAAAAAGCCTACACACACATGGAAACTGAACAACTTGTTACTAAATGACAGCTGGGTCAGGGAAGAAATAAAGAAAGAAATTAAAGTCTTTCTAGAAATCAATGAAAATAAAGACACAACATACCCGAACTTGTGGGACACAATGAAAACAGTGCTAAGAGGAAAGTTCATAGCACTAAGTGCCTTCAAGAAGAAATTCGAGACAGCTCATTCAAGCACCCTAATGGCTCACTTAAAAACCCTAGAAAAAGAAGAAGCAGACACACCAAGAAGGAGTAGACGGCTGGAAATAATCAAACTCAGGGCTGAAATCAATCAATTGGAAACAAATAAAACAATTCAAAGAATCAATGAAACCAAGAGCTGGTTCTTTGAGAAAATCAACAAGATTGACAAACCCTTAGCCAGGCTAACTAAAAGGCAGAGAGACACCACCCAAATCAACAAAATCAGAAATGAAAAGGGGGATATAACTACAGACACTGAGGAAATCCAAACAATCATTAGGACTTACTTCAAAAGTCTATATGCCACAAAATTTGAAAATCTAAATGAAATGGACAATTTTCTTGATCGATTTGACTTACCAAAGCTGAATCAGGACCAGGTAAATCAACTAAATAGTCCTATATCCCCCAAAGAAATAGAAGCGGTCATCAAAAGTCTCCCATCCAAAAAAAAGCCCAGGACCAGATGGCTTCAGCGCAGAATTCTACCAGACCTTCAAAGAAAAGCTAACACCAATTCTCTTCAAACTATTCCACAAAATAGAAACAGAAGGAATATTACCAAATTCATTCTATGAAGCCACAGTCACCTTGGTACCTAAACCTCACAAAGACTCAACAAAGAAAGAGAATTTCCGGCCAATCTCCCTTATGAACATTGATGCAAAAATACTTAATAAAATACTTGCAAACCGAATCCAAGAACACATCAAAGATATTATCCACTATGACCAAGTAGGCTTCATCCCAGGTATGCAGGGGTGGTTCAATATATGGAAATCCATCAATGTGATCCACCATATTAACAAACTGAAAGAAAAAAACCACATGATAATCTCCCTAGATGCTGAAAAAGCCTTTGACAAAATCCAACATCCATTCATGTTCAAAGTATTGGAGAGATCAGGGATACAAAGCACATATCTAAACATAGTAAAGGCGATATACAGCAAGCCTATAGCCAACATCAAACTGAACGGAGAGAAACTTAAAGCAATCCCACTGAAATCAGGGACAAGACAAGGCTGCCCACTCTCTCCATATCTCTTCAACATAGTGCTGGAAGTCCTTGCTAGAGCAATATGACAGTTGAAGGAGATCAAGGGGATACAAATTGGAAAGGAAGCAGTCAAATTATCACTATTTGCAGATGATATGATAGTATATGTGACTGACCCCAAAAACTCTACCAGGGAACACCTACAGCTGATAAACACCTTCAGCAAAGTGGCTGGATACAAAATTAACTCAAAAAAATCAGTAGCCCTCCTGTATACAAAAGACAAAAGGGCTGAGAAAGAAATTAGGGAAACAACACCCTTCACAATAGCCACAAATGACATAAGGTACCTTGGAGTAACCCTAACCAAGGAAGTCAAAGACTTGTATGAAAAAAATTTCAAATCTCTGAAGAAAGAATTAGAAGAAGATATGAGAAGATGGAAAGATCTCCCATGCTCATGGCTTGGCAAGATTAACATAGTAAAAATGGCCATCTTACCAAAAGCAATCTACAGATTCAATGCAATGCCCATCAAATTACCAACACAATTCTTTACAGACCTGAAAAGAAAAATTCTCAACTTCATCTGGAATAACAAGAAACCCAGAATTGCTAAAACAATCCTCTACAATAAAAGATCTTCAGGAGGTATCTCCATCCCTGATCTTAAGTTGTACTATAGAGCAACAGTTTTAAAAACTGCATGGTACTGGCATAGAAACAGAATGGTAGATCAATGGAACCGAACAGAAGACCCAGAAATAAACCCACACACTTATGGACACCTGATCTTTGACAAAGACGCCAAAACCATACAATGGAAAAAAGATAGTATCCTCAACAAATGGTGCTGGTCTAACTGGATGTCTACATGTAGAAAAATGAAAATAGATCCATACTTGTCACCCTGCACAAAACTGAAGTCCAAGTGGATCAAAGACCTCAACATAAAACCAGACACATTAAATCGGCTTGAAAAAAAAGTGGGAAATACCCTAGAACTCATTGGTACAGGGGAAAACTTCCTGAACAGAACACCAACAGCACAGGCTCTAAGAGCAACAGTCAATAAATGGGACCTCATGAAACTGAAAAGCTTCTGTAAAGCAAAGGACACCGTCATCAAAACAAAGCGACCACCTACAGATTGGGAAAGAATCTTCACCAACCAAGAAATGTTCAACCTCACTAGCCATTAGGGAAATGCAAATCAAAACAACCCTGAGATTTCACCTCACACCCATGAGAACAGCCAAGATCAAAAACTCAAGTGACAACACATGCTGGAGAGGTTGTGGAGAAAGGGGAACCCTTCTCCACTGCTGGTGGGAATGTAAACTTGTACAACCACTCTGGAAATCAATCTGGCGCTTTCTCAGACAACTAGGAATAGCGCTTCCTCAAGATCCAGCCATACCACTACTGGGCATATATCCAAAAGAGGCTCAAGTACACAAAAAGGACATTTGCTCAACCATGTTTGTAGCAGCTTTATTTGTAATAGCCAGAAGCTGGAAACAACCCAGATGCCCCTCAACTAAAGAATGGATGCAGAAATTGTGGTACATCTACACAATGGAGTATTACTCAGCAATGAAAAATAAGGAAATCATGAAATTTGCAGGTAAATGGTGGGATCTGGAAAGGATCATCCTGAGTGAGTTGTCCCAGAAGCAAAAAGACACACATGGTATATATTCACTCATATAGACATACAACATAAGACAAACCCACTAAAACCTGTGCATCTAAAGAAACTAAGCAAGAGTGAGGACCCTAACTGAAATGTCTGATCCCCATCCAGAAAGGCAAAGAGGATGGACATCAGAAGAAGAAGAAAACAGGAAACAACCTAGGAACCTACCACAGAGGGCCTCTGAAAGCCTCTGCCCTTCAGACTATCAAAGCAGATGCTGAGCCTGATGGGCAACTGTTGGGCAGAGTGAATGGAATTTTAGGTAAGAACTGGGAAATAGTGAGAGCTGGAGAGGACAGGGTCTCCACAAGGAGAGCAACAGAACAAGAAAATTTGAACACAGGGAACTTCCCAGAGACTCATACTCCAACCAAGGACTATTCATGGAGATAACCCAGAACCCCTGCACAGATGTAGCCCAGGGCAGTTCAGAGTCCAATTGGGTTACATAGTAATGTGAAGAGGGACTGCCTCTGACATAATCTGATTGGCCTGCTCTTTGATCACCTCCCTCGGGGGGAGCAGCCTTACCAGGCCATAGTAGAGGATAATGCAGCCACTTTTGATGTGATCTGACAGACTAAGATCAGAAAAGAGAGGAGAACCTCCCCTATTAGTGGACTTGGGGAGTGGCATGCAAGCAGAGGGAGGAGGGAGGGTGGGATTGGGAGGGGAGGAGGGAGGGCCTTATGGGGGATGCAGAATGAATAAAGTGTAATTGATGAAAAATTTAAAAAAACATGTCAATCCTAGCCTAGAGATTCAATATCTTCAACAAAGCCACAACTCTTAATCCTTCTTCAAAAGTTGTAATAACTGATGACCAGGTATTCAAATATTTGAGTCATTGAAAATATTTGTATTCAAAGAACAGATTTGGGTAATTCTGAATATTATGGGTAAATTCACTTTAGAAGTAGCATATTCTGTTTTTATTACATATCTGGGAAAACTGTCTTTTTGGTTCACAGCTGTTACTAGAATGGAAGGCTAAAGTAAAAGTAGTTAATATCGCTAAGTAAATAGGAATGGATGTACTAAAAGGAACATATATGAGTTGCTAGTGAAACCTCTGAAGGGAATAAGAAAAGATAACTAGAAACCAGGACAATTGCCTGATGGATACCTTCTGTGTTACCCATCAGAACAACATACATCAAAATAGAAAGAAGCCCACAACTGTCATGATCATTTCAATGACAGTAAGATTCACTGGAGTAGACAACTGCATTCATCTTTCCAGGGCAAACAGGGACAGGGAAAATTTTTGTGTATTCATTGAAGGTCTACAACAGTATTTTAGGAAATAGTCCCAAGATAAGTTAAACCACCTGGTAATGATGCAGAGGCCATCATACTTGATCTTAATACTTTTCCTATATTTCTTAATGGTCCCTCTCTTTGAAACACAGATGCCTAATGGACTTTGTGCTTATGATTGGATTGATTGTACTGCATGTCTTATATTTCACTAAACACTGCCAGTTATGTCTTTCTCCACTGAGAAGGGGTTATGTGTACCCACCATCAGCAAAAAGCTGGGACATGAAAGAGGCTTATTTCGAGACTAATCCTGGAAAGAACCTGGCTACTGCCAATCAGCACAAGAGGAAGAACTGGATACATATTTACACTCATGCTCCATTCCTGAATTAACACAAAATATAAGACCTTCTTCCCACCTTGCCCTTATTCTCAAATATGACTTGGTGCCCTATTTGCCTATGCAATGAGAAAATGGTCAAGCCTCTGGATAGAAAGCTTGTCTAAACGTGGCTCAAGGTCCAACTTCCCTGCAGGAAACTCTTGAAGATTTTTCAAAGACATTTTCTCAGAGGCATTTTCCTTTCCTTTTTTTCTGGTCCTGCCACTCCTCTTCATTTATTCTGTAGTCCACCTAACTCACACTTCTGCTAGAGAAGGCATTACCTCTGGATCAGTTCTGACTCCATGTTACTGATGTTTGTTGAACCCTAAAAAATAGTCATAATCCTTGAGTATCTTCATTCATGCTGCCAGCCAAAAGTCTTGCTTCTTTGCAAATCTATTAGAGCCTTATTTTCTTTTTCTTTTTTTTTTTTTTTTTTTTTTTTTTTTGCAGCCCCATTCCTCCTCTTCCCACACCAGTCCCACTTATCATCCCTCCTACCTCCCCTTTTCCTGGGAAAAGGGGAGCTCCCTTTCCCACCCAGCCCAGCTCATCAAGTTGTATCAGGACTCAGCATGTCTTCTTCCCCTGTGGCCTGGTAAGGCAGACCCACCAGGGGAACGTAATCAAAAAGCTGGCAAGTGAGTCTATGTCTAATGTATTCCACACTTTCCTTACTAGCAGACCCCCATAAAGCCTAAGCTGCCCATCTGCTACATCTTTGTAAGGGCCTAGGTCCAGTCTGTGCATGGTCCCTGGTTGATGCTTCAGTCTCAGCAAGCCCCTCTGGGTCCTGGTTAGTTGGCTCTGTTGGCCTGCTTGTGGGGTGCCTGTCACTTCCAGGTCCTTTTATTTTTACTCCTACTTTTTCCACAGGACTCATTGCCCAATTTTTGGCTGTGAGTATCAGCATGGGTTTTGAGGCACTGAGCACTTCTCAGAGGATAACTCTGTCAGGCTCCTGTCTGCAAGTTTTGCAGAACATCATTCATAGTGTCAGGGGCTGGCACTCACTGATGGTGTAGGTCTTTGGTTGGGTCAGGCATTGGTTGACATTCCCTCAATCTCTGCCCTGTCTGCTCTATCTTTATCCCTGCATATCTTGTAGACAGGGTAAATTTTGTGTCAAAGTATTTGTGGGTGGGTTGGAACTTTCCATTCTTGGCTGGGAAACTAGTCTAGTTAATGTTGTGTCCTCTTTGGCCTCTGCTACTAGGTGTCTCTGCTTGAGTCCTCTTAGTACCTTCCCAGGAGGCTACCCTGACTTAGGTCTCCAGCTTGTCACAGAGTTACCCCCACCCTCAGTTTCTCTTTTCTCTACAGGCCTTCTTGTCCTCTCACCCTTGCTCTCCTCAGGTCTGCTCTCTGTCTTCTTAACCCTAAGTGCCCCTCTCCTACCCTGTTTCTTCTCTTTAGACACTGCCTCTGTTTATTCTATCTCCTTTTCTGAGTGAGACTTATGCATCTTCCCTTGGACCCTCTAGGTTACTTATTTTCCATGGGTCTGTGCCTCATAGTATGCTTATCCTGTACTATATGGCTAAAATCCATTTATAAGTGAGTATATACCATGTGTGTCTTTCTGGGTCTGGGTTAAATCACTGAGGATGATATTTTCTAGTTACATCCATTTGCCTGGAAATTTCATATCTTTGTTTTTAATAGATGAGTAGTATTCCAATGTTTAAATGTGCCAGAGTCTGAGAAAGAAATTAGGGAAACAACACCCTTCACAATAGCCACTAATAACATAAAGTACCTTGGTGTGACTCTAACCAAGCAAGTGAAAGACCTGTTTGAGAAAAACTTCAAGTCTCTGAAGAAAGAAATCGAAGAAGATATCAGAAGATGGAAAGATCTCCGTGCTCATGGATTGGTAGGATTAACATTGTGAAAATGGCCATACTGCCAAAAGCAATCTACAGATTCAATGCAATTCCCATCAAAATACCAACTCAATTCTTTATAGACCTTGAAAAAAAGATTCTCAGCTTCATATGGAGAAACAAAAAACCCAGAATCTCCAAAACGATCCTTTACAACAACAGATCACCTGGAGGTATCTCCATCCCTGATCTCAAGCTGTACTACAGGGCAACAGTAATAAAAACTGCATGGTATTGGCATAGAAACAGAAAGGAGGATCAATGGAACCGCATAGAAGATCCAGAAATAAATCCACACACCTATGAATACTCGATATTTGACAAAGAAGCCAAATCTATTCAATGGAAAAAAGACAGCATCTTCAACAAATGGTGCTGGACCAACTGGATGTCTACATGCAGAAAAATGAAAATAGATCCATATTTATCACCCTGCACAAAACTAAAGTCAAAGTGGATCAAGGACCTCAACATAAAACCAGATACCCTAAATCAATTGGAAAAAAAAAGTGGGGAACAGCCTAGAACTCATTGGCACAGGAGACAACTTCCTGAACAGAACACCAACAGCACAAGCTCTAAGAGCAACAATCAATAAATGGGACCTGATGAAACTGAAAAGTTTCTGTAAAGCAAAGGATACTGTCATCAAAACAAAACGACTGCCTACAGATTGGGAAAGAATCTTCACCAACCCTTTATCTGACAGAGGACTCATATCCAGTATATACAAAGAACTAAAGAAGCTGAAAAGCAGCAAACCAAGTAATCCAATTAAAAAATGGGGAACAGAGCTAAACAGAGAATTCTCGACAGAGGAATATCGAATGGCAGAAAAACAGTTAAAGAAAGGCTCCACGTCATTAGCCATTAGGGAAATGCAAATCAAAACGACCCTGAGATATCACCTTACACCCATCAGAATGGCCAAGATGAAAAACTCAAGTGATAACACATGCTGGAGAGGTTGTGGAGAAAGGGAAACCCTCCTCCACTGCTGGTGGGAATGTAAACTGGTACAACCACTCTGGAAAGCTCTCTGACACTTTCTCAGACAATTAGGAATAGTGCTTCCTCAAGACCCAGCTATACCACTGCTAGGTATATACCCAAAGTTCGTTCAAGTACACAAAAGGGATACTTGCTCAACCATGTTTATAGCAGCTTTATTTGTAATAGCCAGAACCTGGAAACAACCCAGATGTCCATCAACAGAGGAATGGGTACAGAAATTGTGGTATTTTTACACAATGGAATACTACTCAGCAATCAAAAAGGAGGAAATCATGAAATTTGCAGGCAAATGATGGGATCTAGAAAAGATCATTCTGAGTGAAATATCCCAGAAGGAGAAAGACAAACACGGTATATACTCACTTATATAGACCTATAATATATGATAAACATAATGAAATCTATACACCTAAAAAAGGTAATCAATTGAGCGGACATGGGGTAAGATGATCAATCCTCGTTTAGAAAGAGAGATGGGATGTGCATTGAACCTATGACAGGAGTCTACTCTAGGCATTTGAAAGACTCTAACTAGCAGTGTTTTCAAAGCAGATACAAAGACTCATAACCAAACCTTCGGCAGAGTACAGGGAATCATATGAAAGAAGGGGAGTTAGTATGATGGGGAAAGGATAGTAGCTCCACAAGGACCAAATATATCTGGGCACAGGGTCTTTTCTGAGACTGACATTCAACCAAGGACCATGTATGGATATAACTTAGAACCTCTGCTCAGATGTAGCCTGTGGTAGCTCAGTAACTAATTGGTTTCCCAAAGTGAGGGGAACAAGGACTATTTCTAACAGGAACTCAATGACTGGCTCTTTGGCCTCCCTACCCTCCAAGGGAGGAGCAGTCCTGTTAGGCCACAGAGGAGGAATTTGCAGCCAGTTCTGAAGATACCTGATAAAACAGGATCAGATGAATGGGGAGGAGGTCCCCCCTATCAGTGGACTTGGAAAGGGGCATGGTGGAGATGAGGGAGGGAGGGAGGGACTGGGAGGGAATGAGGGATTGGGACACGGCTGGGATACAGAGTTAATAAAATGTAACTGATAAAAAAAATAATAATAAAATAAAAAAAAAGAAACATGAAAAAAAAATGTGCCAGAGTTTCTTTATCCATTCTTAGGTTGAGGGATTCTTTCCAGATTCTGGTTATTGTGAATAAAGCTGCTATGAACTTAGTGTCCTTGTGTATGGTGGAGTATCTTCTGGGTATATGCCTAGGAGTGGTGTAGCTATGTTTTGAGTTAAAGCTATTCACAATTTTTTGAGAAAGCGCCAGTCTGATTTCCAAAGTGGATGTACAAGCTTTTACTCCCACCAGCAATGGAGGAGTGTTCCCCTGTCTTCACATCCTTGCCAACATGCTCTGCTGCTTGAGATGTTGATCTTAGTCATTCTGGCCAATGTAAGATGGAATTACAGTGTTGTTTTTATTTGAATTTCCCTGATTCTTCTCTTGAGAACTTTGTTTAGTTCTGTGTCTCATTTTTTTTGTTTTTTTCCATGATTTTAATTTTTAAATTTTTTTTATTTTTATTTTATTATTTATTTTTAAAAATTCTTTATTAATTATACTTTATTCACTCATTTTTTAATTGAGTAACTTTGCTTATTGGTGTTTGATTTCTTGAGTTCATTATATATTTTGGATATTAGCCTTTTTTCAGACCTAGGACTGGTGAAGATCTTTTCCCAATTAGTACACTGTCATTTCATTCTACTGAAAGTGTCCTTTCCCTTACAAAAGCTTCGAGTTTTAAAAGGTCACAGTTATTAACTTGTTGATCTTAGAGGCTGAGCTGTTGTTCTCTGCAGGAAGTTGTCTCCAGTTTGTTCAAGGTTCTTTCCCACTTTCTCTTCTAATAGATTTAGTATATTGCTGTTATGTTGAGGTTTTTGATCCACTTGTATTTGAGTTTTGTGCAGGGAAATATTTTTGATTGTGAGCTTAGCCTTCAACGACTGAGCCATCTTTCCAGCCCTTGTGCAGGGAAATAAATATGTATCTAATTGCATTTTTTCTACATGCAGACATCCAGGTAGACCAGCATCATTTAAGATGTGTTTTTTCCATTGTATGGTTTTGTTTCCTTTTTCAAAAATTAAATGGGTTTAGTTCTGCATCCTTGATTCTATTCCATTGATCAACCAGTATATTTACATGCCAGTACCATAAAGTTTTTGTTACTATTGCTCGGTAGCAGAGCTTGAGGTCAGGGCTAGAGACACCTGCAGAAGTTTTTTTATTGTATAGGATTGTTCTAGCTATTCTGAGTTTTTTTGTTTTTCCATATGAAGTTTAGAATTGCTCTTTCAAGGTATATAAAGAACTTTTTTTGGTATTTTGATAGGGATTGCATTGAATATATAGATTACTTTTGGTAATGTGACCATTTTTACTATGTTAATCTTACTGAACCATGAGCATGAGACATTTTTCCATCTTCTGATATCATCTTCAGTTTCTTTCTTCAGAGACATGAAGTTCTTGTCATAAAGGTCTTTAACTTGCTTTGGTTAGTTACCCCAAAATATTTTATATTATTTGTGGCTATGAGAAATGTGTAGTTTCCCTAATTTCTTTCTCAGTACATTTCTTGCTTGTATTGTAGACCTACTGATTTTTTTTTATTAATCTTGTATCTCTCTGTTTATCAGTTGTAGGAGTTCTTTGGTGGAATTTTGGAAGTTGTTTATATATATTATCATACTGTCTGCAAAGAGCGATTCTTTGAGTTCTTCCCAATTTGAATCTGCTTGATCTCCTTTAAGTGTTCTATTGCTCTAGCTAGAACTTCAAGTACTATATTGAAGCGGTGCAGAGAAGGTGAGCAGCCTTGTCTTTTCCCTGATTTTAATGGAATTGCTTTGGGTTTCTCTACATTTAATTATGTTGGCAATTGGCTTCCTGTCTATAGTCTTTCTAATGATTAGTTATGACCCTTGTATCCCTGATCTCTCCAAGACTTTCATCATGAAGGGTTGTAGGATTTTGTCAAAGACTTTTTCTACATCTGATGAGATTATCATGTGACATTTTTCTTCTTTGAGTTTGCTTGTATGGTTGATTACATTGATATATTTTTGTATCTTGAACCATCTGGGCATCCCTGAGATGAAGACTACTTGATCATGGTGGATAATGTATTTGATATGTTCTTGGATTTTGTTTGTGAGTCTTTTATCGAGTATTTTTGCATCAATGTTCATGAATGAAAGTGGTCTAATATTCTCTTTCTTTGTTGAGTCTTTGTGTGGTTTACATATCAGGGTGATTGTGGCTACATAGAATGAGTTTGGCAATGTTCCTTCAGTTTCTATTTTGTGGAATATTTTGAGAAGTATTGTATTAGCTCTTCTTTGAACGTTTGGTAGAATTCTGCACTAAAACCATCTGGGCCAGAGCCCTTTATCTTGGGAGACTTTTGATGACTGGTTCTATTTCCTTAAGGGTTATAGGATTGTTTAAATTGTTTACCTGATCTTGATTTACCTTTGGCAGGTTAAATCTATCCAGAAAACAGTCCATTTCTTTCAGATTTTCCAATTTTGTGGAATGTAGGCTGTTAAAGTCATAACTAATGATTTTTTTATTTCCTCATTGTCTGTTATTATGTCTCCCTTTTCATTTTTTTATTTTGTTAAGCTGGATACTTTCTGCCTTATTGTTAGTTTGGATAAGAGTTTGTCTATTTTGTTGATTTTCTCAAAGAAAGAGCTCTTGGTTTCATTGATTCTTTGTATTGTTCTATTAGCTTCTAATTTGCTTTCTAATGATTAGTTATGAGCCTTGTATCCCTGATCTCTCCAAGACTGATTTATTTATTGATTTCAGCCCTGTTGCTTATTCTTGGTGTGTTGGCCTTTTTCTTTTCTAGAGATTTCAGATGTGCTTCTAAGTTACTAGTATGGGATCTCTCCAATTTATTTATGAAGATGCTTAGTGCTATAAACTTTCCTCTTAGCACTGCTTTCATTGTGTCCCATACGTCTGGGTATATTGTGCCTTCATTTTCATTGAATACTAGAAAATACTAGAAAGTCTTTAATTTCTTTCTTTATTTCTACCATGAACCAGTGGTCATTGAGTAGTGAGTTTCCAGGAGTTTGTAGGCTTTCTATTATTTCTGTTGTTTTTGAATTCCAGCATTAATCCATGGTGGACTGATAATATACAAGGGGTTATTTCAATCTTTTTGTATCCGTTGAGACTTGCTTTGTGAAATGGTATATGGTCAGTTTTGGAGAAGGTTCTGTGAAGTGCTGAGAACAATGTATATTTTCTTGTGTTAGGTGAAATGTTCTGTAGATATCTGCTAGGTCCATCTGATTAATGACATTTATTTGTTTCTTCATTTTACCATTTAATTTCTATCTTGATGATCTATCAATTGCAGAGAATGGGATGTTGAATTCTCCTACTATTAATGTGTAGGGCTCAATGTGTGCTTTAAGCTTTAGTAACATTTCTTTTATAAATGAGTATGCATTGGGGGCATAGATGTTTAGAACTGCGACATCATCTTGGTGGTTTTTTTCCTCTGATGAGTATGAAGTGTCCTTTCTCTCTTTTGATTAGTTTTGTTTGAAAGTCTATTTTATTAGATAATAGAATGGCTACTTCAGCTTGCTTCTTGAGTCTGTTTGCTTGGGAAACCCTTTCGCAGCCCTTTACACTGAGGTAATGTCTATCATTATTGCTGAGGTGTGTTTTTTTGTATGGAACAGAAAGATAGGTCCTCTTTTCATATCCATTATGTTAACCTGTGTCTTTTTATTGGGGAGTTGATGCCATTGATGTTGAGCGATACTAATGACCAGTTTTTCTTCCTTTTATTTTGATGTTGGTGGTGGTAGTGTGTGTGTGTGTGTGTGTGTGTGTGTGTGTGTTTCCCCTACTTTTGGTTCTGCTGATGCAGGGATATTTATTACCTGTTTTTCTGAGTGTAGTTTGCTCCCTTGGGTTGTAGTTTTTGTTCTAGTGTCTTATGTAGGTCTGGATTTGAGGACAGGTACTGTTTAAATTTGTTTTTGTCATGGAATATCTTGTTTTCTTCCTCTGCGGTAATTAACAGTTTTGCTGGGTATAGTAGTCAGGGCTGACAACTGTGGTCCCTTGTATCTGCAAGATATCTGTCCAGGTCCTTCTGGCTCTTGGAGTTTCTGATGAGAAGTCAGGTTTAATTCTGATATGTTTGCCTTCATATGTGACTTGGTCTTTTTTTCCTTGCAGTTTTTAATATTCTCTTTCTGTTCTGTACATTTAATGTTTTGATTATTATGTGGTGGGGTAATTTTCTTTTCTGGTTTAATCTATTTGGTGTTCTGTAAGCTTCTTGTATGTTTATAGGCCTCTTTTTCTTTATGTTGGGGAAGTTTTCTTTGATTTTGTTGGGAATATTTTCTTGGCCTTGGAGCTGGGACTCTTTTCCTTCTTCTATTTCAATTATTCTTAGGTTTGGTCTTTTCATAGTGTTCCAAATTTCTTGAATGTTCTATGCAAGGGATATTTTAGTTTTAAAATTTTCTTTGACTGGTGCATCAATTTCTTCAATCGTATCCTCTACCTCTGAGATTCTGTCTTCCATCTCTTGTATTCTGTTGTTGATGCTTGTGTCTGTAGCTCCTGTCCCTTTCCCTAGATTTTCAATTTCCAGGATTACCACAGATTGTGTTTTCTTTATTGTTTCTCATTCCACTTTTAGGTCTTGGAGAGTTTTATTTATTTCCTTCTCCTGTTTAATTATGGTTTCCTGTATGTCTTTAATTTCTTCATTTGAGAGATTTATTCAATTCTGTCACCTGTTTATTATATTTTATTGTATTTTCCTGTGCTACTTTAAGAGCTTTATCTCTCACCTTTAATGACTCTATCATTTCCATAACCTCAGCTTAAGAATCTTTTTTCTTGTATTTTGGGTGTGATAGTATCACCAGGGCTTGCTGCAGTAGGACTGTTTTCTGGTGTTGCCATATGGTGCTGAATTTTGTTGCTTGTGTTCTTATGCTGGCCTCTAGCCATCTGGCTGACTGTGGTGGTCACCAGCAGTGTGGTCCCTTTGCTGGGTTCACTATCTGTGTTCCAGTTGGGCTAAGCAGATGCAGAGCAGGCAGAAAGATCTTGAAGCAAAAAGGTAGTCCAGTGCCACCAGGGCTCCTGGAGATGAAGAACAGTGGGGCTTGGGTCCCGCGCCCAGCTAGTCTTCACTGGGGTATGTGTCTGTGAGCCAGGTGGGCCAGGCAGTTGGGAAGCAGGCAGAAAGTTGGTCTGGTGCCACACAATCCCCCTCAGAATGGGGGACAATTGGGCTTGGTGTCTAGTGCCCATCTCACCTCCCCTGGGCTCTGTATCTGTGAGGTAGGTAGTCCAGGCAGATGGGGAGAAGAAAGATCTCTAAGCTGAAAGCTGGTCCCATGACACACAGGCCTCCTCAGGATGGGGGACAATGGAGCTTGGTCCCTTGCTCAGCTCACCTCCCACACCCAGTTTTAAAAACAGGTTGAGAATAGGTAGAATAGGTACAATTTATACCCATATATATATATATATATATATATATATATATATATATATATATGTTAAGGTTCAGTGGTGTTCAACCCCAGTTTCTCACACTGTTGGGTTGGTTAGTCCACTCCTTCTCAATGTGTGTTTACCACAGTTTGATCTCAACTGAAAAGAAAATATTTAAAGGTAGGGATAATTATCATGTGACCAGCACTAAAAGCCCTTTTCAAATAAAAATATGTCAATATGAATCACTTTTTCAGAAAATCTTTAACACTTTTAAAGTGTTTTCAGTGTTTACAATATTATAGCGATTAATGTCCACCTTCAATTCTCTATATATGCAATAATATTATGTAGTTATTTTTAGGTGGGGTCATCTTCAAACATCTTACTGAAAGACGTAAGCCACTTTTATATTTTCCTCTTCTGGTGATACATCCCTGTAGATCTAGCTATGATGTATGTATTTAAATGTCAGTTTGTCAGAACTCATGATTACTTGAGCAGTGAGACTTGATTGAGAATCCTCTACTTTAGGGTGGCCTATGAGCACATCTCAGGGTCAGGGGAGTCTTGATTTTCTTAATTGATATAGGAATCCTCCCTGCCTATGTAGGCAGTACAGTTCTGGTAGCAAGCCAGATAAACAAGGGTGCAGAAGAAGGAAGATTCTTCATGTTTTGCTTTTGTGGCTTTCCCTTTCGTTGCTGAGTCAGTTTATCCTGTTAATGATAATGACTTTGCTGATTTTAGAGCCAGCTTTCAGGACTATCAATCTAGACTGAGGATCAATGATTTCCATGAACCCTCTGAGCCTTCAGTGCAAGACTGGGTCTGCAGAGTTATCAGACCTCTATGGGAATTTAAATGGTTCTCAGCCATTTAAATGTGGGATAGCTGCTGTCAGTCTATTTGAGCTCCATTGAGTAATCCAGTGTAATAACTTCTGCCTGCAAAGCAAGTCCTAGCCCAGGCTAGTCTACAAAGTGAGATGCAGTAAAGAATTTCAAAATCTTTCACTGAGACAATGGATGGCATCTCCTTAATTATGTATCAAATTCTAGGAAGGACTCCAAGATGGCGGCGAGCAGAGCACACTGTTTTGGAGAGGCAGAAGACATGAATTTCCGGATTTGGTGAGTGGAGAGTCAATCGAAGCTAGAATTTGGACTTTGGGCTTTCTAAAGGAGAGGGGCCACCACAGAAGCGTAGAGTGCTAGTAGATTTAGATCGGGCGCGGACTTCTTCGTGAAGGAAATAGGGTACTTCCCTTGTCTGGGCCTTCCACGGGGAAACCCGCACACAGCACCAGGCAGCTGAGCACAAAGCTCATATCTGAGAGATAAAGGCAGCAGAGACAGTGCTCCGGGCCCCTTATAGCAGTGGTCTGCTGTAACCATCCGTTGAACACCCGTCCCCTCCTTGAACACACGTCCCACTCAGGGCCCTCCGGACCCGCGGAGCGTCCCCTCCTCCATCCCGCTGACATGATCCCAAGCTAGACCACAGCAGGAAGTGCAGTGTAGCTCACATTTCAAGCAGCCAAAGCGCAATAACCCCAGAAACCTCCTCACAGGAGGAGCGCAGGCCCAATCACAGAGCTCCAACCACTGAGCGCTAACCACAGAGACTCAGATCCACAATACAATTCTTCCTGGATACCAAAGCCGCAAAGCTCAGTGTCTGGGACCCAAGACGGGCGGAGACAGGGAGACAGGGCTCCAGACCCCGCAGCGGCAGAGGAGAGCAGTAACGACCTGCTGAATGCCACCACTCAGAGGAGAACACACCCCACCTAGGGCCCTCTCGCCGAACTCTTGACCTGTGGAACACACCCCCCACTACCACCACCACCCTGCTCTGCAGGAGTGCACGCACCACTGAAACTCCACCCTGCCAGAGTGCACTCCCAATACAGGGCTAGCCACAGAGACTCAAATCCACAGTATAACCCTTCTGAGACCCCAAGTCTGCAACCGGCAGCACGGAATACACAGGGCTCCCCAGCCAGTGATTGTATGGGCCATCCAACCCCTCAGTGGCAGAAAACCAGCTGAATAGACACCAAAGACCAGCAGACTTGAAATCAATACACGTGCGCACATTCTTCAACAGCGCTTGCGATCCCTTAGCACCTGCAACAACTTCAGTGCCTGCAGGGTACCCCTCTCACACACTGAAGGCCTCTTCATTCACCAACACCCTGTCCCTTAGGACACACCCACAAGCACACGCTCAAACACACGCTACCCTGCGTTTGTCCTTCTGCGCCTGCGAACTTTCCTCCTACAGGTATAGTTGAATAACCAATGCACACACCGAAACCACTAGACCTCACCCATTTTCCTGAAGAATTCTCCAGATACCAGAGAAAAACCAGTCTGACCTGCAGAACCCAGGAACAGACAGTGAACGCTACTGATAGCCAAATGGCCAGAGGTCGGCAAAAGAACACAACCAACACAAATCAAGATATCATGGCTTCACCGGCAACCTCCAAAATTATTGGACACTCCAACTCAGCAGAAACACAAGAAAATGATTTTAAAGCTATGATTATCCAGTTATTTGAGGCACATAAAGAAGAAACCAACAAATCTCTCAGAGAAATAGTCATAGAGATTCAAATAGTTAAAGAGGATACAAAAAAATCCCTTAAAGATTTGGCCTCCCAAATAGAAACAAAGAAAAACGAAGTGAAGGAAGAAGCTCTTAAAGAAACACATGCAAATATAGCCAAACAATTGGAGGCAGAAGCAGAGGCACTAAGAGAGGAAACAAACAAAAAAAAATAGAGACCATATTGGAGACACAGGAATCCACACTCAAACAGATGAAGGAAATGTTGCAAGACATGAAAACAGAATTAGAATCAATAAAGAAAACACAAACCAAGAAAAACCTGGAACTGAAGAACTTAGAGAAAAGAGAAGGAATCACAAAGGTAAGCATCACTAATAGAATACAAGAGATGGAAGAGAGACTCTCAGGTGCTGAAGATACACTCACAGAAATTGAGACTTCTCTCAAAGCAAAAATAAAATCAGAAAAATCCCAAACACAAACCATCCAAGAAATCAAGGACGCCATGAAAAGGCAAAATCTAAGAATAATAGGAATTGAAGAAGAAGAGGAGTCCAGGCTACAAGGTCTAGAAAATATTTTCAAGAAAATCATAGAAGAAAATTTTCCCAACCTAAAGAAAGAGATGTCCACAAACATACAAGAGGCCTACAGAACACCAAATAGACTAGACCAGAAAAGAAACTCCTCATGCCACATCATAGTCAAAACACTTAATCTACAGAACAAAGAAAAGATGCTAAAAGCAGCAAGGAAAAAAGGCCAAGTAACATATAAAGGCAAACCTATCAGAATCACACCGGACTTCTCATCAGAAACTATGAAAGCCAGAAGGGTCTGGGGAGATATCATGAAGGCCCTAAGGGACCACAGATGCCAACCCAGGCTACTTTACCCAGCAAAGCTTTCAATCAATATAGATGGAGAAAATAAAATATTCCATGACAAAACTAAATTTAAGTAATATTTGAACAGCAACCCAGCCCTACAGAAGATACTAGAAGGAAAATTCCAATCCAATGAAAACAAATATACCCAAGAAAACATAGGTTAAAGATAATTTCCAACAAAAATCAAAAGCAAACAAGCAATGATTCACAGTAACATCGCCAACTCCACAATAATAGGAAATAACATTCAATGGTCATTATTATCTATCAACATCAATGGACTCAACTCTCCAATAAAAAGAAACAGACTAACAGAATGGGTGCGAAAACAGGAACCAACATTCTGCTGCATCCAAGAAATACACCTACGCAACAAAGATAAACATTACCTCAGAGTAAAAGGCTGGAAAACAGTTTTTCAAGCAAATGGACCCAAAAAACAAGCAGGAGTGGCTATCCTAATATCTAATACAATTGATTTTTCAACCAAAACTAATCAAAAAAGACATAGAGGGGCACTACATTTTCATCAAAGGAAAAATTCACCAAGAAGACATCACAATTCTAAACATCTATGCCCCAAATACAAGAGCACCTACATTCATAAATGAAACATTATTAAAGCTTAAACCACACATTGATTGCAATACCCTAATAGTGGGTGACTTCACCACCCGACTCTCACCAAGAGACAGATCAACTAGACAGAAACCAAATAGGGAAATAAAAGCACTTAAAGAGTCCCTAAATCAAATGGACCTAATAGACGTCTACAGATCTTTCCACCCAAACTCAAAAGAGTATACCTTCTTTTCAGCACCTCATGGAATCTTCTCCAAAATAAACGATATAGTTGGTCACAAAGCAAGCCTCAAAAGATATAAAAAGATTGAGATAATCTCTTGAATACTATTGGACCACCATGACTACAGCTGGACATCAAGAACAATGGAAATAACCAAATCCTACGAGCACATGGAAACTGAACAACTTGTTACTCAATGACAGCTGGGTTAAGGAAGAAATAAGGAAAGAAATTAAAGACTTCCTAGAACTCAATGAAAATGAAGGCACAACATACCCAAATTCATGGAACACATTGAAAGCAGTGCTCAGAGGAAAATTTATAGCACTAAGTGCCTTCAAGAAGAAATTTGTAACATCACATACAAGTAACTTAATGGCCCAACTGAAAATCCTAGGAAAAAAAGAAGCAGATACACCCAAGAGGAGCAGAAGGCTGGAAATAATCAAACTAAGGGCTGAAATCAATCAATTAGAAACAAATAAAACTATTCAAAGAATCAATGAAACAAAAAGCTGGTTCTTTGAGAAAATCATCAAGATAGACAAACCCTTAGCCAAGCTAACTAAAAAGCAGAGAGAATCTATCCAAATCAGCAAAATCAGAAATGAAAAGGGGGACATAACTACAGACACTGAAGAAATTCAAACAATCATTAGGTCATACTACAAGAGGATATATGCCACAAAATTTGAAAATCTAAACAAAATGGATAATTTTCTTGATAGATTCCATCTACCAACATTAAGTCAAGATTAGGTAGAAAGACTGAATAACCTTATATCCCCCAAGGAAATTGAAGCAGTAATTAAGAGTCTCCCCTACTAAAAAGCCCTGGGCTAGATGGTTTCAGCTCAGAATTCTACCAGACCTTCAAAGAAGTGCTAATACCAATTCTCCTCAAACTATTCCACAAAATACAAACAGAAGGAACACTACCAAACTCATTCCATGAAGCAACAGTCACCCTGATACCCAAACCACACAAAGACCCAACAAAAAAAGAGAACTTCAGACCTATCTCTCTTATGAATATTGATGCAAAAATACTAAATAAAATACTTGCAAACCAAATCCAAGAACACATCAAAGATATCATCCACCATAACCAATTAGGCTTCATCCCAGGCATGCAAGTGTGGTTCAACATACGGAAATCCAACAATGTAATCCACCACATAAACAAACTGAAGGAGAAAAACCACATGATCATCTCCTTAGATGCTGAAAAAGCATTTGACAAATTCCAACACCCATTCATGTTTAAAGTCTTGGAGAGATCAGGGATACAAGGCACATACCTAAAGATAGTAAAGGCAATATACAGCAAGCCTATAGCCAACATCAAACTCCATGGAGAGAAACTTAAATCAATCCCACTGAAATCAGGGACAAGACAAGGCTGCCCACTCTCTCCATATCTCTTCAAAATAGTACTTGAAGTCTTAGCCAGAGCAATGAGACAACTAAAGGAGATCAAGGGGATACAAATTGGAAAGGAAGAGGTCAAAGTGTCACTATTTGCAGATGATATGATAGTAGGCATGAGTGACCCCAAAAATTCAACCAGAGAACTCCTTCAGCTGAGAAACACCTTCAGCACAGTGGCAGGATACAAAATCAACTCAAAAAAAATCAGAAGCTCTCCTGTACACAAAAGACAAAAGGGCTGAGAAAGAAATTAGGGAAACAACACCCTTCACAATAGCCACTAATAACATAAAGTACCTTGGGGTGACATTAATCAAACAAGTGAAAGACCTGTTTGAAAAAAAACTTCAAGTCTCTGAAGAAAGAAATTGAAGATCTCAGAAGATGGAAAGATCTCCTGTGCTCATGGATTGGTAGGATTAACATTGTGAAAATGGCCATCCTGCCAAAAGCAATCAACCGATTCAATGCAATTCCCATCAAAATACCAACTCAGTTCTTTACAGACCTCGAAAAAAAGATTCTCAGCTTCATATGGAGAAAGAAAAAACCCAGAATCTCCAAAACAACCCTGTACAACAGCGGATCATCTGGAGGTATCTCCATCCCTGATCTCAAGCTGTACTACATAGCAATAGTAATAAAAACTGCATGGTATTGGCATAGAAATAGAAAGGAGGCTCAATGGAACCGCATAGAAGACCCAAAAATAAACCCATGTGCCTATGAATACTTGATTTTTGACAAAGAAGCCAAAACCATTAAATGGAAAAAAGATAGCATCTTTAACAGATGGTGCTGGTCTAATTGGATGTCTACATGCAGAAAAATGAAAATAGATCCATATTTATCACCCTGCACAAAACTAAAGTCTAAGTGAATCAAAGACCTCAACATAAAACCAGATACTCTAAATCTATTAGAAGAAAAAGTGGGGAACAGCCTAGAACTCATTGGCACAGGAGAGAACTTCCTGAACAGAACTCCAACAGCACAGGCTCTAAGAGCAACAATCAATAAATGGGACCTCATGAAACTGAAACGCTTCTGTAAAGCAAAGGACACGGTCATCTAAACAAAACGACTGCCTACAGATTGGGAAAGAATCTTCACCAACCCTTTATCCGACAGAGGGCTAATATCCAGTATATATAAAGAACTAAAGAAGCTGAAAAGCAGCAAACCAAGTAATCCAATTAAAAAATGGGGAACAGAGCTAAACAGAGAATTCTCTGTAGAGGAATACCGAATGGCAGAGAAGCACTTAAAGAAATGCTCCACGTCATTAGCCGTTAGGGAAATGCAAATAAAAACGACCCTGAGATTTCATCTTACACCCATCAGAATGGCCAAGATGAAAAACTCAAGTGATAACACATGCTGGAGAGGTTGTGGAGAAAGGGGAACCCTCCTCCACTGCTGGTGGGAATGTAAACTGGTACAACCACTTTGGAAGCCAATCTGGCGCTTTCTCAGACAATTAGTAATAGTGCTTCCTCAAGACCCAGCTATACCACTGCTAGGCATATACCCAAATTTTGCTAATGTACACAACAGGGATATTTGCTCAACCATGTTTGTAGCAGCTTTATTTGTAATAGCCAGAACCTGGAAACAACCCAGATGTCCATCAACAGAGGAATGGGTACAGAAATTGTGGTATTTTTACACAATGGAATACTACTCAGCAATCAAAAAGGAGGAAATCATGAAATTTGCAGGGAAATGGTGGAATCTAGAAAAGATCATTCTGAGTGAAGTATCCCAGAAGGAGAAAGACAAACACGGTATATACTCACTTATATAGACCTATAATATATGATAAACATAATGAAATCTATACACCTAAAAAAGATAATCAAGAAAGCAGACATGGGGTATGATGATCAATCCTCACTTAGAAAGACAAATGGGATGTGCATTGTACGTATGACAGGAGTCTACTGCAGAAAGCATCTGAAAGACCCTACCTAGTAGTGTTCCAAAGTAGATACTTAAGATTCATAACCAAACCTTCGGCATAGTGTAGGGAATCATATGAAAGAAGGGGAGTTTGATGTGGAAAGGATAGGAGCTCCACAAGGACCAAAAATATCTGGGCACAGGGTCTTTTCTGAGATGGACACTCAACCAGAGACCATGAGAGGATAAAACCTAGAACCTCTGCTCGGATGTGACCCGTGATAGCTGGGTAATCTATTGGTTTCCAAAAGTAAGGGGAACAAGGATTATTTCTAACAGGAACTCAATGACTGGCTCTTTGACCTCCCCACCTCCCAAGGGAGGAGCAGTACTGTTAGGCCACAGAGGAGGACTTTGCATCCAGTCCTGAAAATACCTGACAAAACGGAGTCATATGAAAGGGGAGGAGGTCCTCCCCTCTCAGTGGACTTGGAAAGGGGCAGGGAGGAGATGAGGGAGGGAGGGTGGGATTGGGGAGGGACTGAGGGATACAGCTGGGATACAGAAATTAACAAAATGTAACTAATGAGAAAAATAAAATTAAATATATATATAAAAAAACAAATTCTAAAATGAAAATTTAAGGATGTTGTTACTTTTACTAATTAAGAAAATGCAATCTTTAATAATATGTTTTTTTCTTTTTTGATTTTTATTTTATTTTATTTTTCTTTATTAAGTACACTTTACTCACTTTGTATCCCCCCATGGTTCCCTCCCTCCTTCCATCCCAATTACTCCCTTTCTCCACCCTCTCCTTGCATGCCCCTCCCCAAGTCCACTGATAGGAGAGGACTTCTTTTCCTTCCTTCTGATCCTAGTCAATTAGGTGTCATCAGGAGTGGCTGCCTTGTCCTCTTCTGTGGCCTGGTAAAACTGCTTCCCCCTTAGGGGGAGATAATTAAAGAGCAGGCCAATCAGTTCATGTCAGAGACAGTCCCTGTTCCTATCAAAATGGAACCCACTTGGATACTGAACTGCCAAGGGCTGCATCTGTGCAGGGGTCTTAGGTTATCTCCATGCATAGTCCTTGGTAGGAATATCAGTATCAGGAAAGACCCTGGTGCTCAGATTTTTTTGGTTCAGTTGCTGTTCTTGTGGAGGTCCTGTCCTATCCAGATCTTACTCTTTCCCACTTCTTTCCTAAGATTCCCTGCACTCTGTCCAAAGGTTTCCCATAAGTCTCAGTATCTACATTGATAGTCTGCAGGGCAGAGCTTTTCGGAGGTCCTCTGTGTCAGGCTCCTGACTTGTTCCCTCTTTTCTCCTTCTGATTTCCAGCCTCTTTGCCTTTCTGGATAGGAATTGAACATTTTAGCAAGAGTCCTTCTTCCTGATTAGTTTCTTTAGGTGTACAGATTTTAGTAGGTTTATCCTATATTATATGTCTATATGAGTGAGTTTATACCATGTGTTTCCCTCTGCTTCTGGGATAGCTCACTCAGGATGATCTTTTCCAGATCCCACCATTTACCTGCAAATTTCATGATTTCGTTGTTTTTTATTGTTGAGTAATATTCCATTGTGTAGATATACCACAATTTGTGCATCCATTCCTCCACTGAGGGGCATCTGGGTTGTTTCCAGCTTCTGGCTATTACAAATAAAGCTGCTACAAACATGGTTGAGCAAATGTCCGTATTGTGTACTTGAGAATCTTTTGGATATATGCCTAGGAGTGGTATAGTTGGATCTAGAGGAAGCTTTATTCCTAGTTGTCTGAGAAAGCGCCAGATTGCTTTCCAGAGTGGTTGTACAATATTACATTTCCAACAGCAGTGGAGGATGGTTCCCCTTTTTCCACAATCTCTCCAGCATGTGTTGTCTCTTGAGTTTTTGATCTTAGCCATTCTGATTAGTGTAAGGTGAAATCTTATGGTTGTTTTGATTTGCGTTTCCCTGATGGCTAATGAGGTTGAGCATGTCTTTAAGTGTTTCTCTGCCATTCGATATTCCTCTGATGAGAATTCTCTGTTTAGCTCTGTACCCCATTTTTTAATTGGATTACTTGATTTTTTGCTGTTTAACTTCTTTAGTTCTTTATATATACTGGATATTAGCCCTCTGTCAGATATAGGTTTGGTGAAGATCTTTTCCCAATCTGTAGACTGTCATTTTGTTCTGAGGACAGTATCCTTTGCTTTACAGAAGCGTTTCAGTTTCATGAGGTCCCATTTATTGATTGTTGCTCTTAGAGCCTGTGCTGTTGGTGTTCTGTTCAGGAAATTGTCTCCTGTGCCAATGAGTTCAAGGGTATTCCCCACTTTTTCTTCTAAGCGGTTTAGTGTGTCTAGTTTTATGTTTTAACTTATCATTTTACAATAATATTTCAATCAATGTTTTTACCACTGCATTATCAAAACTAGGCTTTCTAAATGCTAGATTGTCCTAGAATTATTATTAATTTATACTCCCAGTGAAAAAATCACTCTTGACACTTAGAAATTATTAAAGTGAGCAAATCACTTTAATAGTAGTGCAGGTCTGGGTCTGGCTACTGCTCAAAGAGGAACCAGCCATGAATAGAAGATTTTTACTAATTCATATACATCTTAGTTTTATGCAGTTCATAAACACTATCATTCTCAAATTGCTTTCAGGTCTCCGACCCAGGTTTCAGTTTAAACAATTTAAACAGAGACAGGGGACTGAAAGACTAAAGATACTGTGTGAATTATTTCTGAAGTACAAAGGGTTGTTTCTTTTGATAGCTATTATCCACATTCATCTGCCCACCTGGCAGAACTGTGATTATCCTGGTAGGAGAACAGGAGACCTGATGATGGACCAGGACTTAATGGAGGTTATGACACTGTCCAGACAACTTGAGCTGCCCTGTGGAGGCATGTTCCTGGATATGAGAATGGATCTAATTTCTGGTTATTTGTCTAGGTTGTCTCCATTGTTTTCAGAACTGAGCCCAATGAGCCTAATGAGACTAATTATGATGAACAAACATTAGCCTCCTAGCATCCTGAGTTTTGCTGGTCCCTAATAAGCTTGGTTAGCCCAATATTTACCTTTGGGATATTTTGGAGGCAATGTTCCCTTAGATAATTTCTACTTTGTGCTATTTAATGCCTTTTAAGCAAATCTATTGGTAACTCCTTCACAGCATCAATTTTAATCACTTCAGGCCTCCACTACAACAAGCTAAAAATGTTTTGCTCCTTAATTCAGGCACCTGTCATATTCTCAGAAAATCTGATAAAGTAGTATATTCTTATGGTTACAGCTAAATAATGAGTTAAATTCATAGAAAACAGAGACTAGAAAATAACAGTGATCTCAATATTAGTATTTATTTTAGCGGAAAATTAAACAATTAATTATAAATATTTGTTATGGATTATGAACTATACAATTTAAGTATAATGGATTAACATAAAAAGCCAAGTTAAAATTTAAGAAATTACTACAATTTTTCAATATTGCTTAATTTTCACTTTTTCTAGAACTAACCTTTTAGATACTGTTGGTAATTGTTATCTGAGAAAAAAAATGGTAGCTCAGTTCACCTCTTCATTTCTTTAGATTGTATTAAAACCCATTCACTGAGACTATACAGATACATGTTTTAAGGAAAAGCAGGAAAATACACCATTATAATTTAAATGTGCTAACAAGTTTTACATAGTTTTCCTGTTATAACATGCCACCACAGTTCTGAATTCATCCTCTGTGACATTAGAGAATCACAAAAGCTGGTGCTTATTTAGAAAGAAGATGATGAATCTTCTCACAACACACTAATTCCTGTGGTCAATGCTCCTTTTGTGTGGTCTGTGAGGATCTGGATAAGTGGGCCTTAAATAAAATTTAATAGACCCTGTGTGCCTTCTCAAGGATTTGTAATGCTATCGGTTATCATTTTCTTTATAATTTAAATGACATTCTGAAAAAATATTAAATTAATAGTGCCCCTGTGCCAAAAAGATAAGAAAAAATATCACTGAAATAGCAAAAGAAAGATGAGGCTCTTTCAAGAAAGTGTGATTATGTTGCGTCCTAGAGTTATATTCAGGCTAAGACAGGAATGGGATATTTGAAAATGTCATGAGGATTAGTAGCTGACAGCTCTCTGTACCTCTAAGTACTAGGACTACCAAACCCGGGGACTTTTCTTGTTCTAGTCTCTTTTTTTCTTTTTTCCTTTTTTACCAATTTTTTGAAATACAAAAACACAGCATTTTGCAACCAAAAATATAGCAGATGCCACACAGGCCAGCAGGAACCCAATCACATCCAGAGAGTGGTACTGAAACCAGCTGAGGTCATGCGCTGCCACGCGAAGGTGCTTGGCTCCTTTGTGGCGCATGACAAACTCAATCCAGAAGACAGCTCTGTCCAGGGGCTTCACTGGCTGGTCGTGGTGGATTCTTGATAGTCTCATGGCATTTTCTTTATAACTTGAAAAGTGCACAGACAAACATTTGTTTTTTGTTGTTGTTTGTAAGTAGTAAGACATGTTTAGTCAATTTGTTATTACAAGAACATTTGCTACAAACCTAACAGTTTTTTAAAAATTCTTTTTATTGTTGTTATTATTATTATTACTTGCAATTTATTCACTTTGTATTCTGTTTATAGCCCCCTCACTCATCTCCTACCAGTCCCACCCTCTCTCCCTGTCCATGGAATACTACTCAGCAATTAAAAGCAAGAAAATCATGATGTTTGCAAGCAAATGGATGGAAATAGAAAATATCATCCTGAGTGAGATATTCAAGAAACAGAAAGACACACATAGTATATACTCACTCATAGATGAATATTAGCCATATAATATAGGATAAACATACTAAAATCTATACTCTTAAAGAAGCTAAACAACAAGGAGGACCCTAGGAATGATGCTTAATCCTCATTTAGAAGAGCAAACAGGATAGAAGTGAAAGTGGAAGAAGGTAGAGAAAAGGCCAGGAGCCTACCAGAGAGAGCCTCTGAAAGAGTTTACCCTGCAGAGTACTGAAGCACATGCTGAAACTCAGACTAACTTTGGGGAGATTTCAGGGAATTTTATGGAAGAAGAGGGAGGTAGAAAGAACTGGAGAGGACAGGAGCTCCACAAGGTGATAACACAGCCAAAATATCTGTGCCCAGGGGCCCTGCGAGGCTGATGAACCAACCAAGGACCATGCAATCATTGAGAGGACTTAGACCTCCTGCACAGATGTAGTTCATGGGTAGCTCAGTCTCCAAACAGGTTGCTGGGAAGGGGAACAAGGGCAGTCTGTGGCATAAATTTGGTTGCCTGCTCTTTGATCACCTCCCCCTGGCAAGGTGGCCTTACCAAGCCTCAGAGAAAGAGGATCCAGACAGTCCTGTCAAGACCTGATAGGCCAGGGTCAAATAGTGGGAGAGGAGGACATCCCCTACCAGTGGACTAGGGCAGGGATATGATGGTAGGAAGACAGAGGGAGGGTGGGACCGGAAGGAGATGAGGGAGGGTGCTAAAGTTGGTATACAAAGTAAATAAATTGTAATAAATACTATTACTACTACTAATAATAATAATGAAAAAAGAAAAACAACACTTTACATATTATTCTAATGGATATTAGGCAAATGTTTTATTTATTTCTAAATCAAATACTTGGTCAAGATTTCTAATACAGATTTTAAAGTTAAAATTTTTGATTGAAACATTTTTATGAATACCAATAAAATTATGTTATTATATAAGTGAGGCAGCCTAATTGATAGCCATATTTACATCATATGTAGCAATGAAGTATGTCTGTTAAAATACTCTACATAATTAAAATCACTATCATTTAAATGTTTATACACATTCTTATACTTTTTAAAGTTTTTATGAAATTAGAGACTGTAATGCAAATATACAAGTATCCTTGTGATTTCAGGTAATATCAGTACTTGTATTAGGCTTGGAGTTTATTGAGAAATCGTTTTGAATTGCATGCATTTTAGTGCTCAGATGAATTTCTGATGATTGTGGGCTTTTTTGCATAAATGTTTTTAAAATCTAGCATGATATCTAATGAACATTCTGTACAGTTGAATGAAAAGTACCATAGACTTTCTGACTTTAACGTTCAATTAAATGATTCAAATTATCAGCAATTAATTAATATTTTGATAATGGGTTAGCTGAATAGATTGCAAGGTCAACATTTATAAAAAATGAAAGCTCATATTGAAAGTTACTGATATTCATAACCCCTAATACAGTTTCTGATTTAAGATTTTATAATGTTTATTCAATTATAAAACACTTGGAAGTAAGAACATTAAATGCTTGGCAATACAATGTTACTAGTTAATTATACATGATTAATGTTGAGCACATTATCACTTCCATTTTATTTCTTCTGAATGGTTTATAATGCTTAAGTTCTTACTTATAAGTATGTAAAATGAAAGTACATAAAATATATGCTAATAAATATGTTTGGAAAATACATTGACTGAATCTTTAAAACCAATTTATTTTCAATTCATTAAAAAATAACTTCATTAATTGCAAATGAAATGATGAGTGTTTACATTAGACTCTGGTTACTTGAGATTAAACCAATTTCAAAAGTATGAAATTTTGCAAACATTCTAGAGTGATTTACTGCCTAACTATGTCAGACATGGCTTTACAAGATCCAATACTCACGATGGCTCATTGATAACTGTTCTCACAGCATGGAGCAAATCTGCACTTGTCATAGTGTTCATGTTCACCTCCACAGCTGCTCCCTTAGCCTTCATGTGAACAATGTTGTCTGGCTGATCAGCAAACATGGGAACTCCCACCATAGGAATTCCATGGTAAATGGCCTCATAAATTCCATTTGTTCCACCATGAGTGATAAAAGCTCTGGTTTTGGGATGTCCTAGTTTGAGGTCGAAAGAAGGAGTGAGTAAAGATTTCAGGCTAATTATTATACAGAATTTCTGAGGCAGAAGGGATAAAGAGTACAAGTCATCAGTGAAGGCAGTATTTTCTGTAAGTGTTGAAACATAGGAGACATTGCTACTCTGGGAATTACACTCCTAGAAGAGGGGATATAAACTCTTCTTCATTGTCTGGGAAGGAATTACTGAGGTAGTGAAGTGTGACATATGATGGGAACTGAAGACTGATGAGATTCTTTAGATGTCTTTTTTGTGCCCGAGGAAACCATGGATCTGTATGATTTAATTTTACCTTTTGTATGCTGGAGGTGAAGGATTGGTCTGAAGCTCAATGGTAGAGGATTTGCTTTGCATGCAAACTCTGCTAGATTCAATACCCAGTACTAACACAGAAGGAAAACTTGAAGTGATATATAGAAACTTAAAATTACTGATGTTTTCAACGTCTTGATGGTAAGCAATGGCTTAACTGGTTCTCTGATTGCACAGATTTTTCTACCAGAGTCTTACCAAGAAGATCGTTCTGGGGAATCCAGTCAAACAGCCTTGTATTGGATCCTAATGTGGCTGGTATCTTTCCTTTGTATCGCCACAAAACCTGTGGAAGACAATGCTGAGAGATTGCAGGTAAAAAACACAATGGGACTGTGTGAAGGCAATGAGTTTTCAGAACAAATGGTGTACATACTTTAGGTGGTATTTCGGAAGGAGGTTACCGATATGACCATTTGCAGACACTGAGTTACAGAGAACTGCCTACAACCAGCTATTCCCAAAGGCTTCTATTACAGGTCTAATAAGCATAACTTTTACACTTTGCTATTTATTACTGAAAAACCATTAGGAATAAACTAGAGTGTAAATAGGACTATATTAATAAATCAAACACAATTGCAAGGTATATTTACTAATTCCATGTGATCTGGTCACACAAGATGTCATCTTGTTTTTAGCATCATTTTTTCTTTTCCCTTCATACTTTCTACCGTCTACTTTTCTTTACTTTCCTCTCTTCCTCTTCCCCTTTTTCTTTCTTTCTCTGTGACTATTCTATGTCTATCTATTCTATGCTGGTATTGTACTTCCACTTTTTGCTTGATTTCATTTTGTTGTTTTTCTTGTTGTTGATACTTTGGTGTTTGTTTGTTTGTTTTCTCTTTGTTTTGAGGGAGAATTAGATCAGGGGTTTTACTGACCTTCTGGGGAATCTGGGCAAGGGCCGAGGCAATGAGGTTGGCCTTTTCTTCTGTCAGGTTTTTGACCATTGACCCCAGAGAAAACACCACAACACCATGTTCCCCTGAGCTCTGGACAAATTCTTCCATTTCCTACAAACAAAATGATCTTTTGAAAATGTGGAGAATCATTAGGAAGAATTTTGTTCCTAAGTCTAGGCAGAAAACACGAGAATAACAATCAAAGAAATTTTTTATTTGCCTATCCCATGACATGTAAAACTAGATAGTAACTATATAAGAAAGCACATTTTGTGAAAAAAAGATTCATAAAGTATATGCAAAAAAATATGTGACACCAAATCATCAAAAATGGGATCAGAAAATAGGAGCAGCACTTACCTTTGTAAGTGGACATTGTTATTCACAAAATTTAACTTAGACAATGAAATGTTTGTTGACCTGGATGAACACTAGTGACGCCAGAGAGCCAGACTTTTAGAGTTATTATCACACCTGTTATAACCTTGATATAATGATCACGTAACTACTGTATTATTTGAATCTATTTACTCATGTTATTATTTTTACTTGATGGAGCTGAGTCTCAATCTGCATGAAAAGTTCTGTGTTGATCAAACAAATGCTCTCTAGAAAATCACCTAAAATATCCCTTTATTCCCTTAATTATGTTATGCTAAACTTAGAGTCACCTTCACTATCAGTTCCTGAAATTTTCATACCAGTTGTTACTATGACAGTATGGGGTCACCACCGTGTCTATTAACTCACACACCTGACCGATTCTGAAGACCCTCAACATATTCTCACTCTTACTCATCAAATCCTAAACAAGTCACCAGGACTTCTCTGGAAGGTGTCTTTCTCTATTAAACAGTGAGGGAAGGTGTCCCTGTTAATTAAAGGTATTAACTTTGAAGGAAAATCAGTTATTGTATCATGAAATACCTAAAATTTTCTCCTTCATTTACTTACCTTAGGTAAAGGTTTGGCAGGTTTGCAATGCAGTCCTCCCACAAACTCAAAATTAGGTAAATATGGACGAGGGAATTCAAAGTCCCAGTATGTCCGCATCAGCCAAATCTCAGCTTTCCCCATAATCTCACATAAAGTGGTGGGTTTTCCTGGACAGTACACATAACATGGAGGAAATTTAGTACTTAGATTTACCTATTGGAAGAAAGTTGGAAGAAAAGTTTACCTATTGGTCCTAAGTTTTCTTATTACCGAGGCTTATTATATCAATAAGCTTAAAAAGGACAGTGTGAAAGGAGAGGACTCAAAGATAATCAGAAGGAAGGTAAGATGCAAGAATTACCATCTCCTAAAAATAAATCAATAAGCACTTAAATGTAGCTACAACTACTGATACATTTCACAACACTTTTTTCTCTCTAGTAAATGGCATGCGGTAAGCTTGTCTCTGTCCTGTAAGCTACTTTCCACCCTTCATTGCCCTCCGGTCTCTGCTTAGGAACACGTTTCCATTATGCACCATGTTTGTTCTTGCTTTCAGAATTCTGTTGGAGGATTCCCATTTGGCAAATGATTTATTTTTTATTTTGTCATTATTTATTCAGTAAGAAAACTCAGATTGATTCTCTCTATACACAGTACACTTTGGGATACAAATATTGGGATCTCCGTTGTCTCTCTTTATACTTACCATTAAGAAAAAGATTGAAACTAGAAAAAATACTAAACACTACTTTCAAGAGTTATTTAGAGAACATGACTATGTTGAAATACTAATGTCAGCCAATTCTACAAATAGAAAACACGTGCTTCAGGTGAGAAAAGAAACACTCGATGGGAATCTTTTTATATAAATCTGTTGATCTTGTGCAGGTAGGGCAAATACTATGTTTAAATGTCATAATTTAGCAATTTTGACACAAGCTCATTTGGTGACTTCTCATTGATCTTGTCCTTGCTGGGCACAGGATTCTATTGAGGTTCAGAGCAGTGCATTTGATGTGCCCTGATCTGGGAAGATACTCTGATGTCACAGCTGCCAGCCTTGCCTTCTCCCCAAAAGCTCCTTGAGAAGAGGCTTTAGGTTGAGCCAATAGCTCAGACCTTGTGTGCACTCCTGGACCATGTCTCAGAAGCCATGATCAGCACAGCAGAGCCACAGCACAGAAATCGCCACAGGCCTTTCTGGAAAGCCATTGCTGCGCCTCCCCACCCGGCTCTGCAGAGGGTTAGTCTCTTCCATTCAGTGATAATTTTTATTATTATTATTCAATATTAGTTACAGTTTATTAACTCTGTATCCCATCTCTATGCCGATCCCTCATTCTCTTCCAATCCCACCCTCCCTCCCTCATCTTCTCCCTTTCCAACTCCACTGATAGGGGAGGACCTCCTCCTCTTTCATCTGACCCTAGCTTATCAGGTATCTTCAGGCCTGGCTGCAAAGTCTTCTTCTGTGGCCTAGCAGGGCTGCTCCTCCCTTGGGGGGTGGGGAGGTCAGTTTAAACTTGAAGAAAGTCAACTACTAACTTCAAGAGTTATACAGCACAAAAATGGGGAGAAATGTGTGAGCTCTTGTCTATGTACAGCACTGATAGTCTATAGGCATCCATAGGCTCATGAAATTCAACCATTTAAATATATATGCATATCGATTAATATTAAATGTGAATTAGTTAATGTTGAATGCTAGTATTAGAGTTTTACATTGAATAAATGAGGGTCAATTTATTTTTGCTATTGTTATGATATTTATTAATATTGGAATTAAGTGGAAGCGTGCTTATTCAATTATTTGTATGTATTTCTATCATCTCATTTTATATATTTTATTCAATTATTACAGTTTCTAGGTTGATGGTCAATTTTTTTTTCCTTTTCATTGGTTCTTTCTTTCTTTGATATTGTGTCCTCTCGCTGTTAAATTTCAGAATGTATTTTAGAGTCACCTTCTCCTTTCAAAATCTAAGTCTTAAAATCAATATTTTTTTCATAGACCAGAGTTTCACTTTATTAAAGGATAGAATCTAAAACCCAAGTATTGACACTGGGCATTTTCATTCCTTGTGGTGTTTAGACATCTTTGGAGGACAAAGCAAGGAATCAGTGAATACCCTCTCCTCATGTCCAAACATTGTATTCAACGGTGAGAAACCTGTGTCACCACAAGGTGATATGTACTTACTCCTTCAATCTTAGTGAACAAATAAGCCTATAAAACACACATTTGACAAGTAGAGAACATTCATCATAAAATTTGTGAATACCGAAACAATGAAGAAAACCTTTTACAAAGAAAGTACGGCACAAATGTGCTTTCATATATATTTTTTTCTGAGTTTTAAATGATGAATCTTGTTTTTTGTTTGTTTGTTTGTTTATTTTTGTATTTTTTATATTTCTCAGACTTTATTTTTTTTTACATTTTTTAAATTTTTTTTACACTTTGTATCCCCCCATAAGTCCCTCCCTCCTCCTCTCCCAGCCCCACCTTCCCTCCCTCTTCTTCATGCATGCTCCTCCCCAAGTCCCCTGATAGGGGAGGTCCTCCTCTCCTTCCTTCTGATCTTAGTCTATCAGATCACATCCAGAGTGGCTGCATTGTCATCTTCTGTGGCCTGGTAAGACTGCTCTCCCCTCAGGGGGAGGTGATCAAAGAGCAGGCCTATCAGATTGTGTTGGAGGCAGTCCCTCTTCCCATTACTATGTAACCCACTTAGACACTAAACTGCCATGGATTACATCTGCACAGAGGTTCTAGGTTATCTCCATGCCTGGTACTTGGTTGGCGTATGGGTCTCTGGGAAGACCCCTGTGTTCAAATCTTCTGGTTCTGTTGCTCTCCTTGTGGGGTTCCTGTCCTCTCCATAACCTACTATTTCCTACTTCTTACGTAAGATTCCATGCACTCTGCCCAACAGTTGGCCATAAAGTCTCAGGGTCTGCTTTGATAGTCTGCAGGGCAGAGACTTTCAGATGCCCTCTGAAAGTGGCAGGTTCCTAGGTTGTTTGCTGCTTTCTTCTTCTGATGTCCATCCTCTTTGCCTTTCAGGATGGGGATTGAGAGTTTTAGTCAGGGTCCTCTCTGTTGATTAGTTTTTTTAGATGTACAGATTTTAGTAGGTTTATCCTATGAGTCTATATGAGTGAGTATATACCAGGCTAGACAAAAAAGGAGAGGTGCACTTAAAATATTTAATATTCTACATACTTAAAGTCTATAATCACTTATAGATACAAGTATCTATTTAAAGCCTATTGTACAAACTATACATTTATGCTCCAGATTCATTCACTGAGATGCAATAACATAATTTTGCTAATTAACTATGATTGTCTACTACATGAGTCAGAAACCACAATTTTCTTTGCCTATGATTTAGCAATAGACATTTAAATTTCTCCTATCCAGCTCTATGGATCCAACTGTCTCTGCTTCAAGAGCTCTAGTGTTAGAAGTAGGTGTTACTATACCCTGTATTTTCATGTGGATTAGGGGGATCAATATCAAATCTTCATAACTGCAAAGCCACCCATTACTGATGAAGAAATCTTACCAACCTTGTGATTATTTTCATGTGTAGAAGAACTTTTAAGGTAATAAACACCTCTAATGGTTACTCTGCAGTGTTTAGGGAAATAAACTAATTGCCAGTCTCAGAAAGTGCCAAGATGACATACAATGAATTTAAGATGTGACTTAAAGAAGAAGATGAATATTTTAATAATCAAATTTAAAAGATGACTTAATTTCTTACCCAAAGTAAAAACCTTTTCTCTTTAAAGCTATGCTTTGTTTTGTGTTCTTTTGGCATAACGAAATTTACTTGGCTAAGTAACTGATGAAGTGAATCAGTTTACCTGGCTCACAGTGGGAGATTGAAATGTGACACCAGGAGGCCACCTTAAGCTCTGGGTCTGACTACATCAAAACACAATGGATGGCATTTCCACTGCAAAGCATGTAAAAGCTAGAAAGCAACCACTCTGGAAGATGGGACGCAAAGGTAAGCGCAATGAAGAGCAAATGCCACGTGCACTCCTGGATGTGAACAATGATTGTTCTGTTTCTGATGCTCCTGCTCCATTGGCTATTAGGAGTATAATGGTGACTAGTCACTTCATCCTAAGATTTACTGTATCCTGACGATACAGAATATATAGGCTTTTGGATGAGTTTACTTGGACATATCCTTCTACTCATCCCTGTCCCCTTAAAAGCAAGTATGGTTGTCTGTAACCACAGACCAACTTTTTTTTTCTATGAAGAATGAAAGGATAACATTATAATGGAAACTCTGCGGAAAATGAACAGTATGAAATTGCTTATGTTCAGAATAACAATATAAAAGTAATGTATTTGTTTTGTTCAATATCAGTTTATTCACACTGGGTAAGTCTATCTCTATAAAAAATCATAATTGCTAAGAGAAGGCATTACATATTGCCAGTTTTGGACAATGTACTCCTACTTAAACTATTTCCTGTTCAAAGTTGTTTAGTGGGAAAGTGAGATTGCTCAATGGGTAAAGAAATTTGCCACCCAGTTTAAGGGCCCGAATTCAATCCCCAGGACTCACATTGCAGAGGGAGAAAACTGATCCCCAACCCAAATTATTGTTTTACAACCTCCACCTATGCTCATGGCAAGACATGTACACACACACACACAATGAAAAGAGATATTTAGTTACATAAGGAACACAATTAAGTATTTCACAATTTCTTAGGCAGTGGGATTTGTAAGCCTGGATCATTATACTATAAAGTAAGAGGTTGGGAATTATATTTTGAAGGCTTTCACAGGCGTTATATAATTGTTACGGCTTATGTTGAGAAGAAAGATTTAGTGAATACTGGAGGCCTTTAGCAAATATTTTTGATTTGTTTTTAAATTTAACTATTACCACACAGGGCAAGAAACTACCGAAAGTTTGAATTATTTTTCGAGTAACCCCACATTTTATTTGTCAGTTACCACCTGGTTATTATAATCATGGAAGATTAGCACTTATCAATTTTACCAAATCCAAGAATATAAAAACTCACAGTTAACCTTTTTGGGTTCCTGTGGGAATCCTCTATTGCTCCCTGTGTGGGCTCTTTAAGAGTTTCCTACTTTTTCTACCTTCCCAATGGTGAGTGCTCTCTATCACGAACAACTCCACATTTGGCTAAGGCCGAGGATCTGGCTTGCTTCCATGTATGTGGACCTATCTGCATTGCCCACATGGCATGCTGGGGTTGGCTACCCAGAGGCTATTTAAGCTGTGGGCTGGCTTTCCCCAGGGTCAGATGATTGTTCAAGGTTCCTGAATAACCTGCATTGAAAAAAAAAAAATAGAGTTTCCTACCACTTATTTTGATCATATTCACCCCCTTACCCAACTCTTCCTAGATATACACTTTCTTATCCACCTAAAATTTTGTCCTATTTTAAAATTTCTAATTAATTATTTAATTACATCCTGGTCTTAGCCCCATCCCTTGTCATTGACCATTCCTCCCCCTCCCTCCTTCCCCTATTCCTCAGAAAAAGGGAGACTTCCTTCCCATCTATCGAAGCTCATCAAGCCTTATCAGAACTGAGCATGACCTCTACTCCTGTGGCTTGGCAAGTAGTCCCTCCAGGAGGAAGTAATTGAAAAGCTGGCAAGAGAGTCAATGTCAGAGAGAATCCCTGCTCCCCTTATTAGGGAACCTACATGAGACCTGAGCTGCCCATCTGTTACATCTTTGTATAGGGCCTAGGTCCACTCTATGCAATGTCCTTGATTGGTGCTTCAGTTTCAGAAAGCCCCTCTTGGTCCCAGTCAGAAGGCTCTGTTGGTCTTCTTGTGAAGCTCCTGTCACCTCCAGGTCCTTTTCTCCTTCCCTCCACTTTCCCACAAGGCTCCCTGTGACTAGAAGGACACTCTCTAATTAGATAAGTCTCCTAGTAGAGGAAGGGGAACACCAATCCAGCCATAAAAACTTCAGCTCAAAATTTACCCTGCATACAAGATGTGCAGGGATAAAGATAGAGCAGACAGAGACAGAGGGAAGGTCCAACCAATGCCTGACCCAACCCAAGATCCATCCCATGGGAGAGAACCAATTCCTGACACTATTAAGGATACTCTGTTATGCTTGCAGATAGGAGTCAAGCAGAGTTGTCCTATGAGAGGCTCGACCCAACAGTTCCTCGAAACAGATGCTGAGACTCACAATCTATTTTGTTTTTATAAATCCTTCAAGACCAATTTGTGCTATCTTAATATTTTAATATTTATTTATAATATATCTTATATATGCCTTACATTCTATATTTATCTCAGTATTTAATATTTTAATATTTATTTTAATGTATCTTATATATGTCTTACATTCTATATTTATCTCAGTATTTAATATTTTGATATTGATATATTAATATCAATTTGTGCTATCTTAAATGTCTGGTCTTAACTGGTAGAGTTATTACCCTCTCAGAGAAAACTGCCTCTGTCTTTCCTAGCAGCTGACAACTGCCAATAGCTCCAAGGTTATGGGTAGGATTTCATGACCAACTCTTATCACCACACACAGATTTGGCACAGATTTTGCTGGCATGGGTTTTATTCATATTTTTGTAATCACTGTGAGTTTATATGCACAGGTGGCCTGCTGTGTCCAAAAGACTCTTTTTCTTGTATTCATTTACTACATCTGCATACATTTCTGTATTTACATCTGAGATCATGCACTGTCTCTACGTGAGTTAGTCTGTGTAAGATATGAGATCCATCTCAGGAGTTGTTTCTTGGGTGCTACTTATTTTTGTTGTTGTTGAATTAGGATCTCCCAGTACCTAGAACTTGACAAATGGACTAGGCTGAGTGACAAGTAACCCCCAAGGAAATGGAATTACAAGTATGCACAGCCCTGTTAGCTGTTTTTACTATTGTTTGTTTTGTTTTTGTTTTTTCTTTTTGTTCATTGACTATTTTTTTAAAAAATGTGTTCTGGGGATTCAATCCAAGTTCTCATGTTTGCAAAGCAAACGCTTTACCTGCTGAGCTATGGTGGTCCACCTTTTTAGCAGATATTTGTTAGTTAATTTTTAGGTACAGATCTTCATGGAAGTATAATTATGGCTCTGCCATTGAAGAGTTAATGAACATTATGGTGTAAGCAAGAGATATACTAACTTGTCCATATAAGACCTGATAGGCTAGGGTCAGATAGTAGGGAGGAGACTTCCCCTATCAGTGGACTGAGGGAGAGGAATGGGGAGGGGAAAGGGAGGAAGGGTAGGACCAGGAGGAGATGGCAGGAGCTACAATTGGGAAACAAAGTAATAAATTGTTAAATAATAATGATAATTATAATAATAAAATAATAACTGCTAAGGAAATAAATAAATAAATAAAAGTGACAATGCATCCACAAACATATACCTCTAAAGTTCAGTGAAATTATTAACCCAGTTTACATAAAACAAAGGACTCTGATTGAAAGCTTCATTAAATCATGCACTTCATACCAGAACAAACCAGACAGGTCTCTAGTCAAAATGAACATATATTCCAAAGCCTTCACTATCACACTTTTTAAAGGTCTCATTTAGTACCTATGATACTCTGTGTAGCGCAAACATAAGCAATGAATGACAGCTGTCATAGAGCATGTTTCAAGGTAGATAATGCTTCAACCTAAATCAAAATGTATGTTTGAAGAGTTTGACAGATGGCTTAACAGTTCATAATGCATAAATTTCTTTCAGAATACCTACAGTTCAGTCACCAGCATCCAAGCTAGATAGCTCTAAGTTACTTGTAACTCCAGCCCCAGGAGCACAATATTTCTCTAGCCTTCCTGGACACAAACACACACACACACACACACACACACACAAAACCACACACAGGCATGAAAAAAATCTATTTTAAAATACCTTCAAAGGGAATCCTAAATTGCATTCTATGGAATACACACACACACACAAAATGAATCATTTTACTTACCAGCTTTTGACCTCCAAAGATCATCTGAAAATTTTAATTAGCTTTCATATTTTACATACGTGACATGTAGAATATCTTCAATTATGAAATTTTATGAAGAAGTTAAAAAATTCTGTAGAAATTTGGGTAAAGATATATAATATAAAAAGGCAAACATGAATAATTTCCCCTGTGACAGAAAATGTTAAGTCAAATAGAATTTCAGTATTCCAGGACACATACCGTGCTGTGTCCAGTAATTCTCTGTAAGACTGATTCAGTTTTAACACAGGCAAAGCACTCAGCATTCTTGGATTCTGTTCAAATATCACTGCTATCTTTGATACCTCCCATGGCTACTCTAAATAAGCACAATTTCAATTTCACTCCAAAGCATCTCTTTTCTTGTTCTACTGCATAGCATGTATCATAGGCTAACATTTATAAATATGCACATATATCATTAATAAAAGTATATTTATGTTTTATACAAATGTATGATATATTGTTATATGTAATGTTAACTTAGAACGTAGCTCTAAAGGATAATTTTGTCTGCTTTTCTTATTATACTTATTATGTGTAGGAAATTATTAGCCATCTATTTTATGTTTAGTAAATATTGCTTTGAACAAAGAAGAGGAAAGGAAAGGCTAGAAGGAGGTAGAAAGGAGAGAAAACTAGGCAGGGGAAAATGTTTTGTATCTAACATCTGTTAGTAAATACCACTGGGAGCCTCCAATGTTAATCTGTGTACGAATTAATTCCCCTGAGTGCTAACAAATCTGGAGGATTTGTGTGTGTGTGTGTGTGTGTGTGTGTGTGTGTTTGTGTGTGTGTGTAAGCAAGGTTCATGAGAGTCAGGAAGAGAAATACTATCAACAATCATCCAGAATTGGCTTCCTTAGTTGGCCTTGTTTTATTTTGGCATCTGATTCTCATAAGGAACCTTTAAGGCCAAAAGGCTGTAGAAGATACAGAAGCATTATGAGGAGAGAGGGCTAGCCCTCCTGAAATGTCTAAGACAAATAAGAAATAATAGGGCAGGATAGAAATGTGGGCTTTCCAATGATAATCTTTTATGTTTTCCAATATATGTTCTGCAAAGAAATGCTGAAGAATAAAGAGAGAATATATACAATATTTTCCATTTTGTTTATATGGCTATGCCATAATTTACCTTAGTAAAGTGGATTTTACTATATTCGAAGATTTATTTAAACATTGAAAAGCTACTAACAAAAATAAAAACACTTTCTTTCCAGTGAATGATAATTCCATACAAATTAATAACACCACAACATTTTCTTTAGAATTGTCTTAAACAAAAACAGTAAATAAAGACCTGTAGAGATATAACATTCACCCCGTTATGTCTCATCCAGCGAGGTGGATAACTTTAGCTGAATGAATAAGAGTGAAGTTATCTGGGGTCATCAACAGGGGAAAAACCCTGAGACTCACCCAGAACTCTGCTGTAGTAGGAATTCCATCCTCCCCAGTAGGACTTAAATATAAAGTCTTGTAGAGAATAAGATAGGGTGTTCTTAACCCTTTCACCAAAGGACATCTGGTCACTGAGCTCTGACAAGGCTGCAGGTACGTAAGAGAATGGTGAAGGAATTTTCCCACAGTGCCTCTCCACTGTAAAGGCTGGAGAGAATCGCATTGTGTACACAAACGGAATTCCCAATTTCAGGGCCACCAGGTCTCCACAGATGGTTACTGGATCAGCTATCAACACATCGAAGCTAGCCTTTTGAAGTTTTGCCATTAGCGTGGGATTGTTTAACACACCATCACAGACTTGTGTATTAATTTTGTAGAAGGCCTCAAAGAGCTTTCCCAGTTCTTTGTAGAAAGTCCACATTGTGAGAGGTGTCGGTCTGTGGTTTAGCCACAGTGAGATCATATGCTCAATTATTTCCTCTATGTTGCTTTTTTTGTAGGAAACCGGAATCTCTTCAAAATGCAAGAAGGCATCAGGAGTGGAGTTGATGAATAAAGTTGTTGATGAAGTCAGTACAGTCACACTGTGATTTCTTTGACTCAGCTCTTCAAGAAGAATCTTAATATTTAACCAATGGCTGCAGTCTGTAGGCCAAATTAGCACATTCCCGCTGAGAACAATTTCAGTCAGAGCCAAATGAAAAACAAACAGCTGTAAAAACTTCTTAAACATGATGACATCCAATGTGGATAACTGTCTATTGTGGCTCTTTTAAAATGAAAAAAAGAAAAATTCAATCTATTTCTGTTTCAATATATTTAGATTTCAGGTAAAATAATATTGGATATTATTATAGTCTAGTTATACCCATTCAATTGTTAGGAAAGTTAGGAAGAGAGTTACAAACTTCAGATAAATCAACAGGATTTGGGCAGAAAAGAAATCTAGTCCAAATGTAATGAAAAGAAGCTAAAAGAAATGTGTCTGTGTATTCTGTGAGGCCAGATCTCACTTTATAAAATCAATATGTGTCTTCATTATAAGGCATTTCTGGATATATGGTCTTATTAAAACCCTCCAATATTGTATATCAGATGTTGTCTCTTTCATTTCATTGAGAACTAAAATTGAGTTTCATTGCATATCCTAAAACCAAGATGTAAAGTTATTTAGCTTGGATTATGGTTATAAAATCATCTGTCACACTGCTGCACCAGCATCAATCACTTTTAGGAAGAAAACTGAAAACGACTTCCATTTATTGGAGATTTCCTCCAACAACTACTTGTAGAAGTTTTAGATTGGCTGGGTCATGGACTGGTTAGTACACAAATAGAGGACATTTTTGTTTCTTTCACTTTCCTTCCTCTTTGTTAGAAGCGATTCTCTTTTTCCTTCATATAGTACTTTTCAAAAACAGTTCGAACCACAATTTCTTGAAGGCTGTTGAAACAGAGTCTGTTTTATGCACTCTGTGTAAGAGATTAAGTACGAGGAGCCCAGGAGTAGAGTAAGCCACAACTGAAACCATTGTATCCTTTGAAGGGTATGAGAATTGTCTGGACCCTCTCAGTCTCACTTTTCTTGGGTGTAAACAAAGGACAACAGAACTAACTTGTTGAATTGCTTTGTGAGTTATCAATCTCTGCAGACCTACCCTGAGGCCTGCTCCCCTCAGAGCAATGGCATAATATTTTTAACAGTTCTACTGATTTGCCCAAAGTTAGTAGATTAAAAGGTCCCATGATTAATTTAGTGATTTAGCTTCAGACGTGGGTGAAAACAGATTTGGAGAAAACACTTGCAATTCTGAATGCATCTACACCTAACAAAGGCAATCACATAATGGTTGGATGTTAGAATCATGAGTATGCCACTAAATAAAGCCACGAGAACAAATGAGATGATGAAGGGGATAAACAGGAAAGGGGAAGAAGGGATATTCATAATCAGTTGCTTCTGAATCAGTTCCAAGCCCTTCAGTCACTAAAGGATCAGGAAGGGAGAGCACAAGAAACTTGTGAAAGATTCACTGTCAGAATTGTAAAAAAGAATTGTCATTTTTATAATCTTAGCAGAGACAGATCCAATTTGGAGACAGCTGTAGTGCTTTTACAGCCAATTTAGTTTTAAAAGGAGCCAGAGGAGGACAGTTTGAAATATCTCATAATATTCTCTTTCTGTAAAGAATATTATTTGCAGTGGCAAATTTAGAAAAGAAAATTTTCCAAGAGTCCTGCTGGACAATAAACTAATTTTATTACTCTCTAATGAAGAAATGTTGCATTCAGTTAACCATGGGTGCATACATTTGTTTGTTTGAAAATTATACTTGGATGGTAAAGAGTTTATCTTTATAAGCATTGCTTTAGGCATCTAATATATTTGTTCCCTAGTTCCAGATACTACCAAAATATTTCATAATTGCAAATTCAAAACATGCAAGTAAATTATATTTGTGGATGCTTGCAGGTATTAATTTGTGGATGTGAATTTCCATTAGTGGAAAAGAAGTCATCAAATCTGTCTGGTTTAATAACAAAAGTGCAACTTGACTAGATAAAATTACTTATTAATTTCTAATAATTTATTTTACATTACTTAGTCTCCATGAATACTTGATTCAAAGAAACATCTGAATACAACATTTAGTTAAAAAAAGTTTATTGTTATTTCAAATTTATCAGTTAAATTTACACATGTAACTTTCTTATTTACATATGTAATATTATGTTATATAATTATATATAATATATTACCCGAAATATATAAAAGTTTTTTATCAAATTCCTATTTGGGAAAAGCATAAAACTCTCAATAGCACATAATGGATTTTATATATTCCACTGTCATTTTATATTATTTTCCCTTTAAAATATTACACAGTTTTGGTGGTGTTTTGAAAAATATAAAAATAAAATTTACCTACTTTAAGTTTAAAAAATTATATTTGAAATGTACAGACTTTCTTTTTCTTATTTTCAGCTACAAACTGTTCACAGAGGTCTCTTAGAGCAGCCAGAAAAATATGCCAGACAACAAACCTTAGACATCAGAGAGCCACAGAGAGCTATCCCTTAAGGAATAGTAAGTAACATAGTAACAGCACGGACAATTAAATTTCATGCAGCAAATTAAGAAGTGAAAGACAAAATTACAAATTTCAAAAAGGAAAAGAAAATCTAAGAATGTTCAAATAAAACTATGTTAATTTGTATTCATTTAATTTTCTTCCTTTGTCTTATTGCTCTACCTAGGGCTTCAAGCACAACACTGAAAAGAAGCAGGGAGAGTGGGCAGGCCTGTGTCTCTCCTGATTTTAGGAGAGTTTGTTTTGTGTTTTTCCTTCACTTAGGATGATGTTGGCCTTGGATTTGTTATGTTGAGATTTCCCAGCCTTAACTGATACAATTGCAATGTACTCTATAGCTAAGGCTCACTGAAAAATCACAGTGGGAAGATTGTAGGAGCAAGGGTTCTAGGGCCTCACTCCCTAGACACAACAGGAAAAATGCACCTGTGGAATCTCAACAGTATGGTTGCCTAATCAAGAACAGAATATAATGACAACATCAATTGACTGCCAAAATACATTGGCAGAATTCCTCATGGTCTTGCTCCTAAAATGAAGAGCTACAGGTAGCCAAAAGCTCCCAAGAAGGGAGAACAAGTTTCTTCCAGTGAGAAGCTCCTGCCTTGTTTTGCAAATCCCAAGTAGTGAAGTCAGGACACTGCACATATAAGGGCTCAGTCAAGTTTATACATATTTAAATACATATATGTCCATATACATGCAGCAATAATAACTGACAAAGAGATCATGACTTTGGAAAGGAGAGGGGGATGACAGGAGGAGCTGAAGGGCAAGGAAGAGGTGGGGGTGATTCGGATTCAGTGTTAGTATATGAAGTTATAAAAAACAAATTAGAACAATAGTATAAAACAGCCCAAGAGAGTTAATTTGAATGCTATTTTTTAAGCTATGAGTATGTAACCTTACATTAACCGGCCTGATATTTTGAAACCTGAATACTTTCATCTCTCATAATGATTTTACTCTGAAGTAAAATGAATTAGTTGTGAAGATATGTGACAAAGACAAAAATATATGAAGCCTTTATCACAGCACCTAGAAACTGGATAAATTAATTATTGCTAGATCTAGCAGTTTTAATGAAAGAGTTACGATGGGAAAATGGGTAATTTTGTAAGGTCCAGTTTCTAGCAATAAGCAGAGATTAAGGACTCTCTCTGTGGTTCTCATTACATTCTTCCAGGGAGAAGTAATATCTGGGATATTTGGCTCATGTGTTTTCTCAACTGTGACAACTTGAGACCTGAATGTATTTGTAGCCATTACAAAAAACTTCTATTTGACTGGTGGAGTAGAAGCAGATGATAAATTCACATGACTCTTTGGAAGAAAATCCAAACTCACTGCCTGTCTTATTCTCATTACATCAATGATTTCTCACACTAAAATAAGTTACTTACTCCAGCATCTCAGTATCTTTTATTCTTACCTGATCTTTTAAAAAGGAGTGTTCATGTCGCTCAGATCACCAGATTCCTATGTCTGGGTAAAACATTCAAACTTATATAGGCATTCTGAGTCAGAAAAGGGTAATTCAATTTGCAACACAAACACTTACATAAACTCTCATTATTTTCTCATAAACAAATTGTTAAGAAAGATTAGTCTCCAGCTTCTGGCTATTACAAATAAAGCTGCTACAAACATGGTTGAGCAAATGTCCTTTTTGTGTACTTGAGCCTCTTTTGGATATATGCCCAGTAGTGGTATGGCTGGATCTTGAGGAAGTGCTATTCCTAGTTGTCTGAGAAAGCGCCAGATTGATTTCCAGAGTGGTTGTACAAGTTTACATTCCCACCAGCAGTGGAGAAGGGTTCCCCTTTCTCCACAACCTCTCCAGCATGTGTTGTCACTTGAGTTTTTGATCTTGGCCATTCTCATGGGTGTAAGGTGAAATCTCAGGGTTGTTTTGATTTGCATTTCCCTAATGGCTAATGAGGTTGAGCATTTCTTTAAGTGCTTCTCTGCCATTCGGTATTCCTCTACAGAGAATTCTCTGTTTAGCTCTGTTCCCCATTTTTTAAGTGGATTACTTGGATTGCTGCTTTTCAGCTTCTTTAGTTCTTTATATATACTGGATATGAGTCCTCTGTCAGATAAAGGGTTGGTGAAGATTCTTTCCCAATCTGTAGGTGGTCGCTTTGTTTTGATGACGGTGTCCTTTGCTTTACAGAAGCTTTTCAGTTTCATGAGGTCCCATTTATTGGTTGTTGTTCTTAGAGCCTGTGCTGTTGGTGTTCTGTTCAGGAAGTTTCCCCCTGTACCAATGAGTTCTAGGGTATTTCCCACTTTTTTTTCAAGCCGATTTAATGTGTCTGGTTTTATGTTGAGGTCTTTGATCCACTTGGACTTCAGTTTTGTGCAGGGTGACAAGTATGGATCTATTTTCATTTTTCTACATGTAGACATCCAGTTAGACCAGCACCATTTGTTGAAGATGCCATGAGTCATACTGGGCAGACTGCTCAGACCCTGAATAATCATTTAGCCAATGTAGCTCATGCCTTAGTTGTACATAAAGGAATTAATGCTCAACTAAAAGGAAGCTTGATGGTGTTCAATCAGAGGATTGACCTCTTGCAGGAGCAAATTGATACCCTATGGCAAATCGCTCAACCTGGCTGTCAATGAAAGTATGCTGGACTTTGTGTCACTAGCATACAACATGAGAATTTTTCCTGTGCTGCAAATCTGTCTAAACAATTGTCGAGCTATATTTTAGGTAATTGGACTGGAGAATTCGATACTACGATGGAGCAGCTGAGAGTGGCCATTGTCACAGTAAATTCTACCAGAGTGGACGCAGGACTAGCCACAGGATTATCAACATGGATTGCTGCAGCCATGAATCATCTGAAGGAATGGGCGGGCATGGGAGGGTTAGCAGGCCTTCTGGTGTTGGTCTCCTTGGTTTGCCTGTGGTATATATGCAAGATTAGAGTCTCACAACAGTGTGATGCAGCCATGATCATTCAGGCCTTTACAGCCATTGAAGCAGGACATTCTCCCCAAGCATGGTTGGATACCATAAAAAGCTAAAATGATACGCTCAGGATGCGAGGCTAAGCACTGCACTCAGGGTCAGCCGCTTTGGACCCAGAGAAGAGCATGTCTGATTGCATGCGGGTTGATGCCCCAGGTCCCGCCTCTGAGAAAAAGGTATCGGACGGTCTGATGCTCTTTGGGTGGATGACACCTAAATGAACATCTGTACAAAGTCCCAATTTATTTCTAATATCAGAGATCAGACCTCTACTCTTGCCTGATGCGTCTAAAACAAAAAGGGGGAACTGTAGAGAGCTGCGGAATGCTATGCCTTAAAGATGGAGCTGGTTTCTGCCTTCCACCTTCCCGATGGTGAGTGCTCTCTGTCACGAACAACTCCACATTTGGCTAAGGCCGAGGATCTGGCTTGCTTCCATGTATGTGGACCTATCTGCATTGCCCCCGTGGCACGCCTGGGTTGGCTACCCAGAGGCTATTTAAGCTGTGGGCTGGCTTTCCCCGGGGTCCGAGGATTGTTTAATGTTCCTGAATAAACTGCATTGAAAAAAAAAAAAAAAAAAAAAAAAAAGAAAGATTATTCTCTTCTGCCTCAAGTCTAGAGTAGTGTTATCCTATAAGTAGCACTGACTTAAAAGCAAAGAATAATGGTATTTGTATTCTGAAACTCCATTCTGGGGAAGATTAGGTGACAAATAATCTCACAGGTGTGATATTATCCAAGAGTCATGATTGTAAAATCCGGGATGGCTTGTTGATATTAGGACGATGGTGTAAAGATGATGCAATCCAAAAAGACTCAGAGATACTTCAAGTACATTCTTCTCTTGCATCAGGTGAGATGCCACACACATTCAGATACCTTGTTTACTATAGGCATCAAGACAAAACGGTGTTGTTTTTTCAGTGCCTCATTTCTCCATGAAACCTCTACTTTTCTTTACTTCTTCTCATCCTTTTTAAGAACTTACTTTGGCTATGCAATATGACCCATGTACATGAATCCTCGTAGCTTCCCATATAGACCTCAGACCCATCCTTGTTTTCTCTGATGGGCAGATGGAGTAGATTGTTATTTACATGCTGAAATAGATCATTGGTTTATGAATCATAAAACAACAGTTAACACAGTCATAGAGGTTGATAGCTGTAGTTATCATCACAGAATAAAGAGTTAAAATTGGCACCCCAAATTTCAGTCATGTTCATCTAACTTTAGTAGTTTCTACTTGCATCCAAAAGTCACTTGTGAACATTTATTCTGATTAAGAGGTATACATTCACAATTATTTTAGATTGGATAGTTGAAAAGAAGTCAGGGTTCAAAATATGATTACAAAGAAACATCTAGTTTTCTTTCTGAAGTTTTTGTGAACTATTCATTTACACTCTTCATTTTTTTAAAGGATGCTTGATGTCACTCAATATTTTCATTCATTAGCTAGTAAGTATTAATAGGCCATACAAGTAGCAAGCTGGCAAACACTGTAGCTTCTCCACTTGTACACAGTGATTTTCATTACTCAGGAAGATGAGAGAAAGCACAAACTCAAATTTATTGAAGTTCAAAAAATGATAATAAACTTCAAAATTGAGCAACAAGACATACATCTCATCAAACATGAGATTCATTCCTTGTTCGTCTTGTTCAGTGAGAACAGTTCCATCTGGTTACATTGTATCTGAACAAAAAAAAAAAAAAAAAAAACACCTTCATATTTAGCACCCTATAAAATGCATCACTCTCACTATGCATTTAGAAAGAATTATAGGTACCTCCAACTATGTTGACCCCATGCAAACTCAATACTTGCTTCCTAAATCATTTATTTCCTGGAAAAATCCAGAAATATGCTATGTCATAAAACAAACAGAAAAATAGCAAACAACCTGCATGTGACAGGAAAGCAGGAAACATGGAAAAGAAGATAGTGTCTGAAAACAAATACGATTTTTATACGGCTGGTATTCCAATCTCTAACCCATGGCCTTCTCTCTGAAATACAATTCTGTTAATCTCATTATGTATTGGACCTTGCCAGATCTCCTACAAAGTAGCGCTTATATAAGAATGAAATGTTTTGTTCACACTACCAAATTTTGTCTTTTAAAATCACTGCTTCAGTTAGCCATGCCATTTACAACTTTCTGAAATTGAAAATACTGAAATTATTTTCATCTTATATTGTTTATCAGTCTTCACAAAGATTCCATCAACCTTAAAAAATGTATCTTATAAATTATTACAAATTGGGTATGTAGTATCTCTCAGTTTGCAAAGTAACTCTATATATACATGAATTTTAATATTTAAACATCTCTGTTAGAAATGAGATAAATAAAATGTAGATGAAAAGAGTCATATTACTTTTCCATGAACACACAACTGTAGGCTCCTACTGTGTATCAACACACTATTTGTTATTCTGTACTTTCTTTGTACATGATTTATTATTTTTGGCAAATTTCTTTAGTCACCTTCCCAACACATGCCCTTACCATACATTTTCAGGAGAAAGAAGCAACAAAGACTCAGAGCCCTCCACTCAGTCTCTGCATCTGTCCAGGCATTTCGATAAAACCCAAATTCTGTCAAAACAAATCCCTCTAAACAACTCCAAGGTGAAATACTTAGTAAAATGCACAAAAGACTATTAAGATATATACTGAGGGTCTGGAGAGGTAGCTCAGAAAGTAAGATCATTCGATGACGAATCATGAGGACTTGTGTTCAGATTCCAGCACTCATTTGAAAACAGTTATGAATATGGCCACATATGCCTATAACCCAGAACTGTTGAAAAGAAGAGGGTTGCAGAACTTGTTGCTCAGAGAAATGTTCAGTTCCACAACTAATGCTGTCTGAAAGGAATAAGGCAGAGAGTGACAGAGGAGCGAAACCAATGTCTTCTACACCCTGGCAAAAACAGGCACATACATGTGGACATGTGCCAAAACACACAGGCACACAGACACACAGACACACACTGAATTAATAACCCTGACATCACTTCCATTTTTTCTAGTATATATACTAAGATATTTGGTGAGAAATTATATATTTAGCACCAGCTGGAGAAAATATGTGTATAAGAAAAGTTTTATACATTTTGGGCTATAAAACACTTGCACAAATCTGAAATTTCTAAGCATTTTTTTTCTAGTGTAAGTTCTAAATAAGGTCTGGTTCTTTTTATCAATCAAAATATCTTTTTAAAATGTTATCCATATAATGGTTGTAACTTTAAGTCCCAAAATTAACAAATTGGTCTGATAATTGTTCAGTCTATGCTTGTTTAGAAATCTTTCCTTCTCCTGTGTCACAACCTCAGTGTACTACTATGCAGACTTGTCATTGTAGATTTACGCAAAGAATTTGCTGGAAGCCTTGTTTACAGTCAAATAAAACAACAAAAATGGCTACATACCTAAAGCTTTACTGTAATAGGAATCCCATTGCTTCCAAAGCGTTTCAAACATGTAGTCCTGCATTCGGTAGGAGATGAAGTTTCTGACTCTGTCAGGGAAGGACATCTTGTCTGTGAGTTCTGACAAAATTGCAGGAACATAGGAAGGAGGGAATGGGACCTTTCCACAGTGCTTTTCCACGGTAGAGGCTGGAGAAAACCTCAAGGAATAGATAAATGGGATTCCCAGTTTTATAGCTATGATATCACCACATGGAAATACTGGGTCTGATAACAGTACTTCAAACTTTCCTTTCTTCAGTTTGGCCATCAGCTTTTCATTTTTAAGAACGCCATCACAAATACCTCTGCACACCACATGGAACTCCTTAATGACTTTGGCCATTTCATTATAGAACTTCCAGATAGTTGAAGGAGACGGCCTGTTTTCCAGCCATGTCAAGACAAAGTCCTTAATCACACTTTCAATTTTTTCCTTGCTGAAGGGCACTGGATATATATCAAAAGTCAGAGATGGGCTAATTGATGGTGTGATGAAAAGCGCACCGGATGCAACAAGGACAGTCACATTATGTTCTTTCCTTATGAGCTCATCTATTATTATCTTAATATTTAGCCAGTGACTGCCTTCCATTGGCCAGATGAGAACATTCCCGCCAAGAGTAATTCCCAGGAGACTTATCTGAAGAGACCACAGGAAAACGTTTTTCAACATAATGTCGCTTGACGTAGACGTCAGAAGATGTTGAACAAACCGATTTCTCCACTTTCCTAAGCCAAATAAATAAATCAATTTATTCATTTATTAAAAATACAAAAACATGGCTCAGTTTTTATTCAAATAATTGATATTTTAATAATCCTCTCTCTTGCAAATGTTATTAGCAGCAATAGAAACATGTTTAATGGGATCAGTTTTAAAATAAGGTGTCCTACCTTCCAATGTGATTCCTACTTTTTGACCTTTCTAAATTTGGTCCTTTGACCCTGCTTGTTGATAGTTTCTCCTTAAATTGATCAACTTATGTACTCATCAACTGTACATTCAAGTGTAGATAATGTCAGCTGAAAAGGGACAGAATCTACTCAGATATGTAAGGATACTAACAGTAAGTGCTACGTGTCCTTTTTTTTCTTTGTTTGTTTGTTTCTTTCTTTCTTTCATTCTTTTCCTGCTGTAGCACATTCATATAATTACATTACTGATGATAAAACTTTTGTTTTAATGATATAATCATAAAAGTTTATGACAAAAGCGCAATAATATGAAAGTCAAGTACGTGCAGCACATTTATATTTATTAACACTTTACCAACACATTTGAGAAATTATTTTGTCAATTACTGAGCGAAGTATAAGGAAATAAAATATGTACTAAATGATATATAATGGACAAAGAGTGATGCTCTGGAAGACAGATTTTTATCTAAAGGTTTCCTTATTCAAGAACAATCTGACAGAATCCTGTTGAAAAGCAAGCTAACCAAGGGTACAGCAGCTGTCTTACATCTAAACTCAGCCCTGAGGACCTGCTAACAAATGTTAATATGAAAGACAGCAGAGAACTCTTTGCATGTACTAGTCTCAATCTTTTATCTTTTAATTTTAAAAAGAAAAGATTTACCAGAAAAGTTTTTTACACTACATTTTTTATCTGCTGCTGCCAGCCTCATCCACAGTTATATAAATGTAATTTTTAAAATAGATATACTAGTTTACTGAACTGGACAATTGATAATGATTCACTTTATTCATGTTATTTTCATATAGCCTCTTATGATTTTTTTATTTATTGGGTAAAAATCCTTTATTAGTTAGAAAACTAATGCAAAGTATGCCTTTACATTCATTATATGTAAGTAATAATTAAAAATAAAGTTTATAAAATTTGTGACTGCATGAAATATATAATTATGTAATATAGAATTTATACTTACACAGTAATATGTACAGTATTAATGAATGCATATGAAATAAAATCATATTTATTAATCAACCAGTACTGTGTCAGAATAAACATTTTGCCAATTTGCTCACAGAAGAATTAAGCATTTATTTGAGTAGGTGACTCCTTTTACACCTGAGATTTTTATGTAGAAATTGCATTCACTTTCTCATTTTTAATTATTTTGCATGGTGTATATTACACTTATATTTGAAACACATGAAAATTAAAATTAACATATAATTTGAAAAAAAGAAGGTGTCACAACATGCCAACAGTTTGGCCCGGTTTGTGCAGGTGTATCGTAAGGACCATAATGGGCCTTTTTGAGACTTACCCTTTCTTTTTTCATGACTTAGTGTGCATCTTACTCCATTATGCTTCCCTAACGAAGCACAAGTCAACTGTGTACTGCAAACATTTGAGGATTTGAGATAATTTCTCAAGTAAGCGAAGGAATTTACCTTCAGACCAAACTCGATTAACTTCTCTCTTACACATCTCCTTAAAAGCAATAAATCAATCTAAAAGGCACAATCTTGATAAAAAAAATCAAAACAAAACAAAAAAACTAAGCTTATTTCTCAGTGTAATATTTTCAAGAGGAAGCAGTTAAAACAAAACAAAACAAAACCATGCACCTCAGTTTCAGTCCAAAACTTTGTCATTGGCAATAAGTCAACAAGTACATTATGCAGTATACGAGAAGGATTTGATATATTTTCCAAAGGAAGACTAACAAAAATTTTAGGTTACAAAACTCTCTCCACAAGACAAATTTTTAAAATACCCTTTCTCTAATAGATCATTTTATATTGACTATCATTATGTTTATAAATCTCTTACCTCGTATTTCTAGCAGTGCTATCAGCATTCATTTGCAGACAAGAAAAACTTGAATTTAAAGAAAAGGTAGCCAGACAAAGGGATATGATGAGGAATACGATCTTGAGGGTAGAAAGATTAAACAGATTTGCTTACACTCTACCACCCTTCCCATTACGCCTTTTATTAAAGGTGTATATTTCCATGATGAAAACTTGGAGACCCTGATGCTGGTTCAGCAACAAGAGCAACAACAAGACAAGTCAACTCCACAGCAAGAAGAAAGGCCAAGAAAGCCAAAGGAGAGAACACTTCATTCTGAAATACCCTTTAAAACAAATCTGGACTGCAACCTCCATATACCTTAAACAATAGGAGTGGACTTTCCCCTGTCAATCATATCAATAAGGACAATTCTTTAAGAGAGGCAAGTGACAAGTTGCTATGAAAACTGACTGTAAGTCTGAATGTCTCATATGGAAGAGAGAGAAAGCATCTGGAGACACTGAATGATATAAACAATAAATTTCATTCAAAGTGAAAGGGGAAGTGGGTGGGCATGGGAGGCCAATGCCATGGATTTCTCCTTTGCATTTTCACCACAGAAGAACACATTCACGAACTATCGGGATATAGATACAAAAAAGATAAAGTTTGCAAAGACTGACTGTGTACCACAGTTTTGAGAATTACACACTGGATTCAGGGAGAGTTCACCGGCAAATAAAAGGTGGGTATAATGAGCTGGCTGAGCAGAGGCATGAAGGTTTGTTAGCAGATATTTATTTATTTATTTTTCAGAGTGAAACCATTGTTTTAATTTTCATTATTACCATTATTTTTATTATTATTACTATTCACAATTTATTTGCTTTGTGTCTCCGTTGTCTCCCCCTCCCTCATCTCCTTTGGTTCCCACCCTTCCTATCTTTTCCTCCCCTATTCCTCTTCCTTAGTCCACTGATAAGGGATGTCCTCCTCCCCTACTCTCTGACCCTAGCTTATCAGGTCGAATCAGGACTGCTTGGATCCTCTTCCTCTGTGGGCTGGTTAGGCTGCCCCACCAGAGAGAAGTGATCAAGGAGCAGGTAACAGAGCTCATGTGGGAGATTGTTTCTTTTTCTCTTACTAGGGAACCCACATGGACAGCTCATGAGCTGTCCATGGGCTACATCTGAGCAGGAGGTCTAAGTCCTCTCTTTGCATGGTCTTTGGTTGATGCATCAGTCTCTGCAGTCTGTCCCCCTCCCCCTGGGTCCTGCTCTTTTGGCCTTTGTTAGTCCCCTTGTGTGTGGTTCCTGTCCCATTTGGCTCTTTTTATATCCCCCTTTTTCTGGCCAGGAGGTAGGGGCACAAGATGATAGATTATTTATATGAGCAAGGTAATTTAGCACTGGCTACACTACTGAGGACTATGACTCTCCCTTTCTCAGCAACTGCTAACTTCCCTTACATCTTTAAAGAGAGTAGGGACCAATGAGACTCTCCCAGTTTGATCAATTTTTGAAGACTTTATTGTAATTTACAATGACTATGAATATTGAAACTATTTGTCAACATTTTTTAAAAGAACTTTTATTTATTATGGGGCAAACAATACTTTTTAGTGTATTACAAATATACATTATCTCTAAGGGCTACTATTATTCAGTCGCTAGATGTGGTTATAAAGCATCAAGAAATTTGCAATTTTCAAACAGACATTGTCTTTTCTCCTTAGCTAACTCCAAAGTACTAGAAAGAACCTTGTATTTCAGTGTGCCAGAGTGAACGTGATGCCCCTACAACATAAATGCAAGAGCTGCTTTACCGCTCCAGTTTCCTGCAAGGATGGTACAGGTGGGTGCTTCTATCATTTCTTTCATTGGAGAAAAGAAGGGACTATTCTCTAAAGTAAACACTATATTGAAAACCAATAACTTCAAGTTCTGTACACTTTCCAAGCATACAGATAGTTGGCCTTCTTTATCCATCCTTTATCAAAGGCACATTCTGTTTTATCAATAAAACTTTTTCAATTAAGCTTTAGTTAATGATTTGTGAAGCTTAGCTTTAGCATCTTTCAGAAATTATATGATTTACAAAGACACAAATTTAAGACTTTCAATAATTTCTCAAAGAAAGACATTATCAATTATGTTCATTCAAAAGTTCCTTATGATTCTGTCTGTATCATGGGGTTCTTTGAGCTCAGAGGCATTTGGTTGTCTTAATGCCAATGTTCTTGTTTCTTTACCACTTTTATACTTTTATAGCAAGTTTCTCTGTATAAATGAGTTCAAATTGAATAATACTATTTTAATAATGATGATTTAAGTGATAACTTTATTTTTTTTTCTCTAATTTGGTACAAATGTCAGTCTTAAAATTGATAGTCAAGAAATTTACTTAAATGTCATATGTAGAATATACTTTTGACTTTTACCTGCCTTCTAATCCTAACTATTTCCAAGTAAAAACTATTGCCTAGAACTGGTGAACTCCAAAGGGTGCTCTACTCAAGCTATCCTATATGTCCTAGGAACAATATTTTCTTGGAACAAGAACTCAGAGTTCCAATCTGTGTTTGAAGGATACAAAGTGTTCCTCTTCATGACAGTACACCGAGTACCTTGTACTCAGGCTCATGTTAACACACAGAGGCTAAAGTAAATTAACCTTACCATCCCTAGTATTTCATCTGTCAGGAAGCAAAATTTATAATTCAGTGGGGAAAATGAGAATAAGAAACACAGCATAACATTTTTAAAAAATATTTTTATAAAATAAATGGCCTACATTTGACACATTCTTAATATTTGTAAGGTCAGAACAAAAGGGCAAATGAGAATTTTGGCTCAGAGTCCTGCTTAATTCCATTCACCACTCAAAAAGTTCTCACTTAAAGGTATTTGGACTCTCAATTGCTATTAATTACCTGTCTTTTAAAGGAAAGAATGCCTATCCCAACACACAACACATGTGCTTAGAAAGATGAAGTTGAGAAGAAAGCTTCATCAGTCTCATGGTTTCGACTTCAGGTCATAAGGAATCTGAGAATTGTTTGGATAGAAAAGAGCTGGCTGGCTTTCCAACTGTTTATTCCAGAACCACTGTGAGATGTACAGCCAGAGACTGGAAGAGTTGACCTCCTGAAGTTAGAGCTACCAGAATACACTACTTACCAAAATGAGGAGGGGGGAGCTAACCCACAGGATATAAATTCTGGAGAGCTAAACACAAAGAGCTGTAGCATCAACATGGCCAGTGTGATGAGTTTGAAGTAGGCTAGCGTAGCAGCAAGGATCATTTACACTTGTGAAATTCTATGTTTTAGTTTTTTTTTCTCTCTGGACTGCAGAGGTAAGTCCTCTTGCTTCCATTTTTACACTTGGTATCTAATACTTCCAGCCTAATCTCAAGTAAAAATTGCTTCCTTACACCTTCCTTGTGGTGATGCAAAACATACAGCTCTCACTTCAGAGGGGATAAGAGACAGTTTATCCTGGAGCATAACATGAGTGACAACAGCCAAGAGACACAGACTTAAGTCATCCAAAATTCCATGTTCTAATAAGGTAGCAGTTTGACTAAGCTCTATACTAACAAAACAAGATAGTCATAAATTAATACAATTTAAGATACATTGGAGGAAGGTTCAGAGAAATGGCTCCATAGTTGAGTGTGCTTATTGTTCTTACAGAAAGTCTGAGTTCAGTGCCCAGAACTCACTAATCCTGGGTGGCTCACAACCACCTACGTAATTTTAGCTCCAGGGGGATCAATCCAATGCCTCTGGTTTCCTGGGTATCAGCACTTGCATTCACCAACCCCCTCCCCCAAAACACACACATACCATCATGAATAAAATAAATCTTTAAAAATACATTGGTGGAGATATTAGGTAGATTAGAGCAAAGTGGGAACATTTCTGCCATCATCTCAGAGGCTGTCTAATTACACCCTTAGCAATTTGGATGGTAGAAGCTAGTGGTTGTTAAGTTAATGCAGTCTAAAATGTTTTACCTGTTATTTACAAGGATGTTATGTCAGGCATGGAAATGGGAAATGAATGAATGACTATTTTTATTTTGGCATTTTTCTTTTATTTTTGAGATTATAATACACTTGCATCATTTCTCCCTTCCCTTTCCTTACCATAAACTTTCCCATATATCCTCCCTTGCTTTCTTCCAAATTTATGGCCTTATTTTTATTAATCATTGTTAAATACACCTATATACACACGTATGTATATATGTGTATATCTGCATACATATGCATATATCTTCCAAAATATAACCTTCTCAGTCTGTATATTGATATTTGTGTGCATGTATTATTTTTATTTTATTTATTTAGGTTTTTTTTTTACGTTACAGCCCAAGGGTGCTAATACCTAAAATACATAAAGAACTTAAGAAATTAAACATCAAGAAATCAAATAATCTATTTTAAAAATAGGGTACAGAGCTAAACAGAGAAATCTCAATAGAGGAATATCGAATGGCAGAGAAACACTTAAAGAAATGCTCAACGTCCTTAGTAATCAGGGAATGCAAATCAAAATGACCTTGAGATTTTACCTTACATTATCAGAATGGCTAAGATCAAAAACTCCAGTGACAACTGGAAACATACTAAAGAGGATGTGGAGAAAGGTGAATACTCCTCCATTGCTGGTGGGAATGTAAACTTGTAAAATTACTTTGGAAATCAATCTGGCACTTTCTCAGACAAACAGAAATAGTCCTACCTCAAGATCTAGCCATATCACTCTTAAGTATATATCCAAAAGATACTCAAGTATACGACAAGGACATTTGTTCAACCATGTATGTAGCAGCTTTATTTGTAATAGCTTAGATCTGGAAACAACCCAGATGTCCCTCAACGGAGGAATGAATACAGAAATTTACACAATGGCATATTACTCAGCAATTAAAAACAAAGAAATTATGAAATTTGCAGGCAAATTGTGGGAACTAGAAAAGATCATCCTGAGTGAGGTATCCCAGAAACAGAAAGACACTCAGGGTATATACTCACTCATAAGTGGATATTAGACATATAGAATAAACATGCTAAAATCTGTATATCAAAAGAAGCTAATCAAGAAGGAGGACTCTGGGTAAAATTCTATATCCTCATTCAGAAAGGCAAAGAGGATGGACATCAGAAAAGGGAGAAAACAGGGAACAGGACAGAAGCCTTCCACAGAGGGCCTCTGAAAGAGTCTACTTGCAGCATATCAAAGCAGATACTGACATTCATAGCCAAACTTTGGGCAGAGTGCAGGGAATCTCATAAAAGTAGGGGGAGATAAAATACCTGGAGGTGTCAGGAGCTCCACAAGGAGGCCAACAGAACCAAAAAATCTGGACACAGGGGTGTTTTCTGGGATGGATACTCCAACCAAGTACTATCCATGGAGATAACCTAGAACCCCTGCACAGATGTAGCCCATGGCATCTCAGTGTCCAAGTGGGTTCCCTAGTAATCAGAACAGGGACTGTCTCTGACATAAACTGATTGACCTGCTCTTCAAACACCTCTTCCTCAGGGGGTTGCAGGCTTACCAGGAGACAGAGGAAGACAATGCAGCCACTTCTGATGAGACCTAATAGACTAGGATCAGATGGAAGGGGAGGAGGACCTCCCCTATCAGTGGACTTGGAGAGGGCAGGGAGAAGAGGGAGGGAAAGTGGGAATTGGAGAACAAGAGGGAGGGAGCTACAGGTGGGATTCAAAGTGAATAAACTATAATTAGAAGACCTCCCCTATCAGTGGACTTAGGGAAAGGCATGCATGCAGAGGGTGGAGGAAGGGGGGATTGGTACTGGAGGAGGGAGGAAACCACAGGGGGGATACAAAGTAAATAAAGTGTAATTAATAAAGAATTTTTTAAAAAGGGGAGAATTCACCTCTCCTAAGTATAAGCACCCTAATTGTTTATCCAATACAAAGTAGTCAACCATGAAACACCTAAAAATAAAAACCCCGCGTCCGCAGGAGAATCAGAGAATTCTGATATCAGGAAGGCACAGATAGGCGAAATGACACTCAGACTCACACCAGGTGGTATTGGTTTGGATTTTCTGCGCTTTACTGAAGTCAAGCCAACACTTTTATAGTAATCTTTTTTTTTTTTTTCAGGTTGATGAAAGTAATTTATTGTTTGCTGTGTCAAACATGGCATGCTATTTGTCACATTGTGGTCTGCATGTCTTTCTAGGCGCTTTTGACTTTGATCTAAGTCAAAGTACAATCAGTAGCACAGATGACAGCACAAAACCCCCCATAAAGCAGTGATGTGCATTGTCACTCAGAGACTCTAAACCAACAAGTACAGAGGTGCAGAGTAAAGAGCTACCTGACTTTAAAGAGGCTTGTGCGTTCTTGTGAGAGCAGACCTCTGTGCCTCTCTGCAGAGACAAAGGTGTGGAACAATTTATTGGTTAAAGATTGGGTTCACTGTGTGCAGTCAAAGGCGCCTCTTCAAGGCCAGATTCTGGTCCTTGCCAGGTAAAAAGCATGCCGAGGTGAAAGTTAAATAAGAAGCTATCTCAAATACCATTTTTAAAAGGCAAACATCAACCTTGTAAGTATTAAAAGCATAGTCTAAAATCCACTCTGATGACAGTTTAAGAAAGCCGCTTTTATGTGCTGGGAGCCTGGCCCTGCAAGGTCTTTTAAATGCCAGTGTTTACCTTTTATAGTAATCTTACAAAGAAGCACCTTAAAGTTGACATATCCCCCGGAACATTTACAAAGTTTATATTTTAACTGAAACAGTAACCTGGTAGAAGCAGTGTCTACAAAAAATCTTGGCCTAACAGCCTCTTAAGCAGAGCAAACATAGAACTAGTGACTCATTTGCCAATTTAGCTAGTAGAGGGCCAGGGGCTTGTTAAACTTGTGGTCTGTTTACATAGTTTATTGTTAGTTAATTAGGAGTTGTTAATAATCCTCTGAACTAGGGCAGCTAAAGATTTACAACTCCCCTGGAGGTAAGCACTGAGGGGAATTTTTTCTGTTTGGCTTGCTAAAGATTTACAATCTTTCCTTAAGATGCTTGAGCTAGCCTGTCCATAAAACTTATAGTATAATACAAAACTTTTTGACCTCCTATGTTTGCCTATCTTCTTTCTGCCTCATCATAAATACCTGTGTTAGGGAAAGGTTTTGTAGTAGCTTTACTGCAGTGGGAATATCCAGAGCATTTATCCTAACAGATCCTGATTAAACATTTTCTTTAGAAAGCCCTAAAACTCTTGTCCTTTTACTACCTACAATGTTTGGTTTTTCCACAAGCAATTCCTGATGCTGAATCTGATTTATTACCTCTCCTAAAATTTATTTTCCTGCTACTGTTATTTGCTAAAGCTTTTAGTGGTCTGTTAGAAATGTTTCCTTGAATAGTTAATTGTACTGTTTCAAGAATCATAGAGAAACAGCAAAAAAGGAGGTCATCAATTCCAGTCTTGTAACCAAATAAACGTGGGACTTAGAACTGACAGACTAAGATCAGAAAGAAGGAGAAGAGGACCTCCCCTATCAGTGGACATGGGGAGGGGCATGCATGAGGAAGGGGGAGGATAGGGAAGGATCAGGAGGAGAGGAGGGAGGGGCTTATGGGGGAATACAAAATGAATAAAGTGTAATTAATAGTAAAAAAATAAAAAAATACGTCTTTTGGCTTAGATGGCCATGTTAGGGTTCTTGCTAGGGACTTCCAGGAAGCTGATTCCCGTAGGAAACATGACTTCTCGTTTGTTTGCATAATTTTATGCTTGCATAACAGATTTTTATGCTATACAGATGGTTCTGGAGTTAGTGTAGCAAGAAAGAAGCCAGAATATCTTTACTACTAGTTGAAAAATAAGTTGGAAAACAAACTTTTGGAGTTTTTAGAAAAATGAATTTATTTAGAGTGGCCTTGATGTGGAGTGGTCAGTTTACTTGCTGGAATTTTAATGTGGAGCAAGTCCACAGTGAATATGTATTGTTACCAAGACACAGCAGAACAGGAAAATGCCTAGAAGAAGTATAAGAAGAAGAAACATAGCTGACTAGAACTCTCTCCACTCTTAAACAAACATACCTAGCAGATGTGACTTGCTATCATCACCATAATCTACAATATTTTCTGAAATGTTATAATTCTTGTTAGGAGTAGCTAGATATATTCTTGGTGATTTAAGTGAGTCAAGATTTATTTTTCCAGCCAATTGAATATTTCATAACCAGAGTAGGGACTGCTCCTTTCTCCTCCTATTCAACTTCAGAAAACCTAAAGAAAGTTACTTAAAGTTTAATACTAATAAGATACATTTTATGCATGTACATGTATATGTGTGTGTGATAAATGGGTATATATGTATGCATGTATTCAGATGTGGTTTGTTCTGTATGTGCATGTGAAAGGTCAGATGTCTTTCTGAACTACTTTCTACATGATTTTTTGAGTCAAGGTCTCTATCACTAAATATGGAACTTACTTCACTAAATATGTAACTTACTATTTCAATGAGAATGGCTGTTTAGCAAGGCTCAGCGTCAGCCCTCTCAGTGCTGGGGTTTACAAGTGGCCATTATGTGTCCACCTCTTATGTATACAGATTCTGAGAATCTGAACTGAGTTCTTCATACGTGTGCAGCAGATACTCTATCCATTAAGACATTTCTTTCCAGACCTTAAAAAAGAATATTTCTTGATCTTATTAAGATGATAGACATGTAAGTCACAAAATAAGGTATGTTTTAGTTAAGGTTACTGCTCCATCATGATCAAAAGTGACTTCTGAAGAAAAGAGTTTATTTGGATATATATACTGAATCACAGTCCATTGAAGGAAGCTAAGGCTGGAACTCAGTTCAAGCAGGGAACTGGAGACAGAAAATGATGAATAGGCCACATAAGGGTGCTGCTTACTGGCTTGTTTCTTACGGCTTGCTCAATACTATGATTCTATGATTTATTTCAATGTACATGTGTCATTTCTCTTGATTTACACACGATTAAGGAAACTATGACTCCCCACCGTATTACCTTCCTTTGCCATTTTTTCCAGTGATGATCCTGCAACCCTGGCCTTCAGCCTCAACTATAAAGACAAATTGTCTTTGACTTCAAGCCATGCTGGAGGAACAGGACTCCCTAAAGGTCTGGTGACCTGCCAGGACACTGCAAGGATCCCTGCTATCAGCAGGGTGTCCTTGGCCTTTATCAGCAGAAGAACTTAGGCTTCTTCACAGAGACTGAGAGGACTTTATAAGCCAGGAATCATACAAGGAATCATACATGTCAGAGAAAGAAGGGAAGCTAAAAGACACTAATTAGTAAATTAGTAGGCAGGTTGAAAATTACCTCGGGTTTACTTACTGTCCTTGAAATTGTTACTAATTCAGCTAAGATTTCTGTAATTATATAAATAAACCGCTGTGCGGGGCGATTGCTGAAGGAAATTACAGCTGGCTTTATGGACCTAGGTGCCTATGTCGCTATAAAGCGGTGTGCATAAGGAGAACATCACAATGCGTTGAATATGCTTCACATATCTACTAATTTAGCTACTTATGCTGTCCTGTTCGCATTTCTTATATATTTTTATGGCAGACAAACACTGCAATTCAGATGTACGCCTTAAAATAGGATCACAAAACAATGCATGGCACATACCTTGGAGGCATAGTTTCCATGTACACTGGTCTCATCAGAAACTTAGCTATTGTACAGTTAAAGGATTAATTTCTAGGGAAATAACAAAAGAAATCTTCAAAGAAGAACCCAATACATAGTAATTATCCTAATTATTGGGTCACAGAGAGCAGGCTGTACTGAAAACTCGCCCATTTGTTTGTTTGTTTTTTTTTTTTTTTTTTTTTTGAAACTCATTGCACACTTGGAAAAGATCCTGTGTTGAGCTTTGACTTGCCAAGCTCCTTTATCTTTTAAAGTATATTAAAAAATTGGTTTCAGGTTTTGCCTGCTTTTCTCATTTTACGTTTTTGTGTTTGACCTATGGAGCAGTCATATGGAAAAGGGAAGTGGTTTGTACTTGTTGCTTGGAAATGGTATTAGGTAATCCTGCCACTGAGCCACGTGAAGCGATTACATGAAACACAGAATGTGTGGCCTCATTCTAGAGTTTCTTAGTCAGAACCTCCAGGGGGAAATATGAGAATTTCCTTTGCTTTGCAGAGCTTCTAAAATGCATAGCAGTTTGGGTCTGAAGAAATGGATATAGGAATGCAAAGTGTAAGGCATTATTTCATCTCTTTATTCTTTTTATGTTTGCTATATTCCAACTTGAGAAAGAAGTTTCTCCATAAAATTTATGACAGCTTGTGCATGTATAGAAAAGAACACTACAGAGGACAGTCAGTAGCTAATATACTTCATTGCAAAATTGCCTTGTTAATCTTTTGTTAGGGTAGTGCAAATTTCACCAGAGACATTCCTTTCTAATAAATAAGCTTTCATATCAACACTGTGAATTTGAATTAGCCTATACAAGTTTGAACAATGCTATTGTCATTGTCACTGTTATTTCAAACTCTGAACAAGCACAAATTGTGGGTGACATGTTGATGACATATAATACTGTTGATAAAGAAATAACATTCATAAATCTAATTATAGGTTATCAGGAAATTTCCCTGAAACTAAAGAGATTTCATACTGACTTTAGCTTGGAACTTTTACATTGTCATCTGTGGCCCTTTTACTTTATTTTTGTAATGAATATATATATTAAGCACCATAAAAATGGTTAAGAATGGTATTCTGAAGACAGAAATATTTGAATCTTTAAGTTATACTTCATGTAAAATTAATGTGGTATTTTTTTTTCTGTATGACAGTATGGGATGATCTATGATATAAACAATATAACAATAAAATTTGAGAAGTCCACCATTCTGGGTCTAGAGGATGGCTCAACAATTAATGGAGCTTGATGCTCTTCCAGCGATTATTATTCTAACTACTCATGTAGGGTTTTACAACTGCCTGTTATTCCAGCTCCAGGACATCTAACATCTTCTGTTCTTTTTGTATGCATGCACACATGTGGCATGAACAGAGAAAAACAAATAAAATAAATCATTAAAAGATTTATTGTATTCCTTAATTTCAAATTAAAATATATTATATTATCTAATTTCATAGTAATTATGAAAATTATTTCCTTCTGTAAACCAATGAGGAAAGGTTGGGTTTCACAAGAGATGTGGCTATTTGTTATAGATACATTCGTTTCAAAATGAAAAAAAAAAAAACATAGTCCCCACCTTAAAAAGAAAAAGAGATATGACTGTTGCCCAAGAACACAGATCTAGGTTAGCCCAACTATCATGTTGACAATTATAAGACATAATATTCAGCCTTCAAAACCTTCAAAGTATGAAACTTTATCAGGTAGGATGAGGGACAGAGACAAGTCAGAAACAGATCTCATCACAGCAAGGCTGGGAGAAAGGGAGCAGCTAACAGATCCTTTGAAAGTCTACTCTGGCAGGGCTCATCTAGTTGTGATGAACTCTTAAAAATAAACAGCTCTGCATGCATGCCACTCCACAAGTCCACTGGAGGGAGGGTGGGATTGGGAGGGGAGGGAGGGGCTTATGGGGGGATGCAGAATGAATAAAGTGTAATTGATGAAAAATTTAAAAAAAAAAGGGAAAAAAATAATTTAAGAACCTTAAATAACTTTCAAAACTGGAGGAAAACATGGAGTTAGTCAATTTACATGGAGCACGTCTCACCCCTGGGGGCAATGGTCTCCTGAACCTACTCAGACCTCGGACACCACCACTGCTAGTTCTAGAACTGATGCAGGATGTTCCAACGAGGGGGTTAAGGCTTCTCATAATATTTCCTATAAGCCCACACCTGTTTGTTTATATCATTTTTGTTCATTATTAGCCAGATAGAGCCAAGTAATTGTGGTAATGATACTTGCTTTTTTGCCCAATGCTGGAATGCTAGTAAATTTACTAGCTGGTTACTCGCATGCCTCGCTGGGTGCCTGTGCCCGTTGATGCCCTCACGCTATGACTCTCTTCAGACAGAAAAGGGATCCTGGAATTACAGCTGCCATTGTTACTGCCATCTCATTGACGGCTGTTGGAGCTATCACTGCGGCATTAGCCATGAGTCATACTGGGCAGACTGCTCAGACCCTGAATAACCTTTTAGCCAATGTAGCTCATGCCTTAGATGTACAAAAAGGAATTAATGCTCAACTAAAAGGAGGTTTGATGGTGTTCAATCAGGGGATTGACCTCGTACAGGAGCAAATTGATACCCTATGGCAAATCGCTCAACTTGGCTGTCAATGAAAGTATGCTGGACTTTGAGTCACTAGCATACAACATGAGAATTTTCCCTGTGCTGCAAATCTGTCTAAACAATTGTCTAGCTATATTTTAGGTAATTGGACTGGAGAATTGATACTACGATGGAGCAGCTGAGAGTGGCCATTGTCATGGTAAATTCTACCAGAGTGGACGCAGGACTAGCCACAGGATTATCATCATGGATTGCTGCAGCCATGAATCATCTGAAGGAATGGGTGGGCATGGGAGCGTTAGCAGGCCTTCTGGTGTTGGTCTCCTTGGTTTGCCTGTGGTATATATGCAAGATTAGAGTCTCACAACAGTGTAATGCAGCCATGACCATTCAGGCCTTTACAGCCATTGAAGCAGGACAGTCTCCCCAAGCATGGTTGGCTACCATAAAAAGCCAAAATGTTATGTTCAGGATGCGAGGCTAAGCACTGCACTCAGGGTCAGCCGCTTTGGACCCAGAGAAGAGCATGTCTGATTGCATGAGGGTTGATGCCCCAGGTCCCGCCTCTGAGAAAAAGGTATCGGTCGGGTCTGATGCTCTTTGGGTGGATGACACCTAAATGAACATCAGTACAAAGTCCCAATTTATTTCTAATATCAGAGATCAGACCTCTACTCTTGCCTGATGTGTCCAAAACAAAAAGGGGGAACTGTAGAAAGCTGTGTAATGCCGCGCCTGAAAGATGGAGCTAGTTTCCGCCTTCCACCTTCCCGATGGTGAGTGCTCTCTGTCACAAACAACTCCACATTTGGCTAAGATCTGGCTTGCTTCCATGTATGTGGACCTATCTGTATTGCCCACGTGGCTTGCTGAGGTTGGCTACCCAGAGGCTATTTAAAGTGGGCTGGCTTTCCCCAGGGTCAGAAGATTGTTCAAGGTTCCTGAATAAACTGCATTGAAAAAAAAAAAAAGTGCTCTCATAATTAAAAAAAATAAATAAACAGCTCATGAAGTGCTTAATGAAACTTTCCATTGTTACGTACTATCACTGTTTTTACATTATAGAAGTTCAGTTGAAAAAAAATAGAATAGAATTTTGTGGAAATTAGTGAAACAACACAAAACAAAAGCATTGTAAATTAACTTAGTGGCAGTGTTTTAGATGCTATAAAAAGATAAAAAGATCATTGAAAAATAAACTCTACGTTTTACTTTTTTCAATCTATACTTAAAATAGCCCCCAAATAGTTCAAGCTTACAAAGCTATCATTGTTCAAAAGAGTTTAATAAAATAATTAATTCCCAAAAAAGAAAGTAGAAATGATCTCATTGAACTTCAGGCAATGCATTATAACACATAGTTTGATGTTTATTGTTTTTACAGTAACTTGATGTTCTATATGCCTGTCTGAGCTTAATTTTTTTTCATCAGAAGAGTAACGTAGAAAGTGGAATTATTTTTTTTATTTCCTCCAAATAGTCTAAAATAACTTCTACGAGGTATTTCTAAGCATTAGTACACACGTTTCATAAATTCTATGAAACAGCTGTCTTCCTAACCAGAGATATGTTTTCTAGGGGGTTGCACTTACACTGGAATACTTTCTTTGCTGTGCTTGATCAGGGACCTGTTGTAGCTAAGACACACTTGTAAAAATACGAATACTTCAACCACTTCTCATCTTGACTGAGGTTGTGTGTAAAAGCACAAATATTTCACCCTTCTCATCTCGACTGTGGTTGAGATTGTGTTTACAATGTAAATGGGACCTTCATCCCTTGAATAGGTAACAGAGAAATCCAGAATGCATCAACCAGCTTTAGTTTGCAGACAGGTTTGCATGCAATTTGACAGGTTGATGTGATCAACAGGCAGAGAACATTTTCACACAAGAAGTTATGCATAACCATGTCCAAGACAAATCTGGAATAAGAAACAAATAGTCAATGGAATCATCTATCCATGTGGCTCTTTTCTGTATCCCTTTCCTCTCTCTGGATAGAGGAGATATGGTTCTCAGTCTAGAAACTCTCCCTTGGACACTAGGTTGGATAGATTTCAGTTGCAGTGATAATTTCATCTTGTGAAATGAAAGCTCTATGGTTGAATCCTTATACCCTCGGGCCCAAGTAAACTGATTAGCACACAACAGATGCTTCTGAGACATTCAAAACAATCAGTTGAGAAGACCCTCCATGGGGCTGGGTTGATTGTAGCCCCTGCATAGGCTCTGAGAGATAAGCTCCCATCTCAAGGGGAGAGTTCTAAACAAAATAAAGTAATTCTTAAAATAGAGAGAAATATTTCCAAAACCTCAGCTTCTAGACCTGGGACATGAACTATGCTATGCAAGAAGAATCGTGACAAAGCATGAGTGCTGACTCACAGAACAATAGGAAAATCTGGGAGCACAGAGCCCAGGATCAGATATTCAGGAAATGGAAACCAGGACAAGTGAAGATAATGCAGTCCGTGAGCAAGCATGCAGACTGTTTCAACAGCAAAGGAACACAACTCCAAATACTACTACATGGGAGACTGAGTGGGAAAGTACAGTCTTCTTTGAAATATGGTTCTCAAGAACATGAATGCAAGCTCCATGCCACAGAACAGGTTACAATCCGTGTTATCATAAACTCAGCCCGAGAATTTTCTTTAAGAATCACCAAACTATTTTTTATCAATTCAGTAGTCACCTAGCAATCTACGCAAGTCTCCTTTAAAAATAAGAAGACAACCATGTTTGTAGCAGCTTTATTTGTAATAGCCAGAAGCTGGAAACAGCCCAGATGCCCCTCAACTGAAGAATGGATGCAGAAATTGTGGTACATCTATACAATGGAGTATTACTCAGCAATGAAAAAGAAGGAAATCATGAAATTTGCAGGTAAATGGTGGGACCTGAAAAGGATCATCCTGAGTGAGTTGTCCCAGAAGCAAAAAGACACACACGGTATATACTCACTCATATAAACATACAACATAGGATAAACCCACTAAAATCGGTACATCTAAACAAACTAAGCAAAAGAGAAGAGCCCAACTAAAATGCTCAATCCCCATCCTGAAAGGCAAAGAGGATGGACATCCGGAGAAGAAGAAAAAAGGAAACAACCTAGGAACCTGCCACAGAGGGCCTCTGAAAGCCTCTGCCCTGCAGACTATCAAAGCAGATGCTGAGCCTGATGGCCAACTGTCGGGCAGAGTGAATGGAATTTTATGTAAGAAGTGGGAAATAGCAAGAGTTGGAGAGGACAGGAACTCGACAAGGAGAGCAACAGAACAAGAAAATTTGAACACAGGGAACTTCCCAGAGACTCATACTCCAACCAAGGACTATTCATGGAGATAACCTAGAACCCCTGCACAGATGTAGCCCATGGCAGTTCAGTATCCACGTCGGTTACATAGTAATGGGAAGATGGACTGCCTCTGATACAATCTGATTGGCCTGCTCTTTGACCACCTCCCCCTGAGGGGGGAGGTGGCCTTACCAGGCCACAGAAGAAGACAATGCAGCCATTCCTGATGTGATCTGATAGACTAAGATCAGAAGGAAGGAGAGGAGGACCTCCCCTATCAGTGGACTTGGGGAGGGGCATGCATGCAGAAAGAGGAGGAAGGGTGAGATCGGGAGGGGAGGAGGGAGGGGCTTATGGGGGGATCCAAAATGAATAAAGTGTAATCAATAATAATCATAATAAAAAAAGGAAAAAAATAAGAAGACAAAGGACCTTGCCTCTAGATAATTTGGAACATTACTGAGCAATGTGTAGGACATATTTCATCAGTGTTTTGAAGGCACATTTATTTCCCCTTCACCATCCCATTTAACTTTCCAGTCAAGCTACTATTTAAAAAAAATCACATATTCAAGCTGCAGTTTAAACACTCTAAAGGTCTGTGCGGAACTTAAGTGATGTGTCAGACATTTCCTTCTTAAAGATGGCATCAAATTCTTCATTTTGGGCCACTGTGAAGTAATTTTTCCAGTCACCAACAACACCTAAAAGTAACAAGAACACATGAAAGAATAAACATGAATTGAATAAAAAAAAATAGTATGGACCAAGGGAAAGCCTGGATACTTAGGGAATGAATTTAAAAAACACTTTATTAGGATTCAAAGATAATTTGTAATATAAAAGAACACAGAAAAGTGTTACTAGTTTTATTCAAATTTAGAACAAGGGTGACTGATGTATATTCATTTATAATGGTACAAAATTGTCTGATAAACCTTTAAAAATAATCTCATGTTGAATAAATATGACTGTGTAGAGCGTCATTTAAAAACTAAATAATATCATTGATAAAAACAGGCTTATAACTAAGCTCAGAGTTCATATTTCAAAAGTCATCTTGAGAGATATAATGTTCTTATGTAATTTCTCAGGAAGTAAACTATTTCATAGAAGAGTTTTTTTTTTTTTTTCACACAGTCCTGGAGTTATACCTCAATGTTCAACAGTAACAGCACATTTTATTTTCTCAGATAGTTATAGTGTCTGTACAATAGAGATATCTAGTGGGCACCAGATGAGTTTAATTTCCTGAAATTTATAAATGAAAATTCTTTGATCTTTGGAAGACACTTGTCCCGAATTCACAAGATTTCTACATTATTTGCGCCTTAAATGAGAATAACATTAAAGCCAAACATATAAAACACCTGTGCCATCTTAAGAAAAACATCTGACTTTGAATGAACAACATAGTCACAGGAGCCTGTAAGAATGAATCTATTTCTCACTTAAGTGGGAAACGGTAAGATCTGGAGAGGACAGGAACTCCACAAGGAGAGCAACAGAACCAGAATATTTTGGACACAGGTGTCTTTCCAGTGACTCATACTCCAACCAAGTACCAGGCATGGAGATAACCTAGAACCCCTGCACAGATTTAGCCCATGGCAGTTCAGTGTCCAAGTGGGTTCCATAGTAATGGGAAGAAGGACTGCCTCTGACATAAGCTTGCTCTTTGATCACCTCCCCCTGAGGAGGGAGCAGCCTTACCAGGCCACAGAAGATGACAATGCAGCCACTCTGATGAGATCTGATAGACTAAGATCAGAAGGAAGGAGAGGGGACCTCCCCAATCAGTGGACTTGGGGAGGGGCATGTGTGAAGAAGGGGGAGGGAAGGTGAGATTAGGAAGGAGGAGAGAGGGGCTTATGGGGGATACAAAGTGAATAAAGTGTAATTAATAAAATCTATTTCTGACAGGAACTCAATGGCAGGCTCTTTGACCTCCCCACCACCAAGGAAGAAGCAGTCCTGCTAGGTCACAGAGCAGGACTTTGCAGCCAGTCCTGAAGACACCTGATAAAACAGGGTCAGATGAAAGGGGAGGAGGTCCTCCCCAATCAGTGGATTTGGAAAGGGGCAGGGAGGAGATGAGGGATGGAGGGTGGGATTGGGAGAGAATAAGGGAGTGAGAATGGGATACAGCTGGGATACAGAGTTAATGAAATGTAACTAATAATAAAAAAATAAATTTAAATTAAAAAAAGATTTCACTTTTGAGACAAAAAAAAAGTTAAAAAAAGAATGAATCTAATAAAGCAACGTTTGACTGAGTGTTTTTAGTTTTCATTGATTCCTTATGAAGAACCGAAGCTTTAAAAAGTTAAATAAAAGATAGACCTGGTTTTTTGTAAGAAACTAAAGGCAGGAATTACACTCAGCAAAATTATACCTTTTCGCATGAAAGGAGACTTGCTGTGATCCATCATGGCTGTGGACAGATGGGTGTAATTGACCAGGGGGTTGTCCTTCATCATTTCAAAAGAGGTGTGGCGGATAATCCTGTCCAAGATCTCTTCATCCAGAGTCTTGCCTAGGAAGCTGGCGATTTTCTTTATTTCTTCCTTTGGATTCTGTCAGTGAGTTAAACCATAAGTGCAAGGAAATGGCAAACGTGTAAACCACTCATGTAATTTAGAAAATGAGCAGATTTTATAATTATGTTCTTCTGGTTTAGTCTACAGATACAAACCTCAGCAGAGAGGTGGCCGAAGGAAGAAAGATTACAAATTCAAGGTCTGCTGTGCTACACTGAAAGACACTAGTTCAACAAAGAAAAGAATATGCTGGGGAGACAGCTCAGTGAAGAGCGCTCACTCTCCTCCAGATGACCTAAGCATGGTCCCCAGTCTCTTCACAGGGTAGCTCATAACCTCCCTTAACTCCAGCTTCCAGGGATCAGGCTCCACTGGCCTTTGACAGCACATTCACTCTTGTACACAGACAGACACACTCCGGGAGGGCTGATATGGGAGGAGGGGGCTCTCCTTTTCTGGGGAGAAAGAAAGAGGGGAAGGAGATGAAAAGGGAGGGGCTGGGAAGAGAAGAGAGAGGGGTACCCTAGGGATGTAAAGTAAATAAACTTAAATAAAATAAAATTATATTAAAATGAATTGGGAAACATAATAATATTTTAGGATATCTTGGTGAAGAAGGTGAACTATACTTATATTAACTGGGAAAACAACAACTTTTAAAAACACATTATTAGCTATATGTGTGCCTATATACACACATGTATGTATTGTTAAAGGATTTCCTTTAAGGGAAGTTTTGGTAATATTTCCAGGCTGTGTAGAAAAAAGCAGTCTCAGTCAGATTATCATGAAAGAAGAGCTCATTGAATCTTCCTCTGCAACATATCCTCAAGAAACAAGACCCACATTATATGCATACACACACACACACACATATATATATAATACAAAATATATACATATATTACATATTAACTTAGATTTTTTAGATTTTTAGAGCGTTTACTCTTGATATGTACTCTACTCCCTCTTACTATTCTTATATTATATTTTTTATAAAACATTGTCTAACATGACAATGAGCAAATCACTTTCTAGTAAGAATAATGTATTTAATAGATTTCAAGGAGATTAACAAATGTTTGGATATTCCAGCTCGTTGAGATGGTCCAGGAATTGACCAGTATATGTCCCTCTGAATAAATAACATCAACTTAATGAGGACAGAAGTTCTTCCAAAGATAATATAGGACATCATTCAGAATTTGAGTTATTTGGATTCTCTTTTAGGCTACAAACTACAATGTGGAGACAGTGGAAAATTTCAGATTACTAGAGGTAAAATATGAGAAATTCCACGGGGTTTCCTAGAAGTACATTCACCATACACAGGGGCTTACTGCCACTAATATTTGGGCTCCTACATTCAATCAATTGTACAAATAATCACATTGTCAAAGCTTCTTTTTATGTCTGACTACTGAGCCACAATCTCTAAGGTGAGAACCATATTCAATACTATGAGTATAGTTTCAAAATTGACAGTATTTTTGTTTCCATCATGGATTTGAGAATTGAAAGGTGTTTTAAATTGTATATCTGGACCTTTTCAAATAAAGAAACATGTCTGTGAATTTTAAATGGTGAGTGAGGATAGAAAGGATTGTCCAATTTTGGTAGAAAAGTCTAGAATAGTGGCAAAGGACATTGCAGTAATATTGAACAAACTTACCTCACAGAGACTAGGTGAATTGAAAAAAAACAAAATTGATACAATGAAAAAGTTCAAGAGAAACATTTGAAAGATACAAAAGACAAAGCATGTGACTCATCCCAAAGTCTATGCATGAAGGGTAGACTCCAATTATAGTAGACTTACAATCTAACTGAAATCTTGGAAAACTAAAAAGAAAAATAAAGCTAACATCCAAAGAAGAAAATAAAAGGTGTAAAGTGTGACATGATTGAGAACAAAACCAATTAAGTGTGCTTTTGAACACATTAAATTAATTCCAACGTGAGTTTGCAATTCAATTTAGAAAGTTATGAATATACATATGTGGGGATTACTCACAAATAAATATTTGTGGAAAACCTTAATAAAGGAGTGAAGGTCAAACTATAGCAAGCAATTAAAAAGGAAAGCAATGAGTGGGTGGATACACAGATACTAAGTGCAAAATTGTAAGTGTGATGTCCTGGTAAGTCTAGGAGAGAATTTATGGGTGAAACAATAGTTGAAAATCACATACTCACTAAAAGAAGAAAGAAACAAATATAGATAAATGATTTCAATATTGCAAAGTGATTACTGATCTGATAGATTTGCAGATAAGAGATATGAGTAATAAGAAAATAGCTATTACAATTAGGACTAGTGCTTCCTCAAGATCCAGCTATACCACTCCTAGGCTTATATCCAAAATATGCTCAAGTACACAACAAGGACATTTGCTCAACCATGTTTGTACAGCTTTATTTGTAATAGCCACAAGCTGGAAACAACCCAAATGTCCCTCAGATGAAGAATGGATATGGAAACTACACAATGGAATATTACTCAGCAATAAAATAACAAGTAAAAAAGGAAATTTGCTGGTAAATGGTGAGAACTGAAAAATATCATCCTGAGTGAGATATCCCAGAAGCAGAAAGACAAACAGGGTATATACTCACTCATAAGTGGATATTAGACATATAATATGGGATAAACCTACTGAAATATGTACACCTAAAAAGACTACTCAAGGGGGAGGACTTTGGATAAAATACTCAATCCCCATTCAGAAAGACAAAGAGGATGAATATCAGAAGAAGGAGAAAACAAGGAACAGGACAAGAGCCTGTCACAGAGAGCCTCTGAAAGGCTCTATCCTGCAGGGTATCAAAGCGATGGTGAGGCTTATGGCCAACCTTTGGGCAGAGCGCAGGGAATCTTATGAAAGATGTGGAAAATGGTAAGACCTAGAGAGGACAGGAGCTCCACAAGGAAAGCAACAGAGTAAAAAGAAATCTGGGCAAAGGGGTCTTTTCTGAGACTGATACTAAAACAAGGACCATTGAGGGAGATAACCTAGAACCCCTGCACAGATGTTGCCCATGGCAGTTCAGTGTCCAAGTGGGTTCCATAGTAATGGGAAGAGAGACTGTCTCTGACATGAACTGATTGGCCTGCTCTTTGATCACCTTCCCCTGAGGGGGGAGCAGCATTACCAGGACATAGAGTAAGAATGAAGCCAGTCCTGATGAGACCTGATAGAATAGGATTAGAAGGAAGGGGAGGAAGACCTCTCCTATCAATGGATTGGGGGATGGGCGTGTGTGGAAAAGGGGAAGAGAGGGTGGGCTTGGGAGGGAAGGAGGGAGGGAGATACAGGGGAGAGAGATACAGGGGAGATACAAAGTGAATAAACTGTAATTAATAAAGAGAAAAAAGGAAAACAGCTATTGCATTTTGGACTCCAAATTTAACTTGAAAACTACAATTTAATTATTTTCCTATGACACAGTATGCACAGTCTTTGAAATAAATATCTACTATGTTACCTGTTTCATATCTTCGTAGTACAAAAACAGTAATGGATACCCTTTCTTCTTTTCCCACCAAGTCTTAACATGATTGAACCATGAACCATAGGGCACTAAAACAGGAAAAAATAGTACCTTTAAAAGTGTTCATCAGATCAAAATAATTTTAAGGGTAAGTCAGTTACAAAGACATTTTGTGGGATACAAATATCAAAGAAGCTAAAAATATATGATCAATTTTCAAAATGTTAAAATTAGTCACTTATAGATGTACAATCACCTTTTTTTTTGGGGGGGGGCGTTAAGACATGGTAGCCCTGGCTGTCCTGGACTCACTTTGTAGCCAGGCTGGCCTTGAACTCACAGAAATCCAGCTGCCTCTGCTTCCCTGAGTGCTGGGATTATAGTTGTGAGCATACAATTAACTTTTAAAACATAAATTACAAAGGGAGCATTTCAAGTAAGAGTTGATTGGCTGCCATTGAGTTATGTTAAAGCCCATGGAAGATTTCTTACATAACAAGTAGCAAGTGTGAATCTAAATATTTAAGATACAACATGTATAAAAGATCTAATGATGAACAAAAACTGAGGATGGGGAAGCAATTCCTGAATGTGTTGAACTTGAACATTCTGACTTAAAAAAATTAAAGAAAATAAATTATTTAAATTTATTTTAATTTATTTTTATTTTTTATTTTATTATTATTATTATTAATTACACTTTATTCATTTTGTATCCCCCCATAAGCCCCTTCCTCCTCCCCTCCCGATCCCACCCCTCTCCCCTTTCTGCATGTGTGCCCCTCCCCAAGTCCACTGATAGGGGAGGTCTTCTCCTTCTTTCTGATCTGAGACTATCAGTTCTCATCAGAAGTGGCTGCATTGTCATCTTCTGTGACCTGGTAAGGCTGCTCCCCCCTCAGGGGGAGGTGATCAAAGAGCAGGCCAATCAGATTATGTCAGAGGCAGTCCCTCTTCCCATAAGATTTTATTCTATTTCACGTTTAAACTTAAATTTAATTTCTGATACGGCATTTCACATCTCTACAGGAATATGGTGACATCATGATACACATGGACACAGCATTTTGTTCTACTAACAGTCATTAGCTATACTCCTTGTAGATTAATATATTTGGCAACTGACAGTTGTGTTAACCTTAATCAAAACATTTCTATCTTCAATTCTCGAGAATAAGGTAGCTCTGGATGATGGGTACTTCACACATGCTGCAACTTGAAAGTGATCACTTGGAAGTCATCAGAAATGCCAACTTGAGCGTGCTTTCCTGAGACCCAAGAAGTCCTACACACTAGTGCCAGCAAGTTCCTCTGGACTAGTACTTTGGTGCTCATCACTCTTACAGTTGCATTGCCCTATGGGTCCCTTTGTTTTTTTTTTTTGTTTTGTTTTGTTTTTTTAACTTCTGTAGCTCCACATTCTCATAGAACGGTGCTGGCATGGACACTGGCTGTGCATCCTTGGGCTGCTGCTACCCTGCAGAAGCATGCACATAATTAAGTGTGTGCTGACTGGGAACAGCTCCTGCTTTGCTTGGTATGCCAAAGGCCCCTGAGCAGTATGGAATATGGGAAGTTTTCATGTGCCTTATGTCACATTAAGAAATAAAAAAAAAAAAATGGAGCTGATGCTCAAAAAGTCACTTCTCTTTCAAATTTAGAGCACCTACAGGAGTCACACCTGACCCTGTGGATGGTAAATAAAAGCTAGTTAGCATTTTTAAGTTAATGGCCTACCTACCATTTCCAGCTAGGAATTTCTGCAGATACTCTTTCCAGGTGCCAGGAAGAGGGTGTAAATTATTCATTAAATCAAAATGGTAATAGGAAACAGCAACATCTTTGGCATTTCGAGCCATATAAATCATCTACATGAGAGAAGAAGAAGAAAAGCAAAGGATGATGCATTAAAAATAAAGAAAAATATTTATAAGTAAATAAAATAGCAGAGAACTCTTGCTTCTAGAAGATATGGATCATAATATTTCTCTGAAGGAAACAAAATTTTAGACCAATAAATTAGGGAATTTGCTCATCTAAATCTTTAAGTCTTTTTAAATTCTAATAAAATATATATTTCACTTTTTAGTTTAGTATAACTTTTGAGTTATACAAAATATAAGTTTAACATAAAAATGTATCAACATGACAAAGCCTATTACCATAAAGCATAAAGAAATGAAAGAAACAATTAAGAACAAAACATCAAACCCACAAAATAGCTGTAACATTGATCAGAAATACTCCAGGCCTTCATATGGAGAACCAGATATTTTTGACTAAGCAGAGAGTAAATATATTTTATCCATTTTTAAAATTTTATTACAATTTATTTACTTTGTATCCTGGCTGTAGCACCCTCCAAGGATGCAAACTCCTATTATTGTAGAATCTGGGGAGTTGTGGAAAGAAGAATAAAAGGATAATAGCAGTATCAAGACTTGCCTGGAATATATAGTGATACCCTGTTTCAAACCAACCAACAAAACAATACCAGAAGGAGAGGAGGGGAAAGTAGATAAGGGAAAGACCAGAAGAGGTGAGGAGGGAAAAGAAGAGCAAAGAGTAGAAAACCAAGCAACCAAGCACTTACTTGTATAGTTTTCTATGTCGCAAAGCATGCTACTCTTTCTCCCAATAAGAATAGATAAATGGACAGATAAACAGGTAAATGCAAGCTAGGCCCGAATTCCACAATATACCTTGCAGTTGTTCTCCCAGAAGGATTTTGGGAGTAGATCGATTGGTAGATGCGTCTTTATAATCCGAGGTGATGGAGTCGTCTTTAAGAGTTCAATGCCTGGAGATTTCAGTTCAGAACATAGAAAGATCAGAATATCAAAGAAGCTCAGATTTCTTCATCTTTCCCATGAATGTTTGTAAATGCTATTTGTATGTGTGTGTGTGTGTGTGTGTGTGTGTGTGTGTGTGTGTGTGTGTTTGTGTCTCTGTGCAGGTGTCATTTATCTATCATAGAACTCTTGTGGAAGACAGGACAACATTCAAGAGTCCATCCTTTCCTTGCACTGAGACTTCTAGATCCTTCTACCTATGCAACAATAACTTTTTCCTGCTAAGTTCGCTCACTGTCCTCCAACCATTCTTTCATTTTTGAGCAATATTAAATGGGGATGAATTCTAAACAACTACAGGTATTTATTTTGGTAATTTTTTTTTCAATTCCAGGCATTCATATCAGGAGACAGGCAACACTGTAGTGTCTGGCATTTAACCTCACTGTTAAATTTCTACTGTCATTTTACACATTGTGAGATATTTTTAAATTACTTTCTTAAGAGTCTTTAGTTTCATTTTCTTATTCCCAAAATAAGGAATAAAAACACTACTTTAGTAACTTGAAGTTTTATCACACCTATTTTTCTCAGCTCTTTCTTACAAATCTTAAAAGTCCTACGCATATTTTCTTTTCAATATCACTTAGATCTACTCTTTGAACCATCTACTAATAGAACATACTCTTGCTATTTTTTGGCGTAGGAAATATATTTCTCAAAAAACTTACATCAGATTAATCACCTCCAGACAATCACTTGTTTTAAGTAGTTTTAATTTATAATACAACGTCTAGTCCCAGTGTTGTACACACACAACACTTATTTGTATGTAATACTGCATGTACTTTCTCATCATGACACAATCTTTTAACCCTAGTGCTCTAGAGGTTAGGGCATGAGGATCTTAAGTTCAAAACCAGCTTACACTGCTTAGAGATGTTTATGCCAGCCTTTGTGGGAAACTTCCCACAAAACAGAAATGGGAGTAGAAGGAGGAAGGGTGGGATCCAGAGGAGATTATGGAGGGGGTCACAGAGGGATACAAATTGAATAAATTGTAATAAATGAAAGCAAAATATTTACGAAAGAAAAAAAAACAGAAATGTTCTCCCTTCCTGTGTTCCCATACTTATTGCCTATGCCTGCTCAATAATATACATTCATTAGGATGGAAACTCTCTAAGAACAGGAATGTTATTTATGTTATTTACCGGTGAATATGTTGTTGGCCGGACTCCATGATCCACAGGAACTATTAAACAAAGTCCTTTTATAACAATAGAAATATGGTCTTAAAAATCAAATAAAAATCTAAGATGACCAGTTAAATTTGAGTTTTAGGTAAATAACAAATATTTTTCATTTGTGTCTCCTATAAATTTTAGGATATAAATTTATACTAAATTAAATGATTTGTGGTCTGAATATTTAAATGTAGGTGGAAGTTAGATGTCCTGGATTTTATCTAAAGATATTAATTACAAAATTCCACCATGGATCTCATGTCTCCAAATTAGAAGCTACAGCCTTGTTACTCTGTACTGAAATGTACTCTCAAATGAAAAGTGCAATCTTCTATAGGCACCACCTTCCCCCTATTAATTTCAGACTGTCTTTCCATGCCTATTCTCCTTTGTCCCTGCCTCAACTTTCATAAAAGCTTTCTCATTATCCTCTCTCTCATAGTCATTTTTCCAAGTAGAGTGGATTAAATGAGCCCTTAATATCATGATTGTAACTGCTAGCAGTATATGAAAACGTCATAGGTACTAACACTTAGTCTGTAGAGTAAATCTAAGTACTTCTCTTGGTTAAACTTCAACTGATCAATGGCAGTCTACTCCACCCTACCCGCACCTTCACCATTAATCCCAGACTCCTATGTCTACATTATTTGGTTTAATTGTTTTTTATTTCATTTTATATTTTTCTGAGGTGTTAAAGTTATTGTTAATTTCCAAGCTTTTATCTTTCCCTTCTACTTTAGAAAGCAGCTAAGGATCAACAGAGCCCTGCCTCGGGAAGTTACAAACCTTCTTGCTATGAGCCATCTCTGGTGCAGGAGAGGATTCAGGTTCTGCTGTTTAAATTGAAGAGTGGGAAGGGTCACTCCCACTCTTATGGAAGTGTCTTGTGTTCTTATCTAGCTTCACTCCAAATGACCTTCCACACTTGCCTATAAGACCATGCTTTTCCATTCCTTCTTAGCTTGACGATTTTCTGGTAGCTCCTCTTCATGATGGTAGTTTTTAATGAATAACCATCATATTTTGATACTGTATTACAATTTTGTGGGTCAACAGTCTCCACCAAGGGACATTTATGCAGAAAGTTGCCGAAGTGTTTATCTTTCAACTGGTTATTTAAAATAGTCAATACCTGAAGTCTAACATTTCATACAGAATTATTAATAATCTTACCCAGATACATCCTTCCCCAGTTTCCAAATAAACACCTGGCTTCATAGAATATTTGGTTGACCTAAATAAAACTAGACTCAACTTTCATTCATTTTTCTCACATTTCTTAGGTAATCTGTCTGTCAGTCAATCCAAAGTATAGCTCTAGCAACCCCAAAACTGCTACTTACTGACTCACACTTCCCTAAAGCCTTTCAATCTCTTCCCTACCATGTTTAGAGTAAACTTAAGAAACTTCTAAGCATTTCACACCTTATTTAATCCATCACTGTACGGCTTTAAAATTGCTTCACATCCTACTCCAACCCCTTTCTTCACTGTTGTTTTAGTCCATATATCACCCTAAAGATTTTTATACATCAATCTGTTTACACTTGGATCCCTCATGTGTCAAAATACATGTATAATTCTGGGCCTTAATTAGGTGTAGCTAGAAATGGACAAGCGATGGATGTAGGGCAATCTTTCTTATGATTACATCTCATACTGTCTTAGCCTTTGGCTTTGTAAGATTAGGAGAACTGATTTAAGTTATTTGATTTCTTTATTTTTTATATTAATTATATTTTTATATTAATTATATTGTTTAGCTTCTTATATATTATATATTTATTTACTTTGTTTTCCAGCTATAGCCCCCTCCTTCATTCCCTTCGAATCCCACCATCCTTCCCTCATCTCTTTCCTGCCCTTCTCTAAGTCCATTGAGAGGGGAGGTCCTTCTCCCCTTTCATGTGACCCTAGTTTATCAGGTCTCATCAGGACTGGCTGCAATGTCCTCCTCTGTGGTCTAGCAAGGCTGCTCTTCCCTCATGGTGGGGGAGGCCAAAGAGCCCACCACTTGAGTCATGTCAGAGACAGTCTCTGTTCTCCTTACTAGAGAAATCCAATTGGCTGGTGAGCTGCCATGGGCTACCTCTGACCAGGGGTTCTAGGTTATATCTATGCATGGTCCTTGGTTAGAGAATCAGTCTCAGAAAAGACCCCTGTGCCCAGATATATTTGGTACTTGTGGAGCTCCTATCCTCTCCAGGTCATAGTAACTCCCCCTAACTCCCCCAACACTATGCCCCAAGTTTGGTTCTGAGTCTCAGTATTTGCTTTGATACACTGCTAGGTAGAGTCTTTCAGAGGCCCTGTCTGGTAGACTACTGTCTTGTTTCTTGTTTTCTCCTACTTACAATGTCTATTCCATTTTTCTTTCTAACTGAGGGTTGATCATTTTACCCCGGATCCTTCTTCTTGTTTAGCTTCTTTAGGTGTACAGATTTTCGTATGTTTATCCTATCGTATAGGTCTAGTATCCACTTACAAGTGAATATATACTGTGTGTCTTTCTGCTTCTGGGATATCTCACTCAGGACGATCTTTTCTAGATCCCAACATTTGCCTGCAAATTTCATGAATTCCTTGTTTTTAATTGCTGAGTAGTATTCCATTGCGTAAATGGAATCCATTCCTGTATCCATTCCTCCAGAGGGACATCTGGGTTGTTTCCAGATGCTAGCTATTACAAATAAAGCTTCTTTGAACATGGTTGAGCAAATGTCCTTGTATACTTGAGCATATTTTGGATATATGCCTAGGAGTGGTATAGTTGGATCTTGAGGAAGCACTATTCCTAATTGTCTGAGAAAGGACCAGATTGCTTTCCAAAGTGGTTGTACAGTTGATTTGCTTTCTAATGTTATAGTGTTTCTGTATATTCCCTGATGAGAGAATGCATATTTTACTAATAATTCTATAACTAACTCAACACAGTGAGTTAGTTTTTAATTCATAATTACGCACACATTTTTGCTCTGTTTCTCTTTTTTCTTATGTGTAATTATAAACAGGAATATGTTAGGCGAAAATAGTCTTGCAAAATTACAATTGGCAAGAGATTTAAGTTTACCTGATATTCTTTCTCCAGGGACACTCAGTTCCAACATTGGAACCTTAGAAGTAATAACATCTCGCTTACATTTTTCAACATTTCCATCATTTAGAACCATGTCTACGATTTCACTAAGCCAAGTAGTACCTGTAACAAAAGCCAGCATTTAAAAGAAGCAATGAGCAGCTTGTTTTAATGGTTTGTTTTTATTTACTGACTTATTCTTTGAGAAGCTCACACATGTAAACATGACACATTTTTTTCATGACTTTTTAAATAAATAGATGCTTTTAAGATTACAATATAATAACATCATGTGCCCCTTTCCTCTCCTCCCTTGGAACTTTAACAGGTGCCCCACCCATGCCAGCACTGGAGATTGAATTCACCTCACTTCTTTGGGCACCCACAGCACATGTCACCCACATACAAACAAATACACTCATATGCATGAATAAAAAAATTTATACAAGCCAGGTTCAGGTGGATTGGAGGAGTGGCATAGGAAGAGAAAAGGGAGAGAGAGCGGGATAGGGAGAGGAAGAGGGAGAGGGCTACAGCTGGGATACAAAGTGAATAAACAGTAATTAATAAAAAATAAATTTAAAAATAAATAAAATAAAATCTTAAGTAAAAAAAAAATGGTGAAGTTAGACTTCATTATTTGGGATTCATTACTTACCTGACTTTGGGTAAGTAGTTATCACAAGGTCATCTGGTTTGCTCTGGAATGCCTCAATCCTTTCCCAATTGAGTGCAAAAGCATAGACCATGGGATAGCCATGAATCATCTTCAGATCTTTTCTCCGAACATCTTCTGGGGTGCTCATTTTTTCTGTAGCAGACTCTACAGACGCTGAATAGGCTATGCAGAAATAGCCTATTAAACTGTGGAGAAATAGAAGGAGCAGAACGAGTAATAGTCAGAATCTCTGTGAGAAATAGGAAGCTTCATACACCAGAGTATAGTACTTTGTAAAGAGTAAAGTGTAAAGAACAGAGTCAAGTGACCTTTGATTTTATCACAGTGTATACTGAAACACAAAGGCTGCCCCGTGGGAGTAACAGAGCAGACCGGCGAGGGCCGCCTTTGGCTTTCTTACAAAAGAACAAAGGTCTTCAACAGAAGTTTTTAAGAGGAAGTGGCAATGCATCTGGGAATTAAGTAGTTTTTCACTAAAAATATGCTAAAAGTTCTCCACTGACAGTAAAAGATCAGCACCTTAGTTGTACTTCATTGTTCTTTAGGGCTAGTCTTCCGACATTCTGACTTTTAAAGTGCACTCAATTCTCCTTCTTGTCAAAACTCTTAAGGAAATGACTCAAGATGCCCCCAACTGCGGTTATTTCTATGTTTATGTGTTAATATGCCCACACATGCAAATATTGACTTCAGCTACATGGAGCATCTTGGAATTGTGGGTACTCAGTTTCTATTATACTTGGTGAAATTGCCCATCAATTCTTAATTTTTAATTTAGTTTGTAATACTGTTTTACATTTATATTTATAATGTAAACTGACATATCTAGTCTATCTACAGTACCTGTGTTACTGGTGTCTTCTGAGATTTTTGAATTGCAGGACACCCAAGTTCCAATGTAAATTTAGGATCTACATTCTAGTGAAATTCCCTACAATAAACAATGCCTTAAAATTTGAACACAGGGGTCTTCCCAGAGACTCATACTCCAACCAAGTACCATGCATGGAGATAACCTAGAACCCCTGCATAGATGTAGCCCATGGCAGTTTAATGTCCAAGTTGATCACCTCCCCATGAGGTGGGGAGCAGCCTTACCAGGCTACAGAAGATGACAATGCAGCCACTCCTGATGAGATCTGATAGACTAAGATCAGAAGGAAGGAAAGGAGGACCTCCTCTATCAGTGGACTTGGGGAGGGGCATGTGTGAAGAAGGGGGTGGGAAGGTGGGATCAGGAGGGGAGGAGGTAGGGGCTTATGGGGGAATACAAAGTGAATAAAGTGTAATTAATTTAAAAAAGAATGGGAAAAAAGGTGTTTTCATTTTTAACTGAGCATTTTATTAGATCATGAGGTAAACAGTATTTTCTATAACAAATCATTTTCAGTTATGCATTTAATTTTGTTTATGGACTGCAGAACTTTTTTGTTACTTAACTCACAAAAAAAATCTTAGTCATGTGACAAATTTTTGATTTCCAATTTTTATTTTAATTCAATAGCTTATGTATCTTATAAATCTAAGATAATAAAAATCATGGTAGACAAATGTATTTTGGCCATCTACATAACATCCTAAGCTACCAACATGAAAGTTTGAAGCATCATTTGGAATTCCATACTTCAAATACAGCATTGTAAAACATTAGAATTTGATGCAAAATAACAGCGTTTTAATAGATGAAACATCTGTTTCATGATGGAGAATGTCTTGTTTTCTGAGAAATAGTTGTCTTAGGATGAAAATAAGTGTAGGTAACTGAGAATAAGTAAACAACCCTTCTCCCATGGGAGAAAGAAATGATTTACCCCTGCTGGCTTAAAAGATTAAGTTTCAGTTTCACAGCACAGGCATTTTGCTGTTACCACCAGAACAGACTGTACTTAGTTGTTTTGTGTGTTTTCTTGCAACTCAATCACTGTAATCCACTTACGTTAAATCTCCATCCTTACATTAATAGATAAGTCGCTATGAATAATGTTTGGGACCATTCCAGAATGCCAGTAGATATCCCCCCTCCCCCATGTTTTCTATTCTACCCACAGTAACTGCAGGCTTGGACTACTGAGAAAAATACTTCATCTGGCTTTCCTTCTGATATAAACACACACAAGCAAATGTTTATGTACAGATTCAGTTAACCAAAAAGTCATGCACTGAAGCCCCAAATAATCATGGGACGAATTCAGCACATGCCAACCTGTGGAAGGGGAGATAGGCTCAGACTGTACTGATGTCATTGAAATTAGATTTTGTTTAATTATTATTTTCTAATTTGAAGAGATACTTTGTTTTATTCCATACTATATCTAAACACTCAGCCATCCATTTCTCCCAGAGCTAAGGGAAAAGACATCTATGACACAGCAATGGGAATAAGTTGAAGACCTGGAGTAGTCTGTAATAAGATGACAAATCTTTACTCCCTTTAGGTCCTCTGTGTCCAATTCTGAAAGAGACTGTATGTATGAGTGGAGTGTTTTTTTTTTTTCACATTCTAGAAATTCTGTATCTTGAGGCAGAGAAGCTACCAGAATTCTTGATCAAGAAGTGTACAGCTATATAAAATTTATAGTTATATAGCTGATATATAACTATATGTAGTTTATAGATGTGATCTATATCCCCTTTTGTGAGTGGAGATAATGGTGGCTATCCTGTTATATTATCTAGTATAGTACTGAACAAAATGTTTCTAATGTATTTTGTCTGTATTGTCATGGTATGTGTATGTCTGCATGTAGGTATGCATACCACCTGGGAGCCTAAGGTCCATGGAGGCCAGAAGAAGCTGTCAGATACCTAGGACTGGAGTTATCGGGGGGGAGGGAGACCCAGTGTGAAAGCTAGGAACCAAACACAGGTCTGGAAGAGCAGCAATTGCCCTGCATGTGTATTCATCAGTTCCAAACATTTACTTTTTCAACACCATATTCTAAAGTTAAAAATATTTTCTGTAGAGTGTCCAATTTAAGTACAAAGATGTCTGTGTTCCCCAGCTACCAACATAGGTTTAAAGGCTGACTTCTTTCTGTACAGCTGGATTCTATCTGCCTTGCTCTCCTATAGAAGTCCTGGAAGATTTTTCAAATGTGTTTTATTATAAGTAAATGATATAGCTGAAATTGGTAAGAGCCCAATTACTGATATTTTGATAAATGAAAAAAATGATGTTTTGCTATTTTTCATACAGGAGAATAAGAAATGTGTTACAAATTATGTCTGTATCATAAAGTGGAACTTGTGTCAAATAGAGTCATGCAATCAGGCTTTCTGATATCTCATTGAGATATCTATATTGCATTCTTTTCCATCTCTATTATTCTGCTTAAGAAAGGAGCTAAGTTCTAAGTGGTCATTTAAAGAAGGGAGAATAGGAAATGTTATCTGAAAATCTGTTCTTCAAAGCTGCTTTTCATTTTAACTACTCACTCTTCGTGAACTGTGAATACAATTCTGCTACAGAAAACACCAATATTCTTCTGGGTTGCTTAGCTTTCTATATAAAATGCCCATATGCCATAGGCATTGGTAAACACAGGCAGGATACCAGTGCCATTGTTCAGTTGTTGTTGTTTATCTACTGGGCAAAGTGATTCAGTAGAATAAGTCTTTTGGGGTTTGTGAGTCTCTACAGTACAAACTACCACAGCATGTACTATTATTTATTACAAAAAAAAAAAAAAATGCCAGATCTACTTTAAGAACTCATGGCCTATAATGTTTGTCCTTCTGAATGAGGATTGAGCAACTTCCCTAGGGTCGTCCTTTTTGTTTAGCTTCTTTAGGACCATAAAATTTAGTATAGTTATTGAATATTTTATGGATAATATCCACTTATAAGTGAGTATACGCCATGTGTGTCTTTCTGCTTCTGGGTTAACTCACTCAGGATGATCTTTTCCTTTTGCCTGCAAATCTCATGATTTCCTTGTTTTCAATTGCTGAGTAATATTCCATTGTGTAAATGTACCACACTTTCTGTGCCCATTCCTCCATTGAGGGACATCTAGGTTGTTTCCAGATTCTGGCTATTACAAATAAAGCTGCTATGAGCACAGTCGAGAAAACGTCCTTGTTGTATGGTTGAGGACCCTAGGGAAAATGCTTAATCCTCATTCAGATGGGGGAACAGTATGGACATTAAGACAGGAAAAAGGACAGGAGCCTACCAAAGATGGCCTTTTAAAGAATCAATCTACCCAGCAGGATATCGAAGCAGATGCTGAGACTCAGGCCCAAACTTTGGGCAGAGTGCAGGGAATCTTATGGAAGAAAAGGGAGAAAGAAAGACTTGGAGTGAACAGGTGTTCCACAAGGACATCATCAGAGCCAAAAAATCTGCAGAGACTGATGAATCAACCAAGGACCATGAATGGAGAGGACCTAGACCACTGCCCAGATGTAGCCCATGGGCAGCTCAGTTTCTAAGTGTGTTCCCTGGTAAGGGGATCAGGAGCTGTCTCTGACATGGACTCAGTGGAGGGCTATTTGATCACCTTCCCTGATGAAGGGTAGGGGCAGCCTTTCCAGGCCACAGAGGAAGAAGATGCAGCCAATCCTGATGAGATCTAATAGCCTCGGGTGAGAGGGAAGGGGAGTAGGGCCTCCCCATCAGTGGACTAGGGGAGGGACATAGCAGGAGGAAGAGGGAGGGAGGGTGGGACCAGAGGGAATGAGGAAGGGGGCTATAGCCAAAATACAAAGTGAATAAATAATAATAATAATAATAATAATAATAAATCAATTAAAAAGAAAAATTCTTACATTCTAAGAGACTGGAACTTTTGCTGGACCTTACAGAGTTACTAATGCCCCTTGAGGTTTCTTAAAACAGATGGTTCAGATGTTAAGAGCGCTGGCAGTTTTACCAAAGGTCCTGAGTTCAGTTTCCAGCAACCACATGGTGGCTCACAACCATCTACAATGAGATCTGGTGTCCTCTTTTGGCATGCAGTCATATATGCTGGCAAAGCATGGTGTATATAATAAATAATAAATAAATCTTTTTAAAAGATAACTCATTGCCTAGTATAACAGAAACCATGCTAACATTTTACATTTTGTAGTCTTTCTGCCTATATACTGGCTTTATGAGTTTCTCAAGATGTCTGTCATCCTGCTTAACTTTGCTAGCAGTAAGAAAATTATTATAATCCTTGCATCACAGTATCAGAAGCAGATTTCTGCTATTAATATTGGCCCTACGGTCTCTACATTCAGGTACTATTTGGGTGAAAATATACTTACTTACCAACTTCATTAGAGGGTGAGATTTCACCATATCATGGCATTGAGTTTGAATGTTTACACTGAGAGACATATCTAGAATATGCTAAAGGTTTGTGGACTTTGGCTGGAACAAATAGAAAGAGGCATTCTGGAATGACTAAGCATGCACAGATACCATGATTCAGATGGAACCTAAAGAAGCTCTCTGGAAAGTTCTTAGAGTAAATTTGTGTTGAAAGCCTGAAAAACCTGAATTTGTGAGTGATGGGCTTTACTAGGCTACAGAGAAAGGGGATTCATATAGTCCTGATAGGCTAGAGTCAGATAGGAGGGGAGGAAGAGCTCCCTATTAGTGGACTACGGAAGGGGAATAGGGCTAGAAGAGGATGGGTGGGACTAAGAGGAGATGAGGGAAGGGGCTACAGCTGGGATACCAAGTGAATAAGCTGTAATAAATTATAAATAAATAAAAATTTTAAAAAAGGAAAAAAATTCTCTATTGCACATGAAAGAGTGTTATTTAGTTCTGAGTATACAGACAGTTTTCTAATCCTTCAATGTCATACTCAACAAAAGAAAATAATGAAGAAGAGAGATTAGTGAAATTAATTTATTGTACGGAGATTTCCTCTCAGAAGTGATACCAAATGGGCATAATGTAGAACAGCATTAGACACAACATTAGAATAGTGATTTGGAGAATTTTGAACAAGCCTCACATTTGCAGCAAATAAATTTCACAATACCTTCAATATCTGACATGAAGAGTAGAAATAATTAGATCTTTACTTTGAATTTTATAAATTATGTGCTATTGATTCATTCATTTATAATATAATATTCCTAAACTAGCCATAGGGGTAAATGGGATATTCTGACATAATGAATTTGAATAACTTGTCAATGTTAAAGACTTGGTGTTTTTAGATGTAAAATAACAGCCGATTAAGTTGAATTAGAGTTAATGAAATGAAATCTTTCTCTAAAGGGTAATCTAATCATGGATACAAACATCATTCAGAAACCTATATCCTGAGAAAATGAAGACCATATACAGAGGGACAGGAAGCTGCAACTAGGACCATATTGTGTTATAAATCCTCTAAAAATTGTGCCCTTTTCATAACAGGAAGTGAAGAGGACACTACTGTGTGAACCTATTACTGTAAGGAAGAGATTTAGAAGCAAATTATTACCTGCTGTTTTTAGGTTTGTAGATCATGAGTCAGTAAATATAGAAAACTCATATACCAAATTTTATTTCACTGAACCATGAATGTGCTTTTTTCTCTAATTTTAGTGCCAGCCAAAGGGGATTGAGAAGAAACAAATATTCCTTAGATCTCTGATCTGAACTTAAGTGTTGAATCTTTCATTTTCTTCACATAATCTTCTTCAAATTTCTCATACTGGGCTACAGTGAAATGATTCTTCCAGTCACCGGAAATTCCTGTAAAACACAATAGAAAAAATTTGGAATACTATTAAATATTCATCTAATAGGAATCTGAGTTATCAATTTGAATGTTTATGCATGGTCTTTAACTTTTGATGTGCATCATAAATATAATCTTCAACTTCCAACCATATCTAAACTTTCTTAGCCTTCCAATTTCTGTAGATTTTACAAGTATCTTATATGAAAAAAAAAATTCCTAAGTATCTTAAAGGAATGTAATTGGGGAAACTACCACCTGATCATCTCAATTCTAGTGTTTGGGCCTTAAAAGCCTTGGAAACAACTAGTAAAAGGAAGTTCTCAATCATTTTAAAGCTTTAATTAACAGGGTGAAATGATGTCTTATGAGAAAAGTTTTACTATCGAGACAGATTTGATATTACTGGGGGTAAATGTAATTATATATATTTGCTTACTGTACTTGCTGGGACTTATATATACTTAAAATATCAAAATTCTTATGGAATGATATTAGACATACCATGAATAAAACTATAATTTGGTTAAATTATAGTTTTCACAGAATAATCCTTAGTAATATGAGAAACACAATTAGAAAACTAGTTTTTAATGTCAAATAGAGCCATTTGATGCAGAAAATTCTTGGGTATTTTAAAAGCAAGGCTTCCAGTTATATTTTAGGTCATCTAGACACCAATAACTATTTCCTAAGTGTAACAATCAAAGGTGTCACTAAATGCTTGATCCCAGAGAAACAAACAAACAAAATCATACTTTGAGATATTGAAGTAAATCTTAACCATAGCTCAATTCCTTACCTGACAGAAATCGTTTATAATTTATAAAAATTCAAATTATAATTAATCTTGATTGCTTTTTTATAGCTCCTCAACAAGTCTTCTTTATCTCAAAAACTTTCCTAAACTTTATTGCTGCTAATAAACTTTTCTCTACAATAAAAATATATTCTACTTCAATTCATCTTTTGTTACGTGATTGTTTCCTGTCTCAGAAACTTCAGATGTGGGTTTTTAGGTTTTGGACAGTGGAAGTGATGACAGTCTGATGTACACAACCTCTGAAAAGAAGATTTAAAAGACAAGCCAAGTTTTCATAATCTGTAACATGATCTCATGCATGTCACCTGTGTGGGCCCTGCTTTTTGTTTTGCTTTAAAGAGAGAGAGAGAAAGAGAGAGAGAGAGAGAATACACAAGGAGATGCAGCTAGGGAAAAAATGTGTATCACAATAACCATTACCTATCAATACATTGTTTAGATAAAAGAAGAAATCTTGTGATTAAATTACCAACTTCTAGGAGTCCTGGGGTTTTAGAGAAAAGGTGGTTAGTACATATGCAATGTTATCTATCATCCACTTATCTATTATCTATCTATTAATTATCTTCATCTATCCCTCATCTATCCATTTGTCTGCCTGTCATCTATCATCTACCGAGTTATGCACAAGCTATCTATTTTTGTCTTCTACTCATACACAAAGATACATGTGAACATATACACACAATTCAATATATAATTCATGTATATCTACTTTATACAAGATAGTAATGTTGAGTTCAATACTGAGGACAGAATGATAACAAAATTATAAAATTTCAAAGTTAACACTTTCACTCCTCAATCAGCTTCATTCAGTATAATTTAAACTAGATTTGCAAAACAGTCATTTTAATTTAAGGAACATGAACCACGTTTAGATAACTCAGACAAATAAGGGCATTCTTGAATATAGCAGTGGTATCAAGACTCATACTTATTGGTACACAGGGCACCAAGGAAACACTTCTCATCATAAATCTCTCATTACATCTTAAGAAATAATACAAAATAGTATACAATATTTTATAAAGATTTTGCTTTCTCTACTTTTTAGGGGTTTTTTTATCTTAAGCATAATTAATTGCTTTTAATTTCTTACACTTAAACATTACTGTCATTATTCATACCTTCCACACTGTGATCAGAAATACAAAAATGAGTTTTCACTTTTCTCACCCTTTCTCATAAAAGGAGACACAGAATGGTCCATCTCCTCTTTCTTCATAGTGGTGTAATTTGCATTAGGATTCTCCTTCATCACATCGAAAGAGCTATGGTAGAGGATTTTATTTACAGTTTCTTCTGATATGTCTTTCTCTAGAAACTTTAATATTTTTTTAATTTCACTCTTTGGATCCTGAAATGGTATGGGGAAAAATTAATCAATTCAGTTAGATTTAATCACAAAGAAATGAACGCACTTCATAAGGGTCTGTTTAAGTTTAACTAGTTGTAAAGCTACTGTGGAGTTTTATGCTACTATTTGGGAAAGCAAAATGATTTCCGCAGTCAATCAAGATACCAACAATGTGCTAAGAGCAAGAATAGAATTTAATTCATGAAATTAAAAAAAATTGATTGGGTTAATTCTTTACGGAAGAGGCTGAAACCTCATTCAGAAGGGTAAATAGGATAGACATCAGAAGTAGGAAAAGGCAGGGAATAGGACAAGAGCTTTCCATGGTGGGGTGGGGGAAGGAAGTGATTCTGAAAGACTCTACCCATCAGTTTATTGAAGCAGATGCTGAGACTCATATTCAAAGTCTGGGCAGAATGCAGGGAACCTTATAGAAGAAGGGGAAGATAGAAAGACTTTGAGTGGACAGGTGATCCATAAGACCAACAGAGGCAAAATACCTGGGCCCAGGGGAACCTACAGAGACCAATACTCCAACCAAGGACCATGCATGAAAAGGACCTAGATCACCTCCTCAGATCAAGCACATAGGCTACTCAATTTCCAAGTGGGTTCCCTAGTAAGGAGACCAGGAGATGTCTCTGACATGAACTCAGTGGCAGGCTCTTTGATCACCTCTCTATGGGGTGGAGGGAAGCCTTGCCAGACCACAGAGGAAGAGAATGCAGCCAACCCTGGTGAGACCTGATAGGCTAGGGTCAGATAGAAGCAGATGAGGTCCTCCCTTATCAGTGGACTAGGGAAGGGGGATAAGGGGAGAAAAAAGAGGGTGGATGGGACTGGGAGTTGATAAGGAGGGACAACAGCTGGGTTACAGAGTGAATAAATTATAATAAATAGATAGGAAGAAAATGTAAAAATTTCTCAGTATTACTATACAAAAATACAATGAACTTGAGGATTAATAGTAATAAGACAAATCACTATTTTATACAACTAATATCTTCAACCACTTTGTTTTAAAAATACTACGTTAAGTATAGATTATACTTCTAAAGAATTTTCTGGCAGTAAAAAAATAGTCTATGAACTCTAGTACCTACACATATTTTTTAAGAATATGAAGAAGTGAAATAAGAAAGTTGTGCCAAGTCTTTCATATACAAATCAGGGGGAATCATGATGGAGAAGGGTGAAATGATCATTTTTAGAATGAAAATGTCTAATGTCGATCTAATGAGACAGAAAGTCTTTAATGCTAGCGAAATTCTGCACCTTCTTTACCAACAATGTAAAATGTCCACCATATCTGAGGGGACTGAACCTCATTTACTTGAAAACCTCATGACAAATGAGGTAAGGGCGTTTTATCTAAATTAACATGTGAATTCTTAAAGACCCATATTGCCCACTTCTCATTTCCTACAGGCCCATAACTTGGGCACAATGTAATGTAATCATGGTGCCAAGTATAAAGTTGATCTCACAGGAGCAGCTATAGAATTGATTAAGGAACATACAGAATGATGAGATGATTCCTGAAGAAAAGCATAACAAATTTCTCAAGCCAAAGAATTATTTATCCATCTTAAAAGATTGATAGAATTCTAAAAAACAAGATTAAGTTGAGTCAGACCTACCAAACTCAGAGCAGACTAAGCCTTAATAACCATAATTATAGTTTTTTCCCTGCTAGACAGCGGTTTTGAATGACAGCATGGCTCATGGACTTTAGTTGGTATGTACTTCACTAGTGAAGTAGTGTTAATTGGAACAAAACTGTTTAATTTAGATTCAGTGAGAAAAAGAAAAGTGATACAAAAAGAGCCTGTGTGGCTAGAAGGGGCTTAATTAAGGCCAGAATCTAGTAATTATCTTGATAATTTTATATTTCAGAAGCAAGTCAGCTTTTTGAAAGCATGAGTGCAAACACACGGATTTTTATTTCAAAGATATTTATTGTCTTTGATTGGATAGCAGTACCAAGGTGATGGAGTTGAATTAATTTATGCAGTATTCCAAAATTAGAGTTAAAATTAAATTATCTATGTTTAAAAACTAAGAAGAAAAGAGAGCAAGAGAAATAATTGAAATCTTAGGTTTCTTAAAAAATAAATTGAAATGTCTACTTACTTCTTTCATATCTTCATAAAATAGATAAAGGATACGGTAATCTTTTCTTTTCTCCCACCAGCCCTTCACATGATCATACCAGGGACCAAAACTCACTACAGTTAAATACAAAATGTACAATGAAAATTATTTACATGAAGAAGAAAATAGCTAAATGTCTCTTTAAGTGATGATTATCTGCCCATATACACAGATTTCTGTAGTTGAAGAAAAGGGGGTCATAGCAATGATAGCATATAAGATAACCACTTTCTCACAGAAATTGAAATCTGTTTTAAGAAAGAAAAGTAATTCTGTTACAAGGTGACTCGTGTTGTCTCAAAATCTATGTGCTGAAATGTCTACACTACGTACCTGACAATGAAATTGTACTTAAAGAAAAGATCCCTACAATAAATAAAATTAGTTCTTGACTATGCCATGTTCACTTGCAGGCAACAGCAGTAGAATGGATACACCAAGATGGAAGATCATGGAGAGAACAGGAAGATAGACCCTCACAGTTTATGGAAGAAGACTGTAGATGAACCATAGAATTTTCCTTGGATTTGTAATTCCTACAAATGTGAAAAATAAATTTCTGTTATCTAAGCCACTCATTGTGATATTTTGTTATTGGAACTCTTGAAAACTAATATAACATTTGGTACTTATAACTAAGACCACAAAAAAATGAAGCTGCAGAGTCTGAGTGTTGCAAGTAGTAAGTAGTATGTAAGTTCACAAGAGAGAGAGTAGTGAATAAATAAGATGACATAAAGAAGAAGTGACAAAAGGACTGTGGAAGAGTAGTGTGTGGGTTTCCTGAGAAGCATTCAGGGTTGACATGCTGATGAGATTGAGAGCAGAAATATTTAACAGCTCAAGCCCTGGCAGTTGTTAAGTCTATGCTAGCTGCCCCCTATACACATTTCCTTCTAAGAGGGATTTATTATGGGAATATGTCTCAAAATTTTTTCTATAGTTGCTTCATGATGAAGAAGAGACTTGTTTGTTTATAAAAGAACAGAGGATATAGAAAGACCTAGAGGGGACAGAAACTCCACAAGGAGACCAACAAAACCAACAATACTGGGCCCAGGGAGCCTGCAGAGATTGATGTACCAACCAAGGACCATGCATGAAGAGGATCTAAACCCCTGTTCAGAGGATGGCCATAGGCTGCTCAGTTTTCAAGTGGGTTCTCTAGTAAGGGGATATAGATCTATCTCTGACATTAACTCAGTGGTTAGCTCTTTGATCACTTCCCCCTGGGGGGAGCAACCTTACCAAGCCACAGAGGAAGAGGATGCAGCCAGTCCTGATGAGACCTGATAGGCTAAAGTCAGATATAAGGAGAGGCGGTCCCTCCCCTAACAGTGGACTAGGGAAGAAGTATGTGGAAGAGCAGAGGGAAGATGGATGGGACTGGGAGGATACGAGGGAGGGGGTACAGCTGGGATACAAAGTGAATAAATTGGAATAACCAAATAAATAAATTATATAAATAAAGAACAGAGTCTGTAGGAACAGTCCCTCAAGGGTTTTTGAATACTGAAGAGGAGGATCCAAAGAATAGGCACAAAATTGAAATACTACAACATAAACATTGAGATTTGAAGGCATTTAAATAACCCAACAACAGCTATTCATCATTAATAAAATGAAGAAACCTAGAACTAGAGCCTTCGTGTAGCACAAATTACCCAAAAGTCCTGTCAAAGAAAAAAAAAGGCATGTTTTATTTTTATTTTTTAGTCTTCCCAATGTATAACTAGATTGCTTGGTAAATACTAATTTTATAATAAACAGAAGATTTAGATTTAAAAAAACATACTAGTTTTGAAATCATAATTATAGAAACAGTTGGACACACCTTGCCCAGCCATGAATTTATCAAGGAACTCTTCCCAGGTGCCAGGGTCTGGGTGCAATTTTGCCATTTGGTAGAAATAATAGTAAGAGACAGCTACATCCTTTGCATTCCGTGCCACATAGATCATCTGTATTGGCAAATGAAACACTGATGTTTACTTTTGTAACTTAATTTTTAACATTGTGGGGATTTTTCTTTATCTCTTACAGTTTCCAGTCATGATATTTGTGCACATATGCTCAGCATAATACATTCACAACTATATCTTGTTTTAATACACAAATCTCATCTCCTATTTCTGACACATCTGCATTCTGCTTAACCTTTGTAAAGATTATCTTTTGAAACAAGAAAAATAATTGTAATAAAAACTAGAACCTTCAACTCTATGTTCTTATGTCTTTGACACGAGGAGGTACTTTGCAGGCTACAGAAAGAGGAATCTGGACACCAACTCAGGCACAAAACCCTCTATCTGGGAGCCCAAGATTGCAGTGAGCAGGGTGCATAGTATGTGAGGGGCACAGGATCTGAAACTCTAAAATGGGAGAGTGGAGGGGCAGCTGAAGCCAGACATCGACATTGAGGCTTCCCAGGTGAGATGGGACAACCTGTGAGATAAAACACTGTGGATCCATGTCACCCATGGAGATCTCCAGGGCCTGAGAGTGGGGATTACTCAACCCCCTGCTTACCCTTACCCAAAGCACAGGCCTCCCTGCCATGCTGAGTTGGCAGTGGTTGCCCCAAGCATGAACTTCCTTGCTTGGTGACTGAGACAGGAGAGGCAGTGGCAGTACAGGACTCCCAGATGTACTGCTGCAGTGAGTGGTGGCTAGCTCAAGCAGGAACATCCATGCTAGGTGACTGAGATGGCAGAGGCAGCTGCCCCAAGTACAGGTCTCCCTGCCCAGGAGGCAAACAGTGGACACCACTGAGCTGATGCATCTCCTACACTCTCATTTACCCCTGTGCCCAAATTTGAGAGTAGACAACAAGGGAATCCCCTGTGCTTTCTGATTAGGTCTGCGAGGAATGGAGGGCATCATCAAGTGAGTGCATGAAGAGCCCCAAATCCAGGGTCCCTCTATGCTAGCAGACAAGACATTGCATCCCTCCCACCCACACTTCCACTGTGGGCAACATAAGGATCCTTGGGACAGTATTCTCAACATTGAAGGCCCTGTTCTGTGGGTCTACCAGTGGAGTCCAGGCAAACAATTCCTGGAGCCCAGACAGATCTGAATACCAGGAAGAAAGTACAAAAGGCCTGTAGGCCACTGAGGTATTCAGGGCACCTGCACATGCACATTGCACCCCAATCACTGCCAGTACCCCCTCCTACCACCCTTTCAGGCATTTGCATGCTCTAATACCCTGTCCTTCAAGGCACACTTCCACACATACTCCCACACTTACACACATGTACCTGCGACATTCCTCCCTTAGCTACAGATGAAACACCGGCATCCACTCTCAAATCAACAGTCCTCTCTCATCTTCCTGAGGAATACTCCAGACACCAGAACAAAAGAGACCCAGTCTGAAGTACAGACTCCAAGAATAAGCAGCAAAGTTAATGACCAAGCAGATGACTAGAGGTTGGCATAAGAACACATTCAACAAAAACCAGGACGTCATGGCTTTACCAGCAACCCCCCAAAAAAATGTATACTCTAATTAATCAGAAACAGGAAAATTATCTCAAATCTATGCTTCTCAAATTATTAGAGGCACATAAAGAGGAAATGACCAAAGCTCTCAGAGAAATACAAGCAAATACAGCCAAACAAATAAAGGTACAATTAGAGGTATACAGAGAGAAAATGAACAACAACAAAAAATAGAGGTTATTATGGAAAGACAGGAATCCACATTCAAACAGATGAAGGAAACGGTGCAAGACATGAAAACAAAATTAGAATCAATAAAGAAAACACAAACAGAGAAAACTCTGAAGCTGGGGAACTTAGAGAAAAGATCAGGAAGCATAAAATTAAGCCTCACCAATAGAATACAAGAGATGGAAGAAAGAATCTCAGGCACTGAAGATACACTTGCAGAAATTGATACATCTCTCAAAGAAAAAGTAAAGTCAGAAAAATTCCAAACACAAAACATCTAAGAAATGAAGTACACCATGAAAAGATGAAATCTAAGAATAATAGGAATAGATGAAAAAGAAGATTCTGGGGTCCAAGGTCCAGAAAATATTTTCAAGAAAATCATAGAAGAAAATTTCCCCAACTTAAAGAAAGAGCTATCCATAAACATACAAGAGGCCAACAGAACACCAAATACACTAGATCAGAAAAGAAACTCCTCATGTAACATAATAGTCAAAATAAATCTACAGAACAAAGAAAAAATATTGAAAGCAGAATGGCAAAAAGGCCAATATATGAAGATAGACCTATCAGAATCATACCAGAACTCTCAACAGAAACTATGTAAGCCAGAAGGGCTGGGCAGATGTCTTGCAGATTCTAAGAAACCACAGATGCCAACCCAGACTACTATACCCAGTAAAGCATTCAACCAACATAGATGGAGGAAACAAAATATTCCATGACAAAACAAAACTTAAACAATATCTACACAGCAACCCAGCCCTACAGAAGATACTAGAAGGAGAACTCCAATCCAATGAAATCAACTATACCCAAGAAAACACAGGATACAGATAAATTCAAAACAAAAAAAAAGAAAGAAAAAAGAAAAAAAAAGAAAAGAAAACAAGCATAGAGAAACAGTAACACCACCAATTCCACAATAAATATAACTAACATTCACTGGTCACTATTATCTATCAACATCAATGGACTCAACTCTCCAATAAAAAGACACAGACTAACAGAATGGTTGCAGAAAAAGGATCCAACATTCTGCTCCATCCAAGAAACACACCTCTGCAAGAAAGATAAATACTACCTCAGAGTAAATGGTTGGAAAATGTTTTTCAAACAAATAGATCCAGAAAACAAGCTGGGGTAGCTATCTTAATAGCTAATAAAATAGACTTTCAATCAAAATTAATCAAAAAAGATGAGAGATTTTCATCAAAGTAAAATTTCACCAGGAGGACATAACAATTCTGAACATGTATGCCCCAAATACAAGAGTATCTATATTTGTAAATAAAACATTATTAAAGCTGAAATCACACATCAATCCCAACACCTTAATAGTGGGAGACTTCAACACTCCACTCTCACCAAGGGACAGATCATCTAGACAGAAGCTAAATAGGGAAATAATGACACCTACTGAGGTCTTAAATCAAATGGACCTAATAGATGTCTACAGAACTTTTCACCCAAAAGAGTATTCCTTGTTTACAAGCACCTCACAGAACCTTCTCAAAAACTGAGCATATAGTTGGGCAAAAAGCAAGCCTCAGCAGATACAAGAAGATTTAAATAACCCCTTGTGTCTTATCAGACCAGCATGGCTTAAAACTAGACCTCAAAAATAACAAAAAGCCTACAACCACATGGAAACTAAACAACTCTTTGATCAATGGCAGCTTGGTTAGGGAAGAAATGAAAAAATAAATTAGAGACTTCCTAAAATTCAATGAAAATGAAGGCACAACCTACCCAAATTATGGGACACAATGAAAGCCGTGCTAAGAGGAAAGTTCATAGCACTAAGTGCCTCCAGAAAGAAGTTTGAGACATATCATACAAACAACTTAAACAACCTAAAACAATGTCACTGAAATCAAGGAAAAGGCAAAGCTGTCAATTCTCTCCATTTCTCTTCAATGTAGTACTTGACACCATAGCTAGAACAATAAGACAACTAAAGGATATCAAAGGGATACATTATAGATGGTTGTGAGCCACCCTGTGGTTGCTGGGAATTGAGGTCAGGACCTTAGAAAGGACAACTAGTGCTCTTAACCTCTGAGCCATCTCTCCAGCCCAAAATATAAATTTTAAATAAAAAAAAATTTAAATTTTCACTGAAAAAATCTTTACTAGGTAAATATAGACACAAAAGAATAAATTCCCTTGTGTAAGATAATAATGTAAGACCTGTAATGTGTACAATGTCATAAGAAGTAAATGTTATGTTATTGTGGAATATTCAACATGGGCAATGCATTGAGACAAACGATACCACAGATAGTGTTTTGATGAAGCTAAAATTATGGGAAACTAAGAATGTTTTATTCTTACCCAGAGGAGAAAAGAGCTACACAAGGAGAGCAACAGACCAAAATATCTGAGATGAGGGGTCTTTTCTGAGACTGATACTCCAACCAAAGACCATGCATGAAGATAACCTAGCACCCCTGTACAGATGTAGCCCATGACATCTCAGTGTCCAAGTGGGTTCTCTAATAATGGGAACAGGGACTGTCTCTGACATGAAGTCAGTGGCTGGCACTTTGACCACCTCCCCCTGAGGGGGGAGCAACCTTGCCAGGCCACAGAGGAAGACCTGATAGGCTGGGGTTAGATGAAAGGGGAGGAGGATCTCCCCTATCAGTGGACTTGGGGAGGGGTATGGGAGGAAATGAGAAAGGGAGGGTGGGATTGGGAGGGGATGAGGGAGAGGGCTACAGCTGGGATACAAAGTGAATTAATAATTAATAAATTAATAAGTAATTAATAAAAATTAAACACAAGCCATATGTGTTGCTTATGTATTAGAGTATGTGTGGATGTCCCCTAAATTGCTGCAATACTGCAAAGTTTCACACAATGGAGAGCAACCTCATGTAAGTGGAATTGAGGACACTTCTTCCAATTTATCCTCCAAGTGTCTTCTACTCTATTTTCTCACAAGTCCACTTCCAGTATGGTATTGGAAAGGCACAGAAAGTTGTAGAAATCAGTTTGACTGCTCTGTCACTTTTTCTTAGCATATCAGCCGAATAAGAAAACTGAATCACACCTGCTGTTATGTCAGTGACAGAATTTCCAGAGAGCATTAGCTATGGGGAGAAGACCCATTGAGATGATCAATATTGAATTAAAACTTGGTAGGATCTGGAATCACCCAGGTTACAAGCTTCTGCTCATTTAGTTTTTAGATTAGGTTACTTGAAGGAGCTGTGGCCCTGGTGGGAATAAAAATGAGTTGTCAACTAAACACTAGAAGTCACCCTGTTGGCTTACTACTTGCACAGTGTGCCCAGCTGCTTTGTGATTTATTCTCATAGAAGACATCTTCCATATCAAATAATGGCTTTATTCATAATAGCCAGAAACTGGAAACAACCCAGATGTCCCTCAACTGAAGAATGGATAAAGAAAGTGTGGTATCTTTACATAATGGAATACTATTCAGCTAGTAAAAACAAGGCCATATGGAAATTTGCAAGCAAATAAATGGATCTGGAAAACTTCATCCTGAGTAAGGTAACTCAGACCCAGAAAGATACACATTGTATATACTCACTTATAAGTGGATATTAGCTGTATAATACAGGATAACCATACTGCAGTTAATAGACCTAAAGAAGCTAAGTAATAAGGAAGCCCCTAGGGAGGATGCTTAATTATCATTCAAAAGGGAAAATAGAAGAGACTCCAGACATGGTTGAAGAGATGGAACAGGATGGGAGCTTTCCACAGATGTCTTATGAATGATTCCACCTAGCAGAGGATTGAAGCAGATGCTGAGACTCAGAGCCAAAATTTGGACACAGTGCAAGGAGTCTTATGGAAGAGTGGAGAGGTAGAAAGACCCAGAGAGGACAGGAGCTCTACAAGAAATCAACAGAGCCATCAAATCTGGGCCCAGGGAGGCCTATGCAGACTGATGCACCAACCAAGAACCATGCATGGAGAGGACCCAGGACTCCTGCTCAGATAAAGCTGATATGCAGCTCACTCTCCATGTGGATTACCTAGTAAGGGAACCAGGGTCTGTCTCTGACGTGAACTCTGTAGCTTGCCCTTTCATCACTTCCCCCGGGGTAAGGGGAAGAGGATGTAGGCAGTTCTAAACAGACTTGATAGTATGGGGTCAGTAGGTAAGGGAGGAGGGCTCCCCCTTTATGAGGACTAGGGAGGAGATAAGAGGGAAGAGGGTGGGTAGGACCATGAGAAAATAAGGGATGGGGATATGAACCCAATGTAAAATGAATAAATTAATTTTAAAAAAGAAATAGGTTTTAGAGATGTAGTTTTAGGCTCTTATGGAATACATACTGTAGCTTGCAACCTTCTTGAAGAAGACCTTAAACCCTGTAAACATTATTAGTTATTTGTTATATCAGTATCAACAGACTATGGCAATAAGCCCAAAGTATCTAGCGATGCCATCTGTAACCTTTTGCAAGATGTATTGGACTTGGTGTAGTACAGAGAAGATGCTTTAAGATATCTCCACAAACTCCTAAAAGTAAACTTTACCTCCTTCCAGCACTTTTGTTGATATTCATTACTAGATTACCTCTGTCTCTCTGTGAGTCTGTCTCTGTATCTCCTCTCTCTCTCTCTCTCTCTCTCTCTCTCTCTCTCTCTCTCTCTCTCTCTGTGTGTGTGTGTGTGTGTGTGTGTGTGTGTATGTGTGTGTGTGTATTTGCTGAAAATGAAGTCCTTACGTAAATGAACCCAAGAAGAGATAGCTCAATTCAGTGGTCAATAAGCCAAATTAAAGGTACTAATCTAATTAATAAATAAGAAAGTACAAGTTAAACCCCAGAATAGACACTATCATGAGGCAAATAATGTTTTACCTATATTTCGTGTTAATAAAGAGTAACTTTGTCAACATCATTCATCAATACTTCAACTACTTCAAATACTATTTTTAAGTATCCACTATACAAATGAGTGAGTACTTTAAGTTTCAATAATTCTATTCCTAAATATGTGGCCAAGAGAACATGTACATACATACACTAAAAGACCTAAAACATGCACAGCAACACCATTTCTATTGCAGACAACTAGCAGAAACTGAGCCATCTATCAACAGTACTGCTTATAACTAAGCTATGAAGTGGTCACATGTATTTCATGCTGTGTAGTAGTACTGGTCCTCAAATGTCAATTTGAATTAGCTTTAAAAATGATATTGTTAAATTTTTAGGCTTTTGGTCTTCATTCCCACAATTTGTGATTCAGAAGATCTGAATAAAACCTGAGAATTATATATCTAGAAATCTGGTTACCTGTTTCTTGTAATGCAACACAATGCATATATTTATACAGGAAGAACTACACTCACATCTGTATTAAGTAATATTACCCTGAGTCTCAGCATCTGCTTCGATCCCCTTTGGGTGAATCCTTTTAGAGGACCCTTCATAGTAGACTCCCATCCTGTTCCCTCTCTTCCACTGCTTCTGGTGTCTATCCTGTTTGCGGTTCTGAATGAGATTTAAGCATCCTCCCTAGGGTCCTCCTTAGTGTTTAGCTTCTTTAGTTCTGTAGATGGCTGTCCTATTATACAGCTAATATCTGCTTATTAGTGAATGTATATCATGCCCGTCTTTCTGTTTCTGGGTTACCTCACTCAGGATGATCTCTTCTAGTTCCACCCATTTGCCTGCAAATTTCATGATTTCCTTGTTTTTAATAGCTGAGTAGTATTCCATTATGTATCCAAACTTTAGGCACAGCACAGGGAGTCTTATGGAGGAAGAGATATGTGGAATTAGAGGGTCATGGAGGGGACAGGAGCCCCACAAGGAGATCAACAAAACCGAGAGATCTAGCCAACGGGTCCCGCAGAGACTGATGCACCCACGGAGGACCATGCCTGGAGAGGAAGTAGAGCCCCTGCTCAGATGTGGCCGATTGGCAGCTCAGTCTCCATGTGGATCTCTGAGTGAGGGGATGAAGGGCTGCCTCTATCATGAACTCAGTTGATTGTTCTCTGATCACTTGCCCCTGAAGATGCAGCCTTGCCAGGCCATGGAAGAAGAGGATTCAGGCAGTCCTGATGAGACTTTACAAGCTATGGGCAGATAGCAATAGTGGAGAACTCCCCATTTCAGTAGACTAGGGGAAGGAGATGAGGAGAAGAGAGAGAGAGGGTGAGACTAGGGGAGTTGAGGGAGGGGGCTTCAATTGGGATATATAATGCATAAATTGTGAAGAAAAAAATTAACAAAAGAAATATGACAATAAATTACACAATATACACAGTTTATAATTACAAGATAAATAGTCAAAGTTACTTCTGGTGAAAATACAAATGTTACTGACAAAAAGTTTACTGTAACTGAACTTTTGGAGCAATGACAATATAAAACATCTATTGATTAATTTATGGAATTTTATATGCTTATTAATTCATATAAGTTTCAATCAATCTGTTCTGGTACTATTTGAACATCAATTCTTTAAAATTAATTGAATGACAAGTGAAAGAGTTAAGAATGAGAGAAATGTATGACAGTGATTCAAGCACAGTGTACAATGTCTTTCTTCATAATAGATGTCTAAAGTGTCTATAGAGGCTACACCTGAAGAAAAGAAAGAAAATGAGACAATGGACTTGTTGAGCCATGCCTACCAATACTGTTGAGTCTGCCTATCAATACTCACTCTAGTAAAGGAACTAGTAATGGGGTAAATACATGGTGAAACGTCGGGGAATGTATGACTGCAGGATTGCCCTTTTCTTGTTTATTTGTTTGTTTCCTATGTTGTACTTGCTGAATCCCTGTGTTACTGCTGAAACATATTAACATATTGAGCTTATGTGCACTGTTCAAATTGTTTAAACTGTTCAAACTTTCTTTAACTGGAAAGAAAATAATATTCCTGTTTATGTCAAGGACCCAGATCTTAGGTGTCTTCACTTCTAATATGGTCAGATGATAAATAAAGTACTGACACTCAGGCCGTCCATGACTAAATCGTAACCACTTATCATTCAAAGTTAAATGAATACCCTTTACATTTCCTACACAAAACCTGGCAGAATTTTGCATTATTTTTCTGTCTCTAATTGCACTTCTAAATTATGGTCCATAGAAATGTAGCTAGGGTGTTTGTTTGTTTGTTTGTTTGTTTGTTTTGCTGGTTATACTTGGAAACTTCATAAACTTGTGATTGACTTGCTACTCTATTTTGCTTTAAAAATTGACTTAAATACCCTCAAGTTAAAAAAAATAAAAAAGGGATAACTGTAGCAAACCTTGGGGTTGGCTTGGCCTAGCTGTCTTGAAAGGCATGCATCATAGGTTTTTCAGGTTAAAGTCCATGAGTCCTGGGACATGTACCTTCAAGCTCTTGAGAAAACAGTGCACTTTCTCAGGCAGTGAAGCACGCAGGACTCTCTGTCTTTATTTTTCTATTTCTTTTATTTATTATTAATTACAGTTTATTCACTTTGTATTCCAGCTGTAGCTCCTTCCCTCGTCCCCTCCCAATCCTACCTTCCTTTCCTCATTTCCTCCCATGTCCCTACCCAAGTCCAATCCTCCCCTTCCATCTGACGCTAGCCTATCAAATCTCTTCAGAACTGGTGGTATTATTGTCTTCCTGTGTGGTCTGGTAAGGCTGTTCCTCCCTCAGGGGAAGGTGATCAAAGAGCCAGCCACTAAGTTCATGTCAGAGACAGTCCCTGTTCCCATTACTAGGGTACCCACTTGGACACTGAGCTGCCATGGGCTACATCTGTGCAGGGGTTTTAGGTTATTTCCACGCTTGGTCCTTGGATGGAGTATCAGCCTCAGAAAAGATCCCTGGGCCCAGATATTTGGTTGTGCTGCTCTCCTGGTGGAGCTCCTGTTCCCACCAGGTCTTTCTCTCTCCCCTTCTTTCATAAGATTCCCTGCACTCTGCTCAAAGTTTGGCTATGAGTCTCAGCATCTGCTCTGATACCTTGCTGGGTAGAGTCTTTCAGAGGGCCTGTGTTGTAGGCTCCTGTCCTGTTCTCCATTTTCTCCCTCTTCCAATGTCCATCCTGATGTTCTGAATGAGGATTGATCATCTTACCCAGGTTCCTCCTTGTTGCTTAGCTTCTTTTGATGTTCAGATTTTAGTATGTTTATCCTATATTACATGTCTAATATCCACTTATAAGTGAGCATATACCATGTGTGTCTTTCTGCTTCTGGGTTTCTCTCTCTATGTTTCCTAGTAGTCAAGGAAGCACAAAAACTTGTCAGAATAACTGCTCTGAGACATTAATCATGTGTACCCTGTGTAGCTTGCAAATGTCTTTGTGTCCTGGAACCTAAAACTGTATTGATCCTGGATATTTACATTGTATTCTGTTTCTAATAAATGTATAAAAATCCAACTGCTCTCAATAAAATTTCTCCTGACTCAGTTCTGCTGCAGCCCCTATAACCTAGCCAGATTTAATTCCTTGTGGCCATATCAGGTTATTGGCCTGGAAAGTGAGTGCGGACTCTCTCTACACACACACACACACACACACACACACACACACATACACACACACGTTTTCTCTTCATCCTTTTATCTCATTTACAATATGAAAAGATTGAATGAGAATATTTCAAATTCTTCTTTGATCTCTCCTCTCTCTCTCTTTCTCTCTCTCTCTTTCTCTCTCTGTGTGTGTGTGTGTGTGTGTGTGTGTGTGTGTGTGTGTGTGTATCAGGGCACAGGGATCTTTTATGAGACTGTTTCTCCAACCAAGGACCATGTATGGATATAACTGAGAACCCCTGCTCAGATGTAGCCCATGGTAGCTCAGTATCCAAATGGGTACCCCAGTAAGGGGAACAGGGAGTATTTCTGACATGAACTCAATGGCTGGCTCTTTATTGCAGCCAGTCCTGATGATACCTGATAAGCTAGGGTCAGATGAAAGGGGAGGAGGTCCTCCCCTATCAGTGGACTTTGAAAGGGATAGGGAGGAGATGAGGGAGGGAGGGTGGGATTGGTAGAGAATGAGGGAAGAGGCTTCAGCTGGGATACAAAGTAAATAACCTGTGATTAATACTAAAAAAAATAAATTATTAAAAAACATTTAAATGCAAAAAGCCAAGAATTTGAGTGACAGAAAGAGAAAGGAATATATAGGTTCAGTTAGAGGAAGAAAATGGAAGGTGGAAATGACATAATTATATTCTAATCTCAAGAAAATTTAAAAAGAACAAAAAGAAATAAAACATAAAGAGAGATTACTTTTCATTTGCTACCTTGCAGTCATTTTTCCAAAATGAGGAAGGAAGAAGCTGAACAGGCAGATGTGTTTTCACTAGTCGAGGAGACTGCATGTTTCTCAACAGTTCAACCCCTACAAACATACACAATAACAAACTGCATTGTGTCATAAGTTTAGAATTACACGGGTTATTTTCAATTTATCCTAAGAACTTCTAACCATTAATAAAGTTTTTATTTTATTCATTTATTTATTTATCTACCTACCTATCTATTTTTTATTTGTTTTACTTTTTGGCTCTATAGATCAACAGCTTCATATATTTCTAAAATCTCAGAGAACAACTTTCAAAAGTCATGGTGAAAGGGGCTATCTTATTCTCTGTAAGTTTTATGGTATAATGATATCTACATGTCTGTAAAAACAGTTCCTCATTCATAACACAAGATGAACAGCTGTTTGAACCAGTCTCCAGGTTTTTTTTCTTCATCTTTTAGCTCATTTAAAATATGAAAAAATTGAATGAAAATATTTCATTTTCCTCTATTCAAACTCTATGATGAAATTATGTCATAATCTTCATTTGTATTTTTCAAGATTTAAAATAATGTTAAGAAATGTATATATGATTTTATATTTCACTGAATTTATATATACAAATATAAACTAACTAGTCAGATATAATGCACTAATTAAATAATAAAGTCTTCCATATATTAAGAGATTTAATCTAGATCAAGATGTTCCCATATATTGATGACAACTTTGAGTAACCAAATTTTAACTTCTACTTTAGATACTTACGATTTCATAGCGCTTGATCTTTCTGTCTTACTGATGTTCCTACTCCTTCACACATACTAAGAATGCAGGTAAGCATATTTCTATAGCAAAAAGGACTATTAATAAAAAAAATACCGCTTGATAATCCAGGAACTATAAGCTCCATGAAGGGTACTCGTTTGTAGATTGCATCCCGTTTACATTTCTCTACATCCCCATTGTTATAGATCAAATCCAGTATTTCACTGGTCCAAGTTGTTCCTAAGAAGGCAATGGAAAAAATTAAATACCTTTGTCAAAAATAAAATGAGAAAGTCAAGAGAGGTAGAGGTGTATTATAATACCGGAAACAAACAAACAAACAACCAAACACCCCTGTGGGTTTTATTTTCACTCCCATTCTTCTACTCCCTCCCAGGAAACAATCTTATCAAGAATATATGCATATCTATTACATAACCTATAACTAAGGCAGCCTCCAAAGGTAGACAAAACAAATAATGGCAGCATACTCTTTGTTTCTCCACAATATCCCTAGTTTGAAATAATTTCATTTAAATCAAAATATTCTAAAAATAATGTTCGTAGCAGCCCTATTTGTAATAGCCAGAACCTGGAAACAACCCAGATGTCCATCGACGGAGCAATGGATACAGAAATCGTGGTACTTTTACACAATGGAATACTACTCAGCAATTAAAAACAAGGAAATCATGAAATTTAAAGGCAAATGATGGGATCTAGAGAAGATCATTCTGAGTGAGGTATCCCAGAAGGAGAAAGACACACACAGTATAAACTCACTTATAAGGGGGTACTAGATCTAGAAGTTAAGATAAACATACTGAAATAGGTACACCAAACAAAGATAAACAAGAAAGAGGACCCAGGGTAAGATGATAAATCCTTATTTAGAAAGACAAATGGGATGGACATTGGATGTAGGAGAAAACAAGTAACAGGACAGGAGCCTACCACAGAGTGCCTCTGAAAGACTCTACCTAGCAGTGTATCAAAGCAGATACTAGACTCATAACCAAACTTTGGCAGAGTGCAGGGAATCATTTGAAAGAAGGGGGAGTAAGTATGACTTGGAGAGGACAGGAACTCCACAAGTACCAAATATATATGGGCACAGGGGTCTTTTATGAGACTGTATCTCCAACCAAGGACCATGTATGGATATAACTGAGAACCCCTGCTCAGATGTAGCCCATGGTAGCTCAGTAGCCAAGTGGGCAGCCTAGTAAGGGGAACAGGGACTGTTTCTGAGATGAACTCATGGCTAGCTCTTTGACCTCCACCCCCTACCCCGAGGAAGGAGCAGCCTTGCTAGGCTACAGAGGAGGACAATGCAGCCAGTCCTGAAGATACCTGATAAGGTAGGGTCATATGGAAGGGGAGGAGGACCTCCCCTATAAGTGGACTTGGAAAGGGGTGGGGAGGAGATGAGGGAGGGAGGGTGGCACAGGGAGGGAATGAGGGAACAGGCTACAGCTGAGATACAAAGTTAATAAACTGTAACCAATATTAAAAAAATAAAAATTTAATAAAAGAAAAAAATAATTTCAGTTGTACCACAAGTAGGATGACCCAAAACTTTGGTAAATTATCAAGTTATATATTTCCTATCAATATAAAAGGTATTAGAGCTTAGAATTGGAGAGAATGTCAGATAAGATGGTTGACATAAAATGAAGGTATAAAAAGATAACACAAGAACTTTTGCCAGTAAAAATCAAGATGCTATAATGCAATAGAGTGCATTTGAGCTCAGTACAGTGATTCACTCTGACAAGTACGAAATTATGTCTCACCAATCCTTTGAAAAAGTACCAAACTCATTTGAGAACATTGTCAATTCAATGGCCTATGCCCATTTGTTCACTTTCTAAGACCCTGTACTCATGTGGGGTTTGTTTGATCTTGGCAGATCGTAATATCCCAAATTCGATTTATTATTTTTTCCCTTAGGGAATAAAGTAGAAATATAGAGGAAAGTTGTTATTAGAGTATTTATTGATTAGGAAGTTTAATGAATTTTCTTGGGTTCAAGTAAATTAGTAGATTAGTGCTGGGATTTCAGAAGTGGGTGTGAAGTGATATGGTCTGAGGCAACATTGCCCCAGCAAGCTGCAATGCTCCCTTAACATGTTTTAAAAAAATCACCTTAGACCAGACAAGTATCTTCAGGTAGTCAGTTCCTGAGTATGGGTCATTACCTGTCTAGAGTAAAAAAAATTAAAAGTTCTTACCAGATTTGGGATAAGTGGAGATCAAAAGATCATCAGGTCGAGCCTCAAATGACTCCACTTGGGACCACTCCTCAGCAATGCTCCAAAAGAGAGGGATGCCTTGAACATCCACAAGATCCCTCCTGAAGACATCAAGCTTGTCCATCTGTAGAGACTAGATTTTTAACAAAAAATATCATCAATCAACTGTAAAATGTTACTATATCTACTAGAACAAAAAGTGGGGAAGAGCCTTAAACTCGTTGGTACAGGAGATAAATTCATGAGCAGAACACCAATAGCTCAGGCTCTAAGATCAACAATCAATAAATGTGACACTATCAACAGGAAAAAAAAAAACAGCCTACAGACAGCGAAAAGATCTTCACTATATTCAACAGAAGGCTAATATCCAGAATATATGAAGAACTCAAGAAATTAAACACCAACAAATGAAATAATCCAATTAAAAATGGGATACAGAGCTAAATGGAATTCTCAAGAGAAGGCTATTGAATGACAGAGAAACACTTAAAGAAATGCTCAATTAGAAAAATGCAAATCAAAACAACTCTGAGATTTCTTCTTAAACCCATTAGAATTGCTAAGATCAAAAACTCAGGTGACAGCACATGCTGGCCAGGATGTGTAGAAAGGGGAACACTCCTTCATTGCTGGTGGGAGTGCAAATTTGTACTACCACTTTGGAAATCAATCTAGTGATTTCTCAGTAATTGGGAATACTGCTACCTCAAGATCCAGCTATACCATTCCTGGGCATATACCCAAAATATGCTCCTCCACACAAGGAAATTTGCTCAACTTGTTTATAACAGCTTTCTTCATAAGAGCCAGAATCTGGAAACAACCTAGTTTTCCCTCAGTAGAAGAATGGAAGTATTTCATTTACACTTTGGAATACTACTCAGCAGGAGGGATTGGGAAGGGAGGAGGGAGGGGGCTACAAGGGGCTACAAAGTTAATAAAGTATAATTAATAAAAAAATTAAAAAATATATAAATTCACATAAAAAATTAGAAGATAGGATTTTGAATGTTTTTTTTACAAAAAAACAATGTTTGAGGGTAAATCTATTTTCCCTGATTAGAGTATTATACGGTACATACATGTGTCAAAACATCATGTGGTATCTTAGAGATATATATTCATTTATGTACCAATTAAGAAAATATAAATAAATAAAAACATAAGAGAAAAAAAAGAAATCATAAAATTTGCAGGCAAATGGATGGAGCTGGAAAAGATCATCTTGAGTGAGTAACCCAAATCCAGAAAGACACACGTGGTATGTACTCACTTAAGTCGATTTTAGTCATACAGTACAAGATATGCATACTACGAGGCAGACCCAAAAAAGGTAAGCAATAAGGAGGACCCAAGCGAGGATTCATAAAACTCACTCAGAAGGAGAGTTAGAATAGACAGAGGCGGCTGAGGAGGGAACAAGGAAGGAGAGGAGGCACAGAATTAAGAGGGTGGAGACCAGACTTGAGGAGAGGAAGGGTAAGAGGACAGAAGGTCTGTAGAGGAAAGAGAAGCTGAGGATAGGGACACCCTGTGATAAGCTGGAGACCTAAGTCAGGGTAGGCTCCTGGAAGGCTATGAGGGGCATCCAAGAAGAGTCTCCTAGTAGCAGAAACCATAGAGATTAAAGAGGACATCCTCTTACTAGACTAGTCTTCTAGTAAACACACCCACAAAATCTTTGACCCAAAATTTTCTCTGCTTTTGAGAAGTATAGAGATAAAGATAAAGCAGATAGAGCAAAGATTGAGGGGATGCCTTACCAATGCCTGGCCCAACCAAAGACCCACCCTATCAGAGAGTGCCAACCCCTGACCCTATGAATGATACTCTGTTAGCTTGCAGACAGGAGCCTGTCAGAGTTGTCCTCTGAGAGCCTCTACCAAACAGTGCATCAAAACAGGTGCTGAGGCTCACAGCCAAATATTTGGTCAAGCATAGGGAGGCCTATGAAAAAGGAGGAAGAAGACCTGGAGGTGAGCTCCACAAGTATAACAGAGCTAACTAACCAGGGCCCAGAAGGGTTTGCTGAAACTGAAGCATCAATCAAGGATCATGTACGAACTGGAATTAGACACCCTACAAAGATGTAGGAGATGGGCAGCTTAGGCTTCCTCTGGGTACACTAGCAAGGGAAGTGAGGACTGCATCCAACATTGACTCTCTTAGCTTTCAGATCACTTTCCCCTGGTGGGACTGTCTTGACAGGCCACAGGGGAAGAGGACATGTTCAGTCCTGATGCAACATGATGAGCTGGGGTGGATGGGAAATGGAGCTTCCCTTTTCTGAGGAAAAGGGGAGGGAGTTCGGGGAGGATGAAAAGGTAGGGCTGGGAGGGGAGTAGGGAAGGGGCTACATGGATGTAAAGTGAAGAAAATAAAGAAATGAGAAAAATGTTACTAATTGAATAGTAATTATCATTTCTTGAACTTCAAGACATGAACTCAGTTTATGTGTATTGTTATCAAGAAAAGAATTTGAACAAATAAAGTCTTGTATATTTATTTTCATTTGTACTATTCATAAATAAGATATTATCACATGTCATTTGTATATCAATAGCATATGCCAAAGTAAAGATTTTTGAGATGTACAGTAAAATTATTACACTTGAAGTTAAGAAAAGACTGCAAGACACAGGACTATCAGTTCATTCCAAGTCTAGAAATAGCAAAGTCCTATTTAAATCAAAACTCAAAGACAGCCTAAATTAAAATGCCCTTCCTTTAAATTTCAAGATAAACTTAGACATAGAACATACTATACTATATTTGTGGAATCTATACTCCTAAAGAAGCTAAGAAGAAAGAGATTTAAAAGCAGGCAATAGAGTCTTATATGTCTAATAACTACTTATGACTGACTAAATACCATGTGTGTTTTTCTCTTTCTGGGTTATCTCACTCAAGATGATCTTTTCTAGTTCCCAACATTTGCATGCAAATTTCATGATTTCCTTGTTTTGAATAGTTGAGTAGTATTCCATTGTGCAAATGTACCAAAATTTCTGTATCCATTCCTGCATTAAGGAACATCTAGGTTGTTTCCAGTGTCTTACTATTATGAATAGAGGTGCTAAAAACAGGATTGAGCAAATGTCCATGTTGTATAGTTGAGCATATTTCAGATATTTGCCTAGTAGTTGTATAGCTGGATTATTTTTAGAATTTATTTATTTATTTTCTTAATTACAGTTCATTCACTTTGTATCCCAGCTGTAACCCACTCCTTTATCCCCTCCTATCCCCACCCTTCCTCCCTCATCTCCTCCCATACCCCTCCCCAAGTCCACAGATAGGGGAGGTCTTCCTCCTCTTCCTTCTGACTCTAGCCTATCCAGTCTCATGAGGACTGGCTTTATTGTCCTCCTCTGTAGCCTGGCAAGGCTGCTCCCCCAGTTCCTCAGGGGGAGGTGATCAGTGAGCTAGCCACTGAGTTCATGTCAGTCAGTACCTGTTCCCATTACTAGGGTACCCACTTGAACATTGAGCTGCCATTGGCTACATCTGTGCAGGGGTGCTAGGTTATCTCCATGTATGGACTTTGGTTGGAATATCAGTCACAGGAAAGAACCCTTTGCCCACATTTTTGGTTCCGTTGCTCTCCTTGTGGAACTCCTGTCCCTTCCAGATCTTTCTATCTCCCCCTTCTTTCATAAAATTCCCTGCACTCTGCTCAAAGTTTGGCTATGAGTCTCAGCATCTGCTTTGATACACTGCTAGGTAGAGTCTTTCAGAGGCCCTCTATGGTAGGCTCCTGTCCTGTTACTTGTTTTCTTCTACTTCCAATATCTATCCCATTTGTCTTCCTAAGTGAAGATTGACCATCTTACCCCAGGTCCTCTTTCTTGTTTATCTTCTTTAGGTGTACAGATTTTAGTATATTTATCCTATCTTATAAGTCTAGTATCCATTTATAGGTGAGTATATACCATGTGCGTCTTTCTGCTTCTGGAATATCTCACTCAGGATGATCTTTTCTAGATCCCACCATTTGCCTGCAAATTTCATAATTCCTTGTTTGTAATTGAGTAGTATTCCATTGTGTAAAAGTAACATAATTTCTGTATCCATTCCTTTGTTGAGGGTCATCTGGGTTATTTACAGGTTCTGGCTATTATGGATAAAGCTGCTACGAACATGGTTGAGCAAATGTCCTCATTGTGTACTTGAGCATCTTTTGGATATATGCTTAAGTGTGGTATAGCTGGATCTTGGGGAAGTACTATTCCTAATTGTCTGAGAAAGTGCCAGATTGATTTCCATATTGGTTGTACAAGTTTACATTCCCACCAGCAATGGATGAGGGTTCACAAGGGGAATCTTAAATTCCATCCTCAGAACTTTCTTTAAAGAAATGGTAGAATTTGATTTAGAACAAGACATTTTGCCTGTAGGTCCTATTGTGTTAAATATTTTAAAGTTATATTATAAAATTTTAAACAATGAATAATACAATATACAATAGGTAAAACTCCAAGTTATGCCAATGTGCTTGGCAAAGGAATAATAAAGATGAAGTCATATGAATTTTTGTTAAGAGTCTAGAAAAGAATATGCTAGTTTAATAGGTTAGCACTGTTAATTTTATTCACTTTATTCCAAAATGAGCTTCACATAAATATGTATTTGTATTAAAGAGCATGTGAAATAATTCAGAAAACATAAGCCTACTTTACCAATAATTTCTGTAAGTACTATTTTTGTTCTTTCAATATTCATATTGTCTCCTTGATAAAAAGTAAGATTCCATCCGGTGTCATATCCGATGAATATGAAAATATTTTAAGATACTTTAGATACTGTTCTTTGGACCTTTGAACTATCTGTGCTTTGATAATTATCTGACAATCACAATTATATAATGTGGTTTTCAGATTCCAAAAGTATGTTTTATAATTTTGGGTCTTTCAAACATTGTGTATAAATTTAAGTTTCCATGTTGCAATACTTCTTAAACTTCACAGTCCACATATTTATCAAAGTTATACAGTCAAATTTCGCTTACCTTTAAATCCTGAGAACTTTAAATGAATTTGCTCAGATAAAGAATAAGAGCCAAAAATTCATTAAAATTATGATGCTCCTGAATAACACACAACTTAATATAAGAAAGAAAAGAAGGAGTAAATGTTGAAAGATGTTCGTTTTCCTAATGCTGCTTCTCAATTTACCTTCCTAAAAATGTCCTCTGAGTATAAATTTCTCATGGGCATAATTATGAAACCATAAAAACAACTCAATGTTCTATGCATTGAAAACAGTCATTACTAGTCAATTATTAACTGACTAGTGGACTATGGCCTTTCCAAACTACAGTGAGTTGAACAGCATTAAAGCTAAAGATACTTTGTGCCTTAGATATAAAAGTGAACACCAAACTTCTGACAACCAATACATTATTCTCCTGTAAAATGCTATCTTGATAGTCAATAAATCCTTTGCAAGGTATTTAACAGTTTCTGTTTTCATGCAGTGAAAAATTCACCTAAACCAATGATAGAGATAGTATGTCTAAGTCTTTCTGAGAATGACACTGGGAGACTCAAGGAGGCAGTTGTGTCTGGCTCTTCTACAAACCAGTAAGTCATAGTATCCTGAACTGCATCTTTCATATTTCTGATCTCTATTACTCATCAAAACAGGAAATATTAAAAATGATGACTCCAGTTTTCTATTGTGATGCTCTTTGTAAACTGAATGTTCTTTGACTAACAGATTACATGTTTAACAAACCATAGAAACAAAAACAAGAGAACAATGAACACATGATCAGAACACTCTTCTATTTCTAGAAAAATTTTTTCTTTATTAATTATACTTTATTCACTTTTTATCCCCCCTGTAGTTTCCTCCCTCTTCCCCTCCCAATCTCTCCCTTTCTTCCCCTTCTCCACGAATGCCCCTCCCCAAGTCCACTGATAGGGGAGGTCTTTTTTTCCTTCCTTCTGATCCTAGTCTATTAGATCTCATCAGGAGTGGCTGCATTGTCTTCTTCTGGGGTCGGGTAAGCCTGCTCCCCCCACAGGGGAAAGTGATCAAAGAGCAGGCCAATCAGTTCCTGTCAGAGATAGTTCCTGTTCCTATTACTATGGAACCCACTTGGACCCTGAACTGCCATGGGCTACATCTATGCAGGGGTCTTAGGTTATCACCATACATTGTCCTACTCATAATGACTTTTACACAAACACAAAAAATAATGCTAGAGAGGACACAGAGGAAAATATCATTCATATACTTGTGGTTATGTGGGAAATATAAATTAATATGTTCATTATGGAAAACATGAAAGATATAATTGAAAAAGTAGCATTTTAACAAGCTACCTACATTGATATGTTTGATAGAGTATTATTGATAGTAGTTTAAAAAAGGAATTAACCTAGATGTTCAACAAAATATAAAGAAAATTGTGTGTGTGTGTGTGTGTGTGTGTAGGTGTACAATGGAATAGTATTAAACTTTACAAAATAAATACTATCAGTTGTAGAAAATGAGTAGAAGATAATCAACTTGAATATGGAATAATTGTAACTGGAGACTGGAAGCCTGGAACACAAGTGAAAAAGGACATTTCTATAACAGGTATGGAAACACAAAAAGAAGAATTAAGTCCAGGTGTTCTGCAGTCCATTGGGTCTATAGTCCTTAGTATCTTATTACATCATTCATGAAGAGTTACAAAAGAAAAAGAATAATTAGACGAAATAAAATGCTGTCTTTGTAACTGGATCAGGGAACAAACCATGCAATTATCAAAATAGCACATCATTTTATTACTATGAATAATTAACATATATTTTATTAATAATGAAACAATAATTGAAAATTTTTATCGACTTTTACTGATATGAAACACCATGATACATCAAGGCAAGAGCTAGATCGAAAGTATCATTCCTTGTTTAATGTAACGATACAATCCACTATTTGAATATATCTTATCTCCATTACTGTTTTTTCCTGTCAAATGCTAGCATTTGAGACATCTCCCATTTGCGACTATCTGTAGCTTTCATTCCCAGCTTATGACACACTGACAGGTGTTTTCATTCATGAGTCTCTAATTTAAGGGCATCAGTGGATTTTTATGAGCTTTTATTATTATTATTATCATTTATTACAATTTATTCAATTTTTATCCCGGCTGTGGCCCCCTCTCTAGTCTCCTCCCAATCCCACCGCCCCTCCCTCTTCTTTTCTCCCTCCCCCTTCTCTTTCCCTATGACCCTCCCCTAGTCCACTGATAGGGGAGGTCCTCCTCCCCTTCCATCTGACCCTAGCTTATCAGGTCTCATGAGGACTGGTTGCATTGTCTTCCTCTGTGGCCTGACAAAGTTGTATACCCCATGAGGAGGTGATCAGAGAGCCAGCCATTGAGTTCATGTCAGGGACAGACCCTGCTCTCCTTACCAGTGAATCCACTTGGACACTGAGTCTATGGTCTACATCTGAGCCAGGGTTTTAGGTTGCTGTTACTGTGATAAAGCACAAGGACCAAAATCAGCTTAGGGAGAAAAGCGTGTATTTTTTTAGAGCTTGTAGTCCATTACCCAACTAAGTTAGAGTAGGAACTCAAGGCAGAAACCTGGAGACAGAAACAAATGCATCATATGCAGCAAAGTGCTGCTAATTGGGTTACTCCTGTGGCTTGCATAGACTGCTTTCTTAGAGCACTCAGGACCTCTAGCCCAAGGATAGCACAACCTACACTGAGTTGGTTCACAAATCAAAATGCACCACTCATCACCACACAGTTAAATCCACTGGAACTGTTTTCTTACTTGAGGCTCTTCACAGGTTAGTCTGCTTAAACGCATTGACAGAACAACAACAAAAACAAAGGCAAAACAAACCAAGAGAGTCTGGTACATTACTTTCTTTATGGAGGGTCTCATGTACACCAATTTTCCATGGCTAGTTTCAAGTACATGTTAAACATTTTACCACACTTTGGAGCCATAAATAATACCCAAATTATGAAAATTAAACAAAAATATTTTCAATCTCTTTGTTCCAATTATTTTTAGCAATATAAGGGAAACATTTTATTGTTTGGTAGGTAGATAAAAGCATACAGTCATGACACTGTTGTTTAAAAATTAAATGTTTACAAGAAAATATAATTGACATTTCATATTCATAAAAATTGGGGTGTTGATAATTCATTACTTCCTTGAGAATTATCCAGATTGAAAAAAATCTGTAAATGCCAGACTGCCCAGTCTCCTCTGCTTGACTCTATTATTAGTCTAATTATTCTGCAATTAATTCTTTGCTCAGAATTCAGTAAAATAAAATATGTGCAATATAAATAATATAACTGACCTTGGACTTCTCAGAGAAATAAAGGATTGCCTTGTGGAAACACTTGTGTTCGCAACAGTCTGAAATAGGTAGATTTTGATAGGACAGGAGACCTTGCCATCTTGTTGAAGGCTTTTGAAAGCAACTCCTTTTAAATAGAGAACAAAGTGTATACATATATTTATATTTTTTATTAATTTAATTTATTTAGTTTAAATCCTGTAAGAAGTTCCCCTCTTTCCTCTCCTCCCAGTTCCTCCCTTCACCTTCCCTGCCCTCCCCCTGAAAGCCCTCCCTTTCCTTTCAGAGAAGGGGAGACCACCCATGGATATCAACCCATGGATATCTTGGCATATCAAGTAGGACTGAGCACATCTTTTTCTACTGAGGCCAGACAAGGCTGTCCAGCTAGGGGAAAGAGATCCCAAGGCAAACAACAGAGTCAGAAGCAGCCCCTGATCCTGCAGTTAAGAGGTGAAAGCAATTTCTACACAACTTAGCTCCAAAGGTTCTTTTAGAATTATGTATGCCAATTTTTGGAGACCAAGACTAAGTTGCTCTTTGTTTCAAAGAAGAAAACACATAAATTTACATGCCAGTGATAACTGGACTAGTGGGATGGTTCCGTGGTAAAACAAGCAAACAACAAAAACAGAACAACAAGAAAAAAAAATGTTGCTTTTGCACAGGACTCAAATTCATTGCTGAGCACCCATGTGGCAGCTCACAAAATTCTGTAACTCATATTCGAGAAGAACCAATGCCCTCTACTGGCCTATGTAGCCTCAGCCACATACTTGGTAAGCAGAGATACGTGTAGACAAAAATAACCATATATAATTCACATATATGTATATAAAGTTGACTCTCATAAAATGGAAGAAGACTTACGAAGATCAAAAAGAATTGAGCCTTTTTAAAAATTATATAAGAGCTCTTTGGTAGTTGGAAATGGAGATATTACAGGACTGTACTAAGTGACTTTAAACTAACATCCCTGCTTGATGTTAATTTGGAGATGAAATCATTTAACTTCATTATAGCTAATAAAGGCCAACAGGTGACATGCTTACATTTCATTAAAAATAAAAATGCAATTTCAGACTTTATTAGAATACTGGTTTCAAATTTTCAAATGTACATATTTTCACAAAGCTGAGAAAAATAATTGTACTTTTATTTGTAAAATCGTAATTGTGAGACATTTATTTACCAAAATTTATGATTATTAACCTAAAACCTCCATTAGCTTCACTATAATTGTTTTACTTTCTCATATTTTTGCTTTATAATGCATCTATGTTTACTGAAACAATCAGCATTCCCATTAATACCCCAAGTCGGACCTCACTCGTATTTGGATCTGCCAGAAAGTTTTGTTCTGTGTGAACTTGTTACCATAGTGTTGTGGTATTCAAGTGAAGCCAAGGAGAAGGAAATGAATAAAAAGAACACAGTGAAATGGAGAATCCTTACAGTCACAGAGGCAGGGAGAAAACTTAAAATCTTGTATAAATACCTTTTAGAAAATAACAAATTTCTTGAAATTCAAGAAAAATCACTATAGTTTTTTTGACTCTATGACAAAAAATAGGTATGTAAAATATACCAAATAGCCAAAATATTCTACAAAGCAACATGAATCACATGCCAGTGGCAAATGTGCTTAGCTAGTATTGGCCTGGGTTTTCATTGTAGAGAGTTTCAGACAGAAGCCAGCTTATTTTTGACTACTCTTGACTACCTGTTTGTTTTTATGTTCCCAGGTGTAGATTGTAGGCCTAGTGGTGTCCTACATATGAATATACCCTTACAATGAACAGAAATGCTGAAAAGATGAAAAGTAATAACCTTCAACATCACTTAATCTTTCCAAGCCTAAAAAAAAAATGATGAAGTATGCAAACATACTTACTTACCAATCCTTTTGTTTCGATTCACCATTAATATTAAACTTTAGAACTTCAATATGAGCGCTGCATCTATCTCACTCCGCCCCTCCCCCATTCCTCCAAATTAATAGTCTCTTCTTTATTATTGTTACAGGTATACACATATGCTACATGTCTGTATGCATGCACACATGTATATGTAATCTAGAAAATCCATTTAGCCTTGCTTGCAAGTACATGTGTCCAGTGGATTGGATAACCTATGTCAACGTTTGCTCCTGGAGGAGACTGGTTATCCCTCTCTCAGCAGCCATTCATTGAGAACCTTTCCTTTTTGAGTCAGGGCCTCGTGTAAACCAGTGTGGCTTCAGACTCATTACATAGCTTGAACTTCTGCTCATCCTATCTCAATCTCCCAATGCTGAGATTATAGATGTGTGCTTATCACACCTTTTTTTTTTTTTGAAGATTCATGGCTATCTTTTAATTATAATCTCCTGTAAAATAAAAATGAAAAGGTAGTTCACATACTTCCAACATAGAATGTCACAGGATATATATTACTGTTCCAAAAGAGAGCATAGTAAGGAAATACTGGACCAAAGCAAGACCAAAAACCAGCTGGGCAGACTCCAAACTCTGCATCTCCATGTCTGACGTCAAACTGCTCTTCAGGTCTCCAGTCTTCTTTCAGTTTTGTTGACTGCAACACACTTCTTTCTCGTGGGCTGGTTCCACTCCCTGTTAGCTGTTTTCCTCAGCAGGTATCCCGTGGCTCAGGCATCTCCAACATCCTGGGGTCTCCAAGGCAGTCCAGGCTTCACCTTTACAGCTTCACCCAATGGCCTCTCCAGGCCTCCATGAAGGGACACCTCCAAATCATGTCTGACCTCAGTAGCTTTCCTTAGTCATGGAGGGAGATTGCATAAACTCTTTCTCCTATCATTGACTCTAAAGTCAGAACCACATAGCTGAATCTGTCAAGTTCTGCTGCTTGCTGGGGCTGGAACTTGTCTCTTTCATTCAGTTACATCTTTACCAGCTTTCTGTTTTTGATGGTATCTTTCACTGCCTAAGCTCGGCTATCTTAAAACTCTATCTGTAGATAGAGTTCCTCCCGTGCTGGGATTCACCTGTGCTGAGATTAAAAGCATGAACCATCACACCTGGCTCTAAGGATCACACCTTTTTTTTAAGGCTGTGCTGGAGAATCAAACTTAAGGATATGTGTTTGCTGAGTAAGCATTCTACCAACTGAGCTACATACCCAGTCCCTGAGATTCCATCTTAGCAGTTTGGCATCTTTCTATTTATTTGTATGAACCAGAAATGCGGAAGCAATTCTGAAACACTAATGATGCTTCTCCATCTGGGGTACTCTGCTCCTTTTGGCTCACTGCAGTTCCTATGCTTTGAGCTCTTCACCTGGTTCCTCTATTCTCATTCCTCCTGGTTAAAATACATATGCACTGAAAAATCAGTGGGGGTACCTTATCACTGATTTCAGATTTCTGTGTAAATGTTACCATGTGGTGAACTTTTGCCAGTTTTTAATATGATAGCATGTCCTCAACTCCTGTCTGAGCCTCAAGCTCATGGCACTTTCCCATGGCACTTTCATCAATGGTTAAGAGAGAAGTAAAGAAAGGGAAGGAAGAAAATACATATAAGATTGGTGAAGAGTGAGTATTTACAGATAGTGCAGAGCTGTTAAATACAGAAGATGACAATGCAGATCCTGATGAGATCTGATAGACTAGGATCAGAAGGAAGGAGAGGGAGACCTCCCCTATCAGTGGACTTGGGGAGGGGCATGCGTGAAGAAGGGGAAGGGAAGGTGGAATTAGGAGGGGAGGAAGAAGAGGTTCTTGGGGGGATACAAAGTGAATAAAGTGTAACTAATGAAAGTTAAAAAAATACAGACCTTTATATTTGGTGGTCTGTGTGTCCCCAAGGAAAGATTTATATTGTAATAAATGAATAAATGGATGGATGTTTAAATATAGAGACATCAAATTATTTTTATTAGAAATATTTGAGCACTGTTAGAGAACACATGTTTATGTTATATATGTTATATATAAGAAAAATGTGATTTTGCTGTCAAACTCATTCAGAAATTAAAGTGATGTAAAAGTTTAAAAGACAATGAAATTAAATCATCAGCCTTCAAAAAGACTGAAAAGCGAAACAAGAGAAACTGGAGGATAAAGTGAAAAACATTCCAGTTTCAGATGCAAGAAAAGGAAGCATCTCAGAGCTCTGTTCTGAACTTCACAGCGCAGTCCTTCATCTGCTCTTCATAGTGCTCATCGAATCTCTTCCTTAGCGCTGCTGAGAAGTGGTTCTTCCAGTCTCCCGTGATTCCTGTCATGAAAGAGAAGCAAGGGTTCTAGGTTATATCCATGCACGATCCTTGGTTGGAGAATCAGCTGCAGAAAAGACTCCTGTGCCCAGATATATGTGGAGTTCTTGTCCTCTTCAGGTCTTACTAAATCCCCCATTCTTTCATATCATTCCCTGCACTCTGCCCAAGGTTTGGTTATGAGTCTCAGCATTTGCTGTTACACTGCTAGGTAGTCTCCCTTGCTCAGATGTAGCCCATGGCAGCTCAATATCCAAATGGGCTCCTAGTAAGAGGAACAGGAACTGTCTCTGACATGAACTCAGTGGCTGGCTCTTTGACACCCCACCCTGCCCCCAAGGGAGAAGCAGCCTTCTTTGGTCAAAGAGGAAGACAATGCAGCCAGCCCTGATGAGAACTGATGAACTAGGGTCAGATGGAAGGGGAGGAGGACCTTCCCCTATCTGTGTAGACTTGGAGAGGGGCATGGAAGAAATAATGGAGGGTGGGTGGGGATTGGGAGGGAATGTGGGAGGGGGCTCCAGCTGGGATACAAAGTGAATAAGCTGTAATTAATATAAAAAATAAAAATTTGGAAAAAAAAACGGATAAAAAAGAAAGTGCCAAGTTGTTGAGCCAGAATCGTGAGTTGTTTTTTTTAAATCTTGTATATATTTCAGATACTGTGAAAAATTCTCCTAATCTTTAATTTTCCCCATAAAATATTTAAGCATTACATTATTAGATTTTACAAAGATAAATTTGTTTTCATTGTCTTAAAAAAATTCCTACTTGATGCATACTTTCTTTCCTATACCAATTCCAGTGAGTTTTCTTCTTTGATTTTCTCTCATATTTCAGGCCTTCTACGATGAGATCCATGGTGCAGTGATGACCAAATTATTGAATATCATCTTTGTGATGATAAACCTCTCAAATCAAGACTTATGCTTTTATATCCAGTTACTTACATGGCATTGTTCCCTGAATGTTATAAAAAAAAAATCCCAAATTTCAGGTTTATAATTGAGTATAGTTCACTAGATAATGCTTCAATGTAAATATTTCCTTTTTGATATTATCGATAACTATAATTGTTTTGAATTCCTACCTTGTCATTTAGTATTCAAAACTTTCTGTCATTTGCACAAGGAAAGTATGACTTTCAGAATTTATTATCTTATCTCAAAATAAGATAGTAAATCCACTTTCCTAGTTGCAAATCAAAATCTGTAGAGATAATATGTATAGGGCATAATGGTATACACCCAATATACATTGACCTAGTTAATGACAGTGGGTACATTATGGTATCATTGTTGATGCTGAGGTGTCTGCCATTATGCAGTGAACGATATCCTTCTTAAACCAAATAACTAGGAAACAGGAATTCAGTATTAATAAAACTCTTCTTGGATTATTAACAAATAGTGTTTAATTCAGCTACAAACTTTATAATTCAATAAGAATATTCAAGATAAAATAGTTGTAAAGAAAACACATGCTGGTTATGCAGGGTGAATAACTTTAGTAGATTTTTGCCTAAGTCATGGCAGCTTAGACCTTTTAACATAAAGCCACATGACTTCCTTGTAACATGGTCTGGTGCTTCGTATTTGATTGTTGATTATTTTGTTCCCCAGGGTCTGCTTGTTGTCTTTTATGAGCAGACACTCATATATCCCGAAAATAACATTTGTAATTTTGCCTAAGAAATTATTCCTGATTGCCTGAGTAAAAGGACTATCCCTGGGAAGGACAGAAGTGAGAGGCTGAACTAAGACTCCCAGGCTTTGGGGACAGAAGGATCATGGGAAAGAGACAGGTACTGGAGGAGAAAGAGGGTAGTCAGGATGGGGTAGATAAAGAACCATGTGACTCTGAGGATCCGCATGGAGAGAAGCAGCCCAGATGGAGAGCATCAGTAAGTATTTAGCGAATTATGGGTAGAAAGTAGCACAGACAGAAATGATTAAAGCAGATGGCATGGGATGAGGGCTGGGAGATAACAAGATAGCTTAGGTGGAAATATCTGCCCAGACCCAGATAAATTAAGACTTATTCTAAAATAAAACGTGTCTGTATCTTTTATTGATTATAATAGTGGGTTAGATAATAACACTGTAATAATTACAGGCATTTAAGAATAAACATTTTAAGCTAATTATATATTTTCAACAATACTTTCTTTTCTCACCTTTTCTCATGAAAGGCGATATTTTTTGGTTCATCACATAGTCTGGCATCATTGTATAATTGGTGGATGGATTGTTCTTCATCTCCTGAAATGAGGTGTGTTGAAAGATTTTGTCCACGAGCTCTGCTGAGGGCTTCTTCCCCAGGAACTCTATCAGTTTTACCACTTCTCTTCTGATATCCTACAGAGAAACAAAATGATTTGAAGAACAAGTTGACAAAAATTGGTGAATAGGTAATAGCTAAACATGATAGAGAACATTATTTTCTACTTGGTCATATTGGAATTAAATATATAATGAAGAAAACAAACTATTCTAAAACAATTCTTCTATATCCAAAAAATAGGTTCAGGAGACACTTTAAAAACTTTTAGGCCTAAATAAAATGAGGTGCAAAATGGTAATTTTACAACTAGTAAAACAGTACTTTCTAATTCTTTTCATTTCTGTTTATTTTTCCATAGATGTGTGTGTTGTGTGTATATATGCAAGTTTGCATGTACATGCGCACACACTTGTATTCAAGTGAATGAAAAATAGAAACGTAGTAATATAAATTCCTCTTTTAGAGAATTCGTTATTTTCCTGAGGCAGTTTGTCTCCCTCAACACTGATTCTGTTAGTTTGTCCTGTCAGTTTTCCTCTGGCATTTCCTGTGTCCATAGCACTAGGATTAGAAGCCAGCTTCCATGCCTCCCTAGTTCAATAAAGGCTGGGGAGCTGAATTCCAGGCCTCATTTTGCATAGCAATGACTTATCCACTGACACATCTACCTGGCCAGGAATATTTAATTATTTTTTATTCATTTTTAGGCAAGTCTTGCTACACTGTTCAAACATGGCTTGAACTCCTAATTACCTGCCTCAAAAGTGCTGGAATTGCAGGTGTCAGCTACCATACCTAAATGTTAAAATCTCATACATGGTATATATCACAACCAATATCATACACTAAGCACATAAACTCTCAGACTACAGTGTGCAGTGAAAGAGCAAGTTTGCTGAGCACCCAAGTGTGTATATTGTGATTTTGTTTCTTATTTCTATAAATTCAAGGTTCTTTTTGCAAAGTTTACCTTTAGAAAAATTTTGACACTGGTATTTAAGCTGTACGTAATCACTAAACATTTTTATTTACTAGATTAAAATTTAATCAAACTGGATGACTGTTCTTTTTCTTTCGTAGCTCTGCAAGTGGTTGATGCCATGTTTCCAGTGTTAATGTTGCATCCAGGGTATTGTCAGATGCTAAGAGAATCTTTAAGCTTACTGAAAATGTTTATATGACTTCCATCCCTTACCTCTTTCATGTCCTCATAGAACATAAATAGCACACGTGGATTCTTACTCTTTTCCCACCAAGATTTGACATGATCATACCAGGAACCATACAGAACTAAATAGGAAAAAAAAGTGTAGAGATATTAGATTATTATTTTGTAATCTTGACAGAAGTATTCAAATTATTTTTAAAAAGGCAAAATGATCATAGAATCAGAACAGGTCAGTTAGACTTATTAAGAAGAGTTCTGTACAGCAATGATTAAAAAATGTTGAATAATTTTATCTTCAAAAACATACTTTCAGTTTAACAGCATGACATGAATTGTGATGCTGAGAAAAGACAAAACAATTCAATTTAGAGCAATGAGAGCAGGTTTTAAACTGCTGTGTATGTGTGTGGAGAGCTATGTGTATGTGCCTGTGTGTAGACTCTGTATATGAGTCTATCTTTCTATGTATATCTGTGTATTTCTGTTTGTGTGAAACAGAGAGACAGACAGAGGGAGACAGAGTAGTTATGAGACTAGTAGTTATGTAAGCATTTACTATAAGACTAGTAATTCAGATTGTGAAATTCACTCTCATAGGACAATTTTAATCCCTCTTGTTCCATAAAGTTAGATTTTGGAAATGATGTGATATTGCAAATGCTGTCACTTTTTCTTCTGTTGCCTTTATACAACAGTTTCATCAAATCCAAGGCTAGCACAGACATGTTGAGTCACCACTAGACTTGACATCGACCCACTGTGTACTCTCTCTGTGCTCTGATGCTATAAGCAAATTTTCTTTTGAGAAGACCCACAATGACATTAAAATGATATAATTCACCATTTTAAGGCACATAAATTATTTTTCTCTGTATTTCAAGGAGAATCTTGACAATCTTGAGGCATATTTTTCCTCATGATGCTTTAGAATATATTTTTTCTGCAAGACACAACTGCTAATGAGCAATATTATGTTCTATGGATATAAAATATTTTTTCCATTATCCCTATATAATTTACATTGCTGACTTAATGAAGCTTAAACTGCTTTTCCCCCTTTGTCTTCAAATACAAATACCCCATTGCTTTAGTCAGAATTTTAATGGAATGGTAACATTCCTATAATATCTGCTCAAGAAACTCTTTACTGTTCAGTGAAATAAAAAAGAACATATTCAATCTACATACCTAGAAAAATAAGCAAGAGTTTTATAGCTATTCAGAATAACAATAAATACCCACATATGACTTCATTTAATAACTTGGCATTTTACTGGAAAAAATGAGTCATGCTTTTACAACTTTACCCACTTTTAAATCATGATTCAAGAACATGTTTTAAAACATTTTGAAAATATAAAAGTATATGTTAGAGAAGGGACACTTTAGCTCTCAGACTTATAAAAGGGAAACTACCAACTCTGCTGGTTACAACAGAGTCAATGCATTTACTTGTTGGCACAATATTAGAATTCCTAGATTTCTAATTTTTCATCCTCCTCACATACAGCAGCCTGCCATTAATCTAAGCATCTGTGTTTTCGAATTTGTGAAATATTATATCCGTTTGGAACCTTATAGGCTATATATGTTTACATATAGATTTATATTATATTTTATTTACATTATATTTATCTTCACATATATCTATATTTTCTTATATTTTATTTTATTCTGTTTAAGTACTATATTCATCTGTTGTACATATTTATATATTTACTTATCTTGTGTTTCTGGCTATATATGTTTATATTGTTTACATTCTATCTTTATTTATATAATATATTATAGTTCTTTTTATATGTTTATATTATACTTTTTTATATTATCTCTGTATATATTAATTCATTTATATTCATTTGCACTAAATAGCATATGTTTTTATTTTTCTTTCCTGAAAAAAAATCCAACGTAGTTAAGATACTCTTACCTTGTCCTTGCATAAATTTCTCCACAAATTCTGAAAAATCAGGGTTTGGATAACCAGGTATCATTCGGAAAAAGTAATAATAAGAAACCACCACATCCTTGGCATTCCGGCAAAGATAGATCATCTAGAGGATGAGATAAATTGTTAAATGAGACTGACATTCAACCAAGGACCATGTATGGATATAACCTAGAACCTCCACTCAGATGTAGCCTGTGGTAGCTCAGTAACCAATTGGTTTCCCAAAGTGAGGGGAACAAGGACTATTTCTAACAGGAACTCAATGACTGGCTCTTTGGTCTCCCCACCCCCGAAGGGAGGAGCAGTCCTGTTAGGCCACAGAGGAGGGCTTTGCAGCCAGTCCTGAAGATACCTGCTAAAACAGGATCAGATGAATGGGGAGGAGGTCCCCCCTATCAGTGGACGTGGAAAGGGGCACGGTGGAGGTGAGGGAGGGAGGGAGAGAGGGAGGGACTGGGAGGGAATGAGGGATCGGACACGGCTGGGATACAGAGTTAATAAAATGTAACTGATAAAAAAAAATTTTAAAAAAAGACATAAAAAAATTGTTAAATCACTGGATAGATTATCAACCATGTTGTAATCAAGTTTTAAAGATTCATGTTTCCAGCAAGTAACAATATAAATTTAGTGTGAAAAAGATAAAAGCATAAACAGTATGCAGAAAAAAAAAACATAATATAGTATGTTACATTAAAGCAGGGTCTGCTCTATTTCCTAGTGGCTATTAGTCTGATTCTTCTAAGAAACATATTCAGTAACCTAAGTACCCTGGGTAAGATGATCAATCCTCACTCAGAAAGATAAATGGGATGGACTTTGGAAAAAGGAGAAAGCAGGAAACAGGGCAGGAACCTACCACAGAGGGCCTTTGAAAGATTCTACCCAGCAGATGCTGAGACTCATAACCAAACTTTGGGCAGAGTACAAGAAATCTCATGAAAGAAAGAGGCGATAGAAAGACCTGGAAGGGACAGGGGTTCCACAAGGAGAGCAACAGAACCAAAATATCTGGACAAAGGGGTCTTTTCTGAGACTGATATTCCAACCAAGCACCATGCATGGAGATAACCTAGAACCCCTGCACAGATGTAGCCCATGGCAGTTCAGTCTCCAAGTTTCCCTAGTAATAGGAACAAGGACTGTCTCTGACATGAACTCAGTGGGTGGGTCTTTGGTCACCTCCCTCTGATGGGGAAGCAGCATTACCAGGCCACAGAGGAAGACAGTGCAGCCAGTCCTGAAGAGACCTGATAGGCTAGGGTCAGATGGAAGGGGAGCAAGACCTTCCCTATCAGTGGGCTTGAGGAAGGGCATAGGAGAAGAAAAGGAATGGAGGGTGGGATTGGGAGGGGGGATACAAAGTGAATAAATTGTAATTAATAAAAAATAAATAAAATCTAAAGAATTCTGCCCCTACCACTCTACAACTAAGAAGCTGAAGTTGAGATCACTACCTTCTTTATGCATTACAAACGGTTTTAGAGAAACATTTCTGCTTATTCTTTGAAGAATTATTCTCATGTGTAAAGAATTTTTTGAAAAAAAAAATTTCAAAGGAGAAGAAAAGGACTTCTACTTTGTACCTAAGTTGTTCATTCATTTCTTTGAAGTAATAATTTGAATACTAGCCTACGTTTTTAACCCTTTCCAACTTCTATGCTTTCTTTTTTATTTTATTTTTTAAATATTAGTTACAATTTATTAAATTTGTATCCCAGCTTTAGCCCCCACCCTCATTCTCCCACCCTCATTCCCTCCCTCATCTCTTCCCTGCTCCTCTCTTAGTACACTGGTCGAGGAGGTCCTCCTCCCTTTCCATCTGACCCTAGGTTATCAGGACTGCCTGCAATGTCCACTTTTGTGGTCTAGCAAGCCTTCTCCTCCCTTGGGAGGAGGGAGTGGCAGGAAAGAGTTCAAAGACCCTACCATTGAGTTCATGTCAGAAATAGTCCCTTTTCCCCTTACAATGGTACCCACTTGGATACTGAGCTACCATGGGCTACATCTGAGCCAGGGTTCTAGGTTATATCCATACATGGAACTTGGATGGAGATACAGTCTCATAAAAGCCTCCTGTGATCAGATATATTAGGTCCTTGTGAAGCTTCTGTGTTCTCCAGGTCTTACTAACTCCCTCTTCTTTCATATGATTCTCTGACAACGCCACAAGTTTGGTTATAAGTCTCAGCATCGTCTTTGATATACTGCTAGGTAGAGTTTTTCAGAGGCCCTCTGTGGTAGGCTACTGTCCTGTTCCTTATTTTCTCCTACTTCCAATGTCCATCCCATTTGTCTTTCTAAGTGAGGATTGATCATCTTACCCCAGGACCTCTTTCTTGTTTTTCTCCTTTAGGTGTACAGATTTTAGTATGTTTATCCTATCTTACAGGTCTAGTACCCACTTATAAGTGAGTATATACTGTGTGTGTCTTTCTGCTTCTGGGTTTTCTTATTATCTAAATTCATAACTCATTTAATTTACTAAACTCATGTACTCGATCATGATCAATTTTGTTACCTGTATTCTTACGCCGGCCTCTAGTCATCTAGTTGTTTGTAGCATTGACTGGTTGTTCCTAGAGCCTGTACTGCAGTCTGGGTCACCCTGTCTCAAGGAGTCTATGCTAGATTCTCTGTTTCTGCTGGCTCACTGTCTGTGATCCATAGGTAGCAGAGGATCAGACAGAAAGATCTCTGAGACTAGAGCTGCTTCAGTGCCATTTCTGAGATTTTGTTCATTCATTTGTTTCAACTAACAATTTGAACACAGTCTCCTCTAAACCACATTGCAAGTTCATATTCATTGTCCGAAAGTGGTTTTCTGACTCATTGTCCTGCCCTTTTTATTTATTTATTATTTATACAGTATTCTGTCTGCATTTGTGCCTACAGGCAAGAAGAGGGCACCAAATCTCATTATAGATGGTTATGATTCACCATGTGCTTGCTGGGAGTTGAACTTTAAAAAAACATCAGTGCTCTTATCCTCTAAGCCAACTCTCCAGCCCTGTCCTGCTCTTTTTAAAATCACTTTCTTTACTTTGTCACTTATTCTTTCTGATCCTCTAGTCCAAACATACAAAATCCTCTCTACTACCTCTTCTCTGGTGGATCAATAAACCAATCTGAAGATAATCCAAAGACAAATTCATTTCATACAATCATATCTGTTTCTTTGATGGACTCTGAGGTATAAGAAAGTATGCAATAAACCCTATCTGCAGATTTCAAAGTAGCAGTAATATCTTACAACACTTTTCAGAAGAAAAATAAAAAAAGTGGCTTGATTAAAACTCTTAAGAAGTCTTTCAGAGGTCTTCTGTGATAGATTCCTGTCCTTTTCCCTGTTTTCTCCCTCTTCCGGTGTCTATCCTCTTTGCCTTTCTGAGTGAAGATTGAGCATCTTACCCAGGGTCCTTCTTCTTGCTTAGCTTCCTTAGGTGTACAGATTTAAGTGTGTTAATCCTATATTATGTGTATAATATCCACTTATAAATGGTTATATACCACGTGTGTCTTTCTGCTTCTGAGATACCTCACTCAGGATGATCTTTTCTAATTCCATCCATTTGCCTGCAAAATTCATGATTTCCTTGTTTTTAATTGCTGGGTGGTATTCTATTACGTAAATGTAAAACAATGTCTGTATCCATTCCTTTAACCAGCAGGGTATCAAAGCAGATGCTGAGACACACAGCCAAACTTTGGGTAGAGTGCAGGGAATCTTATGAAAGGAGGGTTTATAAAAAGACCTGGAGGGGGCAGGAGCTCCATAAGGAGAGCAACACAATAAAAAAAAATCTGGGTTCAGTGATCTTTTCTGAAACTTATATTCCAAGCATGCATGGAGATAACCTAGTACGCCTGCTCAGATGTAGGTCATGGAATATCAGTCTCCAAGTAAGTTCCCCAGTACAAGGAACAGGGACTGTCTCTGGCATGAACTCAGTGGCTGGCTCTTTGATCATCTCCCTGTGAAGAGGTCACAAAGGAAGATAATGCAGCCAGTACTGATGATAGGCTAGGGTCAGATAGAATAGGAGGAGGACCTCCCTATCAGTGGGCTTGGGAAGGCGCATGGGAGGAGAAGAGGGAAGGACAGTAGTAGAATTGGGAGGGGATGAGGAGGAAGCTAAAGCTGGGATAGAAAGTGAATGAACTGTAATAAATAAATAAAAAGAAAAAAACACTTTTATTAATTAAAATTTTAATGAGAGAACATAAAAATAGCAGGCCCTGAAGTACTTTCTTGTAACACAGTGGCGATATCCCAGGACATATTCTAATATGACACAGATGAAATCTGATCTCTCCACTATAAGCTGTACACAGTGAAGACAAAGCCATCCTTCAAAAAAGCTACAAATTGTATTCTCCCATTTGGATACCAATCACATGAAAAATAACACTATTATTCACTTTAGATTCTTATTATCTCTGTCCTTGAGAGAAAGAATACAGAATTATGTTCATCTTCCAGGTTAAACAACTGAGATTCAGAAATATTAGATGCCTGGCCTACTGTCATGAAATGAGTCAGTAGCAAATCTCTTAGATGTTCTGACTCTCAGGCCTGGGTTTGGTTTACTGATTCATACTCTATGAAAAAAAAAAAAAAAAAACGAAAAGACTCTTAAGAAGAAAAATGTTCAAGAGACATCTGAAGAAAGTACAGAGCTGTGGGAAAACTTTTCTCTAGAAAATCTACAGAGGATGTATATTTAATGTTATTTCAGTTGAAAATAAGAAAGCATTAGAACCTTTGAAGTGTGAAGCCCCAGATATCTAGAAAGTGACAAATATATCAAGAAACTCTAGCAGTCATGGTGCACAACATTCTTTCTGTTGTTGGACACTGCCTATGCTGTAAAATTGTGTGACTTTTTCTCTACAAAGCTACCCAGGCTTACTGTAATTAAAGTAAAATCAAAGTTTCTGAACCTGATCCAATTTTCTTATATATAAGTCCTAGGTAATATTCTTTCATTTTTTACCCAGCATGGCCACTAAACTGGCAAGCTGAACTGGTTTCAGCAATCTCTGGGAACTGTCTCTGGGTTTGAATAGACTTCTCCTCTATTTAAACCATGTATCTATTTAGATGTCTTCTCTTCCATGATCTAAGCACTACTCATAGGGTCTGTTTACTTATGCCTTTACTCTAAGTGACTGTGTCTTTTTTTTTTCAGTTTATCGTTTTATTTAATTTTTTAATTTTATTATTTATTACAATTTATTCAGTTTGGATTCTGGCTGTGGCCCCCTACCTCATCTCCTCTCAATCCTACCCTTCTACTCTCTTCTCCCTCTAAGCCCCTCCTCTAGTCCACTGATATGGGAGGTCCTCCTCCACTTCCATCTGACCCTAGCCTATCAGGTCTCATAAGGACTGGTTACACTGACTTCTTCTGTGGCCTGTGTCTTGTGTGCCCAACATTTTACAGGAACCAGTAGCTTTGAATATGGTTTGCACCCTCCAAATTCACATTCAAGTTCAATGCTCACAATGAGGGTTGTGTACCTATAGAATGAACACAACCTGGCTGGTATTCAGAAGCTGGGCTTTTGGGAGGTGTCAAGATTTAGAAAAGGTCACCATAGAAGCAAACTACTGAGCACTGGTGGTTCTAAAGTTTTAGAGACTAGAGACATAAATGTTTATGCATCCACTCTCTCATATGTTGCCTTGAAATTTTGTCAACAAGAAGGCCATGAGCGAGTAATATATCTTGTCCCTGGATCAAAACCACAAACAATAATAAATCTCTTTCTCATAGTTTTTCAATGAGAGTGCATTGTTAGCAAGTGAAATGGAGGGCAACAGTCATTTTCATTCACTGGGTAAATGACTATCTCGGACACTTGTTTAGATATCCTATTCTGATTCGTTTGAATGTTTCACGATGTCACACATTTATTTTACAATGTTTTGTAAAACAAAGACATTCTATCTACCGAGAAATAAATATAGCCTCCTAGCATTCATCCCATGGTTCCAGTGAGTTAAACACTAGGCTTGAGATTTCAAGATAATCGTACTTAGCTCTATCAGAGGAATGACACAACTACTCTTCTTTTACCCAGAAACAAGCCAACGCTTAGTGTTTAACTAGTTTTCGGAATCATCTTAAGTAAAGGAAAAAAATAAAGAAAAGTGTAATTACAATCTAGACTTGTGTTATAACAAAAATAATTCACATTGTTGAAAAAAATCTTTGTTAAAGAAAAGAGGAATAAAGTATGTATAAGATGCATTTTAAATGATAGCTGCCTCCTTAAAGTGGTAGAGTTTAGCATAAGTCAAAAAAATGTAATTCTGGTTACCTTGCAATTCTTTTCCCAAAATGATGTTGGAAGAAGACTGGGTGGCAGGTGAGTTTTCACTATTCTAGGAGATTCCTTCTCTTTCAATTGTTTCTCTCCTGATTTAAATAAATAAATAAATATATATATATATATATACAATTTAAAAATGTTCATATGAATTTTGATGGACTTTTTAAAAGATTACTTCAGATTATAAATTGACTTAATAATAATAATAATACAAACTCACTGTGAAGAAAATTATTAATTAAATGAATTGCAAAGTAAGATCAAATATTTTCATCAATTAAACTGAATGTTTTTTTTACACGTTGGATATCAAACCTTTATGAATACAGTTGTGAATGTTCTTGAAATTCAGTGAATAGTTTTCTTACCATGTACAATATTTTAAACTACTGGAAACTGAGAAAGAAATGCTGACATAGTAGAAGATTTTCTGGAATACATATAATAGTTAAGATCATTTACTCTTTCAAACACATGCAATGGTATCAGACTACTCTGGGTTTAAAGTTTTAGAATCTCCTATATTCATGACAAAATATTAACTGACTATGTTTATAAAATCCTTTTACATTTATTGCAGCATAAACTTATCTCTATCATCTATCAACCATATCCTATACATATATCTTAAAATGTATGCCTGCATTCTTAAAAATTAATTTAAAAAATACCTTCCACCTTCCCGATGGTGAGTGCTCTCTGTCACGAACAATTCCACATTTGGCTAAGGCTGAGGATCTGGCTTGCTTCCATGTATGTGGACCTATCAGCATTGCCCACGTGGCACGCCTGGGTTGGCTACCCAGAGGCTATTTAAGCTGTGGGCTGGCTTTCCCCAGGGTCCGAGGATTGTTCAAGGTTCCTGAATAAACTGCATTGAAAAAGAAAATTAATTCCACTTAATTCATTGTATTAAGAGAGGGGCAATAAATGCTGAAATTTGAAATTCTATGTTTTAATAATCATGTTAATAAAATAATTACATAACCTTTAAAAAAATACCATTTATTTGGTCTTCATTTCTGCATTCTAGGTGAGGTATTCTATTAAAGATTGCATCCTCCTTTCATTTTTCCACATCACCTTCTTTATAGATCATATATACAATTTCACTTAGCCATGTGGTTCCTGTAAAATTTAAAAACACTTGAGTCTCCAATGAACCTTTATGGATGATAACAATATTCTTTTAATACTGTTTGATATCATCCAACCCAAAACAATGTTTTCTTGAATATTTTAATATACATCACCCAAAATAACTTCAGCAAATATGGATGTATAGTGTTATGAACAAGAATTGGTCAATGTGTTCAGGCCTTCCCATGATGAGTTGTGACATTATGAAAACTATTCACTCTCTGAACTTTAACTGTTCTGAATAAGAAGTGAAGATACTTGAATAAAAGGTGAAGCTTGAGTTCACACATACAAGCATACTTTTCAGCTTTAGACTTCCCTAGTAGTTTTTGTGCCTAAACTGAGGCCTCACTCAGAGAATATAGAAGAGTATGAATTGGTTTCTGGCTTTTGATGATAATCAAAATAATTAAAAAGAAAACCAGTAATGACAAAGTATAGTTTTATTACTTAGGATGTTGTAATACAGACAAGAGTACAGAGCTTAAAGATAGACAAAGGAAGGGTACATGCTGCTGCTGTTGCTATGGTTTCTAGGATGCTGACTGAGAAGTTCCCCTCATGAAGCTGGAGCAGTGGTTCAGCAGTTGAGAACATTGTTGCTCAAACAGAGGATTCAAGTTTGACTCCTAACACCAACATGGCAGCTCAAAGAATCCATCACTCTAATTATATGAAAACAGACACCCTCTTGTCTTACTTCTATGTGGACACTAATCATGTATGCAGTGCATAAACAGTCATGCAAATAAAACATTACTATGTATAAAATAAAAATTAATTAATCTTAGAAACAAAGAAGTTTCCTTAGGAAGAGAAGACAATTGAGCTTAGGTTTACTAAATTGCAAGCATGATTTCACCACTTTTATGATATAGGGAAGAGCCCTATCAGGTAGCAGCATGAGATACTTTTTTTCAGCAGGGGACATCTAAGAATTATATAGTGGTGAAAAGTAAATTAAACAAGAATAAACAGGTCAAAACTCTAGTAACAATATATGCTGGAGATTCTGTGGAGAAAGGGAAACCCACCTGCATTGCTGGTGGGAATGTAAACTCCTACAACCACTTTGGTGCTTTCTCAGACAATTAGGAATGGTGCTACCTCAAGAGGCTGGCTTTACCCAGGGTCAGATGATTGTTCAAGGTTCCTAAATAAACTGCATTGAAAAAAAAATAACAAGAAAAAAAAAGATTCAGCTATACCACTCCTAGGCATATATCCAAAAGATGCTCAAGTACACAACAAACAACATGTTTGTAGCAGCTTTATTCGTAACAGCCAGAACCTGGAAACAACGCAGATGTCCCTCAACTGAGGAATGGATACAGAAATTGTGGTACATTTACACAATGGAGTACTACTCTGCAATTAAAAACAAGGAAATCATGCAATTTGCAAACAAATTGTGGGATATAGAAAAGATCATACTAAGTGAGGTATCCCAGGAGGAGAAAGACACACCATATACAGTCACTTATAAGTGGATATTAGACATATAATATAGGATAAACATACTAACATCTGTACACCAAAGCAAGAAGGAACACCTTAGGTAAGATGATCAATCCTCACTCAGAAAGACAAAAGGGATGGACTCTGGAAGAAGGAGAAAACAGGAAACAGGACAGAAGCCTACCAGTGAGGGCCTCTGAAAGACTCTACCCAACAGTGTATGAAAGCAGATGCTGAGACTCATAACCAAAGTTTCGGCAGAGTACAGGGAATCTTATGAAAGAAAGGGAAGATGGTAAGACCTGAGGAGGACAGGATTCCACAAGGAGAACAAACAAACCAAAATTATGGACACAGGGAACTTTTATGAGACTGGTAAGCCAATGAAGGACCATTCATGGATATAACCTAGAACCCCTGATCAGATGTACCCCATAGCAGCTCAAGTGGATCTCTAATAAGAGGAACAGGCACTGTTTCTGACATGAACTAAGTGGCTGGCTCTTTGATCACCTGCCCCAGATGGGGGAGCAGCCTTGTCAGAACACAGAGGAGGACAATGCAGCCAGTCCTGATCAGACCTGATAAGCTAGAGTCAGATGAAAGGAGAGGAGGACCTCTCCTATCAGTGGACTTGGTGAGGGGCATGGGTTGGATTGGGACGGAATGAGGAAGGGGCTAAGGCTGGAATACAAACTGAATAAACTATAGTTAATAAAAAAATTAAAATTAAAAAATGAAATTGCTTGGAGAGATGAATTTGTGAAGATTATAGAGTTAAGTTGATGGTAGACATAATACACCTTGATATTTATATTGGGTAGGGAGTATCAAAGTTATTCAGAAAGAACATAAAAATGTGTTTTTACAAACTAAGCAAAAAAGAGGACCCTAACTAAAAGGCTCAATCCCCATCCTGAAAGGCAAAGAGGACTGACATCAGAAGAAGAAGAAAACAGGAAACAACCTAGGAACCTGCCACAGAGGGCCTCTGAAAGCCTCTGACCTGCAGACTGTCAAAGCAGATGCTGAGCCTGATGGCCAACTGTTGGGGAGAGTGAATAGAATTTTATGTAAGAAGTGGGAAATAGCAAGAGCCACAAGGAGAGCAACAGAACAAGAAAATTTGAACACAAGGAACTTCCCAGAGACTCATACTCTAACCAAGGACTATTCATGGAGATAACCTAGAACCCCTGCACAGATGTAGTCCATGGAATTTCAGTGTCCAAGCGGGTTACATAGTAGTGGGAAGAGGGACTGCCTCTGACATAATCTGATTGGCCTGCTCATTGATCACCCCCCCCAAGGGGGGAGTAGCCTTACCAGGCCACAGAAGATACCAATGAAGCCACTTCTGATGAGAACTGATAGTCTAAGATCAGAAAGATCAGTGGACTTGGAGAGGGGCATGCATGCAGAAAGGAGAGGAAGGGTGGGATCGGGAGGGGAGGAGATAGGGGCTTATGGGGGGATATAAAATGAATAAAGTGTAATTAATAATAATAATAATAAAGGAAAAAAAGAAAAAATGTGTTTTTAAAGAAATCTATTGAGAGAATAAATGCAATGGTGATATCACAATGAGATATCCAGTAAGATGCTAACTGTGAGACATCGCTATCAGAATAAGTTGGCTCAAGACCTGAATATAGAATTGGACAACTTAAAGAAAACACAAATGGAGGAAATTGTGGAAAGAAATAACTTAGAGAAGAAAACAGGAACCACAGATGTTAGCATAACCAATAGACTACAAGAGATGGAAGAAAGAATCTCAGGGGTGAAAGATACAATGGAAGAAATAGATGTATCTGTCAAAGAAAACCTTAAATCTAAAAAATTCCTGACACAGACTGTCCAAGAAATTCAAGACAACAAAAAAATGACAAAACCTAAGAATAATAGGTGTAGAGGAAAAAGAAAATTCCATGCTCCGAGGACCAGAAAATATCTTCAACAAAATCATTGAAGAAAATCTCCCCAACTTAAAGGAAAGACCAATAAGAATTCAAGAAGCCTACAGAACACCCAATAAATTAGACCAGAAAGGAAAATCCTCCCGCCACATAATAATCAAAAGAGTAAGGATACAGAACAAAGAAAAGATACTAAAAGCTGCAAGGGAAAAACGCCAAGTAACATATAATGGTAAACCCATTAGAATCACAGCTGACTTCTCAACAGAGAATATGAAAGCCAGAAGGGCCTGGACAGATATCATGCAGACCCAGAGAGAACACAGATGTCAGCCCAGGCTACTATACCCAAAAAAACTCTCAGTCTTCATAGATGGAGAAAACAAGATATTCAATGATGAAATAAAATTCAACAATACCTACACACAAATCCAGCGTTACAGAAGACACTAGAAGGGAAAATACAACCCAAGAAAACTAGCTACTTTCAAGAAAATACAGGAAATAATTAACCTCACTACAGTAAAACAAAAAGCAACCAAACACACAACCTTATGATCACAGGCAACAACAAAATCAAAGGATCTAACAGCCACTGGACATTAATCTCTCTCAACATCAATGGACTCCATTCTCCAATAAAAAGATACATACTAACAGGATGGATGCATAAACAAAACCCAGCAATTTGTTGCATACAAGAAACTCACCTAAGTCACAAAGATAGACATTACCTGAGGGAAAAGGGTTGGAAGACAGCTTTCCAAGCAAATGGAACCAAGAAGCAAGCAGGAGTAACCATTCTAAGAGCTGATAAAATAGACTTTCAACCAAAATTAATAAAAAGACATGGGGAAGGACACTTCATACTCATCAAGGGAAAACTCCAACAAGAAGACATCACAATCCTGAACATCTATGCCTCAAATACAAGGGCATCCACATTTGTAAAAGAGACATTGATAAAAATTTAAACTACACATAAATCCCCACACATTAATAGTAGGAGACTTCAACAACCCACTCTCAACAAAGGACAGGTCAACAAAACAGAAATTAAACAAAGAAACAATGTCCCTAACAGAGGTCATGAATCAAATGGACCTCACAGACATTTACTGAACATTACACCCAAACACAAAAGAATTTACCTTCTTCTCAGCACCTCATGGAACCTTCTCCAAAATAGACCATATAGTTGGTCACAAGGCGAGCCTCAACAGATACAAGAAGATTGAAATAATCCCATGTATCCTGTCTGATCACCATGAAATAAAGCTGGACCTCAACAACAACAGTAATATCAAAAAGCCTACACACACATGGAAACTGGACAATTTGCTACTAAATGACAGCTGGGTTAGGGAAGAAATAAAGAAAGAAATTAAAGTCTTCCTAGAACTCAATGAAAATGAAGACACAACATACATTTCAACACAATGAAAGCAGTGCTAAGAGGAAAGTTCATAGCACTAAGTGCCTTCAAGAAGAAATTTGAGACAGTGCATTCAAGCAACTTAATGGCTCACCTAAAAACACTAGAAAAAGAAGAAGCAGACACACCAAAGAGGAGTAGATGGATGGAAGTAATCAAACTCAGGGCTGAAATCAATCAATTAGAAACAAATAAAACAATTCAAAGAATCAATAAAACCAAAAGTTGGTTCTTTGAGAAAATCAACAAGATTAACAAATACTTAGCCAAACTAACTAAAAGGCAGAGAGACACCACCCAAATCAACAAAATCAGAAATGAAAAGAGGGACATAACTACAGACACTGAGGAAATCCAAACAATCATTAGGACTTACTTCAAAAGTCTATGTGCCACAAAATATGAAAATCTAAATGAAATGGACAATATTCTTGATCAATTCGACTTACCAAAGCTGAATCAGGACCAGGTAAATCAATTAAATAGTCCTATATCCTCCAAGGAAATAGAAGCAGTAATCTAAAGTCTCCCATCCAAAGAAAGCCCAGGACCAGATGGTTTCAGTGCAGAATTCTACCAGACCTTCAAAGAAGAGCTAACACCAATTCTCTTCAAACTATTCCACAAAATAGAAACAGAAGGAACATTACCAAACTCATTCTATGAAGCCACAGTCACCTTGGTACCTAAACCACACAAAGAACCAACAAAGAAAGAGAATTTCAGGCCAATCTCCCTTATGAACATTGATGCAAAAATACTCAACAACATACTTGCAAACCGAATACAAGAATACATCAAAGGTATGATCCACTATGACCAAGTAGGCTTCATTCCTAGTATGCAGGAGTGGTTCAATATACGGAAATCCATCAATGTGATCCACCATATTAACAAACTGAGAGAAAATAAAACACATGATAATCTCCCTAGATGCTGAAAAAGCATTTGACAAAATCCAACAGCCATTCATATTTACAGTATTGGAGAGATCAGGGATACAAGGCACATATCTATACATAGTAAAGGAGATATACAGCAGTCCTATAGCCAACATCAAACTGAACGGAGAGAAATTTAAAGCAATTCCACTGAAATCAGGGACAAGACAAGGCTGCCTGCTCTCTCCATATCTCTTCAACATAGTTCTGGAAGTCCTGGCCAGAGCAGTAAGACAATTGAAGGAGATCAAGGGGATACAAATTGGAAAAGAAGAAGTCAAATTATCGCTATTTGCAGATGATATGATAGTATACGTGAGTGACTCCAAAAACTCTACCAGGGAACTGTTACAGCGGATAAACACCTTCAGCAATGTGACTGGATACAAAATTAATTAAAAAAAAATCAGTAGACCTACTATATACAAAAGACAAAACGGCTGAGAGAGAAATTAGGGAAACAACACCCTTCACACAAATAACATAAAGTACCTTGGAGTAACCCTAACCAAGCAAATCAAATACTTGTATGAAAAATTTTTCCAGTCACTGAAGAAAGAATTAGAAGAAGATATCAGAATATTGAAAGATCTCCCATGCTCATGGCTTGGCAGGATTAACATAGTAAAAATGGCCATCTTACCAAAAGCAATCTACCTATTCAATGCAATTCCCATCAAATTACCAACACAACTCTTTACAGACCTAGAAAGAAAAATTCTCAACTTCATATGGAATATCAAGAAAACCAGAATTGCTAAAATAATCCTCTACAATAAAAGATCTTCCGGGGGTATCTCCATCCCTGATCTTAAGCTATACTATAGAGCAACAGTTATAAAAACGGCATGGTACTGGCATAGAAACAGAATGGTGGATCAATGGACCCGAACAGAAGACCTAGCGATAAACCCCCACACTTTTGGATACCTGATCTTTGACAAAGATGCCAAAACCATACAATGGAGAAAAGACAGCAGCTTCAACAAATGGTGCTGGTCCAAATGGATGTCTACATGTAGAAAAATGCAAATAGATCCATAACTATCACCCTGCACAAAACTAAAGTCCAAGTGGATCAAAGACCTCAACATAAAACCAGACATATTAAATTGGTTAGAATAAAAAATGGGGAATACCCTTGAACTCATTGGCACAGGAGATAACTTCCTGAACTGAACACCAATATGACAGGCTCTAAGAGCAACAATCAATAAATGGGACCTCATGAAGATGAAAAGCTTCTGTAACTCAAAGGATACTGTCATCAAAACGACTGCCTACAGATTGGGAAAAGATCTTTACCAACCCTCTATCTGATGAAGGACTAATATCCCATATATATAAAGAACTAAAGAAGCTGAAAAGCAGCAAACCAAGTAATCCAATTTAAAAATGGGGAACAGAGCTAAACAGAGAATTCTCTGTAGAGGAATATCGAATGGCAGAGAAGCACTTCACGAAATGCTCAACCTCATTAGCCATCAGGGAAATGCAAATCAAAACGACCCTGAGATTTCACCTTACACCCATGAGAATGGCCAAGATCAAAAACTCAAGTAACAACACATGCTGGAGATGTTATGGAGAATGGGGAACCCTCCTCCACTGCTGGTGGAAATGTAAACTTGTACAACCACTCTGGAAAGCAATCAGGCACTTTCTCAGACAACTAGGAATAGCACTTCCTCAAGACCCATCCATACCACTCCTAGGCATATATCCAAAAGAGGCTCAAGTACACAATTTGCTCAACCATGTTTGTAGCAGCTTTATTTATAATAGCCAGAAGCTGGAAACAGCCCAGATACCCCTCAACTGAAGAATGGATGCACAAATTGTGGTACATCTACACAATGGAGTATTACTCAGCAATAAAAAATAAGGAAATCATGAAATTTGTAGAAAGGATCATCCTGAGTGAGCTCTCCCAGAAGCAGAAAGACACACATGGTATATACTCACTCATCGACATAACATAGTATACACCTACTAAAAACTGTACTTTTAAAGAAACGAAGCAAGAGAGAGGACCCTAACTAAAATGCTCAATCCCCATCCTGAAAGGCAAAGAGGCTGGACATCAGAAGATGAAGAAAACAGTAAACAACCTAGGAACCTGCCACAGAGGGCCTCTGAAAGCCTCTGCCCTGCAGACAATCAAAGCAGAAGCTGAGACTTATGGCCAACTGTTGGGCAGAGTGTATGGAATCTTATGTAAGAAGTGGGAAATAGTAAGAGCTGGAGAGGACGTGAACCACACAAGGAGAGCAACAGAACCAGAAAACTTGAACACAGGAAACTTCCCAGAGACTCATACTCTAAACAAGGACTATTCATGGAGATTACCTAGAACCCCTGCACAGATGTAGCACATGATAGTTCAGTGTCCAAGTGGGTTACATAGTAAAGGGAAGAGACTGCCTCTCACATAATCTGATTGGCCTGCTCTTTGATCACCTCTTCCTGTGGGGTGAGTAGCCTTACTAGGCCACAGAAGATGACAATGCAGCCACTCCTGAGATGATCTGATAGACTAATATCCTAAGGAAGGAAAAGAGGACCCCCCCATCAGTGGACTTGGGGAGGGGCATGCATGAAGAAGAGGGAGAGAGGAGGGGATAGGGAGGGGAGGAGGGAGGGGCTTATGGGGGAATACAAAATGAACAAAGTGTAATTAATAGTAAAACATATAAAAAATTATTTAAAAAAAGGATTTAAGGAGAATTACTCTGTGCTCTTTCTTCCAATGATAATCTATGTTGTCTTAGAGCTGAGCTAAGAAGAGAAACAGAGGAACATCTTTAGGGAAGAATATTCAAACACACAGTGGTTGTATCTCATGTTACCTTGTGTGTGTGGGGGGGGTGTGTGTGTGAGAGAGAGGGAGAGAGGGAGAGAGAGAGAGAGAGATTCTGCTTAGTTTGAGACAAATTATGTCAGTGTAGCTATGGTTGGACTCAAACTCATGATTCTCATGTCTCCTAAGTATTGGAATTATAGGATCACATGATCTTAAATAGATGACTAAGTTATTTTTAAGTACAAAATGTTAATAAGTAGACAGAGAATATAAGATTGGACTTTTCCAGCTGTAGAATAGTGCATACAATACTAGTAAACTATACTGTGTATAATGCATAGTATTATACTATGTATTTGTAGTATACTAGTACCAGAGGGAAAAACAGAATTGTAATCTGTGAATATATGTATGGAATTCAAATTTGTTAATACATGCAATGAAGAGGAGGTGGTTGCCTGAAAGAGTGTTTTTGATTCCCTTTGAAAAGGTTTTAATCCCTCTGCACAGTAATAATATAAATAAAATTGTTAAAAATAGTCATTACATAGTGCATTTCTCAGACTGAATTGTTTTAAATAATGTAATTCTGTAATTGACACTTTTCATCTATTCATGATTAATGGGGTTACTAACTGTGTTGTTGGAATTTGAGATTGTGAACAGAACTGATAATGTGAAATTTATTAATATTTTTGTCACACCAAAATTATTACAACTCTCCTTTTTTGGAAAATAAGTGTCAGTCAGATAAACACTTTAATATTGATAATTCAAAGTAGGTTCATAGTTTCTATGCTACAAAGAAGCACACTGTCACAGCAAAACCACTTGCCAGATTTGGGATAAGTAGCAATCACAAGGTCGTCTGGCCTCGCCGAGAATGTTTCAACATCATCCCAATATTTGGTGAAACGTTTATCCAATAGAACTCCACGGAACTCCTCAAAAATTTCATAATACTCAGACATAGGAGGCTCCATCTCAAAGGGGTGTGTACTGGTAAAAAAAAAAAACAAAACAAAAAAACAAAAAAAAAAAAACAGATGTTTTAAAGTTTGTATGCACTTTGTAATGCTTTCACATTAGCAATAACTCTGCACATAAAGGCCATTTACATTTAAATGTCTGTTCCTTCTTACCTGTTACACAGGGCAAAAAAGCACTTAATATTACTAGAGGTAGTAAAAACTATAATCAGACGAGATCGGGCGCGTTCAGGGTGGTATGGCCGTAGAAATTGTGGTATTTTTGTACAATGGAATACTACTCAGCAATCACAAAGGAGGAAATCATGAAATTTGCAGGCAAATGGTGGGATCTAGAAAAGATCATTCTGAGTGAAATATCCCAGAAGGAGAAAGACAAACATGGGATATACTCACTTATATAGACCTATAAGATATGATAAACATAATGAAATCTATACACCTAAAAAAGATGATCAATTGAGCGGACATGGGGTAAGATGATCAATCCTCGTTTAGAAAGACAGGTGGGATGTGCATTGAACGTATGACAGGAGTCTACTGAGCACATCTGAAAGACTCTAACTAGCAGTGTTTTCAAAGCAAAGACTCATGACCAAACCTTTGGCAGAGTACAGGGAATCATAAGAAAGAAGGGGAGTTAGTCTGATGGGGAAAGGATAGGAGCTCCACAAGGACCAAATATATCTGGGCACAGGGTCTTTTCTGAGACTGACATTCAACCAAGGACCATGTATGGATATAACCTAGAACCTCCACTCAGATGTAGCCTGTGGTAGCTCAGTAACCAATTGGTTTCCCAAAGTGAGGGGAACAAAGACTATTTCTAACAGGAACTCAATGACTGGCTCTTTGGTCTCCCCACCCCCGAAGGGAGGAGCAGTCCTGTTAGGCCACAGAGGAGGGCTTTGCAGCCAGTCCTGAAGATACCTGATAAAACAGGATCAGATGAATGGGGAGGAGGTCCCCCCTATCAGTGGACTTGGAAAGGGGCACGGTGGAGATGAGGGAGGGAGGGACTGGGAGGGAATGAGGGATCGGGACACGGCTGGGATACAGAGTTAGTAAATTGTAACTGATATAAATAAATAAATAAATAAATAAATAAATAAATAAATAAAAGAATTTGAACAAATTCCCATAAGCACATATAGATAAACAATCAGACATGTAGACCTGTAAATACTCATATACACATTCAATTGACAATACAAAAGGAGCTCCTAACATACAGACAATCGACATGCACTCATGTAACATATGTACAAAAACCAGACAAATAGACATATTTACATGTAAGCACATACCTATATACATATTTACAAGTCATGGATGAAGCAAATTTCATCAGACTTACATTCTATGGCTTCCACCACTGGGCCTCTGCCAGAGGAATTTGTATAAGTGTGTTCTACCACCGTTTATTGGATAGCCTTTTTGCCTCTCAGAGAAAGTTCCCACAGAAGGAATTACCTCATAGTCAAAAAGGCAATTAATAACAAAAACATGAATTCTTTTTAAAATTTTATTTTTTATTAATTATACTTTATTCATTTTGTATCCCAACTATAGCCCCCTTCCTCATCCCTTCTCAATTCCACCCTCCCTTTGTCTCCCACCTCCCTTCCTCTAGCTGAGACTCTAGCTGAGACTCCTAGGAGCAGGGCCCATGGAGACTGAAGAGGACAGCTTCTAACTAGACAAGACTCCTAATGGAGGAAAGAAAGCACCAACCTACCCATAAAAACTTCAGCCCCAAACTTACCCTGTCTACAAGGCATGCAGGGACAAAGGTAGGACAGGCCGAGCAGAGACTGAGGAAATATCCAACGAATGCCTGGTCCAAGCCAAGACCCACCCCATGGAAGAGAGCCAACCTTTGACACTATTTATGATACTCTGCTATGCTTGCAGACAGAAGCCTATCAGAGTTGTTTTCTGAGAGGCTCCACCCAACAACTGTATGAAATAGATGCTGATATTCACAGCCAAACATTGGGCACAGCATAGAGAGTCTAGGGGAAAAGTGGGGGAAGGATATACAGACATAGAGGTGACAAAAGCTCCACAAGAAGACCAGCGTAGCCAACTAGCCAGGGCCCAGATAGGCCTGTGGAGTCTGAAGCACCAACCAAAGACCATACATGGACTGGTCCAAAGTCTTCTACACATATGTAAGCAGATTTTGCCTGTTGCCTGCTTGTTAATCATTTACCTCTGATGGGACTGCCTTAGAAAGCCAGAAGGAGAAGAGGTTGAACTCAGTCCTCATGTGACTTGATGATATTGGGTGCGTAGATGGGGGGGGTCCCATTTTCTGGGGAATAGGGGAGAGGGGTGTGGAAGTAGGGTAGGACTCGGGGGAGGGGAGGGAGGGAGGAGCCATGACCAGGTTGTAAAGTGAATAGATAAATAAATAAATAAATTGAAAAACTGATTATTCAATATGATATGGCCAGCCCTAATATTCAATACCATATGATCATCCCTGAAAACATACACACAAGTAATATTATACAGAACAAACTGGTTGTATTTAAGTATTTAGGATTTGTGTTTGTGTGTGCACATACAAGAATATGTGTGTGTAATAATAATCAACAGAAGAGGCCATGAATTTAAAAAAGAGAAAGAATATATTGGTGGGTCTGGAGGAAAGGAAGGAGAAGGAAAATGATATATTATAATCTCAAAAAATAAGAAAAAAATCAAATTGATCAAATATATTGTACAATATTATCAGAAAATTAATAAAAATATTACTTTAAAATTGTGGTAAAGAACTAAACAGGGAAATTTCAAAAGATTTAGTGAAAATGTTTAGAAAGTTTTAAACTTTTTTCAAATGGCTCTTCAACCAGGGAAATGCAAATCAACACTTTGTACTGTGACCTAACTTGAGCCAGAATGGCTGAGAAGAGAGGAACACGCCTCCTCTCCCACCAATAACCCACACCAGCACATCCAGTCTCATTAACAGGACTGAAAAGTTCCTCTTTCACAGTGCCCTGCAAGGCAGCCGAGACAGGTGAAAGTGATCAAAAGCAGGCAACAGACACCATGTCAGAGAGAGCCCCAACTCTCCTTTCTAGGAAACCCTCATAAAGGCCAAGCTGTCCATTGGGTACATACATGTAGGGGGCCTAGAGACAGTCCATGCATGGTCCTTGGTTGGTGCTTCGGTCTCCACAAGGCCCTCTGGGCCCAGGTTAGTGGGCTCTGTTGGTCTTCTTATAGAGTTTCTGTCCCCTCAAGGTTCTTCTACTTTTCCCTCCACTATTCCACAAGGCTCCCTTTGTTTCGCCCAATAGTCATCTGTGATTCTCAGCTTCTGTTTTATTCTATTGCTGGGTGGAGACTCTCAGAGGACAGCCATGCTAGGCTCTCATCTGCAAATAAAGCAGAGTGTCCTTAATAATGTAAGGGGTTGGCTCTCTCCCATGGGGTGGGTCTCAGGTTGGGACAGGCATTCCTTCAATCTCTGCTCAGAAGAGTTTGCACAAATATCTTACAAACACTAGGAGACCACAGATGTCAATCTTGACTCCTATACTCAGCCAAACTTTAATCACCATAGATGGAGAAAACAAGATATTCCACAAATAATAATAATAATAATAATAATAATAATGAAAGAAAGAAAAACAAAACAAAAAAAAAAAAAACAATATCTAACCACAAATCCAGCCCTATAGAAGATACTAGGAAGAGGCATACTTAATCAGTGATGGTGCAAAGGCAAACTGATACAGCCACCATTATTAAAATCAGTATGAGGATTCATCAGAAAGTAAAAAAAAACTTATCTACCACTTGCTCTAGCTTTACAACTCCTGAGCATCTAATCAAAGGACCCTATGCCCTACTAAAGGGACACAGCTCAGCAATGTTTATTGCTGTTCTGTTCACAATAGCCATGAAATGCAAATAGCTTAGAGGTCCATCTATGAAGGGATAGATAATATTGATGTGGTATATTTTCACAATGGAATGTTATTCAGCTGTTAGGAACATATAATTATGCATATAACTATGAAGTCCACTGTAAATGAATGGAGTTGAAAAAGACATCTGGTATGCTACCTGAGGTATGTCAAACCCAGGAAGAAAACGTCACATGATTTCTCTCATATATTGATGGTAGCTTTGAAATATAAAAGGAAACCTTTTTTTTTCATGTGGAAACCCTATAGAGGTCAAAACCCAATAAAAGTCGATATTGCTGAAGGATTAAAAGGAAAGGGAGACAGAATTCAATGTTATATAAGAGTTAAGGAGAATAATGGAACAGGAAAGTTAAATTAGTTGGATGATGGAAAGGCAGGTTACAAAGGGAGAATAGAAAAAGACAATTTTTATAAAGGCTTTTTGAAATCTATTCTGGTAGATGCTTCATAAATTATAAACATATATATGAATGAATATAACTTAGTGTACTATACACACTACCAGAGAACAAAGGTAATCATCAGTCTTCTCTAGCACAGAAGCCTGAAAGCTAAAATAATGACTGGTTTTGAAACATCATGTCTACTCATGCATTAACAGAACAAATATTATGGGAGCAATCAGTTTTATGTTGATCAGATTCAAGACCCAGTCTATGAATGAAACCCAAGCTTTACCAGTGTTGGGTCTAAGAACATGAGGCTAGATAAGTTATAAACCCTACAGGAGAAGCTGCTATTAATATTTCGTTAAACAGACAAAGTATTTACCTATACTATCACTAATCAGTTAATGCTAGGTTCCTAGACTAGCATCTCTCAACCCTTTTCAGAGAAGCTTCCTCTTGCAGTAGATAACAATTAACCCAAAGAGCAGCAACTGTTAAAGGTGGGGCAAACAAGAGGTCTTAGGTCCAAATTGTACTCCTTTGCCCCAAGGCTTAGGATTTATTGAAGAAATGAAGTCAGTAAGATTATATGAGCCAGTAAAGATTATATGGCATGAGGAAACAATGTTTTTCTGACAAAACATGACAGTTGCATATATGAAACTGCAGCAGCTATGACAACACATGCAAAACTTGTGCAGAGCCAAGCCAGACAGGTAAGGATATGAATGTGGAAGTAGCCATAAGGCCCAGTCCCTAGCTAAGAAGAACCGCACTCCTATGGTTGTCCCATACCCAATCCTATTTCGGTAACACAAACTGAACTCACTGTGCTTAAAAAATGATGTACCATATCCACAAAGGAATACCACAAATTGTTTACTTTCAAAATATATTACACTGATATATGAGAGTGTCTATTCACAAGACGATTCTCTCCTTCCACCATTTGGGCCTTTGGGGTTATCAGCCTAGCTGCAGTAGTTTTTGCTCAGTGATTCATCTGAATGGCTCACCATGGATAATGTGTGTACTTCCTCTGCAGTTCTACACGTCTTACTCTGAGAGGAGTTCTGTGTTAAGTTTTGGGACAACCGGGAGAAATCCTAATATATGACAGAATTCTATGACCTTTAGTTATTTCAGAAATGAGATCTGGAGCTCTTACCGAGCTTTCCCTATGAGCCTTTCCCCTAGGAGAAATGAGATTCCCTAAAACCTTTACTTAGATTTTCTGTCCATCTGTCTATCCATCTTTCCATCCATCTGTCTATCCATCTATCTATCTATCTATCTATCTATTGGGGTTATTTATTTATTTATATTTTTCATTTATTTATCAATGTAAACACTTTACAGCCTGACTCCAGCCCGGTACCTCCTCTCTTCCCAGTCACACCCCACCTCCCACCCTCCCATTCCTCATCTCCTTTTTCTCAGATAAGGGGAGGCCCCCAAGGGATATCAATCCACCTATGCATCTCAAGTTGCAACAAGATTAAGTGACTCCTCCCCCACCGAGGTCTGACAAGGCAGCCCTGCTAGGGGTAGCCAATAACAGGCAATAAAGCTGGAAACAGTCCCTATTCCCATTGTTAGGGACCCACATAAAGAACAAGCTGCATATCTGCTCCATATGTGAGGAGGGGCCAAGGTCGAGTCCATGCATGCACTTTAGTTGGTTGTTCAGTATTGGTGTGCTCCCATGGACCCAGGTCAGTTGACTCTGTGGGTCTTCTTATGTTGTCCTTGATCCCCCCTGGCTACTTCTTTACTTCCTCCGACTCTTCCACAGAACTCCCCAAGCTTGACTTATTGTCTGGCTGTGTGAGTCTGCATCTGCTTCCATCAGCTGCAAGATGAAACCTCTCAGAAGGCAGTTGTGTTAGGCTCTTGTCTGCAATCATAGCAGAGTATCATCAATAGTGACAGGGATTGGCTCTCTCCCATGGGGTGTGCCTCAGGTTGGGTCAGCCATCAGTTTGCCATTTCCTAGATGTTGGCTCCATCTTTATCCCTACACTTCCTGTAGTAAAGACAATTTTGGTATCTAAGGCTTTATGAGAAGGTTGGTATCCCCTTTCTTCCACTGGTAGTTCCACCTGGCTACAGGAGGCAGCTACTTCAGGCTCTTTAATCCTCATTGCTAGAAATCTCAGCTAGGTTCAACCCCATAGACTCCCAGCAGCCTTCCTTGGGCCAGAGATGTCCCCCACCAATTTCCATTCTCTTTCCCAGTTCTCACCTCCACACCAACCCCTACTCTCTGTCCATCTGATCACTACTCATATTACCTTTACCACTACCTCTCCCTCCCTCCATCTGCTTCAGATGCCTATTTTATTTCCTGTTCTGAGTGAGATTCAGCATCTACCCTTGGGCCCTCCTTGGTTTCTTTTGATCTGCAGATTCTAGTATGGTCATCCCGTACTTTATGACTCATATGACTTATAAGTGAGTGTACACCATGTATGTCTTCTTTGCGGATGAAGAAGATAATTACACAAGATGATCTTTTTCAGTCCCATACATTTGCTTACAAATTTCATAGTGTTCTCATTTTTTAATAGCTGAGTAGTATTCCACTGTGCAAATGTACTACATTTTCTTTATCCATTCTTCAGTTGTGGGACATCTAGGTTGTCCAGTTTCTGCCTATTATGAATAAAGCTGCTACAAACATAGATGAGCAAGTGCCCTTGTTGTATGATGGACCATCTTTTGGGTATATACCCAGAAATGATATAGTTATGTCTTGAGGTAGTTCTACTCCCAATTTTCTGAGAAATCTTCAGATTTACTATGACAGTGGTTGTCCAAGGTTTCACTCCCACCAGCAATGGAAGAGTCTTCCCTTTTCTCCACATACATACCAGCATGTGCTGACACTTGAGCTTTTGATCCTAGCCATTCTGAAGGATGTAAGATGGAATCTCAGAGTTGTTTTTGATTTGCATTTCCCTAATGACTAACAATGCTAAACATTTCTTCAAGTGCTTCTCAGCTATTAGAGCTTCCTCTGTTGAGAATTCTCTGTTTAGCTCTGTACCCCATTTTTAAAATTGGGTTGTTTGATTTGTTGGTGTTTAAAGAGCCACAGGCAAACACTCAGCAAAGCCAGGGGAACACCACAGAAGTGGGTGGGGGTGTTTGTAGTAGGCAGAGAGACTTAGGACACCATGAGAACACAGCCCACAGAATCAACTAAGCAGAGCTCATAGAGGCAACACAGAAAATGAAGCGACAATCTTAGAATCTGTATGAGTCTGAGCTAGTGTAAGATGTGTGCTACACCTGTCTAGCTTGGTCTTATTGTTTGACTCCTAATAGTGCAAATGGAGGGTGGTTCTGACCCCTTTGTCTGCTCTTGGGACATTTTTCTCCCTACCCTTATCTAACCTTGATATGAAGGTTTGTGCCTAGTTTTATTGTAAGTTGTTATGCCATGTTTAGTTGATATCTCTGGGAGGCCTGCTTTTTCTGAAACAAACAAACAAAACAGACGAGCAGTGGATCTATGGTAGAGGGAGCGTGGGAGGCTGGGAGAGGTTGAGGGAGGGAAAACGGTGGTCAGGTTGTAATGCATGAGAGAAGAATAAAGATAGATAGATAGATAGATAGATAGATAGATAGATAGATAGATAGATGATAAAGAAATACGTAGATAGATAGATAGATCGACAGATAGAGTATCCATGCTTACTGTCCTGCTGTCAAATTCGAGAGCATTTTGTGCTTTTGTTCACACATACAATATTAGCCATATCTTGAGACAGAAAAACAAATAGATGACTAGTATGATGGTCTAAAGACCATGACCATTTTGTATGTTACTACAAAGTGTTTGTGTATGTGATTTCTAATTGTTGCCTTCCACTGAAAGGCACTCTAGTTCTTTGAAAATATAATAAATTCCAGAATTTTGGCAAGAAATATAGAAGCCAGAGATGGAAAAAACGGGCTCTCAAGAATAATGGATATATCAAAAATTTGCTGACTAGATACAGAATAATTTGATCATGAAAATATTTTTGTATAACATCTCTAACATCTCTTCTATTTGAGTTTGCCCATTTTTTTTTTGTTAGGTTAGACAATGGTTAAAGGTCTAAAAGAAAAAGACCACAAAAGTAACCTTCCTCCATTGCTGGTGGGACTGCAAACTTGTTAAGTGACATTTTTTGTCACATATCCAGTTTTTTGTTGTTGTTGTTGTTTTGTTGTTGTTGATTGTTTGTTTTGTTTTTTTTCCATCAAAGTCTTCTGTCTCTCATGACTTTAATATGGAATACCTGGCTCGTGGAGGGGTGGCTAGAATTTCCTGCAACCACAAAGTCACTATTGCTACCTACTCCCCAGTTATCTCTTAGTAGGCAAAAACAGACTATAATATGAACCTCACACTGGAGAGATCGATTGAGAACTACAATTTGTTGCACCTCATCTGGACAAGACAAACATCCTCTTCTCCCACTTTGTTATTATTCAGCTTTAATATGTCATAGTGAACTAATGGATATTTATTTTATAATGAATCCATAATCTATAAGTATTTTATTTGTTACTCAAATTGTATTTACATATGTATTTAATTAAATATAATGAATACCTAAATTTATAATATTAACAACCCACCATATAAACAAAAATGTTTTGGAATATGTGCTTAAATTTCAGGAAGCTCTAAGTAAATAATTACACATTGCATTATAATTCTACAGTCTTGCAGTTTTCTGTCAGATTAATTCTTAAACAAAGAATTGAGGCAAGAATGAAAAGAGATAAAAATGAAGGTGGAAAACAATAGGAGAGAACAAACAAAACCACTTATTTATCCTTAATCTGAACAGTTTGATAAGCACTGGAAATTGGATCATGGTTCTTTACAAGGTGATGTTTCAGACAGAGAAGGATGAACTGAAGAAGACTTTAATTTCAGATATAAAAAAAAGGAATGTTCTCAAATCTCCATTCTAAAATTCAATTTGCTGTCCTGCTCAGCAGTGTCCTCACTCAGCACTACCCTGAATGGTTTGTCCAGTCTCCTGTACTTCCTGTAATAAAGGTGACTAAAAGTGTTAAGTGACAATTCTTCAAGCCAAAATCAAGAAATATTCCAACATACAACATATGTGTTAACACATGATGAAATTATTTTTGTAGCCTTCAACTTAGTTATGTATGTATATGTAAATTATATTATAGATACATGTTTATAAATGATGCTTACAAGTATATGTTTCTACTTGGCATTTCCTTTCTTTTTTTGTGCTATTTCAAATAAAAATTCCTCTTAACTTATCAGCATTCTATGGTAAGAAACAGGGTGTGTATACTTTAAGTAAGCAATCATCTTCACTCTCCTGGTAAGAATTTCAAATCCAGGTTTATTCATTCATATGCAGTAGCTTACATGAGACCATTGTCTGCATGCTGCATAAGTGTCCTAAATTCAATTAGTGAAAATGAACTCATTTCTCTTATCAAATTGTCTTTTCTCTATGCAGGTTTTTTAATAATGAGGCTAATAAGTTCTACACATCAACAAAACACTAGCTTAAAGGTTATTTTCTCTGCCATAGAATTTTATTTACCCTTTTTATATATTTTATTGCATTTTATTTTTGTTAATTTTTATTTTTTATATTAATCGCATGTTATTTCCTTTTATCACAGCCTTAGCCCCTCCTTCATTCCCTCCCAATTTCACCCTCCCTCCCTCATCTCCTCTTTGCCCCTTTCCAAGTCCACTGCTAGGGGATGTCCTCCTCCCGTTCCATCTGACCCTAGCTTATCAGGTAACTTCAGTACCGGCTGCCATGTCCTCCTCTGTGGTCTAGCAAGACTGTTCCTCCCTCAGCAGGGACAGATAAAGGATCCAGTCATTGAGTTCATGTCAGATATAGTCCTTGTTCCCCTTACTAGGGACACACTTGGTTACTGAGCTACCATGAGCTACATCTGAGCAGGGTTTCTAGGTTATATCCATACATTGTCCTTGGTTGGAATATCAGTCTCAGAAAAGAACCCTGTGCCCAGATTTTTTGTTTCTGTTGCTCTCTTTGTGGAGCTCCTGTCCTCTCCTGGTCCCACTATATCTCCCTTCTTTCAGAGGATTCACTGAACTCTGCCCAAAGTTTGGCTATAAGTCTCAAAATCTGCTTTGAGTCACTGCTGGGTAGAGTCTTTCAGAAGTCCTCTGTGGTAAGCTCCCGTCCTGTTTCCTGTTTTTTCCTTCTTCCAATGTCCATACCATTTGTCTTTCGAGGTGAGGATTGATCATCTTACCCAGGGACGTCCTTCTTGCTTGGCTTCTTTAGGTGTACAGATTCTAGTATGTTTAGTCTATATTACAGGTCTAGCATCCATTTATAAGTGAGTAGACAGTGTGTGTGTCTTTTTGCTTCTGGGATACCTCACTCAGGATGATCTTATCTAGATCCCACCATTTGCCTGTAAATTTCATAATTTCCTTGTTTTTAATTGCTGAGTACTATTCCATTGTGTACATGTACAACAATATCTGTATCCACTTCTGAGTTGAGGGACATCTGGGTTGTTTCCTGATTCTGGCTATTATGAATAAACCTGTTAGGAATATGTTTGAAGAAATGTCCTTGTTGTGTACTTGAGGATGTTTTGGATATATGCCTAGAAGTGGTATAGCTATATCTCAAGGAAGCAGTATTCCTAACTTCTGGAGAAAGTGCCAGATTGATTTCCAAAGTGGTTGTACAGGTTTACATTCCCACCAGCAATGGATGAGTATTCTCATTTCTCCACACATTCTCCAGCATGTGTTGTCACTTGAGTTTTTGACCTTACCCATTCAGTTTTGTGTAAGGTGAAATCTCAAGGGTGTTTCTCTGCCATTCAATTTCTTCTATAGAGAATTCTCTATTTAGCTCTGTACCCCATTTTTTAATTGGATTACTTGATTGGTTGTTTTTTTTTAATTTCTTGTGTTCTTTATATATTCTGGATATTAGTCCTCTGTCAGATAGAGGGTTGGTGAAAATCCTTTTCCAGTCTGTTGGCAGTCGTTTTGTTCTGATGACACTACGCTTTGCTTTACAGAAGCTTTTCAGTTTCATGGGGTCCCATTTATTGATTGTTGCTCTTAAAGGCTGTGCTGTTGGTGTTCTGTTCAGGAAGAAGTCTCCTGTGCCAATGAGTTCAAGGCTGTTCTTCACTTTTTCTTCTAACAGGTTTAGTGTGTCTGGTTTTATGTTGAGGTTTTTGATCGACTTGGACTTTAATTTTATTTAGGGTGATAAACAAAAGTGAACTTTAGTTTTGTTTAGGTGATCTATTTGCATTTTTCTACATGTAGACGTCCAGTAAGACTGACACCATTTGTTAAAGATGCTGTCTTTTATCCATAGTATGGCTTCTTTGTCAAAAATTAAGTATTCATAGGTGTGTGGGGTTATTTCTGGGTCTTCTAGACATTTTTTAATTCTCTATATAATGCACAGTAGTCTCTTTCCTTCCTTCCTTCTTTCCTTCTTTCTTTCTTTCTTTCTTCCTTCCTTTCTTTCTTTCTTTCCTTCTTTCTTTCTTTCTTCTTTTTCTCTGTCCCTGAGTTCTAGGACTTACAGATTTGGAAACCATTTTCAAATCTTCTTTATTAATGTGATCTTATTTAATATGATGTTTCTGTGTATAAGGTACTGTTTCATTTTGTTTCAGAATTCTCTAAAAATGATCAACACTTGGATTTAAATTATATTTATTCATAAAACATTTGTATTTATCAGACTAAAGTTTGTGTCAGTGTGTGTAGAACATTCTCTTCTACTCTATTAAATGTATTGCAGGTAGTTACTGGCACATATTTCAAGTGATCATAGTATATTCAGCGAGCTGTCTAATGCTAAGAGCACCTTATAAAGTACCAGATTGCTTATGTGTCTTTCATGTCTCACCACTCTCACATCTTCATAGAAAACCGATAGCACATGTGGATTCTCAACTCTTTCTCCTGCCAAGATTTTATATGATCATTCCAGGAACCATATGGAATTGAACTTGGAAGAAACAAATGAAAAGATAATATGCCATCACTTTGCAACTTGAAAAAGGAATTCAAATTAGCAATAAAAAAATAAACAAGCATAGAATAAGAGCAAAGATATCAGTTACTATTATCTTTAATAATGTCTTTATTCCTTGAGAATTTCACACACTATATTTTAATATTTATACCTCTCTCACAACTCCTCCCATGTTCTCCTCTATCTCCTTACTCCTCAGCTTCATATTCTTTCTTTAAAAAATCTGTCTAGTTTGAACTAGCTGATTACTTTTGGGCATAGTGCTTGCTCTAGAGTGTGGTCCATATATCAGGTGTTACAACACTTAAGGAAACTGTCTTTCACTCTACCAGCAGCAACTAAATGTCAATATCTCTTCAGATATGGATGTGACTTTGTGCCCATCCATCAATCATCCATTTTTGAATTTTATCTAGCTGGGGCTAATGTATGTCTTGTGCATGCCTGTCACAGTCTCCATAAGTTCATATGGGTATTTGTCCTGCTGTCTCTGGAAGTCATCCATCACCTCAATCTTTAACAATCTTTCTGCCTTCTTGTTCTGCATAGATCATTAAGCCTTGAGGAGAAGGATGTGATGTAGACATTACGCTTAGGACTGAGCATTCCTGAGGTCTTTTATCATCTGCACATTGAACAGTTGGAAGGTTTCTGTGTTGATTATCATCTACTGCAAGAATTTTCTCTGATGAGGGTTGAAAGAAGCACTGATTTATAGATGTAGCCTTTTCATTATTCTACCAGCCAGACAAGGAGATGAAGAGTAATTTGTCAGGTTTGGTTCTGTGATATATAGTGGATTAAGAGAGATAGGAGTACACATAGACAAATGCACTTAATCCCAGGGTCATGTTCAGGCATATAGAGATATATACAGCCTTTGCTGTTATTTTTGCTTCTTTGTATCACAAATAAATTTCTGTATTTCCCAAGAATGTTCAAGGGCTTGGGAAAAGGAATTAGAGAAGTAAAGGGAGGTGGCCTGGAGCAAAACACGAATTGAGGAATTAGAAACATCTTGATGAGGGATGAAGATTACAATTATCTGTGGTGTTTATGGATTATTATTAGGGATTATGCTGGTTTGGTAAATTAGTGGTTGTAGATTGTTACATACTAATCATGATTTTACTAGCACTGAGTAGTTAGATAGGTTGCTGTATGAGGCATACTACTCTTCTTGTTGAGTAAATCATATACGCAATTAGAGAGCAGTTGGTTGCTGCCAAGGGATGTGCTGTACTGAATCAGTACAGTCATCATAACACCCTGGCCACTGATGTGTTTTATAGGTGTCAGAGTTGGTAAAGAATGTTGGTTGCCTTCCTCTTTTAGACGCTTGCATGGAGTCTTCTTAAAGCAAGGAAACTACTCTTCTTCTCATCCCTAAAGTCACCTCTTATTTGTTATTAAGTCTTTTATTTTTCTGCATCATGCATATAATTGATGTCAACTGTTTTGCTAAAAGATAATTTTATAAAAGACAGAATACTATCATTGGCAGGCTAACACTAACTTGCATGGTAAATAAGTTCTAAAAAATAGTGATAATGTTTATTTTACCACTCCTAGTTATATATCAAAAGTATGCTCAAGTACACAACAAAGAGATTTGCTCAACCATGTTCATAGCAGCTTTATCCTTAATAGCCAGAACCTGGAAACAACCCAGATGTCCCTCAACTCGCGAATGGATACAAAAATTTTGGTACATTTACACAATGGAATACTACTCAGCAATCAAAAACAAGGAAATCATGAATTTTGCAGGCAAATGGTGGGATCTAGAAAAGATCATCCTTGGTGAGGTATCCCAGAGGCAGAAAGATACACATGGTATATCCTCACTTATAAGTGGATATTGAACATATAATATAGGCTAAACATATTAAAATCTATAGAACTAAAGAAGCTAAGCAAGAAGGAGGACCCTGAGTAAGATGATCAATCCTCACTCAGAAAGACAAATGGGATGGAAATTGGAAAAAGGAGAAAACAGGAAACAGGACAGGAGTCTGTCACAGAAGGCTTCTGAAAGACTTTACCCAGCAGTGTATCAAAGCAAATGCTGAGACTCATAGCCAAACTTTCGGCAGAGTGAAGGGAATCTTAAGAAAGAAGGGAAAGATAGTAAGACCTGGAGGGAACAGGAGCTCCACAAGTTGAGCAACAGAACCAAAAAATCTGGGCACAGTGTTCTTTTCTGAGACTTATACTCCAACCAAGGACCATGTATGGATATAACCTAGAACTCCTGCTCATATATAGCCCATGGTAGCTCAGTATCCAAATGGGTATCCTCATAAGGGGAACAGGGACTGTCTCTGACATGAACTCCGTGGCTGGTTCTTTGATCACCTCCCCCTGGGAGTGGGGGAGTAGCTTTGCCAGTCCACAGAGGAAGACAATGTAGCCAATCCTGATGAGCCCTGATAGGGTAGAGTCAGATGGAAGGGTTGAAGGACCTCCTCTATCAGTGGACTTGAAGAGAGGGAGGAGATGAAGGAGGAAGAGTGGGATTGGGAGGGAATGAGGGAGAGGGCTACAGAAATCAATACACTGTAATTTATATAAAAAAATAAAAATAAACACTTCAAAAAAGAACAGGCACATACAAACAATATTCCATCTTCAAATAGATGTGGAATGTATGTAACTGGACATAAACAGGCTCTTCATTTAAGGTCCATGAAGCAGTGACTCAAGATCACTAGTTCTGCTACATAGGCTTTTCTCACCTACTCAGCCTATGCCTGTGTCTTCATGAGGAGTTCTTTCCTATCTTATGAGAAAGAGAGAGAGAGAGAGAGCCCTGAATATGGTTATTAATATGCAAGAATCACCTAAAAGTGGATAACTATGCAATTTAATTACCATTTTTTATATTCAACAAACTTACTTGACAAATGCATGATTATGGCAATTTTTTTGTCCTTATACTATTACTGTATTCCCCACTATTCTAAGCAGCTTACTTAGATATGATTGAGAAACAGCAATTTAAAGACTCAGTTATGCTGCTAGTGCCAGTAACTTGAAGGGTCACAGAAAGATGCTTCAGAAAGCAGTTACCTCTCTGAAATGGTGCTTTAGACACTGGTTTTCTAATGTAAGGATTTGGGAGAAATTTATCAAGGAGAAAGTGAGGGAAGTCCCATTTATCTTTGTGCTTCAAGACCTATTGGTGAAATTTTTGCTCACTTTTTCTACAACTTTATGTCCTGCTGGCTTAAAAATATGTTTCCAAAAATAATAACAATTCCCTCCAGGTGATATATCATTTATTTCATTGTCCTAGAGACTTAGCCCATACACCTTTAACTCTATGTCATCAGACCAAGAAGAATGGTATCGGTGTTGATGGTCTCCATCAATGTTGAGTACCAAGAGTAAACTGGATTTTGAACTCACAATAGGAATACACAAAATATATGTTGAATGTGGGTTATCCATGAGAAGTTCTCAGCTTTATTACTCATTATGATTAAATGAACAAATAACTCTAACAACTCAGTGTCAGCATGCCTTAGAATGATCTGAGAAATTCAGGAATGAAAGTTTAAAGTGCCTTACCAGATGAAGAATCAGAACAAACTAAACTGCTTACTAAAGAGTGAGAAGACAGAAAATGGAGGAAATAGCTGTCAAGAGTAACTAAAATTAACACATTATAGAACCAACACGAAGTTTGTTATGAGAGCTTTTCATAAACAAGGTTATATCTATATTTATATCTATATCTATAATGAACAGACATCTTTGGTTATTTTCTTACTGTCTAAATATGTTACATATGCAAATTGAGGTTTTAACCATATAGGCAATTATTTATTTTATGTTACAGTATAAAATGAAAAATCATAAAAAATGTAAATGTAGCTCAGGAGTTTTGTTTTTCCTCATGGAGAAGGATTTATCACATTTTCATTTATGGGTAAGATTCATGTGTTTGGTGGCTTTACAAGTTTGTACTTTCTTTGTTTGGAAGTTAAATATGATTTAGAGAAAAATTATTGAGGTCAAATAGACAAAAGTTGTCTTTACTTCACTAAATCTGAGACCATTGCTAGGGTGGATCAAATGATTATAAATTACTAAAACAAAGTTCAACAGAGGCAAGATGTAATACTTGAGTTCTTGTGTTGACTGAAGATTAGCAAAGCAATAGCCTCTTTCCTTCTGTGTTTGACCTATTTTCAGAAGGTTGAACAGGTTGGGGCTCTTGTTACCTACCCTCTTTCCATGTAGTCTTTCTATGTTGCATCTTGAATTTTTTTCAAGAGCCAGAAAAATTTTACATTCAAAATTAGCAATGCCTACTATAGGCTTTTATTTTTAAACCAATCTACTTTATTTAGGGTTTTTAAACACTTCTACCTCTCTTCCAACCCACTGGCCAGAGGTAAGGGAGAAAGAAGGTTATTAGGAAAAGGGAATTGTAGATTTTTAGAAATAGTTCCTTGGGAAGAGTCCACTCTTCTTTGTCTAGATACCAATAGTTGAGTCCAAATGGCAACAACAAACAGCAACAAAAATCAGCACTATTTACAAGTCAGTGAAACAAGTCACTGAAAGCCACAAGACTCAGTTGGACTGCCCTTAGAAGTTCTCTGGAACATTCTTCATTCTCTGCAAAATGAAGTGCTGAAGTATGAAGACCAGCACAGCAATGTTGATTCAAAAACCATGGTCTCACGGTTCGTGGAGATAGTATGGTGGTATGAAAGAAGGGAGGAGATAATGGGGTTAAAGGTTTAAGTAGGGAGATATAAGAGTTTGTGAGGTAGGGAGTGAATTAACCAAAACTGATAATGTTTGAAAAATCCGTATGGAAACCCACTACTTCTTTGTTTTTGTTTTTGTTTTAAGGAGTTCAAATGGAAAGTCTCTATAGGCTGCTCCCAGAAAATATGGATTATTAAATAAATTCACAGTGTCAGTTTAGGATACTTCCTCGTGAGTCATGGATTTTAAGAAACAAGTTTTTAAGTTTTTGAGAGACAATATGCTCTCTTCATTGTTCTTGTTACTCTCTCTCTCACTCATACACACACACACACACACAAAAAAACATTGTAAAACCCTGTTATTGAAGACATCTTATACTTTGGCTGTAGAAGTGGAGAAATCAATCTCAGACCAACCAGGAAATCTCTACCCTGCTAGATAGCTTTCATAGACTTAGAAGGTGCTATTTATGCTTCTGGAGAAGAAATAACACAATCACACCCAGAACTGAACCCTACATACAACAATCCTGACCTACCAGAGAAGATATGGCAATTAGTATAATAGTGGTGTAACTGTTAAGGGGTAAGCAACAACTGCTCTCTGAACAAATCCAAGGCTGCTCCACAGAAGGGAATTCATGCCAGGTACTGTAAACCTGTAACGTGTAAAGCCAAGAACAGAAAACATCACAGAAGAGGAGGCAATAAGGATTTAAGAGCTGGGGAGTGGGGGTGGGAAGAAATGTTGTAAACTTACAGCAAATTCTGTGACTTGTACAAGATGTACATAATAGTTAAGTAAGTCAAACTTCCAAAATAGACAAGAGAGGGTTCAATGAAGCTCCACCCATAACTGAGGGGCTACTATCATTCAGTACATTCTGGAAAGAGAAAACTATTCTTTAGCAATTTGGCCATAGGTAGGTTTTCAGTCCTCCAGTGTATGATCCCAAACTATGTACAGATAGGCAACATAAAATAGACTTTGTGGGTTATTTTAAAAGAAAAAGAAGACAAAAGTGGACATGAAGTTGGGAAGAGAACATCAAAAGAGAGTTCCAGGGGTGTGAGAAAGAGGAAATGGGGCTGGGTATGATCATATCACTAGGTATACATATTAAATTATCAAAGAATATAAAACTTTTAAAAGCAAATAAATATAAAATAAATATTATTTTGATTTGGTTTCAATTATAACTATAGTAGCAAAAAAAAATCCTGCTTAATGCCACGTTTAGAAAAAAATGTTTTGTGTCTCATTCTTGTTTCCAGTTAGCAAAATTCATTTAATAGTGAACTCTCTTCAAGTGACATCTATGTAGTGAGATTAGAAAATGGACTGATCTCAAGACAGCAATGACAATCTCTTCTTTCATAGTTCTCTTGGAGGCATGGCAGGTGTAGAAAGGACATATGGGAAGCCTGACTCAGCATAATTTAATACAGGTATAAGCAATGATTATGATTAGAGACTGGGCGATCAATGTGTGCTGGACAAAATATTTACTATGCAGTGGACTTTTCAATTACATTATTACATGAAAAAAAATTAAATATCTCTATGATAAATAAATTTACATACAATTATTCACCTGCCTTAAATGTGTAAATCTATAAATTTTAAAAGTAAATTTACAAAATTGTGCAATTCTCATTTTACCAACTATATTGCTTTTTATGGAGTTCTGCTCAAGGATTGAGCAAGGTAGGAAGTCAATCAGTTGGTTATCATTTTTTTTTAAATCATATTGTTCCCCAAACTAAGCCTAATTTTCTATGAACTGAGCACTAAGCTGAATCCCACATGGACAGATTACTATCTGGAAATGCTGATGCAATCTCCCATAGTGTGAGCTGACATTCAGTATCTCTCCAGAATTCCTATTTGAGTAATGGTTCGCCTCATATCTTCTGAAGAATTTAGCTCAGCCAGGAATGGTAATGTTGGTCTTGAAAAGGACAGATTCCATTTTCTTATCATTTATTAGCATATTCTGAAAAATTTTGACCATCCGTAGATGAAAGACTCCCTTAGAACTTAAATACTAGGAAAATAGGAAACTAAAACAAAATAACATTACTGAACCATCAAACACTGAATAGGTTTTCTTATAAATTTAGAACTGGCTCAGAATTATGTACTTATTATATTATGTTCAGCTGATATGCCTAGGAGGCCTGCTCTTTTTTGAAGGGAAATGAAGGAGCAAATGAAGTGAATAAAAGAGTTGATGGGGAAGATTTAAAAAGTGGAGAGAGGGAAAACTGTGGTAGGTATGTAATGTATGAAAGAATAAATATACAAAATTAGAATTGGCTTTGTCACCAAATGTTGCCATGCAAACTTTCTGTCTGCATTTAACAACCAACCCCACAGCCACTGGCAGGCAGTTCTGGCCCTAACAGACTCAATTTATGTTAGCGAGAATGTTTCTGCTTTACAATTCTGTGAGAAAGGAAGATTAGTTAATGCAGATTTCCCTCTGAATGAAAGTCTCCATTTGCTTCCTTAAACAGTAAGTTTTTAGGAAATAAAACATAACCCTTTTGTCTTAAAGAAAATAGCAGAAGAGTTTACAGTCTTCTGCTTAATTTGTGGACATCGAAATCATAGGGCTTCATGAATTCAATGCATCTCCATTTTTTTGACATATGTAACATTGAATGTAGACTTCATTCTGAATACACATTTACACTTTTCTTCATGCAAACTTCATAGCCCACTTCCAATGGATGCTTCCATAAACACTTCATCTCAGACTTGAGGTTATTTTTTGCTACAAAGTGCACTGTTTTTGTTTGTTTACTACACTCACAAATTTGCTCCTCTTGTAAATGATTTACATATGAGAAAAATGTTTAATAATTTTGTATTATCATTATTCATCATGCAAACACCAAAAATTATACCTCATTGGAATGTTTTATATAAAATGCTTGATTTAAAGAATTCCCAAAGTTCTTAGGTTTAGTTTTATAAACCTTTTCATCAACAAACATCATCATATATGTTACATGGATTAGAATAAGTGAGGGAAAATGGCATTCAGAGATTATCAAATAACCCACGTGCCTGTGACATATTTACCAAAACTGGGCATTCCATACATACTAAAAGTTTATTTTATATCAAAAATAATGGAACAAATGTGTAAAAGTTTAGGATTAGTTTTATTAATAAGAAATATGACATGCCGAGGGGCGGAGCCAAGATGGCAACTAGCACACACAGTTTCTGAGCAGTGGAATACCTAAACTTCTGAGTTGGTGAATGGAAGGACCTCTAACCCAGGAAAACAACATGACAGAGAATACGCTATATACTCACCAAAACCAGGCAGAAACGTCATACAAGCTAGACACACCAGGCGCTGGGCCTCCCAAGCTTGGAGAGCACAGTGAAGAGACCCTAGGACTTCCCAGAAATCATCGGGACTAGCGACCCAGTCTCCAGTTACAGTGGGACTTTCTAACCTGGCAGCGGAGCAGGCACAACAGCCCTCCAGTTTAAGAATAACCAGGGCCAAACCAGAAAACAGAGAGCCTGCTTACCCCAATCCCTACTGACGTGACCGCCCTGAAATCTCCAGTTGCAGCAAGACCTCAGAACCTGGCAGTGAAAGCAGCACAGAAGTGGTGGAGCACATCAAAGAAGGAGGGCCAAACCAGAGAGCAGAGAGCCCGGATATCCCGGTCTTTGCCAAGTGACCTGCCTGTAAGTGAGTGCACCCTTGAGAATCTGCAGATCCCCAGATCCTGGGTCCTTTTAAAACAGAAACCAGGCATGGAACCCCCTCCCACCCACATACCCACTTTGGGAAACAGAGGGGCACTAAGGACATTGAAGTTCCTGCTCTGTGGGTCTAATTGAGGAGTTAAGGCAGTTAATGCCAGAAATTGCGCTGTGATCATCACTAGTGCCTGTGACATATACAGTGCAGAGCCCTCCCACATACTCAAGGGTTCAACATTAGCCATCACTCTGTCCCTCCAGACACACGTCCACGCACACTTACACACACACACACACACACACACACACACACACACACACACACATGTATGCTTCCTTTTGCCCCATTTGCGCCTGCGTACTTTTCTCCCACAGGTACGGCTAGTCCTCAGCACACGCTGAGAGTTCTCAACTTCCTGAAGAACTCTCCAGACTCCAGAGAGAGACAGTACCAGTCTGACCTGCAGAATCCAAAAACAAACAGGGAAGGTTTCAGATAAGCCAATGGCCAGGGGTAGGCAAAAGAACACTTCCAACATAAATCAGGACATCATGACTTCACCAGCAAACCCCAAAATCGATGGATACTCCAATTCATCAGAAGCACAGGAAAATTATTTTAAAGCCATGCTTGCCCAATTATTTGAGGCTCATAAGGAGGAAATGAACAAATCTTTCAAAGAGTTGGCCAGTCAATTGGAGGCAAAGAAAGAAGAAATAGACAATATCCTTAAAGAAACACAGGCAAACATAGCCAAACAAATAGATATACAAGTAGAGGAAAAATTAGTGGCATATAAAAAGGAAATGAAAAAAGAAATAGAGGCCATCGTAGAGAGACAGGAATCCAAATTCAAACATATGAAAGAAATGGTGCAAGGCATGAAAACAGAATTAGAATCAATAAAGAAAACACAAAATGAGAAAACCCTTGAGCTGGAGAACTTGGAGAAAAGATCAGGAACCACAAAAGTAAGCATCACCAACAGAATACAAGAGATGGAAGAGAGAATCTCTGGAGTTGAAGACACACTTGCAGAAATTGATACTTCTCTCAAAGAAAAAGTAAAATCAGAAAAGTTCCAATCACAAAATATCCAAGAAATCAAGGATGCTATGAAAAGACAAAATCTAAGAATAATAGGAATTCATGAAAAAGAAGACTCCAGGCTCCAAGGTCCAGAAAATATTTTCAAGAAAATCGCAGAAGAAAATTTTCCCAACTTAAAGAAAGAGATGTCCATAAATATACAAGAGGCCTACAGAACTCCAAATAGACTAGAACAGAAAAGAAACACATCACGTCACATCATAGTCAAAACACTAAATCTACAGAACAAAGAAAAGATATTAAAAGCAGCAAGGGAAAAAGGCCAAGTAACATATGAAGGTAGACCTATCAGAATCACACCGGATGTCTCATCAGAAAATATGAAAGCCAGAAGGGCCTGGACAGAAATCATACAGTCCTTAAGGGACCACAGACTCCAACCCAGACTAGTATACCCAGCAAAACTTTCAATCAACATAGATGGAGAAAACAAAATATTCCATGACAAAACTAAATTTATGCAATATCTACACAGCAAACCAGCCCTACAGAAGATACTAGAAGGAAAACTCCAATCCAACGAAAACAAATTCACCCAAGAAAACAGGGCATGCAGATAATATCCCAACAAAAATGAAAAGAAAACAAGCAAAGAAACAGGGTTAGATCACCAACTCCATTACAAAAAAAAAAAAACTAACATGCATTGGTCACTATTATCTATCAATATCAATGGACTCAACTCACCAATAAAAAGACACAGGCTAACAGAATGGTTAAGGAAACAGGATCCAACATTCTGTTGCATCCGAGAAACACACCTATGAAACAAAGATAAACACTATCTCAGAGTAAAGGGCTGGAAAATGTTTTTCAAGCAAATGGTTCCAGAAAACAAGCTGGAGTACCTACCCATTCTAATATCTAATAAAATGGACTTTCAACCCAAGTTAATCAAAAAAGATAAGGAGGGCCACTATATTCCCATCAAAGGAAAAATCCACCAAGAGGACATCACAATCTTGAATATCTATGCCCCAAATATAAAAGCACGGACATTCGTAAATGAAACATTATTAAAGCTTAAATCATACATTGATTCTAATACCTTTTTTTTAATTTTTTATTTTTTTTATCAGTTACATTTTATTAACTCTGTATCCCAGCTGTGTCCCAATCCCTCATTCCCTCCCAGTCCCTCCCTCCCTCCCTCATCTCCACCGTGCCCCTTTCCAAGTCCACTGATAGGGGGGACCTCCTCCCCATTCATCTGATCCTGTTTTATCAGGTATCTTCAGGACTGGCTGCAAAGCCCTCCTCTGTGGCCTAACAGGACTGCTCCTCCCTTCGGGGGTGGGGGGACCAAAGAGCCAGTCATTGAGTTCCTGTTAGAAATAGTCCTTGTTCCCCTCACTTTGGGAAACCAATTGGTTACTGAGCTACCACAGGCTACATCTGAGTAGAGGTTCTAAGTTATATCCATACATGGTCTTTGGTTGAATGTCAGTCTCAGAAAAGACCCTGTGCCCAGATATATTTGGTCCTTGTGGAGCTCCTATCCTTTCCCCATCAAACTAATTCCCCTTCTTTCTTATGATTCCCTGTACTCTGCCAAAGGTTTGGTCATGAGTCTTTGCTTTGAAAACACTGCTAGTTAGAGTCTTTCAGATGTGCTCAGTAGACTCCTGTCTTACGTTCAATGCAAATCCCATCTGTCTTTCTAAACAAGGATTGATCATCTTACCCCATGTCCGCTCAATTGATTTTCTTTTTTAGGTGTATAGATTTCATTATGTTTATCATATCTTATAGGTCTATATAAGTGAGTATATCCCATGTTTGTCTTTCTCCTTCTGGGATATTTCACTCAGAATGATCTTTTCTAGATCCCACCATTTGCCTGCAAATTTCATGATTTCCTCCTTTGTGATTGCTGAGTAGTATTCCATTGTATAAAAATACCACAATTTCTGTACAAATTCCACCGTTGATGGACATCTGGGTTGTTTCCAGGTTCTGGCTATTACAAATAGAGCTGCTATAAACATGGTTGATCAAGTGTCCTTTTTGTGTACTTGAACAAACTTTGGGTATATACCTAGCAGTGGTACAGCTGGGTCTGGAGGAAGCACTATTCCTATTTGTCTTAGAAAGCGCCAGATAGCTTTCCAGAGTGGTTGTACCAGTTTACATTCCCACAAGCAGTGGAGGAGGGTTCCCCTTTCTCCACAACCTCTCCTATATAGTGGGTCACAAAGCAAGCCTCAACAAAAGGATTGAAATAATCCCTTGTATACTATCTGACCACCATGGACTAAAGCTAGACATCAACAACAACAGAAACAACAAAAAGCCGACACGCACATGGAAACTGAACAACTTACTACTCAATGACAGCTGGGTTAAGGAAGAAATAAAGAAAGAAATTAAAGACTTCCTAGAATTCAATGAAAAGGAAGGCACAACATACCCAAATTTATGGGACACATTGAAAGCAGTGCTCAGAGGAAAATTTATAGCACTAAGTGCCTGCAAGAAGAAATTTGTAACATCACATACAAACAACTTAATGGCCCAACTGAAAACCCTAGAAAAAAAAGAAGCAGATACACCCAAGAGGAGCAGAGGGCTGGAAATAATCAAACTAAGGGCTGAAATCAATCAACTAGAAACAAATAAAACTATCCAAAGAATCAATGAAACAAAAAGCTGGTTCTTTGAGAAAATCAACGAGATAGACAAACCCTTAGCCAAACTAACTAAAAAGCAGAGAGAAACTATCCAGATCAGCAAAATCAGAAATGAAAATGGGGACATAAACACAGACATTGAGGAAATCCAAACAATTATTAGGTCATACTACAAAAGCCTATATGCCACAAAATTTGAGAATCTAAATGAAATGGATAATTTTCTTGACAGATTCCATCTACCAAAACTAAGTCAAGATCAGGTAGAAAGACTGAATAGCCCTATATCTCCCAAGGAAATCGAAGCAGTCATTAACAGTCTCCCCTCTAAAAAAAGCCCTGGACCAGATGGCTTCAGCGCAGAATTCTACAAGACCATCAAAGAAGTGCTAACTCCAATTCTCCTCAAGCTATTCCACAAAATAGAAAGAGAAGGAACACTACCAAACTCATTCTATGAAGCCACAGTCACCTTAATACCGAAACCACACAAAGACCCAACAAAAAAAGCGATCCTAATACCTTAATAGTGGGAGACTTCAACACTCCACTCTCACCAAGGGACAGACCAACTAGACAGACACCAAATAGGGAAATAAAAGCACTCACAGAATCACTAAATCAAATGGACATAATAGACGTCTACAGATCATTTCACCCAAACTCAAAAGAGTACACCTTCTTTTCAGCACCACATGGAAACTTATTCAAAATAGACCATATAGTGGGTCACAAAGCAAGCCTCAACAGATACAAAAGGACTGAAATAATCCCTTGTATACTATCTGACCACCATGTAATAAAGCTGGACCTCAACAACAACAGAAACAACAAAAAGCCAACACGCACATGGAAACTGAAGAACTTACTACTCAATGACAGCTGGGTAAAGGAAGAAATAAAGAAATTAAAGACTTCCTAGAATTCAATGAAAATGAAGTCACAACATACCCAAATTTATGGGACACACTGAAAGCAGTGCTCAGAGGAAAATGTATGGCACTAAGTGCCTACAAGAAGAAATTTGAGACAGTGCATTCAAGCAACTTAATGGCTCACCTAAAAACACTAGAAAAAGAAGAAGCAGACACACCAAAAAGGAGTAGACACCTGGAAATAATCAAACTAAGGGCTGAAATCAATCAATTAGAAACAAATGAAACTATCCAAAAATTCAATGACACAAAAAGCTGGTTCTTTGAGAAAATCAACAAGATAGACAAACCCTTAGCCAAACTAACTAAAAAGCAGAGAGAAACTATCCATATCAGCAAAATCAGAAATGAAAATGGGGACATAACCACAGACACTGAGGAAATCCAAACAATTATTAGGTAATACTACAAAAGCCTATATGCCACAAAATTTGAAAATCTAAGTGAAATGGATAATTTTCTTGACAGATTCCATCTACCAAAACTAAGTCAAGATCAGGTAGAAAGACTGAATAGCCCTATATCTCCCAAGGAAATTGAAGCAGTCATTAACAGTCTCCCCTCCAAAAAAAATCCCTCGGCCAGATGGCTTCAGCGCAGAATTCTACAAGACCATCAAAGAAGTGCTAACAGCAATTCTGTTCAAACTATTCCACAAAATAGAAACAGAAGGAACACTACCAAACTCATTCTATGAAGCCACAGGCACCTTGATACCTAAACCACACAAAGATCCAACAAAAAAAGAGAACTTCAGACCTATCTCTCTTATGAACATTGACGCAAAAATACTCAATAAAATGCTTGCAAACCGAATCCAAGAACATATCAAAGATATCATCCACCATGACCAAGTAGCCTTCATCCCACGCATGTAAGAGTGGTTCAACATATGGAAATCCATCAATGTAATCCACCACATAAACAAACTGACGGAGAAAAACCACATGATCATCTCCTTAGATGCCAAAAAAACATTTGACAAATCCAACACCCATTCATGTTTAAAGTCTTGAAGAGATAGGGATACAAGGCACATACCTAAAGATAGGAAAGGCAATATACAGAAAACCTATAGCCAACATCAAACTCAATGGAGAGAAACTTAAACCAATCCCACTGAAATCAGGGACAAGACAAGGCTGCCCATTGTCTCCATATCTCTTTAACATAGTACTTGAGGTCCTAGCCAGAGCAATAAGACAACTAAAGGAGATCAAGGGGATACAAATCAGAAAGAAAGAGGGCAAAGTGTCACTATTTGCAGTTGATATGATAGTATACATGAGCGACCCCAAAAATTCAACCAGAGAACTCCTTCAGCTGATAAACACCTTCAGCAAAGTGGCTGGATACAAAATCAACTCAAAAAAATCAGAAGCCCCCCTGTATACCAAAGACAAAAAGGCTGAGAAAGAAATTAGGGAAACAACACCCTTCACAGTAGCCACTAATAACATAAAGTACCTTGGTGTGACTCTAACCAAGCAAGTGAAAGACCTGTTTGAGAAAAACTTCAAGTCTCTGAAGAAAGAAATCGAAGAAGATATCAGAAGATGGAAAGATCTCCCGTGCTCATGGATTGGTAAAATTAACATTGTGAAAATGGCCATCCTGCCAAAAGCAATCTACAGATTCAATGCAATTCCCATCAAAATACCAACTCAATTCTTTACATACCTTGAAAAAAAGATTCTCAGCTTCATATGGAGGAACAAAAAATCCAGAATTTCCAAAACGATCCTGTACAACAACAGATCATCTGGAGGTATCTCCATCCCCGATCTCAAGCTCTACTACAGGGCAACAGTAATAAAAACTGCATGGTATTGGCATAGAAACAGAAAGGAGGCTAGGTGAAACCAAACAGAAGACCCAGAAATAAACACACACATATGAATACTCAATATTTGACAAAGAAGCCAAATCCATTCAATGGAAAAAAAGACCGCATCTTCAACAAATGGTGCTGGTCCAAGTGGATGTCTACATGTAGAAAAATGCAAATAGATCCATACTTATCACCCTGCACAAAACTAAAGTACAAGTGTATCAAGGACCTCAACATAAAACCAGATACTCTAAATCAGTTGGGAAAAAAAAGTGGGGAACAGCCTAGAACTCATTGACACAGGAGACAACTTCCTGAACAGAACACCAACAGCACAGGCTCTAAGAGCAACAATCAATAAATGGGACCTCATGAAACTGAAAAGTTTCTGTAAAGCAAAAGACACTGTCATCAAAACAAAACAACTGTCTACAGATTGGGAAAGAATCTTCACCAACCCTTTATCTGACAGAAGGCTAATATCCAGTATATACAAAGAACTAAAGAAGCAGAAAAGCAACAAACCAAGTAATCCAATTAAAAAATGGGGAACAGAGCTAAACAGAGAATTCTCGACAGAGGAATATCGAATGGCAGAAAAACAGTTAAAGAAAGGCTCCACGTCATTAGCCATTAGGGAAATGCAAATCAAAACGACCCTGAGATATCACCTTACACCCATCAGAATGGCCAAGATGAAAAACTCAAGTGACAACACATGCTGGAGAGGTTGTGGAGAAAGGGAAATCCTCCTCCATTGCTGGTGGGAATGTAAACTGGTACAACCATTTTGGAAGTCAATCTGGCGCTTTCTCAGACAATTAGGAGTAGTGATACCTCAAGACCCAGCTATACCACTCCTAGGTATATACCCAAAACTTGCTCAAGTACACAACAAGGACATTTGTACAACCATGCTTGTAGCAGCTTTATTTGTAATAGCCAAAACCTGGAAACAACCCAGATGTCCATCAACGGAGGAATGGATACAGAAATTGTGGTATTTTTACACAATGGAATACTACTCAGCAATCACAAAGGAGGAAATCATGAAATTTGCAGGCAAATGGTGGGATCTAGAAAAGATCATTCTGAGTGAAGTATCCTAGAAGGAGAAAGACAAAAAACATGGTATATGCTTGCTTATATTGACCTACAAGATATGATAAACATAATGAAATCTACATACCTAAAGAAGATAATCAAGAAAGCAGACACAGGCGAAGATGATCAATCCTCATTTAGAAAGACAAATGGGATGTGCATTGAACGTATGACAGGAGTCTGCCACAAAAGGCACCTGAAAGACTCTACCTAGCAGTGTTTCAAAACAGACACTAAGACTCATAACCAAACCTTTGGCAGAGTACAGGGAATCATATGAAAGAAGGGGAGTTAGTATGATATGGAAAGGATAAGAGCTCTTCAAGGACCAAATATATCCAGGCACAGGGTCTTTTCTGAGACTGACACTCGACCAAGGACCATCTATGGCTATAACCTAGAACTTCTGCTCCGAAGTGGCCCGTGGTAGCTCAGTAACCAAGTAGTTTTCCAAAGTAAGGGGAATGAGGTCTATTTCTAACAGGATCTCAAGGGCAGGCTCTTTGAACTCCCCACGCCCCCAGGGGAGGAGCAGTCCTGTTAGGCCACAGAGGAGGACTTTTCAGCCAGCCCTGAAGATACCTGATAAAACAGGGTCAAATGAAAGGGGAGGAGATCCTCCCCTATCAGTGGCCTTCGAAAGGGGCAGGGAGGAGACCAGGGAAGGAGTGTGAGGTTGGGGAGGGAATGAGGGAGTAGGATACAACTGGGACACAGAGTTAACAAAATGTAACTAATAAGAAAAATAAAATTAAAAAAAATTGAATACCACAGTAAAAGCTATGGCTTCTGGGTCAGATATACACATTAGAGTATGATGGGGAGCACCTTTAAGTCTATTTCCAGAAGATAACCAAAAGGCAAGCTTGTTACTGCATAATAAGCAGTCAGTGCTCCATCAGTTTATCAGAACTCTATTGATCAATGTCAAAATTCTGAACTTCTGAAATCTTATAGCAACATAAGCACAATAGCAGACAGTAGGGAGAAATCTGCAATATCTCTCGTTTTTAATATGCCTTAAATCATGTTCCTATATCATTACAACCTATGTTCATATACCTTTAAACACTTACTTAGATTCTCCAAACTTTCTTTATCAACCCTGAAACATTTTCCCAGACCCTCAAACAATACTCTCTAGATTCTCAAAACCTAAACTCCTATATCCTCAGACCCTATGTAAACTCCATATCTTTCTATCCAGCTATTTACCATAAGACACAGGCAACTAACATGAAGCCTATGAGCAAGGCAAACCATTTGCCTTTCTAAACAAAGGATATAGTACCTAGTAGTTCTAACTAGCTAATGAACTGACCAATGAGCTAACAGTGCATCTAATTGTCTGCTCTTAAGCTAAAAGTTACCATTAGCTTAGTTTAGCCATCACTGTGACCAGAGACCTGAGAAGGATAAATTATGAGTAAATAAGTATACCAACCCACGTACCAATCAAAATGACAGAGATGACTACTTAGTCCATCACCTAGGCAGTGTGCCTGTCTCCTGGGTTCTCAGGGCACCATGAGCAGAGGCAGAGGCAGTCCAGCCCTCAGGCACAGAAGATGAGAGGCTTTCTGTGACAAAAGTAACATGAATGACATCATCTCGGCCTCAGCACTGTGAAACAAGGACTCTCCATGTGTCCACAGCTTTGTGCACAGTTTAGGCTAGGCCCTAGCAGTGGGCCATTTAAGGCAGTCTTACCCAGTTGTTAGCACACCACAATCCAGAGTCGCCATCATCTGTCCTTGTGCCCAAATATTTTCTGAGACCTTGGGGTGCTACTGCCAGGATTTTGGAACTCTCTGTCATAATAAACTCACACATGTTAAAATGCCATATTCATCAGATCTCTGACAATCTTGAGGGCCAGCATATCAGTTACCCTTTTGCTATCTTTATTATCTGCTCTAAACTGCATCCTATAAAACAATGCTATAATCTCTGATTCTGGCATGTTCCTTCGATGCGTATTTTAGGCGAAGTATATAGTGTCCCAACCTTGGCTTAACCTTAAAAACAAACAAAAGTGTAGGTAAAGCTCAATCTTGTAACCAACTGTAGTCATTAGCATAACTTTAAATATATTTCTGAACAAAAATCAAAGCAAAACTTTTAATCAGATACAGTTCATAAAGGGGATAACAGGGAAGTTAGTAAGACCTGGAGAGGACAGGAGCTCCACAAGGACCAAATATTTATGGGCACAAGGGTCTTTTCTGAGACTGATTTTCTAATCAAGGACCATGCATGGATATAACTTAGAACCCCTGCTCAGACATAGCCCATGGCAGCTCAGTATCCAAGTGGGTCTCCTAGTAAGAGGAACAGGGACTGTCTCTGACATGAACTCACTGGCTGGTTCTTTGACCTCTCCTCCCCCTAAAGAGAGGAGCACAGAAGAGGACATTGCAGCCAGTCCTGATGAGACCTTATAAACTAGGTTCAGATGGAAGGGAAGGTTGTCGTCTATCAGTGGACTTAGAGAGGGGCAGGGAGGAGATGAGGGAGTGTGGCTTAGTTTGAGAAGTATTGAGGGAGGGGGCCAGAGCTGGGATACAAAGTAAATAAACTGTAATTAATATAAAAATAAAATTTTTTAAAAATCTTGTTGATCCTACCATATTGCATTAAAACTGAAATGCAAAATGCTTAAAGGGCAAAAGTTGCACTTATCACTAAACAGGGAACTGAACACATTTGGCAGCTCTAAACAAAGATGCCTTTAAAACCGTGGCTTCACCATCTTTATCTCTGAATCAGCATGGCAGCTGGCCATGTGTTGCTACAGGCAGAGGCCAGCAATTCAAAACATAGCCATTAGGTGTCATGATGGTATTGTTAATTCCCACGGTATAACAAGCTCTGTGGAACATTTACAATTTCTCATAAACAAAAGTTCTAACATTGTAATCAAATAAGTTTTAAAACCAGCTACATAACAGAACAGTATAGAACAATTTTAAACTGTACCTGAACCATTTTGACCACACCAAACCCATCAGCCACAAAGAAAAAGCATTAATCTATTCACTCAGGAACTGGCAGTCAGGCATAAATCCCATATAATAGTTACCAATGACTTGAATACAACCCTGTATAACCCTGGGCTTACATGAATTCATTCTCAAATCAGAATTGCAGCTATGAAGAACCAAAGCAAATGCAGTTCATATGCCCTACAGCTTTGCATATATACTCTGAACTTCCATAACATTCTACATACCTTCAGGTCAGCTTTTCCTAGCTCCAGTCTTCTGGTTTAGCCAGACATTTTCACTTTAGACAAGCTATTCTTTCCTTCCCCCCCCACCCCAGTATCTTGTTTTTTTGACAACATAAAAAACTCCAATCAAAATTCTTTTTGTCCTGACATGATACTGCCAGAGCCCAGCCTGGGTTTATTCATTTGTTCTTATAGGCAAAGCAAACACAAGTCACATCAATACAAAAAGAAGTTTGTGGAACTGCCAAACTTCTTTTCTAAAACCACTTCCCTATAGCAGATATGGTCCAAGGTCACACAAACAAGCTTTAAGGAACTTGGAACAAGTTTTAAGGAACTTGATGACACTTCCTTTTTTCTCTGTCTCAAGGTGAAGGTCAAGGTGAAAACATGTTTTTGATAAATAACAAAGTAGCTTGACAAACAAGCAGCTCTCCACATGATACAATGCAAAAGCTACAATTTTCTCAATTGGTTTAAACAGTATAGGTTGGTTTCATTTGGTAAAATTAATAAAATAAATGCCAAAGTTTTTTTTTCCTCCCCTCCAGGGTTGAGAAGCTGTTTCAAGTTCTTTGTTAGACTGCCCAAGGTCATTATTAAAAATGCTTGATGAACTTTAAAATGTTTCATAGCCTGAAACATTTAAACATCCTCCAAAACCTGTTTATGCAATACCTAAATAAAGTACCCTTTTTAGGAGTGAAATCACAAAGTATAAGCATAATTTAAAAGTCAAAATCAAATTTTAAAACCAAATTTTACCAGTGCAAACAATTCAATCTCCAAAATCAATGCCAATTAAAAAGGAGACTTATCTTCTTAGTCTAAAAGGAAGTAGGATGGTAAACAAAATTCATTTCGACTAAGAGGTCTGTAATCATTCTTTGCTCTGCCACACACCACATAGCAATCTCAAGATGACAGAGTCACATCATATGGCCTGACAAGTCACAAGGTTGCTAATTAAACATATCTTCGCATTTATAGATCTTATAAACACATGTTCTAAACAGGAGTTTCAATTTAACCTTTAAACATATCTGATAACTCTTAATTTATAAGCAAGACATACAGAACATATTAACCACGTAATATCAATCGAAAGCAAACATATAATGGCCATATATTTAAACAGACAGACAAAACCTATTTTTTACTTCCTCCAGCTGTAATTTCAAGCATCATTTTCTCACCCAGCAGCAGCAACCAGCTGGCCAGGAATTGTTCTGTCATGGCATCCCTGCCATGGAAGCCAAAAGTGGCCCACTGCAGCCAGCTTCTTTCCTTCCCGCAGCCAGAGCCAATTCCGAAGCTGAAAGTGGCCCACTGCTGCCTGTGCATGGTGGACCCAAGGACCATTCTTCTCTCACAGTGTAGTGGGTGCGACCATGACGTGCCCCAGTGTTTCCAGAGCTGGGTGAGCAAGGTTGCTATGTGCCACTAAGGTGGAAACCATGGAAGTGTGTCTGGCAAAGGTCTAACAATTTTACTCCAACAGACAAAAAAAAAAAAAAAACAAAAAAACAAAGCAGACTAGACAAATGCACATGAAAATAGGTTCCACCAACTAAAACAGAAAAATAGACACAGATTGGGCAATTGAAGCTCAGGCCCACCAGCTTCAGATTCCTGCTCTGGTTTCCCTGCCACAGAAGCTCCAGAACAGTGGGTAGTTATAAACCCCCTACCTGACATCAAGACTCTACCCTCCAAAACTGATGAAGCCAGCAACATCTTTCTGACTTTGTCAGCTGTGATTCTACAGTGTGTCTGCTGCCTTAATTCATGTTATGCTGCCCAGATACGGACACCGCAAGGAATTTTAGAGGGCAGAAAGTTCACATACAGAGGGCCACTGCACAGAGCCACATAGACATTATACCACAGGTATAAAACCCTCTTAGTCATATTTCTGGAGTCTTGGAATCCTAAACGAGCCCCAAAATGTTATGCCCAGTTTGTGAGACCCCCCAAAGCACAGGAATAGATTCATATATAAATACATGAGGGTTTTTTTAATTAACACAGGTCACAAGGAATGTGGCCCCGTGGTCTAGGGAAGCAAGGTTTTCAAAGGGCAAAACTACAAGCAGGGACTTACATACTTTGGCTTCAACATGGTTTGGGCTTCTTTGTCAAAAATCAAGTATCTGTAGGTATGTGGATTTATTTCCTGGTCTTCAATGTCGTTCCATTGATCCAACATTCTGTTTCTATGCCAACCATGCAGTTTTTATTATTATTGCTCTGTAGTACAGACTGAGATCAGGGATGGAGATAGCTCCAGACAATCTGCTGTTATAGAGGATTGTTTCAGAAATTCTGGGTTTGTTTGTTTGTTTCTCCATATGAAGTTGAGAATTGTTCTTTCAAGGTCTGTAAAGGATTGTGCTGGTATTTTCATGGGAATTGCATTGAATTTGTAGATTGCTTTTGGTAAGATGGCCATTTTCACTATGTTAATCCTACTGATCCATGAGCACAGGAGATCTTTCCATCTTATATCTTCTTTAGTTTCTTTCTTCAGAGACTTGAGGTTTTTTCTAACTGGCTTTTTACTTGTTTGGTTAGAGTCACACCAAGGTACTTTATATTATTAGTGCTTATTATGAAGAGTGATTTTTTCCCTAATTTCTTTCTCAGCCTATTTGTCTTTGGTATACAGGAAGGCTTCTGATTTTTTTGAGTTGTTTTTGTATCCAGCCACTTTCCTGAAGGTGTTTATCAGCTGAAGGTGTTCTTGGGTTGAATTTTGGGGGTTACTCATGTGTGCTATCATATCATCTGTGAATAATGATACTTTTACTTATTCCTTTCCAATTTGTATCCCTTTGATCTCCTTTACTTAACTTATTGCTCTAGCTAGGACTTCAAGTACTATGTTGAAGAGATATGGAGAGTTGGGAAGCCTTGCCTTGTCCCTGATATTAGTGGGATTGATTTAATTTTCTCTCCATTTAGTTTGATGTTTGCTGTATATTTTCTTTACTATGTTTAGGTAAGTGTCTGATAGCCCTGATCTCTCCAAGACTTTAAATATGAATAGGTGTTGGATTTTGTCAAATACTTATTTAGCATCTAAAGAGATGATGTGTTTTGTTTTTTTTCCCCCCTTCGGTTTGTTTATATGGTGGATTACATTGATGTATATCTGTATGTTGAACCAACCTTACATGCCTGGGATGAAGCCTACTTGTTCATGGTGGATGACATATTTTATGTGTTCTTGGATTTGGTTTGCAAGTATTTTATTGAGTATTATTGCATCAGTGTTCATAAGAGAAATAGGACAGAAGATCTCCTTTTATGTTGGGTCTTTGTGTGGTTTAGGTATCAAGGTGACTTCATAGAGTGAGTTTGGTAATGTTCTTTCTGTTTCTATTTTGAGGAATAATTTGAAGAGAATTGGAATAAGCTCTTTGAGGTTTGGTCGAATTCTGTGCTGAAACCATCTGGCCCTAGGATTTTTTGGAAGGGCAACTTTTGATAACTGCTTCTATTTTCTCAGGGGATATGGTACTATTCAAACTATTTACCTGATCTTGATTTAATTTTTATAAATGGAATCTATCAAGAATGTTGTCCATTTCCTTTAGATTTTCAAATTGTGTAGCATAAAGGCTTTTGCGGTAAGACCTGATGATTGTTTGGATTGCCACAGTGTCTATTGTTATGTCCCCATTTTCATTTCTGATTTTGCTGATTTGGATGGTGTCTCTCTGCCTTTTAGTTAGTTTGGCTAAGGGTTTGTCTATCTTGTTGATTTTCTCAAAGAACTAGCTCTTGGTTTCATTGGTTCTTTAAACTGTTTTACTTGTTTCTAATTTATTGATCTCAGCCCTGAGCTTGAAAATTTCCAGCCATCTACTCCTCTTGGGTATGTCTGTCTCTTTTTTCCCCTTAGGGCTTTCAGGTGAGCCATTAAATTGCTTGTATGAGATTTTTCAAATTTACTCTTGAAGGCACTTAATGCTATGAATTTTCCTCTTAGCACTACTTTCATTGTATCCCATAAGTTTGGGTATGTTGTGCCTTCATTTTCATTGAATTCTAGGAAGTCTTTAATTTATTCCTTTATTTCTTCCCTAACCCATTTGTCATTGAGTAGTGAGTTGTTCAGTTTCCTTGTTTGTGTAGTCTTTTGTTGCTTTCTGTTGTTGTTCCTTAGTCCATGGTGGTCAGATAGGACACAAGGGAATATTTCAATCTTATTGTAATGCTGAGGCTTGCTTTGTGATGAACTATATTTTGGAGAAGGTTACATGAGGTGCTGAAAAGAAGGTATACTGTTTTGAATTTGAATGAAAAGTTCTGTAGACATCTATTAGGTCCATTTGATTTAGGATCTCTGTAAATGCCATCATTTACCTGTTTAGTTTCTGTCTAGATGATCTGTCCTTTGGTGAGAGTGGAATGTTGAAGTCTCCAACTATTAAGGTATTGGGTTTGATGTGTGATTTCAGCTTTAATAATGTTTCATTTACAAACGTAGATGGTCTTGTATTTGGTGCATAGATGTTCAAAATTGTGATGTCCTCCTGGTGGAATTTTCCTTTGATGAGAAGAAGTGTCCCTCCTCATTTTTTTGATTAATTTTGATTGAAAGTCTATTTTATTAGATATTAGGATAGCTACCCCAGCTTGTTTTCTGGATCCATTTGCTTGAAAAATATCTTTCCAGCCCTTTACTCTGAGGTAGTGTTTATCTTCTTTGCAGAGGTGTGTGTCTTGGATACAGCAGAATACTGGATCCTTTTTCTGCAACCATTCTGTTAGTCTGAGTCTTTTTATTGGTGAGCTGACTCCATTGATGTTTCTAGATAGTAGAGACCAATGAATGTCAGTTCAGTTTATTGTGGAGCTGGTGGTGTTACTGTAATTTATTGCTTGTTTTCCTTTTAATTTTTTGTTGTGAAGTTGTCTGTATCCTATGTTTTCTTGGTTGTGGTTCTTTTGGTGGATTGGAATTTTCCTTCTAGTATCTTCTGTAGGGCTGGGTTGCAGAGTAGACATTGTTAGTTTAGTTTTGTCATAGAATATTTTGTTTTCTCCATCGATGTTGATTGAAAGCCCTGATGGGTATAGTAATCTGGGTTGGCATCTGTGGTCCCTTAAAGTCTGCTTGATATCTGCCCAGGCTTTCAGAATTTCTGTTGAGAATTCTGCTGTGCTTCTGATAAGTCTACCTTTCTATGTTACTTGGCCTTTTCCCTTGCTGCTTTTAATATTTTTCTTTGTTTAGTGTTTTAACTATTATGTGACTTGAGGTGTTTCTTTTCCAGTATAGACTATTTGATGTTCTGTAGTTCTCTTGAGTTTATGGACAGCTCTTTCTTTAAGTTGGGAAATTTTTCTTCTATGATTTTCTTGAAGATATTTTTCTGCACCTTGGAGCCTAGAATATTTTTTTTAATTTCTACTCCTGTTATTCATGGATTTCATCTTTTCATGAAGTCCTTGATTTCTTAGATATTTTGCGTTTGGAACTTTTCTGATTGTATTTTTACTTTGATAGAATTCTCAATTTCAGCAAGTGTATCTTCAGCACCTGAGATTCTCTCTTTCATCTCTTGTATTTTGTTGGTGATGCTTACCTTTGTGGTACCTGATCTTTTCTCTAAGTTCTCCAGCTCCAGGGTTTTCTCTGTTTGTGTTTTCTTTATTGATTCTCATTTTGTTTTCATTCCTTGCACCATTTCCTTCACCTGTTTGATTGTGGATTACTGTCTTTCTATGATGTCCTCTATTTTTTTGTTCATTTCCTCAGTATATGCCACTAATTGTTCCTCTACTTGTACTTCTATTTGTTTCGCTATGTTTGTGTATATATCTTTGAGAGCTTTGTTTGTTTCCTCTTTATTTGCCTCCATTGGCATGGTTATTTCTTTGAGAGCGTTGTTTACTTCTTCTTTATGTCCTTCAAATAACTGGATAAGCATAGCTTTAAAATCATTTTCCAGAATTTTTGATGAATTGGAGTATCCATTGATTTTGGGCATTGCTGATGAAGTCATAATGTCCTGATTTTTGTTGGATGTGTTCTTATGCCAACCTCTGCATCTACTTATCCATAACCTTCAGTGTTTGTTCCTGGAGTCTGTAGTTCAGACTGGGTCAGTCTTTCTCTGGTTTCTGGAGTATTCTTCATGAAGATGAGAGAGGTCTACTGGTTTTAGAGTGTGAGTTGGTGTTTCAGCTGTACCTATGGTAGGAAGGTCAGCAGGTGCAGATGCAGATGCACAAGTGCAGGTAAGTTAGTGTGTGTGTGTGTGTGTGTGTGTGTGTGTGTGTGTGTGTGTGTAATGTAAATGTGCCTTGAAGGACAGGGTGCTAAAGAGCACAGATGCTTGTCATGTAGGGCAGGGAGTAGTGCAGGAGTAGGGAGGGTTGCAGGTGCTGGCAGTGTTTGCGCTCAGACTTTGCATGTGCAGATTCCCTGAATACCTCAGTGGCCTACAGTCCACAGGTATTCAGCTCTGTCTGGGCTCCAGGAGTTGTTTACCTGGCATCTGGGTACACCCCCAGAACAGGGACTTCAATATTGAGAACACTGTCCCAAGAATCCCTATGTTACTCACAGTGGGTGTGTGGGTCGTAGGGATTCGATATCTGGCTGCTACCATAGAGGAACCCTGGATCTGGGGCTCTACAGACACTTATTTGAAGGTGTATTCAGTCTCTAGTAAGTCTAATAGGAGATCATGTGGGTTCCCCCTGTTCTCTATTCTCAGATTTGTGCCTGCTGTGGCAAATGCAGATGTAGGAGCTCTGTCAGCTCAGTGGTGCTGCAGTTAAAGCACTTGGAGATGGTGTAGCAGTCCATTGGGAGTTCAGCCACAGCAGCAGATTTGCGAGGTTGGTGCAGATGTCTGTTGGGAAGGCCTGAGAAGCCACTACAGTGGTACACAGACCTGGGTGGCCTGTACAGTTGGCTGCCTACCACTGAGGGACTAGGCTGCCAGTACAGTTGCTGCATAGGAGGCCCTGGAGGGCCCAGACAGCAGTTCTTGGACCCAGCACCCAGAAGGCTGCTACAGCTGACAGCCACAATTGAGGACCTAGGACACCATCACTGTTGCTATTTCAGTAGCTGAGCAGGGAATTCTGTGCTATGAGCCATCAGCACTGTGGGCTGCCACTGCCTAGGAAGAGATAAGCCCAACAAGGCAAAGTGCAGCAGGATTGGCTCTTTGCCACCCTCAGTCCCCAGAAAACTCAGCAGGGGACGTGGATCCAAATGGTCTCACAGGTTGTTCCTTTCACCCAGGAAGCTTCAATGTCAATGTTCTGGCTTCAGCTACCCCTCCACTCACCAATTTCAGAGTTTCAGAACCTCTGCCTCTCAGATAAGGTGTGTGCTGGTTGCTCTATCTTGGATCTCCCTGTTTTTGTATCTTGTAAAAACACAAATACGAGAATGTTTCAGGTTTTTGTCTCTTGTTTCTGAGTTCTAGAATGTAGTGTTCAAATAACATACTTCAAAGAATCTGCTAATAAGAACTGCAGATCTAGACTGTGTTTGGAGAGAAGCTAAAAAATGGAAGCAATGTTCTCTGAGTTGTTTTGAACAGTGAAGCCTGACTGCTAAAGAACAGCTTAAAACTGTTTATTATACTGAACAAAGCCAATTGCTGTTTTGAAAGTCTCAAAAAAGTGTTATGGATTTTGTTATAACAGTAGGTGGAAAACAGAATAAAAGAATACACCTATCCTGAACTTACAGCTCTAAAATAGTTGTGATCAACAGGGAAAGCCCATTGTTTTAAATCCTGTTTTAAACAGGAGAAGAAAAGAAAAACATGCTATTTCACAGCTCTTGTGTGCCTATGAGACAATCTAAGGAAAAGTGATTTATCAGATGCTCCAGATCTACAAAGGCAAAGGCATGTTTCCTGTGAAGGAGAAGGAGGAAAGAAAGTGCAGCCAAGAAAATACAGAGCTAATTCTACTCCTCAAATGGTGCTGTAGCATCCCAAGATATATTGGATTATTTACCATAACAATTTAACTACTTAACAACCAGCAATTGTAGTAACATCCATTTCCAAATAACAGTACCCTGGAAGCCATTTTAATTTTCCACATGACAAAATGTGTTCTATGATACGCTTCCTAATTTTTATTCCCAGGTTTCACATCTAACGGCTGGTGTGACAAAGTGAGTGGAGGGTAAAGCCTCCCATTTTGTAAGATATGAGGTTATAACTAATTTTTATTAATCTCCTTTGTGAACATCTCAAGCATACATATTGTTGGCTACAGGAGTAATATTTTGAGAGGGTATTTTTTTTTTCATTTGGTTTGTTGGTTTTGTTTTGTTTTGTTTGTTTGTTTGTTTCAGTATGCTTCATGGTAGAAGTCTAGCACAGCCCAAACTGCATGTTTCTGTAGAGTCACAGCACAGCAAAGCAACTGCAGGCAGTTAAACATTTTTAAAGGTCAGTGGAATCAACAAAGAGAGAAAGATTCCTAGATTGCCTCCTCTTATTCCTTATAGCCAGAAAGTGATCCTCAGTCTTTGTCCCTATGTTTCCTCCACATAGGAGACTGGAGATTTACATTCTAGTGAATTTACACTATGAACTTACTGCTTGCAGTCATAGGACAGAGCTGAAACTAATGTATCATTATAAAGCCACAGATAAATCACAGCCTGTGTGGTTATGAGATAAATCACAGCCTGTGTGGTTATGAGATAAATCATAGCCTGTTAATTTCACTGAGGTGCTGACCCCACCTCTTTTGGTCTCATTAAAATTAACCAGGAAATTTAACAACCATCAATCTGATTTCACATGCTTCTCTCCTACACCTCTCCTGCCATGTAGAAACTGAATCCATGATACAACTTATCCTCCCCTACAAGGAACCAAAATGTAAAATATAGGTCTTAAGTGAGTACACAGAAAAAAGGCAACATACTACACTTAGCGGAGGCTCAGTGGTGCTGCTTTCATTGACTGTAAATACAATTGTTATCATGCTACTGCTAATCTTGATGGTGAAATTATTAAAATCATTTACTATTAATAAATAATAAATATTATTATTAATAAATAATAAATATTATTTATTATTTTTATTGATAAATAATTAATATATAAATAATTATTTAATTATTTATTTTGTAAAAATAAACATAAGTATTCCCTAGAGACAAAAGTTATAAAATTAGTAGGCTCTGTGTGTATGATGTGTAAATATAAGCATGTTTGTAACACATAAATATCACTGTACAAACAGCATGCAGACTAAAGTGGAAAACAAGATAAAATAAGTCATACCTGGCATAAAAAAAATATGGGTTTGGGAAAGGATGTGATCTGGGTGGACTTTATCAGTATTACATATGCTCTAGATATTAATACATATCTAATACATATGTATTAGATCTATACAAAAAGTCCATATCCCCCATTTTTTCTTATACATTGAATACATGTATAATATTAAGGGGTGAATTTTGGTTTTTCCATGCACAGGCATCTCACATGAGTCAAACCTAAGGAATCTTAGAGGCCATATGATAAACACCCATGTGGGAAACTGAGTACAGTAAAGGGAAAAAGAAGAGAAAGAGGCAGAAGGTTAAGAGTGACACACAGAAGCATTAGAGCCTGATCCCAGTTATTCTTGCAGGGCATCAAAAACAGCTAATGGTTCAGGTTACAAAGGCCTACAGAGCGGGAGGGATAGACACACGTGTTGCTGCTATAAATGGTACCAGTTATTTTTGTCACAACAGCCCAGGAATCAGTGGCTCCACAAAGACACATGCACACAGACAACCAAATGGTTTTACAGATGTAGAAACTTGAAATCTTTAGATTCATCATCAGAATTGACCAGGAGTTCTTCCTGAAGTCTTCATAAAAAGCAATCAGTAAGCCTGGCAATAGTCAGACACACTTTTAATCCCAGCACTTGGGAGGCAGAGGCAGGCAGATCTCTGAGGTCAAGGCCAGCCTGATTCACAGAGCAAATTCCAGGATGGCCAGAACTACACAGAAAAACCCTGTCTTGAAAACAAACAAATAAAAATCAATAATGGAGACTTTTGAATTTAGTATCTTACCTATGAGTATTTGTCATTAGTACATGCATGTTAAATTTTCTTTTACAGCTTTGGTCTTAAAATTGAGATTTAGGACTAAATAATTAAAAAATTAATTTAAAATAAAAGTTCAATTTTTAAGATATGAAAGTGATAGCAATGTAAAGTGTTTATGCATATTTAGGGAACTCTAGATATGGCTATTTTTAAAGGCAAATATATATGAATTGATAGTCATGGATTCACCTTACCATTCATTAATTCATCAGTTATTTTAGAACTTACTATGAACAGGTTTTGCTATTCTAATGAATAAAAGAAAATTGCCCATATTCATGTAATTTAATTTTATTTGAGGTGAGGACAAACTAAAAATAAATATTCTGACCTTTACCATCTGACCAAGCTAAAGTCTGACTGACATGTATTTAACATCACAGCTTAAATCTTTATAATTGGTTACTATTTTTTAGAGAGATCTACCTAGTCTGCAAATGCTTCATTACACAAAAGGGAATAAAATATTGCAGATGACCAGCCCTAAAGGGAAGATATATCCCTCACCCAACCTTCTAGGTCCAGGGATCACTTGGAGAAAAATGAATGTAAAAGCCGGAGGTGATTAGTGACTACAGGGAAGCATTGGATTGCTCTCACACAAGGGGGCTACAAATATGAACTCATTTAAGTTGTGACAACATGCAAAACACTTGCACAAATCCAAGCCAGACCAAATTCTAGCACAGAGAGGTAGTTAGGCACAAAATACCACCCAGGCCTTGGAGACACTGGCAATTGTTAGCAGCAGGCAGAATGAGCTAGAGTTATCTCCAAGAGTGTAGCCCCAGTAAGTTGACCATGCTCTGGTGAAAGAGCACATATTCAAGACAATTTGAGCAGCACACATTGGTCTTGGAGGGTCTCAAGGGGGTACAAAGTTGTGTAGTTAAGGAAGGGAGGGGTATCTGGGAAGAACTAAGGGAGGATCCAAACGCATTGTAAGAAACGTTCAAACCACTACTAGGAGATTCATCGTTGGGTTTTTGGTGATTGATCACTAGCAAGACTCATTTGTTCCAGAGATACTGGAGTGGTTCTACCTATATAAAACAATAAATGGATTGTGTTATACTCTATTACTGTATTGCTTTTGTTGGAAAACTCTCCAAATTCTAGGTGATGTAAATCTTACATGATTCTACATGACAGTGACGGCAATCTATGATTCTGTACTCCATCAGCATGGACTAAAGGATCAAAACATATGAAAACCAGACACACTAAATCGGTTAGAAGAAAAAGTGGAGAAGAGCCTAGAACTCATTGGCACAGGAAACAACTTCCTGAACAGAACACCAACAGCACAGGCTCTAAGATCAATAATCAATAAATGAGACCTCATGAAACTGAAAAGCTTCTGTAAAGCAAACGGCACTGTCACCAGAACAAAACTACAGCCTACAGACTAGAAAAGGATCTTCACACACCCTCTATCGGACAGAGGGCTAAAATCCAGACTACATAAAGAACTCAAGAAGTTAAAAAGCAAGAAATCAAGTAATGCAATTATAAAATGGCTAAACAGAGAATTCTCTGTAGAGGAATACCGAATGGCAGAGAAACACTTAAAGAGATGTTCAACGTCCTTAGCTACAGCTGGGATACAAAACAAAAATAACTGTAATTAATATAAAGCTAAAATTAAAACATATGAAAAGACATTACTTATGTTTTAGTTTAACTAATTCTATAAATTTATGAATATTTAGATGTTATCTTGAAGTGACCTCACAATTCTTGGGATTGTTTTAATTTGTTCATATAATTTTGTATAATTTTGGCATCAAAACACAATCACTAGGTTACCTACTTGTGAATCTCAAAGTGCCTCTATATTTGTTGGTCTGTGTGTCATCAAGGAAAGATTTATATTGTAATGAATGAATTGATATTTAAATATGGAGACATCAAATTATTTTTATTAGAAATATTTGAGCACTGTTAGAGAACACATGCTTATATTATATATGAGAAAAATGTGATTTTGCTGTCAAACTCATTCAGAAATTAAATTGATGTAAATGTTTAAAAGACAGAATGAGATTAAATCATCAGCCTTCAAAAAGACTCTTGTACTGAAAAGCGAAACAAGAGAAACTGGAGGATAAAGTGAAGAACATTCCAGTTTCAGACACAAGAAAAGGAAGCATCTCAGAGCTCTGTTCTGAACTTCACAGGGCAGTCCTTCATCTGCTCTTCATAGTGTTCATCGAATCTCTTCCTTAGTGCTGCTGAGAAGTGGTTCTTCCAGTCTCCCGTGATTCCTGGAAAGAAACAGATGAAAACAGAAGTGTCAACATGTTGAGCCACAATCAGGAGACTTTTTATTAATCTGGTATCTATTTCTGTGAAAAATTCCCCTAATATTTAATTTTCCCAATAAAATATTTAAGTACCACATTATTTGATTTTACAAAGACAAATTTGTTTCTATTGTCTTGAAAAACAAATCCTACTTGACTCATCCTTTCTTTCGTATAACATCTCCAATAAGCTTTCTTCTTTGATTTTCTCTCATATATCACGCTTTCTATGATGAGATCCATGGTGCAGTGATGACCAAATTATTGAACATCACCTTTGTGCTCATTAATCTCTCAAAACCAGACTTATGCTTTTACTTCCAGTTACTTGCATGGCATTGTTCCCTGAATGTTACACAAAAATAATTCCAAATTTCAGGTTTACAAATTGACTTTAGTTCACCAGATACTGCTTCTATGTAAATATTTCCTTTTATTGTGTTTTGATATTATTGATAAACATAATTATTTTGAATTCCTACCTTGTCATTTAGCATTCAAAACTTTCTGTCATTTGTACAAGGAAAATATGATTTTTTCAGAACTTGTTTCTTCATCTCAAAATAAGATAGTAAATCCATTTTCCTAGTTAGAAATCAAAATCTGTAGAGATAATATGTATAGTGCATAATGGTATACACCCAATATACATTGACCTAGTTAATGACAGTGGGTACATTATGGTATCATTGTTGATGCTGAGGTGTCTGCCATTATGCAGTGTATGATATCCTTCTCACACTAAATAAACAGGAAATAAATTCAGTATTAGTAAAATCTTCTTGGATTTATTAATAAATAGTGTTTAATTCAGCTACAAACTTCATAATTCAATAAGAATATTCAAGATAAAATAGTTGTAAAGAAAAAATATTCTGGTTATGCAGGGTGATAACTTGAGTAGATTTTTGCCTAAGTCATGGCAGCTTAGTCCTTTTAACAGAAAGCTACCTGACTTTCTTGTACAGCACGATCTGGTGCTTTGTATTTTTGATTGTTGATTATTTTGTTCCCCTGGGTTGGCTTGTTGTCTTTTATGAGCAGACACCCCAAAATAACATTTGTAACTTTGCCTAAGACATTATTCCTGATTGCCCAAATAAAAGGCCTACCCTGGGGAAGGGCAAAAGTGAGAGGCCGAACTAAGATACCTAGGCTTTGGGAACAGAAGGATCATGGGAAAGAGACTAGTACTGGAGGGAAAAGAGTGTAGTCAGGATGGGGTAGGTAAAGTACCATGTGACTGAGGATCACATGGAGAGAAGCAGCCCAGATGGAGAGCATCAGTAAGTATTTATGGAATTATGGGTGGAAAGTAGCACAGATATAAATGATTAAAGCAGATGGCATAACAGGATAGCTTAGGTGGAAATATCTGCCCAGACCAAGATAAATTAAGACTTATTCTAAAACATAACAGGTGTCTGTATCTTTTATTGATTATGATAGTGGGTTAGATAATAACATGGTAATAATTATAGGCATTTAATAATAAACACTATAAGCTAATTATATATTTTCTACAACACTTTCTTTTCTCACCCTTCCTCATGAAAGGTGATACTTTTTGGTTAATCATGTGCTCTGGCATCATTGTATAATTGGTGGATGGATTGTTCTTCATCTCCTGGAATGAGGTGTGTTGAATGATTTTGTCCACAAGCTCTGCTGAGGGCTTCTTCCCCAGGAACTCTATCAGTTTTGTCACTTCTCTTCTGATATCCTACAGAGAAACAAAATGATTTGAAGACCAAGTTGACAAAAATTGGTGAATAGGTAATAGCTAAACATGATAGAGAACATTATTTTCTACCTGGTCATATTAGAATTAAATATATAATGAAGAAAACAAACTATTCTAAAACAATTCTTCTTCATCCAAAAAATAGGTTCAGGAGACACTTTAAAAACTTTTAGGCCTAAATAAGATGAGTTGCAAAATGGTAATTTTACAACTAGTAAAACAGTTCTTTCTAATTTTTTCCACTTCTGTTTATTTTTCCATAGATGTGTGTGTTGTGTGTGTATGCAAGTTTGCCTGTACGTGAGCATGCATACAGTTAAATGTGCATACACTTGTATTCCAGTGTGTGAAAATAGAAACATGTAGTTATATAAATTCCTCTTTTACAGAATTCTTTCTTTTCCTGAGGCAGGTTGTCTTCCTCAACACAAACTACACTGGTAGTTTGTCCTGTCAGTTTTCCTCTGGCATTTCCTGTGTCCATAGCACTAGGATTAGAAGCCAGCTTCCATGCCTCCCTGGTTTAATAAAGGCTGGGGAGTTGAATTCCAGGCCTCATTTTGCATAGCAATGACTTATCCACTGACACATCTACCTGGCCAGGAATATTTAATTATTTTTTATTCATTTTTAGGCAAGTCTTGCTACTCTGTTCAAACATGGCTTGAACTCCTAATTACCTGCCTCAAAAGTGCTGGAATTGCAGATGTCAACTACTGTACCTAGATATCATAACCTCATACATGGTATATCACAACCAATATCATACACTAAGCACAAAAACTCTCAGACTACAGTATTCAGTGAAAGAGCAAGTTTGGTGATCATCCAAGTGTGTGTATTGTGACTTTGTTTCTTATTTCTATGAATTCAAGGTTCTTTTTGCAAAGTTTACCTTTAGAAAAATTTTGACACTGGTATTTAAGGTGTACGTAATCACTAAACATTTTTATTTACTAGATTAAAATTTAATCAAACTGGATGACTGTTCTTTTCCTTTCGTAGCTCTGCAAGTGGTTGATGCCATGTTTCCAGTGTTAATGTTGCATCCAGGGTATTGTCAGATGCTAAGAGAATCTTTAAGCTTACTGAAAATGTTTATATGACTTCCATCCCTTACCTCTTTCATGTCCTCATAGAACATAAATAGCACACGTGGATTCTTACTCTTTTCCCACCAAGATTTGACATGATCATACCAGGAACCATACAGAACTAAATAGGAAAAAAAAGTGTAGAGATATTACATTATTATTTTGTAATCTTGACAGAAGTATTCAAATTATTTTTAAAAAGGCAAAATGATCATAGAATCAGAACAGGTCAGTTAGACTTATTAAGAAGAGTTCTGTACAGCAATGATTAAAAAATGTTGAATAATTTTATCTTCAAAAACATACTTTCAGTTTAACAGCATGACATGCATTGTGATGCTGAGAAAAGACAAACCAATTCAATTTAGAGCAATGAGAGCAGGTTTTAAACTGCTGTGTATGTGTGTGGAGAGCTATGTGTATGTGCCTGTGTGTAGACTCTGTATATGAGTCTATCTTTCTATGTATATCTGTGTATTTCTGTTTGTGTGAAACAGAGAGACAGACAGAGGGAGACAGAGTAGTTATGAGACTAGTAGTTATGTGAGCATTTACTATAAGACTAGTAATTCAGATTGTGAAATTCACTCTCATAGGACAATTTCAATCCCTCTTGTTCCATAAAGTTAGATTTTGAAGATGATATGATATGGCAAATGCTGTCATTTTTTCTTCTGTTGCCTTTATACAACAGTTTCATCAAATCCAAGGCTAGCACAGACATGTTGAGTCACCACTAGACTTGACATCGACCCACTGTGTACTCTCTCTGTGCTCTGATGCTATAAGCAAATTTTCTTTTGAGAAGACCCACAATGACATTAAAATGATATAATTGACCATTTTAAGGCACATAAATTATTTTTCTCTGTATTTCAAGGAGAATCTTGACAATCTTGAGGCATATTTTTCCTCATGATGGTTTAGAATACATTTTTTCTGCAAGACACAACTGCTAATGAGCAATATTATGTTCAATGGATATAAAATATTTTTTCCATTATCCCTATATAATTTACATTGCTTACTTAATGAAGCTTAAACTGCTTTTCCCCCTTTGTCTTCAAATACAAATACCCCATTGCTTTAGTCAGAATTTTAATGGAATAGTAACATTCCCATAATATCTGCTCAAGAAACTCTTTACTGTTCAGTGAAATAAGAATGAACATGTTCAATCTACATACCTAGAAAAATAAGCAAGAGTTTTATAGCTATTCAGAATAACAATAAATACCTACATATGACTTCATTTAATAACTTGGCATTTTACTGGAAAAAATGAGTCATGATTTTACAACTTCACCCACTTTTAAATCATGTTTCAAGAACATGTTCTAAAACATTTTGAAAATATAAAAGTATATGTTAGAGAAGGGACACTTTAGCTCTCAGACTTATAAAAGAGAAATTACCAACCCTGCTGGTCACAACAGAGTCAATGTATTTACTTGTTGGCACTATATTAGAATCCCTAGATTTCTAATTTTTCATCCTCCTCACATACAGCAGCCTGCCATTAAGCTTTAATGCCATTAAGCCTGCCATTAACACAGATGCCACTAAGCATCTGTGTTTTAGAATTTGTGAAATATTCTATCCATTTGGAACCTTATAGTCTATATATGTTTACACATAGATTTATATTATATTTTATTAACAATATATTTATCTTCACATATATCTATATTTTCTTATATTTTATTTTATTCTGTTTAAGTACTATATTCATTTGTTGTACATATTTATATATTTACTTATCTTGTGTTTCTGGCTATATATGTTTATATTGTTTACATTCTCTCTTTATTTATATAATATATTATAGTTCTGTTTTTATATATTTATATGATATTAATTTTATATTATCTCTGTTTATATTAATTCATTTATATTCATTTGCACTAAATAGCATATGTTTTTATTTTTCTTTCCTGAAAAAGAATCCAACGTAGTTAAGATACTCTTACCTTGTCCTTGCATAAATTTCTCCACAAATTCTGAAAAATCAGGGTTTGGATAACTAGGTATCATTCGGAAAAAGTAGTAATAAGAAACCACCACATCCTTGGCATTCCGGCAAAGATAGATCATCTAGAGGGTGAGATAAATTATTAAATCACTGGATAGATTATCAACCATGTTGTAATCAAGTTTTAAAGATTCATGTTTCCAGCAAGTAACAATATAAATTTAGTGTGAAAAAGATAAAAGCATAAACAGTATGCAGAAAAAAAAAACATAATATACTATGTTACATTAAAGCGGGGTCTGCTCTATTTCCTAGTGGCTATTAGTCTGATTCTTCTAAGAAACATATTCAGTAACCTAAGTACCCTGGGTAAGATGATCAATCCTCACTCAGAAAGATAAATGGGATGGACTTTGGAAGAAGGAGAAAGCAGGAAACAGGGCAGGAACCTACCACAGAGGGTCTTTGAAAGACTCTACCCAGCAGATGCTGAGACTCATAACCAAACTTTGGGCAGAATGCAGGAAATGTCATGAAAGAAAGAGGAGATAGAAAGACCTGGAAGGGACAGGAGTTCCACAAGGAGAGCAACAGAACCAAAATATCTGGACAAAGGGGTCTTTTCTGAGACTGATATTCCAACCAAACACCATGCATGGAGATAACCTAGAACCCCTGCACAGATGTAACCCATGGCAATTCAGTCTCCAAGTTTCCCTAGTAATAGGAACAAGGACTGGCTCTGACATGAACTCAGTGGGTGGGTCTTTGGTCACCTCCCCCTGATGGGGAAGCAGCATTGCCAGGCCACAGAGGAAGACAGTGCAGCCAGTCCTGATGAGACCTGATAGGCTAGGGTCAGATGGAAGGGGAGCAGGACCTTCCCTATCAGTGGGCTTGGGGAAGGGCATAGGAGAAGAAAAGGAATGGAGGGTGGGATTGGGAGGGGGGATACAAAGTGAATAAGTTGTGATTAATAAAAAATAAATAAAATCTAAAGAGTTCTGCCCCTTCCACTCTACAACTAAGAAGCTGAAGTTGAGATCATTACCTTCTTCATGCATTACAAACCATTTTAGAGAAACATTTCTGCTTCTTCTTTGAAGAATTATTCTCATGTGTAAAGAATTTTTTGAAAAAAAATTTCAAAGGAGAAGAAAAGGACTTCTACGTTGTACCTAAGCTGTTCATTCATTTCTTTGAAGTAATAATTTGTACACTAGCCTACGTTTTTAACCCTTTCCAACTTCTATGCTTTCTTTTTTATTTTTTAAATATTAGTTACAATTTATTAAATTTGTATCCCAGCTGTAGCCCCCACCCTCATTCCCTCCCAATCCCACCCTCACTCCCTCATCTCTTCCCTGATCCTTTCTTAGTCCACTGATAGAGGCGGTCCACCTCGCTTTCCATCTGACCCTAGTTTATCAGGACTGCCTGCAATGTCCACTTTTGTGGTCTAGCAAGCCTTCTCCTCCCTTGGGGGGAGGGAGTGGCAGGAAAGAGTTCAAAGAGCCTACCATTGAGTTCATGTCAGAAATAGTCCCTTTTCCCCTTACAATGGTACCCACTTGGATACTGAGCTACCATGGGCTACATCTGAGCCAGGGTTCTAGGTTATATCCATACATGGACCTTGGATGGAGATACAGTCTCATAAAAGCCCCCTGTGACCAGATATATTAGGTCTTTGTGGAGCTCCTGTGTTCTCCAGGTCTTACTAACTCCCTCTTCTTTCATATGATTCTCTGAACTCTGCCAAAAGTTTGGTTATAAGTCTCAGCATTGTCTTTGATATACTGCTAGGTAGAGTCTTTCAGAGGCCCTCTGTGGTAGGCTACTGTCCTGTTCCCTATTTTCTCCTACTTCCAATGTCTATCCCATTTGTCTTTCTAAGTGAGAATTCATCATCTTACCCCAGGACCTCTTTCTTGTTTTTCTTCTTTAGGTGTACAGATTTTAGTATGTTTATCCTATCTTACAGGTCTAGTACCCACTTATAAGTGAATATATACTGTGTGTGTCTTTCTGCTTCTGGGTTTTCTTATTATCTAAATTCATAACTCATTTAATTTACTAAACTCATGTACTCGATCATGATCAATTTTGTTACCTGTATTCTTACGCCGGCCTCTAGTCATCTAGTTGTTTGTAGCATTGACTGATTGTTCCTAGAGCCTGTACTGCAGTCTGGGTCACCCTGTCTCAAGGAGTCTATGCTAGATTCTCTGTTTCTGTTGGCTCACTGTCTGTGATCCATAGGTAGCAGAGGATCAGGCAGAAAGATCTCTGAGACTAGAGCTGCTTCGGTGCCTTTTCTGAGATTTTGTTCATTCATTTGTTTCAACTAACAATTTGAACACAGTCTCCTCTAAACCACATTGCAAGTTCATATTCATTGCCCGAAAGTGGTTTTCTGATTCATTGTCCTGCCCTTTTTATTTATTTATTATTTATACAGTATTCTGTCTGCATTTATGCCTACAGGCAAGAAGAGGGCACCAAATCTCATTATAGATGGTTATGATTCACCATGTGCTTGCTGGGAGTTGAACTTTAAAAAAACATCAGTGCTCTTATCCTCTAAGCCAACTCTCCAGCCCTGTCCTGCTCTTTTTAAAATCACTTTCTTTACTTTGTCACTTATTCTTTCTGAACCTCTATTTCAAACATACAAAATCCTCTCTACTACCTCTTCTCTGGTGGATCAATAAACCAATCTGAAGATAATCCAAAGACAAATTCATTTCATACAATCATATCTGTTTCTTTGATGGACTCTGAGGTATAAGAAAGTATGCAATAAACCCTATCTGCAGATTTCAAAGTAGCAGTAATAACTTACAACACTTCTCAGAAGAAAAATAAAAAAGTGGCTTGACTAAAACTCTTAAGAAGTCTTTCAGAGGTCTTCTGTGGTAGACTCCTGTCCTTTTCCCTGTTTTCTCCCTCTTCCGGTGTCTATCCTCTTTGCCTTTCTGAGTGAAGATTGAGCATCTTACCCAGGGTCCTTCTTCTTGCTTAGCTTCCTTAGGTGTACAGATTTAAGTGTGTTAATCCTATATTATGTGTATAATATCCACTTATAAGTGGTTATATACCACGTGTGTCTTTCTGCTTCTGAGATACCTCACTCAGGATGATCTTTTCTAATTCCATCCATTTGCCTGCAAAATTCATGATTTCCTTGTTTTTAATTGCTGGGTGGTATTCTATTACGTAAATGTAAAACAATGTCTGTATCCATTCCTTTAACCAGCAGGGTATCGAAGCAGATGCTGAGACACACAGCCAAACTTTGGGTAGAGTGCAGGGAATCTTATGAAAGGAGGGTTTATAAAAAGACCTGGAGGGGGCAGGAGCTCCACAAGGAGAGCAACACAATAAAAAAAATCTGGGTTCAGTGATCTTTTCTGAAACTTATATTCCAAGCATGCATGGAGATAACCTAGTACGCCTGCTCAGATGTAGCTCATGGCATATCAGTCTCCAAGTAAGTTCCCCAGTACAAGGAACAGGGACTGTCTCTGGCATGAACTCAGTGGCTGGCTCTTTGATCATCTCCCTGTGAAGAGGTCACAAAGGAAGATAATGCAGCCAGTACTGATGATAGGCTAGGGTCAGATAAAATAGGAGGACCTCCCTATCAGTGGGCTTGGGAAGGTGCATGGGAGGAGAAGAGAGAAGGACAGTAGGATTGGGAGGGGATGAGGGAGGAAGCTAAAGCTGGGATAGAAAGTGAATGAACTGTAATAAATAAATAAAAAGAAAAAAAACACTTTTATTAATTAAAATTTTAATGAGAGAACATAAAAATAGCAGGCCCTGAAGTACTTTCTTGTAACACAGTGGCGATATCCCAGGACATATTCTAATATGACACAGATGAAACCTGATCTCTCCACTATGAGCTGTACACAGTGAAGACAAAGTGTCCTTAGCCATCCTTCAAAAAGCTCCAAAGTGTATTCTCCCATTTGGATACCAATCACATGAAAAATAACACTATTATTCACTTTAGATTCTTGTTATCTCTGTCCTTGAGAGAAAGAATACAGAATTATGTTCATCTTCCAAGTTAAAAAACTGAAATTCGGGGGAAGGGCAAGATGGCGGCGCCGGGAGGACTCTCATTCTGAGCAGCAGCACAGCAGGATCAGCACAGTGACCAGAAATCAGAACTCGCGGCCATAAAACACAGTCATTGTGTTTCCCAGGTGAGAGAATACCCCACTGTGGGGGATTCAATCAGCTTTTAACTCACCCGGCTAAACCGCGGAAGAGGTCCCGGTTCCGCCAGATGCTTGGCTGCCGGCCGCCAGCCCCAGCCCCAGCCCAGAGCCACAAGCCAGTGTCTCTGGTCATGGTCCCAGACTGAACCTTGGGCACCACACTATCAGAGACTGGAATTTTCAGTCGAGAGATAACCCCAGGGTACAGGAAACGATTGGGACCAGCCTTAGGTCACCCAGACATCCCCTGGAAAAGACTCGGGCGGGTTCCACGGGCACCCCAGGAGCCAGCCCGGAGCCAGAGCCGGGGACCCAGGTTCTGGCACAGAGCCCTGCCTGCCTGCACGCCTGATTCGCCGCCAGAGATAGAAACGGCGGGTCTGATCTAAGAGCACTCAGCTCACCCCCAACCTGAAAAGGTCCCCGGAAAATTACCCAGATTAGGGAGCCACTCGGGCTCCCAAAAGCCGCAAAGGCAGACACAGGCAGTTTCTGCGCACCAGACAGCTGGCAGAGACTGAGCCGCCATCACACAGCTGTGCTCCAGGCACAGGCAGTTTCTGCGGCCAGCCAGCTGACGGACACTGAGCAGTGTGCACCAGGGCAAAAAAAGACACTAGGAGTCCGTGTCTCCAGAGAATCCACGGGGAAGGAAGGAAACTGTACTGATCTAAATCACCCAATCCTTCCCTAGAAAAAGTCTAGCTGTCTAGTGGGGCCTAGGCGCCAGCACTCAGCTGTGCTCCAGACACAGGCACAAACAGTTGAGGCGCGCCTGATGTCCAACTGGGTCACAGCAGCTGATCATTAAATTTACAACAAGAAACCCAGAAACAGGGCAGCTGCCTTCAGGACTTCCCTGGGTGAGAGGAGAACCCTCTCGACTAACAAAGACCACAGTTACCACTCAGGTCTATATCCCTGAGGTGAGCAACTCCTGAAAAAACACCAGCCATCCAGGGACTATACCCAAAAAGCTGAGAAGACATCCTTCAGGAAAAACCAGCTTTCTGCAAAGGGGATTCTCTCCACCACAGGATCCCCAGGAACCACCAGAAAATAACCCCAAACACCTAAGATAACACAATGGGTAGAGGCCAGCGTAAAAGCTCAAGCAACAAAAGACAGAGCAATATGGCATCTCCAGAACCCAGTTACCCTGGGGCAAGTAGCCCTGGATACCCCACCGTAACTGAAATCCAAGAAGATGACCTAACAAGTATGCTCATGAAGATGATAACAGAGGAAACAAATAAGATTCGTAAAGACATAGAAGAAGATAAACTCAAACAGAATATTGCCATCCGTAAAGAAATAGAGGAAGCTGCAGCCAAACAGTTTATGGCCTTTAGAAAGGAAATGCTTAAAACACTGAATGAAATGATAGAAACAGAGTTGAAGGAACTAAAAGAAAAACAGGAAAGTACAATCAGACAGGTGAAGGAAGTAAACAAAACAACTCAAGACCTGAAGATAGAATTGGAAAAATTAAAGAAAACACAAATGGAAGAAATAATGGAAAGGAAGAATCTAGGGAAGAAAACAGGAACTACAGAGATAAGCATAACCAACAGACTACAAGAGATGGAAGAAAGAATCTCAGGTGTAGAAGATACAATGGAAGAAATCGATGTATCTGTCAAAAAAATGTTAAATCCGAAAAATTCCTGACACAGACCGTCCAAGAAATGCAAGACAATATGAAAAGACAAAACCTAAGAATAATAGGTATAGAGGAAAAAGAAGACTCCCTTCTCCAAGGCCCAGAAAATATTTTCAACAAAATCATTGAAGAAAATTTCCCCAAGCTAAAGGAGAGGCCAATTAGAATACATGAGGCCTACAGAACACCCAACAAATTTGACCAGAAAAGAAAATCTTCCTGCCACATAATAATCAAAACAGTAAGTATACAGAACAAAGAAAAAATACTAAAAGCTGCAAGGGAAAAAGGCCAAGTAACATATAATGGCAAACCCATTAGAATCACACCTGACTTTTCAACAAAGACTATGAAAGCCAGAAGGGCCTGGACGGATATCATGCAGACCCTAAGAGAACACAGATATCAGCCAAGGCTACTATACCCCGCAAAACTCTCAGTCCTCATAGATGGAGAAAACAAGATATTCAATGACAAAAACAAATTTCAACAATACCTACAAACAAATCCAGCATTACAGAAGACACTGGAAGGGAAAATACAACCCAAGAAAGCAGCTACATTCAAGAAAACACAGGAAATAAATAACCTCACTTCAGTAAAACAAAAAGCAACCAAGCACACAACAGTATGACCACAGCCAACATCAAAATCAAGAGATCTAACAGCCACTGGTCATTAATCTCTCTCAACATCAATGGACTCAACTCTCCAATAAAAAGACACAGATTAACAGAATGGATATGTAAACAAAACCCAGCAATCTGTTGCATACAAGAAAGACACAAAGATAGACATTACCTGAGGGTAAAGGGTTGGAAGACAACTTTCCAAGCAAACGGACCCAAGAAGCAAGCAGGAGTAGCCATTCTAATATCTGATAAAATAGACTTTCAAACAATATTAATCAAAAGAGATGGGGAAGGACACTTCATACTCATCAAGGGAAAATTCCACCAGGAAGACATCACAATCCTAAACATCTATGCCCCAAATACAAGGGCACCCACATTTGTGAAAGAAACATTGATAAAATTTAAAGCACATATAGATCCCCACACATTGATAGTGGGAGACTTCAACACCCCACTCTCAACAAAGGACAGGTCAACCAAACAGAAATTAAACAAAGAAACAATGTCTCTGACAGAGGTCATGAATCAAATGGACCTAACAGACATTTATAGAACTTTACACCCAAACACAAAAGAATTTACCTTCTTCTCAGCATCTCATGGAACCTTCTCCGAAATAGACCATATAGTGGGTCACAAAGCAAGCCTCAACAGATACAAGAAGATTGAAATAATCCCATGTATCTTGTCTGATCACCATGGAATAAAGCTGGACCTCAACAATAACAGAAATAGCAAAAAGCCTACACACACATGGAAACTGAACAACTTGTTACTAAATGACAGCTGAGTCAGGGAAGAAATAAAGAAAGAAATTAAAGTCTTTCTAGAAATCAATGAAAATGAAGACACAACATACCCAAACTTGTGGGACACAATGAAAGCAGTGCTAAGAGGAATGTTCATAGCACTAAGTGCCTTCAAGAAGAAATTCGAGACAGCTCATTCAAGCACCCTAATGGCTCTCTTAAAAACGCTAGAAAAAGAAGAAGCAGACACACCAAGAAGGAGTAGATGGCTGGAAATAATCAAACTCAGGGCTGAAATCAATCAATTGGAAACAAATAAAACAATTCAAAGAATCAATGAAACCAAGAGCTGGTTCTTTGAGAAAATCAACAAGATCGACAAACCCTTAGCCAAAATAACTAAAAGGCAGAGAGACACCACCCAAATCAACAAAATCAGAAATGAAAAGGGGGATATAACTACAGACACTGAGGAAATCCAAACAATCATTAGGACTTACTTCAAAATTCTATATGCCACAAAATTTGAAAATCTAAATGAAATGGACCATTTTCTTGATCGATTTGACTTACCAAAGCTGAATCAGGACCAGGTAAATCAACTAAATAGTGCTATATCCCCCAAAGAAATAGAAGCGGTCATCAAAAGTCTCCCATCCAAAAAAAAAAAGCCCAGGACCAGATGACTTCAGCGCAGAATTCTACCAGACCTTCAAAGAAGAGCTAACACCAATTCTCTTCAAACTATTCCACAAAATAGAAACAGAAGGAACATTACCAAACTCATTCTATGAAGCCACAGTCACCTTGGTACCTAAACCTCACAAAGACTCAACAAAGAAAGAGAATTTCCGGACAATCTCCCTTATGAACATTGATGCAAAAATACTTAATAAAATACTTGCAAACCGAATCCAAGAACACATCAAAGATATTATCCACTATGACCAAGTAGGCTTCATCCCAGGTATGCAGGGGTGGTTCAATATACGGAAATCCATCAATGTGATCCACCATATTAACAAACTGAAAGAAAAAAACCACATGATAATCTCCCTAGATGCTGAAAAAGCCTTTGACAAAATCCAACATCCATTCATGTTCAAAGTATTGGAGAGATCAGGGATACAAGGGACATATCTAAACATAATAAAGGCGATATACTGCAAGCCTATAGCCAACATCAAACTGAACGAAGAGAAACTAAAAGCAATCCCACTGAAATCAGGGACAAGACAAGGCTGTCCACTCTCTCCATATCTCTTCAACATAGTACTGGAAGTCCTTGCTAGAGCAATAAGACAGTTGAAGGAGATCAAGGGGATACAAATTGGAAAGGAAGAAGTCAAATTATCACTATTTGCAGATGATATGATAGTATACGTGAGTGACCCCAAAAACTCTACCAGGGAACTCCTACAGCTGATAAACACCTTCAGCAAAGTGGCCGGATACAAAATTAACTCAAAAAAATCAGTAGCCCTCCTATATACAAAAGACAAAAGGGCTGAGAAAGAAATTAGAAAAACAACACCCTTCACAATAGCCACAAATGACATAAGGTACCTCGGAGTAACCCTAACCAAGGAAGTCAAAGAATTGTATGAAAAAAATTTCAAATCTCTGAAGAAAGAATTAGAAGAAGATATGAGAAGATGGAAAGATCTCCCATGCTCATGGCTTGGTAGGATTAACATAGTAAAAATGGCCATCTTACCAAAAGCAATCTACAGATTCAATGCAATGCCCATCAAATTACCAACACAATTCTTTACAGACCTGGAAAGGAAAATTCTCAACTTCATATAGAATAACAAGAAACCCAGAATTGCTAAAACAATCCTCTACAATAAAAGATCTTCCGGAGGTATCTCCATCCCTGATCTTAAGTTGTACTATAGAGCAACAGTTTTAAAAACTGCATGGTACTGGCATAGAAACAGAATGGTAGATCAATGGAACCAAACAGAGGACCCAGAAATAAACCCACACACTTATGGACACCTGATCTTTGACAAAGACGCCAAAACCATACAATGGAAAAAAGATAGCATCTTCAACAAATGGTGCTGGTCTAACTGGATGTCTACATGTAGCAAAATGAAAATAGATCCATACTTGTCACCCTGCACAAAACTGAAGTCCAAGTGGATCAAAGACCTCAACATAAAACCAGACACATTAAATCGGCTAGAAAAAAAGTGGGAAATACCCTAGAACTCATTGGTACAGGGGAAAACTTCCTGAACAGAACACCAACAGCACAGGCTCTAAGAGCAACAGTCAATAAATGGGACCTCATGAAACTGAAAAGCTTCTGTAAAGCAAAGGACACCGTCATCAAAACAAAGCGACCACCTACAGATTGGGAAAGAATCTTCACCAACCCTTTATCTGACAGAGGACTCATATCCAGTATATATTAAGAACTAAAGAAGCTGAAAAGCAGCAAACCAAGTAATCCACTTAAAAAATGGGGAACAGAGCTAAACAGAGAATTCTCTGTAGAGGAATACCGAATGGCAGAGAAGCACTTAAAGAAATGCTCAACCTCACTAGCCATTTGGGAAATGCAAATCAAAACAACCCTGAGATTTCACCTTACACCCATGAGAATGGCCAAGATCAAAAACTCAAGTGACAACACATGCTGGAGAGGTTGTGGAGAAAGGGGAACCCTTCTCCACTGCTGGTGGGAATGTAAACTTGTACAACCACTCTGGAAATCAATCTGGTGCTTTCTCAGACAACTAGGAATAGTGCTTCCTCAAGATCCAGCCATACCACTACTGGGCATATATCCAAAAGAGGCCCAAGTACACAAAAAGGACATTTGCTCAACCATGTTTGTAGCAGCTTTATTTGTAATAGCCAGAAGCTGGAAACAACCCAGATGCCCCTCAACTGAAGAATGGATGCAGAAATTGTGGTACATCTACACAATGGAATATTACTCAGCAATGAAAAATAAGGAAATCATGAAATTTTCAGGTAAATGGTGGGATCTGGAAAGGATCATCCTGAGTGAGTTGTCCCAGAAGCAAAAAGACACACATGGTATATACTCACTCATATAGACATACAACATAGGACAAACCCACTAAAACCTGTGCATCTAAAGAAACTAAGCAAGAGAGAGGACCCTAACTAAAATGTCCAATCCCCATCCGGAAAGGCAAAGAGGATGGACATCAGAAGAAGAAGAAAACAGGAAACAACCTAGGAACCTACCACAGAGGGCCTCTGAAAGCCTCTGCCCTTCAGACTATCAAAGCAGATGCTGAGCCGGATGGGCAACTGTTGGGCAGGTGAACGGAATTTTAGGTAAGAACTGGGAAATAGTAAGAGCTGGAGAGGACAGGGTCTCCACAAGGAGAGCAACAGAACAAGAAAATTTGAACTCAGGGAACTTCCCAGAGACTCATACTCCAACCAAGGACTATTCATGGAGATAACCCAGAACCCCTGCATAGATATAGCCCAGGGCAGTTCAGAGTCCAATTGGGTTACATAGTAATGTGAAGAGGGACTGCCTCTGACATAATCTGATTGGCCTGCTCTTTGATCACCTCCCTCTGGCGGGGAGCAGCCTTACCAGGCCATCGTAGAGGACAATGCAGCCACTTTTGATGTGAACTGACAGACTAAGATCAGAAAGGAGAGGAGAACCTCCCCTATTAGTGGACTTGGGGAGTGGCATGCAAGCAGAGGGAGGAGGGATGGTGGGATTGGGAGGAGTGGAGGGAGGAGCTTATGGGGGGATGCAGAATGAATAAAGTGTAATTGATGAAAAATTAAAAAAAAAATTAAGATTCTGCTCAATGGAAGGGAAGAGTTTTAGCCATGTAATTACATGTAACAGGATAAGAAGAAAATGTCTATTCTGACGATTAGGAATTGGAGGCTTTGAGTAAAGTCAGTTCCTGGGGGTATTATTTCTGCTCAACATCACAATTCCTACTTACTTTAAAAGAACTGGGGTTTAAGGTAGGGAAATTTTGTATTTGTAAGTCAAATATTGATAGTACTTCGAGATGGAGGGTTTCAGGAAAATGAGCACAATGATTTCATATTTTATGTTTTCTGTAATACACTTTGATTAAATTGCTTTCTTCTGAAAAAAAAAAAAAGCAAAAAAAAAACCTGAAATTCAGAAATATTAGATGCCTGGCCTAATGTCATGAAATGAGTCAGTAGCAAATCTCTCAGATGTTCTGACTCTCAGGCCTGGGTTTGGTTTACTGATTTATACCCTATGAAAAAAAAACGAAAAGACTCTTAAGAAAAATGTTCAGGAGACATCTGAAGAAAGTACAGAGCTGTGGGAAAACTTTTCTCTAGAAAATCTACAGAGGATGTATATTTAATGTTATTTCAGTTGAAAATAAGAAAGCATTAGAACATTTGAAGTGTGAAGCCCCAGAAATCTAGAAAGTGACAAATATATCAAGAAACTCTAGCAGTCATGGTGCACAACATTCTTTTTGTTGTCAGACACTGCCTATGCTGTAAAATTATGTGAGAAAAAGTATATATAAGTATATATAAGTCTTAGGGAATATTCTTTCATTTTTTACCCAGCATGGCCACTAAACTGGCAAGCTGAACTGGTTTCAGCAATCTCTGGGAACTGTCTCTGGGTTTGAATAGACTTCTCCTCTATTTAAACCATGCATCTATTTAGATGTCTTCTCTTCCATGATCTAAGCACTACTCATAGGGTCTGTTTACTTATGCCTTTACTCTAAGTGACTGTGTCTTTTTTTTTCAGTTTATTGTTTTATTTAATTTTTATTTTTATCATTTATTACAATTTACTCAGTTTGGATTCTGGCTGTGGCCTCCTACCTCATCTCCTCTCAATCCTACCCTTCTACTCTCTTCTCCCTCTATGCCCCTCCTCTAGTCCACTGATATGGGAGGTCCTCCTCCACTTCCATCTGACCCTAGCCTATCAGGTCTCATAAGGACTGGTTACACTGACTTCTTCTGTGACCTGTGTCTTGTGTGCCCAACATTTTACAGGAACCAGTAGCTTTGAATATGGTTTGCACCCTCCAAATTCACATTCAAGTTCAATGCTCACAATGAGGGCTGTGTACCTGTAATATGAACACAACCTGGCTGGTATTCAGATGCTGGGCTTTTGGGAGGTGTCAAGATTTAGAAAAAGTCAGCATAGAAGCAAACTACTGAGCACTGGTGGTTCTAAAGTTTTAGAGACTAGAGACATAAATGTTTATGCATCCACTCTCTCGTATGTTGCCTTGAAAATTTGTCAACAAGAAGGCCATGAGCGAGTAAAATATCTTATCCCTGGATCAGAACCACAAACAATAATAAATCTCTTTCTCATAGTTTTTCAATGAGAGTGCATTGTTAGCAAGTGAAATGGAGGGCAACAGTCATTTTCATTCACTGGGTAAATGACTATCTGGGACACTTGTTTAGATATCCTATTCTGATTCATTTGAATGTTTCACGATGTCACACATTTATTTTACAATGTTTTGTAAAACAAAGACATTCTATCTACCGAGAAATAAATATAGCCTCCTAGCATTCATCCCATGGTTCCAGTGAGTTAAACACTAGGCTTGAGATTTCAAGATAATCGTACTTAGCTCTATCAGAGGAATGACACAACTACTCTTCTTTTACCCAGAAACAAGCCAAACGCTTAGTGTTTAACTAATTTTCAGAATCATCTTAAGTAAAGGAAAAAAAAAAGATAAGTGTAATTACAATCTAGACTTGTGTTATAACAAAAATAATTCACTTTGTTGAAAAAAAATCTTTGTTAAAGACAAGAGGAATAAAGTATGTATAAGATGCATTTTAAATGATAGCTGCCTACTTAAAGTGGTAGAGTTTAGTTTAGCATAAGTAAAAAAAAAAAACGTAATTCTGGTTACCTTGCAATTCTTTTCCCAAAATGATGCTGGAAGAAGACTGGGTGGCAGGTGAGTTTTCACTATTCTAGGAGATTCCTTCTCTTTCAATTGTTTCACTCCTGATTTAAATAAAATATATATATATATATATATATATATATATATATATATACAATTTAAAAATGTTCATATGAATTTTGATTGACTTTTTAAAAGATTACTTCAGATTATAAATTGACTTAATAATAATAATAATACAAACTCACTGTGAAGAAAATTATTAATTAAATGAATTACAAAGTAAGATCAAATATTTTTATCAATTAAACTTAATGTTTTTTATACACGTTGGTAAGCAAACTTTTATGAATACAGTTGTCAATGTTCTTGAAATTCAGTGAATAGTTTTCTTACCATGTACAATATTTTAAACTACTGGAAACTGAGAAAGAAATGCTGACATAGTAGAAGACTTTCTGGAATACATATAATAGTTAAGATCATTTACTCTTTCAAACACATACAATGGTATCAGACTACTCTGGGTTTAAAGTTTTAGAATCTCCTATATTCATGACAGAATATTAACTATGTTGCTAAAATCCTTTTGCCTTTATTGCAGCATAAACATATCTATATCATCTATCAACCATATCCTATACATATATCTTAAAATGTATGCCTGCATTCTTAAAAATTAATTTTAAAAAATACCATTTATTTGGTCTTCATATCTGCATTCTAGGTGAGGTATTCTATTAAAGATTGCATCCTCCTTGCATTTTTCCACATCACCTTCTTTATAGATCATATATACAATTTCACTTAGCCATGTGGTTCCTGTAAAATTTAAAAACACTTGAGTCTCCAATGAACCTTTATGGATGATAACAATATTCTTTTAATACTGTTTGATATCATTCAACCCAAAACAATGTTTTCTTGAATATTTTAATATACATCACCCAAAATAACTTCAGCAAATATGGATGTATAGTGTTATGAACAAGAATTGGTCAATGTGGTCAGGCCTTCCCATGATGAGTTGTGACATTATGATAACTATTCACTCTCTGAACTTTAACTGTTCTGAATAAGAAGTGAAGATACTTGAATAAAAGGTGAAGCTTGAGTTCACACATACAAGCATACTTTTCAGCTATAAACTTCCCTAGTAGTTTTTGTGCCTAAACTGAGGCCTCACTCAGAGAATATAGAAGAGTATGAATTGGTTTCTGGCTTTTGATGATAATCAAAAAAATAAAAAATAAAACCAGTAATGACAAAGTATAGTTTTATTACTTAGGATGTTGTAATACAGACAAGAGTACAGAGCTTGAAGATAGACAAAGGAAGGGTACATGCTGCTGCTGTTGCTATGGTTTCTAGGATGATGACTGAGAAGTTCCCCTCATGAAGCTGGAGCAGTGGTTCAGCAGTTGAGAACATTGTTGCTCAAAAAGAGGCTTCAAGTTTGACTCCCAACACCAACATGGCAGCTCAAAGAATCCACCACTCTAATTATATGGAAAAGACACCCTCTAGCCTTATTTCTATGTGAACACTAATCATGTATGCAGTGCATAAACAGTCATGCAAATAAAACATTACTATGTATAAAATAAAAATTAATTAATCTTAGGGACAATGAAGTTTCCTTAGGAAGAGAAGACAACTGAGCTTAGGTTTCTAAATTGCAAGCATGATTTCACCACTTTTATGATATAGGGAAGAGCCCTATCAAGCAACAGCATGAGATACTTTTTTCCAGCAGGGGACATCTATATAGTGGTGAAAAGAAAATTAAACAAGAATAAACAGGTCAAAACTCTAGTAACAATATATGCTGGAGAGGCTGTGGAGAAAGGGAAACCCTCCTGCATTGCTGGTGGGAATGTAAACTCCTACAACCACTTTGGTGCTTTCTCAGACAATTAGGAATGGTGCTACCTCAAGATCCACCTATACCACTTCTAGGCATATATCCAAAAGATGCTCAAGTACACAACAAACAACAACATGTTTGTAGCAGCTTTATTCCTAACAGCCAGAACCTGGAAACAACGCAGATGTCCCTCAACTGAGGAATGGATACAGAAATTGTGTTACATTGACACAATGGAGTACTACTCTGCAATTAAAAACAAGGAAATCATGCAATTTTCAAACAAATTGTGGGATATAGAAAAGATCATACTAAGTGAGGTATCCCAGGAGGAGAAAGACACACCAAATACAGTCACTTATAAGTGGATATTAGACATATAATATAGGATAAACATACTAACATCTGTACACCGAAGGAAGAAGGAAGACCTTGGGTAAGATGATCAACCCTCACTCTGAAAGACCAAAGGGATAGACACTGGAATAAGAAGAAAACAGGAAACAGGACAGAAGCCTACCACTGAGGGCCTCTGAAAGACTCGACCCAACAGTGTATGAAAGCAGATGCTGAGAATCATAACCAAAGTTTGGGCAGAGTACAGGGAATCTTATGAAAGAAAGGGAAGATGGTAAGACCTGAGGAGGACAGGATTCCACAAGGGGAAAAACCAAACCAAAATTATGGACACAGGGATCTTTTCTGAGACTGATAAGCCAATGAAGGACCATTCATGGATATAACCTAGAACCCCTGATCAGATGTACCCCATGGCAGCTCAGTATCCAAGTGGATCTCGAATAAGAGGAACAGGCACTGTTTCTGACATGAACTCAGTGGCTGGCTCTTTGATCACCTGCCCCTGATGGGGGAGCAGCCTTGTCAGAAAACAGAGGAGGACAATACAGCCAGTCTTGACAGGCATGATAGGCTAGAGTCAGATGAAAGGAGAGGAGGACCTCTCCTATCAGTGGACTTGGTGAGGGGCATGGGTTGGATTGGTACAGAATGAGGAAGGGGCTCAGCCTGGGATACAAACTGAATAAACTGTATTTAATAAAAAATTAAAATTAAAATATGAAAATGCTTGGAGAGATAAATTTGGGAAGATTATAGAGTTAAGTTGATGGTAGACATAATACACCTTGATATTTATATTGGGTAGAGAGTATCAAAGTTATTCAGAAAGAACAAAAAAATGTGTTTTTACAAACTAAGCAAAAGAGAGGACACTAACTAAAAGGCTCAATCTCCATCCTGTAAGGCAAAGAGGATGGTCATCAGAAGAAGAAGAAAATAAGAAACAACCTAGGAACTTGCTACAGAGGTCTTCTGAAAGCCAGAAGAAGAATACAGGAAACAACCTAGAAACCTGCCACAGAAGGCCTTTGAAAGCCTCTGCCCTGCAGACTATCAAAGCAGATGGTGAGACTGATGGCCAACTGTTGGGCAGAGTGAATGGAATTTTATGTAAGAAGTGGGAAATAGCAAGAACTGGAGAGGACAGGAAATCCACAGGAGAGCAACAGAACAAGAAAATTTGAACACAGGGAACTTCCCAGAGACTCATACTCCAACCAAGGACTATTCACGGAGATTACCTAGAACCCCTACACAGGTATAGCCCATGGCAGTTCAGTGTCCAAGTACATAGTAATGGGAAGAGGGACTGCCTCTGACATAATCTGATTGGCCTGCTCTTTGCTCACCCCCCCGAGGGGGGAGCAGCCTTACCAGACCATAGAAGATGACAATGCAGCCATTTCTGATGAGAACTGATAGTCTAAGATCAGAAAGATCAGTGGACTTGGGGAGGGGCATGCATGCAGAAAGGAGAGGAAGGGTGGGATCAGGAGGGGAGGAGGGAGGGGCTTACAGGGGAATACAAAATGAATAAAGTGTAAATAATAATAATAATAAAAAAGAAAATATGTGTTTTTAAAAAAATCTATTGAGAGAATAAATGCAATGGTGATATCACAATGAGATATCCAGTAAGATGCTAACTGTGAGACATCGCTATTAGAATAAGTTGGCTCAAGACCTGAATATAGAATTGGACAACTTAAAGAAAACACAAATGGAGGAAATTGTGGAAAGAAATAACTTAGAGAAGAAAACAGGAACCGCAGATGTTAGCATAACCAATAGACTACAAGAGATGGAAGAAAGAATCTCAGGGGTGGAAGATACAATGGAAGAAATAGATGTATCTGTCAAAGAAAACCTTAAATCTAAAAAATTCCTGACACAGACCATCAAAGAAATTCAAGACAACAAAAAATGACAAAGCCTAAGAATAATAGGTGTAGAGGAAAAAGAAGATTCCATGCTCCAAGGACCAGAAAATATCTTCAACAAAATCATTGAAGAAAATCTCCCCAACTTAAAGGAAAGACCAATAAGAATGCAAGAAGCCTACAGAACACTCAATAAATTAGACCAGATAGGAAAATCCTCCCGCCACATAATAATCAAAACAGTAAGGAACAAAGAAAAGATACTAAAAGCTGCAAGGGAAAAAGGCCAAGTAACATATAAAGGCAAACCCATTAGAATCACACCTGACTTTTCAACACAGACTATGAAAGCCAGAAGTGCCTGGACAGATATCATGCAGACCCAGAGAGAACACAGATGTCAGCCCAGGCTACTATACCCAGCAAAACTCTCAGTCCTCATAGACGGAGAAAACAAGATATTCAAGGACAAAATAAAATTCAACAATACCTACACACAAATCCAACGTTACAGAAGACACTAGAAGGGAAAATACAACCCAAGAAAACTAGCTACTTTCAAGAAAAAACAGGAAATAATTAACCTCACTAGAGTAAGACAAAAAGCAACCAAACACACAACCTTATGACCACAGGCAACATCAAAATCAAAGGATCTAACAGCCACTGGATATTAATCTCTCTCAACATCAATGGACTCAATTCTCCAATAAAAAGACACAGACTAACAGAATGGATGTGTAAACAAAACCCAGCAATCTGTTGCATACAAGAAACTCACCTAAGTCACAAAAGTAGACATTACCTAAGGATAAAGGGTTGGAAGAGCATTCCAAGCAAATGGACCAAAGAAGCAAGCAGGAGTACGCAATCTAATAGCTGATAAAATAGACTTTCAACCAAAATTAATAAAAAGACATGGGGAAGGACACTTCATACTCATCAAGGGAAAACTCCAAAAAGAAGACATCACAATCCTGAACATCTATGCCTCAAATACAAGGGCATCCACATTTGTAAAAGAGACATTGATAAAATTTAAACTACACCTAGATCCCCACACAATAATAATAGGAGACTTCAACACCCCACTCTCAACAAAGGACAAGTCAACAAAAAAGAATTTAAACAAAGAAACAATGTCCCTAACAGAGGTCATGAATCAAATGGACCTCACAGACATTTACTGAACATTACACCCAAACACAAAAGAATTTACCTTCTTCTCAGCACCTCATGGAACCTTCTCCAAAATGGACCACATAGTTGGTCACAAAGCAAGCCTCAACAGATACAAGAAGATTGAAATAATCCCCTGTATCCTATCTGATCACCATGGAATAAAGCTGGACCTCAACAACAACAGAAATAACAAAAAGCCTACACACACATGGAAACTGAAAAATTTGTTACTAAATGACAGCTGGGTTAGGGAAGAAATAAAGAAAGAAATTAAAGTCTTCCTAGAACTCAATGAAAATGAAGACACAACATACATTTCAACACAATGAAAGCAGTGCTAAGAGGAAAGATCATAGCACTAAGTGCCTTCAAGAAGAAATTTGAGAGAGTGCATTCAAGCAACTTAATGGCTCACCTAAAAACACTAGAAAAAGAAGAAGCAGACACACCAAAGAGGAGTAGATGGATGGAAATAATAAAACTCAGGGCTGAAATTAAATTAGAAACAAATAAAACAATCAGAAACAAATAAAAAATTCAAAGAATCAATGAAACCAAAAGTTGGTTCTTTGAGAAAATCAACAAGATAGACAAACCCTTATCCAAACTAACTAAAAGGCAGAGAGACACCATCCAAATCAACAAAATCAGAAATGAAGAGGGGGACATAACTACAGACACTGAGGAAATCAAAACAATCATTAGGACTTACTTCAAAAGTCTATATGCCACAAAATATGAAAACCTAAATGAAATGAACTATTTTCTTGATCGATTTGACTTACCAAAGCTGAATCAGGACCAGGTAAATCAATTAAATAGTCCTATATCCTCCAAGGAAATAGAAGCAGTAATCTAAAGTCTCCCATCCAAAGAAAGCCCAGGACCAGATGGCTTCAGTGCAGAATTCTACCAGACCTACAAAGAAGAGCTAACACCAGTTCTCTTCAAACTATTCCACAAAATAGAAACAGAAGGAACATTACCAAACTCATTCTATGAAGCCACAGTCACCTTGGTACCTAAATCACACAAAGACCCAACAAAGGAAAAGAATTTCAGGCGAATCTCCCGTATGTACATTGATGCAAAAATACTCAACAACATACTTGCAAACCGAATGCAAGAATACATCAAAGGTATGATCCACTATGACCAAGTAGGCTTCATTCCTGGTGTGCAGGAGTGTTTCAATATACAGAAATCCATCAATGTGATCCACCATATTAACAAACTGAGAGAAAAAAAAACACATGATAAACTCCCTAGATGCTGAAAAAGCATTTGACAAAATCCAACAGCCATTCATATTTACAGTATTGGAGAGATCAGGGATACAAGGCACATATCTAAACATAGTAAAGGTGATATACAGCAAGCCTATAGCCAACATCAAACTGAACGGAGAGAAACTTAAAGCAATTCCACTGAAATCAGGAACAAGACAAGGCTGCCTGCTCTCTCCATAACTCTTCAACATAGTTTTGGAAGTCCTGGCCAGAGCAATAAGACAGTTGAAGGAGATCAAGGGGATACCAATTGGAAAAGAAGTCAAATTATCGCTATTTGCAGATGATATGATAGTATATGTGAGTGACCCCAAAAACTCTACCAGGGAACTCCTACAGCTGATAAACACATTCAGCAATGTGGCCGGATACAAAATTAATTCAAACAAATCAGTAGCCCTCCTATATACAAAAGACAAAAGGGTTGAGAGAGAAATTAGAAAAACAACACCCTTCACAATAGCCACAAATAACATAAAGTACCTTGGAGTAACCCTAACCCAGCAAATCAAATAGTTGTATGAAAAGAAATTTCAAATCTCTGAAGAAAAAATTAGAAGAATATATCAGAAGATGGAAAGATCTCCCATGCTCATGGCTTGGCAGGATTAACATAGTAGAAATGGACATCTTACCAAAAGCAATCTACAGATTCAATGCAATTCCCATCAAATTACAAACACAACTCTTTACAGACCTAGAAAGAAAAATTCTCAACTTCATATGGAATAACAAGAAACCCAGAATTGCTAAAACAATCCTCTACAATACAAGATCTTCTGGGGTATCTCCAACCCTGATCTTAAGCTGTTCTATAGAGCAACAGTAATAAAAAGTGCATGGTACTGGCATAGAAACAGAATGGTGGATCAATGGAACCGAACAGAGGACCCAGAGATATACCCCCACACTTTTGGATACCTGATTTTTGACAAAGATGCCAAAACCATACAATGGAGAAAAGACAGCATCTTCAACAAATGGTGCTGGTCCAACTGGATGTCTACATGTAGAAAAATGCAAATAGATCCATACTTATCACCCTGCACAAAACTGAAGTCCAAGTGGATCAAAGACCTCAACATAAAAACAGACACATTAAATTGGCTAGAATAAAAAATGGGAAATACCCTTGAACTCATTGGCACAGGAGATAACTTCCTGAACAGAACACCAATACGACAGGCTCTAAGAGCAACAATCAATAAATGGGACCTCATGCAGATGAAAAGCTTCTGGAAATCAAAGGATACCGTCATCAAAATGACTGCCTACACATTGGGAAAAGATCTTCACCAACCTTCTATCTGATGAAGGACTAATATCCCATATATATAAAGAACTAAAGAAGCTGAAAAGCAGCAAACCAAGTAATCCAATTAAAAAATGGGGAACAGAGCTAAACAGAGAATTCTCTGCATAGGAATATCGAATGGCAGAGAATCACTTAAAGAAAATGGGGAACAGAGCTAAACAGAGAATTCTCTGCATAGGAATATCGAATGGCAGAGAATCACTTAATGACTCAACCTCATTAGCCATTAGGGAAATGCAAATCAAAACGACCCAGAGATTTCACCTTACACCCATCAGAATGGCCAAGATCAAAAACTCAAGTGACAACACATACTGGAGATGTTATGGAGAATGGGGAACCCTCCTCCACTGCTGGTGGAAATGTAAACTTGTACAACCACTCTGGAAAGCAATCGGGCACTTTCTCAGACAACTAGGAATAGCACTTCCTCAAGACCCAGCCATACCACTCCTAGGCATATATCCAAAAGAGGCTCAAGTACACAATTTGCTCAACCATGTTTGTAGCAGCTTTATTTGTAATAGCCAGAAGTTGGAAACAGCCCAGATGCCCCTCAACTGAAGAATGGATGCACAAATTGTGGTACATCTACACAATGGAGTATTACTCAGCAATAAAAAATAAGGAAATCATGAAATTTGTAGGTAAATGGTGGGACCTAGAAAGGATCATCCTGAGTGAGCTCTCCTAGAAGCAGAAAGACACACACGGTGTACACTCACTCATGGACATAACATAGTATACACCTACTAAAAACTGTACATCTAAAGAAACTAAGCAAGAGAGAGGACCCTAACTAAAATGCTCAATCCCCATCCTGAAAGGCAAAGAGGCTGGACACCAGAAGAAGAGAAAACAGTAAACAAACTAGGAATCTACCTCAGAGTGCCTCTGAAAGCCTCTGCCCTGCAGACAATCAAAGCAGATGCTGAGACTTATGGCCAACTGTTGGGCAGAGTGTATGGAATCTTATGTAAGAAGTGGGAAATAGTAAGAGCTGGAGAGGACGGGAACCACACAAGGAGAGCAACAGAACCAGAAAACTTGAACACAGGGAACTTCCCAGAGACTCATACTCCAACCAAGGACTATTCATGGAGATTACCTAGAACCCCTTCACAGATGTAGCACATGATAGTTCAGTGTCCAAATGGGTTACATAGTAAAGGGAAGAGAGACTGCCTCTGACATAATCTGATTGGCCTGCTCTTTGATCATCTCTTCCTGAGGGGGGAGCAGCCTTACCAAGCCACAGAAGATGACAATGCAGCCACTCCTGAGATGATCTGATAGACTAAGATCAGAAGGAAGGAGAAGAGACACCCCATCAGTGGACTTGGGGAGAGGCATGCATGAGGAAGGGGGAGAGAGGATGGGATAGGGAGGGGAGAAGGGAGGGGCTTATGGAGGAATACAAAATGAATAAAGTGTAATTAATAGTAAAACAAATAAAAAATTATTTAAAAAAAGGATTTAAGGAGAATTTCTCTGTGCTTTTTCTACCAATGATAATGTATGTTGTCTTAGAGCTGAGCTAAGAAGAGAAACAGAGGAACATCTTTAGGGAAGAGTATCCAAACACACAGTGGTTGTATCTCATGTTAAATTGTGTGTGCGTGTGTGTGTGTGTGTGTGTGTGTGTGTGTGAAAGAGAGAGAGAGAGAGAGAGAGAGAGAGAGAGAGAGAGAGGAGAGGGAGAGAGAGAGAGAGTGTGTTTAGTTTGAGACAAATTATGTCAGTGTAGCTATGGTTGGACTCAAACTCATGATTCTCATGTCTCCTAAGTATTGGAATTATAGGATCACATGATCTTAAATAGATGACTAAGTTATTTTTAAGTACAAAATGTTAATAAGTAGACAGAGAATATAAGATTGGACTTTTCCAGCTGTAGAATAGTGCATACAATACTAGTAAACTATACTGTGTATAATGCATAGTATTATACTATGTATTTGTAGTATACTAGTACCAGAGGGAAAAACAGAATTGTAATCTGTGAATATATGTATGGAATTCAAATTTGTTAATACATGCAATGAAGAGGAGGTGGTTGCCTGAAAGACTGCTTTTGATTCCCTTTGAAAAGGTTTTTAATCCCTCTGCACAGTAATAATATAAATAAAATTGTTAAAAATATTCATTACACAGTGCATTTCTCAGACTGAATTGTTTTAAAAAATGTAATAATGTAATTGACACTTTTCATCTATTTATGATTAATGGGGTTACTGTGTTCTTGGAATTTGAGATTGTGGAACAGAACTGATAATGTAAAATTTATTAATATTTTTGTCACACCAAAATTATTACAACTCTTCTTTTAATGGAAAATAAGTATGGGTCAGATAAACACTTTAATATTGATGATTCAAAGTAGGTTCATAGCTTCTATGTGTCAAAGAAGCATACTGTCACAGCAAAAACACTTGCCAGATTTAGGATAAGTAGCAATCACAAGGTCGTCTGGCCTCGCCAAGAAGGTTTCAACATCATCCCAATGTTTGGTGAAATGTTTATCCAATAGAACTCCACGGAAATCCTCAAATATTTCATAATACTCAGACATAGGAGGCTCCATCTCAAAGTGGTGTGTACTGGTAAAAAAAAAAAAAAAACAAAACAAAACAGATGTTTTAAAGTTTGTATGCACTTTGCAATGCTTTCACATTAGCAATAACTCTGCACATAAAGGCCACTTAAATGTCTGTTCCTTCTTACCTGTTACACAGGGCAAAAAAAGCACTTAATATTACTAGAGGTAGTAAAAACTATAATCAGGACATATTTTATGAGAAATAAAAGGACTTATTTTAAAATTCTTAATTATTAAATTAATTAAATTTATTTAATTAAATTATTAAAAAATAAATGAATGAAAAATGCAATATATATTCTTACTGTTTAAGTACTTTCTATTTCTACTAAAATATAAGTCATTTAAATTTCACGTAAGTAAGTACAAATGTACAAGGCAATGTAGTATAATTTATACACTATATTATAGTTTAGAATATTTATTGATATACTCTGTATTTATATAAATATATAATATATAAGATTCTTTGATGGATGGACAAATAATCTTCAATTTATTCAAATTTATGAAACATCTGAAAAGACTAAGAAGTCTTTTTTCTAGTTTCATTTTTTATTAAATTTTTATTTTTAATATTAGTTACAGTTTATTAACTTTTTATCCCAGCTATATCCTGCTCCCTAATTCCCTCCCAATTCCACGTTCCCTCCCCCATATTCTCCCTGCCCTTACTCACTTCTAAGTGGGTACTAGACCTATAAGATAGGATAAGCATACTAAAATCTGTACACGTAAAGAAGATGAACAAGAAAGAGGACCCTGCGTAAGATGATCAACCCTCACTAGAAAAACAAATGCGATGGACATTGGAGTAGGAGAAAGCAAGTAACAGGACAAGAGTCTACCACAGAAGTCCTCTGAAAGACTCTACCTAGCAGTGTATCAAAGCAGATACTGAGACTCATAACCAAACCTTCAGCACAGTGCAGGGATTCATATGAAAGAAGGGGGAGTTAGTATGACCTGGTGAGGACAGGAGCTCCACAAGAACCAAAGATATCTGGGCACAGGGATCTTTTATGTGACTGTATCTCCAACCAAGGACCATGTATGGACATAACCTAGAACCCCTGCTCAGATGTACCCCATGGTAGCTCAGTATCCAAGCAGGTACCCTAGTAAGGGGAACAGGGACTATTTCTGACAGAAACTCAATGGCTGGCTCTTTGACCTTCTGCCAACCACCCCCCCTCCTCAAGGAAGGAGCAGCCCTGCTAAGCCACAGAGGAGGACTTTGCAGCCAGTCCTGAAGATACCTGATAAGCTAGGATCAAATGAAAGGGGAGGATGTCCTCCCCTATCAGTGGACTAAGAAGCCTTAAAATACAAACTTATTTCAGCAAAAAGCTTGATCCTGCCTGCATTCAGTAATAAAGATAGGCTGCCATGATACAAAGGTCCTGTCAGGTATCTAACCCAAATCTTTCTTTGTTCCTGAATATATGTCATTGAGCCAAAGGAATTCAATGTTTGATAAATGTTCTTACATGGAAGTAAAACACGTGTCTAAAATTGGGAGTGATGGGGTTATATGAAAGTTATTTATAGTCATTGAACTTTAGTTTACTTTTCTCACTTACTTAAAAATAATTGAGCTTCTCTGTGAGTGATTTACTCCAAAATGACAGGCCTCAGCAGAATGGTTCACCCCTTGATCAAAATTTTAAACTGCTGGCTGGGAGATACCACAGTGTTTCAAGGAATAACATGGTAACATTATTGTTCAGTCAGTAAAATTATGTTTCATTCAAATTTCCAAGAATATACTTTATAAAGGATCCTAAAGGAATTCATAGTTAATACTTTGTTTCCTCACTTTAATAAACAAGATTGTTTTCCTGGCATTTATTTTCTTCTCTAAGCCATTTCAAGACAACCCACCCAATATTATGTTCGATTCAGTGTAGGTCTAAATGGCTAATTTGAAAGGCATCAGGTGACACCTTTCCATTGGTCTGCTGTTGTTCAGAGAAAATTTTTTAAAACCATAAAATAGTATATGTCATAGTATTCTTTCCAAAGAAAAGAGAATCCTAGTCCTTGTGATTAATTTCAACTCTTTGGAAAAAAATCTATGATCCATATATATATATAACAATTTAAAAATATTATTTATATTCCCAAAACAGAAATATTGCATCAGCTTGTTGTCAGAATTTTATTTCATCTCACAGAAAATAGACATTTATAAGAAAAAAAATGTGTGTTTGTAAAAAGGACTAAAATATCAATCATTTACCTTGCTGGTGTGTTTATTCAAGTGAATTCTACTTTGTGGATTGAGACACATTTCTAAGAAGCAGCCTGCAGTCAACTCAGAATGGTTAACCCATAATTAAGCAATAGCCTGACAACAGGCTGTCAATTCACAGTTAAGCTAGTCTCAGAGTTAAAGTTCTGACATCAAAAAGCCATTTTTTCCCATTGTCATTTTTCATGAATCGCCTCAAACTTGTGTTTGAGTGTTGAGGGTTATTTTTTTGTTAAAATATGTATTTCAGTCAGAAATTGTCAATATTATTTCATAAGGCCTTGAATAGTTACCAGTTGTACAGAAACAGCAACATACATTGTTTAAAAGGTGAGTCATACATTTAATGATTTCAGAAATAATATTTTTTCTTTCTTTAAAATAATTTCCTCTTCTATTTCTGTACCTGAACTTTATCCTGCTACCCTTCTCTGTGTGACCTTTCTTCCTTTCTACAAAGAATGCTGATAATTTTTGTTGAGTTCTCACATTTTCTGTTTTGGTGTGGGTTTGAGTAAAGTGGCTGAAAGCAATTGTCCTTTTATACATTTTTCTGTCAACCCCTAACACTTCAAAGGAGATTCTGAAAAAGACTCTCATACTGTGGTTTTGACTGGGTAGCTTTCACTGTGTTTCTATGAAAAAATAAACAGTATTCTGCAAATGGAATACACATGAATGATTTGTCATTAAATCTACATTTCTGCTCTATTATTTAAGTTATATACATAAGAAGTTAGCAATAGTATTGTCAAGATCCTTTATAACAATTACGTTCAGTACTTTCCTGGTATCTATAGAACGTAAATTTTATCTTCAAGGTCTTTAAACCTCAAAGCACACATAAAAATATTTCTGTGACAAGTAATATTAAAAGACTTTAAATTATTTACAGTATAAATTAGGCATAGTATCAATATAGACATTATCATTCCTTTATTTTGGAACAACTTAGAAAGTGATGTAGATTTTGTATTTCATACATTTGAAATCTGTAAATATCAAAATAAAAAGTACAACCTGTCCAGATGATCCTTCAAATGGCAGTTTAGTTCTCTTCAAATGGCAGCACAAGGCTTCAGCTGTAAAAACAAAAATGAGAACTGTTTGTACACTTGGCAGGTTTTTTTGTGCGCTTTTATTCTGTCAGCCAAGGAAGGAGGCAAAGACTAACTTGTAGAGCTGAGCTATGATGCAATGGGTGGAGAGAGATACCTGCATTTGCATTTAGTCATAAGGTCAAGTTCATTCTCTCAGAGATAGAGATGGCCTCTGCTCCTGTTTGTTTTCCCCCTTTGGCTAATACATCAGTCATAAACTACCCATTCATTATATCATTCATTGAATTGCACATTCATAATGGAGAGAGGAGTGAACAAGGAGATGAGAGGAGAACTAGAGGAAATCAGAATCTAGTACAGGATGAGAATATCTCTCACTCATTGATGAATAACAACAAGGAGAACGGTGATAGTGCAAAAAATAAGCTTGAAGGAGTGATATGAAAAACTAACAAGGAAAATCTAAAATAATTAGTCATGGAAAAAGAGAACAACAGAAGGAATGCTTGTAGCACTTAATTTTGTCCTAGCACGACAACAGAGAAGTGCATTCTATTTAAAACTGTAGCCCATACAACTTAGGAAATCAGGAAGCAGAAGAGTTCGTTCTCCTCAAGGAAGAACACACCAATTGTTTTCTCAATACTAAACAGACAGCCCTGTAAACATTCACACAAGGAACGTTATATAGATTGAAAGGATATATTGGGATTATATATGTTTACATATATATGAATGCAACAGAACTTAGTGGATAAAGAGGCCATGAATTTGAAAGGAATATGTATGAGAGCATTTGAAGGAGGAAAAGGGAAGGTTGAGATGTTATAAATTTGCAATTTCCTTTAAATTTCATAAATAGTAATGAACACATAATGTCATAAATCCACAGTTACAGAAGCTCTTATGTAGTTTAGCCTTCTAAAAACTCCTTTCACTCAATCCAGAAAGCCTGCCTCCTCTCTTCTGAGCACCTAGTACCAGTGATTCTTATAATCTCTGAAGATTTACTCATTCCAAAATGTTCCTTGGTTGAAGTAAAATAGTACGTAGCATTCAAATATCAGCTTCTTTTACTAATTCAAACTGTTTATTTTCTTTTGGTGACTGGATGACTCTTTTCTATTATTAAACAATACGCTTTGGGTATAGTATATATTCTGTTTTCTTTCTGTTAAAATTTCTCTTGTGCAATTTTTGGAAAGGAATTAGGTATAAACTTTCATGCTCAAGTTTACGTTGTTGTTTCTGTTTTTGTTTGTTTCTTTGTTTTGAGACAGGGTTTCTCTGTGTTGTCTTGGCTGTCCTGGACTCACTTTGTAGACCAGGCTAGCCTCAAACTCACAGAGAAATGCCTGCCTCTGCCTCCCCAAGTTTTAGAATTATATTAGTGCCACCATGCCTTGCTCCATGCTCAAGTTGTTATGGCGATAGTTGTTAGATTTGTGTCAACGCCTCTGTATATTAACTTTGGGCTCTATTGTTACACAGTATACATTTATAAGAAGCTGACAAACCATTCTTCAAAATAGTGTCACCATCATGAATTATACTTACCAACAAAGTTCCAGTTGATCTACATTCTGGTCAGCATTTTGTATTTTCTGATTGCTACACAGCTATCATATTAGCTCATGCTGACTAGGCTATCCATTGTGATTTTTTCTATCAGAGAAATGCAGGAGGATTCAAAAAAGAAGATTGAAAATTTGGGGTCAGGGTGTCTTTCTCAAGCTACATCTTGTGCCAAGCTGGCTAGGTTTAAATAGAAAGGGAGGAGGACCTCACTTATCAGTGGACTAGGGAAAGGGCACAGGGAGAGAAGAGGAAGGGAGGGTGGGATTGGAAAGAGATGAGGGAAGGGGATACAGCTGGGATTCAAATTGAATAAACTCTAATAAGTAATAATAAAAATTTAAAAAGTAAAATTAAATGAAGTTTATGCAAAAAAAGAATGAAAAAAGAAATACAGTATCTTATATAAAACTTTCTGAAGAGAAATAAAACAGAAAAAATTGAAAGCCATATTATGATGACACAAAGTCAGCAGGAAGCTAATCAAGAAATGTCACACAAAGGAAACACCTGACATCTCAAGTTTGTCATAGGCTGATCACACAGTGGCCTTGGGACTGCTAATCATAACCTTTGGGGCGGGGAGAGAAGTCTATATCTCAAGATCCAAACTGAAGCTCCTTCAAGGCCCTGGCCCCAGGCAACTGGCCATGACAACATGTTCTGGTTTTAGACAAGGAACTAGTTCCTTCTCCATATGTCTGGACCTAAGGGAAAGCCTTGGCTCTCCCTGATTCTGACTCTCATGAGATCACCCAGCCAAATTAGGGCCAATCTAAGACAAATATTTTGGTATAATGTTCTTGTGGAAGGTATACAATTTACCTTTGTTCATTTGAATGCTGATTTCTCTATCGCACTATCTGGTTTCAATTAGTACATTGCATAGTGATGTTTATTCTAAGCATCGCCTGTCTCAAGTTTGTGTAAACATGCCACCATTTGTTCTCTGTATTGTCAAAAAAAATAAATAAATAAAACCAGCCACAATGCTGAGCAGTGGAGAGAATAGGGTGGGTTGTCCTGGTGTGGTGACCATGAGAAAGAAGAAGTGGGAGGGGATGGAGAAAGAGATAGGCAGGAGAGGACTTGGAACCATGGGGAGAGATAAACAGGACCTAAGATATGACTAAAAACAAGTATAATGTGGGAAATCTGAAAGGGAGGAAACTAAGCAGGCTTGTAGGTTTAGGATGGAGTAACTATTGCCAAACATTGTGCTCTAGGTTAGCTAAATAAATACTAGTCTCTATGGGGTGATTTGGGTATACAGCTGATTTAGGAATAATTGCTGTTTAACTAAAAGATAAATCAATAGTAAATATTAATAACAGAACACAAATAAGTGAGACAAATTCATAGTATCATTCTAATACTCTTAGCATTTCTATCTCCAAGTGTTGAGACTAAGTTATAATTCCTACAACTAATTATTTCCCCAAATCATAGACCCTATGATGCCTAGGGTCAGGGAAAAACTGAAGATATTTAACTATGTGAGTTCTGATACTACAAAACTATAAAAGTTCTGATACTCTGTAAGTATACAGAGCATTTATATCTACTTTAGAGGAACCCCATTTTCTATTATTTTAGCCATCATTTAGAAAGTGATTTCCTTTATATCTTTTTTCACATTTTTATTGAAAATAGATTCTTCTCTCATACATCATGATTGCAATGTCTCCTTCCCCAACTCCTTCAAGCTCTCCCCACCTCTCTTCTCCCTAAGATCCTTTCCAACCTCTGCTTCCTCACCAGAAAAGAGCAGATCTCCAAGAGACTACAGCCAAGTAAGACAAAAGGAGATACAATAAGACAAGACAAAGGACCTCAAATTGACTCTGAACAATTCAATTCAATAGGAGGAAAAGAGTCCCAAGAGCAAAAGTCTCAGAGATGCATCTGCTCCCACTGCTAGTAGTCCCACAAAACCACCAAGACAACAGCCATAACATGAATGCAGAGGATCTTGTACAGACCCATGCAGATCCTGTGCTTGCTGCTTCAGTCTCTGTGAGCCATGTGAGCTCTACTTAAGTGATTAATCAATAAAATAATGCACTATATAAGCAAACTGAAAGGTTAAACACCATGTGGTTATATCATTTGATTGACAGAAGGCCTTTGACACAATCCAACACCACCGCATGATAAAAGTTCTAGAATGATTAAAGATAGAAGGGACATATCTAGATATAATAAAGACAATTTATTGAAAGCATATTGCCAACATCAAATTAAATGGAAACTCAAAATAGTTCCACCAAAACCAGAAACAAGGCAAGGTTTCTGTCCTCTCCTTATCTATTCACCATATTACTTAAAGTTTTAGCTAAAGCATCACGACATCTCAAGGAAATTAAGGGAATAAAAATTGGAAAGAAAGAATTATTTTTACTTAAAGATGATAAGATAGTTTACACAAGTAATCCTAAAATTTCCATTAGGGAACTTCCACAGCTGATTAGCACTTTCATCAAAGTGGTTGGATAAAAGATTAACCACTCCTCCCACAAAGGAATCAATAGACCTTCCATGTACAAATGACAAACAGACTGAGAAAGAAATCAGGGAAACAGCCCCTTTCACAATAGGCCCTGATATTAGGAATTATCTCCGGGTAACCCTAACCAAGCAAGTGAAAGAATTGTGCAATATACTTCAAGTCTTTGAAGAAACAAATTGAACAAGTTATCAGAAGATGGAAAGATCTTCAATGCTCATGGATTGGTAAGATTAACATAGTGTAAATGGCCATCTTACAAAAAGCAATCTATAGATGTAGTGCAATTCTCATTAAATTCCAACACAATTCTTACAGACCACAAAAAAAGCAATTGCAACATATTATAAAAAATGAAATTAAAAAAAAAAAAACAGGGTAGCTAAAATAATCCTGTATAGTAGCCCTGATGCGACTTGATGTGCTTGGGTGGGTTGCTAGGGGGTGGTCCCTTTCCTGAAGAGTAAGGGAGGTGTAATAGGGGAAGGGTGAGGGAAGAAGGAAAGAGGGATGGAAGGTGGAACTGGGAAGATTGGAGGACTTCTGGAGGTATCACCATCCCTGATATCAAGCTGTACTACAGAACTACAGTAATAAAAACTGCATGATATGGACATAAAAACAGACATATTTATCAATTAAATTGAACACCCAGACATGAACCTACACATATGCGAACACTTGATTTCTGATAAAGAAGCCAGAAATACACACTAGAAAAAAAAAGCATCTTCAACAAACTGGCTGTCTACATACAGAAGACTGCAACATATTTATCAACTGAAGTTTAATTGGATCAAAAACCTCAACATAAATCTAGTTACACTGAGCCTGAAAGAGGAGAAAGTAGGGATAGACTTGAATGCATTGACATAGGAGAAGAGTTTCTGAACAAAAGACCAATGGGGTTGGCAAGATTTTGTTTGTTGTTGTTGCCACATTCATCAAGGATATTAAAATATTAAGCATGCCCAATACTAGGACTTTTTAAATGTTACAGTCAGGAGCAAGATAGGATTTATTTTAGCTTTTTGTTCTTTCAAGCTGTGCGGCTCTAATATCTTTAACTCTTTAACCTTTGAGATCTTTGGAATGGAGCTGCAGACTTCCAACCCTTGTCCCCAAAAGAATTGTCCCTGTAGCCAAAATAATGTAAGCTAAGATGCACTAGATGGTATCAGCATTCAAAACACAGGCAGTGGGGTCAGAAAGGAATGAGGTCAGAAGTCACCTTAGAATCCATCTCTTCTCACTTCTAAAGCAAGTATTTCTGGGCATCTTCTAAGGGATAAGAAGAAATTGTAAAGAGCATATGTAAGAAATGTGTTGGAGTCCTGTCTGTCACTATCTCTGCAGCAATGGGGTCTGGGAATGGAAGAAAGAAAAAAAAAATGGAAAGGAAGACCAGGATATAAGAATAAATACCAGAAACATTATAAATCCTCTGGGCACTGAGTTCACCTGTATACTTACAGACACCAGTGAACTTTGACAGTTGTATATGTGCCAACATCTTAGTCATTTGATTGCTGCCTTTTTTATAGTGCCTTCATCTTTGCCATCTTTTTTTTTATTTACCTACAATGAGGCATTCCCAGCAGTGACACGAATAAAATAATACCATTCAACTCCAAAAATATGATAAAGATGCTCTACTTGCTGCAGTATAGAATTTTCAGGCAAGTTTTCCTTGTACCAGAAGGTACCTTACAAGCTTCCTTCCAAAAGAGGAAAGCAAGAACTGTCCCATACAGCTATGATACCTATAAACAACAATGACCAGCATGGCATGAAAACACTAGAGTGCAATAGTGGCACACATACTTTGAGGTCAACCAATAGCTCCCTGATTTGGAATTAAGGCTCTCTCAAGAAGAATATTCTTGCAAATGGACACCTACCAAGCCTCCTGGGGCTAGTGAATTGGTAGAGAACTACAACTTCTGCTTTACTAAACCAGTGTAACACCCAGCTGTGTTCTAAGTATTTGCCATATACCCACAGATAAGTACAGTCCTCACCCCTCATTGGAAAACCTTCTCATTTAAACAGATGGAGACCACTAAGGAAAAGCACATCTGATCAAAGTGCAGAGCAGTGGAGTCCACTGCCAACTGATGCATCTGTAACACAACCTTTTTTTTATTCTTATTTTTTTCTTTTTTTAAATTTTATTTTTTATAATTAGAGTTTTTTCATTTTGTATCCCAGCTGTAGCCCCTTCAGGTCTGCATAGGACCTGAAAGGATTGATAACAACAGATATGTTAATGTGGAAGAGGGAAGATCAGGAGGCCTCAATCCCTACACAAAGAACTACAAACTACGAAGAAATGCTGAGACTGGGAAAAACAGTCTTCTCCAGGGAAGAACATGGCAACTGATTACCTCATACCAACTTATCATCCCTGAAAACATATACATACAAGTAATATTATACAGACTGAACAGCCTGTACTTTCATATTTATACACTCACACACAAAACACAATTTAAAAAAAAAGTGGCCATTAATTAAAAAGAAATTAAGGATTAAAGAATGAGAGTAAGGGTAGGGTAAGGAGAGAAAAATCTGATTATAATCTCAAAAATGTCTCAAATATCCAATCAACATTTAACCCATTTGTAAAAACAAACAAGAATAGCAATCTCATTGATAGACAAATTTTGCTTTCATTTTAATGGATGATAAATTTATATGAACAGCAAGAAATTCCTTTTTGACAAATTTCATTAGAATCTACTATCAGTAAACTTTTGCTTTGTGTATCTATTTTCCACTATACATGTGGTGGAATGAAAATATCTCTGACTAAAAGAATTAATGTGTTAAAACAGTTTCAGCAGGGAGTTAGTACACTGTTAATAATAGATACCAAATAAAAAATGTGATCATGAAAGTCTAAGCTTGAATAGAATCTAACATTTCAGAAAGGAGTCCTGCAAAGTAATACCAGATGATGAGGAAGCATAGAATACAGCTGAAATGGCACAACCACCATGGAAGAGAATGTACAGGCATTTTGTTAGAGTTTCAACTCCATCCTAGTTTAGCAAGATTCCACAGCTGACATTCCACAGCCCCAAGGTACTGCAGCTCTCTAAGACACAAGCCAGGAATGTGGGATAGGTAATAAGATTAGCAGCAGCAACATTACCGAGTAGAACAGACTGACCTCTAAATTTCAAACTTCTTGCCACAACCTTAGTGCAGAGATCACTCACATGATCACCACATTTTCTAGCTATCCAGCTCCTATAGCATTTTTAATTTTTTAAAAAACTATAATAAAATTGTATCATTTACCCCTTCCCTTTCCTCCTTTCAAACCATACCACATATGGTCCCATACACTTTCAAATTCATGGCCTCTTTAACATTAATTATTGTTGAATAGATATATGTATATATTCATAAATATATATTTATACATATGTATGATTTGTGTGTAAGTGTGTGTAATGTCAACTCCAATATCTTTAGGAGACACTATCTCACAGCAAAATCCTGATCCTCTTGCTATGACAACACTTCTGCCCCTGTGAAGCAATGGTCCCTGAACCTTAGCTATAAAAGTTGTGCTGTAGTGGTATCATTTAGGACAGGGCTCCACAACTCTGCACTTTGGTAAGTAGTTGGTTTCTGTAATAGTCTCCATAGTTTTTCACAGCAGAGAATCTGCAACCCAAACTTTTGTGCAGACATGTATCAGAGCTGACAATGCATCAGTAAATCTCCAGAGAGATAGTCAAGCAAATATGATTTTTTTTAAATCTGGCAAATCTGAAGAACTAACTCTAGATATTAGTAATCATGGAAGAAATGGTTCCTCCACCAAATGTCCAAAATGAATTTCAGACACATGACCATAGAGGAAGGAAGGGCTCTTAGAGAAGAGCCTTCAACCACAGAGATATTGAAAGGACCCTTACCAAGAGAAGCATCATAAGGGGGTTGAAAATGATATCCTTGGATTCAGCTATATTCAGGACACCCCTAATATGAACATCTACCTGCTTGCTACCATATGGGACACTTTCCTATACAACAGTACAGAGTCACTGAAGGTTCTATTCTCTGTGCCTGACAGTCATTTTTGCTATGAAATGTCCCTTATTCTAGTGACATAACAGCACATTAAAGATTGCATTTAGTTCAAGGATAGGTCCTCTGTTGTAAGGCATCAGAGTATCCTGTGTATTGCAGCAGGACAGTGTGGAAGCATAAACAAGTGGAATGATCACCACTGCATAATTGCTCTGAAGAGAGTATCTTCTTGGGAAGGTACTCTCATTCTCATGATCTCATGGTGGCGTTTTATTTTTCTTTGCTTGATAAATTTAAATATGGAATGTATTTTACATAGAAAAACACTGTTTTGGAGGGAGAGATTTTATAAGCTAAAAGTTTTTACCTTTTCCTTATGTTCAAAACAAATAATTCTATTATAGCATTATTTAATGTAAACTGTATTGCTATATATATAAAATATGGGTTTTGGACATTTTAAAGGCTTGTATAATGACATACGTTCTATGAGTTGAGAAAAGTTTAAAAGATTGCAATCAGGGAATGATCAGAAAATAAACTATGGCTCTTTACACATGTAATGAAAAGGATAGTTCCATAGGATGGAAAAAATGGTAAAAATATTTCTCTATGTCATAATAGTATATGTCGGTCCTTCAAAACTGTACAACAAAAGCAAACCTTTCTATGTTTCTTTCTTTAGGGTATGACATTGCATCACTGGTAAAATTAACTAAAAGAAGAATTATAAATAAGAATTAGTAAATGCTTCCTTGGCATTTAAGGAACAGGCATATAACGTCAGATAGCATAGTTAAGGATATGGGTAACATTTCTGGGAGTGATTTGTTGAATGTTACTACTAATTGGACTCTTCAGAGTGAAAACTTTTGAATAAGGAAGCCATGTCTCAAGAAGGCATATTTCAAGTAGCCAGTAAAAGAGGATTACTGAGAATATTTAAATTACAAGGAATTATGATATTACAAAGGAAAAAAATGTTCTAAATATAAGTTGAGCAAGTATCTTAAGAATTATGTAGAAAAATGTGTTGTGGCATTCACATCTACTTGTACAAAGGCAAAAACAAGGATAGCTAGAAAAAAGCATGTCTGGAAAAGTTGGGTAGAAGGTTTCCTGATGAGTTAATAGGTGTAGGGTGGTTTTCTTCTTATGGAGGGCTGCCAAGGAAGATTTGTGGGAAGGTTCAAGCTGAGGATGAGCCAGACCTCAGATGGCTGGGGAAAAAAAAAATAAGTAAAACGAAGTTCATTCTTGAACTTCATTCCTATTGACTGTTAGGTGAGGCCATTAAACTAATTATTTACTAGTCAAAATGCGATTTGGAAGGTCTGAATGAGCATGTCATGGGTACCAAAAATTTACCCAAGCTACATAGTAGAAGGCCTTTCCTTCCATTCTGAGCCATTTTCTGGAGTACACAAAGATGAAGAGATTTTTTTTTTCATGTTTTGGGGTGGTGGAATTACACAGATTAGTAAATTCAATATTGTTTATAGTGTAACAGAATTTGTAATATATTGATATGAGGAAGCAAATATTTAATATCTTTTATCAGTTATTTAGTAAGTTTACAGTGCTCACTCTTCAGAGAGTACTGTTGGTGGTGGTAATTATATTTAATAATAATTATCTTTTAGTAATGCTGCTGTTAGTCCTAAACAGCTGTATAACCAAATCACCACACAGAGACAGTTTATTTAGTTAACCTAGAACACAACATTGGACAATAGTTACTCCCTCCTAAACTTCCAAGCCCTCATAGTTTCCTAACATTTAGATTTCCCACATTATACTTGCTTTTAGTGATATATTATGTCCAGTCCATCTCCAGGTAGTTCCAAGATATGTCCTCCAGCTCTGCTCTCCTAGATCTCTCCCAAGCTCTGCCCTCTCTCCTCCCACTCCTTTCTTCCCTCTGGCTCCTCCCATTCATTTCCTGACCTCTGGCTCCTCCCATCGCTCAACATTGGGTCTAATTGCTTTATTTTGGCCTGTTTACAAGAAGTTGAGACAGGAGGCTTAGCATAAGTATCACAATGCAATATCCTGATTGAAACCAGAGAGTGTGGGGGGGGGGGATTAGCATTTGAATGAACAAGGGTAAGGTGTATACATTTCAAAAGAACATTATACCAACAGAGTACTAAACAAACAAAAAAATGGGAATAAATGATTACTGACTGGTAACCTGGTTTGTCTGTATATCCTGAGCTGAATGACATAATATAATTTTATGAGGTAAACAATACTGATAACTTTATCTTTCCCAAAGTAGAATGTCCCAATTAACAAGATGATTCTAAATGTTCTTGTCAATAGAGACATCACATATGTTATTTCAACATTTGTGAGAGAAACATTGGCTGAAGGACTGAGCATTGAGGAATGAGGAACAAGAGAGTGCTTTGTGTTCCCTCTGATCCCTGGTGAGCAAGAACTGCCTCCCCTGCCCAGTGCTTAACCTCAGATTTGGCCAAAGTAGGGATGAACTCCAGCAAGTTCTTGAGCAGGAAGTTTGAACTTGCCAGAGACATTTAACTTTGAATTAATTCCTTTGACACATACCTATCAAAATATGTGATAAGGAAATATTTACACAGGGTAGTTGAAGGGTATGTATTTGACCTCTGTTTCTAAATATTTAATATGATTACCATGGAACTAAGCTGTGAAATCAGAGCCATGGCTGTAATTTGTTTTTTCATACAATACCTTCAACTGAGCCTTCTCACAGGAGCATAGTGGACAGGCTCCTATTCTCAACTCCACATGAAGAAAGATTTGAATTTGAAATCTGGGCCTGCCATTTAATCACTGAGACATGGAATAATCTCTTGAAACTTCTCAAGGTGTTTACTGAAGTTTTATAGCAGTCATTACAAAATTCCATGTTCAAAGAGCCTATCACACATGCTCAAGGAATAAACATCTTTCAGAAATTGTATCTTCTTCTTAGTGTAATTTGGTTTTCCAAGTAAATGGACACAAACAAGGTGGAGTAGCAATTCTAATATCTAATAAAATAGACTTTCAACTAAATTAATCAAAAGTGATGGAGAAAGGCATTTCATACTCATCAAAGGAAAATTCCACCAAGATGATATCTCAGTTTTAAACACATATGCCCCAAAAGCAAGGGCACTCACATTTGTAAAAGAAACATTTCTGAAGATTAAATCACACATTGATTCTGCATCCCCCCATAAGCCCCTCACTCCTCCCCTCCCAATCCCACCCTCCCTCCTCCCTCTGCTTGCATGCCACTCCCCAAGTCCACTAATAGGGGAGGTTCTCCTCTCCTTTCTTATCTTAGTCTGTCAGTTCACATCAAAAGTGGCTGTATTGTCCTCTACTGTGGCCTGGTAAGGCTGCTCCCCCCCCCAGAGGGAGGTGATCAAAGAGCAGGCCAATCAGATTATGTCAGAGGCAGTCCCTCTTCACATTACTATGTAACCCAATTGATGAAAAATTTAAGAAAAAAGGGAAAAAAATAATTTAAGAACCTTAAATGACTTTCAAAATTGGAGGAAAACATGGAGTTAGTCAATTGGCATGGAGCACGTCTCACCCCTGGGGGCAATGGTCTCCTGAACCTACTCAGACCTCGGACACCACCACTGCTAGTTCTAGAACTGACGCAGGATGTTGCAACAAGGGGGTTAAGGCTTCTCATAATATTTCCTATAAGCCCACACCTGTTTGTCTATATCCCCCATTTTTATTCATTATTAGCCAGATAGAGCCAAGTAATTGTGGTAATGATACTTGCTTTTTTGCCCAATGCTGGAATGCTAGTAAATTTAGGTATGCCCTGGTTACTCGCATGCCTCACTGGGTGCCTGTGTCCATTGATGCCCCTCACGCTATGACTCTCTTCAGACAGAAAAGGGATCTTGGAACTACAGCCACCATTGTTACTACCATCTCATTGACGGCTGTTGGAGCTACCACCAGGGCATTAGCCATGAGTCATACTGGGCAGACTGCTCAGACCCTGAATAATCATTTAGCCAATGAAGCTCATGCCTTAGTTGTACATAAAGGAATTAATGCTCAACTAAAAGGAAGCTTGATGGTGTTCAATCAGAGGATTGACCTCGTGCAGGAGCAAATTGATACCCTATGGCAAATCGCTCAACCTGGCTGTCAATGAAAATATGCTGGACTTTGTGTCACTAGCATACAACATGAGAATTTTTCCTGTGCTGCAAATCTGTCTAAACAATTGTCGAGCTATATTTTAGGTAATTGGACTGGAGAACTCGATACTACGATGGAGCAGCTGAGAGTGGCCATTGTCACAGTAAATTCTACCGGAGTGGACGCAGGACTAGCCACAGGATTATCAACATGGATTGCTGCAGCCATGAATCATCTGAAGGAATGGGTGGGCATGGGAGTGTTAGCAGGCCTTCTAGTGTTGGTCTCCTTGGTTTGCCTGTGGTATATATGCAAGATGAGAGTCTCACAACAGTGTGATGCAGCCATGATCATTCAGGCCTTTACAGCCATTGAAGCAGGACAGTCTCCCCAAGCATGGTTGGATACCATAAAAAGCTAAAATGATAAGCTCAGGATGCGAGGCTAAGCACTGCACTCAGGGTCAGCCGCTTTGGACCCAGAGAAGAGCATGTCTGATTGCATGCGGGTTGATGCCCCAGGTCCCGCCTCTGAGAAAAAGGTATCGGACAGGTCTGATGCTCTTTGGGTGGATGACACCTAAATGAACATCTGTACAAAGTCCCAATTTATTTCTAATATCAGAGATCAGACCTCTACTCTTGCCTGATGCGTCTAAAACAAAAAGGGGGAACTGTAGAGAGCTGCGGAATGCTATGCCTTAAAGATGGAGCTGGTTTCCGCCTTCCACCTTCCCGATGGTGAGTACTCTCTGTCACGAACAACTCCACATTTGGCTAAGGCCGAGGATCTGGCTTGCTTCCATGTATGTGGACCTATCTGCATTGCCCCCGTGGCACGCCTGGGTTGGCTACCCAGAGGCTATTTAAGCTGTGGGCTGGCTTTCCCCGGGGTCCAAGGATTGTTCAATGTTCCTGAATAAACTGCATTGAAAAAAAAAATCACACATTGAACCCCACACATTAGTAGTAGGAGACTTTAGCACACCTCTATCACCAAAGGATAGATCATTGAGTTGGAAACTAAGCAGAGAAATAATGAAACTAAATGACGTTATGAATTAATTCGACCTAACAAATATCTACAGAACATTCCATCCAAATAAAAAAAATAAAATAAAAAGAATATGCTTTCTTCTCAGCACTTCATGGAACCTTCACAAAAACTGACCATATACTCAGACACAAAGCAAGCCTCAACAAATACCAGAAAATTTAAATATCACTGCAAATTCTATCAGACCACCAAGGATTAAAGCTAGACTTCAACAACAACAGAAACAATAGAAATCCTAGAAACTCATGGAAACTGAACAACTCTCTACTTAACAACCACTGGGTCAGGAAGGAAATAAAGACAGTAAAGACTTCCTAGAATTCAAGAAAAATGAAGGCACAACAACCCCAAACTTAATGGGACACATGTAAGCAGTTCTACGAAGAAAGTTCATACTGCTAAGTGCCTTAATAAAGAAAGTGGAAAGAGCTTATATTAGCAACTTAACAGCTCACCTGGAGGAATAAAAGAAATAAAGGAAGCAAACATACCCAAGAAGAGTCGATGGCAGGAAACAGTCAAACTCAGGGCTGAAATCAATAAACTAAAAACAAAAAAAGAACAATATAGAGAATCAACAAAACCAACAGCTGTTTTGTTTGTTTGTTGTTTGTTTGTTTTTTGAAAAAATTCAACAAGATACACAAACCCTTAACCAAACTAACTAAAGAACAAAGGGAGAATATTCAAATTAATAAAATGAGAAATAAAAAAGAGGATTTAACAACAGACACCGAATAAATACAAGAATCATTAGATCTTACTTCAAAAACACCACAAAATTGGAAAACCTAAATGAAACGGATGATTTTCTTAATAGATACCACTTACCAAAGTAAAATCAAGATCAGGTTAAACTGAACAGAACACCAACAGCACAGGCTGTAAGATCAACAATCAATAAATGGGACCTCATGACACTGAAAAGTTTCTCGAAAGCAAAGGGCACTGTCGTCAGAACAAAACGACTGCCTACAGACTAGGATATACCTCTGTTGAGAATTCTCTGTTTAGCTCTGTACCTACTTTTTAATTGGATTGTAAGCAAAGACCATTCAGGCACACACAATGAAGGGAAAAGGTAGATGAGAACTTGAAAAAATTCATTAAGAACTTGAACAAATTCCCATAAGCCCATATAGATAAGCAATCAGACGTGTAGACTTGTACATACTCATACACACATTCAATTGACAATACAAAAGGAGCTCCTAACATACAGACAATTGACATACACTCATGTAACATATGTACAAAAACCAGACAAATAGACATATTTACATGTAAGCACATACCGATATACATATTTACAAGTCATGGATGAAGCAAATTTCAGCAGACTTACATTCTATGGCTTCCACCACTGGGCCTCTGCCAGAGGGGTTTGTGTAAGTGTGTTCTACCACTGTTTATTGGATAGCCTTTTTACCTCTCAGAGAAAGTTCCCAGAGAAGGAATTACCTCATAGTCAAAAAGGCAATTAATAACAAAAACAGACGAATTCTTTTAAAAATGTTATTTTTTATTAATTATACTTTATTCATTTTGTATCCCAACTATAGCCCCCTTCCTCATCCCTTCTCAATTCCACCCTCTCTTTGTCTCTCACCTCCCTCCCTCTAGCTGAGACTCTAGCTGAGACTCCTAGGAGCAGAGGCCATGGAGACTGAAGAGGACAGCTTCTAACTAGACAAGACTCCTAATGGAGGAAAGAAAGCACCAACCTACCCACAAAAACTTCAGCCCCAAACTTACCCTGTCTACAAGGCATGCAGGGACAAAGGTAGGACAGGCCGAGCAGAGACTGAGGAAATGTCCAACAAATGCCTGGTCCAAGCCAAGACCCACCCCATGGAAGAGAGCCAACCTTTGACACTATTTATGATACTCTGCTATGCTTGCAGACAGAAGCCTATCAGAGTTGTTTTCTGAGAGGCTCCACCCAACAACTGTATGAAATAGATGCTGATATTCACAGCCAAACATTGGGCACAGCATAGAGAGTCTAGTGGAAAAGTGGGGGAAGGATACACAGACATAGAGGTGACAAAAGCTCCACAAGAAGACCAGCGTAGCCAACTAGCCAGGGCCCAGATAGGCCTGTGGAGTCTGAAGCACCAACCAAAGACCATACATGGACTGGTCCAAAGTCTTCTACACATACGTAAGCAGATTTTGCCTGTTGCCTGCTTGTTAATCATTTACCTCTGATGGGACTGCCTTAGAAGGCCAGAAGGAGAAGAAGTTGAACTCAGTCCTCATGTGACTTGATGATATGGGGTGGGTAGATGGGGGGGTCCCCTTTTCTGGGGAATAGGAGAGAGGGGTGTGGAAGTAGGGTAGGACTCGGAGAGGGAAGGGAGGGAGGAGCCATGACCAGGATGTAAAGTGAATAGATAAATAAATAAATTGAAAAACTGATTATTCAATATCATATGGCCAGCCCTACTATTCAATACCATATGATCATCCCTGAAAACATACACACAAGTAATATTATACAGAACAAAGTGGTTGTATTTAAGTATTTAGGATATGTGTGTGTGTGTGCACATACAAGAATATGTGTGTGTAATAATAATCAACAGAAGAGGCCATGAATTTAAAAAAGAGAAAGAATATATTGGTGGGTCTGGAGGAAAGGAAGGAGAAGGAAAATGATATATTATAATCTCAAAAAATAAGAAAAAATCAAATTGATCAAATATATTGTACAATGTTATCAGAAAATTAATAAAAATATTACTTTAAAATTGTGGTAAAGAACTAAACAGGGAAATTTCAAAAGATTTAGTGAAAATGTTTAGAAAGTTTTAAACTTTGTGAAATGGCTCTTCAATCAGGGAAATGCAAATCAACACTTTGTACTGTGACCTAACTTGAGCCAGAATGGTTGAGAAGAGAGGAACACGCCTCCTCTCCCACCAATAACCCACACCAGCACATCCAGTCTCATTAACAGGACTGAAAAGTTCCTCTTTCACAGTGCCCTGCAAGGCAGCCGAGACAGGTGAAAGTGATCAAAAGCAGGCAACAGACACCATGTCAGAGAGAGCCCCAACTCTCCTTTCTAGGAAACCCTCATAAAGGCCAAGCTGTCCATTGGGTGCATACATGTAGGGGGCTTAGAGGCAGTCCATGCATGGTCCTTGGTTGGTGCTTCGGTCTCCACAAGTCCCTCTGGGCCCAGGTTAGTTGGCTCTGTTGGTCTTCTTACAGAGTTTCTGTCCCCTCGAGGTTCTTCTACTTTTCCCTCCACTATTCCACAAGGCTCCCTTTGTTTCGCCCAATAGTCATCTGTGATTCTCAGCTTCTGTTTTATTCTATTGCTGGGTGGAGACTCTCAGAGGACAGCCATGCTAGGCTCTCATCTGCAAATAAAGCAGAGTGTCCTTAATAGTGTAAGGGGTTGGCTCTCTCCCATGGGGTGGGTCTCAGGTTGGGACAGGCATTCCTTCAATCTCTGCTCAGAAGAGTTTGCACAAATATCTTACATACACTAGGAGACCACAGATGTCAATCTTGGTCTCCTATACTCAACCAAACTTTTAATCACCATAGATGAAGAAAACAAGATATTCCATGACAAAAAAAAAAAAAAAAGAAAAAAAAATTAAACAATATGTAACCACAAATCCAGCCCTATAGAAGATACTAGGAAGAGGCATACTTAATCAGTGCTGGTGCAAAGGGGATGTCCTCCTCCCCTTCCATCTGACCCTAGCTTATCAGGTATCTTCAGGACTGGCTGCCATGTCCTCCTCTGTGGCCTAGCAAGACTGTTCCTCCCTCAGCAGGGACAGATAAAGGATCCAGTCATTGAGTTCATGTCAGAAATAGTCCCTGTTCCCCTTACTAGGGACACACTTGGTTACTGAGCTACCATGAGCTACATCCAAGCAGGGTTTCTAGGTTATATCCATACGTGGTTGGAATATCAGTCTCAGAAAAGAACCCTGTGCCCAGATTTTTTGTTTCTGTTGCTCTCCTTGTGGAGCTCTTGTCCTCTCCTGGTCCCACTATCTCTCCCTTCTTTCAGAGGATTCCCTGAACTCTTCCCAAAGTTTGGCTATAAGTCTCAAAATCTGCTTTGAGTCACTGCTGGGTAGAGTCTTTCAGAAGTCCTCTGTGGTAAGCTCCCATCCTGTTTCCTGTTTTTTCCTACTTGCAATATCCATACCATTTTTCTTTCGAAGTGAGGATTGATCATCTTACCCAGGGACATCCTTCTTGCTTGGCTTCTTTAGGTGTATAGATTCTAGTATGTTTAGTCTATATTACAGGTCTAGTATCCATTTATAAGTGAGTAGATAGTGTGTGTGTCTTTCTGCTTCTTGGATACCTCACTCAGGATGATCTTATCTAGATCCCACCATTTGCCTGTAAATTTCATAATTTCCTTGTTTTTAATTGCTGAGTACTATACCGTTGTGTACCATAATATCTGTATCCATTTCTGAGTTGAGGGACATCTGGGTTGTTTCCAGATTCTGGCTATTATGAATAAACCTGTTAGGAATATGTTTGAAGAAACATCCTTGTTGTGTACTTGAGGATGTTTTGGATATATGCCTAGAAGTGGTATAGCTATATCTCAAGGAAGCAGTATTCCTAACTTCCGGAGAAAGTGCCAGATTGATTTCCAAAGTGGTTGTACAGGTTTACATTCCCACCAGCAATGGATGAGTATTCTCCTTTCTCCACACATTCTCCAGCATGTGTTGTCACTTGAGTTTTTGACCTTACCCATTCAGTTTTGTGTTGCTCTTAAAGGCTGTGTTGTTGGTGTTCTGTTCAGGAAGAAGTCTCCTGTGCCAATGAGTTCAAGGCTGTTCTTCACTTTTTTTTCTAACAGGTTTAGTGTGTCTGGTTTTAGGTTGAGGTTTTTGATCCACTTGGACTTTAATTTTATTTAGGGTGATAAACAAAAGTAAACTTTAGTTTTGTTTAGGTGATCTATTTGCATTTTTCTACATGTAGACGTCCAGTAAGACTGACACCATTTATTAAGATGCTGTCTTTTATCCATAGTATGGCTTCTTTGTCAAAAATTAAGTATTCATAGGTGTGTGGGGTTATTTCTGGGTCTTCTAGACATTTTTTTAATTCTCTATATAATGCACAGTAGTCTCTTTCCTTCCTTCCTTCTTTCCTTCTTTCTTTCTTTCTTTCTTTCTTTCTTTCTTTCTTTCTTTCTTTCTTTCTTTCTTTCTTCTTTTTCTCTGCCCCTGAGTTCTAGGACTTATAGATTTGGAAACCATTTTCAAATCTTCTTTATTAATGTGATCTTCTTTAATATGATGTTTCTGTGTATAAGGTACTGTTTCATTTTGTTTCAGAATTCTCTAAAAATGATCAACACTTGGATTTAAATTATATTTATTCATAAACATTTGTATTTATCAGACTAAAGTTTGTGTCAGTGTGTGTAGAACATTCTCTTCTACCCTATTAAATTTATTGCAGGTAGTTCCTGGCACATATTTCAAGTGATCATAGTATATTCAGCGAGCTGTCTAATGCTAAGAGCACCTTATAAAGTACCAGATTCCTTATGTGTCTTTCATGTCTCACCACTCTCACATCTTCATAGAAAACCGATAGCACATGTGGATTCTCAACTCTTTCTCCTGCCAAGATTTTATATGATCATTCCAGGAACCATATGGAATTGAACTTGGAAGAAACAAATGAAAAGATAATATGCCATCACTTTACAACTTGAAAAAGCAATTCAAATTAACAATAAAAAAATAAGCTAGCATAGAATAAGAGCAAAGATATCAGTTACTATTATCTTTAATAATGTCTTTATTCCTTGAGAATTTCACACACTGTATTTTAATATTTATCCCTCTCTCACAACTCCTCCCATGTTCTCCTCTATCTCCTTACTCCTCAGCTTCATATTCTTTATTTTAAAAAATCTGTCTAGTTTGAACTAGCTGATTACTTTTGGGCATAGGGCTTGCTCTAGAGTGTGGTCCATATATCAGGTGTTACAACACTTAACGAAACTGTCTTTCACTCTACCAGCAGCAACTAAATGTCAATATCTCTTCAGGTATGGATGTGATTTTGTGCCCAACCATCAATCATCCATTCTTGAATTTTATCTAGCTGGGGCTAATGTATGTCTTGTGCATGCCTGTCACAATCTCCATAAGTTCATATGGGTATTTGTCCTGCTGTCTCTGGAAGTCATCCATCACCTCAATCTTTAACAATCTTTCTGTCTTCTTGTTCTGCATAGATCATTAAGCCTTGAGGAGAAGGATGTGATATAGACATTACGCTTAGGACTGAGCATTCCTGAGGTCTTTTATCATCTGCACATTGAACAGTTCGAAGGTTTCTGTGTTGATTATCATCTACTGCAAGAATTTTCTCTGATGAGGGTTGAGAGATGCACTGATTTATAGATGCAGCCTTTTCATTATTCTACCAGCCAGACAAGGAGATGAAGAGCAATTTGTCAGGTTTGGTTCTGTGATATATAGTGGATTAAGAGAGATAGGAGTACACATAGGCAAATGCGCTAAGTCCCAGGGTCATGTTCAGGCATATAGAGATATATACAGCCATTGCTGTTATTTTTGCTTCTTTGTATCACAAATAAATTTCTGTATTTCCCAAGAATGTTCAAGGGCTTGGGAAAAGGAATTAGAGAAGTAAAGGGAGGTGGCCTGGAGCAAAACACGAATTGAGGAATTAGAAACATCTTGATGAGGGATGAAGATTACAATTATCTGTGGTGTTTATGGATTATTATTAGGGATTATGCTGGTTTGGTAAATTAGTGGTTGTAGATTGTTACATACTAATCATGATTTTACTAGCACTGAGTAGTTAGATAGGTTGCTGTATGAGGCATACTACTCTTCTTGTTGAGTAAATCATATACGCAATTAGAGAGCAGTTGGTTGCTGCCAAGGGATGTGCTGTACTGAATCAGTACAGTCATCATAACACCCTGGCCACTGATGTGTTTTATAGGTGTCAGAGGTGGGAAAGACTGTTGGTTGCCTTCCTCTTTTAGACGCTTGCATGGAGTCTTCTTAAAGCAAGGAAACTACTCTTCTTCTCATCCCTAAAGTCACCTCTTATTTGTTATTAAGTCTTTTATTTTTCTGCATCACGCATATAATTTGTGTCAACTGTTTTGCTAAAAGACAATTTTATAAAAGACAGAATACTATCATTGGCAGAATAAAACTAACTTGCATGGTAAATAAGTTCTAAAAAATAGTGATAAAGTATATTTTACCACTCCTAGTTATATATCCAAAGTATGCTCAAGTACACAACAAAGAGATTTGCTCAACCATGTTCGTAGCAGCTCTATCCATAATAGCCAGAACCTAGAAACAACCCCGATGTCCCTCAACTTGGGAATGGATACAAAAATTGTGGTACATTTACACAATGGTATACTACTCAGCAATCAAAAACAAGGAAATCATGAAATTTGCAGGCAAATGGTGGGATCTAGAAAAGATCATCCTTGGTGAGGTATCCCAGAAGCAGAAAGATACACACGGTATATACTCACTTATAAGTGGATATTGGACATGTAATATAGGCTAAACATACTAAAATCTATACAACTAAAAAAGCTAAGCAAGAAGGAGGACCCTGAGTAAGATGATCAATCCTCACTCAGAAAGACAAATGGGATGGAAATTGGAAAAAAGAGAAAACAGGAAACAGGACAGGAGTCTGCCACAGAAGGCTTCTGAAAGACTTTACCCAGCAGTGTATCAAAGCAAATGCTGAGACTCATAGCCAAACTTTGGGCAGAGTGAAGGGAATCTTCTGAAAGAAGGGAAAGATGGTAAGACCTGGAGGGAACAGGAGCTCCACAAGTTGAGCAACAGAACCAAAAAATCTGGGCACAGAGTTCTTTTCTGAGACTTATACTCCAACCAAGGACCATGTATGGATATAACCTAGAACTCCTGCTCATATATAGCCCATGGTAGCTCAGTATCCAAATGGGTATCCTCATAAGGGGAACAGGGACTGTCTCTGACATGAACTCCGTGGCTGGTTCTTTGATCACCTCCCCCTGGGGGTGGGGGAGCAGCTTTGCCAGTCCACAGAGGAAGACAATGTAGCCAATCCTGATGAGCCCTGATAGGCTAGAGTCAGATGGAAGGGGAGAAGGACCTCCTCTATCAGTGGACTTGAAGAGAGGGAGGAGATGAAGGAGGAAGAGTGGGATTGGGAGGGAATGAGGGAGAGGGCTACAGAAATCAATACACTGTAATTTATATAAAAAATAAAAATAAACACTTCAAAAAAGAACAGGCACATACAAACAATATTCCATCTTCAAATAGATGTGGAATGTATGTAACTGGACATAAACAGGCTCTTCATTTAAGGTCCATGAAACAGTGACTCAAGATCACTAGTTCTGCTACATAGGCCTTTCTCACCTACTCAGCCTATATCTGTGTCTTCATGAGGAGTTCTTTCCTATCTTATGAGAAAGAGAGAGAGAGAGAGAGAGCCTTGAATATGGTTATTAATAGGCAAGAATCACCTAAAAGTGGATAACTATGCAATTTCATTACCATTTTTTATATTCAACAAACTTACTCGACAAATGCGTGATTATGGCAATTTTTCTGTGCTTATACTATTACTATATTCCCCACTGTTCTAAGCAGCTTACCTGGATATGATTGAGAAACAGCAATTTAAAGACTCAGTTATGCTGCTAGTGGCAGTAACATGAAGGGTCACAGAAAGATGCTTCAGAAAGCTGTTAACTCTCTGAAATGGTGCTTTAGACATTGTTTATCTAATGTAAGGATTTGGGGTTCCAAATTTATCAAGATGAAAATGAGGGAAGTCCCATATATCTTTGTGCTTCAAGACCTATTGTTTGTTCAAGTACACAAAAAGGACACTTGCTCAACCATGTTTATAGCAGCTCTATTTGTAATAGCCAGAACCTGGAAACAACCCAGATGTCCATCAATGGTGGAATGGGTACAGAAATTGTGGTATTTTTATACAATGGAATACTACTCAGCAATCAAAAAGGAGGAAATCATGAAATTTGCAGGCAAATGGTGGGATCTAGAAAAGATCATTCTGAGTGAAATATCCCAGAAGGAGAAAGACAAACATGGGATATACTCACTTATATAGACCTATAAGATATGATAAACATAATGAAATCTATACACCTAAAAAAGATAATCAATTGAGCAGACATGGGGTAAGATGATTAATCCTCGTTTAGAAAGACAGGTGGGATGTGCATTGAACGTATGACAGGAGTCTACTGAGCACATCTGAAAGACTCTAACTAGCAGTGTTTTCAAAGCAAAGACTCATGACCAAACCTTTGGCAGAGTACAGGGAATCATAAGAAAGAAGGGGAGTTAGTCTGATGGGGAAAGGATAGGAGCTCCACAAGGACCAAATATATCTGGGCACAGGGTCTTTTCTGAGACTGACATTCAACCAAGGACCATGTATGGATATCACCTAGAACCTCCACTCAGATGTAGCCTGTGGTAGCTCAGTAACCAATTGGTTTCCCAAAGTGAGGGGAACAGGGACTATTTCTAACAGGAACTCAATGACTGGCTCTTTGGTCTCCCCACCCCCGAAGGGAGGAGCAGTCCTGTTAGGCCACAGAGGAGGGCTTTGCAGCCAGTCCTGAAGATACCTGATAAAACAGGATCAGATGAATGGGGAGGAGGTCCCCCCATCAGTAGACTTGGAAAGGGGCACGTTGGAGATGAGGGAGGGAGGGAGGGACTGGGAGGGAATGAGGGATCGGGACACGGCTGGGATACAGAGTTAATAAAATGTAGCTGATAAAAAAATAAAGAAATAAAAATTAAAAAAAAGAAAAAAAAAGACCTATTGGCGAAATTTTTGCTCACTTTTTCTACAACTTTATGTCCTGCTGGCTTAAAAATATGTTTCCAAATATAATAACAACCCCCCAGGTGATATATCATTTATTTCATTGTCCTAGAGACTTAGCCCATACACCTTTAACTCTATGTCAACAGACCAAGAAGAATGGTATCGGTGTTGATGGTCTCCATCAATGTTGAGTACCAAGAGTAAATTGGATTTTGAGCTCACAATAGGAATACACAAAATATATGTTGAATGTGGGTTATCCATGAGAAGTTCTCAGTTTTATTACTCATTATGATTAAATGAACAAATAACTCTAACAACTCAGTGTCAGCATGCCTTAGAATGATCTGAGAAATTCAGGAATGAAAGTTTAAAGTGCCTTACCAGATGAAGAATCAGAACAAACTAAACTGCTTACTAAAGAGTGAGAAGACAGAAAATGGAGGAAATGGCTGTCAAGAGTAACTAAAATTAACACATTATAGAACAAACACAAAGTTTGTTATGAGAGCTTTTCATGAACAAGGTCATATCTATATTTATATCTATATCTATAATGAACAGACATCTTTGGTTATTTTCTTACTGTCTAAATATGTTACATATGCAGATTGAGGTTTTAACCATATAGGCAATTATTTATTTTATGTTACAGTATAACATGAAAAATCATAAAAAATGTAAATGTAGCTCAGGAGTTTTGTTTTTCCTCATGGAGAAGGATTTATCACATTTTCATTTATGGGTAAGATTCATGTGTTTGGTGGCTTTACAAGTTTGTACTTTCTTTGTTTGGAAGTTAAATATGATTTAGAGAAAAATTATTGAGGTCAAATAGACAAAAGTTGTCTTTACTTCACTAAATCTGAGACCATTGCTAGGGTGGATCAAATGATTATAAATTACTAAAACAAAGTTCAACAGAGGCAAGATGTAATACTTGAGTTCTTGTGTTGAATGAAGATTAGCAAAGCAATAGCCTCTTTCCTTCTGTGTTTGACCTATTTTCAGAAGGTTGAACAGGTTGGGGCTCTTGTTGCCTACCCTCTTTCCTTGTAGTCTTTCTATGTTGCATCTTGAATTTTTTTCAAAAGCCAGAAAAAATTTTACATTCAAAATTAGCAATGCCTACTGTAGGCTTTTATTTTTAAACCAATCTACTTTATTTAGGGTTTTTAATCACTTCTACCTCTCTTCCAACCCACTGGCCAGAGGTAGGGGAGAAAGAAGGTTATTAGGAAAAGGGAATTGTAGATTTTTAGAAATAGTTCCTTGGGAAGAGTCCATTCTTCTTTGTCTAGATACCAACAGTTGAGTCCAAATGGCAACACCAAACAGCAACAAAAATCAGCACTATTTACAAGTCAGTGAAACAAGTCACTGAAAGCCACAAGACTCAGTAGGATTGCCCTTAGAAGTTCTCTGGAACATTCTTCATTCTCTGCAAAATGAAGTGCTGAAGTATGAAGACCAGCACAGCAATGATGATTCAAAAACCATTGTCTCACTGTTCGTGGAGATAGTAAAATACAGGTGGTATGAAAGAAGGGAGGAGATAATGAGGTTAAAGGTTTAAGTAGGGAGATATAAGAGTTTGTGAGGTAGAGAGTGAATTAACCAAAACTGAGAATGTTTGAAAAAGGTGTATGGAAACCCACTACTTCTTCGTTTTTGTTTTTGTTTTAAGGAGTTCAAATGGAAAGTCTCTATAGGCTGCTCCCAGGAAATATGGGTTATTAAATAAATTCACAGTGTTGGTTTAGGATACGTCCTCATGAGTCATGGATTTTAAGAAACAAGTTTTTGTTTGTTTGTTTGTTTGTTTTTTGTTTTTGTTTTTTTTTTGGTTTATTAGTATCTTTTTTTTTAATTTTTCATCAATTACACTTTATTCATTCAGCATCCCCCCATAAGCCCCTCCCTCCTCCCCTCCCGATCCCACCCTCTCTCCTCCCTCTGCATGCATGCCACTCCCCAAGTCCACTGATAGGGGAGGTTCTCCTCTCCTTTCTGATCTTAGTCTATTAGTTCACATCAAAAGTGGTACATCTACACAATGGAATATTACTCGGCAATGAAAAATAAGGAAATCATGAAATTTGCAGGATCTGGAAATTTGTGGGATCTGGAAAGGATCATCCTGAGTGAGTTGTCCCAGAAGCAAAAAGACACACATGGTATATACTCACTCATATAGACATACAACATAAGACAAACCCACTAAAACCTGTGCATCTAAAGAAACTAAGCAAGAGAGAGGACTCTAACTAAAATGTCCAATCCCAATCCAGAAATGCAAAGAGGATGGACATCAGAAGAAGAAGAAAACAGGAAACAACCTAGGAATCTACCTCAGAGGGCCTCTGAAAGCCTCTGCCCTACAGACTATCAAAGCAGATGCTGAGCCTGATGGGCAACTGTTGGGCAGAGTGAATGGAATTTTAGGTAAGAACTGGGAAATAGTGAGAGCTGGAGAGGACAGGGTCTCCACAAGGAGGGCAACAGAACAAGAAAATTTGAACACAGGGAACTTCCCAGAGACTCATACTCCAACCAAGGACTATTCACAGAGATAACCCAGAACCCCTGCACAGATGTAGCCCAGGGCAGTTCAGAGTCCAATTGGGTTACATACTAATGTGAAGAGGGACTGCCTCTGACATAATCTGATTGGCCTGCTCTTTGATCACCTCCCCCTTGGGGGAAGCAGCCTTATCAGGCCATAGTAGAGGACAATGAAGAAACAAGTTTTTAAGTTTTTGAGAGACAATATGCTCTCTTCATTGTTCTTGTTACTCTCTCTCTCTCTCTCTCTCATACACACAGACACAAAAAAAACATTGTAAAGCCCTGTTATTGAAGACATCTTATACTTTGGCTGTAGAAGTGGAGAAATCAATCTCAGACCAATCAGTAAATCTCTACCCTGCTAGATAGCTTTCATAGTCTTAGAAGGTGCTATTTATGCTTCTGGAGAAGAAATAACACAATCACACCCAGAACTGAACCCTACATACAACAATCCTCTCCTACCAGAGAAGATATGGCAATTAGTATAATAGTGGTGTAACTGTTAAGGGGTAACCAACAACTGCTCTCTGAACAAATCCGAGGCTGCTCCACAGAAGGGAATTCATGCCAGGTACTGTAAACCTGTAACGTGTAAAGCCAAGAACAGAAAACATCACAGAAGAGGAGGCAATAAGGATTTAAGAGCTGGGGAGTGGGGGTGGGAAGAAATGTTGTAAACTTACAGCAAATTCTGTGACTTGTACAAGATGTACACAATAGTTAAGTAAGTCAAACTTCCAAAATAGACAAGAGAGGGTTCAATGAAGCTCCACCCATAACTGAGGGGCTACTATCATTCAATACATTCTGGAAAGAGAAAACTATTCTTTAGCAATTTGGCCATAGGTAGGTTTTCAGTCCTCCAGTGTATGATCCCAAACTATGTACAGATAGGCAACATAAAATAGACTTTGTGGGTTATTTTAAAAGAAAAAGAAGACAAAAGTGGACATGAAGTTGGGAGGAGAACATCAAAAGAGAGTTCCAGGGGTGTGAGAAAGAGGAAATGGGGCTGGGTATGATCATATCACTAGGTATACATATTAAATTATCAAAGAATATAAAACTTATAAAAACAAATAAATATAAAGTAAATATTATTTTGATTTGGTTTCAAATATAACTATAGTAGCAAAAAGAAAACCTGCTTAATGTCGTTTAGAAAAAAAGTTTTGTGTCTTGTTCTTGTTTCCAGTTAGCAAAATTCATTTAATAGTGAACTCTCTTCATGTGACATCTATGTAGTGAGATTAGAAAATGGACTGATCTCAAGACAGCAATGACAATCTCTTCTTTCATAGTTCTCTTGGAGGCATGGCAGGTGTAGAAAGGACATATGGGAAGCCTGACTCAGCATAATTTAATACAGGTATAAGCAAAGATTATGATTAGAGACTGGGCGATCAATGTGTGCTGGACAAAATATTTACTATGCAGTGGACTTTTCAATTACATTATTACATGAAAAAATTAAATATCTCTATGATAAATAAATTTACATACAATTATTCACCTGCCTTAAATATGTAATTCTATAAATTTTAAAAGTAAATTTACAAAATTGTGCAATTCTCACTTACCAACTATATTCCTTTTTATGGAGTTCTGCTCAAGGATTGAGCAAGGTAGGAAGTCAATCAGTTGGTTATCATTTTTTTTTAAATCATATTGTTCCCCGAACTAAGCCTAATTTTCTATGAACTGAGCACTAAGCTGAATCCCACATGGACAGATTACTATCTGGAAATGCTGATGCAATCTCCCATAGTGTGAGCTGACATTCAGTATCTCTCCAGAATTCCTATTTGAGTAATGGTTCACCTCATATCTTCTGAAGAATTTAGCTTAGCCAGGAATGGTAATGTTGGTCTTGAAAAGGACAAATTCCATTTTCTTATCATTTATTAGCATATTCTGAAAAATTTTGACCATCCGTAGATGAAAGACTCCCTTAGAACTTAAATACTAGGAAAATAGGAAACTAAAACAAAATAACATTACTGAACCATCTAACACTGAATAGGTTTTCTTATAAATTTAGAACTGGCTCAGACTTATGTACTTATTATATTATGTTCAGTTGATATGCCTAGGAGGCCTGCTCTTTTTTGAAGGGAAATGAAGGAGCAAATGAAGTGAATAAAAGAGTTGATGGGGAAAATTTAAAAAGTGGAGAGTGGGAAAACTGTGGTAGGTATGTAACGTATGAAAGAATAAATATACAAAATTAGAATTGGCTTTGTCACCAAATGTTGCCATGCAAACTTTCTGTCTGCACTTAACAACCAACCCCACAGCCACTGGCAGGCAGTTCTGGCCCTAACAGACTCAATTTATGTTAGCGAGAATGTTTCTGCTTTACAATTCTGTGAGAAAGGAAGATTAGTTAATGCAGATTTCCCTCTGAATGAAAGTCTCCATTTGCTTCCTTAAACAGTAAGTTTTTAGGAAATAAAACATAACCCTTTTGTCTTAAAGAAAATAGCAGAAGAGTTTACAGTCTTCTGCTTAATTTGTGGACATCGAAATCATAGGGCTTCATGAATTCAATGCATCTCCATTTTTTTGACATATGTAACATTGAATGTAGACTTCATTCTGAATACACATTTACACTTTTCTTCATGCAAACCTCATAGCCCACTTCCAATGGACGCTTCCATAAACACTTCATCTCAGACTTGAGGTTATTTTTTGCTACAAAGTGCACTGTTTTTGTTTGTTTACTACACTCACAAATTTTCTCCTCTTGTAAATGATTTACATATGAGAAAAATGTTTAATAATTTTGTATTATCATTATTCATCATGCAAAAACCAAAAATTATACTTCATTGGAATGTTTTATATAAAATGCTTGATTTAAAGAATTCCCAAAGTTCTTAGGTTTAGTTTTATAAACCTTTTCATCAACAAACATCATCATATATGTTACATGGATTAGAATAAGTGAGGGAAAATGGCATTAAGAGATTATCAAATAACCCACGTGCCTGTGACATATTTACCAAAACTGGGAATTCCACACATACTAAAAGTTTATTGGATCTCAAAAATAATGGAATAAATGTGTAAAAGTTTAGGATTAGTTTTATTAATAAGAATTATGACATGCCGAGGGATGGAGCCAAGATGGTAACTAGCACACACAGTTTCTGAGCAGTGAAATACCTAAACTTCTGAGTTGGTGAATGGAAGGACCTCTAACCCAGGAAAACAACGTGACAGAGAATACACTATATACTCACCAAAACCAGGCAGAAACGTCATACAAGCTAGACACACCAGGTGCTGGACCTCCCAAGCTTGGAGAGCACAGTGAAGAGACCCCAGGACTTCCCAGAAAGCATCGGGACTAGCGACCCAGTCTCCAGTTACACTGGGGCATTCTATCCTGGAGGCGGAGCAGCACTTAGCTGGTGGGCACAACAGCCCTCCAGTTTAAGACTAACCAGGGCCAAACGGGAAAACAGAGAGCCTGATTACCCCGATCCCTACTGACGTGACCACCCTGAAATCTCCAGTTGCAGCAAGACCTCAGAACCTGGCAGTGACAGCAGCACAGAACTGGCGGAGCACATCAAAGAAGGAGGGCCAAACCAGAGAGCAGAGAGCCCAGATATCCCGGTCTTTGCCAAGTGACCTGCCTGTAAGTGAGTGCACCCTTGAGAATCTGCAGATCACCAGATCCTGGGTACTTCTAAAACAGAAGCCAGGCATGGAACCCCCTCCTACCCACATACCCACTTTTGGAAACAGAGGGGCACTAAGGACATTGAAGTTCCTGCTCTGTGGGTCTAATTGAGGAATTAAGGCAGGTAATGCCAGAAATTGATCTGTGATCATCACTAGTGCCTGTGACATATACAGTGCAGAGCCCTCCCACATACTCAAGGGTTCAACATTAGCCATCACTCTGTCCCTCCAGACACACGTCCACGCACACTTACACACACACACACACACACACACACACACACACACACGTATGCTTCCTTTTGCCCCGTTTGCACCTGCGTACTTTTCTCCCACAGGTACAGCTAGTCCTCAGCACACACTGAGAGTTCTCAGCTTCCTGAAGAACTCTCCAGATGCCAGAGAGAGACAGTACCAGTCTGACCTGCAGAATCCAAAAACAAACAGGGAAGGTTTCAGATAAGCCAATGGCCAGGGGTAGGCAAAAGAACACTTCCAACATAAATCAGGACATCATGACTTCACCAGCAAACCCCAAAATCGATGGATACTCCAATTCATCAGAAGCACAGGAAAATTATTTTAAAGCCATGCTTGCCCAATTATTTGAGGCTCATAAGGAGGAAATGAACAAATCTTTCAAAGAGTTGGCCAGTCAATTGGAGGCAAAGAAAGAAGAAATAGACAATATCCTTAAAGAAACACAGGCAAACATAGCCAAACAAATAGATATACAAGTAGAGGAAAAATTAGTGGCATATAAAAAGGAAATGAAAAAAGAAATAGAGGCCATCGTAGAGAGACAGGAATCCAAATTCAAACATATGAAAGAAATGGTGCAAGGCATGAAAACAGAATTAGAATCAATAAAGAAAACACAAAATGAGAAAACCCTTGAGCTGGAGAACTTGGAGAAAAGATCAGGAACCACAAAAGTAAGCATCACCAACAGAATACAAGAGATGGAAGAGAGAATCTCTGGAGTTGAAGACACACTTGCAGAAATTGATACTTCTCTCAAAGAAAAAGTAAAATCAGAAAAGTTCCAATCACAAAATATCCAAGAAATCAAGGATGCTATGAAAAGACAAAATCTAAGAATAATAGGAATTCATGAAAAAGAAGACTCCAGGCTCCAAGGTCCAGAAAATATTTTCAAGAAAATCACAGAAGAAAATTTTCTCAACTTAAAGAAAGAGATGTCCATAAATATACAAGAGGCCTACAGAACTCCAAATAGACTAGAACAGAAAAGAAACATATCACGTCACATCAAAGTCAAAACACTAAATCTACAGAACAAAGAAAAGGTATTAAAAGCAGCAAGGGAAAAAGGCCAAGTAACATATGAAGGTAGACCTATCAGAATCACACCGGACTTCTCATCAGAAAATATGAAAGCCAGAAGGGCCTGGACAGAAATCATACAGTCCTTAAGGGACCACAGACTCCAACCCAGACCAGTATACCCAGCAAAACTTTCAATCAACATAGATGGAGAAAACAAAATATTCCATGACAAAACTAAATTTATGCAATATCTACACAGCAAACCAACCCTACAGAAGATACTAGAAGGAAAATTCCAATCCAACGAAAACAAATTCACCCAAGAAAACAGGGCATACAGATAATATCCCAACAAAAATGAAAAGAAAACAAGCAATGAAACAGGGTTAGATCCTGTTTCATTTCACCGACTCCATTACAAAAAAAACTAACATGCATTGGTCAGTATTATCTATCAATATCAATGGACTCAACTCACCAATAAAAAGACACAGGCTAACAGAATGGTTACGGAAACAGGATCCAACATTCTGTTGCATCCAAGAAACACACCTATGCAACAAAGATAAACACTATCTCAGAGTACAGGTCTGGAAAACTGTTTTTCAAGCAAATGGTTCCAGAAAACAAGCTGGAGTACCTACCCATCCTAATATCTAATAAAATAGACTTGCAACCCAAGTTAATCAAAAAAGATAAGGAGGGCCACTATATTCTCATCAAAGGAAAAATCCACCAAGAGGACATCACAATCTTGAATATCTATGCCCCAAATATAAAAGCACGGACATTCGTAAATGAAACATTATTAAAGCTTAAATCATACATTGATCCTAATACCTTAATAGTGGGAGACTTCAACACTCCACTCTCACCAAGGGACAGATCAACTAGACAGACACCAAATAGGGAAATAAAAGCACTCACAGAATCCCTAAATCAAATGGATGTAATAGACGTCTACAGATCGTTTCACCCAAACTCAAAAGAGTACACCTTCTTTTCAGCACCACATGGAACCTTTTCCAAAATAGACCATATAGTGGGTCACAAAGCAAGCCTCAACAGATACAAAAGGACTGAAATAATCCCTTGTATACTATCTGACCACCATGGAATAAAGCTGGACCTCAACAACAACAGAAACAACAAAAAGCCAACACGCACATGGAAACTGAACAACTTACTACTCAATGACAGCTGGGTAAAGGAAGAATTAAAGAAATTAAAGACTTCCTAGAATTCAATGAAAATGAAGGCACAACATACGCAGATTTATGGGACACACTGAAAGCAGTGCTCAGAGGAAAATGTATGGCACTAAGTGCCTGCAAGAAGAAATTTGAGACAGCGCATTCAAGCAACTTAATGGCTAAACTAAAAACACTAGAAAAAGAAGAAGCAGACACACCAAAAAGGAGTAGACACCTGGAAATAATCAAACTAAGGGCTGAAATCAATCAATTAGAAACAAATGAAACTATCCAAAAAATCAATGAAACAAAAAGCTGGTTCTTTGAGAAAATCAACAAGATAGACAAACCCTTAGCCAAACTAACTAAAAAGCAGAGAGAAACTATCCATATCAGCAAAATCAGAAATGAAAATGGGGACATAACTACAGACACTGAGGAAATCCAAACAATTATTAGGTCATACAACAAAAGCCTATATGCCACAAAATTTGAAAATCTAAGTGAAATGGATACTTTTCTTGACAGATTCCATCTACCAAAACTAAGTCAATATCAGGTAGAAAGACTGAATAGCCCTATATCTCCCAAGGAAATTGAAGCAGTCATTAACAGTCTCCCCTCCAAAAAAATCCCTCGGCCAGATGGCTTCAGCGCAGAATTCTACAAGACCTTCAAAGAAGTGCTAACAGCAATTCTGCTCAAACTATTCCACAAAATAGAAACAAAAGGAACACTACCAAACTCATTCTATGAAGCCACAGGCACCTTGATACCTAAACCACACAAAGATCCAACAAAAAAAAAAACTTCAGACCTATCTCTCTTATGAACATTGACGCAAAAATACTCAATAAAATGCTTGCAAACCGAATCCAAGAACATATCAAAGATATCATCCACCATGACCAAGTAGCCTTCATCCCACGCATGCAAGAGTGGTTCAACATATGGAAATCCATCAGTGTAATCCACCACATAAACAAACTGACGGAGAAAAACCACATGATCATCTCCTTAGATGCCAAAAAAACATTTGACAAATCCAACACCCATTCATGTTTAAAGTCTTGGAGAGATAGGGATACAAGGCACATACCTAAAGATAGGAAAGGCAATATACAGAAAGCCTATAGCCAACATCAAACTCAATGGAGAGAAACTTAAACCAATCCCACTGAAATCAGGGACAAGACAAGGCTGCCCATTGTCTCCATATCTCTTTAACATAGTACTTGAGGTCCTAGCCAGAGCAATAAGACAACTAAAGGAGATCAAGGGGATACAAATCAGAAAGGAAGAGGGCAAAGTGTCACTATTTGCAGGTGATATGATAGTAGACATGAGCGACCCCAAAAATTCAACCAGAGAACTCCTTCAGCTGATAAACACCTTCAGCAAAGTGGCTGGATACAAAATCAACTCAAAAAAATCAGAAGCCCCCCTGTATACCAAAGACAAAAAGGCTGAGAAAGAAATTAGGGAAACAACACCCTTCACAATAGCCACTAATAACATAAAGTACCTTGGTGTGACTCTAACCAAGCAAGTGAAAGACCTGTTTGAGAAAAACTTCAAGTCTCTGAAGAAAGAAATTGAAGAAGATATCAGAAGATGGAAAGATCTTCCGTGCTCATGGATTGGTAGGATTAACATTGTGAAAATGGCCATCCTGCCAAAAGCAATCTACAGATTCAATGCAATTCCCATCAAAATACCAACTCAATTCTTTACAGACCTTGAAAAAAAGATTCTCAGCTTCATATGGAGAAACAAAAAACCCAGAATCTCCAAAACGATCCTGTACAACAACAGATCATCTGGAGGTATCTCCAACCCGATCTCAAGCTGTACTACAGGGCAACAGTAATAAAAACTGCATGGTATTGGCATAGAAACAGAAAGGAGGATAGGTGAAACCAAACAGAAGACCCAGAAATAAACACACACATATGAATACTCAATATTTGACAAAGAAGCCAAATCCATTCAATGGAAAAAAGACAGCATCTTCAACAAATGGTGCTGGTCCAAGTGGATGTCAAAACATGTAGAAAAATGCAAATAGATCCATACTTATCACCCTGCACAAAACTAAAGTACAAGTGTATCAAGGACCTCAACATAAAACCAGATACTCTAAATCAGTTGGGAAAAAAAAGTGGGGAACAGCCTAGAACTCATTGACACAGGAGACAACTTCCTGAACAGAACACCAACAGCACAGGCTCTAAGAGCAACAATCAATAAATGGGACCTCATGAAACTGAAAAGCTTCTGTAAAGCAAAAGACACTGTCATCAAAACAAAACAACTGTCTACAGATTGGGAAAGAATCTTCACCAACCCTTTATCTGACAGAGGGCTAATATCCAGTATATAGAAAGAACTAAAGAAGCAGAAAAGCAACAAACCAAGTAATCCAATTAAAAAATGGGGAACAGAGCTAAACAGAGAATTCTGGATAGAGGAACATAGAATGGCAGAGAAACACTTAAAGAAATGCTCAACCTCATTAGCCATTAGGGATATGCAAATCAAAATGACCCTGAGATTTCACCTTACACCCATCAGAATGGCCAAGATGAAAAACTCAAGTGACAACACATGCTGGAGAGGTTGTGGAGAAAGGGAAATCCTCCTCCATTGCTGGTGGGAAGGTAAACTGGTACAACCACTTTGGAAGTCAGTCTGGCGCTTTCTCAGACAATTAGGAGTAGTGCTACCTCAAGATCCAGCTATACCACTCCTAAGTATATACCCAAAATTTGCTCAAGTACACAACAAGGACATTTGTTCAACCATGCTTTTAGCATCTTTATTTGTAATAGCCAGAACCTGGAAATGACCCAGATGTCCATCAATGGAGGAATGGATACAGAAATTGTGGTATTTTTACACAATGGAATACTACTCAGCAATCACAAAGGAGGAAATCATGAAATTTGCAGGCAAATGGTGGGATCTAGAAAAGATCATTCTGAGTGAAGTATACCAGAAGGAGAAAGACAAAAAACATGGTATATGCTTGCTTATATAGACTTACAAGATATGATAAACATAATGAAATCTGCACACCTAAAGAAGATAATCAAGAAAGCAGACACAGGCGAAGATGATCAATCCTCATTTAGAAAGACAAATGGGATGTACATTGAACGTATGACAGGAGTCTGCCACAAAAGGCACCTGAAAGACTCTACCTAGCAGTGTTTCAAAACAGACACTAAGACTCATAACCAAACCCTTGGCAGAGTGCAGGGAATCATATGAAAGAAGGGGAGTTAGTATGATATGGAAAGGATAAGAGCTCATCAAGGACCAAATATATCCGGGCACAGGGTCTTTTCTGAGACTTACCCTCAACCAAGGACCATCTATGGCTATAACCTAGAACTTCTGCTCCGAAGTGGCCCGTGGTAGCTCAGTAACCAAGTAGTTTTCCAAAGTAAGGGGAATGAGGTCTATTTCTAACAGGATCTCAAGGGCAGGCTCTTTGAACTCCCCACGCCCCCAGGGGAGGAGCAGTCCTGTTAGGCCACAGAGGAGGACTTTTCAGCCAGCCCTGAAGATACCTGATAAAACAGGGTCAAATGAAAGGGGAGGAGGTCCTCCCCTATCAGTGGACTTCGAAAGGGGCAGGGAGGAGACCAGGGAGGGAGTGTGGGGTTGGGGAGGGAATGAGGGAGTAGGATACAACTGGGACACAGAGTTAACAAAATGTAACTAATAAGAAAAATAAAATTAAAAAAAAAATTGAATACCACAGTAAAAGCTATGGCTTCTGGGTCAGATATACACATTAGAGTATGATGGGGAGCACCTTTAAGTCTATTTCCAGAAGATAACCAAAAGGCAAGCTTGTTACTGCATAATAAGCAGTCAGTGCTCCATCAGTTTATCAGAACTCTATTGATCAATGTCAAAATTCTGAACTTCTGAAATCTTATAGCAACATAAGCACAATAGCAGACAGTAGGGAGAAATCTGCAATATCTCTCGTTTTTAATATGCCTTAAATCATGTTCCTATATCATTACAACCTATGTTCATATACCTTTAAACACTTACTTAGATTCTCCAAACTTTCTTTATCAACCCTGAAACATTTTCCCAGACCCTCAAACAATACTCTCTAGATTCTCAAAACCTAAACTCCTATATCCTCAGACCCTATGTAAACTCCATATCTTTCTATCCAGCTATTTACCATAAGACACAGGCAACTAACATGAAGCCTATGAGCAAGGCAAACCATTTGCCTTTCTAAACAAAGGATATAGTACCTAGTAGTTCTAACTAGCTAATGAACTGACCAATGAGCTAACAGTGCATCTAATTGTCTGCTCTTAAGCTAAAAGTTACCATTAGCTTAGTTTAGCCATCACTGTGACCAGAGACCTGAGAAGGATAAATTATGAGTAAATAAGTATACCAACCCACGTACCAATCAAAATGACAGAGATGACTACTTAGTCCATCACCTAGGCAGTGTGCCTGTCTCCTGGGTTCTCAGGGCACCATGAGCAGAGGCAGAGGCAGTCCAGCCCTCAGGCACAGAAGATGAGAGGCTTTCTGTGACAAAAGTAACATGAATGACATCATCTCGGCCTCAGCACTGTGAAACAAGGACTCTCCATGTGTCCACAGCTTTGTGCACAGTTTAGGCTAGGCCCTAGCAGTGGGCCATTTAAGGCAGTCTTACCCAGTTGTTAGCACACCACAATCCAGAGTCGCCATCATCTGTCCTTGTGCCCAAATATTTTCTGAGACCTTGGGGTGCTACTGCCAGGATTTTGGAACTCTCTGTCATAATAAACTCACACATGTTAAAATGCCATATTCATCAGATCTCTGACAATCTTGAGGGCCAGCATATCAGTTACCCTTTTGCTATCTTTATTATCTGCTCTAAACTGCATCCTATAAAACAATGCTATAATCTCTGATTCTGGCATGTTCCTTCGATGCGTATTTTAGGCGAAGTATATAGTGTCCCAACCTTGGCTTAACCTTAAAAACAAACAAAAGTGTAGGTAAAGCTCAATCTTGTAACCAACTGTAGTCATTAGCATAACTTTAAATATATTTCTGAACAAAAATCAAAGCAAAACTTTTAATCAGATACAGTTCATAAAGGGGATAACAGGGAAGTTAGTAAGACCTGGAGAGGACAGGAGCTCCACAAGGACCAAATATTTATGGGCACAAGGGTCTTTTCTGAGACTGATTTTCTAATCAAGGACCATGCATGGATATAACTTAGAACCCCTGCTCAGACATAGCCCATGGCAGCTCAGTATCCAAGTGGGTCTCCTAGTAAGAGGAACAGGGACTGTCTCTGACATGAACTCACTGGCTGGTTCTTTGACCTCTCCTCCCCCTAAAGAGAGGAGCACAGAAGAGGACATTGCAGCCAGTCCTGATGAGACCTTATAAACTAGGTTCAGATGGAAGGGAAGGTTGTCGTCTATCAGTGGACTTAGAGAGGGGCAGGGAGGAGATGAGGGAGTGTGGCTTAGTTTGAGAAGTATTGAGGGAGGGGGCCAGAGCTGGGATACAAAGTAAATAAACTGTAATTAATATAAAAATAAAATTTTTTAAAAATCTTGTTGATCCTACCATATTGCATTAAAACTGAAATGCAAAATGCTTAAAGGGCAAAAGTTGCACTTATCACTAAACAGGGAACTGAACACATTTGGCAGCTCTAAACAAAGATGCCTTTAAAACCGTGGCTTCACCATCTTTATCTCTGAATCAGCATGGCAGCTGGCCATGTGTTGCTACAGGCAGAGGCCAGCAATTCAAAACATAGCCATTAGGTGTCATGATGGTATTGTTAATTCCCACGGTATAACAAGCTCTGTGGAACATTTACAATTTCTCATAAACAAAAGTTCTAACATTGTAATCAAATAAGTTTTAAAACCAGCTACATAACAGAACAGTATAGAACAATTTTAAACTGTACCTGAACCATTTTGACCACACCAAACCCATCAGCCACAAAGAAAAAGCATTAATCTATTCACTCAGGAACTGGCAGTCAGGCATATATCCCATATAATAGTTACCAATGACTTGAATACAACCCTGTATAACCCTGGGCTTACATGAATTCATTCTCAAATCAGAATTGCAGCTATGAAGAACCAAAGCAAATGCAGTTCATATGCCCTACAGCTTTGCATATATACTCTGAACTTCCATAACATTCTACATACCTTCAGGTCAGCTTTTCCTAGCTCCAGTCTTCTGGTTTAGCCAGACATTTTCACTTTAGACAAGCTATTCTTTCCTTCCCCCCCCCACCCCAGTATCTTGTTTTTGTGACAACATAAAAAACTCCAATCAAAATTCTTTTTGTCCTGACATGATACTGCCAGAGCCCAGCCTGGGTTTATTCATTTGTTCTTATAGGCAAAGCAAACACAAGTCACATCAATACAAAAAGAAGTTTGTGGAACTGCCAAATTTCTTTTCTAAAACTGCTTCCCTATAGCAGATATGGTCCAAGGTCACACAAACAAGCTTTAAGGAACTTGGAACAAGTTTTAAGGAACTTGATGACACTTCCTTTTTTCTCTGTCTCAAGGTGAAGGCCAAGGTGAAAACATGTTTTTGATAAATAACAAAGTAGCTTGACAAACAAGCAGCTCTCCACATGATACAATGCAAAAACTACAATTTTCTCAATTGGTTCAAACAGTATAGGTTGGTTTCATTTGGTAAAATTAATAAAATAAATGCCAAAGTTTTTTTTTCCTCCCCTCAAGGGTTGAGAAGCTGTTTCAAGTTCTTTGTTAGACTGCCCAAGGTCATTATTAAAAATGCCTGATAAACTTTAAAATGTTTCATAGCCTTAAACATTTAAACATCCTCCAAAACCTGTTTATGCAATACCTAAATAAAATACCCTTTTTAGGAGTGAAATCACAAAGTATAACCATAATGTAAAAGTCAAAATCAAATTTAAAACCAAATTTTACCAGTGCAAACAATTCAATCTCCAAAATCAATGCCAATTAAAAAGGAGACTTATCTTCTTAGTCTAAAAGGAAGTAGGATGGTAAACAAAATTCATTTCGACTAGGAGGTCTGTAATCATTCTTTGCTCTGCCACACACCACGTAGCAATCTCAAGATGACAGAGTCACATCATATGGCCTGACAAGTCACAAGGTTGCTAATTAAACATATCTTCGCATTTATAGATCTTATAAACACATGTTCTAAACAGGAGTTTCAATTTAACCTTTAAACATATCTGATAACTCTTAATTTATAAGCAAGACATACAGAACATATTAACCACGTAATATCAATCGAAAGCAAACATATAATGGCCATATATTTAAACAGACAGACAAAACTTATTTTTTACTTCCTCCAGCTGTAATTTCAAGCATCATTTTCTCACTCAGCAGCAACAACCAGCTGGCCAGGAATTGTTCTGCCATGGCATCCCTGCCATGGAAGCCAAAAGTGGCCCACTGCAGCCAGCTTCTTTCCTTCCCGCAGCTAGAGCCAATTCTGAAAGTGAAAGTGGCCCACTGCTGCCTGTGCATGGTGGACCCAAGGACCATTCTTCTCTCACAGTGTAGTGGGTGCGACCATGCTGTGCCCCAGCATTTCCAGAGCTGGGTGAGCAAGGTTGTTGTGTGCCACCAAGGTGGAAACCATGGAAGTGTGTCTGGCAAAGGTCTAACAATTTTACACCAACAGACAAAAAAAAAAAAAAAAAAAAAACAAAGCAGACTAGACAAATGCACATGAAAATAGGTTCCACCAACTAAAACAGAAAAATAGACACAGATTGGGCAATTGAAGCTCAGGCCCACCAGTTTCAGATTCCTGCTCTGGTTTCCCTGCCACAGAAGCTCCAGAACAGTGGGTAGTTATAAACCCCCTACCTGACATCAAGACTCTACCCTCCAAAACTGATGAAGCCAGCAACATCTTTCTGACTTTGTCAGCTGTGATTCTACAGTGTGTCTGCTGCCTTAATTCATGTTATGCTGCCCAGATATGGACACCACGAGGAATTTTAGAAGACAGAAACTACACATACAGAGGGCCACTGCACAGAGCCAAATAGACATTATACCGCAGGTATAAAACCCTCTTAGTCAGATTCCTGGAGTCTTGGAATCCTAAACGAGCCCCAAAATGTTATGCCCAGTTTGTGAGACCCCCAAAGTCCAGGAATAGATTCATATATGAATACATGAGGGTTTTTTAATTAACACAGGTCACAAGGAATGTGGCCCCATGGTCTAGGTAAGCAAGGTTTTCAAAGGGCAAAACCACAAGTAGGGACTTACATACTTTGGCTTCAACATGGTTTGGGCTTCTTTGTCAAAAATCAAGTATCTGTAGGTATGTGGATTTATTTCCTGGTCTTCAATGTCGTTCCATTGATCCAACATTCTGTTTCTATGCCAACCATGCAGTTTTTATTATTATTGCTCTGTAGTACAGACTGAGATCAGGGATGGAGATAGCTCCAGACAATCTGCTGTTATAGAGGATTGTTTCAGAAATTCTGGGTTTGTTTATTTGTTTGTTTCTCCATATGAAGTTGAGAATTGTTCTTTCAAGATCTGTAAAGGATTGTGCTGCTATTTTCATGGGAATTGCATTGAATCTGTAGATTGCTTTTGGCAAGATGGCCATTTTCACTATGTTAATCCTACTGATCCATGAGCACAGGAGATCTTTCCATCTTATATCTTCTTTAGTTTCTTTCTTCAGAGACTTGAGGTTTTTTCTAACTGGCTTTTTACTTGTTTGGTTAGAGTCACACCAAGGTACTTTATATTATTAGTGGCTATTATGAAGGGTGTTTTTTTCCCTAATTTCTTTCTCTGCCTTTTTGTCTTTGGTATACAGGAAGGCTTCTGATTTTTTTGAGTTGATTTTGTATCCAGCCACCTTCCCGAAGGTGTTTATGGAGAGCTGTGTGTGCCCTGCCTTAAAGAGGGCGCCGGTTCCCGCCTTCCGCCATCCCAGTGGCGAGTGCTCTTGGGATAAACAACTTCTTATTGGCTGTGGTGTGTCTGATGACCTGCTGTCTACCTATCCGCACTTTCCACGTGGCTTCCTGGGATTGGTTGGCTCCAGGGTATTTATTACTGGGGAGGGCTCTCCCTGGGGTCAGAAGATTGCTCAACCTTCCTGAATAAACTACTTGGAGAAGAGTTCGTGTGCCGTGCCTTCCTTGCTGGTCGAGGTGGTCGCGACAAGTGGTGGCCCGTACAGGGAAACCAAGGACTCAGAACTCCTTGTAGTCAGGGCAGTGCACTGGTAAGTTCCCAAGGTAAGTTGGGATGATAAAGTCCGTGATAGTTGCGGCTAGCTACTCTTGTCTGTAGACAAAGACAGAGTGAAAACAAGTTCGCCGATCAGCGACTGGAAAGTAAGTAGCAAACCGAAAGTAAGTAGCAAACGGAAAGTAAGTATCGAACCGAAATAAGAACCGAAAGTAAGACATGGGAGCTTCTCCTTCGCACCCAATTTTTCTAGCTCTACAGGAGCTGCTTCTATCTAAGAAGCTCAAGCTAAAGGTATCTACCTTAGAGGGATTCTTAGAGGCCTGTGACACGGCTGCCCCATGGTTTGCAGTGTCCGGGGATCTTATGATCTCTTGTTGGGAGAAGTTAGGACAAGACTTAGATCTAGCAAAGACAAAAGGAACTTTGAGGCCTGGGGGATACCTGTGTGGCAACTTGTCCGAAGTTGCCTGGAAGATCAGAGGTGTTTCCAAGCGATAGAGGAAGGGCAAGCAGCATTAGATCAATTGAAGGAGGAGAGGTCAACTAAGTCGGAGAAACCCTCTGAGGTTGAGAGCCCTGGTTCAACTTCTAGTTCAGATAGTGAGTCTGTGGCGGAGACTGGAAAAAACAAAGGTTAAAGAAAAGAAAAAGAAAAAACCCCTGAAAAGGGGCAGGAGGATAAAATCAGGACTCCCTCGCCCCCCCCCCCCCCCCCGCCGTATAATCCACTGGAGGGAGGCATAGGGAACATGGGTTCCGCTCAGACCAACTGTCCGGAAGTTTGGCGCCAGGTACATGCTGAATTAACACTGGCCTGCCCTGTGTTCCAGGATCCACAAGGAAATAGGGTCCATGAGCCTCTGGATTTTAAGGTGATTAAGACCCTGGCAGAATCAGTCCATACTTATGGGGTTTCTGCTGCCTTTACACGGTCTCAGGTAGAGAGCTTGGAAAGATATTGTATGACACCTAGTGACTGGTCTGGTTTGGCTAGAGCTTGTTTGAGCCCAGGACAATATCTTGACTGGAGGGCCTTTTTGGTAAAATGAAAAAGTACAAAAGAGCTCAGTTATACAGTATTTGGGAGCCAGGATAGATTATGAATGGGTAATACCTCAAAAACTTATATTAAGGACAGATCAGTTAAAGACTTTGAATGACTTTCAAAAGTTATTAGGAGATATAAATTGGATTCGCGGGTTTTTAGGATTGCCAAATTATGAGTTGAAACCTTTATACGCCATTTTGGCTGGAGACTCCAGAGCAGCGTTACAAAAGGTTGAAAACTGTTTACAGCAGGCCTTTTTGCAGCGCTGGAGAGAAGATCTACCAATTGTTCTGTGTGTTCTCCCCACTTTTAATCAACCATCAGGAGTACTGTGGCAAGAGGGACCATTACTATGGATCCATCCAAAAATTTCCCCAGCTAAATCTATTGAGCATTATCCTTCTGCGGTAGCAGCTATGGCCCTTTTGGGAGTCTCCCAATGTTTACAATTTTTTGGTTCAGTCCCATCCACAATTGTAGTCCCTTATACAAATTCTCAGCTGGCTGCCCTCTATGGCACCATTGATGATTGGGCCATCTTGAGGTGCTCATTTTCAGGACTTATAGATAGTCATTATCCCAAACACCCTCTATTGACATTTTTCAAAGAGCACCCTGTTATATTTCCAAGGATCACCTCCGGTCAGCCTGTACCTGGAGCCCCTAATATTTTTAGCGATGGTTCAAAAACAGGCGTTGGGGTTCATATGATTGAAGGTAAAGACCCTGTTTCTGTTCAATTCGCTCCTGGGTCTCCACAAGTAGTTGAGCTTAAAATTGTTTTAGAAGTATTTAAATATTGTTCTTTTCCATTTAATTTGCTATCAGATTCAGCTTATGTGGTTAATGCTGTAAAAGTTCTGGAAGTGGCAGGTCCGATTAAATTGGCCAGTTCTGTGTCCGTGCTGTTACAAAAATTACAGAAGTTGATTCTTGATAGGAATCACTGTTTTTATATTCAGCATATTAGAGCACACACAGGGTTGCCTGGCCCTCTTGCTATAGGTAATAATACAGTGGATTCTTGGACTAGAGCAGAATATATTTTCCTTGGCTCAGCTATTGAGTTGGCTACTCAGTTTCATCAAAAGTTTCATGTCAATGCAAAGACCTTACAGCAAAAGTTTAAGTTGTCCAGAAATGATGCCAGACAGATTGTTATAACTTGTCCTCACTGTGTCATTCATCATCATCCCCCTGGTCTTGGGGTTAATCCTCAAGGATTATTGCCTTTAAAGTTATGGCAAATGGATATGACACATATTGCTGATTTTGGAACAGTGAAATATGTCCATGTGTCTGTGCATACCTGCTCTGGCATTATCCATGCAACGCCTTTAAGTGGAGAAAAGGCTCGAAATGTCATCACCCACTGTCTAAAAGCATGGGTGGCATGGGGTTGTCCCCTACAACTAAAAACAGATAATGGACTGGCATACACCGCTCAGAGTTTTATGAGTTTCTGTAAACAAATGGAGATTCATCTTAATCATGGACTTCCTTATAATACACAAGGACAAGGTATAGTGGAACATGCTCACCGCACCCTTAAAGAATGTCTGCAAAAACACAAAGAGGGAATAGGCCAAGGCCTATTCTAGAGAGAGACTATCACTTGCCTTATTTACTTTAAATTTTTTAATTCTGGATGTGGAAGGAGAATCCGCTGCTGATCGTCACGTGTTGCACTCTCCTGCTAATAGAGGCTTTGTAAAATGGAAAGATGTCATCACTGGAGAGTGGCAGGGACCTGACCGGGTCTTAGCGTGGATGAGGGGGTCTGTTTGTGTGTTTCCACAGGACCGCCAGGACCCTGTGTGGATGCCATTGGACTGGTTGCCAGGCCACTAAACCTGCCTGGGACTTTACTTTTTCCCCTTATATAAGCGAGATTTTGGCATTACGGCTGCCATTATTGCTGCTGTTTGCATTGCTGCAGTTGGCGCTACGGTCTCTGTGGTGGCCATGGCTAGGACGGTATAGACTGCAGAGGCGTTAAATAACCTCTGCTAAAGTCACTCATGCCCTGGATCTTGTCCAAGAGCAAGTTGACACGCTCTGGCAATTGGCTCAGTTGGGGTGCGAATGGAAGATGCAAGGTCTCTGCATTACCTCCGTACAATATCAGAATTTTACTCATGCAGCTAATCTATCAAAAGCTTTGTCGAAATATCTTACAGGGAATTGGTCTGCTGATTTTGAGACTACCATGCGGGAGTTGAGACTGGCTATAGTCCATGTGAATTCCTCTAGAGTCGATCTTTCATTGGCTACAGGATGGACATCGTGAATCCTCTCTGCAATGAATCATCTCAAGGAGTGGGCGGGCATTGGGGCGGTAGCGTGCCTTCTGGTGCTGGCCTCCCTGGTGGGCCTGTGGGTTTTGTGTCGGATGAGGGTTACACACAATAGAGACAAGGCCATGATTATTCAAGCATTCACAGCAATTGAAGCTGGACAATCCCCTCAAGCATGGCTTGCCGCCATGAAATTTTAAAGCGTCATGTTCAGGTTGCACGGCTGAGCACTGCACGTGAGGTTCACTGACTGCTGATAGTGATCTCATGGAGAGCATGTCTGATAGCATGCGGGTTTGTACCACCCTTCCCCAATCAATTCCCTCTCTACCTCCCGCCTCCAAAAAAATGGTACTGGTTGGGCTCGGGTTGGGCTGAGAGGCCTGACACAGAGTCCGTACAAGGTCCTGAGTTGGTTGCCGGAGATCAGACCTCTACTCTCGCCTGTTTCGTTCTAAAACAAAAAAGGAGAACTGTGGAGAGCTGCGTGTGCCGTGCCCTAAAGAGGGCGCCGATTTCTGCCTTCCGCCATCCCAACGGCGAGTGCCCTTGGGATAAACAACTTCTTATTGGCTGTGGTGTGTCTGATGACCTGCCGTCTACCTATCCACACTTCCCACGTGGCTTCCTGGGATTGGTGGGCTCCAGGGTATTTATTACTGGGGAGGGCTCTCCCTGGAGTCAGAAGATTGCTCAACCTTCCTAAATAAACTACGTGGAGAAGAGTTCGTGTGCCGTGCCTTCCTTGCTGGTCGAGGTGGTCGCGACAAGCTGAAGGTGTTCTTGGGTTGAATTTTGGGGGTTGCTCATGTGTGCTATCATATCATCTGTGAATAATGAGACTTTTACTTATTCCTTTCCAATTTGTATGCCTTTGATCTCCTTTGCTTAACTTATTGCTCTCTTCAGTACTATGTTGAAGAGATATGGAGAGAGTGGGCAGCCTTGCCTTGTCCCTGATATTAGTGGAATTGATTTAAGTTTCTCTCCATTTAGTTTGATGTTTGCTGTATATTTTCTTTACTATGTTTAGGTAAGTGTCTGATAGCCCTGATCTCTCCAAGACTTTAAATATGAATAGGTGTTGGATTTTGTCAAATGTTTTCTTAGCATCAAAAGAGATATGTGTTTTGTTTTTTTTCCCCCTTCGGTTTGTTTATATGGTGGATTACACTGATGGATATCTGTATATTGAAGCAACCTTGCATGCCTGGGATGAAGCCTACTTGTTCATGGTGCATGATATATTTTATGTGTTTGGATTTGGTTTGCAAATATTTTATTGACTATAATTGCATCAGTGTTCATAAGAGAGATAGAACGGACAGAAGGTCTCCTTTTATGTTGGGTCTTTGTGTGGTTTAGGTATCAAGGTGACTTCATAGAATGAGTTTGGTAATGTTCTTTCTGTTTCTATTTTGTAGAATAGTTTGAAGAGAATTGGAGTAAGCTCTTTGAGGTTTGGTCGAATTCTGTGCTGAAACCATCTGGCCCTAGGATTTTTTGGAATGGTAACTTTTGATAACTGCTTCTATTTTTTCAGGGGATATGGTACTATTCAAACTATTTACCTGATCTTGATTTAATTTTTATAAATGGAATCTATCAAGAATGTTGTTCATTTCCTTTAGATTTTCAAATTCTGTAGCATAGAGGCTTTTGCAGTAAGACCTGATAACTGGATTGCCTCAGTGTCTGTTGTTATGTCCCCCTTTTCGTTTCTGATTTTGTTGATTTGGATGGTGTCTCTCTGCCTTTTAGTTAGTTTGGCTAAAGGTTTGTCTATCTTGTTGATTTTCTCAAAGAACTAGCTCTTGGTTTCATTGGTTCTTTAAACTGTTTTACTTGTTTCTAATTTATTGATTTCAGCCCTGAGCTTGAATATTTCCAGCCATCTACTCCTCTTGGGTATGTCTGTGTCTTTTTTTTTCTCTAGGGTTTTCATGTGATCCATTAAATTGCTTGTATGAGATTTTTCAAATTTCTTCTTGAAGGCACTTGATGTTATTAATTTTCCACTTAGCACTACTTTCATTGTATCCCATAAGTTTGGGTATGTTGTGCCTTCATTTTCATTGAATTCTAGGAAGTCTTTAATTTCTTCCTTTATTTCTTTCCTAACCCAGCTGTCATTGAGTAGCAGGTTGTTCAGTTTCCTTGTTTGTGTAGTCTTTTGTCGCTTTCTGGTGTTGTTCTTTAGTCCATGGTGGTCAGATAGGACACAAGGGAATATTTCAATCTTATTGTAATGTTGAGGCTTGCTTTGTGACGAACTATATTTTGGAGAAGGTTACATGAGGTGCTGAAAAGAAGGTATACTGTTTTGAATTTGAGTGAAAAGTTCTGTAGACATCTATTAGGTCCATTTGATTTAGGACCTCTGTAAATGCCATCATTTACCTATTTAGTTTCTGTCTAGATGATCTGTCCTTTAGTGAGAGTGGAATGTTGAAGTCTCCAACTATTAAGGTATTGGGTTTGATGTGTGATTTCAGCTTTAATAATGTTTCATTTACAAACGTAGATGGTCTTGTATTTGGTGCATAGATGTTCAAAATTGTGATGTCCTCCTGGTGGAATTTTCCTTTGATGAGAAGAAGTGTCCCTCCTCATTTTTTTGATTAATTTTGATTGAAAGTCTATTTTATTAGATATTAGGATAGCTACCCCAGCTTGTTTTCTGGATCCATTTGCTTGAAAAATATCTTTCCAGCCCTTTACTCTGAGGTAGTGTTTATCTTCTTTGCAGAGGTGTGTGTCTTGGATACAGCAGAATACTGGATCCTTTTTCTGCAACCATTCTGTTAGTCTGAGTCTTTTTATTGGTGAGCTGACTCCATTGATGTTTCTAGATAATAGAGACCAATGAATGTCAGTTCAGTTTATTGTGGAGCTGGTGGTGTTACTGTAATTTATTGCTTGTTTTCCTTTTAATTTTTTGTTGTGAAGTTGTCTGTATCCTATGTTTTCTTGGTTGTGGTTCTTTTGGTGGATTGGAATTTTCCTTCTAGTATCTTCTGTAGGGCTGGGTTGCAGAGTAGACATTGTTAGTTTTATTTTGTCATAGAATATTTTGTTTTCTCCATCGATGGTGATTGAAAGCCCTGATGGGTATAGTAATCTGGGTTGTCATCTGTGGTCCCGTAAAGTCTGCTTGATATCTGCCCAGGCTTTCAGAATTTCTGTTGAGAATTCTGCTGTGATTCTGATAAGTCTACCTTTCTATGTTACTTGGCCTTTTTCCCTTACTGCTTTTAATATTACTCTTTGTTTAGTGTTTTGACTATTATGTGACTTGAGGTGTTTCTTTTCTGGTCTAGACTATTTGGTGTTCTGTAGGTCTCTTGAGTTTATGGACAGCTCTTTCTTTAAGTTGGGAAATTTTTCTTCTATGATTTTCTTGAAGATATTTTTCTGCACCTTGGAGCCTAGAATCTTTTTTTATTATTATTATTTCTATTCCTGTTATTCATGGATTTCATCTTTTCATGAAGTCCTTGATTTCTCGGGTATTTTGTGTTTGGAACTTTTCTCATTGTACTTTTTCTTTGATAGAATTCTCAATTTCAGCAAGTGTATCTTCAGCACCTGAGATTCTCTCTTTCATCTCTTGTATTTTGTTGGTGATGCTTACCTTTGTGGTACCTGATCTTTTCTCTAAGTTCTCCAGCTCCAGGGTTTTCTCTGTTTGTGTTTTCTTTATTGATTCTCATTTTGTTTTCATTCCTTGCACCATTTCCTTCATCTGTCTGATTGTGGATTACTGTCTTTCTATGATGTCCTCTATTTTTTGTTCATTTCCTCAATATATGCCACTAATTGTTCCTCTACTTGTACTTCTATTTATTTGGCTATGTTTATGTATATTTCTTTGAGAGCTTTGTTTGTTTCCTCTTTATTTGCCTCTATTGGCATGGTTATTTCTTTGAGAGCTTTGTTTACTTCTTCTTTATGTCCTTCAAATAACTGGATAAGCATAGCTTTAAAATCATTTTCCAGAATTTTTGATGAATTGGAGTATCCATTGATTTTGGGCATTACTGATGAAGCCATAATGTCCTGATTTTTGTTGGATGTGTTTTATGCCGACCTCTGGCCATCTACTTATCCATAACCTTCAGTGATTGTTCCTGGAGTCTGTAGTTCAGACTGGGTCAGTCTTTCTCTGGTGTCTGGAGTATTCTTCATGAAGATGAGAGAAGTCTACTGGTTTTAGAGTGTGAGTTGGTGTTTCAGCTGAACCTATGGTAGGAAGGTCAGCAGGTGCAGATGCAGATGCACAAGTGCAGGTAAGTTAGTGTGTGTGTGTGTGTGTGTGTGTGTGTGTGTGTGTGTGTGTGTGTGTAATGGAAATGTGCCTTGAAGGACAGGGTGCTAGAGAGCACAGATGTTTGTCATGTAGGGCAGGGAGTAGTTCAGGAGTAGGAAGGGTTGCAGGTGCTGGCAGTGTTTGCGCTCAGACTGTGCATGTACAGATTCCTTGAATACTTCAGTGGTCTACAGGCCACAGGTATTCAGCTCTGTCTGGGCTCCAGGAGTTATTTACCTGGCATAAAATGGTAGACCCCCAGAACAGGGGCTTCAATATTGAGAACACTGTCCCAAGAATCCCTATGTTACTTACAGTGGGTGTGTGTGTCGTAGGGATTCGATATCTGGCTGATACCATAGAGGAACCCGGGATCTGGGGCTCTGCAGATACTTATTTGAAGGTGCATTCAGTCTCTAGTAAGTCTAATGGGAGAGCATGCAGGTTCCCCCTGTTCTCTGTTCTCAGATTTGTGCCTGCTAGGGCAAAAGCAGGTATAGGAGCTCTGTCAGTTCAATGGTGCTGCAGTTTAAAGCACTTGGAGATGGTGTAGCAGTCCATTGGGAGTTCAGCCACAGCAGCAGATTTGCGAGGTTGGTGCAGATGTCTGTTGGGAAGGCCTGAGGAGCCACTACAGTGGTACACAGACCTGGGTGGCCTGTACAGTTGGCTGCCTACCACTGAGGGACTAGGCTGCCAGTACAGTTGCTGCATAGGAGGCCCTGGAGGGCCCAGACAGCAGCTCTTGGACCCAGCACCCAGAAGGCTGCTACAGCTGACAGCCACAATTGAGGACCTAGGACACCATCACTGTTGCTATTTCAGTAGCTGAGCAGGGAATTCTGTGCTATGAGCCATCAGCACTGTGGGCTGCCACTGCCTAGGAAGAGATAAGCCCAACAAGGCAAAGTGCAGCAGGATTGGCTCTTTGCCACCCTCAGTCCCCAGAAAACTCAGCAGGGGACGTGGATCCAAATGGTCTCACAGGTTGTTCCTTTCACCCAGGAAGCTTCAATGTCAATGTTCTGGCTTCAGCTGCCCCTCCACTCACCAATTTCAGAGTTTCAGAACCTCTGCCTCTCAGATAAGGTGTGTGCTGGTTGCTCTATCTTGGATCTCCCTGTTTTTGTATCTTGTAAAAACACAAATACGAGAATGTTTCAGGTTTTTGTCTCTTGTTTCTGAGTTCTAGAACGTAGTGTTCAAATAACATACTTCAAAGAATCTATTAATAAGAACTGAAAATCTAGACTGTGTTTGGAGAGAAGCTAATAAATGGAAGCCTTGTTCTCTGAGTTGTTTTGCACAGTGAAGCCTGACTGCTAAAGAACGGCTTAAAACTTTATTATACTGAACAAAGCCATTTGCTGTTTTGAAAGACTCAAAAAAAGTGTTATGGATTTTGTTATAACAGTAGGTGGAAAACAGAATAAAAGAATACACCTATCCTGAACTTACAGCTCTCAAATAGTTGTAATCAACAGGGAAAGCCCATTGTTTTAAATCCTGTTTTAAACAGAAGAAAAGCAAAACATGCTTTTTCACAGCTCTTGTGTGCCTATGAGACAATCTAAGGAAAAGTGATTTATCAGACACTCCAGATCTACAAAGGCAAGGGCAAGTTTCCTGTGAAGGAGAAGGAGGAAAGAAAGTGCAGCCAAGAAAACACAGAGGTAATTCTACTCCTCAAATGGTGCTGTAGCATCCCAAGATATATTGGATTATTTACCTTAACAATTAAACTACTTAACAACCAGCAATTGTAATAACATCCATTTCCAAATAACAGTACCCTGGAAGCCATTTTAATTTTCCACATGAAAAAATGTGTTCTGTGATATGCTTCCTAATTTTTATTCCCAGGTTTCACATCTAACTGCTGGTGTGACAAAGTGAGTGGAGGGTAAAGCCTCCCATTTTGTAAGATATGAGGTTATAACTAATTTTTATTAATCTCCTTTGTGAACATCTCAAGCATACATATTGTTGGCTACAGGAGTAATATTTTGAGAGGGTATTTTTTTTTCATTTGGTTTGTTGGTTTTGTTTTGTTTTGTTTGTTTGTTGCACTATGCTTCATGTTATAAGTCTAGCACAGCCCAAACTGCATGTTTCTGTAGAGTCACAGCACATCAAAGCACCTGCAGGCAGTTAAACATTTTTAAAGGTCAGTGGAATAAACAAAGAGAGAAAGATTCCTAGATTGCCTTCTCTTATTCCTTATGGCCAGAAAGTGATCCTCAGTCTTTGTCCCTATGTTTCCTCCACATAGGAGACTGGAGATTTACATTCTAGTGAAGTTGCACTATAAACTTACTACTTGCAGTCATAGGACAGAGCTGAAACTAATGTATCATTATAAAGCCACAGATAAATCAGAGCCTGTGTGATTATCAGATAAATCACAGCCTGTGTGGTTATGAGATAAATCATAGCCTGTTAATTTCACTGAGGTGCTGACCCCACCTCTTTTGGTCTCATTAAAATTAACCAGGAAATTTAACAACCATCAATCTTATTTCACATGCTTCTCTCCTTCACCTCTCCTGCCATGTAGAAACTGAATCCATGATACAATTTATCCTCCCCTACAGGGAATCAATGTGTAAAATATAGGTCTTAAGTGAGTACACAGAAAAAAGGCAACATACTACACTTAGCGGAAGCTCAGCGGTGCTGCGTTCATTGACTCTAAATACAATTGTTATTACGCTACTGCCAATCTTGATGGTGAAAATTATTTAAAATATTTTGTGCAAATAAATATGATAAGTATTCCCTACAGACAAAAGTTATGAATTAGTAGGCTCTGTGTGTATGATGTGTGAATATAAGTATGTTTGTAACACATAAATATCACGATACAGACAGCATGCAGACAAAAGTGGAAAACAAGATAAAATAAGTCATACCTGGCACACAAAAAAATATAGGTTTGGGAAAGGATGTGATCTGGGTGGACTTTATCAGTATTACATATGCTCTAGATATTAATACATATCTAATACATATGTATTAGATCTATACAAAAAGTCCATATCCCCCATTTTTTCTTATACATTGAATATATGTATAATATTAAGGGGTAAATTTTGGTTTTTCCATGCACAGGCATCTCACATGAATCAAACCTAAGGAATCTTAGAGGCCACATGATAAACACCCATGTGGGCAACTGAGTACATTAAAGGGAAAAAGAAGAGAGAGAGGCAGAAGGTTAAGAGTGACACACAGAAGCATTAGAGCCTGATCCCAGTTATTCTTGCAGGGCATCAAAAACAGCTAATGGTTCAGGTTACAAAGGCCTACAGAGCGGGAGGGATAGACACACGTGTTGCTGCTATAAATGGTACCAGTTATTTTTGTCACAACAGCCCAGGAATCAGTGGCTCCACAAAGACACATGCACACAGACAACCAGATGGTTTTACAGATGTAGAAACTTGAAATCTTTAGATTCATCATCAGAATTGACCAGGAGTTCTTCCTGAAGTCTACATAAAAAGCAATCACTAAGCCTGGCAATAGTGAGACACATTTTTAATCCCAGCACTTGGGAGGCAGAGGCAGGCAGATCTCTGAGGTCAAGGCCAGCCTGATTCACAGAGCAAATTCCAGGATGGCCAGAACTACACAGAAAAACCCTGTCTTGAAAACAAACAAATAAAAATCAATAATGGAGACTTTTGAATTTAGTATCTTACCTATGAGTATTTGTCATTAGTACATGCATGTTAAATTTTCTTTTACAGCTTTGGTCTTAAAATTGAGATTTAGGACTAAATAATTAAAAAATTAATTTAAAATAAAAGTTCAATTTTTAAGATATGAAAGTGATAGCAATGTAAAGTGTTTATGCATATTTAGGGAACTCTAGATATGGCTATTTTTAAAGGCAAATATATATGAATTGATAGTCATGGATTCACCTTACCATTCATTAATTCATCAGTTATTTTAGAACTTACTATGAACAGGTTTTGCTATTCTAATGAATAAAAGAAAATTGCCCATATTCATGTAATTTAATTTTATTTGAGGCGAGGACAAACTAAAAATAAATATTCTGACCTTTACCATCTGACCAAGCTAAAGTCTGACTGACATGTATTTAACATCACAGCTTAAAACTTTATAATTGGTTACTATTTTTTAGAGAGATCTACCTAATCTGCAAATGCTTCATTACACAAAAGGGAATAAGATATTGCAGATGATCAGCCCTAAAGGGAAGATATATCCCTCACCCAACCTTCTAGGTCCAGGGATCACTTGGAGAAAAATGAATGTAAAAGCCGGAGGTGATTAGTGACTACAGGGAAGCATTGGATTGCTCTCACACAAGGGGGCTACAAATATGAACTCATTTAAATTGTGACAACATGCAAAACACTTGCACAAATCCAAGCCAGACCAAATTCTAGCACAGAAAGGTAGTTAGGCACAAAATACCACCCAGGCCTTGGAGACACTGGCAATTGTTAGCAGCAGGCAGAATGAGCTAGAGTTATCTCTAAGAGTGTAGCCCCAGTAAGTTGACCATGCTCTGGTGAAAGAGCACATATCCAAGACAATTTGAGCAGCACACATTGGTCTTGGAGGGTCTCAAGGGGGTACAAAGTTGTGTAGTTAAGGAAGGGAGGGGTATCTGGGAAGAAAAAAGGGAGGAGAGCTTGGTAGGATCCAAACGCATTGTAAGAAACGTTCAAATCACTACTAGGAGATTCATCGTTTGGTTTTTGGTGATTGATCACTAGCAAGACTCATTTGTTCCAGAGATACTGGAGTGGTTCGATCTATATAAAACAATAAATGGATTGTGTTATACTCTATTACTGTATTGCTTTTGTCGGAAAACTCTCCAAATTCTAGGTGATGTAAATCTTACATAATTCTACATGACAGTGACGGCAATCTATGATTCTGTACTCCATCAGCATGGACTAAAGGATCAAAACATATGAAAACCAGACACACTAAATCGGTTAGAAGAAAAAGTGGAGAAGAGCCTAGAACTCATTGGCACAGGAAACAACTTCCTGAACAGAACACCAACAGCACAGGCTCTAAGCTCAATAATCAATAAATGAGACCTCATGAAACTGAAAAGCTTCTGTAAAGCAAACGGCACTGTCATCAGAACAAAACTACAGCCTACAGACTAGAAAAGGATCTTCACCCACCCTCTATCGGACAGAGGGCTAAAATCCAGACTACATAAAGAATTCAAGAAGTTAAAAAGCAAGAAATCAAGTAATGCAATTATAAAATGGCTAAACAGACCAGGGCATTAGCCATGAGTCATACTGGGCAGACTGCTCAGACCCTGAACAATCATTTAGCCAATGTAGCTCATGCCTTAGTTGTACATAAAGGAATTAATGCTCAACTAAAAGGAAGTTTGATGGTGTTCAATCAGAGGATTGACCTCGTGCAGGAGCAAATTGATACCCTATGGCAAATCGCTCAACTTGGCTGTCAATGAAAATATGCTGGACTTTGAGTCACTAGCATATAACATGAGAATTTTTCCTGTGCTGCAAATCTGTCTAAACAATTGTCGAGCTATATTTTAGGTAATTGGACTGGAGAATTCGATACTACGATGGAGCAGCTGAGAGTGGCCATTGTCACAGTAAATTCTCCCAGAGTGGACGCAGGACTAGCCACAGGATTATCATCATGGATTGCTGCAGCCATGAATCATCTGAAGGAATGGGCGGGCATAGGAGCGTTAGCAGGCCTTCTGGTGTTGGTCTCCTTGGTTTGCCTGTGGTATATATGCAAGATTAGAGTCTCACAACAGTGTGATGCAGCCATGATCATTCAGGCCTTTACAGCCATTGAAGCAGGACAGTCTCCCCAAGCATGGTTGGATACCATAAAAAGCTAAAATGTTATGCTTAGGATGGGAGGCTAAGCACTGCACTCAGGGTCAGCCGCTTTGGACCCAGAGAAGAGCATGTCTGGTTGCATGCGGGTTGATGCCCCAGGTCCCGGCTCTGAGAAAAAGGTATCCGACGGGTCTGATGCTCTTTGGGTGGATGACACCTAAATGAACATCTGTACAAAGTCCCAATTTATTTCTAATATCAGAGATCAGACCTCTACTCTTGCCTGATGCGTCTAAAACAAAAAGGGGGAACTGTAGAGAGCTGCGGAATGCTATGCTGAAAGATGGAGCTGGTTTCCGCCTTCCACCTTCCCGATGGTGAGTGCTCTCTGTCACGAACAATTCCACATTTGGCTAAGGCTGAGGATCTGGCATGCTTCCAGGTATGTGGACCTATCTGCATTGCCCACGTGGCACGCCTGGGTTGGCTACCCAGAGGCTATTTAAGCTGTGGGCTGGCTTTCCACAGGGTCCGAGGATTGTTCAAGGTTCCTGAATAAACTGCATTGAAAAAAAAATAAAGAATTTAAAAAAAAAATGGCTAAACAGAGAATTCTCTGTAGAGGAATACCGAATGGCAGAGAAACACTTAAAGAAATGTTCAACGTCCTTAGCTACAGCTGGGATACAAAACAAACAAACAAAAAAAAACTGTAATTAATATAAAACTAAAATTAAAAAACATATGAAAAGACATTACTTATGTTTTAGTTTAACTAATTCTATAAATTTATAAATGTTTAGATGTTATCTTGAAGTGACCTCACAATTCTTGGGATTGTTTTAATTTGTTCATATAATTTTGTATAATTTTGGCATCAAAACACAATCACTAGGTTACCTACTTGTGAATCTCAAAGTGCCTCTATATTTGTTGGTCTGTGTGTCACCAAGGAAAGATTTATATTGTAATGAATGAATAGATGGTTAAATATGGAGACATCAAATTATTTTTATTAGAAATATTTGAGCACTGTTAGAGAACACATGCTTATATTATATATGAGAAAAATGTGATTTTGCTGTCAAACACATTCAGACATTAAATTGATGTAAAAGTTTAAAAGACAGAATGAAATTAAATCATCAGCCTTCAAAAAGTCTCTTGTACTGAAAAGCGAAACAAGAGAAACTGGAGGATAAAGTGAAGAACATTCCAGTTTCAGACACAAGAAAAGGAAGCATCTCAGAGCTCTGTTCTGAACTTCACAGCGCAGTCCTTCATCTGCTCTTCATAGTGCTCATCGAATCTCTTCCTTAGCGCTGCTGAGAAGTGGTTCTTCCAGTCTCCCGTGATTCCTGGAAAGAAACAGATGAAAACAGAAGTGTCAACCTGTTGAGCCACAATCAGGAGGCTTTTTATTAATCTGGTATCTATTTCTGTGAAAAATTCTCCTAATATTTAATTTTCCCAATAAAATATTTAAGTATCACATTATTTGATTTTACAAAGACAAATTTGTTTTTATTGTCTTGAAAAACATCCTACTTGACTCATCCTTTCTTTCGTATAACATCTCCAATAAGCTTTCTTCTTTGATTTTCTCTCATATATCACGCTTTCTAAGATGAGATCCATGGTGCAGTGATGACTAAATTATTGAACATCATTTTTGTGCTCATTAATCTCTCAAAACCAGACTTATGCTTTTACTTCCAGTTACTTGCATGGCATTGTTCCCTGAATGTTACACAAAAATAATTCCAAATTTCAGGTTTACAAATTGACTTTAGTTCACCAGATACTGCTTCTATGTAAATATTTCCTTTTATTGTGTTTTGATATTATTGATAAACATAATTATTTTGAATTCCTACCTTGTCATTTAGCATTCAAAACTTTCTGTCATTTGTACAAGGAAAATATGATTTTTTCAGAACTTGTTTCTTCATCTCAAAATAAGATAGTAAATCCATTTTCCTAGTTAGAAATCAAAATCTGTAGAGATAATATGTATAGTGCATAATGGTATACACCCAATATACATTGACCTAGTTAATGACAGTGGGTACATTATGGTATCATTGTTGATGCTGAGGTGTCTGCCATTATGCAGTGTATGATATCCTTCTCACACTAAATAAACAGGAAATAAATTCAGTATTAGTAAAATCTTCTTGGATTTATTAATAAATAGTGTTTAATTCAGCTACAAACTTCATAATTCAATAAGAATATTCAAGATAAAATAGTTGTAAAGAAAAAATATTCTGGTTATGCAGGGTGAATAACTTGAGTAGTTTTTTGCCTAAGTCATGGCAGCTTAGTCCTTTTAACAGAAAGATACCTGACTTTCTTGTACAGCACGATCTGGTGCTTTGTATTTTTGATTGTTGATTATTTTGTTCCCCGGGGTCAGCTTGTTGTCTTTTATGAGCAGACACCCCGAAATAACATTTGTAACTTTGCCTAAGACATTATTCCTGATTGCCCGAATAAAAGGCCTATCCTGGGGAAGGGCAGAAGTGAGAGGCCAAACTAAGATTCCCAGGCTTTGGGAACAGAAGGATCATGGGAAAGAGACAGGTATTGGAGGGAAAAGAGTGTAGTCAGGATGGGGTAGGTAAAGTACCATGTGACTGAGGATCACATGGAGAGAAGCAGCCCAGATGGAGAGCATCAGTAAGTATTTATGGAATTATGGGTGGAAAGTAGCACAGATATAAATGATTAAAGCAGATGGCATAACAGGATAGCTTAGGTGGAAATATCTGCCCAGACCAAGATAAATTAAGACTTATTTTAAAATATAACAGGTGTCTGTATCTTTTATTGATTATGATAGTGAGTTAGATAATAACATGGTAATAATTATAGGCATTTAATAATAAACACTATAAGCTAATTATATATTTTCTACAACACTTTCTTTTCTCACCCTTCCTCATGAAAGGTGATACTTTTTGGTTCAACATGTGTTCTGGCATCATTGTATAATTGGTGGATGGATTGTTCTTCATCTCCTGGAATGAGGTGTGTTGAATGATTTTGTCCACAAGCTCTGCTGAGGGCTTCTTCCCCAGGAACTCTATCAGTTTTGTCACTTCTCTTCTGATATCCTACAGAGAAACAAAATGATTTGAAGACCAAGTTGACAAAAATTGGTGAATAGGTAATAGCTAAACATGATAGAGAACATTATTTTCTACCTGGTCATATTAGAATTAAATATATAATGAAGAAAACAAACTATTCTAAAACAATTCTTCTTCATCCAAAAAATAGGTTCAGGAGACACTTTAAAAACTTTTAGGCCTAAATAAGATGAGTTGCAAAATGGTAATTTTACAACTAGTAAAACAGTTCTTTCTAATTTTTTCCACTTCTGTTTATTTTTCCATAGATGTGTGTGTTGTGTGTGTATGCAAGTTTGCCTGTACGTGAGCATGCATACAGTTAAATGTGCATACACTTGTATTCCAGTGTGTAAAAATAGAAACATGTAGTTATATAAATTCCTCTTTTACAGAATTCTTTCTTTTCCTGAGGCAGGTTGTCTTCCTCAACACAAACTACACTGGTAGTTTGTCCTGTCAGTTTTCCTCTGGCATTTCCTGTGTCCATAGCACTAGGATTAGAAGCCAGCTTCCATGCCTCCCTGGTTTAATAAAGGCTGGGGAGTTGAATTCCAGGCCTCATTTTGCATAGCAATGACTTATCCACTGACACATCTACCTGGCCAGGAATATTTAATTATTTTTTATTCATTTTTAGGCAAGTCTTGCTACTCTGTTCAAACATGGCTTGAACTCCTAATTACCTGCCTCAAAAGTGCTGGAATTGCAGATGTCAACTACTGTACCTAGATATCATAACCTCATACATGGTATATCACAACCAATATCATACACTAAGCACAAAAACTCTCAGACTACAGTATTCAGTGAAAGAGCAAGTTTGGTGATCATCCAAGTGTGTGTATTGTGATTTTGTTTCTTATTTCTATGAATTCAAGGTTCTTTTTGCAAAGTTTACCTTTAGAAAAATTTTAACACTGGTATTTAAGCTGTACGTAATCACTAAACATTTTTATTTACTAGATTAAAATTTAATCAAACTAGATGACTGTTCTTTTTCTTTCGTAGCTCTGCAAGTGGTTGATGCCATGTTTCCAGTGTTAATGTTGCATCCAGGGTATTGTCGGATGCTAAGAGAATCTTTAAGCTTACTGAAAATGTTTATATGACTTCCATCCCTTACCTCTTTCATGTCCTCATAGAACATAAATAGCACACGTGGATTCTTACTCTTTTCCCACCAAGATTTGACATGATCATACCAGGAACCATACAGAACTAAATAGGAAAAAAAAGTGTAGAGATATTAGATTATTATTTTGTAATCTTGACAGAAGTATTCAAATTATTTTTAAAAAGGCAAAATGATCATAGAATCAGAACAGGTCAGTTAGACTTATTAAGAAGAGTTCTGTACAGCAATGATTAAAAAATGTTGAATAATTTTATCTTCAAAAACATACTTTCAGTTTAACAGCATGACATGCATTGTGATGCTGAGAAAAGACAAACCAATTCAATTTAGAGCAATGAGAGCAGGTTTTAAACTGCTGTGTATGTGTGTGGAGAGCTATGTGTATGTGCCTGTGTGTAGACTCTGTATATGAGTCTATCTTTCTATGTATATCTGTGTATTTCTGTTTGTGTGAAACAGAGAGACAGACAGAGGGAGACAGAGTAGTTATGAGACTAGTAGTTATGTGAGCATTTACTATAAGACTAGTAATTCAGATTGTGAAATTCACTCTCATAGGACAATTTCAATCCCTCTTGTTCCATAAAGTTAGATTTTGAAGATGATATGATATGGCAAATGCTGTCATTTTTTCTTCTGTTGCCTTTATACAACAGTTTCATCAAATCCAAGGCTAGCACAGACATGTTGAGTCACCACTAGACTTGACATCGACCCACTGTGTACTCTCTCTGTGCTCTGATGCTATAAGCAAATTTTCTTTTGAGAAGACCCACAATGACATTAAAATGATATAATTGACCATTTTAAGGCACATAAATTATTTTTCTCTGTATTTCAAGGAGAATCTTGACAATCTTAAGGCATATTTTTCCTCATGATGGTTTAGAATACATTTTTTCTGCAAGACACAACTGCTAATGAGCAATATTATGTTCAATGGATATAAAATATTTTTTCCATTATCCCTATATAATTTACATTGCTTACTTAATGAAGCTTAAACTGCTTTTCCCCCTTTGTCTTCAAATACAAATACCCCATTGCTTTAGTCAGAATTTTAATGGAATGGTAACATTCCCATAATATCTGCTCAAGAAACTCTTTACTGTTCAGTGAAATAAGAATGAACATGTTCAATCTACATACCTAGAAAAATAAGCAAGAGTTTTATAGCTATTCAGAATAACAATAAATACCTACATATGACTTCATTTAATAACTTGGCATTTTACTGGAAAAAATGAGTCACGATTTTACAACTTCACCCACTTTTAAATCATGTTTCAAGAACATGTTCTAAAACATTTTGAAAATATAAAAGTATATGTTAGAGAAGGGACACTTTAGCTCTCAGACTTATAAAAGAGAAATTACCAACCCTGCTGGTCACAACAGAGTCAATGTATTTACTTGTTGGCACTATATTAGAATCCCTAGATTTCTAATTTTTCATCCTCCTCACATACAGCAGCCTGCCATTAAGCTTTAATGCCATTAAGCCTGCCATTAACACAGATGCCACTAAGCATCTGTGTTTTAGAATTTGTGAAATATTCTATCCATTTGGAACCTTATAGTCTATATATGTTTACACATAGATTTATATTATATTTTATTAACAATATATTTATCTTCACATATATCTATATTTTCTTATATTTTATTTTATTCTGTTTAAGTACTATATTCATTTGTTGTACATATTTATATATTTACTTATCTTGTGTTTCTGGCTATATATGTTTATATTGTTTACATTCTATCTTTATTTATATAATATATTATAGTTCTGTTTTTATATATTTATATGATATTAATTTTATATTATCTCTGTTTATATTAATTCATTTATATTCATTTGCACTAAATAACATATGTTTTTATTTTTCTTTCCTGAAAAAGAATCCAACGTAGTTAAGATACTCTTACCTTGTCCTTGCATAAATTTCTCCACAAATTCTGAAAAATCAGGGTTTGGATAACTAGGTATCATTCGGAAAAAGTAGTAATAAGAAACCACCACATCCTTGGCATTCCGGCAAAGATAGATCATCTAGAGGGTGAGATAAATTATTAAATCACTGGATAGATTATCAACCATGTTGTAATCAAGTTTTAAAGATTCATGTTTCCAGCAAGTAACAATATAAATTTAGTGTGAAAAAGATAAAAGCATAAACAGTATGCAGAAAAAAAAACATAATATAGTATGTTACATTAAAGCGGGGTCTGCTCTATTTCCTAGTGGCTATTAGTCTGATTCTTCTAAGAAACATATTCAGTAACCTAAGTACCCTGGGTAAGATGATCAATCCTCACTCAGAAAGATAAATGGGATGGACTTTGGAAGAAGGAGAAAGCAGGAAACAGGGCAGGAACCTACCACAGAGGGTCTTTGAAAGACTCTACCCAAAAGATGCTGAGACTCATAACCAAACTTTGGGCAGAATGCAGGAAATGTCATGAAAGAAAGAGGAGATAGAAAGACCTGGAAGGGACAGGAGTTCCACAAGGAGAGCAACAGAACCAAAATATCTGGACAAAGGGGTCTTTTCTGAGACTGATATTCCAACCAAACACCATGCATGGAGATAACCTAGAACACCTGCACAGATGTAACCCATGGCAATTCAGTCTCCAAGTTTCCCTAGTAATAGGAACAAGGACTGTCTCTGACATGAACTCAGTGGGTGGGTCTTTGGTCACCTCCCCCTGATGGGGAAGCAGCATTGCCAGGCCACAGAGGAAGACAGTGCAGCCAGTCCTGATGAGACCTGATAGGCTAGGGTCAGATGGAAGGGGAGCAGGACCTTCCCTATCAGTGGGCTTGGGGAAGGGCATAGGAGAAGAAAAGGAATGGAGGGTGGGATTGGGAGGGGGGATACAAAGTGAATAAGTTGTGATTAATAAAAAATAAATAAAATCTAAAGAGTTCTGCCCCTTCCACTCTACAACTAAGAAGCTGAAGTTGAGATCATTACCTTCTTCATGCATTACAAACCATTTTAGAGAAACATTTCTGCTTCTTCTTTGAAGAATTATTCTCATGTGTAAAGAATTTTTTGAAAAAAAATTTCAAAGGAGAAGAAAAGGACTTCTACGTTGTACCTAAGCTGTTCATTCATTTCTTTGAAGTAATAATTTGTACACTAGCCTACGTTTTTAACCCTTTCCAACTTCTATGCTTTCTTTTTTATTTTTTAAATATTAGTTACAATTTATTAAATTTGTATCCCAGCTGTAGCCCCCACCCTCATTCCCTCCCAATCCCACCCTCACTCCCTCATCTCTTCCCTGATCCTTTCTTAGTCCACTGATAGAGGCGGTCCACCTCGCTTTCCATCTGACCCTAGTTTATCAGGACTGCCTGCAATGTCCACTTTTGTGGTCTAGCAAGCCTTCTCCTCCCTTGGGGGGAGGGAGTGGCAGGAAAGAGTTCAAAGAGCCTACCATTGAGTTCATGTCAGAAATAGTCCCTTTTCCCCTTACAATGGTACCCACTTGGATACTGAGCTACCATGGGCTACATCTGAGCCAGGGTTCTAGGTTATATCCATACATGGACCTTGGATGGAGATACAGTCTCATAAAAGCCCCCTGTGACCAGATATATTAGGTCTTTGTGGAGCTCCTGTGTTCTCCAGGTCTTACTAACTCCCTCTTCTTTCATATGATTCTCTGAACTCTGCCAAAAGTTTGGTTATAAGTCTCAGCATTGTCTTTGATATACTGCTAGGTAGAGTCTTTCAGAGGCCCTCTGTGGTAGGCTACTGTCCTGTTCCCTATTTTCTCCTACTTCCAATGTCCATCCCATTTGTCTTTCTAAGTGAGGATTGATCATCTTACCCCAGGACCTCTTTCTTGTTTTTCTTCTTTAGGTGTACAGATATTAGTATGTTTATCCTATCTTACAGGTCTAGTACCCACTTATAAGTGAGTATATACTGTGTGTGTCTTTCTGCTTCTGGGTTTTCTTATTATCTAAATTCAAAACTCATTTAATTTACTAAACTCATGTACTGGATCATGATCAATTTTGTTACCTGTATTCTTACGCTGGCCTCTAGTCATCTAGTTGTTTGTAGCATTGACTGATTGTTCTTAGAGCCTGTACTGCAGTCTGGGTCACCCTGTCTCAAGGAGACTATGCTAGATTCTCTGTTTCTGCTGGCTCACTGTCTGTGATCCATGTATGCAAGGTAGCAGAGGATCAGGCAGAAAGATCTCTGAGCCTAGAGCTGCTTCGGTGCCTTTTTTGAGATTTTGTTCATTCGTTTCAACTAACAATTTGAACACAGTCTCCTCTAAACCGCACTGCAAGTTCATATTCATTGTCCTGTCCTTTTTATTAATTTATTATTTTTACAGTATTCTGTCTGCATTTGTGTCTACAGGCAAGAAGGGGGTACCAAATCTCATTATAGATGGTTATGATTCACCATGTGCTTGCTGGGAGTTGAACTTTAGAAAAACATCAGTGCTCTTAACCTCTGAGCCAACTCTCCAGCCCTACCCTGCTCTTTTTAAAATCACTTTCTTTACTTTGTCACTTATTCTTTCTGATCCTCTACTCCAGACATACAAAATACTCTCTACTACCTTTTCTCTGATGGATCAATAAACCAATCTGAAGATAATCCAAAGACAAATTCGTTACATACAATCATATCTGTTTCTTTGATGGACTTTGAGGCATAAGAAAGTATGCAATAAATCCTATCTGCAGATTTCAAAATAGCAGTAATATCTTACAACACATCTCAGAAGAAAAAAAAAAGTGGCTTGATTAAAACTCTTAAGAACTTTTTCAGAGGTCTTCTGTGGTAGACTCCTGTCCTTTTCCCTGTTTTCTCCCTCTTCCAGTGTCTATCCTCTTTGCCTTTCTGAGTGAATATTGAGCATCTTACCCATGGTCCTCCTTCTTCCTTAGCTTCCTTAGGTGTACAGATTTAAGTGTGTTAATCCTATATTATGTGTATAATATCCACTTATAAGTGGTTACATACCACGTATGTCTTTCTGCTTCTGCATCCTCACTCAGGATGATCTTTTCTAATTCCTTCCATTTGCCTGCAAAATTCATGATTTTCTTGTTTTTAATTGCTGGGTGGTATTCTATTACGTAAATGTAAAACAATGTCTGTATTCATTCCTTTAACCAGCAGGGTTTCGAAGCAGATGCTGAGACACACAGCCAAACTTTGGGGAGAGTACAGGGAATCTTATGAAAGGAGAGTTTATAAAAAGATCTGGAGGGGGCAGGAGCTCCACAAGGAGAGCAACACAATCAAAAAAATCTGGGCCCAGTGATCTTTTCTGAAACTAATAGTCCAACCATGCATGGAGATAACCTAGTACGCCTGCTCAGACATAGCTCATGGCACATCAGTCTCCAAGTAGGTTCCCCAGTACAAGGAACAGGGACTGTCTCTGGCATGAACTCAGTGGCTGGCTCTTTGATCATCTCCCTGTGAAGAGGTCACAAAGGAAGATAATGCAGCCAGTACTGATGATAGGCTACAGTCAGATAGAAGGGGAGGAGGACCTTCCTATCAGTGGGCTTGGGAAGGTGCATGGGAGGAGAAGAGGGAAGGACAGTAAGATTGGGAGGGGATGAGGGAGGAAGCTAAAGCTGGGATAGAAAGTGAATGAACTGTAATAAATAAATAAAAAGAAAAAAACACTTTTATTAATTTAAAATTTTAATGAGAGAACATAAAAATAGCAGGCCCTGAAGTACTTTCTTGTAACACAGTGGTGATATCCCAGGACATATTCTAATATGACACAGATGAAATCTGATCTCTCCACTATAAGCTGTACACAGTGAAGACAAAGTGTACTTAGCCATCCTTCAAAAAGCTACAAATTGTATTCTCCCATTTGGATACCAATCACATGAAAAATAACACTATTATTCACTTTAGATTCTTATTATCTCTATCCTTGAAAGAAAGAATACAGAATTATGTTCATCTTCCAGGTTAAAAACCTGAGATTCAGAAATAGATGCCTGGCCTACTGTCATGAAATGAGTCAGTAGCAAATCTCTTAGATGTTCTGACTCTCAGGCCTGGGTTTGGTTTACTGATTCATACTCTATGAAAAAAAAAACGAAAAGACTCTTAAGAAGAAAAATGTTCAAGAGACATCTGAAGAAAGTACAGAGCTGTGGGAAAACTTTTCTCTAGAAAATCTACAGAGGATGTATATTTAATGTTATTTCAGTTGAAAATAAGAAAGCATTAGAACCTTTGAAGTGTGAAGCCCCAGATATCTAGAAAGTGAAAAATATATCAAGAAACTCTAGCAGGCAGGGTGCACAACATTCTTTCTGTGGTCACAATTTGCCTATACTGTAAAATTGTGTGATTTTTTTCTCTACAAAGCTACCCAGGCTTACTGTAATTAAAGTAAAAATCAAAGTTTCTGAACCTGATCCAATTTTCTTATATATAAGTCCTAGAAATTTTTCTTTCAGTTTTTTTACCCAGCATGGCCACTTAAATGGCAAGCTGAACCGGTTTCAGCAATCTATGGGAAAGGTCTCTGGGTTTGAATAGACTTCTCCTCTTTTTAAAACATGCATCTATTTAGATGTCTTCTCTTCCATGATCTAATCACTACTCATGGGGTCTGTTTACTTATGCCTTTACTCTAAATGACTGTGTCTTTCCTTTTCAGTTTATTGTTTTATTTAATTATTTCATTTTAACATTTATTACAATTAACTCAGTTTGGATTCTGGCTGTGGCCACCTACCCTATCTCCTCTCAATCCTACCCTTCTACTCTCTTCTCCCTCTATGCCCCTCCTCTAGTCCACTGATATGGGAGGACCTCCTCCACTTCCATCTGACCCTAGCCTATCAGGTCTCATAAGGACTGGTTACACTGTCTTCCTTTGTGGCCTGTGTCTTCTGTGCCCAATATTTTACAGGAACCAGTAGCTTTGAATATGGTTTGCACCTTCCAAATTCACATTCAAGTTTAATGCTCACAATGCAGGTTGTGTACCTGTAGAATGAACACAACCTGGCTGGTATTCAGAAGTTGGGCCTTTGGGAGGTGTCAAGATTTAGAAAAGGTCACCTTAGAAGCAAACTACTGAGCATTGGTGGTTTTAAAGGGTTAGAGACTAGAGACATAAATGTTTATGCATCCACTTTCTCGTATGTTGCCTTGAAATTTTGTCAACAAGAAGGCCATGAGCAAGTAATATATCTTGTCCCTGGATCAGAACCACAAACAATAATAAATCTCTTTCTCATAGTTTTTCAATGAGAGTGCATTGTTAGCAAGTGAAATGGAGGGCAACAGTCATTTTCATTCACTGGGTAAATGACTATCTCGGACACTTGTTTAGATATCCTATTCTGATTCATTTGAATGTTTCACGATGTCACACATTTATTTTACAATGTTTTGTAAAATAAAGACATTCTCTCTACCAGGAAATCAATATAGCCTCCTCGCATTCATCCCATGCTTCCAGTGAGTTAAACACTAGACTTGAGATTTCAAGGATAATCGTACTTAGCTCTATCAGAAAAATGACACAACTATTCTTCTTTTACCCAGAAACAGGCCAACACTTAGTGTTTAACTAGTTTTCAGAATCATCTTAAGTAAAGGAAAACAAAAAAGAAAAGTATAAATACAATCTAGACTTGTGTTATAACAAAAATAATTCACTTTTGTTGAAAAAACTTTGTTAAAGAAAAGAGGAATAAAGTATATATAAGATGCATTTTAAATGATAGCTGCCTCCTTAAAGTGGTAGAGTTTAGCATAACTCAAAAAAATGTAATTCTGGTTACCTTGCAATTCTTTTCCCAAAATGATGTTGGAAGAAGACTGGGTGGCAGGTGAGTTTTCACTATTCTAGGAGATTTCTTCTCTTTCAATTGTTTCACTCCTGATTTAAAATACAATTTAAAAATGTTCATATGAATTTTGATGGACTTTTTAAAAAATTACTTCAGATTATAAATTGACTTAATAATAATAATAATAATACAAACTCACTGTGAAAAAATTATTAATTAAATGAATTGCAAAATAAGATCAAATATTTTCATCAATTAAACTGAATGTTTTTTTCACACGTTGGTAAGCAAACTTTTATGAATACAGTTGCGAATGTTCTTGAAATTCAGTGAATAGTTTTCTAACCATGTACAATATTTTAAACTACTGGAAACTGAGAAAGAAATGCTGACATAGTAGAAGGCTTTCTGGAATACATATAATAGTTAAGATCATTTACTCTTTCAAACACATACAATGGTATCAGACTACTCTGGGTTTAAAGATTTATAATCTCCTATATTCATGACAGAATATTAACTGACTATGTTGCTTAAAATCCTTTTGCCTTGCTGAGAGTGGCCATTGTCACAGTAAATTCTATCAGAGTGGACACAGGACTAGCCACAGGATTATCATCATGGATTGCTGCAGCCATGAATCATCTGAAGGAATGGGCGGGCATGGGAGCGTTAGCAGGCCTTCTGGTGTTGGTCTCCTTGGTTTGCCTGTGGTATATATGCAAGATTAGAGTCTCACAACAGTGTGATGCAGCCATGATCATTCAGGCCTTTACAGCCATTGAAGCAGGACAGTCACCCCAAGCATGGTTGGATACCATAAAAAGCTAAAATGTTATGCTCAGGATGGGAGGCTAAGCACTGCACTCAGGGTCAGCTGCTTTGGACCCAGAGAAGAGCATGTCTGATTGCATGCGGGTTGATACCCCAGGTCCCGCCTCTGAGAAAAAGGTATCCGACGGGTCTGATGCTCTTTGGGTGGATGACACCTAAATGAACATCGGTACAAAGTCCCAATTTATTTCTAATATCAGAGATCAGACCTCTACTCTTGCCTGATGTGTCTAAAACAAAAAGGGGGAACTGTAGAGAGCTGCGGAATGCTGTGCCTTAAAGATGGAGCTGGTTTCTGCCTTCCACCTTCCCGATGGTGAGTGCTCTCTGTCAAGAACAATTCCACATTTGGCTAAGGCTGAGGATCTGGCTTGCTTCCATGTATGTGGACCTATCTGCATTGCCCACGTGGCACGCCTGGGTTGGCTACCCCGAGGCTATTTAAGCTGTGGGCTGGCTTTCCCCAGGGTCAGACGATTGTTCAAGGTTCCTGAATAAACTGCATTGAAAAAAAAATCCTTTTGCCTTTATTGTAGCATAAACATATCTATATCATCTATCAACCATATCCTATACATATATCTTAAAATGTATGCCTGCATTCTTAAAAATTAATTTAAAAAATACCATTTATTTGGTCTTCATTTCTGCATTCCAGGTAAGGTATTCTATTAAAGATTGCATCCTCCTTGCATTTTTCCACATCACCTTCTTTATAGATCATATATACAATTTCACTTAGCCATGTGGTTCCTGTAAAATTTAAAAACACTTGAGTCTCCAATGAACCTTTATGGATGATAACAATATTCTTTTAATACTGTTTGATATCATCCAACTCAAAACAATGTTTTCTTGAATATTTTAATATACATCACCCAAAATAACTTCAGCAAATATACATGTATAGTGTTATGAACAAGAATTGGTCAATGTGTTCAGGCCTTCCCATGATGAGTTGTGACATTATGATAACTATTCACTCTCTGAACTTTAACTGTTCTGAATAAGAAGTGAAGATACTTGAATAAAAGGTGAAGCTTGAGTTCACACATACAAGCATACTTTTCAGCTTTAGACTTCCCTAGTAGTTTTTGTGCCTAAACTGAGGCCTCACTCAGAGATTATAGAAGAGTATGAATTGCTTTCTGGCTTTTGATGATAATCAAAAAAATAAAAAATAAAACCAGTAATGACAAAGTATAGTTTTGTTACTTAGGATGTTGTAATACAGACAAGAGTACAGAGCTTGAAGATAGACAAAGGAAGGGTACATGCTGCTGCTGTTGCTATGGTTTCTAGGATGCTGACTGAGAAGTTCCCCTCATGAAGCTGGAGCAGTGGTTCAGCAGTTGAGAACATTGTTGCTCAAACAGAGGATTCAAGTTTGACTCCCAACACCAACATGGCAGCTCAAAGAATCCATCACTCTAATTATATGGAAACAGAAACTCTCTTGTCTTATTTCTATGTGGACACTAATCATGTATGCAGTGCATATACGGTCATGCAAATAAAACATTACTATGTATAAAATAAAAATTAATTAATCTTAGGGACAAAGAAGTTTCCTTAGGAAGAGAAGACAATTGAGCTTAGGTTTACTAAATTGCAAGCATGATTTCACCACTTTTATGATATAGGGAAGAGCCCTATCAGGCAGCAGCACAAGATACTTTTTTCCAGCAGGGGACATCTAAGAATTATATAGTGGTGAAAAGAAAATTAAACAAGAATAAACAGGTCAAAACTCTAGTAACAATATATACTGGAGAGGCTGTGGAGAAAGGGAAACCCTCCTGCATTGCTGGTGGGAATGTAAACTCCTACAACCACTTTGGTGCTTTCTCAGACAATTAGGAATGGCGCTACCTCAAGATCCACCTATACCACTTCTAGGCATATATCCAAAAGATGCTCAAGTACACAACAAACAACAACATGTTTGTAGCAGCTGTTTATTCGTAACAGCCAGAACCTGGAAACAACGCAGATGTCCCTCAACTGAGGAATGGATACAGAAATTGTGGTACATTTACACAATGGAGTACTACTCTGCAATTAAAAACAAGGAAATCATGCAATTTGCAAACAAATTGTGGGATATAGAAAAGATCATACTAAGTGAGGTATCCCAGGAGGAGAAAGACACACCATATACAGTCACTTATAAGTGGATATTAGACATATAATATAGGATAAACATACTAACATCTGTGCACCAAAGCAAGAAGGAACACCTTAGGTAAGATGATCAATCCTCACTCAGAAAGACAAAAGGGATGGACTCTGGAAGAAGGAAAAAACAGGAAACAGGACAGAAGCCTACCACTGAGGGCCTCTGAAAGACTCTACCCAACAGTGTAGGAAAGCAAATGCTGAGACTCATAACCAAAGTTTGGGCAGAGTACAGGGAATCTTATGAAAGAAAGGGAAGATGGTAAGACCTGAGGAGGACAGGATTCCACAAGGGGAACAACCAAACCAAAATTATGGACATAGGGAACTTTTCTGAGACTGGTAAGCCAACGAAGGACCATTCATGGATATAACCTAGAACCCCTGATCAGATGTACCCCATAGCAGCTCAAGTGGATCTCGAATAAGAGGAACAGGCACTGTTTCTGACATGAACTAAGTGTCTGGCTCTTTGATCACCTGCCCCTGATGGGGGAGCAGCCTTATCAGAACACAGAGGAGGACAATGCAGCCAGTCCTGATCAGACCTGATAAGCTAGAGTCAGATGAAAGGAGAGGAGGACCTCTCCTATCAGTGGACTTGGTGAGGGGCATGGGTTGGATTGGGACAGAATGAGGAAGGGGCTCAGCCTGGGATACAAACTGAATAAACTGTAATTAGTAAAAAATTAAAATTAAAATATGAAAATGCTTGGAGAGATAAATTTGGGAAGATTATAGAGTTAAGTTGATGGTAGACATAATACACCTTGATATTTATATTTGGTAGGGAGTATCAAAGTTATTCAGAAAGAACAAAAAAATGTGTTTTCACAAACTAAGCAAAAGCGAGGACACTAACTAAAAGGCTCAATCTCCATCCTGTAAGGCAAAGAGGATGGTCATCAGAAGAAGAAGAAAACAAGAAACAACCTAGGAACTTGCTACAGAGGTCTTCTGAAAGCCAGAAGAAGAATACAGGAAAGAACCTAGAAATCTGCCACAGAAGGCCTTTGAAAGCCTCTGCCCTGCAGACTATTAAAGCAGATAGTGAGACTGATGGCCAACTGTTGGGCAGAGTGAATGGAATTTTATGTAAGAAGTGGGAAATAGCAAGAACTGGAGAGGACAGGAAATCCACAAGGAGAGCAACAGAACAAGAAAATTTGAACACAGGGAACTTCCCAGAGACTCATACTCCAACCAAGGACTATTCATGGAGATTACCTAGAACCCCTGCACAGGTGTAGCCCATGGCAGTTCAGTGTCCAAGTACATAGTAATGGGAAGAGGGAATGACTCTGACATAATCTGATTGGCCTGCTCATTGCTCACCCCCCCCCCCGAGGGGGGAGCAGCCTTACCAGACCATAGAAGATGACAATGCTGCCACTTATGAGAACTGATAGTCTAAGATCAGAAAAATCAGTGGACTTGGAGAGGGGCATGCATGCAGAAAGGAGAGGAAGAGTGGGATCGGGAGGGGAGGAGATAGGGGCTTATGGGGGGATATAAAATGAATAAAGTGTAATTAATAATAATAATAAAGGAAAAAAAGAAAAAATGTGTTTTTAAAGAAATCTATTGAGAGAATAAATGCAATGGTGATATCACAATGAGATATCCAGTAAGATGCTAACTGTGAGACATCGCTATTAGAATAAGTTGGCTCAAGACCTGAATATAGAATTGGACAACTTAAAGAAAACACAAATGGAGGAAATTGTGGAAAGAAATAACTTAGAGAAGAAAACAGGAACCACAGATGTTAGCATAACCAATAGACTACAAGAGATGGAAGAAAGAATCTCAGGGGTGGAAGATACAATGGAAGAAATAGATGTATCTGTCAAAGAAAACCTTAAATCTAAAAAATTCCTGACACAGACTGTCCAAGAAATTCAAGACAACAAAAAAATGACAAAGCCTAAGAATAATAAGTGTAGAGGAAAAAGAAGATTCCATGCTCCGAGGACCAGAAAATATCTTCAACAAAATCATTGAAGAAAATCTCCCCAACTTAAAGGAAAGACCAATAAGAATGCAAGAAGCCTACCGAACACCCAATAAATTAGACCAGAAAGGAAATCCTCCCGCCACATAATAATCAAAACAGTAAGGATACAGAACAAAGAAAAGATACTAAAAGCTGCAAGGGAAAAAGGCCAAGTAACATATAATGGTAAACCCATTAGAATCACAGCTGACTTCTCAACAGAGAATATGAAAGCCAGAAGGGCCTGGACAGATATCATGAAGACCCAGAGAGAACACAGATGTCAGCCCAGGCTACTATACCCAGAAAAACTCTCAGTCTTCATAGATGGAGAAAACAAGATATTCAATGACAAAATAAAATTCAACAATACCTACACACAAATCCAACGTTACAGAAGACACTAGAAGGGAAAATACGACCCAAGAAAACTAGCTACTTTCAAGAAAATACAGGAAATAATTAACCTCACTACAGTAAAACAAAAAGCAACCAAACACACAACCTTATGATCACAGGCAACATCAAAATCGAAGGATCTAACAGCCACTGGACACTAATCTCTCTCAACTTCAATGGACTCCATTCTCCAATAAAAAGATACACACTAACAGAATGGATGCATAAAGAAAACCCAGCAATCTGTTGCATACAAGAAACTCACCTAAGTCACAAAGATAGACATTACCTGAGGGAAAAGGGTTGGAAGACAGCTTTCCAAGCAAATGGAACCAAGAAGCAAGCAGGAGTAACCATTCTAATAGCTGATAAAATAGACTTTCAACCAAAATTAATAAAAAGACATGGGGAAGGACACTTCATACTCATCAAGGGAAAACTCCAACAAGAAGACATCACAATCCTGAACATCTATGCCTCAAATACAAGGGCATCCACATTTGTAAAAGAGACATTGATAAAATTTAAACTACACATAAATCCCCACACATTAATAGTAGGAGACTTCAACAACCCACTCTCAACAAAGGACAGGTCAACAAAACAGAAATTAAACAAAGAAACAATGTCCCTAACAGAGGTCATGAATCAAATGGACCTCACAGACATTTACTGAACATTACACCCAAACACAAAAGAATTTACCTTCTTCTCAGCACCTCATGGAACCTTCTCCAAAATAGACCATGTAGTTGGTCACAAAGCGAGCCTCAACAGATACAAGAAGATTGAAATAATCCCCTGTATCCTGTCTGATCACCATGGAATAAAGCTGGACCTCAACAACAACAGAAATATCAAAAAGCCTACACACACATGGAAACTGAATAATTTGCTACTAAATGACAGCTGGGTTAGGGAAGAAATAAAGAAAGAAATTAAAGTCTTCCTAGAACTCAATGAAAATGAAGACACAACATACATTTCAACACAATGAAAGCAGTGCTAAGAGGAAAGTTCATAGCACTAAGTGCCTTCAAGAAGAAATTTGAGACAGTGCATTCAAGCAACTTAATGACTCACCTAAAAACACTAGAAAAAGAAGAAGCAGACACACCAAAGAGGAGTAGATGGATGGAAGTAATCAAACTCAGGGCTGAAATCAATCAATTAGAAACAAATAAAACAATTCAAAGAATCAATAAAACCAAAAGTTGGTTCTTTGAGAAAATCAAGAAGATTGACAAATACTTAGCCAAATTAACTAAAAGGCAGAGAGACACCACCCAAATCAACAAAATCAGAAATGAAAAGGGGGACATAACTACAGACACTGAGGAAATCCAAACAATCATTAGGACTTACTTCAAAAGTCTACGTGCCACAAAATATGAAAATCTAAATGAAATGGACAATTTTCTTGATCGATTCGACTTACCAAAGCTGAATCAGGACCAGGTAAATCAATTAAATAGTCCTATATCCTCCAAGGAAATAGAAGCAGTAATCTAAAGTCTCCCATCCAAAGAAAGCCCAGGACCAGATGGTTTCAGTGCAGAATTCTACCAGACCTTCAAAGAAGAGCTAACACCAGTTCTCTTCAAACTTTTCCACAAAATAGAAACAGAAGGAACATTACCAAACTCATTCTATGAAGCCACAGTCACCTTGGTACCTAAACCACACAAAGACCCAACAAAGAAAGAGAATTTCAGGCCAATCTCCCTTATGAACATTGATGCAAAAGTACTCAACAACATACTTGCAAACCGAATACAAGAATACATCAAAGGTATGATCCACTATGACCAAGTAGGCTTCATTCCTAGTATGCAGGAGTGGTTCAATATACGGAAATCCATCAATGTGATCCACCATATTAACAAACTGAGAGAAAAAAAAACACATGATAATCTCCCTAGATGCTGAAAAAGCATTTGACAAAATCCAACAGCCATTCATATTTACAGTATTGGAGAGATCAGGGATACAAGGCACATATCTATACATAGTAAAGGCGATATACAGCAGGCCTATAGCCAACATCAAACTGAACGGAGAGAAATTTAAAGCAATTCCACTGAAATCAGGGACAAGACAAGGCTGCCTGCTCTCTCCATATCTCTTCAACATAGTTCTGGAAGTCCTGGCCAGAGCAATAAGACAATTGAAGGAGATCAAGGGGATACAAATTGGAAAAGAAGAAGTCAAATTATCGCTATTTGCAGATGATATGATAGTATACGTGAGTGACCCCAAAAACTCTACCAGGGAACTGTTACAGCGGATAAACACCTTCAGCAATGTGGCTGGATACAAAATTAATTTAAAAAAATCAGTAGCCCTACTATATACAAAAGACAAAATGGCTGAGAGAGAAATTAGGGAAACAACACCCTTCACAATAGCCACAAATAACATAAAGTACCTTGGAGTAACCCTAACCAAGCAAATCAAATACTTGTATGAAAAAATTTTCCAGTCACTGAAGAAAGAATTAGAAGAAGATATCAGAATATTGAAAGATCTCCCATGCTCATGGCTTGGCAGGATTAACATAGTAAAAATGGCCATCTTACCAAAAGCAATCTACCTATTCAATGCAATTCCCATCAAATTACCACACAACTCTTTACAGACCTAGAAAGAAAAATTCTCAACTTCATATGGAATATTAAGAAAACCAGAATTGCTAAAATAATCCTCTACAATAAAAGATCTTCCGGGGGTATCTCCATCCCTGATCTTAAGCTATACTATAGAGCAACAGTTATAAAAACGGCATGGTACTGGCATAGAAACAGAATGGTGGATCAATGGACCTGAACAGAGGACCCAGCGATAAACCCCCACACTTTTGGATACCTGATCTTTGACAAAGATGCCAAAACCATACAATGGAGAAAAGACAGCAGCTTCAACAAATGTTGCTGGTCCAAATGGATGTCTACATGTAGAAAAATGCAAATAGATCCATAATTATCACCCTGCACAAAACTGAAGTCCAAGTGGATCAAAGACCTCAACATAAAACCAGACATATCAAATTGGTTAGAATAAAAATGGGGAATACCCTTGAACTCATTGGCACAGGAGATAACTTCCTGAACAGAACACCAACAGCACAGGCTCTAAGAGCAACAATCAATAAATGGTACCTCATGAAGATGAAAAGCTTCTGTAACTCAAAGGATACCGTCATCAAAACGACTGCCTACAGATTGGGAAAAGATCTTTACCAACCCTCTATCTGATGAAGGACTAATATCCCATATATATAAAGAACTAAAGAAGCTGAAAAGCAGCAAACCAAGTAATCCAATTTAAAAATGGGGAACAGAGCTAAACAGAGAATTCTCTGTAGAGGAATATCGAATGGCAGAGAAGCACTTAACGAAATGCTCAACCTCATTAGCCATTTGGGAAATGCAAATCAAAACGACCTGAGATTTCACCTTACACCCATGAGAATGGCCAAGATCAAAAACTCAAGTAACAACGCATGCTGGAGATGTTATGGAGAATGGGGAACCCTCCTTCACTGCTGGTGGAAATGTAAACTTGTACAACCACTCTGGAAAGCAATCGGGCACTTTCTCAGACAACTAGGAATAGCACTTCCTCAAGACCCAGCCATACCACTCCTAGGCATATATCCAAAAGAGGCTCAAGTACACAATTTGCTCAACCATGTTTGTAGCAGCTTTATTTGTAATAGCCAGAAGCTGGAAACAGCCCAGATACCCCTCAACTGAAGAATGGATGCACAAATTGTGGTACATCTACACAATGGAGTATTACTCAGCAATAAAAAATAAGGAAATCATGAAATTTGTAGGTAAATGGTGGGACCTAGAAAGGATCATCCTGAGTGAGCTGTCCCAGAAGCAGAAAGACACACACGGTATATACTCACTCATCGACATAACATAGTATACACCTACTAAAAACTGTACATCTAAAGAAACTAAGCAAGAGAGAGGACCCTAACAAGGCAAAGAGGCTGGACATCAGAAGATGAAGAAAACAGTAAACAACCTAGGAACCTGCCACAGAGGGCCTCTGAAAGCCTCTGCCCTGCAGACAATCAAAGCAGAAGCTGGCCAACTGTTGGGCAGAGTGTATGGAATCTTATGTAAGAAGTGGGGAATAGTAAGATCTGGAGAGGACGTGAACCACACAAGGAGAGCAACAGAACCAGAAAACTTGAACACAGGAAACTTCCCAGAGACTCATACTCTAAACAAGGACTATTCATGGAGATTACCTAGAACCCCTGCACAGATGTAGCACATGATAGTTCAGTGTCCAAGTGGGTTACATAGTAAAGGGAAGAGACTGCCTCTCACATAATCTGATTGGCCTGCTCTTTGATCACCTCTTCCTGTGGGGTGAGTAACCTTACTAGGCCACAGAAGATGACAATGCAGCCACTCCTGAGATGATCTGATAGACTAATATCAGAAGGAAGGAGAAGAGGACCCCCCCCATCAGTGGACTTGGGGAGGGGCATGCATGAAGAAGAGGGAGAGAGGATGGGATAGGGAGGGGAGGAGGGAGGGGCTTATGGGGGAATACAAAATGAATAAAGTGTAATTAATAGTAAAACCAATAAAAAATTATTTAAAAAAAGGATTTAAGGAGAATTACTCTGTGCTCTTTCTTCCAATGATAATCTATGTTGTCTTAGAGCTGAGCTAAGAAGAGAAACAGAGGAACATCTTTAGGGAAGAATATTCAAACACACAGTGGTTGTATCTCATGTTAACTTGTGTGTGGGGGGTGGGTGTGTGTGTGTGTGTGAGAGAGAGAGAGAGAGAGGGAGAGAGGGAGAGAGGGAGAGAGATTCTGTTTAGTTTGAGACAAATTATGTCAGTGTAGCTATGGCTGGACTCAAACTCATGATTCTCATGTCTCCTAAGTATTGGAATTATAGGATCACATGATCTTAAATAGATGACTAAGTTATTTTTAAGTACAAAAAGTTAATAAGTAGACAGAGAATATAAGATTGGACTTTTCCAGCTGTAGAATAGTACATACAATACTAGTAAACTATACTGTGTATAATGCATAGTATTATACTATGTATTTGTAGTATACTAGTACCAGAGGGAAAAACAGAATTGTAATCTGTGAATATATGTATGGAATTCAAATTTGTTAATACATGCAATGAAGAGGAGGTGGTTGCCTGAAAGAGTGCTTTTGATTCTCTTTGAAAAGGTTTTTAATCCCTATGCACAGTAATAATATAAATAAAATTGTTAAAAATATTCATTACACAGTGCATTTCTCAGACTGAATTGTTTTAAATAATGTAATAATGTAATTGACACTTTTCATCTATTTATGATTAATGGGGTTACTGTGTTCTTGGAATTTGAGATTGTGGAACAGAACTGATAATGTGAAATTTATTAATATTTTTGTCACACCAAAATTATTACAACTCTCCTTTTTTGGAAAATAAGTGTGAGTCAGATAAACACTTTAATATTGATGATTCAAAGTAGGTTCATAGTTTCTATGCTACAAAGAAGCACACTGTCACAGCAAAACCACTTGCCAGATTTGGGATAAGTAGCAATCACAAGGTCGTCTGGCCTCGCCGAGAATGTTTCAACATCATCCCAATATTTGGTGAAACGTTTATCCAATAGAACTCCACGGAACTCCTCAAAAATTTCATAATACTCAGACATAGGAGGCTCCATCTCAAAGGGGTGTGTACTGGTAAAAAAAAAAAACAAAACAGATGTTTGAAAGTTTGTATGCACTTTGTAATGCTTTCACATTAGCAATAACTCTGCACATAAAGGCCATTTAAATGGCTGTTCCTTCTTAACTGTTACACAGGGCAAAAAAGCACTTAATATTACTAGAGGTAGTAAAAACTATAATCAGACCAGATCGGGTGCATTCAGGGTGGTATGGCCGTAGAAATTGTGGTATTTTTGTACAATGGAATACTACTCAGCAATCAAAAAGGAGGAAATCATGAAATTTGCAGGCAAATGGTGGGATCTAGAAAAGATCATTCTGAGTGAAATATCCCAGAAGGAGAAAGACAAACATGGGATATACTCACTTATATAGACCTATAAGATATGATAAACATAATGAAATCTATACACCTAAAAAAGATAATCAATTGAGCAGACATGGGGTAAGATGATCAATCCTCGTTTAGAAAGACAGATGGGATGTGCATTGAACGTATGACAGGAGTCTACTGAGCGCATCTGAAAGACTCTAACTAGCAGTGTTTTCAAAGCAAAGACTCATGACCAAACCTTTGGCAGAGTACAGGGAATCATAAGAAAGAAGGGGAGTTAATCTGATGGGGAAAGGATAGAAGCTCCACAAGGACCAAATATATCTGGGCACAGGGTCTTTTCTGAGACTGACATTCAACCAAGGACCATGTATGGATATAACCTAGAACCTCCACTCAGATGTAGCCTGTGGTAGCTCAGTAACCAATTGGTTTCCCAAAGTGAGGGGAACAAGGACTATTTCTAACAGGAACTCAATGACTGGCTCTTTGGTCTCCCCACCCCCGAAGGGAGGAGCAGTCCTGTTAGGCCACAGAGGAGGGCTTTGCAGCCAGTCCTGAAGATACCTGATAAAACAGGATCAGATGAATGAGGAGGAGGTCCCCCCTATCAGTGGACTTGGAAAGGGGCACGGTGGAGATGAGGGAGGGAGGGACTGGGAGGGAATGAGGGATCAGGACACGGCTGGGATACAGAGTTAATAAAATGTAACTGATAAAAAAAAATAAAAAAGAAAAAAAAGAAAAATGCAATATATATATTCTTACTGTTTAAGTACTTTCTGTTTCTACTAAAATATAAGTCATTTAAATTTCACGTAAGTACAAATGTACAAGGCAATGTAGAGTATAATTTATACAATATATTATAGTTTAGAATATTTATCGATATACTTTGTGTGTATTTATATAAATATATAATATATAAGATTCTTTGATGGTTGGACAAATAATCTTCAATTTATTCAAATTTATGAAACATCTGAAAAGACTAAGAAGTCTTTTATTCTAGTTCCATTTTTTATTAAATTTTTATTTTTAATATTAGTTACAGTTTATTACTTTTTTATCCCAGCTATATCCTGCTCCCTAATTCCCTCCCAATTCCACCTTCCCTCCCTCATATTCTCCCTGCCCTTACTCACTTCTAAGTGGGTACTAGACCTATAAGATGGGATAACCATACTAAAATCTGTACACCTAAAGAAGATGAACAAGAAAGAGGACCCTGGGTAAGATGATCAACCCTCACTTAGAAAAACAAATGGGATGGACATTGGAGTAGGAGAAAGCAAGTAACAGGACAGGAGTCTACCACAGAAGTCCTCTGAAAGACTCTACCTAGCAGTGTATCAAAGCAGACACTGAGACTCATAACCAAACCTTCAGCACAGTGCAGGGATTCATATGAAAGAAGGGGGAGTTAGTATGACCTGGTGAGGACAGGAGCTCCACAAGAACCAAAGATATCTGGGCACAGGGATCTTTTATATGACTGTATCTCCAACCAAGGGCCATCTATGGATATAACCTAGAACCCCTGTTCATATGTACCCCATGGTAGCTCAGTATCCAAGTGGGTACCCTAGTAAGGGGAACAGGGACTGTTTCTGACATGAATTCATGGCTAGCTCTTTGACCTTCTGCCAACCACCCCCCCCCCAAGGAAGGAGCAGCCTTGCTATGCCACAGAGGAGGACTTTGCAGCCAGTCCTGAAGATACCTAATAAGCTGGGATCAAATGAAAGGGGAGGATGTCCTCCCCTATCAGTGGACTAAGAAGCCTTAAAATACAAACTTATTTCAGCAAAAAGCTTGATCCTGCCTGCATTCAGTAATAAAGTTGGGCTGCCATGATACAAAGGTCCTGTCAGGTATCTAACCCAAATCTTTCTTTGTTCCTGAATATATGTCATTGAGCCAAAGGAATTCAATGTTTGATAAATGTTCTTACATGGAAGTAAAACACATGTCTAAAATTGGGAGTGATGGGGTTATATGAAAGTTATTTATAGTCACTGACCTGTAGTTTACTTTTCTCACTTACTTAAAAATAATTGAACTTCTCAGTGAGTGATTTACTCCAAAATGACAGGCCTCAGCAGAATGGCTCACCCCTTGATCAAAATTTTAAACTGCTGGCTGGGAGATACCACAGTGGGTCAAGGAATGACATGGTAACATTATTGTTTAGTCAGTAAAATTATGTTTCATTCACAATTTCCAAGAATATACTTTATAAAAGATCCTAAAGGAATTCATAGTTAATACTTTGTTTCCTCACTTTAATAAACAAGATTGTTTTCCTGGCATTTATTTTCTTCTCTAAGCCATTTCAAGACAACCCACCCAATATTATGTTCGATTCAGTGTAGGTCTAAATGGCTAATTTGAAAGGCATCAGGTGACACCTTTCCATTGGTCTGCTGTTGTTCAGAAAAAATTTTTTAAAACCACAAAATAGTATATGTCATAGTATTCTTTCCAAAGAAAAGAGAATCCTAGTCCTTGTGATTAATTTCAACTCTTTGGAAAAAAAATCTATGATCCATATAGATCTAACAATTTAAAAATATTATTTATATTCCCAAAACAGAAATATTGCATCAGCTTGTTGTCAGAATTTTATTTCATCTTACAGAAAATAGACATTTATAAGAAAAAAAAATGTGCGTTTGTAAAAAGGACTAAAATATCAATCATTTACCTTGCTGGTGTGTTTATTCAAGTGAATTCTACTTTGTGGATTGAGACACATTTCTAAGAAGCAGCTTGCAGTCAACTCAGAATGGTTAACCCATAATTAAGCAATAGCCTGACAACAGGCTGTCAATTCACAGTTAAGTTGGTCTCAGAGTTAAAGTTCTAACATCAAAAACCATTTTTTTCCCATTGTCATTTTTCATAAATCACCTCAAACATTGAGGGTTGAGGGTTATTTCTTTGTTAAAATATGTATTTCAGTCAGAAATTGTCAATATTATTTCATAAGGCCTTGAATAGTTACCAGTTGTACAGAAACAGCAACATACATTGTTTAAAAGGTGAGTCATACATTTAATGATTTCAGAAATAATATTTTTTCTTTCTTTAAAATAATTTCCTCTTCTATTTCTGTACCTGAACTTTATCCTGCTACCCTTCTCTGTGTGACCTTTCTTCCTTTCTACAAAGAATGCTGATAATTTTTGTTGAGTTCTCGCTTTTTCTGTTTTGGTGTGGGTTTGAGTAAAGTGGCTGAAAGCAATTGTCCTTTTATACATTTTTCTGTCAACCCCTAACACTTCAAAGGTGACTCTGAAAAAGACTTTCATACTATGGTTTTGACTGGGTAGCTTTCACTGTGTTTCTATGAAAAAATGAACAGTATTCTGCAAATGGAATACACATGAATGATTTGTCATTAAATCTACATTTCTGCTCTATTATTTAAGTTATATACATAAGAAGTTAGCAATAGTATTGTCAAGATCCTTTATAACAATTACGTTCAGTACTTTCCTGGTATCTATAGAACGTAAATTTTATCTTCAAGGTCTTTAAACCTCAAAGCACACATAAAAATATTTCTGTGACAAGTAATATTAAAAGACTTTAAATTATTTACAGTATAAATTAGGCATAGTATCAATATAGACATTATCATTCCTTTATTTTGGAACAACTTAGAAAGTGATGTAGATTTTGTATTTCATACATTTGAAATCTGTTAATATCAAAATAAAAAGTACAACCTGTCCAGATGATCCTTCAAATGGCAGTTTAGTTCTCTTCAAATGGCAGCACAAGGCTTAAGCTGTAAAAACAAAAATGAGAACTGTTTGTACACTTGGCAGGTTTTTTTGTGCGCTTTTATTCTGTCAGCCAAGGAAGGAGGCAGAGACTAACTTGTAGAACTGAGCTATGATGCAATGGGTGGAGAGAGATACCTGCATTTGCATTTAGTCATAAGGTCAAGTTCATTCTCTCAGAGATAGAGATGGCCTCTGCTCCTGTTTGTTTTCCCCCTTTGGCTAATACGTCAGTCTTAAACTACCCATTCATTATATCATTCATTGAATTGCACATTCATAATGGAGAGAGGAGTGAACAAGGAGATGAGAGGAGAACTAGAGGAAATCAGAATCTAGTACAGGATGAGAATATCTCTCATTCATTGATGAATAACAACAAGGAGAACGGTGATAGTGCAAAAAATAAGCTTGAAGGAGTGATATGAAAAACTAACAAGGAAAAATCTAAAATAATTAGTCATGGATAAAGAGAACAACAGAAGGAATGCTTGTAGCACTTAATTATGTCCTAGCACGACAACAGAGAAGTGCATTCTATTTAAAACTGTAGCCCATACAACTTAGGAAATCAGGAAGCAGAAGAGTTCGTTCTCCTCAAGGAAGAACACACCAATTGTTTTCTCAATACTAAACAGACAGCCCTGTAAACATTCACACAAGGAACGTTATATAGATTGAAAGGATATATTGGGATTATATATGTTTACATATATATGAATGCAACAGAACTTAGTGGATAAAGAGGCCATGAATTTGAAAGGAATATGTATGAGGGCATTTGAAGGAGGAAAACGGAAGGTTGAGATGTTATAAATTTGCAATTTACTTTAAAATTTATAAATAGTGATGAACACATAATGTCATAAATCCACAGTTACAGAAGCTCGTATGTGGTTTAGCCTTCTAAAAACTCCTTTCACTCAATCCAGAAAGCCTGCCTCCTCTCTTCTGAGCACCTAGTACCAGTGATTCTTATAATCTCTGAAGATTTACTCATTCCAAAATGTTCCTTGGTTGAAGTAAAATAGTACATAGCATTCAAATATCAGCTTCTTTTACTAATTCAAACTGTTTAATTCCTTTTGGTGACTGGATGACTCCTTTCTATTATTAAACAATACGCTTTGGGTATAGTATATATTCTGTTTTCTTTCTGTTAAAATTTCTCTTGTGCAATTTTTGGAAAGGAATTAGGTATAAACTTTCATGCTCAAGTTTACGTTGTTGTTTCTGTTTTTGTTTGTTTCTTTGTTTTGAGACAGGGTTTCTCTGTGTTGTCTTGGCTGTCCTGGACTCACTTTGTAGACCAGGCTAGCCTCAAACTCACAGAGAAATGCCTGCCTCTGCCTCCCCAAGTGTTGGAATTATATTAGTGCCACCATGCCTCACTCCATGCTCAAGTCGTTATGGAGATAGTTGTTAGATTTGTGTCAACGCCTCTGTATATTAACTTTGGGCTCTATTGTTACACAGTATACATTTATAAGAAGCTGACAAACCATTCTTCAAAATAGTGTCACCATCATGAATTATACTTACCAACAAAGTTCCAGTTGATCTACATTCTGGTCAGCATTTTGTATTTTCTGATTGCTACACAGCTATCATATTAGCTCATGCTAACTAGGCTATCCATTGTGATTTTTTTCTATCAGAGAAATGCAGGAGGATTCAAATAAGAAGATTGAAAATTTGGGGTCAGGGTGTCTTTCTCAAGCTACATCTTGTGCCAAGCTGGCTAGGTTTAAATAGAAAGGGAGGAGGACCTCACTTATCAGTGGACTAGGGAAAGGGCACAGGGAGAGAAGAGGAAGGGAGGGTGGGATTGGAAAGAGATGAGGGAAGGGGATACAGCTGGGATTCAAATTGAATAAACTCTAATAAGTAATAATAAAAATTTAAAAAGTAAAATTAAATGAAGTTTATGCAAAAAAAGAATGAAAAAAGAAATACAGTATCTTATATAAAACTTTCTGAAGAGAAATAAAACAGAAAAAATTGAAAGCCATATTATGATGACACAAAGTCAGCAGGAAGCTAATCAAGAAATGTCACACAAAGGAAACACCTGACATCTCAAGTTTGTCATAGGCTGATCACACAGTGGCCTTGGGACTGCTAATCATAACCTTTGGGGCGGGGAGAGAAGTCTATATCTCAAGATCCAAACTGAAGCTCCTTCAAGGCCCTGGCCCCAGGCAACTGGCCATGACAACATGTTCTGGTTTTAGACAAGGAACTATTTCCTTCTCCATATGTCTGGGCCTAAGGGAAAGCCTTGGCTCTCCCTGATTCTGACTCTCATGAGATCACCCAGCCAAATTAGGGCCAATCTAAGACAAATATTTTGGTATAATGTTCTTGTGGAAGGTATACAATTTACCTTTGTTCATTTGAATGCTGATTTCTCTATCGCACTATCTGGTTTCAATTAGTACATTGCATAGTGATGTTTATTCTAAGCATCGCCTGTCTCAAGTTTGTGTAAACATGCCACCATTTGTTCTCTGTATTGTCAAAAAAAATAAATAAATAAAACCAGCCACAATGCTGAGCAGTGGAGAGAATAGGGTGGGTTGTCCTGGTGTGGTGACCAGGAGAAAGAAGAAGTGGGAGGGGATGGAGAAAGAGATAGGCAGGAGAGGACTTGGAACCATGGGGAGAGATAAACAGGACCTAAGATATGACTAAAAACAAGTATAATGTGGGAAATCTGAAAGGGAGGAAACTAAGCAGGCTTGTAGGTTTAGGATGGAGTAACTATTGCCAAACATTGTGCTCTAGGTTAGCTAAATAAATACTAGTCTCTAGTGATTTGGGTATACAGCTGATTTAGGAATAATTGCTGTTTAACTAAAAGATAAATCAATAGTAAATATTAATAACAGAACACAAATAAGTGAGACAAATTCATAGTATCATTCTAATACTCTTAGCATTTCTATCTCCAAGTGTTGAGACTAAGTTATAATTCCTACAACTAATTATTTCCCCAAATCATAGACCCTATGATGCCTAGGGTCAGGGAAAAACTGAAGATATTTAACTATGTGAGTTCTGATACTATAAAACTATAAAAGTTCTGATACTCTGTAAGTATACAGAGCATTTATATCTACTTTAGATGAACCCCATTTTCTATTATTTTAGCCATCATTTAGAAAGTGATTTCCTTTATATCTTTTTTCACATTTTTATTGAAAATAGATTCTTCTCTCATAATCATGATTGCAATGTCTCCTTCCCCAACTCCTTCAAGCTCTCCTCACCTCTCTTCTCCCTAAGATCCTTTCCAACCTCTGCTTCCTCACCAGAAAAGAGCAGATCTCCAAGAGACTACAGCCAAGTAAGACAAAAGGAGATACAATAAGACAAGACAAAGGACCTCAAATTGACTCTGAACAATTCAATTCAATAGGAGGAAAAGAGTCCCAAGAGCAAAAGTCTCAGAGATACATCTGCTCCCACTGCTAGTAGTCCCACAAAACCACCAAGACAACAGCCATAACATGAATGCAGAAGATCTTGTACAGACCCATGCAGATCCTGTACTTGCTGCTTCAGTCTCTGTGAGCCATGTGAGCTCTGCTTAAGTGATTAGTCAATAAAATAATGCACTATATAAGCAAACTGAAAGGTTAAACACCATGTGGTTATATCATTTGATTGACAGAAGGCCTTTGACACAATCCAACACCCCTGCATGATAAAAGTTATAGAAAGATTTAAGATAGAAGAGACATATCTAGACATAATAAAGGCAATTTATTGAAAGCATATTGCCAACATCAAATTAAATGGAAATTCAAAATAGTTCCACCAAAACCAGAAACAAGGCAAGGTTTTTGTCCTCTCCTTATCTATTCACCATATTACTTAAAGTTTTAGCTAAAGCATCATGACCTCTCAAGGAAATCAAGGGAACAAAAATTGGAAAGAAAGAATTATTTTTACTTAAAGATGATAAGATAGTCTACACAAGTAATCCTAAAATTTCCATTAGGGAACTCCTACAGCTGATTAGCACTTTCATCAAAGTGGCTGGATAAAAGATTAACCACTCCTCCCACAAAGGAATCAATAGACCTTCCATGTACAAATGACAAACAGACTGAGAAAGAAATCAGGGAAACAGCACCTTTCACAATAGGCCCTGATAATATAAATTAACTCCGGGTAACCCTAACCAAGCAAGTGAAAGAATTGTGCGATATACTTCAAGTCTTTGAAGAAACAAATTGAACAAGTTATCAGAAGATGGAAAGACCTTCAATGCTCATGGATTGGTAAGATTAACATAGTGAAAATGGCCATCTCAACAAAAGCAATCTATAGATGTAGTGCAATTCTCATCAAAATTCCAACATAATTCTTTACAAACCACAAAAAAGCAATCGCAACATATTATAAAAAATAAATAAAATTAAAAAAAACCCGAGTAGCTAAAACAATCCTGCACAATAGTCCTGGTGCAACTTTTCATGCATGGGTTGGATAAAAGGATGCTCCCCTTTTCTAGAGAGTAGGGAAATTGTGATAGGGGTAAGGGGAATGAGGAGGGAAGAAGGGAAGGAAGGTGAAACTGGGAAGATGGGAGGGCTTCTGTAGGTATCACCATCCCTGATTTCAAGTTGTACTACAGAGCAATTGTAATAAAAAACTGCATGATACTGACATAAAAACAGACAAATTGATCAACTATAAATTGAAAACCCAGACATAACCTACACATATGCGAACACTTGATTTTTGATAAAGAAGCTAGAAATACACACTGGAAAAAAAGAACGCATCGATAATAATAGATATGTTAATGTGGAAGAGTGAAGATCAGGAGGCCTCAATCCCTACACAAAGAACTACAGACTACTAAGAAATGCTGAGACTCGGAGAAACAGTCTTCTCCAGGGAAGAACATGGCAACTGATTACCTCATACCAAGTTATCATCCCTGAAAACATACATACAAGTAATATTATACAGACTGAACAGCCTGTACTTTCATATTTATACACTCACACACAAAACAATTTTTAAAAAAAGCATCCATTAATTGAAAAGAAATTAAGGGTGAAATAAATGAGAGTAAGGGTAGGGTAAGGAGAGAAAAATCTGATTATAATCTCAAAAATGTCTCAAATATCCAATCAACATTTAATTCCTTTGTAAAAACAAACAATAGCAATCTCATTGATAGACAAATTTTGCTTTCATTTTAATGATGATAAATTTATATGCACAGCAAGAAATTCCTTTTCGGCAAATTTCATTAGACTCTACTATCAGTAAACTTTTGCTTTGTGTATCTATTTTATTTTCCAGTATACATGTGATGGAGTATATCTCTGACTAAAAAAAATTAATGTGTAAAAACAGTTTAAGCAAGGAGTTAGTACACTGTTAATAAAAGATACCAAATAAAAAATGTGATCATGAAAGTCTAAGCTTGAATAGAATCAAACATTTCAGAAAGGAGTCCTGCAAAGTAATACCAGATGATGAGGAATCATAGAATACAGCTGAAATGGCACAACCACCATGGAAAAGAATGTACAGGCATTTTGTTAGAGTTTCAACTCCATCCTAGTTTAGCAAGATTTCACAGCTGACATTCCACAGCCCCAAGGTACTGCAGCTCTCTAAGACACAAGCCAGGAATGTGGGATAGGTAATAAAGATTAGCAGCAGCTACATTACTGGGTAGAACAGACTGACCTCTAAATTTCAAACTTCTTGCCACATCCTTAGTGCAGAGATCACTCACATGATCACCACATTTTCTAGCTATCCAGCCCCTATAGCATTTTTAATTTTTTAAAAAACTATAATAAAATTGTATCATTTACCCCTTCCCTTTCCTCCTTTCAAACCATACCACATATGGTCCCATACACTTCCAAATTCATAGCCTCTTTAACATTAATTATTGTTGAATAGATATGTGTATATATTCATAAATATATATTTATACATATGTATGATTTGTGTGTAAGTGTGTGTAATGTCATCTCCCAATATCTTTAGGAGACACTTTCTCACAGAAAAATCCTGATCCTCTTGCTATGACAACACTTCTGCCCCTGTGAAGCAATGGTCCCTGAACCTTAGCTATAAAAGTTGTGCTGTAGTGGTATCATTTAGGACAGGGATCCACAACTCTGCACTTTGGTAAGTAGTTGGTTTCTGTAATAGTCTCCATAGTTTTTCACAACAGAGAATCTGCAACCCAAACTTTTGTGCAGACATGTATCAGAGCTGACAATGCATCAGTAAATCTCCAGAGAGATAGTCAAGCAAATATGATTTTTTTTAAATCTGGCAAATCTGAAGAAATAACTCTAGATATTAGTAATCATGGAAGAAATGGTTCCTCCACCAATTGTTCAAAATGAATTTCAGACACATGACCATAGAAGAAGGAAGGGCTCTTAGAGAAGAGCCTTCAAGCACAGAGATATTGAAAAGACCCTTACCAAGAGAAGCATCATAAGGGGGTTGAAAATGATATCCTTGGATTCAGCTATATTCAGGACTCCCCTAATATGAACATCATCCTGCTTGCTACCGTCTGGGACACTTTCCTATACAACAGTACAGAGTCACTGAAGGTTCTATTCTCTGTGCCTGACAGTCATTTTTGCTATGAAATGTCCCTTACTCCAGTGACATAACAGCACATTAAAGATTGCATTTAGTTCAAGGATACGTCCTCTGTTGTAAGGCATCAGAGTATCCTGTGTGTTGCAGCAGGACAGTGTGGAAGCATAAACAAGTGGAATGATCACCACTGCATAATTGCTCTCAAGAGAGTATCTTCTTGGGAAGGTACTCTCATTCTCATGATCTCTTTTTTTTTCCATAATTTTGTTTTTCTCATTAGTTACATTTTGTTAATTCTGTATCCCAGCTGTATCTCTCATTCCCTCCCCAATCCCACTCTCCCTCCCTCATCTCCTCCCCGCCCCTTTCCAAGTCCACTAATAGGGGATCTCATGGTGGCGTTTTGTTTTTCTTTGCTTGATAAATTTAAATATGGAATGTATTTTACATAGAAAAACACTGTTTTGGAGGGAGAGATTTTATAAGCTAAAAGTTTTTACCTTTTCCTTATGTTCAAAACAAATAATTCTATTATAGCATTATTTAATGTAAACTGTATTGCTATATATATAAAATATGGGTTTTGGACATTTTAAAGGCTTGTATAATGACATACATTCCATGAGTTGAGAAAAGTTTAAAAGATTGCAATCAGGGAATGGTCAGAAAATGAACTGTGGCTCTTGTAAAGAGTTTCATTACATGTGTAACATGTGTACATGTGTAACATGTGTACATGTGTAACATGTAATGAAAAGGATAGTTCCATAGGATGGAAAAAATGGTAAAAATATTTCTCTATGTCATAATACTACATGTCTGTCCTTCAAAACTGTACAACAAAAGCAAACCTTTCTATGTTTCTTTCTTTAGGGTATGACATTGCATCACTGGTAAAATTAACTAAAAGAAGAATTATAAATAAGAATTAGTAAATGCTTCCTTGGCGTTTAAGGAACAGGCATATAACGTCAGATAGCATAGTTAAGGATATGGGTAACCATCAGAATGGCCAAGATGAAAAACTCAAGCGATAACACATGCTGGAGAGGTTGTGGAGAAAGGGGAACCCTCCTCCACTGCTGGTGGGAATGTAAACTGGTACAACCACTCTAGAAAGCTATCTGGCGCTTTCTAAGACAAATAGGAATAGTGCTTCCTCCAGACCCAGCTATACCACTGCTAGGTATATACCCAAAGTTTGTTCAAGTACACAAAAAGGACACTTGATCAACCATGTTTATAGCAGCTCTATTTGTAATAGCCAGAACCTGGAAACAACCCAGATGTCCATCAACGGTGGAATGGGTACAGAAATTGTGGTATTTTTATACAATGGAATACTACTCAGCAATCAAAAAGGAAGAAATCATGAAATTTGCAGGCAAATGGTGGGATCTAGAAAAGATCATTCTGAGTGAAATATCCCAGAAGGAGAAAGACAAACATGGGACATACTCACTTATATAGACCTATAAGATATGATAAACATAATGAAATCTATACACCTAAAAATGATAATCAATTGAGCAGACATGGGGTGAGATGATCAATCCTCATTTAGAAAGACAGATGGGATGTGCATTGAATGTATGACAGGAGTCTACTGAGCGCATCTGAAAGACTCTAACTAGCAGTGTTTTCAAAGCAAAGACTCATGACCAAACCTTTGGCAGAGTACAGGGAATCATAAGAAAGAAGGGGAGTTAGTCTGATGGGGAAAGGATAGGAGCTCCACAAGGACCAAATATATATGGGCACAGGGTCTTTTCTGAGACTGACATTCAACCAAGGACCATGTATGGATATAACCTAGAACCTCCACTCAGATGTAGCCTGTGGTAGCTCAGTAACCAATTGGTTTCCCAAAGTGAGGGGAACAAGGACTATTTCTAACAGGAACTCAATGACTGGCTCTTTGGTCTCCCCACCCCCGAAGGGAGGAGCAGTCCTGTTAGGCCACAGAGGAGGGCTTTGCACCCAGTCCTGAAGATACCTTATAAAACAGGATCAGATGAATGGGGAGGAGGTCCCCCCTATCAGTGGACTTGGAAAGGGGCACGGTGGAGATGAGGGAGGGAGGGAGGGACTGGGAGGGAATGAGGGATCTGGACACAGCTGGGATACAGAGTTAATAAAATGTAAGTGATAAAAAATAAAATAAAATAAATTTTTAAAAAAAGGATATGGGTAACATTTCTGGGAGTGATTTGTTGAATGTTACTACTAATTGGACTCTTCAGAGTGAAAACTTTTGAATAAGAAAGCCATGTCTCAAGAAGGCATATTTCAAGTAGCCAGTAAAAGAGGATTACTGAGAATATTTAAATTACAAGGAATTATGATATTACAAAGGAAAAAATGTTCTAAATATAAGTTGAGCAAGTATCTTAAGAATTATGTAGAAAAATGTGTTGTGGCATTCACATCTACTTGTACAAAAGCAAAAACAAGGATAGCTAGAAAAAAACATGTCTGGAAAAGTTGGGTAGAAGGTTTCCTGATGAGTTAATGGGTGTAGGGTTGTTTTCTTCTTATGATGGGCTGGCAAGGAGGATTTGTGGGGAGATTCAAGCTGAGGATGAGCCAGAACTCAGATGGCTGGGAGAAAAAAAAATAAGTAAAACAAAGTTCATTCTTGAACTTTATTCCTATTGACTGTTAGGTGAGGCCATTAAACTAATTATTTACTAGTCAAAATGCAATTTGGAAGGTCTGAATGAGCTTGTCATGGGTACCAAAAAATTACCCAAGCTACATAGTAGAAGGCCTTTCCTTCCATTCTGAGCCATTTTCTGGAGTACACAAAGATGAAGAGATTTTTTTTTTCATGTTTTGGGGTGGTGGAATTACACAGATTAGTAAATTCAATTGTTTATAGTGTAACAGAATTTGCAATATATTGATATGAGGAAGCAAATATTTAATATCTTTTATCAGTTATTTAGTAAGTTTACAGTGCTCACTCTTCAGAGAGTACTGTTGGTGGTGGTAATTATATTTAATAATAATTATCTTTTAGTAATGCTGCTGTTAGACCTAAACAGCTGTATAACCAAATCACCACACAGAGACAGTTTATTTAGTTAACCTAGAACACAACGTTGGACAATAGTTACTCCCTCCTAAACTTCCAAGCCCTCATAGTTTCCTAACATTTAGATTTCCCACATTATACTTGCTTTTAGTGATATATTATGTCCAGTCCATCTCCAGGTAGTTCCAAGATATGTCCTCCAGCTCTGCTCTCCTAGCTCTCTCCCAAGCTCTGCTCTCTTGCCCTCTCTCCTCCCACTCCTTTCTTCCCTCTGGCTCCTCCCATCGCTCAACATTGGGTCTAATTGCTTTATTTTGGCCTGTTTACAAGAAGTTGAGACAGGAGGCTTAGCATAAGTATCACAATGCAATATCCTGATTGAAACCAGAGAGTGTGTGGGGGGGATTAGCATTTGAATGAACAAGGGTAAGGTGTATACATTTCAAAAGAACATTATACCAACAGAGTACTAAACAAACAAAAAAATGGGAATAAATGATTACTGACTGGTAACCTGGTTTGTCTGTATATCCTGAGCTGAATGACATAATATAATTTTATGAGGTAAACAATACTGATAACTTTATCTTTCCCAAAGTAGAATGTCCCAATTAACAAGATGATTCTAAATGTTCTTGTCAATAGAGACATCACATATGTTATTTCAACATTTGTGAGAGAAACATTGGCTGAAGGACTGAGCATTGAGGAATGAGGAACAAGAGAGTGCTTTGTGTTCCCTCTGATCCCTGGTGAGCAAGAACTGCCTCCCCTGCCCAGTGCTTAACCTCAGATTTGGCCAAAGTAGGGATGAACTCCAGCAAGTTCTTGAGCAGGAAGTTTGAACTTGCCAGAGACATTTAACTTTGAATTAATTCCTTTGACACATACCTATCAAAATATGTGATAAGGAAATATTTACACAGGGTAGTTGAAGGGTATGTATTTGACCTCTGTCTCTAAATATTTAATATGATTACCATGGAACTAAGCTGTGAAATCAGAGCCATGGCTGTAATTTGTTTTTTCATACAATACCTTCAACTGAGCCTTCTCACAGGAGCATAGTGGACAGGCTCCTATTCTCAACTCCACATGAAGAAAGATTTGAATTTGAAATCTGGGCCTGCCATTTAATCACTGAGACATGGAAAAATCTCTTGAAACTTCTCAAGGTGTTTACTGAAGTTTTATAGCAGTCATTACAAAATTCCATGTTCAAAGAGCCTATCACACATGCTCAAGGAATAAACATCTTTCAGAAATTGTATCTTCTTCTTGGTGTTATTTTAATCTAAAACTGCGGGTGAGGACTTTTAGCTTTAGGAACATTTCCTGAAAAGTGACTGTTTCCACTGATACAAGACTAAGGAAGTAGACATTCCCCCAAGCAGGTATAACCAATTTTAAGTAGGAATCTGTGTACTTACAGATGATTTTAGTTTAGTTTCTTGAACATTCAAAGTAAGCCAACATCAGAGTAGCCAAATTTCTCTTTAACTGAAGGGCAGACCATCTCTGGCATGGACATGGAAAAGGCATAGATGTGAGGAAAAAGCATCCCCCATGTAATTCATTTGAATATCCAGATGTTTCAACAGCTGGATTCCAGGGCATTTGCATAGTACGATTATATGTTTACTTTCAAAAGGTGCACAGTTCCACAGCATAAAGTTAAATTAGCTGTTCTTTATTCTGTAATAAAAGCGGAAAGCTATATCACAGAAAGATTCAATGAAAAGGTAGCATTACATACTGACTTTTGCAATTAGAGAATTTTCAGTAAAGATAGATAACCTTGTTTGATGAGGAGTGCAAATTAAACAGTTTTAACATATTTAAGTTAGTAGAGATTGGTTTACCTAAACTTTCATTTATCATTTAATTACTAATGTAAAATAAAATCTCCTATTATCCTTGTTTTATGAGTTAAAGACCTTTCTTTCATGAATAACACAGGATATGTGTGTGTGCATGTGCTTCAAATGTTTTTCTCTGAGTTGCTATGACAACATAATATCATTAGTTTTTGTAGGTAAAATAAGATTTAACCATTTGCATAAAAATGTATATACCACAAGGGCTTTTGTTGCAAAGTATCATCAACAGCAGCAAAAACCATGCTGTGGATGGTAAAGTGATATGACAGAATCTAGTCTTCAAATATTGCGGAGGAGTTAAATGCCAACTATTATCTTATAAACACATTTTAATTGTTTTATTCCTTCGATATCCAGACACAATTCATATGTATTGTACTATAGTTCTGAAAAGTACCCTCAAACACCCATAGATTAAAGGGCCCTATGATCTGTTAGAAGAGCTTATGTTGAAGAAGGTTTGTGACTGTAGTCACTCCGTGGAAGTGCTGACTCCAAGCCTATCCTCTCTCTCTCACTTTACAGTTGCTGTGAGGTGAGCACCATCTTCTGCCCCCTCTCCTTGTCTGGATGCCATAGACAGAAATGTAGGCAACTCTGGCTGACATGTCTAAGTCTGACCCCAAATAAAACTCTCACCATTTTAGGTTAGCCGTTTCAGTTATATCATGACAAAAGATGCTCACCAATAAGTCCATAATTGAGTTTCCGTAATCTGTAGTAACATTATCTTTAAAAAATTATAAACTGATATGCTGAAAACTACTTCACTTATCTTTGGTCACTATTTGCCTTCTTTCTTTCCACATCTGCCCTTTTTCACAGCTCCATTAAATAAACACTATTATTGTTCTTTTCTATAATTATCAATATTTTTACAACCCTATTCCTGTTATACTTTAAATTTGAAATGTCTCCTAGAGGCTCATGCATTGAGCATGTTTATCTGAGATTACAGAAGTAATTTTAAAACTGTGCATCCAATAGGTAGAAGGGTCTGGTTGTTCAACACAGTTCTCAAGGAATGGGCTTTGAGGCTCTCTTTGTCCCAATTCTATCTTGTCTCCATTCCCTATAGTCTATCCTTTCGAGCATACACATACATTTCTATATATTCTTTCCACAGCTCTCTGCTGCTACTTCTCTCCTATGATGTGCTGGACCTTATGAAATAAATACATAAATACATTTTTCTTCTTTTAAGTTGTTCCTGTTAGGCACTGTGGTCAGTGAGAAGGGCTTATGAACACATGATGCATGTTTTTGTATATATCACTCTTTATTGTTTTTGTAATACTATGCATAAAATTTCTCATTATTAAAGCATATAGGTAACAATACATTTCTTAGACCTAATGCATTTAAGCTATATTTTTATTTTTGCTAATCTAATTGGAGCTGATATGCAATCTCACAAAAAATTTTCTGCATGTTTGCAAGAACATTTCTCAAATAATTTCTCTCAATTGAACTAGACTATAATCTCTAGTTCAGCCAATTTTGATGTATATTGATCACTTGATTTAGAGAGCATAATAAAATGTTACTATTCCCATATAAATATTATAATCTTTAAAATGCTTGTTAGAAAATAGTACCAGAATAGTTTAAATTATCTCTTACAATGAGAGACACTAAGGTCTGGTGATTGTGATTAGAGGGTTTTGCAGTTCTCCTTCTTTACACCATTTTCATGGCCACTGATCAGTTCTGTATGTAGATGTTTACCTTTTCCAACCAACATTTTTGAGGTATGTTGTGTAGTGGCTATATCATTCCTTTAACGCCAAAAGTGGAGCTGAGTGAAAGAAGATCCACATAAATGTCTGAAGTCCAGGGACTCCCACAATGAAAAACTGAAGAAATAATAATAACAATAATAATAGTAATTGGAAGAAGTGGAAGAAAAGAAGGTACTGATTTTTGTATGTGTATTTTTTTTATAAAAGGATTTATTTGAAAATAGTTTTACAATCAGAGGATTTACAGAGATTCATTTACGATGGAGAGGAAATGTACTTAGTTACTCTGGGAAGATGTTAGCTATTGTAACTGGAGAAAGGATGATCCCCTGGAAGACCCAGCTAGAGTGGAGAAGGGGCATGTGAAGTAGTTCCTGCTTTTCTTTCCTTCCTGATGTTTCTATAGGACTCAGAATCATCACATATAATCATATAAAAGCCTGTATTTTCTTGCTTTGTCTTATTACCTTGGAATTATCTCTAGAGTATGAACTAGATGGCAAGAGGACAAGGAAACAAGGCCCTCTGAATCAACATGATCAAAGTTTACATGAGCTCACATGACTGAGGCAGCATGCTCAGGGTCTGCACTGGTCTGCACAAGGTCCTCAGCATGCGTATAATGGTTTCTAGCTTAGTGTTTTTATGGAATTCCTGAGTGTGCAAATGAGTGGGTCTCTGATTATTATGGCTTCTCTTTCACTCTTATTTTTTTCTGTTTATTTGTTTTATTTGTTCTTATTCTTGTCCAATTAATTTATGTTAGTTTTTGTTTTATCTTATCATTATTCCTCTTAAACCTGCTGGTTTTCTAATGAGAGGCAAAACAAAAGTAAGTCTGGATGGGAGGGGAGATAGGAGGAACTGGGAGGAGTAGAAGAAGGGGAAAACTTAATCAGGATATACTATGTGAGGAAAAAAACTGTAGTTTCAATAAAAAGAAAAAAGATGAAACAACATAAATAAATGTCTTGAAGACTCCATACGCAACAGAATATGGCTGACAAAAAAACACCTGATTCAATGGGATTTTTAGAAACTTCTTGTATCATAATGCTTTGTCTGGGCATTATTTTCACTTTCTTTTCCTTTCTCTCTCTCTTTCTCTCTTCCTTTCTTTCTTTTTTCTTTCTTTCTGTTCATCTGTTCTTTTTTTAAATCCTTGTAGGTCTTTTGCAAATATATTAGTTTCTGGTGTTATGTATTTTTTGGAATTTCTACGCATCAGGAGCTATGTGTCTCTGGGTTTAGATGCGTGTCTTCTGCTTTTTCTTCGGCTCCTTTTCTACTGATAGTTTGCTTCATCCTATCCCAGTTTGTTTGCTTTTATATTATATTTATTATAATTATTTTTTGAAAGAAAGAAACGTGTGGCTTTGGGTGTGTAGAGAGTCCTGAGGACCGGGTAGAGGTGAGGGAGGAGAACCCATAGCCAGACTTTAGTTATGGGGTAACAAAGAGCTATTGAAAATTTCCTTTACTTTTAACAATGAGAAAAGAGAGGAGTATCTCCAAAGTGTGTGTCCTGAAGAATCTTGGAATCCTTTAATTCTTACATGGACAAATGGGACCACATACAACAATAAAGATTCTGTTAAGCGATGATACCATCACTAGAATCAATAGATACACAAAAAAAAAATCGTTACCGGCTATATATCTGACATGGAGTAAGTGTCTAGAATAAACAAAGAGCTCAAGGAATTGAACATAAATAAAATAACGAACCCTCCCAAAGCAGCACGGATCAGGGAGAATCAGTTAAGAGCAGCCCCTTTTCCATCTATTTGTCTGCCATTTAGCAAGAGTGGCCAGGTCTGCCCGGGGCTCTGTGAGTGCCCCACATCCCAGTTCCCCAACCCTTGCCATTTCAGGACCCACACTGATCCGTGGCCCCTGAGACCAGTACAGATCAGGGAGCTGCAATTCGTCGCCCTGACCTATTTTTCCCCAAGACCCACCCCGATCTGAGGCACCAGAGACCACAAGGGATCAGGGAGCAGCAGGAAAATCAGAGGACTGGGGCCATATTGGACCACTAGTTCTACCTACAAACCTAGAGACCTGTTACCATCAAAGACTATCAGGCCTGCTAATAACGGAGTCAACCAAATGGCTAGAGGTCAGTGCAAGAACCAGCAACAAACACGAGGGCCAAATGACACCACCAAAACTCAGCTATCCTATTACAATAAGCCCTGATTGATGATCCTGTCACATCAGAAGCCCAAGAAAATGATATTAAACCCGAGGTTATAAAAATTATAGAGGTCTTAAAAGAAGGAAATAAATACTTTAAAGAACTGCAGGAAAATACAAATAAACAGGTGAAGGAACTGAACAAATCCTTTAAACAAACACAGAAAATACAATCAAACAGTTGAAGGAATTGAGTAAATCTCTTAAAGAAATACAAGAAAATACTACCAAATGGGAGAAGGAAATCAATAAAACTGTCTAGGATCTAAACAGTGAAATAGAAGTAATAGAGAAAACACAACCCGAAGCAAGCCTGGTCTGTGGAAAAGCTAGATAAAAGAACAGGAGCTACAGACACAGGCATCAATAATGGAATGCAAGAGATGGAAGAAAGTCTCAGGTGTACAAGATATAATTGAACAAATCAATACATCAGTCAAATAAAATGTTAACTCTAAAAAGTTCCTGACACAAAACATCCAAGAAATCTGGGACAATATAAAAAGACACAACCTAAAAATAATAAGAATAGAAGAAGACTCCAAACTCCAAGGCCCAGGAAATATTTTCAACAAAATCACATAAGAAATCTTCCCCAACCCAAAAAAAAGAAATGCCTATAAACATACAAGAAGACTACAGAACAACAAATAGATTGGACCAGAGAAGAAAATCCTCCAATCACATAATAATCAAAATACAAAATGTACAGAACAAAGAAAGAACATTAAAATCAACAAGGGAAAAAAGCCAAGTCATATATAAAGATGAATATATCAGAATTACACCTGACTTCTCAACAGAGACTACAAAAGCCAGAAGGGTCTGGTCAGATTTCATGAAGACACTAAGAGAGCACAGATGTCAAAACAGACTACTATACCTAGCAAAACTTTCAATCAGCATAGATGGAGAAAACAAGTTATTCCATGACAAAACCAAGTTTAAACTGTACCTAGCCACAAATACAGTCCTACAGAAGATATGGAAGGAAAACTTCAACCCAAGAAGGCTCACTACATCCAGGAAAGCATAGTAAACAACTCCACAGCCACAAAACAAAAACAAAAAACAAAAAGGAAGCACACATGCATACTCTTTACCAACACCAACACCAAAATAATAGGGAGTAGCAACAAATGGTTATTACTATCTCTCAACATCAAAGTCAACTTCCCCATAAAAAGTCTCAGGCTAACAAAATGAATGTATAAACAGGACCCATCATTCTCTTGCATACAAGAAACACACTTTAGTGATAATGATAGACCTTACCTGAGAATAAAGGGCTGGAAAAGGTTTTCCAAGTAAATGGACACAATAAAAAAGATGGAGTAGCAATTCTAATATCTAATAAAATAGACTTTCAAATAAATTAATCAAAAGTGATGGAGAAAGGCATTTCATACTCATCAAAGGAAAATTCCACCAAGATGATATCTCAGTTTTAAACACATATGCCCCAAAAGCAAGGGCACTCACATTTGTAAAAGAAACATTTCTGAAGATTAAATCACACATTGAACCCCACACATTAGTAGTAGGAGACTTTAGCACACCTCTATCACCAAAGGATAGATCATTGAGTTGGAAACTAAGCAGAGAAATAATGAAACTAAATGACGTTATGAATTAATTCGACCTAACAAATATCTACAGAACATTCCATCCAAATAAAAAATAAAATAAAATATAAAGAATATGCTTTCTTCTCAGCACTTCATGGAACCTTCACAAAAACTGACCATATACTCAGACACAAAGCAAGCCTCAACAAATACCAGAAAATTTAAATATCACTGCAAATTCTATCAGACCACCAAGGATTAAAGCTAGACTTCAACAACAACAGAAACAATAGAAATCCTAGAAACTCATGGAAACTGAACAACTCTCTACTTAACAACCACTGGGTCAGGAAGGAAATAAAGACAGTAAAGACTTCCTAGAATTCAAGAAAAATGAAGGCACAACAACCCCAAACTTAATGGGACACATGTAAGCAGTTCTACGAAGAAAGTTCATACTGCTAAGTGCCTTAATAAAGAAAGTGGAAAGAGCTTATATTAGCAACTTAACAGCTCACCTGGAGGAATAAAAGAAATAAAGGAAGCAAACATACCCAAGAAGAGTCGATGGCAGGAAACAGTCAAACTCAGGGCTGAAATCAATAATCTAAAAACAAAAAAGAACAATACAGAGAATCAATAAAACCAACAGCTGGTTTGTTTGTTTGTTTGTTTGTTTGTTGTTTGTTTTTTGAAAAAAATACAACAAGATAGACAAACCCTTAGCCAAACTAACTAAAGAACAAAGGGAGAATATTCAAATTAATAAAATGAGAAATAAAAAAGAGGATTTAACAACAGACACCGAATAAATACAAGAATCATTAGATCTTACTTCAAAAACACCACAAAATTGGAAAATCTAAATGAAAAGGATGATTTTCTTGATAGATACCACTTACCAAAGTAAAATCAAGATCAGGTTAAACTGAACAGAACACCAACAGCACAGGCTGTAAGATCAACAATCAATAAATGAGACCTCATGACACTGAAAAGCTTCTGTAAAGCAAAGGGCACTGTCGTCAGAACAAAACGACTGCCTACAAACTGGGATATACCTCTGTTGAGAATTCTCTGTTTAGCTCTGTACATACTTTTTAATTGGATTGTTTTATTTGTTGCTTTTTAACTTGAGTTCTTTATATTTTCTGGATATTAGCCGTCTGTCAGATATAGAATTAGTGAAGATCCTTTCCCCGGCCTGTAGGCTGTCATTTTGTTCTGATGACAATGGCAGCATAAACATAGTAAAAACAGCCATCTTACCAGAAGCAATCTACAGATTCAATGCAATTCTAATAATATTACCAACACAATGCTTTACAGACTGAAAGAAAAATTCTCAACTTCATATGGAATAACAAGAAACCGAGAATAGCTAAAACAATGCAGTATAATAACAGATCTTCTGGAGGTATCTCCATCCCTGCTATCAAGCTCTACTACAGAGCAACAGTAGTAAAAAACTGCATGGTATTGGCATAGAAACAAAATGGTGGATTCATGGACTCAAATAGTGGACCCAGAAATAAACCCACACGCTTATGGAAACCTGATTTTTAACAAAGATCTCAAAACCATAGAATGGAAAAAAGATAGCATCTTCAACAAATGCTGTTGGTCTAACTAGATGTCTATGTGTAGAAAAATGCAAATTGATCTATATTTATCATCCTGCATATTGCAGCCAGGACTGTAAAAGGTGGCTTCTAGCCAAACCTGCAAGGGGCTAAATAAAAGGGAACTTTGATCTGAGATTAGCTCCTGCACAGGGGCAGGCCACTGGGGAGTCCTCCACATGCTAAAGTGAACTCTGTCCTGCTTATTTTAGGTTGATAGTTAGATCCTGAATCCCTGTTAACTTGTTTGCAGATCATTAAGAAAAAGAAAAAAAGGTGAGAAAGTAGGCAAAGACCATGCAGGCACACACGATGAAGGGAAAAGGTAGATGAGAACTTGAATGAATTCGTTAAGAATTTGAACAAATTCCCATAAGCACATATAGATAAACAATCAGACATGTAGACCTGTACATACTCATATACACATTCAGTTGACAATACAAAAGGAGCTCCTAACATACAGACAATTGACATGCACTCATGTAGCATATGTACAAAAACCAGACAAATAGACATATTTACATGTAAGCACATACCTATATACATATTTACAAGTCATGGATGAAGCAAATTTCAGCAGACTTACATTCTATGGCTTCCACCACTGGGCCTCTGCCAGAGGGGTTTGTGTAAGTGTGTTCTACCACTGTTTATTGGATAGCCTTTTAAACTCTCAGAGAAAGTTCCCAGAGAAGGAATTACCTCATAGTCAAAAAGGCAATTAATAACAAAAACAGATGAATTCTTTTAAAAATTTTATTTTTTATTAATTATACTTTATTCATTTTGTATCCCAACTATAGCCCCCTTCCTCATCCCTTCTCAATTCCACCCTCTCTTTGTCTCTCACCTCCCTCCTTCTAGCTGAGACTCTAGCTGAGACTCCTAGGAGCAGAGGCCATGGAGACTGAAGAGGACAGCTTCTAACTAGACAAGACTCCTAATGGAGGAAAGAAAGCACCAACCTACCCACAAAAACTTCAGCCCCAAACTTACCCTGTCTACAAGGCATGCAGGGACAAAGGTAGGACAGGCCGAGCAGAGACTGAGGAAATGTCCAACGAATGCCTGGTCCAAGCCAAGACCCACCCCATGGAAGAGAGCCAACCTTTAACACTATTTATGATACTCTGCTATGCTTGCAGACAGAAGCCTATCAGAGTTGTTTTCTGAGAGGCTCCACCCAACAACTGTATGAAATAGATGCTGATATTCACAGCCAAACATTGGGCACAGCATAGAGAGTCTAGTGGAAAAGTGGGGGAAGGATACACAGACATAGAGGTGACAAAAGCTCCACAAGAAGACCAGCGTAGCCAACTAGCCAGGGCCCAGATAGGCCTGTGGAGTCTGAAGCACCAACCAAAGACCATACATGGACTGGTCCAAAGTCTTCTACACATACGTAAGCAGATTTTGCCTGTTGCCTGCTTGTTAATCATTTACCTCTGATGGGACTGCCTTAGAAGGCCAGAAGGAGAAGAAGTTGAACTCAGTCCTCATGTGACTTGATGATATGGGGTGGGTAGATGGGGGGGTCCCATTTTCTGGGGAATAGGGGAGAGGGGTGTGGAAGTAGGGTAGGACTCGGGGGAGGGGAGGGAGGGAGGAGCCATGACCAGGATGTAAAGTGAATAGATAAATAAATAAATTGAAAAACTGATTATTCAATATCATATGGCCAGCCCTACTATTCAATACCATATGATCATCCCTGAAAACATACACACAAGTAATATTATACAGAACAAAGTGGTTGTATTTAAGTATTTAGGATATGTGTGTGTGTGTGCACATACAAGAATATGTGTGTGTAATAATAATCAACAGAAGAGGCCATGAATTTAAAAAAGAGAAAGAATATATTGGTGGGTCTGGAGGAAAGGAAGGAGAAGGAAAATGATATATTATAATCTCAAAAAATAAGAAAAAATCAAATTGATCAAATATATTGTACAATGTTATCAGAAAATTAATAAAAATATTACTTTAAAATTGTGGTAAAGAACTAAACAGGGAAATTTCAAAAGATTTAGTGAAAATGTTTAGAAAGTTTTAAACTTTGTGAAATGGCTCTTCAATCAGGGAAATGCAAATCAACACTTTGTACTGTGACCTAACTTGAGCCAGAATGGTTGAGAAGAGAGGAACACGCCTCCTCTCCCACCAATAACCCACACCAGCACATCCAGTCTCATTAACAGGACTGAAAAGTTCCTCTTTCACAGTGCCCTGCAAGGCAGCCGAGACAGGTGAAAGTGATCAAAAGCAGGCAACAGACACCATGTCAGAGAGAGCCCCAACTCTCCTTTCTAGGAAACCCTCATAAAGGCCAAGCTGTCCATTGGGTGCATACATGTAGGGGGCTTAGAGGCAGTCCATGCATGGTCCTTGGTTGGTGCTTCGGTCTCCACAAGTCCCTCTGGGCCCAGGTTAGTTGGCTCTGTTGGTCTTCTTACAGAGTTTCTGTCCCCTCGAGGTTCTTCTACTTTTCCCTCCACTATTCCACAAGGCTCCCTTTGTTTCGCCCAATAGTCATCTGTGATTCTCAGCTTCTGTTTTATTCTATTGCTGGGTGGAGACTCTCAGAGGACAGCCATGCTAGGCTCTCATCTGCAAATAAAGCAGAGTGTCCTTAATAGTGTAAGGGGTTGGCTCTCTCCCATGGGGTGGGTCTCAGGTTGGGACAGGCATTCCTTCAATCTCTGCTCAGAAGAGTTTGCACAAATATCTTACAAACACTAGGAGACCACAGATGTCAATCTTGGTCTCCTATACTCAACCAAACTTTTAATCACCATAGATGAAGAAAACAAGATATTCCATGACAAAAAAAAAAAAAAAGAAAGAAAAAAATTAAACAATATGTAACCACAAATCCAGCCCTATAGAAGATACTAGGAAGAGGCATACTTAATCAGTGCTGGTGCAAAGGCAAACTGATACAGCCACCATTATTAAAATCAGTATGAGGATTCATCAGAAAGCTAAAAAAATCTTATCTACCACTTGCTCTAGCTTTACAACTCCTGAGCATCTAATCAAAGGACCCTATACCCTACTAAAAGGACACTGCTCAGCAATGTTTATTGCTGTTCTGTTCACAATAGCCATGAAATGCAAATAGCTTAGAGGTCCATCTATGAAGGGATAGATAATATTGATGTGGTATATTTTCACAATGGAATGTTATTCAGCTGTTAGGAAAAATATAATTATGCATATAACTATGAAGTCCACTGTAAATGAATGGAGTTGAAAAAGACATCTGGTATGCTACCTGAGGTATATATCAAACCCAGGAAGAAAACATCACATGATTTCTCTCATATATTGATGGTAGCTTTGAAATATAAAAGGAAACTTTTTTTTTTTCATGTGGAAAGCCTATAGAGGTCAAAACCCAATAAAAGTTGATATTGCTGAAAGGGAGACAGAATTCAATGTTATAAAAGAGTTAAGGAGAATAATGGAACAGGAAAGTTAAATTAGTTGGATGATGGGATGGAAGGTTACAAAAGGGAGAATAGGAAAAGACAACAATTTTGCTAAAGGCTTTTGAAATCTATTCCGGTAGATGCTTCATAAATTATAAACATATATATGAATGAATATAACTTAGTGTACTATACACACTACCAGAGAAAAAAGGTAATCATCAGTCTTCTCGAGCACAGAAGCCTGAAAACTAAAATAATGACTGGTTTTGAAACATCATGTCTACTCATGCAGTAACAGAACAAATATTATGGGAGCAATCAGCTTTATGTTGATCAGATTCAAGACCCAGTCTATGAATGAAACCCAAGCTTTACCAGTGTTGGGTCTAAGAACATGAGGCTAGATAACTTATAAACCCTACAGGAGAAGCTGCTATTAATATTTCGTTAAACAGACAAAGTATTACCTATACTATCACTAATCAGTTAGTGCTAGGCTCCTAGACTAGCATCTCTCAACCCTTTTCAGAGAAGCTTCCTCTTGCAGTAGATAACAATTAAGCCAAAGATCAACAACTGTTAAAGGTGGGGCAAACAAGAGGGCTTAGGTCCAAATTGTACTCCTTTGCCCCAAGGCTTAGAATTTATTGAGGAAATGGAGTCAGTAAAATTATATGAGCCAGTAAAGATTATATGGCATGAGGAAACAATGTTTTTCTAACAAAACATGACAGTTGCATATATGAAACTGCAGCAGCTATGACAACACATGCAAAACTTGTGCAGAGCCAAGCCAGACAGGTAAGGATATGAATGTGGAAGTAGCCATAAGGCCCAGTCCCTAGCTAAGAAGAACTGCACTCCTGTGGTTGTCCCATACCCAATCCTATTTTGGTAACACAAACTGAACTCACTGTGCTTAGAAAATGTTGTACCATATCCACAAACGAATACCACAAATTATTTACTTTCAAAATATATTACACTGAATTATGAGAGTGTCTATTCACACAGACAATTCTCTCCTTCCACCATATGGGCCTTGGGGGCTGTCAGCCTAGCTGTAGCGGTTTTTGTTCAGTGATTCATCTGAATGGCTCACCATGGATAATGTGTGTACTTCCTCTGCAGTTCTATGCATCTAATTGTGAGAAATAGCTTTGTAATACTACCAGAGAGTAGATTCCCTAAACTCTTTACTTAGATTTTCTGTTCGTCTGTCTATCCATCCATCTTTCTATCTATCTATCTATCTATCTATCTATCTATCTATCTATCTATCTATCTATCTATCTATCTATTGGGGTTATTTATTTATTAATATTTTTCATTTATTTATCAATTTAAACACTTTACAGCCTGACTCCAGCGCAGTACCTCCTCTCTTCCCAGTCACACCCCATCTCCCACCCTCCCATTCCTCATCTCCTTTTTCTCAGTTAAGGGGAGGTCCCCAAGGGATATCAATCCACCTATGCATCTCAAGTTGCAACAAGATTAAATGACTCCTCCCCCACCGAGGTCTGACAAGGCAGCCCTGCTAGGGGTAACCAATAACAGGCAATAAAGCTGGAGACAGTCTCTATTCCCATTGTTAGGAACTCACATGAAGAACAAGCTGCATATCTGCTCCATATGTGAGGAGGGGCTGAGGTCGAGTCCATGCATGCACTTTAGTTGGTTGTTCAGTATTGGTGTGCTCTCATGGACCCAGGTCAGTTGACTCTGTGGGTCTTCTTATGTTGTCCTTGATCCTTCCGGTTCCTTCTTTACTTCCTCCCACTCTTCCACAGAACTCCCCAAGCTCAACCTATTGTCTGGCTGTGTGAGTCTGCATCTGCTTCCATCAGCTGTGGGATGAAACCTCTCAAAAGACAGTTGTGTTAGGTTCTCGTCTGCAGTCATAGCAGAGTATCATCAATAGTGACAGGGATTGGCTCTCTCCCATGGGGTGTGCCTCAGGTTGGGTCAGCCATCAGTTTGCCATTTCCTAGATGTCAGCTCCATCTTTATCCCTACACTTCCCGTAGTAAAGACAATTTTGGTATCTAAGGTTTTATGAGCAGGTTGGTATCCCCTTTCTTCCACTGGTAGTTTCACCTGGCTACAGGAGGCAGCTACTTCAGGCTCCTTAATCCTCATTGCTAGAAATCTCAGCTAGGTTCAACCCCATAGACTCCCAGGAGCTTCCTTGGGCCAGAGATGTCCCGCACCAATTTCCATTCTCTTTCTCAGTTCTCACCTCCACACCACCCCCTGCTCTCTGTCCATCTGATAACTACCCATATTACCTTTACCACAACCTCTCCCTCCCTCCATCTGCTTCAGATGCCTATTTTATTTCCTGTTCTGAGTGAGATTCAGCATCTACCCTTGGGCCCTCCTTGGTTTCTTTTGATCTGCAGATTCTAGTATGGTCATCACGTACTTTATGACTCATATCCACTTATAAGTGAGTGTACACCATGTATGTCTTCTTTGCGGATGAAGAAGATAATTACACAAGATTATCTTTTTCAGTCTCATACATTTGCTTGCAAATTTCATACTGTTCTCATTTTTAATAGCTGAGTAGTATTCCACTGTGCAAATGTACTACATATTCTTTATCCATTCTTCAGTTGAGGGACATCTAGGTTGTCCAGTTTCTGGCTATTATGAATAAAGCTGCTATGAACATAGATGAGCAAGTGCCCTTGTTGTATGATGGACCATCTTTGGGTATATACCCAGAAATGATATAGTTTTGTCTTGAGGTAGTTCTACTCCCAATTTTCTGAGAAATCTTCAGATTTACTATGACAGTGGTTGTACAAGTTTTCACTCCCACCAGCAATGGAAGAGTCTTCCCTTTTCTCCACATACACAGAATAATTTGATCATGAAAATATTTTTGTTTTTTTTTTTTTTTTTTTGGTTAGTTTAGACAATGGTTAAAGGTTTGGAAGAAAACGACCACAAAAGTAACCTTCCTCCATTGCTGGTGGGACTGCAAATTTGTAAAGCAGCATTTTTTGTCACAAATCCAGTTTTGTTTTTTGTTTTTCCCATCAAAGTCTTCTGTCTCTCATGACTTTAATATGGAATACCTGGCTCGTGGAGGGGTGGCTAGAATTTCCTGTAACCACAAAGTCACTATTGCTACTTACTCCCCAGTTATCTCTTAGTAGGCAAAAACAGACTATAATATGAACCTCACACTGGAGAGATTGATTGAGAACTACAATTTGTTGTACCTCATCTAGACAAGACAAACATCCTTATCTCCCAATTTGTTATTATTCAGTTTTAATATGTCATAGTGAACTAATGGGTATTTATTTTATAATGAATCCATAATCTATAAGTATTTTATTTGTTACTCAAATTGTATTTACATATGTATTTAATTAAATATAATGAATACTTATATTTATAATATTAACAACCCACCAAATAAACAAAAATATTTTGGAATATGTGCTAAAATTTAAGGAAGCTCTAAGTAAATAATTTATACATTGCATTATAATTCTACAGTCTTGCAGTTTTCTGTCAGATTAATTCTTACACAAAGAATTGAGGCAAGAATGAAAAGAGATAAAAATGAAGTTGGAAAACAATAGGAGAGAACAAACAAAACCACTTATTTATCCTTAATCTGAACAGTTTGATAAGCACTGGAAATTAGATCATGGTTCTTTACAAGGTGATGTTTCAGACAGAGAAGGATGAATTGACGAAGACTTTAATTTCAGATATAAAAAAAGGAATGTTCTCAAATCTCCATTCTAAAATTCAATTTGCTGTCCTGCTCAGCAGCGTCCTCACTCAGCAGTACCCTGAATGGTTTGTCCAGTCTCCTGTACTTCCTGTAATAAAGGTGACTAAAAGTGTTAAGTGACAATTCTTCAAGCCATAATCAAGAAATATTCCAACATACACCATATGCATTAACACATGGTAAAAGCATTTTTGTAGCCTTCAACTTAGTTATGTATATATATGCAAATTATATTATACATACATGTTTATAAATGATGCTTACAATGGCATTTCCTTTCTTTATTGTGCTATTTCAAATAAAATTTCCTCTTAACTTATCAGCATTCTATGGTAAGAAACAGGGTGTGTATACTTTAAGTAAGTAATCATCTTCATTCTCCTGGTAAGAGTCTCAAATCCAGGTTTATTCATTCATATGCAGTAGCTTACATGAGACCATTGTCTGCATGCTGCATAAGTGTCCTAAATTCAATTAGTGAAAATGAACTCATTTCTCTTATCAGATTGCCTTTTCTCTATGCAGGTTTTTTAATAATGAGGCTAATAAGTTCAACACATCATCAACACACTAGCATAAAGGTTATTTTCTCTGCCATAGAATTTTATTTACCCTTTTTATATATTTTATTGCATTTTATTTTTGTTAATTTTTATTTTTTATATTAATCACAAGTTATATACTTTGTATCCAAGCCTTAGCCCCCTCCTTCATTCCCTCCCAATCCCACCCTCCCTCCCTCATCTCCTCCTTGCCCCTTTCCAGTCTACTGCTAGGGGAAGTCCTCCTCCCGTTCCATCTGACCCTAGCTTATCAGGTATCTTCAGGATTGGCTGCCATGTCCTCCTCTGTGGCCTAGCAAGACTGTTCCTCCCTCAGCAGGGACAGATAAAGGATCCAGTCATTGAGTTCATGTCAGAAATAGTCCCTGTTCCCCTTACTAGGGACACACTTGGTTACTGAGCTACCATGAGCTACATCCAAGCAGGGTTTCTAGGTTATATCCATACGTGGTTGGAATATCAGTCTCAGAAAAGAACCCTGTGCCCAGATTTTTTGTTTCTGTTGCTCTCCTTGTGGAGCTCTTGTCCTCTCCTGGTCCCACTATCTCTCCCTTCTTTCAGAGGATTCCCTGAACTCTTCCCAAAGTTTGGCTATAAGTCTCAAAATCTGCTTTGAGTCACTGCTGGGTAGAGTCTTTCAGAAGTCCTCTGTGGTAAGCTCCTGTCCTGGGTTTCCAATTTTTTTTTCCTTCTTCCAATGTCCATACCATTTGTCTTTTGAAGTGAGAATTGATCATCTTACCCACGGATGTCCTTCTTGCTTAGCTTCTTTAGGTGTACAGATTCTAGTATGTTTAGTCTATATTACAGGTCTAGTACCCATTTATAAGTGAGTAGATAGTGTGTGTGTCTTTCTGCTTCTTGGATACCTCACTCAGGATGATCTTATCTAGATCCCACCATTTGCCTGTAAATTTCATAATTTCCTTGTTTTTAATTGCTGAGTACTATTCCATTGTGTACATGTACAACAATATCTGTATCCACTTCTGAGTTGAGGGACATCTGGGTTGTTTCCTGATTCTGGCTATTATGAATAAACCTGTTAGGAATATGTCTGAAGAAACATCCTTGTTGTGTACTTGAGGATGTTTTGGATATATGCCTAGAAGTGGTATAGCTATATCTCAAGGAAGCAGTATTCCTAACTTCCGGAGAAAGTGCCAGATTGATTTCCAAAGTGGTTGTACAGGTTTACTTTCCCACCAGCAATGGATGAGTATTCTCATTTCTCCACACATTCTCCAGCATGTGTTGTCACTTGAGTTTTTGACCTTACCCATTCAGTTTTGTGTAAGGTGAAATCTCAAGGGTGTTTCTCTGCCATTCGATATTCTTCTATAGAGAATTCTCTATTTAGCTCTGTACCCCATTTTTTAATTGGATTACTTGATTGGTTGTTTTTTTTAACTTCTTGTGTTCTTTATATATTCTGGATATTAGCCCTCTGTCAGATAGAGGGTTGGTGAAAATTCTTTTCCAGTCTGTTGGCAGTCATTTTGTTCTGATGACATTGTCCTTTGCTTTACAGAAGCTTTTCAGTTTTATGAGGTCCCATTTATTGATTGTTGCTCTTAGAGGCTGTGCTGTTGGTGTTCTGTTCAGGAAGAAGTCTCCTGTGCCAATGAGTTCAAGGCTGTTCTTCACTTTTTCTTCTAACAGGTTTAGTGTGTCTGGTTTTATGTTGAGGTTTTTGATCCACTTGGACTTTAATTTTATTTAGGGTGATAAACAAAAGTAAACTTTAGTTTTGTTTAGGTGATCTATTTGCATTTTTCTACATGTAGACATCTAGTAAGACTGACACCATTTGTTAAAGATGCTGTCTTTTATCCATAGTATGGCTTCTTTGTCAAAAATTAAGTATTCATAGGTGTGTGGGTTTATTTCTGGGTCTTCTAGGCATTTTTTTTTAATTCTGTATATAATGCACAGTAGTCTCCTTTCTTTCTTTCTTTCTTTCTTTCTTTCTTTCTTCCTTCCTTTCTTTCTTTCTTTCTTTCTTTCTTTCTTTCTTTCTTTCTTTCTTTCTTTCTTTCTACTTTTTCTCTGTCCCTGAGTTCTTATAGATTTGGAAACCATTTTCAAATCTTATAGATTTGGAAACCATTTTCAAATCTTCTTTATTAATGTGATGTTTTTTAACATGATGTTTCTGTGTATAAGGTACTGTTTCATTTTGTTTCAGAATTCTCTAAAAATAATCAACAATTGATTTAAATTATATTTATTCATAAACATTTGTATTTATCAGACTAAAGTTTGTGTCAGTGTGTGTAGAACATTCTCTTCTACCCTATTAAATTTATTGCAGGTAGTTCCTGGCACATATTTCAAGTGATCATAGTATATTCAGCAAGCTGTCTAATGCTAAGAGCACCTTATAAAGTACCAGATTCCTTATGTGTCTTTCATGTCTCACCACTCTCACATTTCATAGAAAACCGATAGCACATGTGGATTCTCAACTCTTTCTCCTGCCAAGATTTTATATGATCATTCCAGGAACCATATGGAATTGAACTTGGAAGAAACAAATGAAAAGATAATATGCCATCACTTCGCAACATGAAAAAGCAATTCAAATTAGCAATAAAAAAAATAAACAAGCATAGAATAAGAGCAAAGATATCAGTTACTATTATCTTTAATAATGTCTTTATTCCTTGAGAATGTCACACACTGTATTTTAATATTTATACCTCTCTCACAACTCCTCCCATGTTCTTCTCTATCTCCTTACTCCTCAGCTTCATATTCTTTCTTTAAAAAATCTGTCTAGTTTGAACTAGCTGATTGTGTCTGGGCACAGGGCTTGCTCTAGCGTGTGGTCCATATATCAGGTGTCACAACACTTAAGGAAACTGTCTTTCACTCTCCCAGCAGCAACTGAATGCCAATATCTCTTCAGGTATAAATGTGACTTTGTGCCTATCCACAATCATCCATTCTGGAATTTTATCTAGCTGTGGTTAATGTATGTCTTGTGCATGCCTGTCACAGTCTCCATAAGTTCATATGGGTATTTGTCCTGCTGTCTGTGGAAGTCATCCATCACCTCTGTCTTTAACAATCTTTCTGCCTTCTTGTTCTGCATAGATCATTAAGCCTTGAGAAGAAGGATGTGCTGTAGACATTACGCTTAGGACTGAACAATCCTGAGGTCTTTTATCATCTGCACATTGAACAGTTGGAAGGTTTCTGTGTTGATTATCATCTACTGCAAGAATTTTCTCTGATGAGGGTTGAAAGATGCACTGATTTATAGATGTAGCCTTTTCATTATTCTACCAGCCAGACAAGGAGATGAAGAGTAATTTGTCAGGTTTGGTTCTGTGATATATAATGGATTAAGAGAGATAGGAGTACACATAGGCAAATGCACTGAGTCCCAGGGTCATGTTCAGGCATATAGAGATGTATACAGCCTTTGCTGTTATTTTCTGCTTCTTTGTATCACAAATAAATTTCTGTATTTCCCAAGAATGTTCAAGGGCTTGGGAAAAGGAATTAGAGAAGTAAAGGGAGGTGGCCTGGAACAAAACAGGAATTGAGGAATTGGAAACATGTTGATAAGGGATGAAGACTACAATCATCTGTGGTGTTTATGGATTATTGTTAGGGATTTTGCTGGTTTGGTAAATTAGTGGTTGTAGATTGTTACATACTAATCATGATTTTACTAGCACTGAGTAGTTAGATAGGTTGCTGTATGAGGCATACTACTCTTCTTGTTGAGTAAATCATATACGCAATTAGAGAGCAGTTGGTTGCTGCCAAGGGATGTGCTGTACTGAATCAGTACAGTCATCATAACACCCTGGCCACTGATGTGTTTTATAGGTGTCAGAGTTGGGAAAGACTGTTGGTTGCCTTCCTCTTTTAGACGCTTGCATGGAGTCTTCTTAAAGCAAGGAAACTACTCTTCTTCTCATCCTTAAAGTCACCTCTTATTTGTTATTAAGTCTTTTATTTTTCTGTATCATGCATATAATTTGTGTCAACTGTTTTGCTAAAAGACATTTTTATAAAAGACAGAATACTATCATTGGCAGGCTAACACTAACTTGCATGGTAAATAAGTTCTAAAAAATAGTGATAAAGTTTATTTTACCACTCCTAGGCATATATCCAAAGTATGCTCAAGTACACAACAAAGAGATTTGCTCAACCATGTTCATAGCAGCTTTATCCATAATAGCCAGAACCTGGAAACAACCCCGATGTCCCTCAATTTGGGAATGGATACAAAAATTGATACATTTAAAATGGATACATTTACACAATGGAATACTACTTGGCAATCAAAAACAAGGAAATCATGAAATTTGCAGGCAAATGGTGGGATCTAGAAAAGATCATCCTTGGTGAGGTATCCCAGAAGCAGAAAGATACACATGGTATATACTCACTTATAAGTAGATATTGGACATGTAATATAGGCTAAACATACTAAAATCTGTACAACTAAAGAAGCTAAGCAAGAAGGAGGACCTCTGGGTAAGATGATCAATCCTCACTCAGAAAGACAAATGGGATGGAAATTGGAAAAAGGAGAAAACAGGAAACAGGACAGGAACCTACCACAGAAGGCTTCTGAAATACTCTACCCAGCAGTGTATCAAAGCAGATGCTGAGACTAATAGCCAAACTTTGGGCAGAGTGCAGGGAATCTATTGAAAGAAGGGAAAGATGGTAAGACCTGGAGAGAACAGGAGCTCTGGAAGGAGAACAACAGAACCAAAAAATCTGGGCACTGTGTTATTTTCTGAGACTAATACTCCAACGAAGGTCCATGTATGGATATAACCTAGAACACCTGCTCATATATAGCTCATGGTAGCTCAGTATCCAAGTGGGTATCCTAGTAAGGGGAACAGGGACTGTCTCTGACATGAACTCAGTGGCTGGTTCTTTGATCACCTCCCCCTGGGGGTGGGGGAGCAGCTTTGCCAGGCCACAGAGGAAGGCAATGTAGACAGTCCTGTTGAGACCTGATAGGCTAGAGTCAGATGAAAAGGGAGAAGGACCTCCTCTATCAGTGGACTTGAAGAGAGGTATGGGAGGAGATGAAGGAGAAAGAGTGGGATTGGGAGGGAATGAGGGAGGGTGCTACAGAAATCAATAAACTGTAATTTATATAAAAAATAAAAATAAAAATTTCAAAAAAACAGGTACATACAAACAATATTCCATCTTCAAATAGATGTGGAATGTATGTAACTGGACATAAACAGGCTCTTCATTTAAGGTCTATGAAGCAGTGACTCAAGATCACTAGTTCTGCTACATAGGCTTTTCTCACCTACTCAGCCTATATCTGTGTCTTCATGAGGAGTTCTTTCCTATGAGAAAGAGAGAGAGAGAGAGAGAGAGAGAGAGAGAGAGAGAGAGAGAAAGCCTTGAATATGGTTACTAATATGCAAGAATCACCTAAAAGTAGATAACTATGCAATTTCATTACCAGTTTTTATATTCAACAAACTTACTCGACAAATGCATGATTATGGCAGTTTTTCTGTGCTTATACTATTACTATATTCCCCACTGTTCTAAGCAGCTTACCTGGATATGATTGAGAAACAGCAATTTAAAGACTCAGTTATGCTGTTAGTGGCAGTAACATGAAGGGTCACAGAAAGATGCTTCAGAAAGCTGTTAACTCTCTGAAATGGTGCTTTAGACATTGTTTTTCTAATGTAAGGATTTGGGGTTCCAAATTTATAAAGGTGAAAATGAGGGAAGTCCCTTTTATCTTTGTGCTTCAAGACCTATTTGTGAAATTTTTGCTTACTTTTTCTACAACTTTATGTCCTGCTGGCTAAAAATTATGTTTCCAAAAATAATAACAATCCCCCCAGGTGATATATCAATTATTTCACTGGCCTAGAGACTTAGCCCATACACCTTTAACTCTATGTCAACAGACCAAAAAGAATGGTATGGTGTTGATAGCCTTCATCAATGTTGAGTACCAAGAGTAAATTGGATTTTGTACTCACAATAGGAATACACAAAATATATGTTGAATGTGGGTTATCCACGAGAAGTTCTCAGTTTTATTACTCATTATGATTAAATGAACAAATAACTCTAACAACTCAGTGTCAGCATGCCTTAGAATGATCTGAGCAATTGAGGAATGAAAGTTTAAAGTGCCTTACCAGATGAAGAATCAGAACAAACTAAACTGCTTACTAAAGAGTGAGAAGACAGAAAATGGAGGAAATGGCTGTCAAGAGTAACTAAAATTAACACATTATAGAACCAACACAAAGTTTGTTATGAGAGCTTTTCATAAACAAGGTCATATCTATATATCTATATATATATATATATCTATATATATATATATACAATTAACAGACATCTTTGGTTATTTTCTTACTGCCTAAATATGTTACATATACAGACTGAGGTTTTAACCATGTAGGCAATTATTTATTTTATGCTCCAGTATAACATGAAAAATCATGAAAAAAGTAAATGTACCTCAGGAGTTTTGTTTTTCCTCATGGAGAAGGATTTATCACAGTTTTGCTTATGGGTAAGATTTATGTGTTTGGTGGCTTTACAACTTTGTAATTTCTTTGTTTGGAAGTTAAATATGATTTAGAGAGAAATTATTGATGTCAAATAGACAAAAGTTGTCTTTACTTCACTAAATCTGAAACCATTGCTAGGGTGGATAAAATGATTATAAATTACTAAAACAAAGTTCAACAGAGGCAAGATGTAATACTTGAGTTCTTGTGTTGACTGAAGTTTAGCAAAGCAATAGCCTCTTTCCTTCTGTGTTTGACCTATTTTCAGAAGGTTGAACTGGTTGGGGCTCTTGTTACCTACCCTCTTTCCATGTAGTCTTTCTATGTTGCATCTTGAATTTTTTTCAAGAGCCAGAAAAATTTTTACATTTAAAATAAGCAATGCCTACTGTAGGCTTAGATTTTTAAACCAACCTACTTTATTTCAGGTTTTCTAAACACTTCTACCTCTCTTCCAACCCACTGGCCAGAGGTAGGGGAGAAAGAAGGTTATTAGGAAAAGGGGATTGCAGACTTTTAGAAATACTTCCTTGGGAAGAGTCCACTCATCTTTGTCTAGATACCAACAGTTGAGTCCAAATGGCAACACCAAACAGCAACAAAAATCAGCACTATTTACAAGTCAGTGAAACAAGTCACTGAAAGCCACAAGACTCAGTTGGATTGCCCTTAGAAGTTTTCTGGAACGTTCTTCATTCTCTGCAAAATGAAGTGCTGAAGTATGAAGACCAGCACAGCAATGTTGATTCAAAAACCATTATCTCACTGTTCATGGAGATAGTAAAATACAGGTGATATGAAAGAAGGGAAGAGATAATGGGGTTAAAGGTTTAAGTAGGGAGATATAAGAGTTTGTGAGGTAGGGAGTGAATTAACAAAAACTGAGAATGTGGAGGAGGGGCAAGATGGCAGCGCCGGGAGGACTCTCATTCTGAGCAGCAGCACAGCAGGATCAGCACAGTGAACAGCAATCAGAACTCTCGGCCAGAAAACACAGTCATTGTGTTTCCCAGGTGAGAGGATACCCCACGGTGAGGGATTCAATCAGGTTTTAACTCACCCGGCTAAACCGCGGAAGAGATCCCGGTTCCGCCAGACGCTTGGCTGCCGGCTGCCAGCCCCAGCCCCAGCCCAGAGCCACAAGCCAGTGTCTCTGGTCACGGTCCCAGACTGAACCTTGGGCACCACACTATCAGAGACTGGAATTTTCAGTCGAGAGATAACCCCAGGGTACAGGAAACGATTGGGACCGGCCTTAGGTCACCCAGACATCCCCTGGAAAAGACTCGGGCGGGTTCCACGGGCACCCCAGGAGCCAGCCCGGAGCCAGAGCCGGGGACCCAGGTTCCAGCACAGAGCCCTGCCTGCCTGCGCACCTGATTCGCCGCCGGAGATAGAAACAGCGGGTCTGATCTCAGAGCACTCAGCTCACCCCCAACCTGAAAAGGTCCCCGGAAAATTACCCAGATTAGGGAGCCACTCGGGCTCCCAAAAGCCGCAAAGGCAGACACAGGCAGTTTCTGCGCACCAGACAGCTGGCAGAGACTGAACCGCCATCACACAGCTGTGCTCCAGGCACAGGCAGTTTCTGCGGCCAGCCAGCTGGCAGACACTGAGCAGAGTGCACCAGGGCAAAAAAAAGACACTAGGAGTCCGTGTCTCCAGAGAATCCACGGGGAAGGAAGGAAACTGTACTGATCTAAATCACCCAATCCTTCCCTAGAAAAAGTCTAGCAGTCTAGTGGGGCCGAGGCGCCAGCACTCAGCTGTGCTCCAGACACAAGCACAAACAGTTGAGCCTGATGTCCAACTGGGTCACAGCAGCTGATCATTAAATTTGCAACAAGAAACCCAGAAACAGGGCAGCTGCCCTCAGGACTTCCCTGGGTGAGAGGAGAACGCTCTCGACTAACAAAGACCGCAGTTACCACTCAGGTCTATATCCCTGAGGTGAGCAACTCCTGAAAAAACACCAGCCATCCAGGGACTATACCCAAAAAGCTGAGAAGACATCCTTCAGGAAAAACCAGCTTTCTGCAAAGGGGATTCTCTCCACCACAGGATCCCCAGGAACCACCAGAAAATAACCCCAAACTCCTAAGATAACACAATGGGTAGAGGCCAGCGTAAAAGCTCAAGCAACAAAAGACAGAGCAATATGGCATCTCCAGAACCCAGTTACCCTGGGGCAAGTAGCCCTGGATACCCCACCATAACTGAAATCCAAGAAGATGACCTAACAAGTATGCTCATGAAGATGATAACAGAGGAAACAAATAAGATTCGTAAAGACATAGAAGAAGATAAACTCAAACAGAATATTGCCATCCGTAAAGAAATAGAGGAAGCTGCAGCCAAACAGTTTATGGCCTTTAGAAAGGAAATGCTTAAAACACTGAATGAAATGATAGAAACAGGGTTGAAGGAACTAAAAGAAAAACAGGAAAGTACAATCAGACAGGTGAAGGAAGTAAACAAAACAACTCAAGACCTGAAGATAGAATTGGAAAAATTAAAGAAAACACAAATGGAAGAAATAATGGAAAGGAAGAATCTAGGGAAGAAAACAGGAACTACAGAGGTAAGCATAACCAACAGACTAAAAGAGATGGAAGAAAGAATCTCAGGTGTAGAAGATACAATGGAAGAAATCGATGTATCTGTCAAAGAAAATGTTAAATCCGAAAAATTCCTGACACAGACCGTCCAAGAAATGCAAGACAATATGAAAAGACAAAACCTAAGAATAATAGGTATAGAGGAAAAAGAAGACTCCCTTCTCCAAGGCCCAGAAAATATTTTCAACAAAATCATTGAAGAAAATTTCCCCAAGCTAAAGGAGAGGCCAATTAGAATACATGAGGCCTACAGAACACCCAACAAATTTGACCAGAAAAGAAAATCCTCCCGCCACATAATAATCAAAACAGTAAGTATACAGAACAAAGAAAAAATACTAAAAGCTGCAAGGGAAAAAGGCCAAGTAACATATAATGGCAAACCCATTAGAATCACACCTGACTTTTCAGAGACTATGAAAGCCAGAAGGGCCTGGACGGATATCATGCAGACCCTAAGAGAACACAGATGTCAGCAAGGCAACTATACCCAGCAAAACTCTGAGTCCTCATAGATGGAGAAAACAAGATATTCAATGACAAAAACAAATTTCAACAATACCTACAAACAAATCCAGCATTACAGAAGACACTGGAAGGGAAAATACAACCCAAGAAAGCTAGCTACATTCAAGAAAACACAGGAAATAAATAACCTCACTTCAGTAAAACAAAAAGCAACCAAGCACACAACCTGATGACCACAGCCAACATCAAAATCAACAGATCTAACAGCCACTGGTCATTAATCTCTCTCAACATCAATGGACTCAACTCTCCAATAAAAAGACACAGATTAACAGAATGGATACGTAAACAAAACCCAGCAATCTGTTGCATACAAGAAACACACCTAAGACACAAAGATAGACATTACCTGAGGGTAAAGGGTTGGAAGACAACTTTCCAAGCAAACGGACCCAAGAAGCAAGCAGGAGTAGCCATTCTAATATCTGATAAAATAGACTTTCAACCAAAATTAATAAAAAGAGATGGGGAAGGACACTTCATACCCATCGAGGGAAAATTCCACCAGGAAGACATCACAATCCTGAACATCTATGCCCCAAATACAAGGGCACCCACATTTGTGAAAGAAACATTGATAAAATTTAAAGCACATATAGATCCACACACATTAAGAGTGGGAGACTTCAACACCCCACTCTCAACAAAGGACAGGTCAACCAAACAGAAATTAAACAAAGAAACAATGTCTCTGACAGAGGTCATGAATCAAATGGACCTAACAGACATTTACAGAACTTTACACCCAAACACAAAAGAATTTACCTTCTTCTCAGCACCTCCTGGAACCTTCTCCAAAATAGACCACATAGTGGGTCACAAAGCGAGCCTCAACAGATACAAGAAGATTGAAATAATCCCATGTATCTTGTCTGATCACCATGGAATAAAGCTGGACCTCAACAATAACAAAAATAACAAAAAGCCTACACACACATGGAAACTGAACAACTTGTTACTAAATGACAGCTGGGTCAGGGAAGAAATAAAGAAAGAAATTAAAGTCTTTCTAGAAATCAATGAAAATGAAGACACCACATACCCGAACTTGTGGGACACAATGAAAGCAGTGCTAAGAGGAAAGTTCATAGCACTAAGTGCCTTCAAGAAGAAATTCGAGACAGCTCATTCAAGCACCCTAATGGCTCACTTAAAAACCCTAGAAAAAGAAGAAGCAGACACACCAAGAAGGAGTAGACGGCTGGAAATAATCAAACTCAGGGCTGAAATCAATCAATTGGAAACAAATAAAACAATTCAAAGAATCAATGAAACCAACAGCTGGTTCTTTGAGAAAATCAACAAGATCGACAAACCCTTAGCCAGGCTAACTAAAAGGCAGAGAGACACCACCTAAATCAACAAAATCAGAAATGAAAAGGGGGATATAACTACAGACACTGAGGAAATCCAAACAATCATTAGGACTTATTTCAAAAGTCTATATGCCACAAAATTTGAAAATCTAAATGAAATGGACAATTTTCTTGATCGACTTGACTTACCAAAGCTGAACCAGGACCAGGTAAATCAACTAAATAAACCTATATTTCCCAAAAAAATAGAAGCGGTCATCAAAAGTCTCCCATCCAAAAAAAGCCCAGGACCAGATGGCTTCAGTGCAGAATTCTACCAGACCTTCAAAGAAGAGCTAACACCAATTCTCTTCAAACTATTCCACAAAATAGAAACAGAAGGAATATTACCAAATTCATTCTATGAAGCCACAATCACCTTGGTACCTAAACCTCACAAAGACTCAACAAAGAAAGAGAATTTCCGGCCAATCTCCCTTATGAACATTGATGCAAAAATACTTAATAAAATACTTGCAAACCGAATCCAAGAACACATCAAAGATATTATCCACTATGACCAAGTAGGCTTCATCCCAGGTATGCAGGGGTGGTTCAATATACGGAAATCCATCAATGTGATCCACCATATTAACAAACTGAAAGAAAAAAACCACATGATAATCTCCCTAGATGCTGAAAAAGCCTTTGACAAAATCCAACATCCATTCATGTTCAAAGTATTGGAGAGATCAGGGATACAAGGCACATATCTAAACATAGTAAAGGCAATATACAGCAAGCCTATAGCCAACATCAAACTGAATGGAGAGAAACTTAAAGCAATCCCACTGAAATCAGGGACAAGACAAGGCTGCCCACTCTCTCCATATCTCTTCAACATAGTGTTGGAAGTCCTTGCTAGAGCAATAAGACAGTTGAAGGAGATCAAGGGGATACAAATTGGAAAGGAAGAAGTCAAATTATCACTATTTGCAGATGATATGATAGTATATGTGAGTGACCCCAAAAACTCTACCAGGGAACTCCTACAGCTGATAAACACCTTCAGCAAAGTGGCAGGTTACAAAATTAACTCAAAAAAATCAGTAGCCCTCCTGTATACAAAAGACAAAAGGGCTGAGAAAGAAATTAAGGAAACAACACCCTTCACAATAACCACAAATGACATAAGGTACCTCGGAGTAACCCTAACCAAGGAAGTCAAAGAATTGTATGAAAAAAATTTCAAATCTCTGAAGAAAGAATTAGAAGAAGATATGAGAAGATGGAAAGATCTCCCATGCTCATGGCTTGGTAGGATTAACATAGTAAAAATGGCCATCTTACCAAAAGCAATCTACAGATTCAATGCAATGCCCATCAAATTACCAACACAATTCTTTACAGACCTGGAAAGGAAAATTCTCAACTTCATATGGAATAACAAGAAACCCAGAATTGCTAAAACAATCCTCTACAATAAAAGATCTTCTGGAGGTATCTCCATCCCTGATCTTAAGTTGTACTATAGAGCAACAGTTTTAAAAACTGCATGGTACTGGCATAGAAACAGAATGGTGGATCAATGGAACCGAACAGAGGACCCAGAAATAAACCCACACACTTATGGACACCTGATCTTTGACAAAGACGCCAAAACCATACAATGGAAAAAAGATAGCATCTTCAACAAATGGTGCTGGTCTAACTGGATGTCTACATGTAGAAAAATGAAAATAGATCCATACTTGACATCCTGCACAAAACTGAAGTCCAAGTGGATCAAAGACCTCAACATAAAACCAGACACATTAAATCGGCTTGAAAAAAAAGTGGGAAATACCCTAGAACTCATTGGTACAGGGGGAAACTTCCTGAACAGGACACCAACAGCACAGGCTCTAAGAGCAACAACCAATAAATGGGACCTCATGAAACTGAAAAGCTTCTGTAAAGCAAAGGACACCGTCATCAAAACAAAGCGACCACCTACAGATTGGGAAAGAATCTTCACCAACCCTTTATCTGACAGAGGACTCATATCCAGTATATATAAAGAACTAAAGAAGCTGAAAAGCAGCAAACCAAGTAATCCACTTAAAAAATGGGGAACAGAGCTAAACAGAGAATTCTCTGTAGAGGAATACCGAATGGCAGAGAAGCACTTAAAGAAATGCTCAACCTCACTAGCCATTTGGGAAATGCAAATCAAAACAACCCTGAGATTTCACCTTACACCCATGAGAATGGCCAAGATCAAAAACTCAAGTGACAACACATGCTGGAGAGGTTGTGGAGAAAGGGGAACCCTTCTCCACTGCTGGTGGGAATGTAAACTTGTACAACCACTCTGGAAATCAATCTGGCGCTTTCTCAGACAACTAGGAATAGCGCTTCCTCAAGATCCAGCCATACCACTACTGGGCATATATCCAAAAGAGGCTCAAGTACACAAAAAGGACATTTGCTCAACCATGTTTGTAGCAGCTTTATTTGTAATAGCCAGAAGCTGGAAACAACCCAGATGCCCCTCAACTGAAGAATGGATGCAGAAATTGTGGTACATCTACACATTGGAATATTACTCAGCAATGAAAAAATAAGGAAATCATGAAATTTGCAGGTAAATGGTGGGATCTGGAAAGGATCATCCTGAGTGAGTTGTCCCAGAAGCAAAAAGACACACATGGTATATACTCACTCATATAGACATACAACATAGGACAAACCCACTAAAACCTGTGCATCTAAAGAAACTATGCAAGAGAGAGGACCCTAACTAAAACGTCCAATCCCCATCCAGAAAGGCAAAGAGGATGGACATCAGAAGAAAAAGAAAACAGGAAACAACCTAGGAACCTACCGCAGAGGGCCTCTGAAAGCCTCTGCCCTTCAGACTATCAAAGCAGATGCTGAGCCGGATGGGCAACTGTTGGGCAGGTGAACGGAATTTTAGGTAAGAACTGGGAAATAGTAAGAGCTGGAGAGGACAGGGTCTCCACAAGGAGAGCAACAGAACAAGAAAATTTGAACATAGGGAACTTCCCAGAGACTCATACTCCAACCAAGGACTATTCATGGAGATAACCTAGAACCCCTGCACAGATGTAGCCCAGGGCAGTTCAGAGTCCAATTGGGTTACATAGTAATGTGAAGAGGGACTGCCTCTGACATAATCTGATTGGCCTGCTCTTTGATCACCTCCCTCTGGTGGGGGGAGCAGCCTTACCAGGCCACAGTAGAGGACAATACAGCCACTTTTGATGTGAACTGACAGACTAAGATCAGAAAGGAGAGGAGAACCTCCCCTATTAGTGGACTTGGGGAGTGGCATGCAAGCAGAGGGAGGAGGGAGGGTGGGATTGGGAGGAGAGGAGGGAGGGGCTTATGGGGGGATGCAGAATGAATAAAGTGTAATTGATGAAAAATTTAAAAAAAAAACTGAGAATGTATGAAAAAGCCTTATGGAAACCCACTACTTCTTTGTTTTTGTTTTTGTTTTAAGGAGTTCAAATGGAAAGTCTCTATAGGCTGCTCCCAGGAAATATGGGTTATTAAATAAATTCAGTGTCGGTTTAGGATACTTCCTCGTGAGTCATGGATTTTAAGAAACAAGTTTTTAAGTTTTTGAGAGACAATATGCTCTCTTCATTGTTCTTTCTTGTTACTCTCTCTCTCTCTCTCATACACACACACACACACAAAAAAAAAAAAAACATTGTAAAATCCTGTTATTGAAGACATCTTATACTTTGGCTGTAGAAGTGGAGAAATCAATCTCAGACCAATCAGGAAATCTCTACCCTGCTAGATAGCTTTCATAGACTTAGAAGGTGCTATTTATGCTTCTGGAGAAGAAATAACACAATCACACCCAGAACTGAACCCTACATACAACAATCCTGATCTACCAGAGAAGATATGGCCATTAGTATAATAGTGGTATAACTGTTAAGGGGTAACCAACAACTGCTCTCTGAACAAATCAGAGGCTACTCCTGGAATTCATGCCAGGTACTGTAAACCTGTAATGTATAAAGCCAAGAACAGAAAACATCACAGAAGAGGAGGCAATAAGGATTTAAGAGCTGGGGAGTGGGGGTGGGAAGAAATGTTGTAAACTTACAGCAAATTCTGTGACTTGTACAAGATGTACACAATAGTTAAGTAAGTCAAACTTCCAAAATAGACAAGAGAGGGTTCAATGAATCCCCACCCATAACTGAGCGGCTACTATCATTCAATACATTCTGGAAAGAGAAAACTATTCTTTAGCAATTTGGCCATAGGTAGGTTTTCAGTCCTCCAGTGTATGATCCCAAACTATGTACAGATAGGCAACATAAAATAGACTTTGTGGGTTATTTTAAAAGAAAAAGAAGACAAAAGAGGACATGAAGTTGGGAGGAGAACATCTAAAGAGAGTTCCAGGGGTGTGAGAAAGAGGAAATGGAGTTGGGTATGATCATATCACTAGGTATACATATTAAATTATCAAAGAATATAAAACTTATAAAAACAAATAAATATAAAATAAATATTATTTTGATTTGGTTTCAAATATAACTATAGTAGCAAAAAGAACCTGCTTAATGCCAAGTTTAGAAAAAAAGTTTTGTGTCTCGTTCTTGTTTCCAGTTAGCAAAGTTCATTTAATAGTGAACTCTCTTCATGTGACATCTACGTAGTGAGATTAGAAAATGGACTGATCTCAAGACAGCAATGACAATCTCTTCTTTCATAGTTCTCTTGGAGGCATGGCAGGTGTAGAAAGGACATATGGGAAGCCTGAATCAGCATAATTTAATATAGGTATAAGCAAAAATTATGATTAGAGACTGGGCGATCAATGTGTGCTGGACAAAATATTTACTATGTAGTGGACTTTTCAATTACATTATTACATGAAAAAAATTAAATATCTCTATGATAAATAAATTTACATACAACTGTTCACCTGCCTTAAATATGTAATTCTATAAATTTTAAAAGTAAATTTACAAAATTGTGCAATTCTCACTTTACCCAACTGTATTCCTTTTTATGGAGTTCTACTCAAGGATTCAGCAAGGTAGGAAGTCAATCAGTTGGTTATCATTTTTTTTTAAATCATATTGTTCCCCAAACTAAGCCTAATTTTCTATGAACTGAGCACTAAGCTAAATCCCACATGGACAGATTACTATCTGGAAATGCTGATGCAATCTCCCATAGTGTGAGCTGACATTCAGTATCTCTCCAGAATTCCTATTTGAGTAATGGTTCACCTCATATCTTCTGAAGAATTTAGCTCAGCCAGGAATGGTAATGTTGGTCTTGAAAAGGACAAATTCCATCTTCTTGTCATTTTTTAGCATATTCTGAAAAATTTTGACCATCCGTAGATGAAAGACTCCCTTAGAACTTAAATACTAGGAAAATAGGAAACTAAAACAAAATAACATTACTGAACCATCTAACATTGAATAGGTTTTCTTATAAATTTAGAACTGACTCAGACTTATGTACTTATTATATTATGTTCAGTTGATATGCCTAGGAGGCCTGCTCTTTTTTGAAGGGAAATGAAGGAGCAAATGAAGTGAATAAAAGAGTTGATGGGGAAGACTTAAAAAGTGGAGAGAGGGAAAACTGTGGTAGGTATGTAATGTATGAAAGAATAAATATACAAAATTAGAATTGGCTTTGTCACCAAATGTTGCCATACAAACTTTCTGTCTGCATTTAACAACCAACCCCACAGCCATTGGCAGGCAGTTCTGGCCCTAACAGGCTCAATTTATGTTAGCGAGAATGTTTCTGCTTTACAATTCTGTGAGAAAAGAAGTTTAGTTAATGCAGACTTCCCTCTGAATGAAAGTCTCCATTTGCTTTCTTAAACAGTAAGTTTCTTGGAAATAAAACATAACCCTTTTGTCTTAAAGAAAATAGCAGAAGAGGTTACAGTCTTCTGCTTAACTTGTGGACATCAAAATCATAGGGCTTCATGAATTCAATGCATCTCCATTTTTTTGACATATGTAACATTGAATGTAGACTTCATTCTGAATACACATTTACACTTTTCTTCATGCAAACCTCATAGCCCACTTCCAATGGACGCTTCCATAAACACTTCATCTCAGACTTGAGGTTATTTTTTGCTACAAAGTGCACTGTTTTTGTTTGTTTACTACACTCACAAATTTTCTCCTCTTGTAAATGATTTACATATGAGAAAAACTTTTAATAATTTTGTATTATCATTATTCATCATGCAAACACCAAAAATTATAGCTCATTGGAATGTTTTATATACAATGCTTGATTTAAAGAATTCCCAAAGTTCTTAGCTTTCGTTTTTTAAATTTTTTCATCAACAAACATCATCATATATGTTACATGGATTAGAATAAGTGAGGAAAACTGGCATTAAGAGATTATCAAACCAAGGAGACCAACACCCGAAGGCCTGCTAACGCTCCCATGCCCGCCCATTCCTTCAGATGATTCATGGCTGCAGCAATCCATGATGATAATCCTGTGGCTAGTCCTGCGTCCACTCTGGTAGAATTTGCCGTAACAATGGCCACTCTCAGCTGCTCCATCATAGTATCGAATTCTCCAGTCCAATTACCTAAAATATAGCTCGACAATTGTTTAGACAGATTTGCAGCACGGGAAAAATTCTCATATTGTATGCTAGTGACAGAAAGTCCAGCATACTTCCATTGACAGCCAAGTTGAGCGATTTGCCGTAGGGTATTAATTTGCTCCTACACGAGGTCAATCCTCTGATTGAACACCATCAAGTCTCCTTTTAGTTGAGCATTAATTCCCTTTGGACATCTAAAGCATGAGCTACAGCCATTCAGGCCTTTACAGCCATTGAAGCAGGACAGTCTCCCCAAGCATGGTTGGCTACCATAAAAAGCTAAAATGTTATGCTCAGGATGCGAGGCTAAGCACTGCACTCAGGGTCAGCCGCTTTGGACCCAGAGAAGAGCATGTCTGATTGCATGCGGGTTGATGCCCCAGGTCCCGCCTCTGAGAAAAAGGTATCGGACGGGTCTGATGCTCTTTGGGTGGATGACACCTAAATGAACATCTGTACAAAGTCCCAATTTATTTCTAATATCAGAGATCAGACCTCTACTCTTGCCTGATGCGTCTAAAACAAAAAGGGGGAACTGTAGAGAGCTGCGGAATGCTATGCCTTAAAGATGGAGCTGGTTTCCGCCTTCCACCTTCCCGATGGTGAGTGCTCTCTATCACAAACAACTCCATATTTGGCTAAGGCTGAGGATCTGGCTTGCTTCCGTGTATGTGTACCTATCTGCATTGCCCACGAGGCACGCTGGGGTTGGCTACCCAGGGGCTATTTAAGCTGTGGGCTGGCTTTCCCCAGGATTGTTCAAAGTTCCTGAATAAACTGCATTGAGAAGAACAAAAAAAAAAAAGATCAGAAAGAAGGAGAGGAGGACCTCCCTTATCAGTGGACTTGGGGAGAGGTATGCATGCAGAAGGGGGGGAACTGGGAGGGGAAGAGGGAGGGGCTTATGGGGGGATACAAAAGGAATAAAGTGTAATTAATAAAAGTTAAATAAAAATTTAAAAAACGAGATTATCAAATAACCTACGTGCTTGTGACATATTTACCAAAACTGGGCGTTTCATACATACTAAAAGTTTATTTTATCTCAAAAATAATGGAACAAATGTTTAAAAGTTTAGGATTAGTTTTATTAATAAGAAATGTGACATGCCTATCTAGAGTTTCAAGTAGAATAATAAGATGAGATTATGTTTTAAAGATAAGAAAAATATCTCTGGAAGAGATATATAGAATGTGACTTCTAAATTGCTACATTATAATGTTAACCTGAAAAAATATAGACCTTAAGAATTGATATGAAAGCTTCATTTCAATCAGAATAGCCTGGAGGTTAGGAGAGGATATTTCAATGGAAAGAACACGGTAATCATATGTTGAACAAGAATATTAAGTATTCAGTAGACAGATGTTGTATGGCTCTTATGTCTGCTTGTACAAAAGAATAACAACACACAAAGGAAGTTTGCATGGGGAAATAGAAAGAACGATGGCCAATGGGCTAGAAGAGCTGAGAGTGCTTCTCACATGGCTTACTCTCAGGACAGACTTCTGAAGATAATTTGTTTGGTTTTTAAAGTTGAGGCTATGCCAAACCTCAGAAGCCTTTGCTGGAACAGCATCTGACAAAAATTTAGTGGAGCAGTTTATTTTGATTGAGCCATAATAGTTTTATATCACATGTAAACAAAAGCCATCGACAATTTTAAATTACTATACAGAGAAAGATGTATCCTTCCCATTCTAAGCTGGTTTTAAGAAAAGGAAGGCACAAAAAGATTTCTTTCATGTTTGTTTCTTTAGGAAGCTTAAGGATTAGACATTATTCAAACTTATCCATAAATGGAGTGAGACACAGGAATGAGCTGTGCAAACAAAATGGATTGAGACACAGGAATTAAGTTGTGCATTTTCTGCTGTTCTTGAACTTTCTGTGGCCTTGAGAGGACTACACATACACAAGACTATGAGTAATTGTTGAGCTGATAACCCTGGCCATCTGCTAATTCTGATCTGAGTGATAAGCTGTAATTACTTTAGCTAATATTTGTTTTAATACAAAAGGCAAGAGCGATAACCTCATCTTATTAAACACTTGGTTTAAATACTTTTGCTTGAAAATAGAGAAACCACACATGATATTTCAATAGGTGAAAGAGGAACATTGGCTGAACAATCAAGTGTTGAAGTCTGAAGAGACAGGAAGTGCTCTGTGTTCTCACTCTGCTGCCTGGGAAGGACAAACTGCCTCCCCTGTGCAGTGCTTACTCCCAAATCTGGCTCCAGTAGGGAAGAAATTGAGCAAGTTCTCAGACAAGTTTGAACTTGCCAGAGCCCATAACTTCTACTTCTTCTCTGTCAGTACTCTTTTAGAAATATAATCATAATAAGCAATATTTAGAGAAGTTCTTTTGAGGGGAATGAACTCAAACTGCATCATCTTTCATTTTTAAGCTATTTAGGTGATGCAGCTATAGTAAACTAGTTAGTGAGATAAGATGGCTTAGATTGAGCTATTTTATCTTTAGTCAAGCAACTCCCACAGAACCTTCTCCCAAGACCATGGTGAACTGGCTCGCATTTTCCACTCTAGTCATCAGGCAGACTTGCATTTGAACTATGGGTCTGTCATTTAAACACTGTGATGGATAACAATTTATTTAACATTTTGAGCTAGAAGTAGGTTTTATAGCATAATTTCTTCATGGCATTTCTAGAAGATTGAATCAAATTGTATGTTGAAAATTGTAACCCAAACTCTTCAAGGAGCAGACATTTTTAACAATTCTTATCTAAAATTATTGTTAGGACCTTTCCTGCATTAGGATCCCAATAGGTTTACAGAGTGATCATTTCTATTTGTCTACACAGGATCAAGGAAGAAGCTGACATTCCCTCAGTGAAGTCTATCCAGCCACAAAAGGAAAACCGATAGAGTGGTTATAGATCATTTATATTTGCTTCTTCAGCATGCAGGAAAACTACAGTGGAGAAACTCTGCTTTCAGTGAGCCAAAGGAATGATAGCCAAAGAGGGGGAAAAGCATCCATGTTAATGTGCGCTCCTTATTGCTTCTTTTTTTATTTTATTTTTTATTTTATTATTAGTTACATTTTATTAACTCTGTATCCCAGCTGTATCCAGCTCTCTCATTCCCTCCCAATCCCACCCTGCCTCTCTCATCTCCTCCCTGCCCCTTTCCAAGTCCACTGATTAGGGAGGGCCTCCTCCCCTTTCATCTGATCCTGTTTTATCAGGTATCTTCAGGCCTGGCTGCAAAGTCCTCCTCTGTGGCCTAGCAGGACTGTTCCTCCCTTGGGGGTGGGGAGGTCAAAGAGCCTGCCACTGAGTTCCTGTAAGAAACAGTCCCTGTTCCCCTTACTAAGGAAAACCAATTAAATCACACATTGATCCCAACACCTTTTGCTTCTTTTGATGCTCCAGGTCCTACCTGGGCTACACCATCAGATACAAGAGTTATGTCATGGGAAACATGCAGCCTTAGTTCAAAAGTTGTGTAATTCTATGGCACTTACATAAATTATTTTCACTTTCTGAAAACCACATCACAGTGTAATAGCCAATGTAAATAGAATGCTATATTTTTTTCCTAATTAGGGGTTTTTCAATAGACTTAAAGTTTTCATGATGGATTTATGATGAAAACAAAATGAACTGAACTTTTAATTTAATGATGGTTCAGATTATATTGACTTTGATTTAATGTAATTATTGGAATATAAAGTTATTTTTCTTGTTTCATCAATAAAACACATTCTTATTGATACATGAAATATAAATATAGTTAGTATGTACATACATATAGGTGAAGAAAATTCAAATGAATTTTCTCTGAATCTCTATGTTAGCATCCTACCACCCCTATATCTGAATAAAAACAGTATAAATATTCATGTGCACCAATGTATCATATATACAATATAGAATATATTTTGTTTCACTACATACATTTTGAAAGAGATTATGTCCTTTATACGTACCTTCAACAGCATAGAAAATCATGATTTGAGTATCAAATGAGCCACATGGAATCATTTTCCTTTTTTCCCCAGTATATACCTTTCTATTTATTGTATACCTGTTATTGTTTTATACACATGTTTGATCTCATCATACCTATTTTATATTTGTATTGTATTTTGGATCTGAAATGTTCTCCATAGACCCATGTGTAGAAGAGGCCAGCCTTTGGTGACAATTTAAGAAGTGGACCCTAACAGAGCTAAACAGAGAATTCTCTGTAAAGGAATATCGAATGGCATAGAAACACTTAAAGAAAAGCTCAATATCCTTAGTCATCAGGAAATGCAAATCAAAACAACCCTAAGATTTCACCTTACATGCCTCAGAATAGCTAAGATCAAAAACTCTGACAGTACATGCTGGAGAGGATATGGAGAAAGCAGAACCCTTCTCCACTGCTGGTGGGAATGTAAACTTGTACAACCACTTTGGAAATCAATCTGGTGATTTTTCAGAAAATTTGGAATAGTGCTACCTCAAGATCCAACTATATCCAAAATATACTCAGATATACACATTTGCTCAACCATGTTTGTAGCAGCTTTATCAGTAATAGTCAGAATCTGGAAACAACCAAGATGTCCCTCAATGGAGGAATGGATACAGAAATTGTGGTACATTTACACAATGGAATACTACTCAGCAATTAAAAACAAGGAAATCATGAAATTTGCAGGCAAATGGTGGGATCTAGAAAAGATCATTCTGAGTGAGATACCCCAGAAGCAGAAAGACACACAAGGTTTATACTCACTTATAAGTGGATATTAGACATATAACATTGGCTAAACATACTAAAATCTGTACAACTAAAGAACCTAATCAAGAAGGAGGACCCTGGGTAAAATGATCAATCCTCATTCAGAAAGGCAAACGGGATAGACTTCAGAAGAGGGAGAAAACAGGGAACAGGACAGGAGCCTACACAAAGGGCCTCTGAAAGACTCTATCCAACAGAGTATCCAAGCAGAAACTGAGACTCATAGCCAAACTTTGGGCAGAGTACAGGGAATCTTATGAAAGACCCAGAGGGGATAGGAGCTCCACAAGAAGAGCAACAAAACCAAAAAATCTGGGCACAAGGTTCTTTTCTGATACTCCAACCAAGGACCATGCATGGAGATAACCTAGAACCCCTGATCATATGTAGCCCATGGCAGCTCAGTATCCAAGTGGGTATCCTAGTAAGGGGAATGGGTGTTATCTCTGACATGAACTCAGTGGCTGGCTCCTTGATCACCTCCCCCTGAAGGGTGGTGGCAGCCTTCCCAGGCCACAGAGGAAGACAGTGCAGCCAGTCCTTATAAGACCTGATAGGCTAGGGTCATATGGAAGGGGAGGAGGACCTCCCCTATCAGTGGACTGGGGGAAGGGCAAGAAAGGAAAAGAGGGAGGGTGGGTGTGACTGGGAGGGGCCAAGGGAGGAGGCTACAGCTGGGATACAAAGTGAATAAACTGTAATTAATAAACAGAAGAAGTGGACCTTAGTTGGAGAAAGTAAGTTTTGAGAATGCCCTTGAAGTGAAATTGACCACAGCCTTTTCCTCCCTCTTTTACGTGTGTCACAGTCTCACCTCTGCTGTGCATTCCTGCCATGCTAAAAGAAGTAATCATAGGCCCAAACTTCCAAATCTGACCCCCAATAGAACTTTTTTTTTTCTATCTTTCTTCACAATTGTAGAATCTTACACACTGGTGAAAATTTCAGTCTTTACAAGGGACAGTAGTGTTCTCTGCTAAGCATCTTGAAATATATCCCTACCGTCCATTGCTATACTTGAATAACTTCTTTATCCTTAGCCTTACTTTATGCTCATATATATATATATATATATATATATATATATATATATATATATTAACATAAACGTCCTTGGCTAAAGTGTCCTAAGCACATAGTGCACTCAGACATTATTCTTGGCAGGTAATCACTGCTATTACTGCTTTATATTCCATCAAAAATTTTTTAAATCTTTACCTTGTTTGAATTAATCTGAATGTTCCCTACATTTTAATTTTTTATTCTTAGCTTATAGCAGTACTTTTTAACTTTGGCAGTCTACAGAAGGCATGGGCCATTTGTAGAAAGTATATTGTTAGGGGTGGGCCTTTGAAGGCTGTACCTATCCCTTGTTTCAGCTGTATTCTGTCACTCCTCAGTATTTTCTCTGGGGATTTAGAACCAGCATCCCATTAAAATATAAAATACATCTTTACGCTGTTGACTTCATCTTAGAACTACTTTTCTTAGTGTTACCTCTTAACCTCACTCAATTTATAACCTCTCACAAAAAGTTATAGAATTCTTCAAATAATCACATCTTAACCTCATTTGCTGTGAATTCCATTACTTCCTATGAGCCTGCATTTTTTCAGAGGTATAGGGAACGGTGTTAGACCTCTGCTCCTCTCATTATCATTTGACTCGTTGCTTTTCTATTGGCTTGTAATTGCTCACTGTGTACTTTAGTTAGACGATTGCATCGAAGCCATTGCGTGGTGAGTTGCATTCCGCAGAGAAGCTGCCCAGTCAGAAACTCCAGACAGCCAGTATTCATTAGCCAGCTCTCTTTCACCACCTTCTTTACTTTTCAATTGATGCAGAAAAGGGATCACAAACTTCTTAAATATTTTCTTCATATTTACACCTCAATTACAAAACATGTACATAGTTATGTACAAAAACCCATTTGGTGTTAATATGTAAAATAGATTCTTCTATGCCACTAGTAGATCCACTCCTCCATCTCTTTTTAATTGCCTGTGGATTTTTCAAGGATAATTTCAAGAATATTGTAGGAAAAGAAAACATACAAGTACATGCATGAAAGTTCTTTAAAATTGTGAATATGTTTTTTTAAGTATCTAAGTAGAGTTTGAGAAAAATAAATTATGTCATTTTTTAGACTAGCGTATTGACTTAATACCAGCTTACTAATAATAAAAATTATACTCATTAGCTACATAAATTATTTATATTGTTATTTCATGTTTTTATGCAAAGAAGTATAAATTGTTGTGGAATATGCCACATGAGCAACTGCTTGTTGGGTTATACAAGATGTGGCTGCCCTCTCTTGGTCACAATTAGTGTTAACAGCTGGATTGTTATTACTTTATTTATTTATTTTTACCTAGAATAACAGCTGGATTGTTATTACTTTATTTATTTATTTTTACCTAGACTGAAACGCAACATACATCAGAAATAATCATAGTTTCATGAGAGTTGGCTTTATCAATTGAGCATTTTCTACTCAATAAAAGTGAATTATTCCATTTTATTTTTATTCCATTCAAATCGGCATCTAAATTCAATGATATATGACAATCACAAAATCAATTGAGGGATAGTTACTTAACAAATAAGTTTCAAATGTTTTGCATGTCATAAAACAACCATAGTAAAAGAATTTACAACTTAGAAACTGACTGCAATAACAGGAACACAAAATGTCATAGGAAACAGGGCCAAAACAACCAGGATACAGAGAGGAAGAGCAATGGTCAGATAGAAGAGTTTCAACCTCTATGTTACCGTTCCCAGTACCTGACTAAAACTTGGTAGATGTGGATGAGGGAGAAGAGAGTTCTATGTTAGCTTTCTCATTTAGAGGTCAGGTCATTCTTCGCTCCATGCTACCATGCACATACACACAGACCACCACAATGATTTCTATACTCCTAATGCCCTTCTCTCATGGTTCCTATAATGGACTGGAGTTCTGAGCTGAGCTTTAGACAAATCAGAATGGATGCTGTTATATGCCCAAAATCTGTGTGTTTTGGGATCAGGTGTTTACCTGGCTTTTTCAGAGGAAGAAAGCATCTAGAACTTTAGCACAGAAACCTGCCCTCCTGCCCTCCCTGTTGTCTAATGGTCTACAGTAACAACAATGAGAGACTCAAACTTTTGAGTCCTGTGTATTTAGACTACCTTCAGAAAATTGCTTAGACTAGATGATGATAAGTGGCACAATAGACAGTTCAGCTACGTTTAATATGGAAAATCTTATATCTCAAAACTGAGAAAAGAAGAAAGAAAGAAAGAAAGAAAGAAAGAAAGAAAGAAAGAAAGAAAGAAAGAAAGAAAGAAAGAAAGAAAGAAGTAAAAATGCCATAAGAGAGAATACAGGTAAATACATTTACTTATGATTGATTAAATATTAATGTGAAATTATCACTAAATATTCTTTAGAAAAACTGCTGGAAATCAATTCATAGAGTACAGCTCTAGTTAAACATTTATCAGGGTATTACAGGGGATTAAAACCTCACTGACCACCAACTGACCCCAAAAAATAAACATCACTATAAACAGACTACCATGAAGTTTTATATACATATATAATCATATATAAAATACATAATATTTACAATACTAATGGTAGACATTTGTTTTTATAAGGTTGCTTTCAACCTATTTGTTGCTTTCAACAAATGACTAGAATACCATGCATATGTATGCAGATGTATTGCTATCTGAGTTGGGGGCATGGAAGAGTATATATTAAAGATTAAGTCTCTGTGTTAGCTTATGTAGTAAAAGTTGATTACATGGACACCCAATGTAGTGGTTAATTATTAGACTCTTAAGGCTCTTACTATATTCGAACACCCCCCCAAATAATGAAGACAGAGACATAGCAATTTATTAAAACAATTTTCTACGCTAGTATGACTATTTCCCAGCTGCATTCGCAAGTTACTTGCCAAAGTCGTCCTTTCAGATCTGGATTTGCTCCATCAGGACATGTCCTCTTTCTCTATCTTCTTCCTTCCCTTTTCCTGGGCCCTATGATCCCTACCTGAGACCCCCCCCTCAGCCCCAACAGAAGCCCTGCCTACCTTTATTTTGCCCAACCTTTCTTTATTTTAACCAATCAGAGAATATTAAAAGTTACACAACACCTCTTGGTGAACGTGAGAATGTGCATGTGAGAACTACATCCAGATCTTGCAGGCCAGTACTTAGCATCTGAATACACAGAGCCTCAGCCCCACCCCAGTAATCTGAGGCACTTAAGGTTGGCTGTTATATTGTTCTCTTAAATGCGTGTGAAACAAACAGGCTGAGTACACAGTACAAAGTCAGGCTTAAATAACCTTAAGATGTTTTATTAACTTAGCTGTGAGGCGTGGCAAGAATTCTGGTCTTTTTAAATGTGAGAGATACTTTTATAACAACATGAAAGAGATAGTTATAATGATGCATCATCACCATACATTACCTAAAGAGAAACACCTTTAATGACACTGCATGATTATCACTGTACCCCAATCTTACTTTAGTTCCGGTTTATAAGTTGTGTGTTAAGAATGTAATAATTTGGGCAGTAAATCTACGCAAAGTGAAAAAAAAAACATACTTTCGATTTTAAACATTTAAGGCTTGAAATTATAAACTTTAAATATCTTAGAAAAATTGGAGTAAGAAGGATAGCTAAGCATACACCTTTACTTACTTTGGCACCTCTATTAATAGTGAAATCCAGGGCTGGCGAGATGGCTCAGTGGTTAAGAGCACTGTCTGCACTTCCAAGGGACCCGGGTTCAACTCCCAGTACCCACATGGCAGCTCACAACTGTCGGTAAGCAGTTCCAGGTGGTCTGACACCCTCACACCAATGAACATAAAATAAAAAATTAAAAAAAAAAAACAAACTTTGATCATTTAAAAAAAAAATAGTGAAATCCAGAAAAACGCTTTTCACATTCACCTGCTCCCTTTCTGCCAATCTGAAAGCCACAAAATTATGAAAATTGAGAGGATGAAAATACACAGAACAGATGCTGCTGAATTATCCGGGGGAGGGGGGTTGTTTTACACCCCTAGACATGTGTCTGTCTTCACATAGGATGCCCTGTCACAGAGGAATCCAGAAGAAGCTCTAGTCTACACAAAGCAGAACTTGGCAGGCTGATGTGCCTGTGGCTACTGCACTTAGTCAGAAGGTAGATCCAGATGGTTGCCCAAATTCTAAAAGACGCTGGAATTACATCCTTTCCCTCTGGCAAATTATGAGAGTGAAATTGAAGGGACTCTAGCAAGCTGAGCATGGCCATCATGGCTCTGCCAGGCCTTGCCCTTCTCCCCCATGATCCTCTCTGCTAGCCACCAAGGTTTTTGTTTGTTTGTTTGTTTGTTTGTTTACTTATTTGATCACTTCCTTTTTCTAAGGCTGGCTACCAAGGTCCAAGTATCAAAGTCTAATGAAGTCCAGCCACCACCACCCCCACTTTGGCCACCTTAATTAACATGCCCAATCAAAAATGAAACACCTCACCCTAACAGAGGGTTTCACCCTTCACCTCTATAAACCACCATTTGCCTGTCAGCCAGGTCAATCTTCTCTCTATCCAGAAGCAATCTTTTGTCCCCTAAAACAAATATCCTTTCCCTCTCTCCCTTCTTCCCAGTCTTCTCCTGTTCTCTATCTCCCGTCTTTGTCTCTTATTCCCTGTTCTTTGTCCCTCTGAGAAAGAGAAATACTCTGTGTTCCGAGAAGTTGGTCTTGGGATTCTTGAGCCAACTTCAAGGTACCTACAGAAACTCCATAGAAACTAAGAGGAAAAATTATATCAAAATCGGAAGAATCCAACTCTAGTACTTTCTGATTGCAATAAGGAAACTGAACTTACTTCATTGAACAGAGAATAAATTCTTTAAGGAAAGTGACATGATTGTATATCACACAGTTCAGCTGTTAGTTGTACACTATACATAAAAATGCTGTTGCATATTAAATACTAATGGTGTAAAGTATATGCCATCATGTACTACTAACAAAAGATTTTTGTTGTTTCTTTGAGATAGGCTATGTAGTAAAGGCTCTTTTTAAAATTTTTTTGAATAAAATTTATTTATTTATTTACTTTACATCCTGATTGTAGCCCCTCTATCATCCCAGTCCCCCTAACACGCACCTTTCCCCATTTTCCCATCTCCTTCTCCTCAGAGGATATAGAGGTCCCCCATGGGTACCAACCCACTCTGGCACAAGAGGTCGATACAGAACTAGGCACATCCTCTCCCACTGAAGCCAGGCCAGGCAGACCTGTTAGGGAAACAGCATCTAAAGAGAGGCATTAGAACCAGAGAGGGCCTGCCCCACTAGTTGGAGGATTGACATGAAGACCAAGCTGCGTATCTGCTACATATGTGCAAGGGACAAGATGTTGCTATACCCAGTTCGAGAGCCCCCAAAAGATCTCCAGGAATCGACTCCGTTGCAAAACACATGAGAGTCTTTTTATTGAAAAATTACAAGCTGCAGCTTGGGCTACACAGCCCCACCGCCGAAGCGGTGGGAGCTGAGTGCGCCGCGCCCAGGTTAGTTGGGTCATATATAGATTCTAGTTCCTCCCAGCATGCCCAAGGCAGGGGCGATTCCTGCCTGGCAAGCATCTATTGGTCAAAATGCTACATTTTGAATTGATTGGCTATAGGAAGGTCCCCAGACCATAATGACCTGGTGTCCCTCCCTAGAGGGATGGGCCAGTTTCCTAGCAACTGTTATCTCTAGTAGGTGGGGAAAGAATGCAGTAAGGTGGTCCTTCCCCTCAGGGCATCAACAGACTTCTCCACCCACATAGTTCAGCCCTTAAGAATAGCTGCTAATTTTTAATCTTTTTGGTCTCTCAATGTGCAGGGACAAAGATGGAGGAAATGGCTAAACAAAGACTGGACTTACTTGAGACCCATCCCATAAGAGAGAACCAGTCCCTGACACTCTTAATCTTACTCTGCTGGACAGGAACCTAGCATAACTCCTCTCAGATATTCAACCCAGCAGCTGAGGAAAACAGATACAGAGACCTACAACCAAACATCAGACAGAGCTTGGTGAGTCCTTTGGAAGAGTTGGGTAACAACTGAGGGAGCCAGAGGAGTCAAGGACTCCACAAGAAAGCCTACAGAGTCAACTAACATAGACCCTTGGGGGCTCATAGAGACTGAACCAACAACCAAGCAAAAGGTTAAAACACTTAGAGTTAATTCCTGGGCTGGGGCAAAATCACAAGACCACATTCCTTTCAGAGCAGAGGGCTATCCCAGGGGTTAGGGCAGAATCCCACATTCCTTTCAGAGCAGAGGGCCAGCCTAGGGGCTAGGGAAGAATCACCAGACCACATTCCTTTGAGAGCAGAGGTCCAGCAGCAGTCCCTGACCCAGATAAACCTCAGGGTGTGACTAGAGTCACGTATCCCTTATGAAAACCTGCAAGTAACAGGGAAGTACTAGAGGTCAGATGTCCCCCAGGTAGTCAGGCCTGACCATTTGCAGCCTTGGCTCCTAAAAACAGAGCAATCATTTTAAAGGTCATCTTCTCTAGAGACTACCTTATTACCCAATCCTGTAAAGCCAAGGCTTGTACTACCCTGCTTGCATTTTTTTTTTCTTTTAAAAACCTTGTTCTCTTGGAGCCGGGGATCACTTGCCCCTTTGTCTTTGTAAAGGGTGGCCACCTGGCTCAAGCTTGTAATAAAAGACCCTCATGTGTTTTGCAACAGTCAATTCCCGTAGGTCTTTTGGGGGCTCGAGAACTGGGTATAACACAAGGAGTATGCATGGACTGCACCTCGAACCCCTGCACATATGGAGCAGGCTCTTCTTCAGCTCATGGAGATGTACTTGCTGAGATTACAAACATGTGTTACCACAACTGATGAACAGATTTTTTTAAAGGCTAATAGAGAGGTGCAATTATTGTTTAACTGAATTGACACAGCAGCAAACTTCCTTCTAAATATCTATGCTTATCCACATAGTCAGAAGTTTCTCCCAGCCTTAATCAGAGAAGCCTTTGGACACAATGAACAGTAGTAAATACAGAGACTCCTTGCTGCCCAAGATGCCTCCAATAAGCCGTGGTTATCAGCCCAGCTCTAAATAAGATTTATGCCACATCCTCTAAGGCTCCAAGAGCATCATAGAAGAGGGGGGTGGTGAGAGATGAAAAATTGAAAAATTAGTTTATGAGCTCTTGGTTTAAAGTTTAAAGCACAAGCCTGAACAAAGGCCAGACAAGTGGAAACATGTCCAGCCACCGGCAGGGAGGAACCAGCCTTACAGTATGCTTTCCTGCCCACTAGAGACACTGTTGCTAGGAAACTGGCCCAGATCACCCCTCACCCTCTCCCTTAGGACAAACAAATGAGGGAAGCCAGAACTTTAATGGTTTTAGGGCCTTCCTACAGTTAATCAGTTCAAAATGCAACATCCCTTTTTGTGTTTCAATCAATAGATATTTGCCAGGCTGGAATTCTCTTGTTTTGAACATACTGGGAAGGACTGGGACCTTTAAATCACCCTCCCACCCTGGGGAATAGAGCTGGGGACTCTACTCTCAACTGCCGTGTGGGCTGTGCTGGTGAGCTCTAGCGTGTACTGAAAAGATCCTCATGTGTTTTGCAATGGACACAACTCCTGGTGGTCTTTTGTGGTCTGGCGAATCAGGCACAGCAGTAGTGGGAAGTATGAAGATCCAGAAGATAGGGTGAAGGAATAACCATTGCAAAAGTTATCTTACAACAACTGCAGTTGCCTGCACTGAATCACACAAGTCTAGTTCTATCACCAGCAAGTCAAGGAAGGCAGGAGTGAGGGCAGGCAGGGATGCCTCTGGACCAGACAAAGGCAGCAGTAGGTGTTTCTGCAGAAATTGTTCTTAAGGAGAAAAGGGGAAGCTGTGCTAGGTAAGTTGGTAAGTCCTGCATGGACAGTTTAGTCAGTGTAGTCAAATAATGCACTTCGATTGGTGGAACTTGATGCTTTGATAGTTGGCCCTTGGAGTTTTAGTCAGGCACAAAAAAGCAGCCAAATAAGGGAACAGAGTTTGCTGTGTAACTTTAGGAATGTAATCTAACAGGTTAGCAAGGGCGAGAGGGAAGGAGAAAGAGCAAAACCTGCCTGTGCCATGTTTCCCATGCTCGGGCCTGTGTTTGCCATGCATATAGCTGCTATAGCCCTTCAGGCTATCCATAGATTCTGAAAGACAACAAATCACTGCCTTTAGTTTTGCACCCTCTGCTGATCCCAAAAGGCTCCAACAGAAAGCTCCACACCAAGGATCACACAGATGACAGCGACTAGTCTCAGTAGGACAAAAAACGAAAGAATAGACATGGACAAGAGACAGACACGGGTGGAGAAGGGGAGAGTGTACACGGTAGCAGTGTAATGGGAGGTGGGAATGCCTACTGTGCATTGTGCATTTAACTAGTAAAAACGTTCTTTAAAATAACATTTCAGGATAAACTAAAGTGCATAGAGATTATAACTTGAATTCAGCTGTTAGAGAAGAAATATAAGTAAAAATTATAATAAGTTCAAGTAAAATAGGTTAAAAGAAAAGATAGGTCAGATATAAGTGAACCATGGAGAGATTGGATGGTAGCAGGAGAGAATGGATGCCAAAGTTTGTCTCTGATATCTACCCGTGCTGCCATGTGCAAGTCTCCTCTCAAACACATGCTCACTATACAAAATGAAAATTAAATGTTAAAAATAAATGAGAATACATTGTATATATACATACATATATATGTAATGAAAAGAATGGAATAACTATTAGCAATTATTTATCCATTAATTATGATAGATTAAATGAATAGTATAGAGATAACTGTAATCAACAAATAAGAATAGAAAAGGAAAAGTCCTGTTTTACTTTTTAACATCTCTTTATTGGTTATTATATACTGTTCTTAGACTTTTATACAAATTAAGTATTAATACTGTGGCCTAAAAAGAAATGTTATAAGCAACTTGCTCACAAAATAATACATCAAAAGGAAATGTCTATTGAGTATTGATAAAACTATTAAACATCCAAACTCCAGGTTTTGTGTCTGGTGAGTCTCCTGACCCCTGGCTCACCAGCATCTTCCTTAGTCCCCAGACCAAGCCCTGGTTACACAACCAATGAGCCAACCTAGTCTGGTGAGTACTCCCCTCTTCAGTCCCCAGACTTACTCCTGACCAAAAATCCTGTGCACTGGCCAGTCTTGTGACTGCCACCTGCACAAGAGTGACACATTGAGAACACCAGGAGACAGGCAATTAAGCGCTGGTAGGAGATAGAGAATCAGTTGTCTCCAGGAATGTTACCCCACGGAGGTTATGTAAACTCAAGCCATCAGTCCTTAACACACACACACACACAGAGAGAGAGAGAGAGAGACAGAGAGAGACAGAGGCAGAGAGAGACAGAGAGAGACAGAGACAGAGAGAATAGAATCAGCAGGAAATAGAAAAAAAAAGAAAGAGAGAGAAAATTTGAGAGAGTGTTAGGAAGGACATGGAAATAACTGGAGGAGAGAAATAACAGGGTAGGAATGAGTATTCATGTACTAACATCTCCACAAATAACAAAATAAATATTGAAAAGAAACAATTCTAAAGTTTCTGATAATCCTAAAAGTGGTATTCTTTTATAGTCCAGTAGGGGGCACAAAACTCAAGGCGTGTAAAAGAAAGATGTCCCAATTCAAGCACTCCCAAACTAGCCCCCCCAACACACACCCTATGCCTCCGTCCTATGTTCCCAAACATTTAAATTCAACCTTCAGAATATACTTCAAAATTCATTTGTGGGACATGCTGCAAATTTATTTTTTAAAATGAAGCATTAGATTTGGAGAACAGGTTTGGGTTCTTTTTTGTTTGTTTTGTTTTGTTTCTTTTTAAATTCCAAACGGAAATATTTGAACTCTGCATTTGAGAAAGCGTTGAAGCTAAATGATAGGAAAGGGTTGAGGAAAACAAAGCGTAAACTGCCATTTCAAAATTCACTTCCCTCACATTCCTCCTCCCCTCACACGTGGGATCTGAGAACTCCTGGAGACTTAATCCTACCTATATTCTACAGAAGCTGGTAGATTTTCCTAGCAATAGACTTTTTTCTTTTCTTTTCTTTTCTTTTCTTTTCTTTTCTTTTCTTTTCTTTTCTTTTCTTTTCTCTTTTCTTTTCTTTTCTTCTCTCTCTCTCTTTGTCTCTCTCTCTCTTTCTTTTTTCACTTTACATCCCGGTGGTAGCATGGTCCCTGGTTGGTGCTTCAGTTCCCCCCGGGCTCTGATTAGTTGGTACTGTTGGTCTGCTTGTGGAGCTCCTGTCCTTTCCCTTCCATCCTCCCTTTCACTCTTACACAAGACTCCCTGTGCTCAGCCCAGTATTTGGCTGTGAGTCTCAGCATTTGTTTCAATCTGCTGCTCTGTGGAGCCTCTCAGGGGATAGCGCCTGTCTGCAAGCACAGCAAAGTGTCCTTAATAGTGTCAGGGGTTGGCTCTCTTCTATGCGGTGGGTTTATTTTATTTTATCGTGATATATTGTTATTGACATTTTAGCACAGCATAGAGTCATCTGAGAAGAAGGAACCTCAGCTGAAGAGTTGTCTAGATCAGACTGGTCCAAGGCCACTTCAGGGTGCCCACTGTAAACAGCACCCTCCCTAGGCAGAAGACTCTTAGCTGACAGTAGTGTAACCTTTGACCAATAGGTGGCACCAAACAGCAACAGTATGACTCCAGTGACCAAGTGCAAAGCAACAATGACACATCAATCTTTAAACTGTCTTATTAAATTGTGGCTATATAAATCATAAGTAGCAGAGACTCTGTTATACGGGTAGAAATAACATTAATTTTTTTCACAAATTTTCCAATAGATAATCATGTAAACATTAGAAAGTGTAACAGCTGTTTTGTTTAAAAATTATATAATTAAATAATGACGTTTGAATACTAATTTATTTTATCCTGTGAAATAAATACTACTAATTTAATTATCAAGATATTTTTATGAGAAATGTTCCTCAACATTGACATTTAAATTCCTCATGTATCAGTCACTAAAATACTCAAAACAAAACAAACAAAATCCAAACCAGTTACTGACTCCATGTTCATTGTTCTTTGACTATATGCTAAGGGAGTAGAGTGAATATTTAGCTTAAGAGTGAATATTAAATTTAGTTTCAACTAAATTAAAAGCTATGAATGTGTTGCCTGGTACATTTCAAGTGCTACAAAATGTGGAAGATACAAATACAATGATATATTTTCTTGCCCTCAAATAATTCTCATGGTAAAAAAAAAAAGATGAAATACAAGAAATACTCTAATGCTGATGCATATGAAAGGCAAGCACTGTGCAAGAGTTGTCAGAGGGCCAGATAATGTAGGTTGGGGGAGTGTGAAGCTCGGATTAGCATAGCAAAAATGGCCATCCTACCAAAAGCAATCTACAGATTCAATGCAATCCCCATCAAAATACCAGTGCAATTCTTTATAGACCTTGAAAAAAATCAATTCTCAACTTCATATGGAAAAATAAAAAGCCCATGATAGCCAAAACAATCTTGGACAATAAAAGACTTGCTTGAGATATCACCATCTTTGATTTTTAAGTGGCACTACAAAGCAATAGTAATAACAACTGAATGGTATTAGCATAAAAGTAGACAAGTAAGTCAACGGAATAGAATTGAAAAACCAGAAATAAACCCACACACCTATAGATACTTGATTTTTGACAAAGAAGCCAAAACCATACAGTGGAAAAAAGAAAGTATCTTCTGCAAATGGTGCTGGTCTAACAGGATGTCCACAGGTAGAAGAATGCAAATACATCCATATTTATCACCTTGCACAAAACTCACGTCCAAGAGGATTAAAGGCTTCAACATAAAAACAGACATACTAAATCTAATAAAAAAGAAAATAGGGAATTGCCTTGAACTCATTGGTACAGGAGACAACTTCCTGAACAGAACACCAACAGCACAGGAACTAAGATCAACAATCAATAAAAAGGGACCTCATGAAACTTAAAAGCTTCTACAAGGTGAAGGACGCTGTCAATAAGACAAAATGGCAACCCAGAGTAGGAAAAGATCTTCACCAATCCTACATCTGGCAGAGGACTAATATCCAAAATATACAAATAACTCAAGAAGTTAAACACAAAAAAACAAATAATCCAATTTAAAAATGGAATACAGAGCTAATTGGAGAATTCTCAATAGAGGAATCTCTAGTGGCCAAGAAGCACTTACAGAAATGTTCAACATCCTTAGTCATAAGGGAAATGCAAATCAAAATGTCTCTTTCACCTGTCAGGTGTTAAGATCAACACCTCAAGTGGCAGCACGTTCTGGTGAGGATGTGAAGCAAGGGGAAAACGATTCCATTGCTGGTGGGAGTGTAAACTTGTACAGCCACTGTGGAAATCTGGGGGTTTGTCAGAAGATTAGGAATAGATCTACCTCAAGATCCAGCCATACCACTCCTAGGTTATTCCCAAAAGATGCTTCACATTATTACAAGGATGCTTGCTCAGCTAATTTCATAGCAGCTTTATTTGTAATAGCCAGAAACTGGAAGCAACCTAGATGTGTCTCACCTGAATAATGGGTAAAGAAAGTATGGTACATTTACACAATGTCACACTACTCAGCTATCAAACACAAAGACATCATGTAATTTGTAAGCAACTAGAAAAGGTCATCCTGAGTGAGTAACCCAGACCCTGAAAGATGTGCATGATATGTACTCACTTATAAGTGGATATTAACCATGATGTACAGGATAACTATGCTACAATCAACAGACTCAGAGAAGCCAAAGAGGTCCCAAGGGAAGATGCTTGAATCTCACTCAGAACAGGAAATAAAATAGACATCTGAAGTAGATGGATAGAGGGAACTGAGTGGATAGGGATGGTGGGAATTAGGTGTGTGAAGAGCAGAGGAGAGGATGAGGAGGGGGACAGGGAGAGAAAATGGAAATCAGTGGTAGGGGCATCCCAGGGAAAGGGAAGGCTTTCTATGGCTGTGACCCTAGCTGAACTCCTAGCAGTAAGAGGCAGGCATAGCAGCAGTCCTGAAGCTGCCACCCCTTGTAGCCAGGTAGGACTCACAAAAGAGAGAGGGAGATACCATCCCCACTCATAAAACCTTCCACCCCAAATTTTTCTTGCCTATATGAAGTATAGGGATAAAGATGGAGCAGAGACTGGGGTGAAAAAACCAACCCCTGCACTATTAATGATACTCTGCTGTGCTTGCAAATAATTGTCTTCTGAGAGGCTTCATCCAGAAGCTAATAGAAACAGATGCAGAGACCCAAGCCAAAGTAGAGACCAAAGCTGGAGAGTTTTGTGGAAGTGTGAGAAGAAGGATAAAATGATATGGCAGAGTCAATGAAGCTACAAGAAGACCTACGGAGTATACTAACCCGGACCTATGGGGACTCACTGAGACTGATTCACCAACCAAAGAGAATGCATGGACTCATTTAGACCCCTGTTCATATGTAGCAGATGTGCAGCTTGACTAACATGGGGGTCCCTAACAATGGGAGTAAGGGCTGTCTCTGACTCTGTTGCCTCCCTCTGGATCCTTTCCCCTAGCTGGGCTGCCTTTTCAGGCCCCAGTGGGAGAGAATGTGCTTAGTCCTTCTGTGACTTGAGGTGCCAAGGTGGGTTAATACCCTTTGGGCCTCCCATTCTCTGAGAAGAAGAGAGGGGAATGGGAAGAGAGGAGGGAGAGAACTGGAATCAGGCTATAATGTGATTACATTAAAACAGACAAACAAACAAACACTGTTGGGCAAATGGAAGTAGATCAGGTGAATGTTAGGCAGAAGAGAACATGGAATATCGAAAGGGTCTCTAGGAAGAAGGAACATCATGAACCTGAAACTGAAAGAAGTGATAGCTTCCTGCATTATTGAAACTGAAAGATGATAAATGCACGGGAAAAGACAAAGTGACACTTAAATTGTGGGCATTGCTTATACAGGGTTAAAGGTTAAGTTAGATGTTAACTATATGCAATGAAGAGGGAATGAGAAAAATTACAAAACAAGCAACATAGTCAGTTCCATATATCTGTGTAATTGCCTTGAAATGTATGGTTCATATTTTCAGGACTGTATCAAAAGCAGTGAAGGGAGAAACTATAAGGTTACAGTAAGATGGGGTAATTTAAATGGAAATGAAACATTTTTAGGCATTCTTATAAGTGCCAACATAACCGGCTAACTTAAAAAAAAAAAGCAACTGGTCTACCTCCTTCTTATTTCCTCTACAGCAAACTGTTTATACAGAAGGAAATGTGCTATTTTTCACTGCATAAACCTAATCACTTTCCATCATATTTCAAATATCTTTCAACTGCCTTCACTATCTTACCACTAAGGCAAAATCCACAACGCATCTTACAAATCATTGAGTAGTTTTTGCACCTACTTGTATACACACACACACACACACACACACACACACACACACAGAGTCTCCCGTTCCCCATTCTCCTTTACTCAGACATACTATGTTCTGTTTCTTCATTGCACCTTGATTCTCCTTCAATAAGACTCTGAATATGGTGTGCTTCTTTTATGCCCTATAAAGTTGAGATTATTTTCATTCTAAAATCCTCAACTAAAGTGTCACTTACATAAGGAAGAGGCCTTTACTGTCCTGCATAGATCAGCTACCCCCTCCACAGGTATATAGCACCCTGTGCCTCTACTTTTCTATAATTATTAAAGTTGCAGGTTTGTGTGTTTATTTGATTTTTAAAGGGTCTTTATATATAATATTGAAAATAGTTTTTTTTTTCACACACTGTATTATGATCATTCTCTTCTCCCAAGTCTTCTGAGATCCTCTCCACTTAACCAACTCAATGCCATTAGGAATCAGGAAAACAAAATATTAAACAAATAAGAATTAAAAAGAAGAAAGAATAATGGAAAATGAAAAAGATAAAACACAGCAAAAATGCACACATATTAATACACACAAACCCCTAAAAACACAAAATTGAAAACCATAATATATAAGCAGGAGACCAATAACACACACACACACACACACACACACAAATGCTAAAACAAAGGAGTATGTGAAGAAAAAATCTACAAAAATACCACTGAGTTTGTTTTGCATTGGCCATCTACTGCTGGGCATGAGGACTTCCTTAAGTGTGATAAATATACCCAATTAGACTACATCAAAGGAAATAAAATATTCCTTTGTGAACAGCTGACAATTGGGAGACAACTTCTTGGTTAGAGGTGGGAGTCCATGTCCACTTCCCCCTATCAGCACTAGGACTCCATCTAGCTTGACACTATAAGTTTTTGCATGATCCACAGTCTCTATGAGCTCTTATGTACATCAGTCACGTTGTGCTGTATATGGAAGCCATTGTTTCCTTGGTGTTATATATCCCTTCTGGACCTTATAATCTTTTGGCCTCCTCATTGGCAATGCTCTTAAGCTCTGAGGGAAAGGCTTTGATGAAGACATCGCATTTAGGACTGAGTGCTCTAAAGCCTCTCACTCTGAATATTGTCCAGCTGTGGGTCTCAGGTTTAGTTCCTGTCTACTGCAAGAAGAATCTTTGAGAGGATCTTTGGTTCCACTAAGCTTCAGATTTTCTAAAGTTGTGGTTGAATAAGATTTAGTGGATTTTTAACACTTCAGCTATTGTTGTACTGTGAACCCATGCCATGATTATTTGTTGAATAATTTTAGGGATAGGGGTGCAATGCACACCAAATACAGCTAAGATTCAGTTGCTTTTAAAAGAAAATATTTACAGTAATAAGTACAAACCAGATTATGTGAGTAATACACAGTAAGTATAATTACTTAAAAGAAAGAAGGCAGAACAGAAAATAGGAAGATGGTGAGGAAGACAGGAAAAAAGTAAGGGACTGTGAGATTGTTTTCAGTTGCTTAACTGCTGCCATAAAATGCATTTGGTGATAAACTGAATTTAAGGAATTGTTGGAGGGACATTTTATTTTATTTATTTAACTTTTTTTTTAAAGTGAGAGTCGGTTTGGGCTATTATGATCTGGAAATAATAGTGAAATGCTAAAGCTCACATAGTTCCTATCTGTCCCCTTACTACCCACAATTCACACTGCTGACCCTGAAGAGTAGATACCGAAGCTCTGTCTTTCGAAGCAGCAGAGCTGGAACTCTCAGTTGTCCAGATCACAATGGTGCTAGTCCCCTGCAGTCCAGCTCCTTCCTGTTTACTCAGTTTTAACTGGAATACCTAGGAGTGAATCTGATTGCCTACCTTGCTACAATAGTAAATGAGGCACAGTAGGTTACATTTGTGGGTCTTATATTTGAAAAAAAAGAATGAAGAATTGCATAACCACAAATAGCCAGAATACTGGCATACTATTGATGTGTTGCATCACACTGAAGGTGAATAAACTTTTTCTAAAATAGTTCAAAATAATCATTGAAAATTCAACATGTAAGACATGATTAGGAAAAGAGAACTATCTAACGATGTCAAACACTCGAAAAAACTAAGAAAGCAGATTTGTCAAGGATTGGCTAAGAAGAGAGTGCTCCTTGAAAATAAGAATATTGTTAACTGAAATACTACACAAATCATTTTTAAGTACAGATTGGGTATTATCCATTGGGCCCAGCCAGAAGGATAACATGAGTAGCCCCAGTAGAGATAATTCTAGGGGATATGGAGGTATAAAGTGAGTTGTAAATTACTGAGATTGTAAGAGGTAAGAATGTAGAGAGAACCCATGTTGGGTATTACTTTAAGACAGAAACTGTTAAAAAAAAAAAAAGATATGGTATTAGAATACAGGTTAGTGGATGGCTTTGTTATTTTGTTTCCATTCAGGGAGTCTTCAAATTATTGAGTGGGTCCACAAGAGACAGGAAGATTGAAATCACAGAAAGAAGAGACTATGAACAGAGCAGTGTCACTATTGTCACATAGCGTGCTGGTTGTAATGTTGCAATTTTATCTATGAGACCCCGTTACCGGTTACAGTGTGCTATATTGTATAATTTAATTGGATAATATTCCATTCCTTTCCCTTCTAGTAGTTTGCAATCTTTAGTTCAAACAGGACATGTGAAATTACTGTGGTGTAAATTATACTTAGCCTGTGAACTCTACAGTAGTTTGTCTTTTCACTTGCTAAACTACTTTTACCTGAAGGATGATACCAGCATTGGACACCTGTATCATGGAAATTTTCCTTATAAAGAAGTTCTTGGTATAGGGACACTTGAGAATAATTGCAATTGATTCAGAACATTTCCAGGAAGTACACTGTGTTGATTTTGAATGCTTTACCTGTCATATCTAAGTTCCCTATTGCGCCATTTAACATTTTATTATCTCAAAATTATGTAATAATATGCCAAATACACAAATTAGGAACCAACTTCTTAACTCATACTTAGTCTCATTCTTACAAAATCTTGCAAATTTCACAGTGAAACATCTAAAAAGATGGAAATTTTATCAAAAGGAAGCTCTATATTTGTAGTACCTACCATATCCAATATTGTTATGTAAATAATGATTTATTTGAACCTCATAGGTATTTCACATGTGTCAGTGAAAGACAAACAGTTTTAACATTTGAGTATTTAAACACTTGGTACATATTTAGTAACTATTATTTTTGGAATGTATAGAACTTATTTCAGTGAACTTTTCATACTCATAGTTTCAGAAGGAAAGTAAAGGAGACACATGGAGGCTGCAAGGGGAAAAGAACAAGTAACACTTAAAAACAGACCTATTAAAATTTCACTTAACTTCTCAATGGAAAATCTAAAAATCAGAAGGGTCTGGATAGATGTACTACAGACTCTAAGAGGCCACAGATGCCAACCTAGACTAGTATACCCAGAAAAACTTTCAGTCACCACTGGTAGAGAAGAGAAAATAAAACATTCCATGATAAAAATAGATTTAAACAATATCTATTTACAAATTCAGCTGTACAGAGGCACTGGAAGAAAAACTCCAACCCAAACACGTTAACTACACACATGAAAACACAGGGACTAAATGATCTCACACCAGCAAAACCAAAAGGGAAACACACACACACACACACACAGACATGCCACCACCACTACCACCACCACCACTACCACCACCATCAAGGACAACAGCAGCAGCAGCAACAACAGAATAACAAGAATCAACAATCATTGGTCATTGAGATCCTTCAATATCAATGGCCTCACTTGCTCAGTGAAAAGAGAAACTCTAACAGAATGGGTGAGAAAACAAGGTACATTCTCTGCTGCATTCAAGAAACAAATCCCAGTATCAAGGATGGACATTACCTCAAGGTAAACAGTTGGAAAAGGATATTCTAAGCAAATCTGGACCTAAAAGGCAAGGTCCATATACAAGGATACCCAAGTTTTTAAAATAAATACCACTACATCTTAAATCACATTTTGCCCCGCATGCTGATATTGGGAGACTTTAAGACCCCACTCTCACCAAAGGACAAGTTGTGCAGGCAAAATTAAACAGAGAAATACTGTAGATAAGTGATGCTGTAAACCAAATGGACCTGACAGATATCTACAGAACATTCCACCCAAACAAAAAAGTATACCTTCTTCTCTGCACTTCATGGAACTTTCTCCAAAATTAACTACATCATTCACACAAAGTAAGTTTCAACAGATATGAAAAAAAAAAGAATTAAGTAATTCCCGGAATCTTATCATACCACCACAATTTAAAGCTGGATATCAACAACAGAAAGCTTACAAACTTATGGAAACTGAACAGAAAGAGAATCATGGACACAAAGCGTTAACTTACATCTGTCCTACCTGTAATGGGTCTCAGTACTTGGAAGGTTGGGAACCACTGCTCTAAGCAAATATACATCTGTCTGCATCGGCTCCGCAATTTGTATATAGTCAGTAAAGTATTAGATGGCAACGCTGAAGAAAGAAAGAAGAAATATAAAACAGTGTTTCAACAAAAGTGAGACTTGCGAGTAGGCTCACCCAGAGATGAACCTCCTAAGTTTAGATGTCATGATATTGTTCCTTGAGTTAGAGAAAAACAATTTTACATCTAAAATACAATAAAACTGTGGCAAAGAAGAAATCTAATAAATTTCAGAGATTATAAGTACTAAAAAAAACAATTAAAATTTACCAGATTTGTTTATGTGAATATTGAAATCTCAGCATTAAAATGCAAATGCCATTCATGACGACATGGTCACAAAATTAATGGTTAAAGAGACAAAACACTATTAAATAAAAATTTAGAAAGAATAGACAATCATTTCCAACAAGAGTTCAAAAGATATGAAATAATTGAGAAAGACAAATAACCATGATCATACATTTGAAAAATACTCAGTCCTGGTCGTGGCAAGAGAAATCCAACCTACTGCTAACAAAATTTAATTCTCTATCAACTTATGAAACATGAAGCAAAATGAACAAAATATAAAACCAAACAAGAATAAGTAAATATTAGCAGAGAATAATAAAAATATTAGCCGAGCAAGTGCTGTTAATTCTTTCTTTCTTTCTTTCTTTCTTTCTTTCTTTCTTTCTTTCTTTCTTTCTTTCTTTGTTTGTTTCTTTCTTTCTTTCTTTCTTTCTTTTCTTTTCTTTTTTTGTAAACTGAAAAATAAATCTAACTATTGCTAGAAGGTGTTTGAACATGCTTGTCAAATGTCAGAAGTTTCATATTTAGCAGATCACATCTCAATTCCTCTTCCAGAAGCATATGCAAAGATAATTTCACAGAGGATGCAGCAAATTTGTGTGCATCTATACACATCATCTTAACACGAGTAATAGTTGAAAGTAAGCATTTAAAACAATTATGAAATAATATAGTCACTCTGATGCTACCTAAATACCTACACAAGGAGGAGATGAAGCATGTAGAATCAGTAAGGCCATACATAAGACCATGGTCTCCTTTGCATCTCAATGTGCATCTCCCATGTGCCTGAGAGAGAGAGAGAGAGAGAGAGAGAGAGAGAGAGAGAGAGAGCGCACACAGTGATATCCATCTGTAAGAAAACTTGACTGACTCAATGGCTACATTTATTATTTTCTGTTTTGCGCTTAAAAGAACAAGATTTGTTACAAACAAATCTTTGTGAAAACAAAGATTGTGAAAACAAATCTATTTGTGAAAAATAATTTACAATCATAATACAGCAGAAAGGGGAAAATGTTAGATAGCAAAATAAGCACAAATATATGGTTTTCTATATCATATGCTAAGAGTAAATTATCCACCTTTCTTGGTATGTAGCATAATTTTATAAAATGTTCAAAGAGAAAATAAAACATGGTCTGTGGACTTTTGGCCTAATCAAAAAGTAATTCACAGTTAACTAGGAAAATTGCTGCAATAAAGGAGGTTGCTGCAAATACAACTTATCTAAATTACTAAAAATTTTATCATTTTATTTCTGAAATATCTATAGTATTTCTTCTTTGGGTTGTTATGATAAATCATTATAATGCAAAAAGCCTTAATGTGATAATATAAAGCCTCAATGCCTGATTTATTTTTTAGAAAAACTCAATACATTTCTGTGCTTAAAACTTTTGAAAAATTGCATTAGATATTGGGAAAACAGAAGATGGGACCTTGGAACCAGTTCTCTTAATTTGTCGGCTCTGCGAAATGCTTGGAAACAGGAGAAATGAGGCCAGATTCATGACATCTGAATCAGTGAATCAAAGAAAGGTCCACCTTCAGAGAAATCTAGGCAGAGGAAGAGAAAGGCCCTGAGGGTACTGGCCAGGAAAACCTGTGCTCTTCAAACTAAGGTCTCAGGTCAGAAGAGGTAAAGCCTATTGGGAGGCACACAGAGAGTGCCACCCTTTCCTCCTTCCTCATGAAGAAGAATTTCCGACTTCTACGTCAAGAAACTACACTAAGCAAGAAATTTTACACTACATTCTTCCGTGTTCTTTTCCAACTTCACAACTCATTATTCGGTGCCTTGGCAGTGCAGAGCAGTCTTTTCTTTTCTTTCTTTCTTTTTTTTGTTGTTGTTTTTGATTATTTATTTTGATAATGGTGACTTTCCCAGCAAGGAATAAAAATTGACCTTTGATTTGTTTAAAACAACACAAACTAACCTTATTATATGGTATTGTTAGCTTGTCTCCTATCATTAAAAAATAGTGTGAGTTGGAGTGATGGATCAGAAGTTAAGATTTCTTTCTTTCTTTTTCATCACTTGAATCAACTATATTAATTAATGTTAAAATTTCAGTTATATTTTTAAAGTGTTGATACCAATAAGAAGAAAATTTACTTTATTTCTTATGTTATATTAGATTAGTATCCAAAAAAACAACCACTTAAATTACAATGTTTAGTTATGAGTCTTAATATCTGCTTTGATACATTGCTAGGTAGAGTCTTTCAGAGGCCCTCTGTGGTAGGCTCCTGTCCTGTTGCTTGTTTTCTCCAACATCTAATGTCCATCCTATTTGTCTTTCTAAGTGAGGATTGATCATCTTATCCCTCTTTCTTGTTTATCTTCTTTAGGTGTATAGATTTCAGTATATTTATTGACTTGAACTCAATGGCTAGTTCTTCCACCTCCCCCCCTCACCCCCTAGGGAGAAGCAGCCTTGCTAGGCCACAGAGGAGGACATTGCAGCCAGTCCTGAAGAGACCTGAGAAGCTAGAGTCAGATGGAAGGTGAGGAGGTCCTCCCCTATCACTGGACTTGGAAAGGGGCAGTGAGGAGATGAGGGAGGGAGGGTGGGGTTGGGAGGGAATGAAGGAGGGAGCTACAGCTGAGATACAAAGTAAATAACCTGTGATTAATATAAAAATAAAAATTATTATAAAAAATAAGTAAGTAAATAAATATTTATAAAATAAAAAATTACAATGTTCAGGATGTATTCCATTCCATACATTTTCATCTTTTAAAAAATATATCATTATTTTATTATTTACAATTTATTCACTTTGTATCCCACTTATACAACCTTTCCTCTTCTGCTCCTGATCCCATTCTCCCCCCACTGTTCTTCTGCTGAAGAGATGTCTCAGAGGTTAAGAACACTGACTGTTCCTCCAAAGGTTCTGACTTCAATTCCCAGCTCATAGCCATCTAGAGTGAGATCTGGTATCCTTCTGGTGAGAGCAGTCTTTTCAAACCTTTACCATTATCCCAACATCCTGACTTTATGCCAAAATCCCCTCCTCTCTCTCTTAGATCACACTCCTCTACTCATTTTTCATGGCATCTTTTAGGATAATTTTTTCATGCATCTCTTCATGTTGAGAGTAACTCTTCTTTTCTGCATCCTGTAAATTCTCATATTCTGCATCATTCAAAGTATTGCTTTTCAGAATATTATATTTCTCATTTTGTTGGCCTGTTTTCTTAATCTAATTATTTTAGAGTTTCTATTTACATCACATCTATCCTTCTGTCAGTGTCAGAGTTTCCAAGTTTTCTGAAATAGCGGTCATTTCAAATCCCTGGCCTTCTTGCCCCACATATGTTGTTCATATCTAGATTTCTGTATATCAACCTTTATTTATTTATTTATTTTTTTACATCTTCCTGAATAAACCGCTTGGAGATTAAATCTTTAAGTAATTTCTACTTGTTAAATTTTACTTGAATTTGTATATGCGTATGTAAAATCTTTTGATTATACTAGATCTTTCCTCGTTCAAACTACTCTGCCTTCCTTTTCCCTTCCATGTTTTACTTTTTTCTGTTCTAAACTTTCTGGATCCACAGCTGTTTATTGAAAGCATACACTGTTTGAAGCTCCCCTTATTGTGCTCATAAAAATTTTGAGATAGCTGATAATTTTTATTCATCACTTATGTGTAAGAAAGGTTGACATTTTAACACCTCCACAATTGTTTTTTTACTTGTTTTTTTTTTTAAAGATTTATTTATTATTTATACAACATTCTGCCTGCACACCAGATCTTACTATAAATGGTTAGGAACCACTATGTGGTTGCTGGGAATTGAATTCAGGACCTTTGGAAGAACAAAGAGTGTTCTTAACCTCTGAGCCATCTCTCCAGCCCCCTTTACTTGTTTTTTTAATCCAGTATATTTCCCTTTTTTGTCACCTCTATGAAAGAAGTTTGCAAATAAAATAATTATAAAGCAAACAAGAACACAGAAGAATTTCATACCAATGAGATTTTGAGTTAGGAGTAAAATAAATCACTACAGGTTTATTAATCTGGGAAAAGAAAAGGCAGACATTAGAAAAAGAATCAGGTGATTGTATCACTGAAGCCCCTGAGTCAATCAATCAGAGCAAAGAGACACTAGTGGTCTGTTTGAACGGAAGTGAATAGTTTTGAAAGGACGATGGAGGAAGTCGATATTCTAATTATACAGCTTATACCTTAGTTATAGAGCATGCAAATCCACAATCTTCTCTGATTCTCAAATTTGGAGACCCTAGAATGTCTCCTATCCTGTAACCAACAATAAATAGTCTATGACTATTTTCATAGTTTTAAATTTACTTAAAACATGTAACATGTTTCTTTTTTTTCATAGGCCATATTGTTTTATTTTCTTGTTGAACATTATATAAAATTATGTTACATCTCAAGAAAGGTGGATAATATACTCTTAGTTGAAAATATATCAACCTTCCCCAGAATCTTATAAAATGCCCAGATATTCACTAAGAATGTTTTATAGGGGATGACTATTCATAATCTATTCTTTTTAATTTTTCTTTATTATTCTTATTTATTACAATTTATAACAAAAACAAAATAAAAAGCAAAGAAACCATCGCAATAATTCTTTAAATGGTATCTATGTGTGGATAATTTCTTTACCACATAAAACTTCAAAATTGTAAAATGCTAGTTAATTTTAGGGAAAAATAGGGGATTAGAGAGGGAATTTTACTTTTTCTCTTCTTATACATATTTTTAAATGTGCCATCAATGTATGATTGAATTAAATAAAAATTCAATTATAAGTCTTGAATCCTTATTAATCTTAATTTAAAAAGAAATAACAGCTAAAAAAAAGCACAAGAAAAATCTAGTACAACTAAAGTAACACCAAAATTTATAGGATAGTTGGATTTTCTTCCTAATATATTTAAAATATATTTAGAGTGCATACAATATGAAGTACTACATAATTTACATTACCAAAAAAGTAATTGAGGAAAAATGACATTTCACAGGATATACTGTATGCTTTTGTAAAAATGGTCAGGTTTGTTTTAAAGTTTGAAGCATTTGAGGACCTTATTTTCTCCCAAGGATTTTATTTAGAAGACATTTTTTTTTTTCAAAAGATATAATGGAGTTCTCTACACTTAACATAATGCCATATTCCAGCAGTAATTGTGAATCTTCATATTTTTTGTTTTAATTTTGAATTACAGCATTCTATTTTCTGTATAATTTGCCATAATTACAAGAATCACTCCTTTGTTGAAAACTTTCCTGAGAATTCTCTAGGACAGGTATCGAGCCAAAATAAATTTCCTAGTGGCAAGAATTCTTAGAATTTATGTAAAACCTTTGTCTGAAACAAAACCGCAAAATTAGCATTTTACTTATTGGTGAGTTTAAATAGCTGCAAAGCAAACTCCTCGGCCATCATCTTGATCATCTCCCAGCTTGCTTCTTCCCACTCTTGGGTTCAAGGTATTGTTCTTACATACAGAAAAAAAAAAATGCTATGATTCCTTAAAGTTAACTTCTTCTAGTCAAATTGAAATGCATTTGTAATACTTCAAATTATGTTTATAGAATAGTGATACTTTATTACAATATGCCAAGAACTTAAAACTGCTTTTGCAAATTTTAATATATTCTCAGAGATTAAACAGAGATCACTATAGTTTTGTATAAATCAATTTATCTTTGATAATTTTTTGCAACTAAATTATTGCATACTAAAAATGATACATAACTTTAATATTTTCTTAGGTTAAAAAATTTCAGTTTTTGTCCAATTATATGGAAGTTGTCATGCTAAATGTTTTCTGGTATCTATAAATATGAAAGCAAAGACCACTTTAACAGGGTCTCTCAGTCCTGGCAGTACTGGCCCTCTGAAACCCAGGCTGACTTCTAACTCACAAAGATCTATCTGGCTCTGCCTATCAAGTGCTGGGATTGAAGGTGTGTGCCACCACTGCCTGGCTGTTATATTCTCTCAAAGTTTTACTATTATTATTAATAATAATCATTGATTTTTTTCAACTTAAGCAAATGTTGCTATCTCTGATTTAGTGCAGTTTGCTGGAATTCTAGAAATGAAACATGTAGACAAAACAATCTTAAAATTCTCTATAGTTTAGTCATTGTTATACCATGATGTAGATAGGTTGTTGAAGAAAGTTATGGGGTTAGAACCAAATACTTTTAAAATTAATTCCTTGTGGTTATTAATATCAACCAAGAGAATTTTACAAAGACTCGAAGAGTGGAATGTTTTCAAATATATTTCTATGAAAGTTACTTTTTCAAAGATTTTCATATAAAACAACAACAACCTGAAAATTTCCTTTGGATTTTACTTCTTCATTTTTTCCACTTTGCAAACATCTTGATTCAAGGAGAAATGTTCTTTGTGATTGTTTTTAAAGACTGATGCTTTTTTTTCCTTTTATAAGGGACAACATATTAAATATCAAATTATTTTTAGATGTTAAATAAAAATGATAGAAAATTGGTATTTCTGAAGGATATGAGAACTAAGGAAGTGCAGTCAAGATGTATAGGCTCTGGCTGTGGAGCCAGCATTTGAATTCTATTCCCAGGTTCCACATGGTTCTTTCCCAGAAGAAAAGAACTGACTTTAAAAGTTGAGCTAACAAGTTGTTCTCTGACCTATAAACAGCCACATTACAGCATTACATGAGATCAGAGAGGAAGGATTTGGGGGGAGAGAATAAACAAATGAAATTTTACAATTAAAAGATAATAAGAATGGTAGACATTTATTTGGCTTATATTTCCAAATATCTTATGTTTTTAAAAACTACTGCTTTTCAAACCAACTTATTTCTATCATAATTCTATTGCTGAATGGTCAAGAAAAAAAATCATGAAGATCTGACTTTTTTCACTCCTTTTAAAAATAGGCCTTGGCAATCATGAAGCTTCTCATCCTCACCTGCCTCGTGGCTGCTGCCCTTGCTATGCCTGTGAGTACATCAGACAATAAGGTCCACCTTCTTGTTAGAAATGATCCACCACCATTCACACACGAGGTGGCACCACTAAGAATCCTAAGTGTTTGATGATCTCCAATCAACAGCTGTAGTCAGAGTTAGAAACGAGCCATCCCTTCACATTTTGACCACATTATGTAACCCTTCCAAATCTGCAACTCCAAATCACATGTCCTATTAAAATTTAAACAAACACACAATGAAAACCACAAACAAAAAGAGGGAAAAACATAACATATTGCCTATCACAATAAATAGAACAACAGGTTGTAATCAGGCTCATTTTCCAAGTTCACCATAGAATAAGAATTCTTCCAAATATGATATAGGCATATGATATTACTTTACCAAGTATGACACAGAGCCTCATGTTCCAGGGTACTCTACATAGTCAAATCCTCATTTCAGGTGCCTTGTATCAACATCATTTCCCAAGAAATAGGGAACTCATATACCAAAACAGTGTGGTGTCTGTGTATGTTGCCATTAAGCTAAACTTAACTGTCATCTTCACAAAGTGTTCATTTAATAATTATGCAATATAATTGATGATAAAATGCAATCATGATGAAAATTTTGGTAGGATACTACACATTTTGCTCCCTTAATTAGTATAATGCTTTTAAAATTCTCATGAAACTTAAATTGTCTGTAGATCTAAATTATCCTTTTTAATTAATTGACACTAAACTGAAGAGTTTTACTTTTCATGCATTTTACATATTTTTTCCAATTCTATGCCATAATCAAAGGAAATCAGATAAACTATTTTTCTTTGATATCTGTCAATAAATTAATTATTCCTTTTAACTCTCATGAGTAGCAATTTCTAACAATTTTTAATATTATTGTTAAAGATTTTTTTAAATAGTAATTTCAGGTAAATGGCACATGTATGTTTTCATTGATATTTTGATTGATTTTTTAGTCTTATTTATGTTATTTATTTATTCTGTTACTTTTCAGAGCCTTCCTCTTAGAAATGCAGTAAGCCTTCTAGTAAGTACTGTACTCTGCCCTTCAAGATCTTTCTCTAATCGTGGGACTTAATTGATCATTCCCTGACAGCAAAGAGGCCCAAAGCTCATCTTTCTTTTTCTGTGTAATAGTCCCTTTCACTTTTTCTGGGGGCTCTCTTTTCTAACCACTATTTTTATAAAAGAGCACACGGGGAAAGTGAGATGGCTCATGACGAAAATATGGTTGCTGTGCAAGTCTGGTGTCTTGAGTCAGTCTCTAGAGCCCAAGATGGAAGGGGAGAAGCGAACATTTAACCCTTAAGGTTGTCCTCTGGCCACCACATGTGACAGACACACACACACTCACACACACACACACACACACACACACACACACACACACACAGATTATTTCATGTACTTATTCACAAGATGTAGTTAGCAAAACAGAATGTTAATATGTTAACATATTCTGGTTTGTGCCTTTTAATCTTCTCTAATTTTATACACTGAATCATGAATTAACTACCTCTACCACACCCACTACAACAAGCATTAATCCACAGCTTTCCAGTGTATGAACTCATGCCATGTTATCATTTATTCTCTGCAGAATCAACAACAGGACAGCAGTGAGGTAAGCTGCCTGTGTGGGGAGCCAAATCTGCCATCTCCTGATCTCCAACCTTCAGTCTGCTGTCACGAATCTGGACCGCCTCCTACACACTGGTTTCTATATATCTTCAAAAGCATGAAAGGGATCAGATACCTGGACTGCCCTCTCAATTCTGTTTTCATTCAATATACATTCAAAGTTGTTGGATATTTTGGGAAACATGATTGAAAGACTTCTCAAAAAAGGGACTAAAAAAAATAGTTAGACTTTCAATTTCATGTATAAAACTAAAACTAAAATTACAGATTTTTCTTAGACTTAAAAATCTACTGATTTACTAAATTAAATTGCATGCTTGGACTCATTTAGGCAAAGAGTTCATGTGTGTGTATGTTTACATTCATCTACATATTTAAATCTGCTGATTTACTAAATTAAATTGCATGCTTGGGCTCATTTAGGCAAAGAGTTCATGTGTGTGTATGTTTACATTCATCTACATATTTAAATAGAATAATATGTTTCAACATGTGTATACTTAGGAGTCACTTATTGTTTCATAATTCAAAATTTATTTCCAACAGGAACTACAGGAAATTGTTAGTCAACCAAAGTTTCTCAGGTTAAGTGAAGTAAGTATAACCAGTTCTCAGCACACAAATGCACTGTTAGAGGAATGCTCATTCTTTTATGTTAGCTTGCAAAGCAGCAGGTTTCTTTACGGTATTACCATGCATGTGTCTCTATACTTCGTTCTCAGTAAATAGATAAAACAAAGTATATTTTGCTTGTAAAAAGCATTTTTACTTGTGTTTACAATCCTTTTTATTCATTAAAAAGTAGATTTTAATTTTAATTAATGCCTAAATTTTTGCACCTGACAAAAATACTTGCCTTTTTTCCATGACCTATTTAGCCGATTAAGATTACATATTCAATGTATTCTATGAGCATGAATGGTATCTCACATGTACAACAGCTTTCTAAATGTTACTTGTTTGTTGATTATAAGGATATCAGATTCTAATGGAAGACCACTATTTAAAAGACTTGATGGCCAAACCAACCTTGTGTAAATGAATTTAATTAAATATTTTTAATTATTTTCCCTTTATTTTTTGATATTTTAATATAATTACATCATTTTCCCTTCCCTTTCTTCTTTTCAAACCCTCTCAAATAGCTGTCCCTGTACTTCCTTTCTTCATTAATTGGTAAACACATACATACATGTGTATGTACATATACATACACACTCCTAAATAAACAAACATAATGTACTTGCTCTGTATATATTATATGTATGTTTTCAGAGCTGCTCAGTTGATATTAGATAATCAACTGTGCTCTTCCTTGGGGAAGACTATTTCTCACACTCTTAGCATTTCTTAATTACTTGTAGCTCTTTGGGTAGGTTTGAGGTCTCCTGGGCTTCCCACTGTCCACTTTGGCTTGACTGTTGTCAGAAGCTGCACCCACAAAGTCTCTCCAACATCACAGTCTAAACATAAGCTAAACAAGGACAACTTTACTTAGTTTTAAACTAATTAGTAGACTTAACACAGGTTGGAATGACTCCATGGGATGTAATGTAGAGTTAAAATTAGTACTCGTGTTAAATCAACAGACCTCAGAACTGGTCATTAACCAAATGTCTGGCAAAGACAACAAAATCAAGCAAAACAAATTTGAAAATACTTACAAGCTTATTCACTGACAGCATAAACAAAGATAGCACAACAAAGAAACACAAGTGTAGAATTGATATGACACGAAATAGCGGGACAGTGATTGAAAATATAACTTAAATTTAAAATTTAAAGTTTTTAAATTTGCAGAAAGACGTCACGATATGAACTCGATTACAGGTTTTAATTATTTATGTCCTTTTCACCAATATTGTTTTTCTTTGTTTTCTAATCATAGAGATTCATCAATAACCTGAACAGAGTAAGAAAGAAACATTTATAAAATTTAAACTATTGTTGACGTCTGTGATTTAAGTCTGTATTATACAAGTTACCCTTTTCTTTTTCAGCAGAGAGAGCTTCTGACAGGAGAACAGAGTGATGAAATCAAGGTAATAAAGCTCCCTACAAGATAATATGAGAAAATATGTATCTACATAATACAAAAATACTTTTATTTGGACTATCTCACATATTCTTTCCTTGAACTTCTCAGTCACACAATCAAAATGGCTAATGAATTCTATTGACAAATTGGAGGGTTTCTAAATTTATGGGCATAAGTGACCATATATATCAATAACTAACTAAATAAAATGCATTTACAGTCTGGTTAAAAATTCACATAAACTGTGAAGGCTGAAAGAATGCACTGACAGAGATAATTAAAAAGCATGATATGTGTCCGAAGAACATTTTACATCATCAAACTTCAGTATTCTTTCACCAATTGAACTTGAACTTGATTGGCTACTACATTTTTTTTAATTCAGTATTGAAAGAACATACAGTTCTAGAGCTTTTATAAGCTCAATGGTGTGTATTTTAAAATCTAAAATACACACCATTGAGCTTAATTTGAACACAGGGGTCTTCCCAGAGACTCATACTCCAACCAAGTACCAGGCATGGTGATAACCTAGAACCCCTGCACAGATCTAGCCCATGGCAGTTTAGTGTCCAAGTGGATTCCATAGTAATGGGAAGAGGGACTGCCTCTGACATGAACTGATTGGCCTGCTCTTTGATCACCTCCCCCTGAGAGGAGAGCAACCTTACCAGACCACAGAAGATGACAATGCAGCCACTCCTGATGAGATCTGATAGACTAGGATCAGAAGGAAGGAGAGGAAGACCTCCCCTATCAGCGTACTTGGGAGGGACATGTATGGAGAAGGGGAAGGAAAGGTGGGATTGGGAGAGGAGGAGGAAAGGGTTTTTGGGGGATACAAAATGAATAAAGTGTAATTAATAATAATTAAAATAAAAAATCAATTTCATGACTGAAATCTTTTCTTACAGGTAACTATGGATGCGTCAACTGAGGTAAAAACACTTTGCTTTAAAACCACTCCACTGAGTATGAGGGAAAACACATGATAAAGTCAATCTTATCCAAATGAGAGAATAATTCTGATTGTCCTACGATATATATTTAATAGCTAGAAAAAAGATAGTTACCTATTTGCTAGAATTAAATAGATGACACACCAACCCTGATACTTGGAACTTGAGCTCTAGGGATGATGTCTTTCTACCACTGTGGTGCTAAAACCTGGGTACAGAATACTAAGTAGAAAAAATTCATTTCTTAAGTATCTATGCACCCTTGAGCCACACTCTGCTATGGTACATTTTTATCTATCACATGCCTTTTATATAGTATTTCTGCTCAATGTCCAGAAGCCAAGTTAAAAGAAAACAGAAAGTTGCACTGTTCACAGATACATTAACATGCTGACAGTCACTCCCAATGTAGAACTCAAAAGATGTGAATTAAACTTAGAAATGCAAATTAGGAAAGTGAATACTGCAGTTTGTCAAGTTTTGTTTGTTTCTCTCAATTCTTATATTGTTTCCAAAGTTTTTATTTTTGCTAGTATCTATCTGAATTGGTAGTTGTTAGTTTTATATTTGGGTGAGTGTTTGTCATGAAAAATAAGACAAAATTTCCTGTTTCTTTTTCTTAGGAACAAGCAATGACAGGTGCTCAGGTAAGGCTCTGTTATTTTAACTTTTCATTTTATCAATTATACATCACATGTATTGTGTGCAGTTTGCCTCACCTTAAAGCTACCATAAACTGTACATACTGGGAAAATGAATTTAGAAGTATTTTAATTTTTGAATTTCCCAGAGAAATGTGTATAATTTTTATGCATATAAAGTACATGTCATGTTTCAATTATAATTGGAGGTAGAAATTAATCAATTTAAATAGTAGTCAGGGAAATTTTTAAAAAAACGCTTATTTATTAAAATAAACACTAAGAAGCACAATGTGCTTCAAATTCAGAGACTGCAGAACACTTTGGTGACTTTTGAGACCAAGAGCCCTCTTTTCTACTCTTGATTAGAGAGCTGACACAGAAGGTAACCACATAAGAGCAACCTAGGATCAATGTACAGTGCCATCAACTCTAAAACATGAGAAGAAAGTACATTGGCCTGTTACATATATAGTCAATAAACTATCTCTAGAAACAAATAATCTGTGCACTATTGAAGTTAATCTTTTGAAATGCATTATTGGGGGTGAAACTAGGTATGCACAAATATGCATAAGTTAGAACAAAAAAAACTATTTCAAAAGGTATATGACTTGATATCTAATTTTATTCCCATAGTGAGACTGTTATTTTCAATATTTTCAGTTTATTCACATCAAGTAGGCCCAAAGTATGTGAGAATAAAGACTGACCCTAGGCTCTCTGATAGCTTTGTTCAATAGTAATTCCTTTAAGTCTTCATTTTATCAAAAAAGCTTTCATAAATTTTACATCTATACAAGAATACCATTAGTTGTTTTTATCTAAATAGATAAAAAAGATTGTTTGGCTTGCTAAATTATTAGGATTTTTCCCCACATATTTTTTTCAATTAAAATTAAGAAGAAAATACATTATATTGTTCATGAATGTTTTTCCATAGTTTTTATTTTTCAACACTAAAATTACCCTTTGGATGCTATAGGCTTGTTTTCGTCAAATTCTAAAACTTTCCAGAGGTCATGACACTTATTTTCTTGCTCTTAGCAGGAAGACTCCAGGAGCAGCTCATCAAGTGAGGTAAAGGGTTTTCACTTTCACTTCCTGTTCCAGTTAATTGGGAGGCATCTGTGAAAATTTGTAATATGAAGTGTAACTACAACATAAGATCTCTTGCCTTATTCCATTTGTGTGACATTATATTACTTTTATTATAAAATTATCGTCCAAAAACATGCAAAAGCAACTATTTGTCAAAGGTGAATTTAAAGGGTTATTTCTGGTCAATCAATCCTGTTCAGCCATTTTGGTTGTTTATCTTTACATTTACTTTTTTTCCACATTTTTTAATAGAACTTGAGCTTGTTAACTGATCACTTCCAAGCAAATGATGTGTGTGTGTGTTAAGCTTTGTGTAGAAATTACTTAGACCTGGATTATCCTGACTCCGGGATAAAACCTGTAATATTCATTCTTTGCCTTTTGCTAACCTAGAGAAAAGATAGTAGGCACAGGAGATGCTGAGGCCAAAGCTTTGACATTATGAATGAAATTTCCAGTTATCAAAATAAAACACAGGACAGGGGGCTAGGTATGTTAATATTGTAGAGATGGTTATTTACATCCATGGCAACATTTTGAGTAATGTCCTAGTAAAACTAGCAACAAGAAGAAAGGCAGTGTAAATACAATGTGCAACTTTAGTTATCAACTTCACCTCATCATCCAGGAGTTTGTGGCTTAAGACTATTTTAGTGCCCTAAGTTAGTAATATAGCATGTGATTGATTACCATAATAACCCAAACGAGAATATGACATAATTATAAATCTGTATTTTTCTCATTTTGTTAGGAAGCTGAGAACACTATTCCCAATATCACTGAGGTAAGGTATCTTTGCTAAATTTAACATAAATTAACAATAGGCTATTATTAACCTAGATAAACAAAAGTATACACAGACAAAGCTTCACATCTCTACATTTGTTCCTTTTTTTCTTTCTTTTTTCTTTATTTAATTTAGCAGAAACACATTTCAAATGAAAACACGCTCAACCGATGCACCCTGGTAAGCCTTCAGTGAGTCTTCCAAAAGCAAAAAGTCAAGCAGTGAATGAAAACATTATGTTAGTGCTAAATTGCCTTGATATCAGCTTGACTTGGAATATGTAGTCTCATGAAGTCTAAATGGCTAATTGCTGACTTCTAAACTTAAACTAAAAACATTTATTTCAAGTTTATGATTTTTTTGTTTCAGCTAAATATTTTATTTAATGTTTCCTGCTTTATCATTTTTGAATCTGAATAACACGCTATCTAAATTATGGCATATTAATTCATTAAACTTAAGCTCTAGTTGAAGCTGTGCTTTCAGTCAATCCAAGGCATTCATTGTGTCTTGTGATAAAATAAATATTAAATTATTATAAATGTGTTAACAGTAACACATGGTAATCTCTCAATAAATTTTAATTAGTCTTAGAAACATTTTAACTTGGTTCTTGAAATACTCTATATTACTTTGTAAAACCTAATTCTTAAGATAATAAAAGCAAATGGCATATTCCATCTTCTGGTTATCCAGCCTGAAAGATGCTTCAAGTGTAATATTCTAGTACTAACACATAGAGTGCATTATGATTTAAATTAAAGCAATTCTCATAGAAAACATTTTAATGTTTATAAAAGAAATAAATTTATTTGTGGTTGAAAGGGTAATAACATAAGATTAATAATTTGTCTACCCTTAGTCCTGGGAAAGACATTGTAGGCTTACTATCTAATATTACTGAATTGTGTACATGAAATTGAGCTTGTTTTTTGTTTGTTTGTTTTTCATTTACATAGGAACGGATTCAGAGACAGAGCAAATATAACCAACTTCGTCAGGTAATGTTTTATTCATCATAATGCAAGTCCATATCCATTACAGAAATAATATAAATGAGTTTTATTCACATCTATCTTTTTTGACATTAATAATTAACCATTATTGATCTGAATATCAACATGCAAGTTTACCCTTTTTACTTTTTTCTGAAGTAGAGTTCAAGTTTATTAACTCTCATATAAGCATGACATTAAGAGACAGGGTGAGATAAATTGGAGATATTTTAACGGCCTTCTCAAGGCTGAGCTAAAGTTAGACATCATATACTGAATTGCTAACTAGGGAACAATTTACATTAGTGAAATCTATGGTAAATATTATTACAATACAAATTCTATTTCAATAAACATGCTAAAAGAAGAATTCTTTTCTTCCTTAGCAAGCTGTCCCGGCCCAGGTGAGATTATTTACTAAATCTAAATTATTTTAATATTTCTCAAATACTATGCCAATACAAATTACATGTTAACAAATGTGCTAAGAGGAGAATCATTTTTCTTCCTTAGCTAGCTCAGGTAAGATTTTTCTATTAACTCTAAATTATCTTAATATTTATCAAATACTATGACAATATAAATTACATGTTAATCAGTATACTAAAGGGAGACTTTTTTTAAAAAGCAATTAATTAATTAATTAATTAATTAATTTGTTTATTTATTTATTTTAGCAGGCTTCCCTGGCTTCCCTGGCTTCCCTGGCTTCCCTGGCTTCCCTGGCTTCCCTGGCTCAGGTAAGCATTTTTTTTTTTAACTGAATACAAATTATTTTAATACTTCTCAAATTTATGTCAACATATTAAACAATTATTTTTCTTCTTTAGCAAGCTTCTCTGGCTCAGGTAAGATTTTTATTGAACCTAAATTATTTTAATTTATCTCAAATACTATGTCACTACAAAATCTATATCAATCAATATACTAAAAGGAGAATTATATTTTTTTTTAGCTAGCTTCCCAGGCACAGGTAAGATTTTTAACTAAATCTAAATTATTTTTAATTTATCGAAAATACTATGCCAATACAAATTCTATATCAATCAACATACTAAAAGGAGAATTATATTTCTTTTTTTTTTTTAGCAAGTTTCTCTGCCTCAGGTAAGATTTTTTAATAAACCTAAATTATTTTAATTTATATCAAATACTATGTCACTACAAATTCTATATCAATCAATATACTAAAAAGAGAATTATATATTTTTTTTAGCTAGTTTCCCAGGCACAGGTAAGATTTTTAACTAAATCTAAATTATTTTTAATTTATCTAAAATACTATGCCAATACAAATTCTATATCAATCAATATACTAAAAAGAGAATTATATATTTTTTTTAGCTAGCTTCCCAGGTACAGGTAAGATTTTTTTAAACTAAATCTAAATTATTTTAATTTATTTCAAATACTATGCCAATACAAATTCCATGCTAATCAATATACTAAAAGGAGAATTATGTTTCTTCTTTAGCAAGCTTCCCTGGCACGGGTAAGATTTTTTTTTTTTTTTTTTTTACTAAACCTAAATTATTTTAATTTATTTCAAATACTGTGGCAATACAAATTCTGTTCCAATCAATATACTAAAAGAAGCTTATTTTTCTTCTTTAGCAAGCTTCCCTGGCTCAGGTAAGATTTTGTTTACTACTAATAATAACTTTTAATATTTTCATTTTGTTTAAAATGATAGTGAAATCATATTGTTACTGTAGTTTTCAGGTTGCTTCTCTTTAGACTAAATCTACAAAAAAATATATAAATATATTTTATTTTATCAATACAAACAAATTACTCCTCTCAGAAATTAGCTGATCACAGTATTTTGGTTTCTATGTATGCCAGGCTTTGTAATAAACTTTGTACATTTTAGAAGCATCCTAGTTTTGCATAGGATTCCCATGGTGTTTCACAAAATTTTTTACAATCTTTAAATAAAGGCAAGTGCATAGCAAATGGTGACTATTCATAAATGAATAAAATTTACATGCTAAAAGAAACAAAATATTTTTCTTCTTTAGCAATCTGTCTTTGCCCAAGTGAGATAATTTATTACATCTAAAATATTTTAGCATTTATACACTGTTACATTTTTACAACATATTCTTTTTTTAAACACAGAAACATCTTCCAACCGTGAGTCAGGCCTACTATGCAAACATGGTAAGATTTTGCTTGAAATTTACAAAAGATGAAAATATTAATAATGATTACAAATAGGTGTGAAAGAAAATATAGTGTCTCAGAGAATTGATAGGCTTTTATCTCTTCCCGAGAATAAGATTTATTTAGTATTTATTTTTCTAAACTTTAGCTAATTTAGCCTTAGTTGCATTACTTTGCACACTCAAAATATAAAACTTCAAGTTTTTACAGTAACCTGAGCGTAAAGTCTGTTTTGTGTACTGGAAGCTTCTTGGGGGATGAAATAACCTTTACTCATTTTTGTGAGGACAGTAGTGTGGTGTCAGCTGTCCCGGTAATCTAGAATGCATTTCCTTTCACACAGCAGCAGCCTTACAGAATGAATGAATACAGCCAGCTTCAAATGGTAAATTTTCCTTTGTATTGTGAAATACTAACATATTATTAAGTCTTTGCTTTAAAATAGCTTCTCGCCCTTGAATAGATTTCTCATTCTCTCTCTCTCATTTCTAAGCTAACTTGTATTGGTTAACTTCAAGCACAATTACAACTTCAATTACGGCTGGTCTCCATCCTTTGGATGGGACCTGCTCATGTTCCATTTTGTGTGTATCTCAGCTCCTGTGGGAAACGCAGTTATAATCACAAGCTCGATGAGGCGGTCACTTTCTATAGTTACGTTTGCTCCCGAAACCACCTCTTTTATTGTCACAAAACTATCCCCGTAAATTTCTGGTTATAAAACTGAATGCAGTTTAGCAATCTCGAGTTCAGTTTTAGTCATGTTCCCTTAATCAGAAACTCTCCTAATCAGGGAGTTTCTTATTGACACACTATTCTTTAAAAAGACCATCTATACTTCAGACTCTAGAGTCTAGAGGGACTGCGCCCAAATCCTCCAAATCCTCCATCTTTAGATTTTGTCATCTCTGAGGTGATTTTGTCAGTCATTCAGAGTGGATGCTGTCTGCTTCACTTTGTATACTGTTGGTTCTATAGTGTCGCTAGGATTTAAGATAAAAATCAATTACTATGAAATAGGTTTTGCCTAGGAACTCTGACTCAGGAAGACCACTAGACCAATTGTATACCAAGCATGGAGTTTTCTTTTCTTTTTCTTTTACTTTTATCTTTTTTTTTTGTTTGTTTGTTTTGTTTTTGTTTTTGTTCTGAACTTTGAAGTCTTTTAATTTTTTTAGATTTTTTTTATTATCATTTATTACAATTTTTGCAGTTTGTATCCCTGCTGTGGCCCTCTCCCTGGTCTTCTCCCAATCCCACCCTCCCTCCCTCTTTCCCCCCTATGTCCCTCCCCTAGTTCACTGATAGGGGAGGTCCTCCTCCCTTCCCTCTGACCCTAGCCTATCAGGTCTCATCAAGACTGGCTGCATTATCTTCCTCTTTGGCCTGGCAAGGCTGCACCCCCCAGGGGGAGGTGATCAAAGCGCCTGTCACTGAGTTGTTGCCAGAGACAGCCCCTTCTCCCCTTACTAGTGAACCAACCCACTTGGATACTGAGTCTTTGGGCTATAACTGAGCCAGGGCTTTAGGTCCTCTCCAAGGCACGGAGTTTTCTAACAGGAACTCATAATTTGGTGAGTCTGTGATTGTTGGAAAAAGCAGTGTCACTGGATAATTAAAGAGCAGTGGACAAAATGAGAATCAGTTTCCAAATCACTAAGGAAATTTTTTTAAATACGTTGTTTCTTATGTTTTTACAATGTTAACAGACCCTAAAAGATAATTCTGATTTCCTTTTCTTTTTCCAGAGACAGCCCATGAGTGTAGTGGATCAGGTAAAGCATCATCTATGATCATGTGTGTGTGTGTGTGAGAGAGAGAGAGAGTTGCATGTGTGTGTTTGTGTGGTACTGTGTGTGCATATGTAACATTGCCATAAACACTCATGCTTCATTTGGTAGCATTATTCCAATATTTCTTAGATCCTGGCTACTGACTTGGTCTCTAGTGATAACTCTGGTCTAGCTGCCAAATAAAAATGAGAGACTAATTCTTTAGACATCTCCGAATAAAAACAGTTTCAGTCCAACCTTTCAGGTAGAAAAATCCCTGTCTTCTAAACACAATTCCGCAATGAAAACAATTTTGGTTCTCAGTCTGATATACATTGTGTTTCACTTGTGGGGAAATCAGTATCTCACCCAATTCACGTATCTTCATGTTTCTAGCGTTTGCATGTCATTACTTATAAAAGAAGTTGCCTTGTCTTCAAGTCTGAGACTGTGGGCCACTGATGGTTCCACTTGTATGTCTTTATAGAACATTCTCATGCTAAGAATAATGTGCAGGAAAGTAAGGGTATTTTCCTTCTACGAGTATGCTTATGGTTAAATTTTCCCAAGAAGTAATTAGTCCATTTCATAATGATTCGTCAGTGTGCCTCAATTTACCGACATAATTTTTTTTTTTAATTCTCTAATCACTTTCACTGTTCCAAGTAAAGGCGTACTGAAGGCAACTATTCATTTTATTTAAAGTGCAATGAATGTATTGGAGTCAACCTGCTGTATAACTCTTTTAAAAAACTGTGAAAATTGTATAGATCGATTTTCTTCTTTACAAATTTGGTACAGAAATTTACGCTCTGTTGTTACCCATCTGTACATAACTTATTTTGTTTTTGTTTTTGTTTTTTTTCTCTCTCTCCAACCAAGGAACTGGCCCAGCTCTCCGTTCAGGTCAGTTGGTTTTATTATTTAATATTATTTCACATATATGTATTAATAAGAAAGATAGACATTTTCATATATGGTATTTGTTTTACTATTTATGTAAGTGTTCACAAGAAAATATCTTTTCAATTTTTTTTATGATTCCTTAAAATACAGCTTCCATTCACATAGAGTTTTGTGTGTTTTAGCATATAAAATTTTAAATTTATAATTAAAATTCTATAATAGATCAATAGAGGTAACTGTTCTAGTATTTCAGAAAAAAATACACTTTTTTTTCTTGTATCCCAAGCTAATTTCGTGGAAAGGTACTGAGCTAACATTTAGAGAAATATTTTCTGTGTATCAGACATTCAGGGATTAGCTGTAGAGATTCTGGATAAAGGACCCTTCTTTGATATCAGAGTTCTTACCGAAACTTAAGTAGGTTTAAATTAGAATACTATTTTTTTTTTAGTTAAAATATCAATGAATTCTAATCAAGCACTGGTGAGATTCACGCCCTTATTTGGGAGACACAGGTTCATGTGACCTGTGTGGACAAAGCTGATCCTTGCGATTCAATTTTGAACAGTGACCTTAAGAAGTGAGAGTTTGATCCAGCTCTTCAGAGACTCACACAGAGATTACTCAGATATCTTTCTTTCGTTTTATTTTCCTCTAGCCCTTGGCACAATTCTACCAATATGGTGCCTCTCCTGTGTGGGCTTTTCTTCCCCAAGGCATGCCGTCCCTTACTCCTGAGGTTGTTCTTGGCACCTTCAAGACCACTGTCCCCAAGAATGCCGAAAAAACCAACGTATGGTGGTAAGTTCATGAAAATTAAAGAACACCGATGCCCTACCAATGGAAGCAAAGGATCTTAGAGAACATCTGAGAGACAATAGTTAGAATAAAAAATGACCAGTCAGTGACTACTGTATGCTTTCTGGTATCTGAGACACAAAATTACTTCTCAGTAACATGTAGAGCAGAATTTTACATTCTGTAAGTGAAGCCCATTTTTTACAGATGAAAGAAAAAAAAACCCTCTGCTGATACACAGTAAACATAATCCATCCATTTTCATTAATCTCTAAGCACTTTCCATCTGTGTATACATATGATCGATCAATACAATACCAGGCGTGTAAAAGAGCATGTATGTAAGCATACATATATTTATCCTTAATTTTCCTCACTTGAAATACTATGATCATACTTTTTTCTTCTTATCCTTAAGGTGATCTATTTCAGTAATCTTTGTCAAGCATAGTATTGTTAAAACAGACACTCAATAAGTAGCCATCATCATTACCTCACTTGCTCTGTATTACAGAGTAAATTGATGCAGTGATGTTAATGTCTTTTTTCTTTCAGAGATATTAAGTCAACTCTCAGGAACTCCACAATTATTACACTTGGTGAGTTTATAGGCTACATTTCTAACCCTCAGTCCTACTACCATTTAAAGTTTGAGTTTTCACAGTTATGCTTTAAATTAGCAATCTAAAGTTTCATTAGTGTAAATTATAATAATGAAAAATTCTATGGAAGTATGTACGAATATTACTACTTCTTGATGGAATAGTGCCTTTGAGACATGTAAAGCCAAATAGCATGATCTTATTCTTTATGATACTAAAGTAGGAATCAGCAGCAAGCCACATAATAATAAAACTAGGTATTTTTTAATCACTTTAGCCACTAACCTTCTCTGTGTGTATGTGTGTTTTTGAGAAAGAAACAGAGAAAGAGATGTCCCTTCCCCCCAAAAAAAGACCACATTAATGAAAATTATTATCTTATAATTTATGTGGAAGCCTTTTCTTAAATTTTCCTGTTAGCATCTTTAATAACTAGTTACAGATTAATAACAAATTATCTTTAATTCAAAGTGGACCAGGAGTGGCTGTGTGTATATCAGTAGTAGAGAAGCAAAAATTAATCATTGTGCTAGTTTGATATAAAAAGAAAATGACTAGCAAAGCAAAGTGTATGAAATCATAACAATTTCTCTCCCCTCAAAATTACATAATATCACTAACCATGCATTTGCATCTCTACTTACAGATGTGACTGGAATCTCCATCCTCCATCCTCTTCTCTACTCTTCATTCATCACACGGAACCATCACCTTACCTGAAGGCTTAACTGCTATTTTAGAATAGGAAAATACCATGTAGAGGGCAATCACTCAACTTGAGTTGTCTACTACATATTAGAAAGCATAGCACCCTTCTTTAAGCTAAACTTTCCTAGACAGATTTTCTTCCTATAAATTCCAGATGCATCACGCAAGTAGGGAAAACACCTGAGCAGAGAGAATCAAGGTCTTTAACAAGTTTCTATAATGGAAATTTTGTTTTAGAAGTCTGAATTGATTTTTCTGCAAATGCTACCATTTTGGGGTAATTGTGTGCAGTAACTGAGGTTTTCTCTCTTCAATAAATCACATTTTCAGGCACAAACTGTGTTTTCTGTAATTATTGGATACTTACATACTTTTGTGGAGTGTGTGGGTGTATGGAATTCTCTTTACGCTAATTTTGTGACATTTTAATGAAGCTTTTTTAGACCCCTTTACCTAGCTGGTGTTGAAAGTCAAAAAGGCACTTGTATCCTATATACAGCAAGTTTACCTTAAAGTTGTTTTTTCACAGACTATCTTCCACATGGACATACAGAATTATATAGCAGTCAGTTTGTGAGTGGTGGGAACACTAGGATTTTGAAGCTGGTTGTGCTTTACTTCTGTCATCTGAACACATTTGAAGCAAATTCACAATTACACCTGAGTGAGTTACTAAAAATTAACAGTACAAGAGTAAACACATCAACTTATTCCAAAATTATTGATAGGACAGATAGCTGTATTTTCTGAAATTTTTTAGGATGTTGTTCCTAAGTATTTAACCATTCCTACCTAAACACTAAAGCATTTATTTTCTTTTTTTAATTTTTTATTTTTTATATTAATCACAGGTTATTTAATTTGTATCCCAGCCATAGCGCCCTCCTTCATTCCTTCCCAATCCTACCCTCCCTCCCTCATCTCCTCCCTGCCCCTTTCCAAGTCCACTGATAGGGAAGGACCTCCTCTCTTTCCATCTGACCCTAGCTTATCAGGTCTCTTCAGGACTGGCTGCAATGTCCTCTTCTGTGGCCTAGCAAGGCTGCTCCTCCCTCAGGGGTTGGGGGGAGGTCGAAGAGCCAGCCATTGAGTTCATGTCAGAAATAGTCCCTGTTCCCCTTACTAGAGAATCCACTTGGATACTGAGCTACCATGGGCTATATCCAAGCAGGGGTTCTAGGTTATATCCATACATGGTCCTTGGTTGGAGAAACAGTCTCATGAAAGACCCTTGTGCCCTGATCTATTGTCCTGAGTGAAGTATCCCAAAAGTAAAAAGACACACATGGTATATACTCATTTATATAGACCTATAAGATAGGATAAATATACCAAAACCTATACACCTAAAGAAGATAAACAAGAAAGATGACCCGGGGTAAGATGATCAGTCCTCACTTAGAAAGACAAAATGGGATGGACATCGGATGTAGGAGAAAACAAGTAACAGGACAGGAGCCTACCACAGAGGGCCTCAGAAAGACTCTGCCTAGCAGTGTATCAAAGCAGATACTAAGACTCATAATCAAACCTTCGGCAGAGTGCAGGGAGTTATATGAAAGAAGGGGGAGTTAGTAAGACCTGGAGAGGACAGGAGCGCCACAAGGACCAAATATCTTCTGCAATTTAAATTTTTTCTCAAAACTAGATTCAGTCTGTCCCTGAAACTGTTGAGTGAAATATGATCTTTCATTTGTCAGATATAAAATTGCTTCACTTCTCCTACTTTTTAAAATCAGTTTGAAGAAAATGGGCTTACAAGATTGTTGTGTGCAAAACAAATACCAGAAACTTTATTTCAAAATTTCCACACTTAAAACATGAATCACCTGCAAAAATAGCTATCACTGCTTCATTACATTTTTTATGATCTTACATTATTCTTCTGGAAACAGCAAAAAGTAGAATTATATTGTCATATGATTCATTGCTATTTCTTTTTGCAGTATATCTATCTATCTATCTATCTATCTATCTGTCTGTCTGTCTGTCTGTCTGTCTGTCATCTGTCTATCTGTTTGTCTATCATCCATCTATCCATCTATTTATTCACTTTAAATCCAGATTGCAGACCCTCTCTTCTCCTCTCAGTCCCCCCCCCAAAAAAAAAACACACACCCATTCTCTTTTTTTCCTCCTCTGAAAAGAGAGATCTCCCTTGGGTACAAACCAGCCCTGGCACATTAAGATTCTGCAGAACTAGGCACATCCTCTCCTGCTGAAGTTGGATAAGGCAGCCCAATTAGGGAGGCATCAGAGTCAGAGAGGACCCCTGCTCCAGTTGTTACGGGACCCACATGGAGACCAAGCTGCACATTTGCAACGTATGAAAGGGACCTAGATACAGCCCATGCATGCTCTTGGTAGGTGGTTGAGTCTCTGTGAGTCACATGGGTACAGGTTAACTTACTCTGTGTGTCTTCTTACAAGTCCTTTACCCCTCTGTCTCTCTCAGTCATTCCCCCAACTCTTTCATATGACTCCCCTAGCTCTGTCCAATGTTTGGTTGTGTCTCTGCATCTGTTTCCATCAGCTGTTGGGTGACGCCTCTCAGAGGAGTTATGCTAGGCTCCTATCTACAAGCATAGCAAAGTAAAATTAATAGTGTCAAGGATTGGTTCTCTCCCATGGGATGGATCTCAAATAGAGCCAGTCTTTGGTTGTTCAGTCTCTCGATCTTTGTTCCATCTTTGTCCCTGCACATCTTGTCGCCAGCACAAATTTTGGATCAAAGGCTTTGTGGGAGGTTTGATGTCCTTATCCCTCCACTGGAAGTCCTTTCTGGCTACAGGAAGTGGCCACTTCAGGCTCCATATCCCCACCACTGCTAGGACTCTCAGCTAGGGTGACCCCACAGACTTCCTGAGGGTTCCTCTATCCCAGGTCTCTGGCAAATCTCAGAGATGCCCCCATATCTGATTGCAGTCCTCTCCTCTCTCCTTCTCCCTACTGCCTTATTCCTTGTCCCCTCTCCACACCTGCTCCATTCCCCATCTTCTCTCCAACTGAGTTTCCTCCATCCATCCACTTCCAATGTCCTTTTTAAATTTCCCTTTCTGAGTGAGATTCAAGCATCTTCCCTTGGCCTATCTTTGTAACTTAGCTTCTTTGGATCTATGGATTGTAGCATGGTTTTCCTGTACTTTATGGTTAATATCTACTTATATACTCACTTTTTCTCAGACTTTAGCAGTCACTGAAGTTTACCCAGAAGTGGAGTACACTACTATTTCACAATTTAACTACAGGAGACATGGTTTCTAGTGAATCTCTTTCTATTTCTTTAGTCTATATGTCAGGGGAATAACTCAGTATTTTTTATCCATTCAAATTATACACTGCAACCTGCACAATGTAGGAAGTTAACCAGGAATGGTTTATACTCTTCCTAGAATTAATGGAGGCAAAAATCTCATGCAGCACCATCTATTACTTGACTCAAAGAAATCCTGTCACAAAACATCACTCTGAGGAGCATTCACTACACTGAGTAATAAGGGGTACAAGAAAATATCTGAGACTCTGTTAGATGATGTATTTCCTTCTCTGGGTAAATGCCTCAAAACTCATAGACTGATTGTTGAAGTCCTCTGCTTTACCAGATGCCATGTTGATACCCAGAACCCGAGGTAACTCCCCTGCCCACAGGCTGCCAACCATTCCTCAGAGTTTGCAAAGCCTTCCCCTTACAATCTTCCCCATCCTTCTCACCATATCTTGGCCCACAACATGGACCAAGTGGTCACACAAGCCAGTATAAATTCCCAGAGGCATTCTGCTGGACCAGAACTTCAGGCCTGTCAGGCCAGAATACCAGAAAGGAAACAGGAACCAAGGGAAAAATACACCCATCTGAGAAAGACAAACTCAAAAATGGCTTCTACACCTATAATTAGCCAAGAACCCAGATGTCTAGATGACAGTGTAACACAATCATCAACAGCCAGGACAATATGTCTCCACTAGAGTCCCACTACAATATGCCCTAGATACTCCAACACTGCTGGCGTACAAGAAAAAATGAACTTAAAATCAATTTTATGAAGATGATAGAGGTTGTTAAGGAGGAAATGAATAAATCCCTTAAGAAAAGCCAGGAAAACATTTGGAGGAAATGAATAAAACTGTTGAAGACCTGATAATGGAAATAGAAGCAACAAATAAAACAAACTGAGAGAATCCTGGAGATGGAAAATCTAGGCAAGCAAACAGTAACTACAGACACAAGCAACACCCACGGAATACAAGAGATGAAGAAAGAATCACAGGCATAGAAAATATGAAAGAAGAACTTGATACATCAGTCAAAGAAAATGTGAAATCTAAAAGAAATCTGATAGACAAAATCCAGGAAATCTGGGACACTGGAAAAAAATGCTGAGACTGAGAGCCAAACTTTGGGCAGAGCACAAGGAATCTTAAGGAGCAAGAGAGGGATAGATTTAGAGGGCCATGGAGGGGACAGGAGCCCCACAAGGAGACCAACAAAACTAAAAGATCTGAGCCCAGGGGGTCCTGCAGAGACTGATGCACCAATGGAGGACCACAAATGGAGAGGACCTAAACCCTTGCTCAGATGTGACCTATTGGCAGCTCAGTCTCCATGTGGATCTCTGAGTGAGTAGATCAGGGGCTGCCTCTATCATGAACTCAGTTGACTGCTCTCTGATTACTTGCCACTATGATGCAGCCCTGCCAGGCCACAGAGGAAGAGGATCCAAGCAGTCCTGATGAGAGTTAACAAGCTATGGGCAGATGGCAACAGTGGAGAACTTCCCATTTCTGTGGACTAGGGTAAGGGGATGAAGGGAAGAGGGAATAAAGGTGAGACTGGAGAAGCTGAGGGAGGGGGCTTCAATAGGGATATATAATGAATACATTGTGAAGAAAAAACTAAAAATTAAAAAAAGAATATCAGAAATAGAAGAAGAATCCCAGCTCAAAGACCCAGAAAATAATTTTCTTTTTAACATTATTTATTTATTCTCTCATGTATTATATCCCTACCAAAGTTTTTCCTTCCTTCTCTCCTCCAAGCCCATCTATCACCCCTCTCCCCCAATCCAATCTACTCCTCCTCCATTTCCCTTCAAAAAAGGGCATGCCTTCCAGGAATATCAGCCAAATACGGCATATCAACTTGCAACAAGACTAGGCACTTCCCCTCATACCAAGGATGGATGAGTCAATCCAGTATGAAGAAAAGAGTCCCACAAGCAGGCAGAAGAGTTAGAGACAGCCTCCAATCCCACTGTTAGGAATCCCACAAGAAGATCAAGTACACAACAGTAACATGAATGCAGAGGTCCTAGGTCAGACACATGCAGGCTCCCTGGTTGTCAGTTCAGACTCTGTGATCCAATCCTTCCGCTGGAAGTCTTGCCTGAGTATAGGAGATGGCCAGTTCAGGCTTCTTATCCCCCATTATAAGGATATCTGTCAAGACACAGTATATAAACAGGGATTTCCAACTGACAACGTAATCCACTGATCTCTTTCAAAGAGTGATAATGGTTCAAAGTTGACTTTTGTGGGTATAATTGATGTCTGTATGAGATTTATTTCTAAAGTAAATATATGCTGTGACTAAATAAAATCCTTGAAACTTTTCCCTGTTCACACATCCTTGGCAATCATTACATCTAATTTTTTTATGCCATGCCAGGCTCCCCATTCTTGCACTGGTAATTGTTCTGGTTATTATAGGGTCTTTCTTTTTAAATGTTAACTAAGCTTGAGCTTGTTCACACCACCACCACAACAGGAAGATAATATTACATGAAGCCTAGAGATCAATCTGGCAATAAGTTTTCACTACATTGAGTCTTTCAAACTATGAACATAATGTTTCTGCCTAATTATTTAGAGATTGATGATTTAATCTATTAGCATATTTCACTTCTTGCATGTATCTTACATCTGCTTTTTTATATTTGTTATTTGTATTACTTATAATTTGTGCTGTGCTGTTAATTTTGGCTGTTGTCTTATTTCTTCAAAACTTATCAAAATCAAAGTTGGTTCAAAAGCATCGTGTTGAGATTCACTGGGATTTTATGCATTAATAGTCACATAATTTTCAAATAGAGAATTTATATACCTTATATTTCTATTTCTTAGGTTTCCCCATGATTAGATTAGTACTCTAGTACTGAAAAGTATGACGAGAGCTGACATTCCTTCTTCAATAATATCTGATCTAATATTATATATTAAGTCTCAGAATCATATACATTTCTCCACTAAGTATAATGTTGAGATTTTTATGGATATATTTATTGCTTTTATTGACAATAGATTTTTTTTTCTCACATGATATATCTTGGTTATGATTTCCCCTCCCTCCACTCCTCTCAGCCGTTCCCCACCAACCCTCCATCTGGATCCATCCCATTTCTGTCTCTCATTAGAAAATAAACAGGTTTATATAGAATGATAATAAAATAAAATAAAACAAAAACAAAAATTTTAGAGCTGGACAAAACAAACAGAAAGAAAAGAGCCTGATTAGGCACAAGAAACAGAGACAAACTTATTTGCACGCCCATAAAAAACATTAAACACAATCATGTTTTATATGTTTATAAGCCATAATATATACACAGAGGTCAGTGTGGTAGAAATAGCACAAGAAAATTACAATAAATAAATAAATAATAAGATAAATTTTAAGAAGAAACAACAACAGCAAACAGAAAGAGCTTGACATAATATTATGTGATTTAAAAAAAAAAACCCTCAAAAGTTGCCATTGAATTTAGGGCAGTTGCATCTCTGAATTCAGCATTTGAGACAGGATGAGCAAGACCTATGCAATATCAAGCCAGACAAAATTCCAGTATCAAGAGTGAAGTTGCTTTAGGCAGGAGTCCTCATACCTAGCTAAGCATTCTTTGGCAACTGATAGCTTCTGGGAGGAGAATCAGTTTTATTAAGGATGCAGACTCATGTGGGTTGAACATCCTTCAATGATGGCCCACACAACCAAGAGTGTAGGGTCAACACATTGGACTTGGTGGGTTTTAAAAAAACAAACAAGAGAGTACAGTTGGGTAAGTTGAAAATGCAGATAGATTTAGATCTAGAACTGTCGAGAATACAGCGATGAATATGAGCAAAATAATTGGTACTGAAGTTTTAAAAGGCTAAATATAAAAATACCAAAAAAGTGCCAGCTTTAAAAAAACTAGTAAGCCCATGGTATTATATAAATTTTGAAATGAAGTATCATTAGGAAAATTTTAATTACAAAACCAATTCATTTCTAATAGTTGTAGTATTATGTAGGTTATGTAAAAGATCTTTTTCTGAGTTTCAGTATGATGAGGCTAATAACTGGTAACTTTACATCTCATGTTTCTTGGTGTTTTGTTAGTTTTTTTATGTACTGATTTTTAATTCAATACCACGACCTTAGAAATAAATGTTAAACACAGCTCTACCTGCAGTCCCAGAGGCCTACTTCCATCAGTGACCACCAGCAGTGAGCCCCACCCTGTCTCCTGTGCCCTCCATTCCTAGCCACTAGCTCTTCCTGCATTCTGACAGAACTGCTGCCATCAGGGACCATCAGCCCACAGCTCTGCTTACATTACCAGAGGCCTGCCAACACCAGAAACAACCAGATTGGTAATGGCCAATAAACTTAGACAATCAACAAAAACCTCCGGCAATATGGAACCATCAGAACACAGCTATAAAACTACAGCAAGCCTTGGATTCCCTACCACAGCTGAAGCACAGGAAAATGTGTGTAAATCCAATCTTATGAAAACAATAGAGGTCTTTAGATAGGAAATGAATAAATACTTTAAAGAAATAGGGAAAATACAATCAAACAGGTGAAGGGAATAAATAAAACTGTTGACAATATGAAAATGATAATAGAAGCAATAAAGAAAATATAAACTCAGGGAATCCTAGAGATGAAAAGCCTAGGTAAGAGAATCAGAACTACAGATACCAGCATCAACAACAGAATACAAGAGATAGATGAGAAAATCTCAGGTGTAGAAGATAGGATAAAAGAAATTGATATATTGGCCAAAGTTAAATCGGAGAAATTTTTAGCACAAAACACCCAGGACACTACGTGAAAACCAAACTTAAGAATAATAAGAATAGAGAAAGGACATGATTCCTAGCTCAAAGGCCCAGACAATGTTTTCAACAAAATCGTAGAAGAAAAATGTCCTAACCTAAAAAAAAGAGATGCCTGTAAATGTGCAAGAAGTTTACAGAACACCAAATAGATTGCACCAAAAAAGAAAATTCTTAAGCCACCTATAATAAAAAACACTAAATGTAAAAAACAAAGAAATAATATTAAAAGCTGTGAGGAAAAAAGTCAAGTAACATATAAAGGCAGACCCATTAGAATTACACCAGACTTCTCAACAGGGACTATAAAAGCCAAAAGGGTCTAGGCAGATGTCATGCAAGTGATAAATGGGTTAGGAAAGAAATTAGAGAAAAAATACCCTTTACAGTAGCCGAAACTAAAATAAAATATCTTTGTTTAACTCTAATCAAGCAATTGAAAGACCTGTATAACAATAACTTCAAGTCTTGAAGAAAGAAATTGAAGGAAATATCAGAAAAAGGAAATATCTCCCATGCTCATGAATTGATAGGATTAATGTACTTGGAAAGGGGCACGGTGAAGATGAGGGAGGGAGGGAAGGACTGGGAGGGAATAAGGGATCGGGACATGGCTGGGATACAGAGTTAATAAAATGTAACTGATAAGAAAAAAATAAAATAAAAAGTCATCTCACCAAAAGCAATTTACAGATTCAATGCATTTCCATCAAAATCCCAACACAATAAAAAAAACTCAAGATAGTTTTTAAAAAAATCATGAACAATGATAGAAGTTCTGGAGTTATCATCATCTCTGATTTCATCTGTGCTACACAGCAATAGTAATAAAAACTGCATAAAATTACCGTAAACAGACAGGTTGATCAATGGAATGGTATTAAAAACCTAGAACAAAATCCATGCACTTACAGACACTTGAGTTTTTTGCAAAGAAGCCAAAAACTGTACAATGGAAAAAGGGAAGCAACTTTAGAAAATGGTGCTGATCTATAGACCCATATTTATCACCCTGCACAAAACTCAAGTCCAAGTGTATTGGTACAGGAAACAACTTCTTTAACAGAACACCAATAGCTCAGACACTAAGATCAACAATTAATAAATGGGTCCTTATAAAACTGAAAAGCTTTATGGCAAAGGATATCAATAGGACAAAAAGGCAGCCTACAGAATAATAAATGATCATCAACAATCCAACAGTGGACTAATATCCAAAATATATAATGAACTCAAGAAATTAAATATCAACAAACCAAATATCCCAATTAAAAATGGGGTACGGATTCCCTGCACTCTGCCCAAAGTTTAGCTATGAGTCTCAGCATATGTTTTGATACCCTGCTGGGTAGAGTCTTTCAGAAGCCCTCTGTGATAGGCTCCTGTACTGTTCCCTGTTTTCTCCCTCTTCTGATGTCTGTCTTGATTGCCTTTCTGAATGAAGATTGAGCATCTTACCCAGGATCCTCCTTCTTACTTAGCTTCCTTAGGTGTACAGATTTTAGTATGATTATCCTATATGATATGTCTAATATCTACTTGTAAGTGAGCATATAGCATGTGTGTCTTTCTGCTTCTGAGATACCTCACTCAGAATGATCTTTCCTAGATCCCACCATTTGCATGCAAATTTCATGATTTCCTTGTTTTTAATTGCTGAGTAGTATTCCATTGTGTAAATGTACCAGAATTTCTGTTTCCATTCTTCAATGGTGGGACATCTGGGTTGTTTCCAGCTTCTGGCTATTACAAATAAAGCTGCTATGAACATGGATGAACAAATGTCCTTTTTGTATACTTAAGCATATTTTGGATATATGCCTAGGAGTGGTACAGCTGGATCTTGAGGTAGTACTATTCCTAATTTTCTGATTGGGCAGAGTGAAGGGAATTTTATAAAGAAGGGTTAGATAGAAGGATCTGGAGGGGATATGAGCTCCACAAGGAGAGCAACAGAATAAAAATTTTGGGCTCAGGGGTCTTTTCTGAGACTGATACTCCAAACAAAGGCCATGCATGGTGATAACCTAGAACCCTTGCACAGAAGTAGCCCACAGCTGCTCAGTGTCCAAGAGGGGTTCCCCAGTAATAAGAACAGGGATTGTCTCTGACATGAACTCATGGGCTGGCTCTTTAATCACCTCTACCTGATGGGGGAGGAGCCCTACCCATCCACAGAGGAAGACAATGAAGCCAGTCCTGATGAAACCTGATAGACTAGGGTCAGATGAAAGGGGGGGAGGACCTCTCCTATCATTGGACTGGGGGAAGGGAAGAGGAAAAGTTGAGGGAGGGAGAGTGGGATTGGGAAGGAATGGGGGAGTGGGCTACAGCTGGGATACAAAGTGAATAAACTGTAATTAATAAAAATAAAATTAAAATTAAAAAAAGAAAAAAAATGAGGTACAAAGCTAACAGAGAATTCTCAACAGAGGAATTTCTAATGTCAGAAAAGCACCTAAAGAAATGTTCAACATCTTTAATCATTACAGAAATGCAAATCAAAACAACTCTGAGATTCTACGTTACACCTATCAGAATGGCTAAGATCAAAAACTCCAGAGATAGCACATGCCCGCAAGAATGTAGAGCAAGACAAACACTCTTTCACTGGTGGTGGGAGTACCCACTTGTACAACCACTGTGGAAATCTGCAGTTTCTCAGAAAATTGGGAATGAATGAAAGCAGATATGCAAAAATGAAAACTGTCAGTTATCATAAAAAAATGTTTCAGAGATGAACGGAAACTTGCCTGAGTGGGTTTATAATTGAAAGGACTGTCTAGAATGAATCAAAGAAGTGGGACCAACTTACTAGTACTGGATTAAAGAGGTTTTCCTTTCAAAAGAGACAATTTAGCATAAATAAGGCTTTCATCACAAGCACAGTATAATAAGTCATGGGAAACACTGGGGATACATCAGGGTTTAATTGCTAGATATGAGTTATTGCATGCATTTAGGACATGGAACATATAATGAAAAATGTTTAAGTAAAATAGATAAAGTATAAATGAAAAGTTGTGATGGAAAGAGAAAGAGTGCATCACCAGATAACAATCACTGCATAGGCAGAGACAATTGTCATAAGAACATCACATACAACTTTACTGGGCAATTGTGGCTAATACAGTTCTGATTGTGTTAGAATGTTGATACACTAGTGTAAAGGGCATTGGAAGTACAGGCTACAGCAAAATTCTACTGTGTTCTATGTGGTGCATTAAGAAGATTGCTAATGCACTATCAAAACCTTAATGAGATCCCCCCAACATCCAATACTTTATAGATGTGGAAACTTAGTCTTAGAGAATACACACCCACCTTCCCCAGCTCATTTACCTAACGTGTGACAGAGGCACGCAACAGACTTCACATTTGAATCTATTTTTCCTAGAGTGACTACAAAATTTACTACCCAAATTAGGATAATCTTGAGTGACAGTTACAGGTGTAACAGTTTCAGAGGAAAACATGTATATACCAAGTTTCCAAGAACAAATGGGATGCGTACAACTTTTCCTCTGCACCTAATCGTCATTTCAAAACATTGTATTTGATTCCACAATTGTCATGGGTACATTTGTTTTATTTTTCTCTTTTGGATTTTTACTTATTTGTGCCTTAATTTGTTTTCCTCTTAGACAAGTCAAGTCCTCATTAGGTAGCCCGAATTTCCTAGAATTCACTGTGCAGGCCAGCCTGGCCTGAGACTCTTGATTGTCAAGCTTCAGCCTTTGAGTAAAAGCAATGCAAGTGTGCATCTCCACAACACTTAATTATATGATAAAATTTAATGTCCACGATAAGCTTACCTTAAAACTTAATAATCTTTAGAAAGTTTAGAAAACTACAATGAAGACAAAACAACTTAAATATGCCTAAGGGATTATTTATTGAAATGACTGGAAAGGAAATAGTTTCTCAGAGAAATAACAGCAAATCTAGTTCCAAAAACTATTTTGTATACATTATTGGCATGCATTTTCAACTCAAAATTGAACATTTATAGTACTATATGAAATATAATTGGAAAGCATAGAGTTAATGAGTCAAATTCAAATGAAACAAATGCCATATAATACATAGAATAAAATAATAAACTTTCTTTTTTCCTTGTAGATTATTCAGAAATTTCTCATTTTTGTAGCATGATCCATTGATGGAAACTTTGTTGCATTTCCAGACTCAGTCAATTCTGTGAAAGAAAGAAATAGAATCAGTTTGTGCATGTGAGTGTGTGTGTGTATTAGATTAGTTAGAAAGTCAACCTTTCTAACGTTACAACCCTTTAATACAGTTCCTCACTTTATGGTGAACCCCCCAACCATAAAATTATACTGTTGCTACTTCATAACTGTAATTTTGCACTGTTATAAATCATAATGTAAATATTGTATATATAGGATATATGATATATGACCCCTGTGAAAGGGTCATTTGACCCCCCCAAAAGGATGAGACTCACAAGTTGAGAACTGCTGTGTTATATTAATTCACTTCTCAACATTTGTACTTCAAAACAGCAACTGTTTTACAAATGTACTCTCTTGTTCCTTTCTTTAGAGATATATAAACTCCTGTTCACTGCCACATCAGCTCACAAGAAATTGTTGTAAAGTCTATAGCATTTCTTCAGTCCAAAGAGGATTTATAGTTTAGAATCTCAGTGCTATATTCTCTGCCCAATTGAACCATTAAATAGCTGGACTGAGTAATTTGTTCTTGACTCAAGAATGAAAAAAAAAAAAAAACAATTTTAAATGCAGCAAATACAAACTTTATGAGACCTAAGATACACACTGAAAAGAAAATTGTCTTGTAACAAAAGCTAAAATTAGTCACATAAAATTTAGAAAAATTTATTTCTGCCTCTTTTTTTAACAACACGATGCTAGAAGATGTAAAAAATAAAAGCTTTGGAATGAGACAGATCTATATCAATGGCAAATAAATAAAATCAAAAGTTTGTTGAACTATAAACTATGCCTAGTGTCATGTTGGCAAGAGACAGGGACAACTCAAACTGCAGTGATAAGTTAATGCTGTTCTGCCGTGTCTATTTAGAAAAAAAATAATGTAGTACAAAAAGACACCGAATATAAAAAAATCACCATTCTGCTCATTAATTTCTGAGAACTTACCAAAATCAAGGGAGGAGATAATAACCTGGAAATCCTCTTAGACCTGAAATGCAAACAAATATAGATAAAAAATAAACATTTTCCCTCAGTGTAATGCTTGCTTGAAGTGTGTTCTATGTGACAAATGAAACATCTCAGTCTTTTGACTCCATCTACATATGGTCAAAAGAACCAATAAACTGCTGTATGTGGATAGCATATACGCACAAGGAAATTTTAGAACTCCATAAAAGGAAATTCGTTACCCAAATCTAATAGGCTTGCCAAATTTATTTGTGGTTTAGTTGATTAATATGTTTAACTCAAAATTCCCAGTCTACCAGTGAACTCAGACTTCTTGTAATTATCTGTCCCCAACGTGTCATTACCCCTATCTAGACAACCGTAACAGTTATAGCGCAATTGTGAGGGACGAAGTACTAAGCACGGGGAATTAGGTTGAAGTTAAGATCTCCAGGTGATTATATTTTATGGCAAACTTTAAGGAGCATCATTTATTCTTTCATTCTAGAGCTCTCAATTTTCTCTATTAATATAGTGATATGCACATTTTGAAGGGAACTGAAAGGAGGTAAATTTAAACTTACAGTAACGTGATGAACTCGTTGAGTGGTAGGGACCTGGATGGTGGGGTTAAGCAGAAGTTGAAGGTAGTGCAGAAGGTCTTGGACAGACATATCTCCTTGAAGGAAGGGTGCTACTTGCAGGAGAGCGTACAGATCTTTGGACTGAGGAAGAGACCCTTGGGGCTGAGAAGAAACCACTGGAGGCTGAGCAGAAGCCTGCACAGGTTGTGCCAGGAGCTGGACCAGAGACTGAGAAAGGTGCTGGTTTGCAAGCTCAGCAACACTGGGGATTTGAGAGCTGAAGAGGCGGAGGACAGTTTCAGAGTTAAGGAAGGGCATCTCTTTGTGCTTGGGAAGGATGGTGGCTTTAGCTTTAAGGAAGGCTTCCAGTTCAGGAGAAATGACAGGTCCCAGAGAAGGCACCACGGGGGGCTGAGCAACAGGCTGGATGGTTTGTGCGAGGGGAACGCAAGAGATGGGCTGAGCATACGGAAAAGCCTGGGATTGAGACTGGATGGAGTGAACTTTATCCTGGAGCACATCCTAGAAGGAAGAGAGCCTTTCAGTCTGTAATTCAGCAACACTGTCATTTTGATAAGTAAATAATCATTTAGCCAGTGATAGTTAGGTAAAGGAGTGAACAACACAACAAAACCTTCATTAGCTTACGAAACTATTTTGGCCTAGCTGGATAAGGTATCTAATGCCTCTAAAGCTAGCAGTTGGAAGTCTGAAGCACAAGGATTGCTATGACTTTGAGACCAACCTGAGCCAAAAAGTAAGTTCTAGGCAAGCCTAGGGTACAGAGTAAGAGGCTATCTCAACGTTTGTTTGTTTAAGATACACAAAATAAGAAGACTTTGTCTTGAACCACATGAGGAAAATAAGTAAAATGTTCTTAAGGGATTTCTCCTAACCTATTCTAGTCAAAGACGAATTACAGCTCAAAATAAAATTAAGGTTCAAGATTTTTCAGAATCTTTTCACTTGAACTACAAAACAGACTCGTCAGCAAGATTCTTCATCTTCTAGGTGGTCAGTTTAGGACTTCTGCCACATTGTCAATGTTTCCTTTCATCATCATGTTCAGTTAGAAAACGAAAGGAATGTGTTTCCTACTGAGGAAACTCTTACGCTAATTATTAAGAACAGATAATACCAGTAGTAACTGCAATCATGATTTAGAAAATGTATTGACACCTTAAAGAACTTTCAAGGCATAAATTCTTCATGAGCAATTTACCTCTGCCTGCAGCTGTTCCATGCGTTTCACCTTCTGAAGTTTCTGCTACAAATAAACCAAATATTTTTTTTTAAAAAGTTCAAAATTTTCACCTTTAAAAATAAAGCATGGGAATGATATATACTGGGCTTACCTCAGTGATATGTGCAATAGATTCCTTCAAAAAAGTAAAAAAAAAATCAGTTAGTTTTACTGAATGAAAGTATATTTCAATGCATATTAAAAATGAAGATATTTAGTAGGTTATCTTTAATAGATTACTAATGGGAAAAATCAATAAAGCTTATATTTAAACACTTTAAAACATTTTGTATAAGCCTATTGTACAAGAAAGATGAGTGCAGCCAAGAGAGAAAAATAAATTAGTGAGCACAGTGTACAAAGAGACATCTAAATAATGCTAATTCTCTCCACAACCATGGTTCTTTCTCTGGCTATAAGTGATCTTTCAATTTCATTTGATTCTTAAAATCAAACACACAAACACACAGTCTATGACAACAACATATTGAGTGCTCTCTCAGTTCACTCGCTAATACGCTGGGCTTCAAATAAACCATGAGAAATAAATATTTCCTCTGAGGCATTTGTAGAATTGTGAAAAGTATATATTTATATTCTCTAATGACCAAATGATAAGTACTTTGTGGTAAAGAATTCTCAGTTTTAGAACTACATTGCATCTCACTGATTCGTATTTACCTAAATGGCAACCTTAATAATCAAATATGTCCTGGTACAAACAAGCTTGCATGTTTGTAAGCATATTATTTCTATTGGCATCTGTCTTTAGTTGGTTCTATAGCTCCTATGCATTAAAGGCACACAGTAAATACTAAGAATACAGGTCAGATTAGGCAGAGCTTATGGCTGAGATAAGCTTGTGAGCTTCTAAAATAAAAAGCAGCAAAAGAGGCAGTTACAATATTTCAAATAAGAAGCTAATGGTGATATATAAAATATGAAGCCATTCAGATATCTTTGCCCCAATCACGATGTAACTCAATAGGAAGACAGCACTACACTGCCTCCTAGTGATATCTGCCTTACCTCACTGCTGGAAACACTCTCAGTCTGTAAACAAAAACAGGTATCAAATTAGGACATCCAAATCTTTAAAAATGTAGTAAAGTTAGGTTTGGAATTTTTCTCAGTAAAAACTCTTACCTCGGAGGATACACTAAGTACTTCCTTCAGTAAAAATAAACAACCAAAAAAAAAAAAAAGAAACAATTAGTGACTGTATCTACTCTTGTTTATAAACATGCTTCCTATTTGATTTTTATGCCATATACTTCTTTCAGAAATTAAAAAAAAATGTTATATGCCTTTTACAATCTTGAAAACTTCTATTTATTATTTCTCTGATCTTTTGGTAATTTTTTTATTGGCACATTCCTACATGGTATAAATATGTTCATAATTTTTGATGAGTGGTCAAAGTAACTGTAATTTATACTGAACACTTTTTTTAGTATGCCTCTGACCCTACTCATAGTATGGCCATGATTCTTGATTCTTTTTCTGTATATATCTTTGGACAGGCACAGTAAAACCTGACCTGCTCATCTAAAGAGATGCATACTTTTTATCATAAGCATGAGATACTCAAGCTACTCATGTTAGTTTACTTCTGTGAAATCATATTTATTTAACGTATTTCTATTGGCTTGTTTTGTTTCTTATTAGTCTGTTTAATTTTTTTGTTAGAAAATTGGTTGTGCAATAGTTGAGTAAGCATTTTTTCCAGCTTGGATACCCTGCTGGAACTTTGAGACACTGAGTGATTCTCAAAGTAGCAGCGATCAAATAAACAGATCTGCAATTCTCCATTAATTGTACACTAAAGACTACCACTGCTGTTACTGTCTCCAAATTATCAGACCATTCGCTATATCTTAGTTACTTAGGAACTTTCTTTACACACCTCCCTTGCGAGGGCAAGTGCCACAAGGCAGGCGAGGATGAGGACCTTCATGGCTGTCAAGTCCTGTGAATGAGGAGGTGAAGAATTAGTAACAGATTAGTTAGTTAACTAATGTCAAAATCTACTCTGCTTCCTAAACACTTTTATTCCTATACATCAGGTTTAGACTTCAGTAGCAGCCACCATGTTTACTTCACAGCTCTCTTCCACTCTTTTCTCTTAACAGTAGTATGAATGCCTTACAAAAGCTATGAAGAACTCTTGAAGAACTGAAACATTTAGTCCATTTATTTAAACTATTTAGCACTTACAAGTGGTCAGAAAGTGAACAAAATATTAAGATCTCAACACGCAGGAGCTTAACTTCCAGAGTGAATTGATACTCAATGAGTATAAACTGCTGTGTTGTTTGTGAGAGATCTCTGCATGTAAGATACATTTTTAAATATATTTGCAAGGCAATCTTCTCAGTATTTGAAGGTGGAAAACTATTCTTTGAGTGAAAAAAAATTGGTTTCTCTTATGGGTGATGCATTATTCATTATTAACTTTTCTTTGTCTAAAGCCTCCTCTATGGGTTTCCATATGATGTAATTGTTCTAGCTTAAAAGAAATTTGTACCTTTGTACATTATAACTGTAGAAAGGATGCCACTGCAGTTCTTAGATTTTATCCTTATCATTGAATATACCAGTGCTAAGCCAGAACTTTATTATCTGGTATGTTATAAGGTGTTTCTCTTTCAACTCATTTTACTTCTATGATGACTGTTTCTATGTCATTTCTGACCTGTTTTGAACATTTTTTTAAATAAGAGCCTTATTGATATAAGACTTATTTTTAAAAAGAGAGTTCTATTTTACACGTTTTAAACATTTTTGTAAATAATACAAGCTAGATCAAAAATCCTGAGTCCCTGGACAAATTTTATGGTTAAAATGGTCTTGCTTTCAAATGGCAGCATAATACTTATCTTTCCGTGATATAATTTGAATGTATTTTATTAATAAAATATACCAAATCAAATAAGATAGCTTATTTAAGAATCAGTACTCAGTCAACATTCAGGGAATCAATATTCACTGCCTTTGTATTTTCTTTTACATTTTCTCACTCTCTTGAAAGCTATAGTCATTTTAAATTAGTATCAAATCTTTCTGGGCATTTCTGACATTTCAAAGCCTTAAATAATCCCTTAAAATAATCTCATTACTTCTTAGATATTTAATTTCAAATAAGTACTTTTATTCTTTCCATAACATAGTCTAGCATTTAAGTGAAGTAAATAATAAAAATTATATTTCAAATTTATGTCTGAAATTCTTACCTTTAGCAGAGGACAAGAGTGAAGGAGAAGCTGAAAGGATGATGGTCTACTGGCCTCTGTGACTATATATATTCTGCATTTAATGACATGCTAATTTTGTGGTTTGTAAGACACTCAAAGAAGTCCCTTCAATTCCAAGAAGTCCTCATGATCAGAAAATGATTTCTTTCTATTGTTTTTTTCCCAAGAAATTCTGGGGTGCATTAAACAAGGCAGCAATTCAGAAGCTGGAAAGGAAACTTGTCCAGGAAAAGAAACTGTCCAATAACTTGAAATAACTAGCTGGCCCTCAGGCCTTGCACACAGATGCTGCAGCCCCAGATTTCTTCCCAGCATAGTGGGAGCTTTAACCTCAAATGTGGGGCAATCATATAGAGACATCAAAGCTATACAGAGTTTTTCAGAGATAAGAGTTTCATCTTGTCTAAGCACTAAGAACTCAATGATGATATGGAAGTCTTATCATATGCAGAAGTCTCCTTGATCTCTCATATTCACCTGATTTGTGAAAATTAAATACTTCAAACCAATATTTAGCTCACATAGGGCTGTATTTTATACAGTAATAGGACAAGGAACAGCTCACCTAGACAAAAACTGAATAGGGAAATATTGACATTTACAGAGGTCCTAAATCAAATGGACTTAATAGATGTCTACATAACTTTTCACCCAAATTCAGCACCTCATGGAACCATCTCAAAAATTGATCATATAGTTGGGCACAAAACATGCCTCAACAGATACAAGAAGATCAAAATAATCCCTTGTATCCTATCAGACCACCGTAGCCTAAAAAGCCTATATGCCACAAAAGTTGAAAATCTAAATGAAATGGAAAATTTTCTTGATAGATTCCATTTACCAAAAATTAAATCACAATCAGGTAAATAGATTGAATAGTCCTATATCCCCAAGGAAACAGAAGCAGTAATCAAAAGTTTCCCTTCCAAAAAATGCCCAGGGCCAGATGGTTTCAGATCAAGGAAACAAATCAAAAAGATAGAAGTTAAAGTATCACTATTTACAGATGATATGATAGTATACATGAATGACCCAAAAATTCAGCCAGAGAAATCCTTCAGCTGATAAACACCATCTGCAAAGTGGCTGGATACAAAATTAACTAAAAAAATAAATAAATAAAATAAAATCAGGAACCCTCCTTTATATGAAAGACAAAATGACTGAGAAAGAAATTAGGGAAACAACACCCTTCACAATAGCCACTAATAACATAAAGTAGCTTGGTGTGATCTAACCAAGCAAGTGAAAGACCTGTGTGAAGAAAACTTCAAGTCTCTGAAAAGAAAGTAAAGAAGATACAAGAAGATGGAAAGAACTCCCATGCTAATTCTACCATGGATTGGTAGAATTAACATAGTGAAAATGGCCACCCTGCCAAAAGCAATCTACAGATTCAAGGCAATTCCCATCAAAATACCAACACAATTCTTTACAGAACTTGAAAGAAAAATTCTCAATTTCATATGTAAAAACAAAACAGAAAAGAAATTGCTAAAACAATCCTGTACAGCAACAGATTGTCTGGAGGTATCGCCATCCCGGATCTCAAGCTGTATTACAGAGCAATAGTAATAAAAACTACATAATACAGGCATCTAAACAGAATTGTGGATCAATGGAATCAGATAGAAGTCCCAGAAAAAAACCCACACACCCACAGATACTTGATTTTTGACAAAGATGCCAAAGAGAGAGAGAGAGAGAGAATCTTCAACAAATGGTGCTGGTCTAACTGAATATCTACGTGTAGAAGAATTCTAATAGATCCATATTTTTCACTTTGAACAAAACTAAAGTCCAAGTGGATCAAAGACCTCAACATAAAACCAGATACACTAAACCGCTTAAAAGAAAAAGTGGGGAAGACCCTGGAACTCATTGACACAGAAGACAACTTCCTGAACAGAACACCAACAGCACAGGCTCAAAGATCAACAATCAATAAATGGGACCTCATGAAACTGAAAAGCTTCTGTAAAGCAAGGGACACTGTCCTCAGAACAAAACGACAGCCTACAGACTGGGAAAACATCTTCACCAACTGTATATCTGACAGAGAGCTAATATCAAGAATATATGAAGAACTCAAGAAGTTAGAAAGCAACAAATCAAGTAATCCAATTAAAAAATGGGGTACAGAGCCAAACAGAGAATTCTTAATAGAAGAATCAAATGGCAGAGAAACACTTAAAGAAATGGTCAACATCCTTAGTCATCAGGGAAATGCAAATCAAAATGACCCTGAGATTTCACCTTACAACCATAAAAATGGCTAAGATCAAAAACTCAAGTGACAACACATGCTGGAGAGGTTGTGGAAAAAGGGGAACCCTCCTCCATTGCTGATGGGAATGTAAACTGTACAAGCACTTTGGAAATCAATCTGGTGTTTCTCAGACTTTAGGAATAGTGCTACCTCAAGATACAGCTATACCACTCCTAGGCATATATCCAAAAGATGCTCAAGTATACAAGGACATTTGTTCAACCATATTTGTAGTAGATTTATTTGTAATACCCAGAACTTGGAAACAACCCAGATGACCCTCAATGGAGGAATGGATACAGAAATTGTGATACATTTATACAATATAATACTGCTCAGCAATTAAAAACAAAGAAAACAGGAAATTTGCAGGCAAATTGTGGGAACTAGAAAAGGTCATCCTGAGTGAATTATCCTAGAAGCAGAAAGATACACAAGGTATATAGTCACTTATAAGTGGATATTAGACATATAATATAGGATAAACATACTAAAATCTGTATACCTAAAGAAACTAAGCAAGAAGGAGGACCCTGGGTAAGTTGATCAATTCTCATTTGGAAAGGCAAATGAGACACACATTGGAAGAAGGAGAAAACACGGAACAGGACAGGAGCTTAACACAGATGGCCTTTGAAAGACTCTATCCAGCAGTGTATCAAAGCAAATGCTGGGTCTCATAGCCAAACTTTGGACAGAGTGCAGAGAATCTTATGAAAGAAGGGGGAGATAGAAAGACCTGGAGGGGATAGGAGCTCTACAATTAGAGCTCAGAACCAAAATATCTGGGCACAGAGGTCTTTTCTGAGACAGATACTCCAACCAAGGACTATGGATGGAGATGACCTAGAACCTCTGCACAGTTCTAGCCAATGACAGCTCAGTGTCCAAGTGGTTTCCCTAATATTGGGAACAGAGACTGTCTTTTACATGAACTCAGTAGCTGGCCTTTGATCACCTCCCCCTTAATGGGGAGCAGCCTTACCAGACCACAGAGGAAGGCAATGCAGCCAGTCCTGATAGACCTGATAGGCTAAGTCAGAGGGAAAGGGAGGAGGACATTCCTTTTCAGTGGACTTGGGGAGGGGAATAAGGGGAGATGAAGAATGGAGGGTAGGATTCAGAGGGGATGAGGGAAGGGGCTAGAGCTGGGATAAAAAGTAAACAAACTGTAATAAATAAATAAATAAAGCTGAAAAACAAGAAAAGAAAAGAAAAGAAAAGAAAAGAAAAGAAGAGAAGAAAAGAAAAGAAAAGAAAAGAAAAGGAAAGGAAAGGAAAGAAAAGAAAAGAAAAGAAAAGAAAAAAGACCACTTGAGGGAAGGTGCAGTGACATACCAAAGGAGTGACAATAAATTCATCATGAATTTTTCTGGTTCAAAGTCACATTCAAACATCAAAACCTATACAGAACATACTAGTTTTACTAAGAGTGGAGGGGAAAAGGTGCTTAAAGAATGCAATATGTTGAAGAGATATGGAGAGAGTGGGCAGCCTTGCCTTGTCCCTGATTTCAGTGGGAATGATTTCTCTCCATTGAGTTTGATATTGCTATCGGCTTGCTGTATATCGCCTTTACTATGTTCAGGTATGTGCCATGTATCCCAGATCTATCCAAGACTTTAAACATGAATGGATGTTGGATTTTGTCAAATGCCTTTTCAGCATCTGAAAGGAGATGATCATGTTTCTCCTTCAGTGTGTTTATGTGGTGGATCACATTGATGGATTTCCATATACTGAACCACCCCTGCATGTCTGGGATGAAGCCTACTTGGTCGTAGTGGATGATATCTTTGATCTGTTCTTGGATTCGGTTTGCAAGTATTTTGTTGAATATTTTTGTATCGATGTTCATGAGGAAGATTGGCCTAAAATTCTCTTTCTTTATTGGGTCTTTGTGAGGTTTAGGTACCAAGGTGACTGTGGCTTCATAGAATGAGTTTGGTAGTGTTCCTTCTATTTCTATTTTGTGGAATAATTTGAAGAGTATTGGTTTTAGCTTTCTTTGAAGGTCTGGTAGAATTCTGCGCTGAAACCATCTGGCCCTGGGCTTTTTATGCATGGTAGACTTTTGATGACAGCTTCTATTTCCGTAGGGGATATAGGACTATTTAATTGCTTTACCTCATCTTGATTCAGCTTTGGCATGTAGAATCGGTCAAGAAAACTGTCCATATCATTTAGATTTTCAAATTTTGTTCTTGAAGTCCTTGCTAGAGCAATAAGACAATTGAAGGAGATCAAGGGGATAGAAATCAGAAAGGAAGAAGTCAAAGTATCACTATTTGCAGATGATATGATAGTATACCTGAGTGACCCCAAAAATTCTACCAGGGAACTCCTGATTAACACCTTCAGCAAAGTGGCTGAATACAAAATTAACTCAAAAAATCAGTAGCCCTCCTGTATAGAAAAGACAAAAGGGCCGAGAAAGAAATTAGGGAAACAACACCCTTCACAATAACCACAAAGGAAATAAAGTACCTTGGTGTGAACCTAACCAAGCAAGTCAAAGACTTGTATGAAAAAATTTTAGTCTCTGAAGACAGAATTATAAGAAGATATCAGAAGATGGAAAGATCTCCCATGCTCATGGTTTGGCAGGATTAATATAGTAAGAAAGGTCATCTTACTAAAAGCAATCTACAGATTCAATGCAATTTCATCAAATTACCAACACAATTCTTTACAGACCTTGAAAGAAAAATTCTCACCTTCATATGGAACAACAACAAACCCAGAATTGCTAAAACAATTCTCTACAGTAAAAGATCTTCAGGAGGTATCTCCATCCCCAATCTCAAGCTGTAATATAGAGCAACAATACTAAAAACTGCATGGTACTGGCATAGAAACAGACTGGTGGATCAATGGAATTGAATAGAAGATCCTGACATAAATCCACACACTTATGGACACCTGATTTTTGACAAAGACTCCAAAATCATTCAATGGAAAAAAGACAGCATCTTCAACAAATAATGCTGGTCAAACTGGATATCTACATGTAGAAAAATGCAAATAGATCCATACTTATCACCCTGCACAAAACTAAAGTCCAAGTGGATCAAAGACCTCAACATAAAACCAGACACAGTAAACCACTTAGAATAAAAAGTGGAGAAGAGCCTTGAACTCATTGGCACAGGAGACAACTTCCTGAACAGAACACCAACAGCACAGGCTCTAAGATCCACAATCAATAAATGGGACCTCATGAAACTGAAAAGCAAAGGACACGTCCTCAGAACAAAACGACAGTCTACAGACTGGGAAAAGATCTTCACCAACCCTATATCTGACAGGGCTAATATCCAGTATATATAAAGAACTAAAGAAGTTAAACAGCAAAAAATCAAGTAATCCAATTAAAAAAATGGAGTACAGAGCTAAACAGAGAATTCTCAATAGAGAAATATCTAATGGCAGAGAAACACTTAAAGAAATGCTCAACCTCATTAGCCATCAGGGAAATGCAAATCAAAACGACCCTAAGATTTTACCTTACACCCATCAGAATGGCTAAGATAAAAAACTCAAGAGACAAACACATGCTGGAGAGGTTGTGGAGAAAGGGGAATCCTCCTCCACTGCTGGTGGGAATGTAAACTTGTACAACCACTCTGGAAAGCATTCTGGCGCTTTCTCAGACAACTAGGAATAGTGCTTCCTCAAGATCCAACTATACCTCTCCTAGGCATATATCCAAAAGAGTCTCAAGTACACAATAAGGACATTCGCTCAACCATGTTTATAGCAGCTTTATTTGTAATAGCCAGAAGCTGTAAATAGCCCAAAAGCCCCTCAGTGGAGGAATGGATGCACAAATTGTGGTATATCTACACAATGGAATATTACTCAGCAATAAAAAAACAATGAAATTATGAAATTTGCAGGTAAATGGTGGGATCTGGAACAGCTCATCCTGAGTGGGCTATCCCAGAAGCAGAAAGATGCACAGGGTATATACTCTCTCATACAGACATATAATATAGGATAAACATACTAAAATCTGTACACCTAAAGAAAATAATCAAAAGGGAGGACTCTTGCTAAAATGCTCAATTCCTATCCAGAAAGTCAAAGAAGATGGACATCAGAAGAAGTAGAAAAGAGGGAACAAGTCAGGAGCCTGACACAGAGGACCTCTGAAAGGCTCTGCCCTGCAGACTATCAATGTAGATGCTGAGACTTATGGGCAACCTTTGGGCAAAATCCAGGGAATCTTATGAACGAAGTGGGAAACAGTAAGATCTGGAGAGGACAGGAACTCCACAAGGAGAGCAACAGAACCAAAATTCTGAGCACAGGAATCTTTCCTGAGACTGATACTCCAACCAAGGACAATGCATGGAGATAACCTAAGACCCCTGCACTGATGTAGCCCATGGCAGTTCAGTATCCAAGTGGGTTCCATTGTAATAGGAACAGGGACTGTCTCTGACATGAACTGATTGGCCTGCTCTTTAATTACCTCCCCCTGAGGGGGAAGCAGCATTACCAGGCCACAGAAGTAGACTCCTGATGAGACCTAATTGACTAGGATCAGAAGGAAGGAAAAGAAAACCTCCCCTATCAATGGACTTGGAGAGGGGCATGCATGCAAAGGGTAGAGGAAGGGAAGGATTGAGACTGGAGGAGGGAGGGAACCACAGGGGGGATACAAAGTGAATAAAGTATAATTAATAAAGATTTTTTTTAAAAAATCACACAAAAAGAGAATGCAATAAGTGATCACCTCCCCCTTGGTGGTGTAACCTTAGCATTTCACAGAGGAAGACTATGCAACCAGTCCTGATGAGACCTGATAGGCTAGGGTTAGATAGAAGGAGAGGAGGACCTCCTCTATCAATGGACTGGGAGAGGGATATAGGGGGAGAAGAGGGAGGGAGGGTGGGTTTGGAAGGAGAGAAGGGAGGTTTCACAGCTGTGATACAAATTGAATAAATTGTAATAAAGATAATAATATTAAAAAGAACAAAAAATACAATATGTGTGTTAGGAAAAAGGTATAGGAACTGAAATTTCAGGATCATCATCTTCTTATTCTTTTGAATGTGACTCTGATCCAGCAAAATCTTATGAAGTTAAAGATTATAAAGAAGACAATATCTGAACATTGACTAGACCCTAATAATAGTCATGCATTAACTTGTCGTGAAGCATAACAATTGTCAATGGGAAAAGGAGTATTCCAGATTAAATATGGTTTTCCCAGTGTTTCAGTAGTTGCCCATATGCAGCAATAAAGAAATATTAAGTAGGTCAAACATAATCTTCATAAGAAAGAAGATAGGAAAAAAAACCTACTTATGAAGAGTTGAGCATTTTAATCAACCTGTAACACAGAGCACAAGACAGAAAGGAGATAGTTAATCATCATTTTTTTTCCCTGAACAGATATTACGTTAACATCACACTAAATTTATGGCAGATAGAGATACTCCTGATAGTCCTCTCTGTGTTATAGCAATTGAGAAACCAAAGTGAATGACTCTCATATATTGGGTTTTTTGTTTGGTTTGGTTTGGTTTGGTTCTGTTTTTGTTTTAGTTCTTCAATTGATATACACTTTAAGCTTTTTGACATTCTAAGTCAGGGAGAATCTAGGAAACAAAACTGAAATTTTTCCAATGCATTGAGCCAATTTAGGAAACATTTTGGCTGCCACTTTGTCCTTGTGCTTGCTCCCTGGACCGCCAATGCCATAGACAACAATGTATGAGTTCTAAGAAAACTAACACAAAACCGAGCTTGCCTCACTCATAGAACATTTCCTTTTGATTTTCTCAGAAAATGCTTTACATTGTGCAAAAGGGACAGTATTTCCTTGAGACTCTCTTACCAGCTTTAAAATTTTTTTGTTGTTCTTGTTTTTGCTTTTGTTTTGTTTGTTTGTTTGTTTGTTTTTTATTCAGTATACTGATAGATTAGGCTGAGCCAGAAACCTAGACAAAATCATGGTCAAGAAAAGCATGAATAATATACTAAGTAAGAGAATTTTCCAGTAAATAATATAAAAACTAGAGGCTCTAAATAATGAAGATCTTTGGAGTAAGGTACCTTTTAGATCACAACTGTCTGAGAAGCAATGCATAGCAACCCAGGCTTGCTCAACTTAAGATCTGCAGTTTTCACACCACTGAGATTTCTCAGCTGCCTTGGGGTGTCTTAGGGCTTGGGTAATGGGTCTGAAATATGCAACTGCAAGATTTAAATGAGCCTAAATGTAACAGCTGAGGTCATATAAATACCATAGAAAGAGAAAATGGCAACACAAAGTGAAGCCCCATCAAAAATAAAAATTAAAAAAGAAGCTACAAACCATTCATACAGTGTTCTTTAGATATCATATTGAAACAAGAAAACTTTAGACCTGAAAAAAAATGTATGTTTTAAGGTAGTATAGCTATTTAGAAATGCAAGCAGTATTAAATAACACTCTTACTCTCAAATATTCAAAATACTTTTCAATAAAAAGTGTATGTAGGGAAGGAAAGTAAACAGTGCAATGAATGTAACATTTCAACTGTAAATAACATAATTACCTAAAAATTCCTAGAAAGAAATAGATAAATAGAAAGAAACGAAACATAGTATTTTATATATAAGTGGACTATTTCAATTCAATCCATCAGATTATTTGAATATAATAAAATTACAGATTACTCAAAATATTGGTGTTAAATTTATTTATAAATATAAACAAAAGGCTCAGAATTACAAAGGATTTCATAAACTTCCTAGATGAATAAAGACACAAAATCTAACTAATACAACATATTTTCATCAGGTCTTATTTGTGTTTGCTTAATAAATAATTATAAAATTTCACTTGTGTTCAGAAGAGTTTTACAAAGAATTGATAGACAGCTGTCTTAATCTTGCTATTTTATTCATGGCAGGGCAATTTTTACCTCTTAATACAATTATCTTAGTCAGACTCTTACTCACTATATCATCAACATCTATGACTTGTGACAATTCCTCACTTTCTTCTCTTCTTGTGTTCTCTAGCTGTTCTTTCTCGGGCTATCTTGTGGTCTCTGCTCAATTAGAAAGCAGATTATTACAAGGCCGTCTCCAATGATCACATTCTTCACATCAGCTTCTTTTCTATGTTTACTTGTCTGCTGAATCTATTTAAGTTCATGTTTACATTTATTTATTCATCTGTTTTGTATTTATTATTTTTTCCAATATTCTAAAGAAAGTAGAAGTTGTTACAGACGCAGCAATAAGATCTCTCCCCCACATACAACAATGTTTCTAAGAAAAAGGGTGTTTTAGGCTTTGGCAGTAAAGCAGCTGACTAGCAGAGCTGCCGAAGGTGTCGGATAAGGATACTCTTTTTTTTTAATTAATTTTTTTCATTCATTAGAGTTTATTCACTTTGTATCCCAGCTGTAGTCCCCTTACTCATGCACCCCCAATTCTAACCACCCTCCCTTATCTCCTTCCATGCCCGTCTTCAAGTCCACTGGTGGAGAAGCCTTTCTCCCATTCCCTCTGACCCTAGTCTATCAGGTCTCATCAGGACTTCTGAATTGTCTTCCTCTGTGGCCTGGTAAGGCTGCCCCCCACCTTCAGGGGGAGGTGATCAAAGAGCCAGCCCATGAGTTCATGTCAGAGACAGTCCCTGTTCCCCTTACTAGGAACCGGCTTGGACACTGAGCTGCCATGGGCTACATCTGTGTAGGGGTTCTAGTTTATCTCCATAATTGATCCTTGGTTGGAGTATCAGTCTCAGAAAAGACTCCTGGGCCCAGATTTTTGGTTTTGTTGCTCTCCTTGTGGAGCTCATTTCCCCTCCAGGTCTTTCTATCCCCCACCCCTTCTTTCATAAGATTTCCTACCACACAGGGCCTCTGAAAGACTCCACAGCAGAGTATCAAAGCAGTTGCTGATACTCATAGCCAAACTTAGGGCAGAGTGCAGATAAGGGCATTCTAATCTTAGGATTATTGTAAAAGAAAACCTGATAGAAATAGTTAAAAACTATGATGTGGAGGTGAAAAAAAACTACCAATGTCACCTTTAAAAATTTGTTCTTACACAGTAGTCAAACCTATCCATTACCTATTTGGAGAAATTAAAAATATTATCCATTTTCTCAGACTACTTTAACCTTCCACACTTCCTCTCATCTCAAGAATCAAATTTAGATCAAATTTCTAAGTCTCCCTCTAGCCCCAAAAGCTGAAATAACCCAGCATATTGGTTGGAGGTATTTTCCCATTCTGCTTTGTTTCTGATTTCTTTCTACATTTATACAGAATATTTTCACATATGTGTAATCTGATAAAGGTTACATAATACAAAAGACAACATCAAATTTCAATATCTGTGAGATTTCTATTTGAAATGTTATTTGAGCTCATTCTCCTTTAAGCCAGAATCAAATGTTATGATAATAACTTATTATTTTACTTTCACTGAGAAAGTATGTTTATGACCCTAAGCAACTGTCTAGTTCACTAAAATAATTATTTATGATCATAATTTTCCTTTCTAGAAATTTCTTTACTGCTACATTACAAAAGGCTGTGAACATTAGAATTTCTGAAAAATGTATGAGCTAGCAGAAACAGCTAAGATATTTAAATAGTTTCCACAGTTCACAAGAGATTGAATCAGCTCAGTGTCTAAACTGTACATGCTTTAATTTTTTTCTTAGAGTTATAAAATGGTATCAAACTCACAGTGAAATGTCTCTAAGGTGACTGTGCTATTTCAGGTATCTTTATACCTGCTCAAAGTAATCTTTAAAATTATTTTGGGTTGGCACCTGTGGCCTGTGAATCTGGCATAATCTTTTTAAATCTGTTGTTTTTTATTTTTTAAAATATTTATTGCAGTTTATTTATTTGTATCCTGGCTGTAGCCCCCTTCCTCATTTGGGCCCAGATGTCTTTTTTGAGACCGATACTCATTTCAGTTTGTATCTATATAGTTTATATTATTCAAGTCTTTTTCCTTTTAATATGTGTCCAAATTAAAGAGTCACATTCTTCCTCTTTTCAACAACAAAAAATTTTCTTTCCTTTCATTCTACTCTTGTTACCTTTTAATTAAAACGTGTATAACAAAATACAACTAACAGCTTACTCAAAGACATGTATGAGAATGAAGGAAGCAAGCCTTCGTTAACATTAATGTTCATTAGTATCATTTCGTGGGGTTTATATGAAGACACCAAGATAGTAACTTGCTGATGTTATACCTGTGACCTTTGTTGATGTTCATTTGCTCAGTGAAGACTATGGCAACTGCAAAGAGCACAGAGTTCAATGACAGAGAATTAGATATGCATATTTTAAGTATAATTTTAAAGATTAATCTAGTAGAAGTTGATGTGATAATTTGACAGTAAAGTGCTTGTACAGAAGCATGAGATTCTGCATATGATCCTCAGAGCCCATTTAAATAGCCAGGGCAGTAGGGAGGTGTAGAGGTAGAGCTGGTAGAGAAGAAAGAGAAGAAAAACACAGAAAGAGACTGAGTAATCCCAACACAGTGTAGTCTATAAATATCTGTTTTGAGGTTGCAACTTTAAGTGCCAAAAAAAAAAAAAAAGACACACTTGACAGATACTGTTTATTGGTGTTTCCTTTGCATATTAATGGCTACAAAGGTTACGGTTTTGGCTCTAGATCATAAGTAAATATCAGACATATTCAGTTACATAAATCTTTAAAACAACCTACTACTACTTTTCCTGAGTATGAGGCTATAATTATGACACTATTGTATTGATAGTGTGCTATCCCACCATCATAGTCCATCTTGCACATCCAGAAATGACCATACAAAATCGTGAATAAAATAATCCTTTCACTGTACTGCTCCTACATGAATGAATAAACTTTAAACTTAATTATCATTTTCAAATATTTCAACTACTGTGTGTTTGCTGAAGTAGGTCATGGTATACAATAGTGGTTCTCAACCTATAGATTGAGACCCTTTTAGGGGTTGAACAGCCTTTTCCCAGGAATCATGGAAGACCACCAGAAAACACAGATTTTACATAATGATTCATCTCACCCATGAAGCTGCTTCTGAAATTATAAAATAATGCTCACAGAGTCCACAGTTTACAACTGTGACACCTGTGGATGTTAATCCACGAGGGCTTATTCTTAATCAGTTTAAGCAGATGGATCTTTCTCATATATCAGAGTTTGTATAACAAGAACATGTTCACGTAGTAGTGGACACCTTTTTTGGCTTTATTTTTTTTGCTTCTGCACAAACTGAAAAAGCTGCTAAACACACTATTGCTCATTGCTTATTATGGTTCAATATTATGGGCATACCAAATTCATCACAACAGACAATGTGTCTGGATATATTGGTAAGGCATTTCAAGCCTTTTGCATGCAGTTTAATATCACCCACAAAACTAAAATTCCTTATAATCCACAAAGACAAGGTCTTATTAAAAGAGCACATGGGGCATTAAAACAATTACAAAAATATTAAGAAGGGGGGAGTTATATCCATGGGCTCCAAATAATTCTTTAAAGCATGCTTTGTTTATTTAAAAATTTTTAACTTTGCACAAACAGGGTTTGTCAGCTGCAGAACCTTTTTAGCACTCAAAGACTAAAGATAATTTTGTCATGATGAAATGGCAGGGTCCTTTAACTGGACAATGGAATGAACCCAACCCTAATTTAATATGGGGACTAGGCCATGTTTGGTTTTTTTGTGTGTGTTTTTTCCGCCGGATGCTAAGAATGCTAGTTGGTTACCTCAACAACTGATGTGGTTTGCGGAGGCTGCCACTACTGCTGATTGGATTGATTCTGATGATAAGTGCAGCAGGAGAACCATACTGGACATATGTTCCTGATCCTCCTCTGCTACATCCTGTTCTTTGGGGCTGTCTGGAAGTACTTGTATCTACTAAAGACACTCACTTACTGGATTTTCCTTGGACTGAGCAACAAGTGACTTCACAGCTGGTTAGTTATTCTTGCATCAGTATGGCTGTTCCTAGATGCTTTGCAAGAAATGCTACTCAAGAGGGATGCATCATCATTACATCGCAAACATAGACTGCCAATGTCAAGAGGAATACTCAACAAAGTGTCACAATGGGCATGCCACAGTTTAGAGAAACTAACATTTCTCAAAACCTATATCCACAAAGTATCAGGCCATTTTTATTAAAACTAGGTGGCTTATTATACTCCATATATAATAAATCTATTAATTGGACACTGTTATCATAATATACCTGTCCAATTCTCTATTAGTTATGTCACTGAAATAATTAGCTGGTCAGGAAATCAAATGGATTAAGGCAACAAAGAGCTTGCTTCAGGAATTTGGGTTACTCCGAAAATTATATTCAGAGACATTTATGGAAAGTAGCTGCAGTGATGTATCCTCTTATGCTCTCTAATGCTGCAAAAATGGATAACAATCTTTATGTTATGGACATGGTTTTTAGAAAGGATGTCTCTGTTTCCTTAACTATCCTTATGCATTTTTGCCAGGTAAGGCTAAAATTGAAAATATGCTTGTACACTTTAATGTTCCTTCTTTGAATTGTTGTCTTTCCAATTGCTTATCAGTTGTTAATTGTAGGAACTTCAGTTCTGATTTTACTTCAACCACCATTTGTATGGCTCCTATAAATACATCGGCCGCATGGTATTCAGATAAAGGTTTGCAGGCACTGGAAGAAAGGCAAAGTGCTGTAAGTAGAACTAAACGTATGGTAGGCTTAATTATAGCAGGTATCTTGCTCTGACAGCCACAGCTACAACACTGACACAAGAAGTACAAACATCTAGCTATGTTAATGATTTCCCTGTTACTGTAATATTAGAACTGCAAAATGATATTAATGAAAGATTAGAACAGAGAAGAGATGCTTTATATGCTTTACAAGGTTTACAGATTAGATCACGATTGAATTGCCGTGCTAATTATCAATGGATTTGTGTTATGCCTTTAAAGCATAATGAAAGTAATTTTACTTGGGAAAAGGTTTAAAATATTTGTTGGGAGTATAGCATCACACCAATTTGTCTTTCGACTTGGTTCGGCTATACCAAGAGGTAGTCTTTATGCAAAAAGCTATACCATTGAATTTTGAACCAGCAAGAACTGCTCAAGACCTTTTAAATCATCTGTTTTCATCCTTGCCTTCATGGAAATCATTCACTCATAGCCTTATTGCCATAGGTGTAGTGGCCATTTTATTGCTTCTCATGTGTAGTCTTCTTCCAGTGATCATGAATTTGATGCTTCGAGCCTTATGCAGAATTACAGGACTTAAGCTGAAAGATTCCCCCATGTAAAGGGCTGGTGGTCAATGATGGGTAAGAGTTTGGAACAGCATGATCAACCTAATGCAGGAAACTATCATAGTGAAATGGTTTTCCAAAGACAGGTAAGACAAGTGTGTTTTCAATACAACCTAAGAGAGAAATTCTGGGAGCTGTTTAAACAAAATGTGGGTCATAGAAGGCTTGATTAATAGATTGCATGCTCGCAAGTGTTTATGCATGAGAAGATTGATTCTTGGCCTTATGTTGGTGCCTGAACAAGTTGGCCTTATCTTGGTGCCTAAGTAAACGTTCCATGTGTCAAAAGAAATTGCAATAAGAAAGGTGGTTAATTTTCTGTAAACACCCATTTTTCATCTTGGCTGAGACTTCACTTACTGTATTAATTATACACCCACGAGGAAAGTTCGTCTTTTCTACATTGAACAGCAGAGCAAATATGCTATCAAAGGTAAATGAAGAATCTTTGTCTTAATCTTTTTCAGTATTAGGAGGGAAGGGTTTTTTCCCCCTATTGCATCAATCTTTAATTATAAGTAAGATCTTACTTTTGTTATTTTTTTACACAGTGTGCCAATTCACCTAAAGAGGTAAGATATTCTCATCCACTCATCATCTTCCTAATAAAAACACCAAACACAGACTTTGAATAATGCTATACTTTTTGCAGATATATAGGCATAGAAAAATATACCATGTAAATATTCCATTGAAGATGTTGTACAATGCAAATTGTTTTCCAGTTATCTGTAGGAATAATCAATATTTCTCCATAAGGCACATTATTATCCCATATGATTAGTATGTACATTGAATTCCATAATTTTTGATTCCTTGAAAAAACTGTTCTTGGAAATAATTTGCTTAAAAACATATAGTGACACTCCAAAACTTCTGGTATTCTTAGAACTAAACTATATTTTTTAAACAGTAATTATCTTTTTTTCCCATTCATTTATTTTATTTACTTTACATCCATATAACCCCTTTGCTCCTCCCTTCCCAGACCCACCCTCCTGCTCTTGCTCCTCCCTCTACCCTTTTCTGAAGAAAAGGGGAACTCTCTTTCCCATCCACCCCAACTCATCATGTTGCATCAGAACTGAACATGTCCTCTTCCCCTGTGTTCTGTCAAGGTAGTTATGCCAGGGGAAAGTGGTCTAAAAGCTAGCAAGTAAATCCGTATCTGATGCAGTGCCCACTTCCCTTATTAGAGTACCCACTTGAAGCCTAAGCTGCCCATCTGCTACATCTTTGTAGGGGGTCTGGTCCAGTTCATGCATGGTCCTTGGTTGATGCTTCAGTCTCATCAAACCTTTACTAGAAGACTGGTCTAGTTAGAGGATGTCCTCTTCAGTCTCTATGGTCTCTTCTACTAGGAGTCTCTGCTTAAATTCCCCTCATATCATCTCAGGAGCTATTCTGGGCTTTTTGTTGTTGTTGTTTTTCCATATGAAATTTAGAATTGTTCTTTCAAGGTCTGGAAAGAACTGTGCTGGGATTTTGATGGGGATTGCATTGAATCTGTAGATTGCTTTTAATAAAATTGCCACTTATACTATGTTGATCCTACTGATCAATGAGCATGGGACATCATTCCCTCTTCTGATATCTTCCTTAATTTCTTTCTTCAGAACTTGGAGTTCTTGGCACACAGGTCTTTGACTTGCTTGGTTAGAGTTATCCCAAGATTCTTTATATTATTTGTGGCTATTTTGAAGGGTAAAGTATCCCTAATTTCTTTTTCAGCCCATTTGTGGTTTGTGTACAGGAGAGCTACTGATTTTTTTTTTTTTTTTTTGCATTAATCTTACTTCCAACCACTCTGCTCAAGCTGTTTATCAGTTATAGGAGTTCTCTGGTGGAATTTTTTGGGTTGTTTATATACACTATTATATTGTCTGCAAATAGTGATACTTTGACTTCTTCCTTCCCAATTTTTTATCCCCATGATCTCCTTTAGTTGTCTTATTGCTCTGGCCAGAACTTCAAGTATTATATTGAACAGGTATGGAGAAAGTGAGCAGCCTTATCCCTGATTTTAGCAGAATTGCTTTGAGTTTCTCTACATTAATTTGATGATGGCAATCATCTTACTGTATATAGCCTTTATTATCATTAGGTATGAACCTTGTATTCCTGATCTCTCCAAGACGTTCATCATGAAGTGGTGTTGGGTTTTAGCAAAGGCTTTTTTCTGCATCTAATGATAGATCATGTGATTTTTTTTAATATTTTTATTAACTCTGTATCCCAGCCGAGTCCCGATCCCTCATTCCCTCCCAGTCCCTCCCTCCCTCATCTCCACCATGCCCCTTTCCAAGTCCACTGATAGGGGGGACCTCCTCCCCATTCATCTGATCCTGTTTTATCAGGTATCTTCAGGACTGGCTGCAAAGCCCTCCTCTGTGGCCTAACAGGACTGCTCCTCCCTTCGGGGGTGGGGAGGCCAAAGAGCCAGTCATTGAGTTCCTGTTAGAAATAGTCCCTGTTCCCCTCACTTTGGGAAACCAATTGGTTACTTAGCTACCACAGGCTACATCTCAGTGGAGGTTCTAGGTTATATCCATACATGGTCCTTGGTTGAATGTCAGTCTCAGAAAAGACCCTGTGCCCAGATATATTTGGTCCTTGTGGAGCTCCTATCCTTTCCCCATCAGACTAACTCCCCTTCTTTCTTATGATTCCCTGTACGCAAACCTTTGGCAGAGTACAGGGATCATGTGATTTTTTGTCTTTGAGTTTGTTTATATGGTGGATTACATTGATGCTTTTCGTATGTTGAACCATCCCTGTATCCCTGGGATGAAGCTTACTTGATCTTGGTGGATGATGTATTTCATGTGTTCTTGGATTTAGTTTGTGAGTGTTTTATTGATTTTTTTTGTCAGATTAGCTTTGTGGGTTAAATGAGATAATACACACAAACATCTGAAAATTACATATACTAAATACTCAAGAGATGACTGGCCATTTCTCTGCTCATATGCTAAGAATATTCTTCCCTGACTGAAGGCAGCAAGTATTAATCATATTGAGTTTCATGCAACTAGCTCATGGAAAGACATATTCCAACTTATACTATTGAATCCAAGTGCTTATACACTTAGAATGCTTTGTAAATTGATTTTGTAAGTATAGTCCATTTAGCAAAACAACAGCCATGGTTATCCTCTCGGGCCTATGATTCTCACTCACTCACCAGTAAGAGGCTTTTGATTAGATTTACAATGTAGGGCATGAGCTCCCTTCTCTGGTATGGGTCTCAGATATGATCAGAAAGAAGTTTATTCCCCCTCCCCCATAACAATCATATCACTCTTACACATGTGAGCACATCTTGCCACCCAAGTCAGCACTGTTTCTGAGAGGGTCAACAGTTGGGTAGGCTTTAAGATACACATATTAGTGGGATATGATAGGTTTTTCAGTACTTGTATACACAGTGGAAAGAGCTGGTCAATGTAAAAGATATATCACCCCCCTCAAATATGTACATTTTCTTCGGTTAGCATTCAAAATTTCTCCGTAGTGCTCGATATAGCCAGGGAAACTCTACTGGGAAAAAAAAATTTCCCTCAGTTGTAAATAGCTTCTTGGTTAGATGTGGGACTTTGCGTCTGCTCCCTCTTCTCTATGCTGGAAATTTGTCTAGTTCGAACTGGTGCAGATCTTGCGTATTTTGTTAGTCTTTGTTAATTCATATGTGTATCAGTCCTGTTGTGTGTAGATGATTCTCTTCCCATGGAGTCATCTGGAGAGAGTGCAGGAAGGAAAAAAGAAGATGATCTAAAGTAATAATAATGAATATATTTTAAATTTTTGTAAGAGTGCTATTTTGAATCTTTTTTATATTTTTGAATATTATACTTCATATTTTTATATGTTTTTCTGTGTTTTATACTTATTTTTTAAATACATTTAAGTTAATTACTACTATAGATTATAGAATTTTATATTTTTGACTGAAATATATCTTATTGTTTATACACATGTTACTTATATTAATAACTCATCCAATGTGGAATACCTGTGCTGACTGTACATTTTGTTTATACAGAACAATGTTATACTAAACATCACATGTAAATATAATCTTCACATACTGATTTCAATTTCTTTTTCCTCCATTTTTATTTAAAATAAATTCTCTCATACATCCCACAGTTTCCTATCCCCATACTCCTTCTACATGCCCTCCCCCTTTTCTCCTTTCCCCCAGATCAAATCCATTCCATTTCTTTTTCATAAAAGAATTGATCTCCAAAAGAGGACAGCCAAACAAGACAAAACAAAATACATTAAGACAAGGGAAAAGTCCTCACATTGAGACTGGGTAAGGCCATCCAATAGGAGGAAAGGAGTCTCAAAACCAGACAAAAGATTCAGAGATACAACCTCTCCTTCCCTTAAGACGCCCACAAACACACCAAGCTGAAAGCCATGGCATATATGCAGGGGATCCAGTGCAGATCCTTCTAGGCCCTGTGCTTTCTCGTCTTAACTTACTTCCTGCAATGAAATGCTTCAATACTTTGTCCAAAACAAAACAAGAAAACAAGCAAACAAAAACATCACAAATCTATAACATGGTGCATCATTACATGGGCATCAGGGATTCATTTTTAAATTCTTAGTTATTTAAATTTAGTAATTTAAATTCTTATAATTATTGCCTTACAGTTTATTTAGTCTACTGAAGACATTACTGCTTTTGCTTATACCTGGTTTCCATTACATTATATATATTTTCTTATCCTTTAAATTCTCCTGTATATCTTTTGTGCTAAGGAATTTCCTTTTTTGTGTCTGAGAATTTTTTTCATGCTTTCCCTATATGAAAGTTTTGATTTTGAGACTTTGATTTCTGTTTATTCAAAATTATTATATGTAAGCATAAATATACTTGATAGTATTATTTCCTTTATTCCCCTTCTCCTAACTTGTTTCATTAATTGATTCTGTTTCATTCTCTTTTACAATCTTTAATTATGTGAATATTGTCTTTCTTTGGAAGAATCACGTTACATAGTAACTTCAAATTTCTTGGATACTGAAGTTAGTATTCTCCATATGTGAATTGTGTTTCACTACATTTAATAAAGGCAGGTCTTTGGTAGAAAAATTTTGTTCCTGATGTGACTTCTGGGTACTCTTTTAAATCTATTATGCTGGCTTGGCTTGTAGGTAAATGCCTTATTGCAGTATTTATGTACTCTCTTCCTCTATAATCCAATCAGTCGGTGTCAGTGTTTTTCAGTGACATAGACAAGTGGACCACTGTTGTGGTAATCAAGATATAATTGTTAGTAGAAGGTTCACTGGAAGTGATTCCAGCTGAGAATGTAAGGTGCCTGTTAGTTCTCATTGGTTGGCAAGTATAATATGCAAGGTGCCTATAGCAATGTCAGATCCATCTAACACCACAAGAACCTCCCAAGCCTCTGCTGCACCTCTGGGCTCAGAATCAACACCTGTCAGTGTCAGCAATTTTTAATTCATTGAAAAGGCTCCAGGGAACATCAGGTTCTAGGAATTCTCCACTTCCATGTTCTGGTATTCAGGGAGATTAAAGAGTTAATGAAATTAACTTTGGAGAGGGAGTACCCAAATTTTAGGGAAAACACAATGTGTGTCAGGACTGCCCTTTATATCTTGGATGAAAGTCAGCCAAATCAAGAAGCTTTTTAAAGTGCTTCCTGTACTTATGGATGTTTATAACTACAGCAGCACCAACAACCACAAAATGGATACACAGATGTTACAGATGAAGAAAGAGAACACATAGCCTGTGGTAGCTCAGTAACCAATTGGTTTCCCAAAGTGAGGGGAACAAGGACTATTTCTAACAGGAACTCAATGACTGGCTCTTTGGTCTCCCCACCCCCGAAGGGAGGAGCAGTCCTGTTAGGCCACAGAGGAGGGCTTTGCAGCCAGTCCTGAAGATACCTGATAAAACAGGATCAGATGAATGGGGAGGAGGTCCCCCCATCAGTGGACTTGGAAAGGGGCATGGTGGAGATGAGGGAGGGAGGGAGGGACTGGGAGGGAATGAGGGATCGGGACACGGCTGGGATACAGAGTTAATAAAATGTAACTGATAAAAAAAATAAATAAAAATAAAAATAAAAAAATAAAAAATAAAATAAAAATAAAAAATAACATGATGATTTCTATTTCAAATTATTCCCTGCAAATTACATAATTTCCTTTTTGTTTACAGCTGAATAAAAATCTGCTTTTAATTGTGATAAATGATAAAAATAAAAATATATATGTCAAAAAAATCCAAAAAAAAAAAAAAAAAAGAAAGAGAACACAGGATCCCTACTTATTAGGGGAAGGAATGAGTAGAGAGATGACAGCAAAATGTGCACAGGTTGTTCCATTGCTTTCTGGAGTTCCTGTAAACCCAAATGTTTAGGTTTTCCAAAGTTCAAGGAGAGTAGACCAGTAACCTTAGTACACTTTTTTGGCTGTTTAGAAAAGCTGAGCGAAACTATTTGGAATGGCTTCATGACAGCTTTGTTAGTTCATAGGGGTCAGTACTTTTTACCTCTCCAACACTCTTTTTTATTAACGAATTTATTTGTTTGTTTAGTGTAGATATTCAAGAAGCAATTGTATATGAAAATACTGCAATTGAAGAAGATTCCATTGACCTACTTTTTCCATACGGTGTAGATTAATTATCTGTAGATTAATATGCATAGTGTTAACCATGGAAGATGACTAAGTAGGTAAGTTGGGTCTAGTGAACTAGTTGTTATTAGAATACATCAGGTTTTTAAGCATCACTGCTAGCTGAGAAGGTATTGCTTTTGATTGCTGATAACGAAGTCGGTTTTATTCAATGATGTGGCTGCTGGGAGGCTCCATGTTCCAGAAGATGTTCCTACACTTACGCACAGTCACAGTTCAGGAAACACAGCGGCCTTAAAAAAAATACTGCGCATGAAGTTGTGAATGGAATGTTTTAGGGAGCTAAGAAAGGAACTGAAGAAGAAATGAGATAGATTTGATAAAAAGCATTATATGTATGTATGAAATTATCAGATAAACTTGTCACTGCTACAGTGTTCAAAAAAAAGGATTAAGTCAGTATTCTGGCTAAAGCTCAGATTAAGAAATCAATACATTCCTCATGTACAGTATTTACTTATTTAAGTCCCAATAAGAGAAAGGATGGATATCCTCTAACCCACTTAAGAGACTGGCTGGATTTGGGTGAAAGGGGATGCCTGTGTTTCTATCTTGGCCTGTCAACTAGTATTCAACCCTAAATTATTTCTAAGTTCATAAGCATTGGTTTAATCATCCATCTACAAAATGTTTTATATAATGCAATAGCTGATGTACACTTAAAGGAACTCTTGCAAGTTATAGAGCATGAATGCCATTGTGAGCATTGTGAATGCTCATGAACTAGATATTGTATAAAATTCCTCTTACTTAAGTATATTTTTGAAAGAGTTATACATGCACATGTGGGGACTTGTTAGTTGATGACAGAGTGAAGGAAACCACACACACACACACACACACACACACACACACACACACACACGAGAAAGTCACTATGTTAAGAGCATCCCCCATACCTAGTGTGTCATAAAATAGCTTAGGCAATATCATTGAGAAACTTTGGTTGAAACTAGTAAAATTTAAGTCAAAACCAGTTATGTAATTTTAACATAAAGAGTAAAACATAAAATAACAAGATTTTAGAGACAGCCCCTGCTATCCTTACTAGGGAACCCACATGCAGACTGAGCTGCCTATGGGCTACATTTGAGCATGGGTTCTATGTCCTCTCTATGCATGGTCCTTGGTTGGAGTATCAGTCTCAGAAAAGACCCCTGGGCCCAGGATTTTTTTTGGCTCTGTTGGTCCCTTGTGGAGCAACTGTCTCCTCCAGGTCTTTCTATCTCTCCCTTCTTCCATAAGAGTACCTGCACTCTGCCCAAAGTCTGGTTATGAGTCTTAGTATCTGCTTCAATACCCTGCTGGGTAGAGTCTTTCAGAGGCCATCCATGGTAGGTTCCTGTCCTACTCCCTGTCTTCTGCTCCTGATGTCTATCTGTTTGCCTTTCTGAATGAAGTTACAGCCCCTTGGGTCCTCCTTGTTGTTTAGCTTCTTTAGGACTTCAGATTTTAGTATGTTCATTTTATGCTATATTATATGTCTAATATCCACTTATAAATGAGTATATACCATTTGTATCTTTCTGCTTCTGGGATACCTCACTCAGAATGATCTTTTCTAGTTACATCCACTTGCCTGAAAATTTCATGACTTCTTTGTTTTTAATTTCTGAGTAGTATTCCATTGTGTAAATGTACCACAATTTCTGTATCCATTCTTTGGTTGAGGGACATATAGGTTGTTTCCAGATTCTGGCTATTACGAATAAAGCTGCTACAAACATGGGTGGGCAAATGTCCTTGTTGTATAGTTGAGCATATTTTGAATATATTCCTAGCTGGATCTTGAGGTAGTACTACTTTTAATTGTCTGAGAAAGTGCTGTATTGATTTCCAAAGTGGTTGTACAAGTTTGCATTCCCACTAGCAATGGAGGAGGGTTTCCCCTTTCTCCACATCCTCTCCAGCATCTCCTCTTGTGGGTGCAACCTTGCCAGGTCACAGAAGAAGACAATGCAGCCAGTTCTGATGAGACCTGATAGGCTAGGGTTAGCTAGAAGGGGAAGAGGACCTGCCCTATCAGTGGACTAGGGGTACGGCATAGAGGGATAAGAGGAAGTGAGAGTGGGTTTGGGAGGAGATGAGGAAGGGGGCTACAGCTAGGATACAATGTGCATAAATTGTAATAAATAATAAATAAAAAATTATCATCACCCATAAATATCATCAAAAAATAACAAAAAAATTTTAGACTGTCAATTCATCTATTGACCTAAAGCATTCTAAATTTAGAGATATGGGAATATTCATGTCATACAAAGTCAGATAAAGTCAGGTAATAGAGGAATGCCCTACAGTTCTAAGATAAATGGCAAAATAGTTTAAGTTGTAAATACATTGTCCATATGATTACACTTGATTTCAGGTTATGATTGATAAAGTGGAAGAACCAGAAAATGAATATATTTAGTAATTAGTTTTAAGATTAAGATGTTTGAAAAGTGTATTATGAATTGGAATATATTGAACATTAAAGTAATGGCTAGGCTCTTCTATGGGAAAATAGAGTAGTTTATTCAAAGGCTTAAAGAATTTTAAATTGTAGAACATGGCTAATATTATAAATGTATTTCCTTTATTTAACGTCTTATTTTCTGCTCTGTGTAAGATATAATGGTTCTGGAGCATTAGTAAATATCAGCATCTATATAGATAATTATGTTACTATACTATATTAAAGTTATTATTATAGGATATCCTTTTTATTACAAACTATCATTTTCTTCTCCCCTTCAGGTTTGGTTCAGCCTAGTAATGAATCTCTACATTCACATATAATTAGGATTGTGTTTCAACTGAAAAATCAAAGCAATTATTTGGAATGAAGAAAGATCTCTTCATTCATCTCTTGGTACATTTTCTTTCCTCAATTCATTTTGGGTTATACTTCTTTAACTTTAGACTTTTAAACCTAATTTCACAATGATTCTGCTTCACAGAAATCCATTTAAAAAATAAAGCCATAAATTTCAAGCACCCTTTTTTTTTGTCTGTCGTCTTTATTTTTATTTTCCATGCTTTTGGCATAAAAAGATACAAACTTTTATTATGTTCTTTCCCCATGGAAAGCATTGAAGACATTTTTATGGCAGGTATGTGAAGTTATTGGAATCCCATGATGTCTTGTCTTGCATTTTTTTTTTCAAAATGCTCCAAGACTTTATACATCTTCAATTCTGGGAGCAATTGTATGTTAGATTGGCAAAAGCAAGTAAGTAAGCTTCCTGGAGGCAGCCCACCCATTTTTGCATGGATGTTGAATGAGTATATTCCTGGTTTAGGCAAAGCCCCAAGGATTTTGCCTCAAGACTGCTTTTTGCTGCTATATGGCCTTCCTTTTCTTGTCTCAGATGCGTGGCATAACATAGTTGAGTATGAATAGACAGACCCTCACTGCCTATAGCATGTTATTCCTCTATAAGAGCTACTCTCTTTGTTGAGCAAATCTCCTACAGATGATTTTATAATTCCTGATAATGTTTCCTAAATTGATTCAAGTAATTTAACAACCCTCCTGCAGTATAACAAAAACTGATGGGTGCTCTGTGAATCTCCATGTGGATAAAAACCAGACTGAAACAAATTAATAATGATGGAAATACATTTGTTCTAGGTTTAGTCCAAAGATAAGGCCAGGTATACACTACAATAAGAAAGACCATATGAATAGAGAAACAAATAATAAATGGCTATCTATACAAGACAAGACTGACACGTATTTCTTGGAAAAGCCTTGACATAAAAACTCTTGCTCTGCACACATAATGTACATTTCAAATAAGAAAAAGATCAAACTTCAGCTGTGAACTCATATTAAGCATATAGATAAAACCACTGCTTTAAACTTAAAATGAACAAGAATATCTAATTAGTTATAGTTCTACTGAAAGAACTTAGAATCAATGTTCTACTGTAACTCCTTTTTGATATAATGTTTGTATCTATTTTTGAATGAAGTTTTTTATAGAAGGTATAAAAACAGGACAGAAATCAGTTGTTGGTTTCTTGGAGATTTCCTCCATTCGCCATCTGCCAAATATGTGTTTGTCTGTCTGATTGTCTTTATGTACACTTTATGAATGATGTATGGGAACTCACAATGTTCATGTGAGTGTATGGTTTTCTCTTTCTTTCTTCTTGCTGCAACCCCAAATAGCAAGACTACCAATCTGACACATTAAAAGTTAAAGTAAAGTAGCCAGAGCCATCAGCCTGACAGAACAGGAATCTACCACAGAGGGCCTCTGAAAGATTCTATTGATCGAGGTATTGAAGCAGATGCTGACATTCATAGCCAAACTTTGGGCAGAGTGCATGGAATTGTATGCAAGAAGGGTGAGATAGAAAGCCCTGGAGTGACAGGAGTTCCAAAAGGGGACCAACAGAGGAAAAAAAAACAACAACAAAACACAACAGCAACAACAAAACCTGAGCTCTGGGGGCTCTGAAGAGAATGATACCGTAAACAAGGACAATGTATGGAGAGGACCTAAAACCTTGGTTCAGATGTAGCCCATAGACTCAGTCTCCAAGTGGGGTTCCTAGGAAGGGGAGCAAGGACTTTCTCTGGTATGAACTCAGTGGCAGGCTCTCTGATCACCTCTCCCTGGGGAGGGGGGGGGTGTTGCAACCTTGCCAGACCACAGAGGAAGACAATGTAACAGGTCCTGATGAAACCTGATAAGCTAGGGTCAGATGGAAGGGGAGGAGGACCTCCCCTATCAGTGGACTAAGCCAGGGGCATGGGAGGAGATGAGGGAAGGAGGGTGGACATAGGAGGAGACGATGGAGGGGGCCACAGTCAGGATACAAAACTGAATAAAATGTAGTAAATGATAACAATAATAAAAAAAACAAAAAAATAAATTGTAATTAAAAAGTAAAGCTTGCTTCCATGTATGTGGACCTATCTGCATTGCCCAAGTGGCATGCTGGGGTTGGCTACCCAGAGGCTATTTAAGCTGTAGGCTGGCTTTCCCCAGGGTCAGATGATTGTTCAAGGTTCCTGAATAAACTGCATTGAAAAAAAAAAAAAAGTAAAGGAAGTTCAGAGTTTTTCATTGTGACCAGCAGCCCCATAGCTCCAAATAGCAAGGCTACCAGCCAAAGCTTGAGAGTAAATGTACAGAGAATAAGACTGGAAGCAACCAGCTCCTATCCCTGAAATGACTAGAACAAAAGCCTTTGGACTCTCTTCTTTTGCCAGTGCTGCTGTTCCACCTCAGCTACCCCTGGACCCCATGAATATAACATTTTGCTTTATACATTCTTTGCTTATTATACCACCTTAAGTGTTTTATTTTTGAACAGAAAAAAAAATAATATATTTTAGCTAAGTAAATTAGCTTCTTACATTTTTGTCTCATAGAAGAGCAATTTTTACTTTTCAGGAGAAACAGAATAAATGGTGCATAAACAGGAAAAAGCAGGTCCTGCCTAAATATTAATTAGGTATTCTTTTTTTAGAAACTTTGTACTGGTTCTTTGTGATTTTCACATCATGTGTCCCAGTCCCACTTATCTTCCCTTTCTCCTCTACACACCCTCTACTCTTGCAACCGCCTCCCAAAAGAAAAAAAAATCTGGTGGTGGAAGCTGTAGTGTGTGACAGTGTGTCCCACAGTATACCCTTTCGTTCATGTCTTTGCTTGCATTTGTTCATTGCAATGAGTTATTGGTCTGGTAAAAGGTCTCTGGCTTCTGCTATAATATCAATACTGGAACCTCACTGAGATTCTTTTTGAATATCCTGTTGTTGCCCTGTGTCATGGAGATCCTAAAGCTTTGGATCTGCAGTACCAACCCCTTCACATGCTCCAGTTGGTGTGGGCCAACTCAAAGCTCTGGATCTGGGCCCAGGTGGTATCTGAGTTGGTCAGTCCACCAGCTCTCCCACACCCACACCACAGGTCAACTTTCCTGCCCTGCCCTGGTTGGCCCAGCAGCCAGGGAGCATGGGGTCACACTCAGCTCTCCAGCTCTCATTCCCTCAGGACTGGATCATATGTGTCCAAGCCATCAGGGCCATCTCTACTGGGGTGCATAAGTTAGGTGCAGGTTCTTCTCTCTCTAGTAATGCAGCAGGCTATGAGCTGAGAGGTCTACTGTGCTATGCAGGTGAGGGTCAAGGCCAGATTTCCTATTCTCATGACCCTGGTAGGGTCAGCTCTTGGCAACCACAAGTATCAAGGACAAAAGGGATCTCTTCCTTGTTGACCCTATTGAACAGCAGACATGGGCAGTACACTCATGGCCAGTCTGTCTGCAACCCCCACATCCAAGCTCTACTGTACTGCCCAGGTGAGGTACAGGACCAGTTCTACCAAGTTCTGCAGCTGATAAGGGGAAGGTAAAAAGGGTTTTGTTTTGTTTTGTTTTGTTTCTGTAACCTGTGTTTTTCACTCATGTTCTTATTCCCAGAAGTAACTACTTTGAGACTCCTCCCTCTTATTTTCTATAGCTGAGGAAGAAAATAGGAGAGAGGAGTTCCAGTAGAGAGGGTGAATGATGGGATAGAATGAAGCTCATGGGAGGATTCTTTTTGGTACACTGAGGAGGACAGATGAATGAAACCTAAACAGAGGTAACCAGCCATGTGCAAAACTTAGAATAGGATAAATGGGTATTAGTTATGAGAAAGTTAGGGAACAAGCTTAGCTATATTGGCCTAGACTTTTGTAAATATATTTAAATCTCAAAGTAGTTCCCATTACAAGAAACCCACTTGGATACTGAGCTGCCACGGGCTACATCTGATCAGGGGTTCTAGATTATCTCTATGCATGGTTCTCAGTTAGAATATCAGTCTCAAAAAAGACCCCTGGGCCCAGATTTCCTGGTTCTGTTGCTCTCCTTGTGGAGCTCCTGTCCTCTCCAGGTCTTACTATCTCCCCCTTCTTACATAAGATTCCCTGCACTCTGCCCAAAGTTTGGCTATTAGTCTCAGCATCTGCTTTGACACACTGCTGGATAGAGTCTTTCAGAGGCCCTCTGTGTCAGGCTTTTGTCCTGTTTCCTGTTTTCTCCTTCTTCCAATGTCTGTCCCATTTGCCTTTCAGAGTGAGGATTGATCATCTTAGCAAGGATCCTCCATCTTGCTTAGCTTCTTTAGGTGTACAGATTTTAGTATGTTTATCCTGTATTATGTGGCTAATATACACTTATAAGTGAATATTTACTATGTGCATCTTTCTGCTTCTGGGATACCTCACTCAGGATGATCTTTTCTAGATCCCACCATTTGCCTGCAAATATCATGATTTCCTTGTTTTTAATTACTGAATAGTATTCCATTATGTAAATGTACCACAATTTCTGTATCCATTCCTCAGTTGAGGGACATCTGGGTTATTTCCAGGTTCTGGTTATGATGAATAAAGCTGCTATGAACATGGTTGAGCAAATGTCCTTGTTGTGAACTTGAACATATTTTGGGTATATGCCTAGGAGTGGTATAGCTGGATCTTGAGGAAGCACTATTCCTAATTGTCTGAGAAAGCACCAGATTGATTTCCAAAGTGGTTTTGTAAGTTTAGATTCCCACCAGCAATGGAGGAGGGTTCCCCTTTCCCCACATCCTCTCCAGCATATATTGTCACTGGAGTTTTTGGGCTTAGCCATTTTGATGGGTGTAAGGTGAAATCTCAGGGTAGTTTTGATCTGCATTTCCCTGATGACTAAGGACATTGAGCATTCCTTTAAGTGTTTCTCTACCATTCGATATTCCTTTATTGAGAATTCTCTGTTTAACTCTGTACCCCATTTTTAATTAGATTTCTTGATTTTTAACTTCTTGAGTTCTTTATATATTCTGGACATTAGCTCTCCATCAGATATAGGGTTGGTGAGGATCTTTTCCCAATCTATAGGCTGTAGTTTTTTATGATGACAGTATCCATTGCTTTACAGAAGCTTTTCACTTTCATCAGGTCACATTTATTGATTTTTGCTCTTAGAGCGTGTGCTGTTGGTGTTATGTTCAGGAAGTTGTCTTCTGTGCCAATGAGTTCTAGGCTTTTCTGCATACTGTTTTTTAATTCTTTCTTAGATTCAGATTATTAGGATTATAATGTTCTTTACATTCCTCATTTACTGATTTTTTTTCTTCTCAAAATATCTGTTATATACCTTCAAGTGCTTTTCTTTTGATTTGTGACATGATCATAGCTTTCTTATTTTTGAGTATATTTACCTGTTTGCTTCTAATAATTTTGAAATGTTAAACATGGGCTACTTAAAGCAATGCCTTTGGTCATGATGTGTTAACATACACACATACATTATATACAAAATATATGCGTAATATATACTTATGTTTTTTTTGGGCCATTTTATAAAGTACATGATTTTTAGTTTTTATTTTATCTTACCTTCTGTGTTTTGGAGACTGAACACAGAAGCACACAGGTCTTAAGCAAGCACACCACCTCTGAGAGACTCCAGGCCCCAAGTAATTGTTTTTGTTGTATTTGTATTTTGTAATTTAGTTGTCAGGATAATTTTGGCAATGTATAATAATTCTCCAAGAGACTTGAAGAAGCTAGATATATAGACACACAACTGTAAAGATTGGTATTCAATCCACTTGTTCACTGATCTCATCATTTGTCTGATCCTGAATCTTTTTATATTAACCGCCACATCCTCATTGTAAGCCATATTTTCTAATTTTATTCCACAGCTGGCGATTTTATACTGTATGGAGGACGATGTAAATTTACTGTTTGTGAGATGCCACAAAAATTTGACTTTAAACATAGTTTGTGTTCAGTTCTGTATCATAATGAAGTCATTTGAAACAGTTTTACCACGTAGAGTTCTCACTTCCAGCTTTGTTAAGCAAAATGTAACAGGGAATTTTGTTTAGTGAAACTTAATCTGTCAATGAAGCAATACTCTTCTAAGAATCCTAACAACGCCCATGCATTATATGTGGGTGGTGGCACCATTGTCTAGTCCAAGCCTCCTTTGAGCTCTGGGAATTATACAACCTGTTCATTTCTAATATTCTTTCCCAAACTCCATGGAACTCGTCCACATTTCATCATTGCAATCAAGCCTGAAAAAGATTTCACAGTACTGGGTCGATTGTCAGGATTTCTTCTCAAGTGCTGGTGTGCCACCAACATTTTTTCTCCTTCAGCATTTAGTGTGAATCTGCGATGCTGGCATTTCCTGATATCAACAGTGTTTACCCTAGATCATCAACCCCTATCTTGAGGCCTTTTCTCTTTCTCTTGGCATTTATAAACATTTTCAAGATCATAAATTGAGGGAAATTGGTTAATTATATAGAAATATAGGGATTTTAAAAATATTGACCTATGTTCTTATTTTCGGTTTGGTTTCTTCCTAATCTTTCAGTGATATTAGGTGATACTTCAAAACCCTGTCTCAGCTAGAGTCAGATAGAAATGGAGGAGGTCCCTCCTTATCAGGGGACTAGGGAAAGGGCATAGGGGGAGAAGAGGGAGGGTGGGGAGGACTAAGAAAAGACAAGGGAGGGAGCTGTAGAGGGGATACAAAGTGAATAAATTGTAATAAATGAATATAAAAGTAAAAATAAATAAAAAATATAAAAAAACATGTCTCGTGTGTTTTAACCTTCTTTTAGTTACTTAAATTAGGTATGTTATTCTTTGATTTGCTCCCAGATACATAAGTGTAATTTCAAAGTGAAAAACTTGCTAAGTCCTAAGAGTATCCTACCATTTCTGACTCTATTTGCACTTCTGAATTCAAGTCCAGGACGTTTACTCACTTCTACCCACACTATTCTGTTAGTTGTTTTGAAAGATTGAGGTGTGCTCTTATTTCAAGGCCTGGAACAGATTCCTCTTTGTCAGCCACTGTCTGTTTTACTCTCTTCCATTGTCCAGCTGATATTCTGTGGTGCAAGCCCTCTCTGGGCACATTACCACATTGAATACCAGATTCCATCTCTACAAAAAATTCCTATTTTCAAGTCAGTTTTCTCCTTAGAACATGTCAAAGGGGGATAAATGTATGTGATGTTTTTTTCACATTTCCCTCCCGTTATAGCATCTGCTTTATGAGGCCTACAATTTTTGTTTGTGGTATCATTCAATGTGTGCAGATTTCCCAAAATATATTTGATATCTTAATTATTTTTTAATCAAATACCCATATATCAGCATATACTAGGCAAAATTTTCTACAGCATTTTAACTTTTAAGACCATTAAGAAATATACTTGATGTAATGAAAGACATTATTTTGTAATGTTTATAGGCTATTTTATGGCTATGTGAAAAAATTTAAAGTGATCTTAAATGGCACATAGCCAGTCTCTGAGAGAATTCCGGGTCAGGGAATTCTTAGTCAGAAGAGACAAGGAGTCACAGAAACATGAAATTGCATGGTGTTCTCACATATGACTGTATCAACACAGTATCAAGAAATGAGACTGTAGGGCTGGAGAGAAGGCTCTGTTAGGAGTAGGGGTGTCTCTGATCCTTTGACATACTTTTGGGACCCTCTCTGACTGGGTTGCCTGGTCCAGCCTTGATATGAGGATTTGTTCTTAGTCTCATTGTAGCTTGTTATGCTCGTGTTGGGTGGACATCTCTGGAAGACTTACTCTTTTCTGAAGGGAAGCAGAAATCTAGTGGATCTGGGCAAAAGGATGGTGTAGGGGAATTGGGAGAAGTGGAGGGAGGAGGGAAAACTGTGGTCAGCATGTATTGTACAGAAGTTAAAACAAAAAACGAAGAATTTGCTGCTTCTGCAGAGGACCCTGGTTTTGTTCATGGGACCCAACGTTACTTGTAATTCTAGCTCCTTAAAATGAAATTTCCTCCAGACTTTGAAGGCTCCCGCAGGCACATGGTGCATTTACATGCACTCAGGCCTACACACATATAACTGAATAAAATAATGAAATAAACTTCCTAAAATGAAAATGAGATCACGAATATCTACTATTCAGTCTGGTACTAAAAGTGGAGGGGTTTTGAAAACACTAGAATTAGAGAATTAGTTCAGAGAACAGGTGAGTGTGCCTTCACACAAATACAGTTAACCACAATATAGCTTAAGCTTTCCTTCCTGTTATCACGCTCTCAATCAAACTGTGTAAGGCCTCCTTGGAATCCACAGAACAAAAGCCAGAAAGACAATTTCTAATGTTAGTGCTTTCTTAGAATTCAAATGTCTTTTTAGGTATTTGAAACCACAGGATTAGCATATCATAGTGGAACAAGGTTTAAATAGCAGGGAGACCATCCACTCTATCATCTACCTGTTCCTCTGGTCTTCCATTTGTGAAGCAAGGTAACATTTTAAATATTCTTTCTTTTATAGTATACACTAATGGAAATATTTCAAAATCTCTTCATTCTCTCTCACATGATAAAATTCAAGATATGGATTAAAAATACATTGCTTGGGAAATTTTAACTTTATGCAAATTTATCATCTACTTTTAATTTTTGGTAGTTAAAAATATAGACACTAAAAGTTTTATTATTATATTGTGTCTTGAGGTTGTAGTCTAACATCAGGAGTGAGTAAGACAATGTGGGTTTTTAAAACATCTACCAATGATTTACTTTGCTTGTGGACTTTGGACCACTTTTCTTCAACTAGAAATTGGGGAAAAAATTACATGATAGCCAGCATTACAAATTGTTCTAAAGACTGCAGATGATACTATAAAATGTCGAGCTAGCACAGTGAATGCCACATAGCAACAGTTTAGTAAACATAGCAATATGAAATGCACTTTTCCATTGAGCTAAGAAAGTGGCTAATTAACTACTATCATTTAGAATCTATTTTTAAAGTAAGCTTTAAAAATATCTACAGAGTAAAATGTGAAAAAGGACATTAGAATATTATTTCAGTTTTTAATTCAGTTAAACAGGGAAAAGAAATTGGTTTAAAGTCTGCCAGAGAACCTTGTAGGTGCTCAAGGGCTTTTGAATTAGAAGTTGCTCTAGCTAAGGGTGATCACAGAGTCTGTGGACTCAGAGCCCACTGATTAGGCATGTTAGTTGGAGAATTATCACATTCAATGGCTTGTTTCAGCTTCAGATCCCTAACCAGAGTAGGCCCAGAATGTTTGGCTTTTGACTCTCATGCAAGTGTCATTTCTATCTACTACTTTTCTTTGTCAGAAAACAAGGAATTGTGACTAATTTCAGAAGGAGTTTATGCTATATTTCATCCTCCCTAAAATCATTCTTCAAGAAATGTCCATCCTTTAAGATTACTTCTAGGAACTGATTGTCTCTGAATGAACCATTCACAATTTACCAAACATGGCTTTAAGGTTATGTCCTGTTGAGAAAAAAAAAAACAGGTGTCAAAATAAGTTGTGATATTTTTATTTGTATTCATAAAATTCTTCGATATCCTATTTAATTCACCTTCATTACCTTTATCCATTACATGTATAATAATAGATAAATGACTACATTACAATTTCAATAAGATGAATTATTAATTTCCTACCTATGTTTCTGTAGGACCAAATAGCCATGAAGTTCTTCATCTTTACCTGCCTGGTGGCTGTTGCTCTGGCAAGCCATGTAAGTGAACATGGGTACATAATGCTCTGTCTTCCTTTTGGAATTATGAAAAGAGTAAAGCTGTCACTATGTGCAAAAGGTGCAAGCATTGGCAAAAATTAAGACTGAGCCTGTTACCTTGAATTCTGTATCAATGACCTTGTGTGAAGTCCAAAGGTGGGCAGTCAAGGTACAAATTGTGGATATCTAGAAGATGCAGAGTGTAGACAAAAAAAAAAAAAATGTTTACAAGCAAACATAGAGAGCTTGCAAAATTGCTCAGTGCTCAAAAGATAAAGCTTTTGGCACACAAGGACAAAGATGGAATTTGGATTCCTGGGACCCATATAAAACCTCCCACGTACAGCTAAGCTGCCAGCCTGAATTCAAGCACTTGGAAAGGAAAGAGTATGAGACAGTAAATTCCAGAACAGGCAGGCTCGCCAGATTAGGCTGCATCAGGGAACTCTGTTTCAACAGAGAGATCTTGTCTCAGTGAAAAAGATCCAATGATATCAAGGAAGGCTCCAAATGTAAACCTCAGGCACTGACACTCAAGCTCACCTATGTGTGCATGTCCCTACCTGCACATGGAAACAAGAAAACACAAATGCACGAATGCACACACCATAAACTTAGCAAAAAAGGACTTGAGTGGAGTATATGTATTAGTAGGCTTGAATTTAAATGTAATATATTTAGCAAAAACAGCTAGTAAAGAAACGATGATGATGATGATGATGTCTCAAAATGCCCAGCACATGATAGATAATACATTTTAAAATACTTAATGATCACAGTAGTTAGGTCGGTCCACGTGTATCTACATATATGATAGTAACAATAATATTAGTCTTTTGCCATTATCTTTACCATCAGTCTGAGTGTAAATGTTAACTCTAGAATAAAGATGTTAATTTATACAGAAAAATAATATGATGACTGGAAATGTTATACAGGATCAGTACCTTTTTAATTTTTATTGTTAGTCTAAACGGTTTCTTCAAAATAAAAAGAAGCATCTAGATAAAAGTCTATTGTGTAATTAGCAAATGGTAGCTCAAGATCTTCACAAGCACTTTTGTCAAAGTTGTTCTGTACTGATATTTGAAAATTAGTTTTTCAAAGAAAGCCCTTTTCTTGCACTAACTTTGTCTAAAAAACTGTTAATCTTTCATCTTAACCATTTTTACTAATTCGTGAGTATGTGTGCCTCTGTGTGTGTATGTGTGTATGCGTGTGTGTGTGTGCATGTGTGCATCACATGGGGTTTGTGGGTGCTGGGGGGCAATTCCTGCCATCCATCATGTGGGTCCTAGGGAATGTACTCAAGTCCTCACGCTTCATGTTTAACTGCCTCAGCTTTTGCTTTAAACTTCACTGTCATTAAGTAGTAGAAAAAGAGACACACCTTGTCATTTAGAATAAGCCATAGAAGTTAAATTTGCTTTTATTTTTATTTATGCAGGCGATAAAGGAGCAATCCTCCAGTGAGGTAAGGTACTTTATTATGAAGGTTAATTCCGGCACCTAATAGTAAATTGCATGCATTTGCTCACCTAAATTTTTATGAATAGCAACAATGCCACTCTAAAGTCATAGGAAAAAGTTTAAAGTTCTTCCACTGAAATGAAAAATTTGGGGGAAAATGAACCAAAATATACAGCAGCAGTAAACATACGCACTTTTCTCCATGCTGGTGGTGTTAGCCCTCAGTGATTCTGACGTTCATGTAGGAATCTCGTGCTGCGAATGAGGATGGTAACTCCTTAGGTCCACTGTGGGGGCAGTGAATGTGTGCACATCGGGGCTCCATCTTCTGAATGTCTTCTTCCCATGCATCACTACTTGATTCCAGCCCAATGGTACCCAACAAATAGCCGTGCTCTCCTCCCATGATTTCACTTAAAACTCAAAGAAATATTTTTTTAAAAACATGAAGAAAATGTACGAGTGTTTTTTCCCCACTTTGGTATTGTCAATTCAAAAATCATTATTGTAAACTCTTATATTCAATAGTCAGTGTTCATCAATATTTTGGGGGGTTAGTATAGGTAAAAGATTTCATGAGTAACCAAAATGTGTTATCATTTTTCCCCTAAGGAATCTGCCAGCAACTACCATAGAGTAAGTCATAGCTTCTTATATTAAATATGTTTTAAAACATTTTTAATTTGCATGGCTATAAAATTAATGTTATTTACTTCTTTTCAGAAGTATAAGCAAGGCAGTAATGTGTTTTTCCAAACAACTCAGGTAAGACTTGTTTTATTAATGTCTGTACCACCCATTTGTCCAAATGATTGTCATATTTCAACTTGGAAGTTCAAATGATCAGTGTTTTCATAATCTTAGTTAGCCTTTACGCAATAACATGAAAGATCCCACACGGTAGCTGTGTTTCATTTTGGCGCCATGTTTTCAAATGAGTTATTTTAATATAAACCCAAAGAGTGGAGATATAGTATTAGTATAATTCTTTCCAAAGAAAATGGGTTTCTCCTAATTTCATAAATATTTTTGTAGGGGTAATGTGCCTAATTCTTTGTAAATTAGAAAACTATAAAAAAAGTAAAACTGATGAGAGATTTAAACTATAGTCATTTAAACTAGAATTTGATTTTAGCTGCAAAAATTTTATCCCTTCTTTCTCTATGTTCACCAAACCCCAGTTACAAACCTGATCAAATGAATCCCTCCCATATATTTTCCCAGATTTGGTTAATAATCAGTACCTGTAAATCATAATTAAATGTGCTTTTTTATCTTCCTTCTCATTTTGCATATTAGTAATACAGTAGGAAATAAATATGATATGAAGTTAAGGTAATTGCTGCTTATTGATGAATATTGTTGAGAAATATAATTTTTTGTTGCCAATTCTTTTGTTTTGTTTTTACTTTATTCATCAAGGATTCTGCTAGCAGTTCATCCAGTGAGGTAATATATTATTTCTTCTCTATTATATTTGGGAAATCTTGACTTGATCATTGTGTTCTATAATAACTTGATAATCCCTAGGAGATACACATATAAATATTCAATGGAAGAAAAGGATCTCAAAAGTTATCCCATCATAGCTTAAGTTAACTAAATTCATAAAATCATTATTTAGTGTACCCTATTCTCTGCTGTATATGTGACTCCATGAGAAGTTAAATCAGGAACTCTGAGTTGGACTAAAATGTTTACATTTCACTAAATCTTTGATGTGATACCATAATAATATTAAAGACGGAGATCTATTTCAAAAAAGTCAAAAGAAAGTTTGTTTTAGATACTCTGAAAGTTGTCAATACCTTCTCTACCTTTGGTTGACAAGAACAATGGTGAAAGATTGAGGTATGCCTTAAAAGGTCTGGCAGCACTGTATTGGGTCAGAATCTAGAGCCTCATGACCTTGAATGATGTCCAAGCTCTTCACAGCCAATGCCTCAGAAAACAGGCCTCTGCCTTTCTCTAAATGTAGGTCTCAGTCCAGAGTGAGAGCTTCTAACCATAGCTGTCATTGAGCAAAGACCCAACAGGCTTAGTCCACCCCACTTCTCACCAAATATGTCTCACCCCCATCTCTCTCTCCTATATTTTTTAGAAGGGACCTCAGGTTCTAACTATAACTCTATAACCAAGATTGGCCATAAATCCATAGTAATCTTACTGCCTCAGATTACAGAGTATGCTGGGGTTACAAGCATGAGTTAACACCTGGTTCGTCTCATTTATTTGTTTTTATCATTTGCCTGTCCAGAAATTAAAAAAAAAATCTGCAAAGATAACATGTTAAAATTAAATATATTCTAATTATGCCATTAATTTTATAGAGGAAAAAGGAGACAGACAAAGTTATGATAAATATTAAGCCTATTTAATTCTTAAACCACTTAACATGTCCGTCCAGGATTCTGAATATTTGACTAATTACCCTTGGCTTCCTACTAAATAGCATTGATATTTAACTCTTGCTATATTATTCAAGTAAAGCTATTTTCATGCTTTTCTTTAGGAATCTGCTGATGATATCAGTGAAGTAAGTAACTATAATTCAACAAAGCTTCTTTTATTAGCAGCATTTCTGTCTGTACCTCTCTGACATCAGCAATGTTTTTTTTTTTTAAACAGAAAATTGTGCAGTCTAGAGCACAGAAGGTCAACCTAAGCCGGCAGGTAAGTTTGTTACGACCATAGCATTTCTTCCCAATATTTAACACCAAATTTTTACAAAATTGTTGACATAATATGTGAATATTATCTTAAAAAATATGGAATTTTGCTGGGCACAGTGGCACATGCCTCTAATCCCAGCTACTGTGGAGGCAGAGGCAGGCAGATATGGTCTACAAAGCAAGTCCAGGACAGCCAAGGCTACACAGAGAAACCCTGTCTTGAAAAACAAAACAGAAATGGAATGTTAACAAAAACTAGACAATCCAAATTCAAAAAAATTTTAAAACTCAGAAAAATACTTTATAGCTAGTTGACTTGAGATATCTGTGTGATACCTCAGTTCTGTAATTAGTCAAAATGCTTCTCTTTGAATCAACAAAAAAAGACAAATAATTTCAGACCAAACGTCACCTAATGCTCTCATTCTGAAGTGCATTTGGTGATGAAAGCCATTTCCAGGAGACAACAGAAATATGCAGTGCAAAAAGGAAGGAAAGTATTGAAATTGGGCAAATTCCTTCCCAACCTCAGCTCCTTGAGCAGTTGCTTAATTCCTCCACTCCACAACTTCTTTGTGTCAAAACGAACCACTGGATACTACAGCTGCAGACTGCGAAGGTGTCAAAGGATAATTGCAAGCTACATAATTAAAAGTTTGTGAAAATAAACAAACAAAAGAATAACAGTCGCTGATTTTAAACATATAGAAAAAGTCCATTCTATGACTATCATAACAAAATACTTTCACACTGAACCATTCAAGACAAGATAAAGTAGCCTATTTTAAAGAAATGGTTGTCTAATACTTTTTTTTTCACGCCAGTCTATATCCTTCTGATGGTGTTCTCTTATATTCTCCCTAATGTGCTCATCTGACACACCCCAGCAAAGATACCTCAGTGTTGTTCTTCACATCCACTTAATTACTGTCTGTGCACTGGAAATTTTCTGACTTAAATATGAGGCTTTTTAAAATGTGGTTTCAACTTTAAAGACAGTTATTTGTAGGCAGCTCGTGATGGCCAAATCAAAGTTGGAGAAGTTCAGGATGGGTCTAAGAGACAGGTGCCATAGGTGCTTCTTAATCAACTCACTTTCTGGAAGAGTGATGGAAGTCATTAAGAAGTCAGCCTATAACAAAGAAAATATAAACATCACTGTTGCCGAGTGCAGGCATCAAGTTTCTTGAGCCAACTTTGGGATGGGGTAGGGGGAAAAATAGCAGTGTAAGAAATTCTCAACTTCTACATTCACATAATAATTTGCCCTTCACAGACACTCAAACTTCTTCTGGACTCCTACATTTTAATAATGTCTTCAGTTCTAAAATTCACTTTATGCATTTTGTTTAGTCAATCTGGTATAGTTTTGTTATTTATATAGATTTGATTTCATAAAGACACACTCTGACAAACAGAGAATAGTCACTACATAAATACTGCCATATTTATCTTCTTGTAGAAAAAAATCAAGCCCCAGGGCATTTCCATCCCTCAGTGCTGCACACCTTTTCAGCAGCAACAGGCCGGGATCCAGTGGGACCAGAGTAAGACCATCCGTAATATTCCCATCCAGGTGAGTGCTGCATTTCTGTTTTTTAAATTTTTCACTTATTTTTTTTAATGTTACCCTCATTTGAGAAATAATTAAGACAGCTAACTGAAAAAAAGTGTTCTGATCAATTTGAATACAGAAAGCAAAATCCTTTTAGATAACATTTGTAATAAATTTTCTAGAATATAAATTAAATAAAATCATACAGACAAATTTCTATTGAGTTACTGCTTAAAAGCACTGTAAATAATTCAAAAATATGAATTCCATGCATAATTCTCAGACATTTGCATTCAGTTGTGATTTGAAGTGAGTATGAGAGGATGTCATTTTTAAAAGTAATCTAAAGTCTAAAGAAGTCAATCTGAATGACTATTCGATGTGTCAAGTTATTGGGCTTAAGGAAGTCTTTGAAATAGGAGAAACAGCATCATGCAGGAAACAAGGCAGGATCTTATCTATAGCTTGAGATGTGAAGTCAGAAGTGCAGAGAACCAGCTGCTGAACTACCAAAAGCCACATGCCATATGACATTGGGCAGAAGATCGGCTCTATCTGTGCTTCTTGTGTTTGGAGTGGAAATTATTTTCCAAAGAGTCTACTAGAAGCTAAGAAACCGTTATCATCATTAGAGCAAATAAGCTTTCATGCATTGTCTCCAACACTGCTACATGACTATTGGCACATCTTAAACATTAAAATACGTTTGCATCTGAAGTAGAAAGTTTCTGATGTGCTATTATGTCCAGGAGATGGCAGAGTTGGGAAGCAAAAATTGTAGACTAGTTAGTAGATGTCAGCTGTTAGCCAACAATCAAATAGACATTTTTTTTTCCAGAACAGAACAAGAAGTTATTTAATGCATAATTACTTAAAATAGTAATATTTCCTTTGTCTCTGCTGTTGAAGATATCATATCTGACTAGTGAATTTGTATCATTCAATTCCTCCTTTCCTCACCCCCTCCATAAATTCATGACCTTTCATTCTTTAATTAATTATTACATATAAAGCATATACATGTATTTATGTATCTAGGTAAACTCCTGGGACCTGCTACCCTATCAGGAAATTTTCCCTGAAGAAGACTGTTTTTTTCCCTTTCTTAGAAACCATTAATTGCCTGTAGCTCTCCATCCAGAGTTGAAACCTCACAAGAATCCCTAATCTACGTGTACATATCAACTGATGTTGCCGTTTTATTGGATCTTGTTTTTAGGCAACCTTATTGTTGAGTTTCCCCAGGTGCAGCCTCCCTGCCATACCCAAAACCCATGCGCACAGCAGATGCCCTGGTTTTCTGGCCCTGACAATATTTTTTAGTACAGTAATTCCTTCTTTCTCAGGTCCCACTAGTCTTAGTAACTGTCTTATCTTTTTATTTGGTTGCAAACTTCTTAAAAATCTCCTTTTCCTGACTAGATGTAAATATCAGTTATAAGTAGGTATCAAACTATTCGATTGTCGCATGTCAGTCCTTAAGCTATTTATATCAATAAGCTATTTTGCTCGTTTCTTCTAGGCTAAAGGATATCTGCTCTATGTCATTTATTGTCAAAATTTATTTTAAAATTAAGCACATTTTTGAAGTGTGGAATGTAGAATACTAAAGTATTACAGCATTCTTTATCCCATTTCCATACACAGCACTCTACAGTTTTAAATATGGCAATGCTATCAAGTACAACTACACCCTAAAACAGATCTCAAATATAAGAAATATATTAAAAAAATAATTTTTCAAATGCTTCTGAATCATTTGTATCTTGCTGTTACAAATGCCCAGGGTTTTTTCTCCCAAGAAAGCACCAATTGAGACAAATCATCCCAAGAAAGGGATATTTTATTTGGTTATATGGATGTGTCATACACTGAACCAGTTTTTTTGTTTGTTTGTTTGTTTGTTTTTTATAGAAAAAAGAAGAGGACTCCTCTGAGGTAACTTGTTTGTTTTTCTTTCTTTTTTTTCATAAAAACAAAGTCCAGTGCCAGACAATCTCATTTATTAAAATTGTTGTTTGATGCATAAGATTAGATTTACAGCAATAGAATTTTTTTTATGTAATTATGAAGAAAAGCCATGTGGGAACAGACAAAGCAGTAACATTCAAATGTGGCAAGAGTTCACACAGTACTAGACAAGAACAAGAATTACCACCTCCTTTCTTGGCAGTCTCTGAACTGCGTGAGGAGCCCGTCCGCAGTTTCTAATCTGTGTGCTCCACGTGTGGAATCGAGTTCTCACATCAGTGCTGTTTTCAAAAACCTCCCCTTATTTATGTCATAGGTCACCTGGAATGGCATCCAACAATTTACGTAGTTTTATCCCCTTGTAATATCTTACCGTAGAAATAACTTGGTGTGTTATTTTTATTTCTTTTCCTAGGAATCCCCCATCACTTCTGTGGAGGTGAGTCATGACTACTAAAATTACAAGGGCTTTTAAGTTTTCCTTCTAATTTTGTAGTTAGTGACTAGGAAAGGGTTACCTACTTATCATGAAAGTATGCATGATCGTTGATGAACTAAATTCTTATTTCCCAGGGGAAATGGAGAGCTTATTATTTAGTGATTTCAATAGTTATAAACACTAACAGTTTCAATGTATTGTTACTAGAATTACTTAGCTAAGCAAATATTTAGCAACGTTTTTCTGAAATTATCTCTTAAAAATTTTATATGAAGACCTCCCAAGGCACAGATATGGGTATTTATGTACAGATGCTTATTTAGCATAATTTCAGCAAGCATAGTATAAAATGTTTTATTATACTACTAAAACATATAAAATTATCCATTTATTTAGAAAGCATAGAATAAGCAATAACTAATCTAGAGATGCTAGATACTGGAAATTTAATAAGTAAAATGAGCAAACTCCATTTAAAGTTGATACGAGAAAAAAGCAGTAAATGTATGTTTCTAATATTTGAGGAGTTCAGACGTAATTCAAACCGTGAACAAATCGTCATGTTTGAGTTTATAGCAGATGGACCACTCTTGCCACATCTAAGAATAAATTTGACAAAATAAATGAGTGTTCACTTCAATATGTCGCATTTTTGTTTGCTTTCTTCAGGAAATCCTGAAGAAGATTATTGATATGGTGGTAAGTGTTTTAGTTTTCTGCAGTCATTTGTGGCTTACAGTGTGTAGAATATGAAGAGTGAGCATCCTTGACAATGTCATTTACTGATAAAACAGAGATTATTTTAGATGCATGAAAGTAACATTTTAGTGACTTATTATTTTAAATCTTTGCCTTAATTGTCAGTGATTCTGTCAAGGGCTTTTAAAATTATTTACGTTTGTGTACATTTGCACTTTCCATGTTTTTACATTGATTTTTTTTAAGTTGTTGCCGGCATTCTTCACCTGTCACAGTAACGGTCATACTGGTGTATGAACTTTCCTGTCAGGTGACGTTTTATAATTTGAGTCATTACAAATTGAATTACTTCAGCACCTTCAGATTCTTTTTAACTTTTATTAACTACACTTCATTCACTTAGTATCTCACCATAAACCCCTCCCTCCTTTCCTCCTAATCCCACCTTCCCTCCCCCTTTTGCACACATGCCCCTCCCCAAGTCCACTGATAGGGGAGGTCCCCCTCTCTTCCTTCTGATCTTAGTCTATCAGATCTCATCAGGAGTGGCTGCATTGTCATCTTCTGTGGCCTGCTCCCCCCTCAGGGGGAGATTTTTTTTTTTTTTAATATAAATGCAGGTTTATTGGAAACAGTGAGGGAGAGGAAGGAGAGCACGTGCTGGGGGAGGAGGGTTGTGGGGAAAGGGAGAGAAGGAGCAGGAAGAAGGAAAGCGGGAGCAAGGGTAGGAAAAGGGGCTACCAAGAACCAGAACCAAGATGAAGTCTGGTTATATAGGGAAGGGCCTCTGGGGATGGCCGGCGGTCTAAAGCACCTCCAGACTTTCATACACTTTTTTTTTCTTAATTTCTTAAGGACATTTCTAGCAATTCATCTAGTGAAGTAGATTACATTATTACATAAATGAAAATAAACCAATTGATTTAAAAGATCACATTTTTCTGCTGTTAAAACTTCTAAAAAATGGAAATTTTCTATCTTACTAACTACATAAAAATATATGATATAAATATTACTGATAATGAAAATTCTCATCTATAATTCAATTAATATGAAATATATATGGCATAAATCACGTGTTCCAATGACCACATCACTCAATCTGAAGAAAATATTTAAAAACAAATTCAAGACAAGCGATCAAAATTTGATTTTGATATAAAATGTGCATCTGAAAATAAAAACAGGCCTATTTTTTAAAATCAGTTACTTTAGAAATTAGCTGCTGATTTGTAAAGTAGTTAGAAATCTCAGCATAAAACATTTTTTTTATTTTAAATAATTTAGATTAAGCACCCACATAGTAAAACTGCATCCCAGCTTCTCTCTGTATCCCAGCTTCTCTTTCTCAAAACTATGGTGTCTTGGCGATCAGTGTCTAAGAACAAGTCGGGTAACCGTTTACTGAGTCTAAAGTACATGTGCTCAGTGAAATGACACAGGCTTTGAAGTCTGGGAAGTTAGCCCCAGGCCTCTGCCCTGATACAAAATTTAATAACATCATTCTTGTCACATACCTTACCTCTAACTGAAAAGTAAACATAGGAATAAACTAGATACTCTAAAGTTTTTTGTAATATATACAAAATGTGTCCGAAAAATGCTAGAGACACAAAAATGATTTCAGCATCTTTTGCCATTCTATCAATAACATATAACAATCATGGATCCACTGTGCACTCATTCACTGGAAATAAAATAAAATGTTTTATTGATAAGAACTAGGACACCCCTGCAAGAATCTCTATTGATCCTCTGGACTCATCCTGGTAAAATCAACTCAGCCAGCTTTAAAGATCTCGAGTGGAACTATACATAAAATCTGACACAGGCCATTCAGAAAGCTCTATATATACTCTATGAAGTAACTCTGCAATTGAAATGATGCTCAGAGAGACTGAGCAACCAGATCAGAGGTATAGACTCCAGGGAATCCATCATGATAAATCATTCTGCAACTCTCTGACTCTAAAGGTCATATATGAAAACGTGTGAAGAAAATTAGCATGCTTATTAAAATGTTCTTATTTCCTTCTGAAGTACAAATTTCCGGTTTACTTTTACACATTTTTGTGTCTGTGTATGAGTTAATAGAATATCTTCAATTCAATCGTGAGTTCCATAAAACAAAAATGGTTATGCTGATTTTCATATTAGAAAAAGTTTTGTCTCATGTTCTCTTGGAATAATTTAGAAAATGTCTAAGTAGTTAATGTTAGAATTTGCTAGCTTCTTTTCCTCTCTGTTTTGAAGTAAAGAGGATATTAACTTTTTTATTTTTATTTCTTTTAGGTCAAGTTCAGCCAGCTTCAGCAGGTCACCATCCCCCAATTCCCTCAGGCTGTTCATACACAGATACCTGTGAACTACTGGAATCCCAATGAGTACCCCACCGCCCCATATGCTCGCTATGTGGTATGTGTCATAAAGATTTAATATAATATTAGCATAAAAATAAATATAATGTAAAATAGCATCATTTGCTTGCAAAAAGTGACATAATAAGATGAAATAAAATATGGCTTTACATAGAAATAAAAAATACACTTTAAATTTAAAATATTAGGGGCATTAAAATTATATTATTTATCAAAGTACCTGTAATAGTAACAAGAACAGTAATTTTTTATTTTAACAATCAGCAATAACAAAGAATTGCATTGATATTCTATTTCAATTTCTTATATACAGCTCTGAGGCTTCTCTCCAGTTACAGGTTTTGAGAATAATTATTCTCTTGATTATTATAGTTATTTGTTGAGGTAGAAGCATTGAGTATTATTAATTTTAATTTTATAAAATATTCAAAAGTTATATGAACAGAGTGAATTTACAAGCCCTACTCAATACTTGTATCTCATTCACTTCCTGAAGGCCTTTGGCTTGGGATGCTCCTTCACCACTAACATGCAGAGTAGATGGTGGAGCACAGAACTGAAACGTTTGTATAAGTGTTAGTGATTTGACATTGCATCCTTAGAACCGAGTCCCCTATCTATCAGTTATCTACAGGGTGTTTCCAACTCCTACTGTTTGAGATTAAACAAGCATCATTCCACCGTTGATGGACATCTGGGTTGTTTCCAGGTTCTGGCTATTACAAATAGAGCTGCTATAAACATGGTTGAGCAAGTGTCCTTTTTGTGTACTTGAACAAACTTTGGGTATATACCTAGCAGTGGTATAGCTGGGTCTGGAGGAAGCACTATTCCTATTTGTCTTAGGAAGCGCCAGATAGCTTTCCAAAGTGGTTGTACAAGTTTACATTCCCACCAGCAGTGGAGGAGGGTTCCCCTTTCTCCACAACCTCTCCAGCATGTGTTATCGCTTGAGTTTTTCATCTTGGCCATTCTGATGGGTGTAAGGTGATATCTCAGGGTCGTTTTGATTTGCATTTCCCTGATGGCTAATGAGGATGAGCATTTCTTTAAGTGTTTTTCTGCCATTCGATATTCCTCTTTCAAGAATTCTCTGTTTAGCTCTGTTCCCCATTTTTTAATTGGATTACTTGGATTGCTGCTTTTCAGCTTCTTTAGTTCTTTGTATATACTGGATATTAGTCCTCTGTCAGATAAAGGGTTAGTGAAGATTCTTTCCCAATCTGTAGGCAGTCGTTTTGTTTTGATGACGGTATCCTTTGCTTTACAGAAACTTTTCAGTTTCATGAGGTCCCATTTATTGATTGTTGCTCTTAGAGCCTGTGCTGTTGGTGTTCTGTTCAGGAAGTTGTCTCCTGTGCCAATGAGTTCTAGGCTGTTCCCCACTTTTTTTTCCAATTGATTTAGGGTATCTGGTTTTATGTTGAAACAACCCAGATGTCCATCAACGGTGGAATGGGTACAGAAATTGTGGTATTTTTATACAATGGAATACTACTCAGCAATCAAAAAGGAGGAAATCATGAAATTTGCAGGCAAATGGTGGGATCTAGAAAAGATCATTCTGAGTGAAATATCCCAGAAGGAGAAAGACAAACATGGGATATACTCACTTATATAGACCTATAAGATATGATAAACATAATGAAATCTATACACCTAAAAAAGATAACCAATTGAGCGGACATGGGGTAAGATGATCAATCCTCGTTTAGAAAGACAGGTGGGATGTGCATTGAACGTATGACAGGAGTCTATTGAGCGCATCTGAAAGACTCTAACTAGCAGTGTTTTCAAAGCAAAGACTCATGACCAAACCTTTGGCAGAGTACAGGGAATCATAAGAAAGAAGGGGAGTTAGTCTGATGGGGAAAGGATAGGAGCTCCACAAGGACCAAATATATCTGGGCACAGGGTCTTTTCTGAGACTGACATTCAACCAAGGACCATGTATGGATATAACCTAGAACCTCCACTCAGATGTAGCCTGTGGTAGCTCAGTAACCAATTGGTTTCCCAAAGTGAGGGGAACAAGGACTATTTCTAACAGGAACTCAATGACTGGCTCTTTGGTCTCCCCACCCCCGAAGGGAGGAGCAGTCCTGTTAGGCCACAGAGGAGGGCTTTGCAGCCAGTCCTGAAGATACCTTATAAAACAGGATCAGATGAATGGGGAGGAGGTCCCCCCTATCAGTGGACTTGGAAAGGGGCACGGTGGAGATGAGGGAGGGAGGGAGGGACTGGGAGGGAATGAGGGATCAGGACACGGCTGGGATACAGAGTTAATAAAATGTAACTGATAAAAAAAAAAAAAAAACAACAAGCATCATTAAAGAAAGTGAAATTATAGAAAGCATCACTATAGAATCTAACTTTAGGTTCAATATTAGATACCAAGAGAATATAGGAGATACTTTAAATGAAATAAAAACATTCTTAGACAGTTAAAATGCATTGTACTTTTTTTTTTTTTCAGAGATACTTCTAAGATTCTTGAGTTAACTGCTGCACGCTAGCTGTAGGTAAGTGCCTTTTAGCCTGGACATGGAACAACACTTTTAACAATACTTACAATTTAGCATGTCCGAGTAGAAGAAAAATCACACTTCGACTATTCAGTTATATTACAAATCAAACATTTACTGAAAATATTTTCAGTTTTGCTACACATTTTTGATTTACCAATTGGTTGTCTGTGTAAGTTTGACGCATGTGCTAATTATGGGTACATAATTTATATAAAAACTCCTTTGCGGGATGGAACTGATTCAACCAGGAGCAATGAAACTGAGCAGAAATTGTGAAAAACAGAAGTGGCCACACTGGTGCACTTTCGATACCTGTCTAGCCTTCTGAAAGGAGAGATGGGTCGATATGAAGGGTCAATTCTATATATTTCTTTCTTTAAATTTTAAGCCATTTTAAGGAGAATATCTTCTCCTTAGAATAAATGGTGAACCTGGTAGTGTAAGTAATTCTTAATTATTGGAAACATTACGTAGAATGCCTTTTATGAAATGTATGAGATAATTTTTCACTTAACTATCATTTAGACATTAATAGTAAAATGTCAGCTTGAGTAGGCCACTACTATTCTATCAGAGTTAATTATACATAATTTTACTTGGCCACCCTGTATGTATGAATGTTCATATAGATCTTACACATATATGCCTATTATATATTTTTCAATAATATGTATTTCTGATAATCTGTTATTTTCTCTTTCTTCAAAGGTCTGAGTAGAAAATTGATTCCTGCATAGTTTCCCCATACATCATGTCATCTAATGCTGTGAACATTCCCTAAGATGCTTCTTGAAAAGACAACAATATTGAGCCAGAAGAGGAGAGAGTGGGATACTTTCTGTATCATTTATAATCTTCTTTGTGGATTGCATTGGCTGTGCCAATTTTGGATCATTGTATCAGAGTAACTATATTGCTTAATGGAAGTCTTTTCAATATTACTTCTGAGATGAGAACCAAAACATCTCTTATCAAAACAATAAAATTTTAAATGCATTTTACCGTGTGCTCTTTTCACTCAGATTCGTTGTTCATTGAGAAGGGGCCACTCTTACTAGAATAACCAGTTTTATAAAGGTTAACTAACCATGGAGGCCACTAAAATAATTTTGTAAATTCAAGGACATCCAATTCCATGTGGTTCTGTCATATCTTTGAATGCTTACATATTTGTTGGCTTTAATCATTTCCACATTCTTAGCAGCCAGTATCAACTGTTTACTTTTTTTTTTTTCATTTATAGGCTGGTTTATTATTACTATGACAAAGTATCTAAAAAAATAACTTAAGAGAGCAAAGTTGGAGTATGGACTCATGGGTTTAAAGCATACAGCCCATGGCTGCTTGACTCTGTGGTCTTTTTTTCCCCTTTATTATTATTATCATTTATTACAATTTATTTAATTTGTATCCTGGCTGTGGCCCCCTCCCTTGTCTCTTCCCAATCCCACTCTTCCTCCCTCTTCTCTCCCTGTGCTCCTCAAATAGTCCACTGATAGGGGAGGTCCTCCTCCCCTTGTATTTGACCCTAGCCTATTAGGTCTTATCAGGACTGGCAACAAGACAGGAACCTATCCCAGAGGGCCTCTGAAAGACTCTATTGCTCAAAGCAGAGGCTGAGACATAGCCAAACTTTGGGCATGGCACAGAGAATCTTATGAAAGAAGAAACAGAAACTGAGCCCTTGGGGCCCTGAAGAGAATAATACCCCGACCAAGTACAATGCACAGAGAGGACCTAAAACCCCAGCTCAGATGTAGCCCATAGACTCAGTCTCCAAGTGGGTTCCATAGTAAGGGGAGCAGGGATTCTCTCTGGCATGAATTCAGTGGTTGTCTCTTTGATTGCCTCCGCTAGGGGGGTGCCACAGAGGAAAATAATGCAAGTGTTTTTTTTTTCCTGCTTCTTATCTATACATCCTATCTCACCCCAAAATTCTATCAGAGTTCCTACTATGATCATACTCTGTGCTTGTGTGGTAATAAACTTGGAGAGACAAGCCAGTCTCTCTGAACTGATGATTTAATGAACTTCTGCCAAGAGTTTTGAACAAATGTTGGGTACCTATGATAAGTTAAAAAACTTTTTCGATGTTTTACAGCAAAATCAAAGACCCAACTTCATCATGTTCACATTTTAATCATTGAAATAAAAACATCAGTATTCCTAATTTTATGAGAAAGCACCAGATTGATTTCCAAAGTACTTGTACAAGATTACATTCCTACCTGCAATGGAGGAGAGTTCCCCTTTCTGCACATCCTCTTCAGCATGCATCATCCCTTGAGATTTTTTATCTTAGCCATTTTGATGGGTGTGAGGTAAAACCCCAGGGTTGTTTTGATTTGCATTTCCATGATGATTAAGGATGCTAAGCATTTCTTTAAGTGTTTCTCTGCCATTCAATATTCATCTGTTGAGAATTCTCTGCTAAATTCTGTACCACATTTTTAATTGGATTACACAATTTGTTGGTATTTATCTTCCTTAGTTATTTATCTATTCTGGATTTTAGCCCTCTGTCAGATGTAGGATTAGTAAAGATCTTTTCCCAATCTGTAGGCTATTGTTATGTTCTGTTGACAGTGTCCTTTGCTTTACAGAAGCTTTTCAGCTTCCTAAGCTCCCATTTATTAATTGAGATCTTAAACCTGGGCTGTCGGTATTCTGCTCAGGAAGTTATCTACTGTGCCAGGCATACACCCAAAAGATGTCCCATCATTCAATGAGAGCATTTGCTCAGCTATGTTCATAGCAGCTTTATTTGTAATAGTCAGAATCTTGAAACAACCTAGATGTCCTTCAATGGTGGAATGGATACAGAAAGTGTAGTATATTTACACAATGGAATGCTACTCAGCAATTAAAACCAAGGAAATCATGAAATTTGCAAGCATCTGGTGGGAACTAGAAATATCATCCTGAGTGAGGTAACCCAGAAGCAGAAAGACACATATGGTATATATTCACTTTTGAGTGGATATTAGCCATATAATGTAGGATAAACATACTAAAATCTATAGTCTTAAAGAAGCCAAACAACAAGGAAGACCCTAGGGAACATGCTTAATCCTCATTCAGAAAGACAAACAGGATAGACATCTGAAGTAGTAGAAGACAAGGAACAGGACAGGAGCCTTCCACAGAGGACCTCTGAAAGATTCTACCAACCAGAGTATCTAAGTAGATACTGAGACTCATAGCCAAACTTTGGGCAAAGTGCAGGAATCTTTATGGAAGAAAAAGGAGATAGAAAGACCTGGAGGGGACAGGAACTCCACAAGGAGAACAACAAAGCCAAAATACCTGGGCCTATGGGGGGCTGCAGAGATCCAACTAAGGACCATGCATTGACAGGACCTAGACCCACTGTACAGAGGAAGCTCATAGGCTGTTCAGTTTCTAAATGGGATCCCTAGTAAGGGGTACAGGGTCTGTCTCTGACCTGAACTCAGTGGCTGGCTCTTTGATTACTTCCTTCTGGGAGGTGCAGTCTTGCCAGGCCACAGAGGAAGGTAATGCAGCCAGCCTTGATGAGACCTGATAAGCTGGGGTCTGAGAGAAGGGAAGGAGGTCCTCCCCTATCTGGAGACTAGGGAAAGGGCATAGGGGGAGAAGAAGGCAGGTAGGTAGGACTGGGAGGAGTGAAAGGGGCCTGCAGTGGGAATACAAAGTGATTATACTGCAATAAATATATAAATAAAATTAAATTTTAAAAAGAAAAAGGAAAAAAAAGAGTATAAAAAAAGAAACAAAAGCAACCAAGAAGAAAAACAGCAATCGCTGATATGTTACAGGGTGATGACTTCACTAGCAAAGAATAAATCAGAGCAATGAGCGACTGTTTTAGAAATGATGGGGGCATAAAATATTTATGGAAGCTGTTGAAAGTTTGAGCAGCCAAATGAGAATTGTGTCTGAGGGAGCTAGAGGAATATAACTCTCAACAGAAGAAACAATGAAAGCAAATTCATATGGCCAGTAGATGACCACAGCACATAAAATATGCTGAGTACATCATGAAACATCAAAAATGAAAAGAACTTTCTGACTATGCACCAGTGAGGAAGAGATGTAAATCATCATGGGCTTGAAACTTCCATTAATCAGTTGATTTGAGATGATAGATCATTAAGAATCATTTGCAGCTGGGTGTGGTGGTGCATGTTTGTAGTCCCAGTCCCAAAATTCGGGGAGCAGAGGCAGGCAGATCTTTGTGAGTTGGAGGCCAACTGGGTCTGCAAAGTGAGTCCAGGATACAAAGAGTACAAAGAGAAACCCTGTCTCAGGAAAGAAAGAAAGAAAGAAAGAAAGAAAGAAAGAAAGAAAGGAAGGAAGGAAGGAAGGAAGGAAGGAAGGAAGGAAGGAAGGAAGGAAGGAAGGAAGAAGGTATCACAGATCGGTTTTTTTTTTAATATTGTATTTAATAGCATACATTGCCTCTCCACCATTGATGAACCGAAAAAAAAAAATCACTGGCCCCAGAAATCCATGAAATAGGTGTCTGCCACTGCTTAACCCAACAAGTGTTGCTCTGTCCATTTGTAATTCAGAAATTTTCCCAAGCAATCAAAACTGTTTAGAAATGTCTCCTTATTGGAGCTAAAACTAGCTATCACCTCACTCTCTTCTAATACAGTTTTAGCAGTCTCCCTCTCCTCACAGTTTTGTTAAGGTCTCATCAACTCAATTGACCACCAAATCATCCAGCATAAGCCACATTAGACTCCCAGTCTGAATTCTTCCTGGCTTAGGCTGAGCATAACCATTAAATCCTCATTCAATGTGCTGCTATGTCACAGCCAAGTTCTCTTTCTGCCATTTCACTCCACACTAAAGCTAGTCCTCTTAATAGGAAGGATGGTGATAAAAGTAGCAACCACACTATGACTCCTAAACTTGTTGAGAATCTATCATGTTCAGTGTTGTATGCACACTTTTTCAATCACAGTCATTAGCAAGCATGCCATGGAAGAAGCTGTAGCTATGTCTGATCCATTATTGTGCACAATCATTTAATTAAGTCTTACAGACTGGTATTTCTCTCAGTTTTCTATCCTTGACTGCTTCCTATATATTTGTTACAATGACCCCTGTTTTTTTTTTCTTTTTTTCACAGTTTAAGGTTCTTTGAGGGTATCATAACAGCTCTTGACTTTGTGAATATGCAAATTTTTCTATTATTTTCCAGTTGAATATTTCATCATCTATAATTTAATAATACCCAATTTTTAATATACAATACCAAGTTTCTATTGTCTTTGTTTTACCTCTTAAAAACCCATCTTTGTATTTTTCAAATTAAAATATAATGAACTTGAATGACCATTCACTTAAGCTTCTCTTATATAAGCTGCTTATTTGTAAATTCATATTTCATTGAAATTTTTCAGATTTATATTAAAACAAAATAAATTATAAATATATTATTTATCAAATTCATTTGTTTATAATGAAACAGATTGGAGGAATCGGACTCTATTCTAGGACCAGACTGCAGTGTTTTCATTAGCATAGGAAAAAAGTAAGTTAGTATATATAGAAAGTAAGATTTTTTTCCCACTAATTAGAGTAGTTTACAAATAAAACTGAAGAAGTTAGAATAAAATTTTAGCAAATATTGACTCTATGGAACCATTCTTTTACAATCACAATAGCTTTTTGTTGAGTATTTACCTCTAAATGAAAGAACTTTTTTTTTTTACTTTAAAAGCATGGAATTGGGTCATCAAGATTAAAAACTGTCCTTCCTCTATTGCAAAATAGTATGACTTGATTTTTATTGCCTGTAATTCAATCTCCTGAAACAATCTGTTTATGGAAGATGAAATATCAAACAAGACAAAAACCAAAAACAAATAATGTCTTACATTGACTGTCCTTGTATTTTTCTTGCCATCAAGCATTATCATTACATCTCCTGTGCTACGCAATTTCAAAAACAGAATATTGGAAGACTAGAAAGGTGTCATGGAAGAAAATAACATCTGGGGCTATTAAGAAATAAGGTGATAGTAGAATACATATGTTATGAAGATAAAATGGGAAATACTGGAAGTTAATGATTCAAGCACGAATGAGAACTGGCCTGGAAGGGGCAAGATGGCGGCGCCGGGAGGACTCTCATTCTGAGCAGCAGCAACAGGATCAGCACAGTAACCAGCAATCAGAACTCACGGCCATAAAACACAGTGATTGTGTTTCCCAGGTGAGAGGATACCCCACGGTGGGAGATTCAATCAGCTTTTAACTCACCCTGCTAAACCGCGGAAGAGATCCCGGTTCCCAGACGCTTGGCTGCCGGCTGCCAGCCCCAGCCCCAGCCCCAGCCCAGAGCCACAAGCCAGTGTCTCTGGTCACGGTCCCAGACTGAACCCTGCGCACCACACTATCAGAGACTGGAATTTTCAGTCGAGAGATAACCCCACGGTGCAGGAAACGATTGGGACTGACCTTAGGTCACCCAGACATCCCCTGGAAAAGACTCGGGTTCCACGGGCGCCCCAGGAGCCAGCCCGGAGCCAGAGCCGGGGACCCAGGCTCCAGCCTGCCTGCCTGCGCGCCTGATTCGCCACCTGAGATAGAACTGTGGGCACCAGGGCACCAGCGAATGTGTTTCACTGCCCGATGCAAACACACAGGGAGGGAAAACAGCTGGTCGGATCTCAGAGCACTCAGCCAACACCCCCACCCCGAAAAAGTCTCAGGAAAATTACCCAGTTTAGGCAAACACCCACGTTCCCAAAGACCGAAAAGGCGGAGACTGAGCCGCCATCACTCAGCTGTACTCCAGACACAGGCAGTTTCTGTGGCCAGCCAACTGACAGAGACCTAGCAGTGCACACCAGGGCAATTAAAAAAAAAAAAAAAGAGAGACTAAGAGTCCCTATCTCCAGAGAATCCACAGGGAAGGAAGGAAACTGTACTGACTTAAATCACCAATTCTTCCCTGAAAAAAGGCTAGCAAAGACAGGTGGGGCCGAGCCGCCATCACTCAGCTGTGCTCCAGACACAGGCACAAACAGTTGCTGCAAGCCAGATGTCCAACTGGGTCACAGCAGCTGATCATTAAATTTACAGCAAAAACCCCAGAAACAGGGCAGCTGTCCTCAGGACTTCCCTGGGTGAGAGGAGAACCCTCTTGACTAACAAAGACCACAGTTACCACTCAGGTCTCTATCCCTGAGGTGAGCAGCAGCAACCCCTGAAAAAACACCAGCCATCCAGGGACTATACCCAAAAAGCTGAGAAGACATCCTTCAGGAAGAACCAGCTTTCTGCAAAGGGGATTCTCTCCACCACAGGATCCCCAGGAACCACCAGAAAATAACCCCAAACACCTAAGATAGCACAATGGGTAGAGGCCAGCATAAAAGCTCAAGCAACAAAAGGCAGAGCAATATGGCATCTCCAGAACCCAGTTACCCAGGGGCAAGTAGCCCTGGACACCCCAGCAAAACTGAAATCCAAGAATATGACCTAACAACTATGCTCATGAAGATGATAACAGAGGAAACAAATAAGATACATAAAGACATAGAGGAAGATAAACTGAAACAGAATATTGCCATCCGTAAAGAAATGGAGGAAGCTGCAGCCAAACAGTTTATGGCCTTTAGAAAGGAAATGCTTAAAGCACTGAATGAAATAAAAGAAACAGAGCTGAAGGAAATAAAAGAAAAACAGGAAAGTACAATCAGACAGGTGAAGGAAGTAAACAAAACAACTCAAGACCTGAAGATAGAATTGGAAAAATTAAAGAAAACACAAATGGAGGAAATAATGGAAAGGAAGAATCTAGGGAAGAAAACAGGAACTACAGAGTTAAGCATAACCAACAGACTACAAGAGATGGAAGAAAGAATCTCAGGTGTAGAAGATACAATGGAAGAAATCGATGTATCTGTAAAAGAAAATGTTAAGTCCAAAAAATTCCTGACACAGACTGTCCAAGAAATCCAAGACAATATGAAAAGACAAAACCTAAGAATAATAGGTATAGAGGAAAAAGAAGACTCCCTTCTCCAAGGCCCAGAAAATATTTTCAACAAAATCATTGAAGAAAATTTCCCCAAGTTAAAGGAGAGGCCAATAAGAATACATGAAGCCTACAGAACACCCAACAAATTTGACCAGAAAAGAAAATCCTCCCGCCACATAATAATCAAAACAGTTAGTATACAGAACAAAGAAAAAATACTAAAAGCTGCAAGGGAAAAAGGCCAAGTAACATATAATGGCAAACCCATTAGAATCACACCTGACTTTTCAACAGAGACTATGAAAGCCAGAAGGGCCTGGACGGATATCATGCAGACCCTAAGAGAACACAGATATCAACCCAGGCTACTATATCCTGCAAAACTCTCAGTCCTCATAGACGGAGTAAACAAGATATTCAATGACAAAAACAAATTTCAACATTACCTACAAACAAATCCAGCATTACAGAAGACACTAGAAGGGAAAATACAACTCCCAAAAAATAGCTTCTTTCAAGAAAACACAGGAAATAAATAACCGTACTACAGTAAAACAAAAAGCAACCAAGCACACAACCTGATGACCACAGCCAACATCAAAATCAAGGGATCTAACAGCCACTGGTCATTAATCTCTCTCAACATCAATGGACTCAACTCTCCAATAAAAAGACACAGATTAACAGAATGGATACGTAAACAAAACCCAGCAATCTGTTGCATACAAGAAACACACCTAAGACACAAAGATAGACATTACCTGAGGGTAAAGGGTTGGAAGACGACTTTCTAAGCAAACGGACCCAAGAAGCAATCAGGAGTAGCTGTTCTAATATCTGATAAAATAGACTTTCAACCAAAATTAATCAAAAGAGATGGGGAAGGACACTACATACTCATCAAAGGAAAATTCCACCAGGAAGACATCACAGTCCTGAACATCTATGCCCCAAATACAAGGGCACCCACATTTGTGAAAGAAACATTGGTAAAATTTAAACCACATATAGATCCCCACATATTAATAGTGGGAGACTTCAACACCCCACTCTCAACAAAGGACAGGTCAACTAAACAGAAATTAAACAAAGAAACAATGTCTCTGACAGAGGTCATGAATCAAATGGACCTAACAGACATTTACAGAACTTTACACCCAAACACAAAAGAATTTACCTTTTTCTCAGCACCTCATGGAACCTTCTCCAAAATAGACCACATAGTTGGTCACAAAGCAAGCCTCAACAGATACAAGATGATTGAAATAATCCCTTGTATCTTGTCTGATCACCATGGAATAAAGCTGGACCTCAACAATAACAGAAATAGCAAAAAGCCTACACACACATGGAAACTGAACAACTTGTTACTAAATGACAGCTGGGTCAGGGAAGAAATAAAGAAAGAAATTAAAGTCTTTCTAGAAATCAATGAAAATGAAGACACACATACCCAAACTTGTGGGACACAATGAAAGCAGTGCTAAGAGGAAAGTTCATAGCACTAAGTGCCTTCAAGAAGAAATTCGAGACAGCACATTTAAGGAACTTAATGGCTAACTTAAAAACCCTAGAAAAAGAAGAAGCAGACACACCAAGAAGGAGTAGACGGCTGGAAATAATCAAACTCAGGGCTGAAATCAATCAATTAGAAACAAATAAAACAATTCAAAGAATCAATGAAACCAAGAGCTGGTTCTTTGAGAAAATCAACAAGATAGACAAACCCTTAGCCAGGCTAACTAAAAGGCAGAGAGACACCACCCAAATCAACAAAATCAGAAATGAAAAGGGGGACATAACTACAGACACTGAGGAAATCCAAACAATCATCAGGACTTACTTCAAAAGTCTATATGCCACAAAATTTGAAAACCTAAATGAAATGGACAATTTTCTTGATCGATTTGACTTGCCAAAGTTGAACCAGGACCAGGTAAATCAACTAAATAGTCCTTTATCCCCCAAGGAAATAGAAGCAGTCATCAAAAGTCTCCCATCCAAAAAAAGCCCAGGACCAGATGGCTTCAGCGCAGAATTCTACCAGACCTTCAAAGAAGAGCTAACACCAATTCTCTTCAAACTATTCTACAAAATAGAAACAGAAGGAACATTACCAAACTCATTCTATGAAGCCACAGTCACCTTGGTACCTAAACCTCACAAGACTCAACAAAGAAAGAGAATTTCAGGCCAATCTCCCTTATGAACATTGATGCAAAAATACTTAACAAAATATTTGCAAACCAAATCCAAGAACACATCAAAGATATTATCCATTATGACCAAGTAGGCTTCATCCCAGGTATGCAGGGGTGGTTCAATATACGGAAATCCATCAATGTGATCCACCAGATTAACAAACTGAAAGAAAAAAAACCATATGATAATCTCCCTAGATGCTGAAAAAGCATTTGACAAAATCCAACATCCATTCATGTTCAAAGTATTGGAGAGATCAGGGATAAAAGGCACATATCTAAACATAGTAAAGGCGATATACAGCAAGCCTATAGTCAACATCAAACTAAACGGAGAGAAACTTAAAGCAATCCCACTAAAATCAGGGACAAGGCAAGGCTGCCCACTCTCCCCATATCTCTTCAACATAGTGCTGGAAGTCCTTGCTAGAGCAATAAGACAGTTGAAGGAGATCATGGGGATACAGATTGGAAAAGAAGAAGTCAAATTATCACTATTTGCAGATGATATGATAGTATACGTGAGTGACCCCAAAAACTCCACCAGGGAACTCCTACAACTGATAAACACCTTCAGCAAAGTGGCCAGATACAAAATTAACTCAAAAAAATCAGTAGCCCTCCTGTATACAAAAGACAAAAGGACTGAGAAAGAAATTAGGGAAACAACACCCTTCACAATAGCCACAAATGACATAAGGTTCCTCGGAGTAACCCTAACCAAGGAAGTCAAAGACTCGTATGAAAAAAATTTCAAGTCTCTGAAGAAAGAATTAGAAGAAGATATGAGAAGATGGAAAGATGTCCCGTGCTCATGGCTTGGCAGGATTAACATAGTAAAAATGGCCATTTTACCAAAAGCAATCTACAGATTCAATGCAATTCGCATCAAATTACCAACACAATTCTTTACAGACCTGGAAAGAAAAATTCTCAACTTCATATGGAATAACAAGAAACCCAGAATTGCTAAAACAATCCTCTACAATAAAAGATCTTCTGGAGGTATCTCTATCCCTGATCTTAAGTTGTACTATAGAGCAACAGTTTTAAAAACTGCATGGTACTGGCATAGAAACAGAATGGTGGATCAATGGAACCGAACAGAGGACCCAGAAATAAACCCACACACTTATGGACACCTGATCTTTGACAAAGATGCCAAAACTATACAATGGAAAAAAGATAGCATCTTCAACAAATGGTGCTGGTCCAACTGGATGTCTACATGTAGAAAAATGCAAATAGACCCATACTTATCACCCTGCACAAAACTGAAGTCCAAGTGGATCAAAGACCTCAACATAAAACCAGACACATTAAATCGGCTAGAAAAAAAAGTGGGGAATACCCTAGAACTCATTGGTACAGGAGAAAACTTCCTGAACAGAACACCAACAGCACAGGCTCTAAGAGCAACAATCAATAAATGGGACCTCATGAAACTGAAAAGCTTCTGCAAGGCAAAGGACACTGTCATCAAACTAAAGCGACTGCCTACAGATTGGGAAAGAATCTTCACCAACCCCTTATCTGATAGAGGACTCACATCCAGTATATACAAAGAAGTAAAGAAGCTGAAAAGCAGCAAACCAAGTAATCCACTTAAAAAATGGGGAACAGAGCTAAACAGAGAATTCTCTGTAGAGGAATATCGAATGGCACAGAAGCACTTAAAGTAATGCTCAACCTCATTAGCCATTAGGGAAATGCAAATCAAAACAACCCTGAGATTTCACTTTACACCCATGAAAATGGCCAAGATAAAAAACTCAAGTGACAACACATGCTGGAGAGGTTGTGGAGAAAGGGGAATCCTTCTCCACTGCTGGTGGGAATGTAGACTTGTACAACCACTCTGGAAATCAATCTGGAACTTTCTCAGACAACTAGGAATAGCGCTTCCTCAAGATCCAGCCATACCACTCCTAGGCATATATCCAAAAGAGGCTCAAGTACACACAAAGGACATTTGCTCAACCATGTTTGTAGCAGCTTTATTTGTAATAGCCAGAAGTTGGAAACAACCCAGATGCCCCTCAACTGAAGAATGGATGCAGAAATTGTGGTACATCTATACAATGGAATACTACTCAGCAATGAAAAACAAGGAAATCATGAAATTTGCAGGTAAATGGTGGGACCTGGAAAGGATCATCCTGAGTGAGTTGTCCCAGAAGCAAAAAGACACACACGGTATATGCTCACTCATATAGACATGCAACGTAGAACAGACCCACCGGAATCTGTGCATCTACAGAGGCCGAGCAGGAGAGAGGACCCTGGCTAGAGTTCTCGATCCCCATCCTGAGGGGCAGGGAGGATGGACATCAGAGGAAGAAGAAAATAGGAAACAACCTAGAAACCTGCTACAGAGGGCCTCTGAAAGCCTCTGCCCTGCAGACTATCAAAGCAGATGTTGAGCCTGATGGCCCACTCTCGGGCAAAGTGAATGGAATTTTGTGTAGGAAGTGGGAAATAGTGGGAGCTGGAGAGGATGGGGTCTCCACAAGGAGAGCAACAGAAGAAGAAAATTTGAACACAGGGAACTTCCCAGAGACTCATACTCCAACCAAGGAGTATTCATGGAGATGGCCTAGAACCCCTGTGCAGAGGTAGCCCATGGCCGGTCGGTGTCCAGGTGGGTTACCTAGTAATGGGAAGAGGGACTGCCTCTGACATAATCTGATTGGCCTGCTCTTTGATCATCTCCCCCTGATGGGGAAACAGCCCTACCAGGCCACAGAAGAGGACAATGCAGCCACTTTTGACAGAACTGATAGACTAAGATCAGAAAGGAGAGGAGAACCTCCCCTATCAGTGGACTTGGGGAGGGGCATGCATGCAGAAATGAGAGGGAGGGTGGGATTGGGAGGGGAGGAGGGAGAGGCTTATGGCCAGATACAAAATCAATAAAGTGTAATTAATAATTAAAAAAAAGAAAAAAAGAATGAGAACTTGGGTAGAGGGAAAAAAAGATTGTATGTGGGTTAAGCAAAAGTTATGATATATGAAAAACACTTATAGAGGCCCACTATTTTGCAAGCTAAGTTTTTTTTAATGCTTGTAGTAGCTATATTTGCAATAGCCAGAAACTGAAAACAACACAGATGTCCCTCAACAGAAGAATGGATAAAGAAAAGGCGGTACATTTACAAAGTAGAGTATTACTTAGCTGTTAAGAAAATGAAACTTGTAGGCAAATGGGTGAAATCTTTTTCTTTTTTTAATTTAATTTAATTATTTATTACACTTTATTCACTTTGTATCCCAGCTGTAGCTCCCTCCCTCATGCCCTCCCAACCCCACCTCCCTCATTCTCCTCCTATGGAATCTTTTTAAAAAAGAAAATCATCTTTAGTGAGGTTACCAGCCTCAAAATACCAAAAATGGTATGCACTCACATACAAGTGGATATTAGCCATAAAAGAAAAAGATAACCATGTTAGCAACTCTTACAGGACTGCGTGTAGATATCCTTATATAAGTATGTATGTACTTGCTGGACTATGCCCACATATTTCTGGAGAGGAAACACACTGAATGGACAGCGTCATCGCAGCTGCTTGTAGAATGAGCTGGAGGCACAGCAGGAACCAGTGTTGCCTCTCCACTCTTCTCCTCTTCAGAAGGCTGAACTTTTAGAACACTTGACACAGGGTTCTATTTACATGCTTCTTGTTGTGTTCATCCAGGGCAGGCACTGGCCACTTGGAGGAAGGCAGGAAGGTGAGGCAGGGAAAGAGCTTTGTGATAAATCCCTCTGCAAACTTCTCAGCTCTTGTTAGGCAGTTTGTTCACCCGTTGCCAGTGCCCTGTGACAGCTTTTGTTCCTTCCACAGAGTTCTTTTTTTATATATAAATTTTTAATATTAACTACAGATTGTTCACTTTGTATCCCAGCTGTGGCTCCTTCTCTCACCCCCCCCCAATCCCAACATCCCTTCCTCATCTCCTCCCATGCCCCTCTCCAAGTCCACTGATAGGGGAGATCCTCCTCCTCTTCCATCTGACCCTAGCCTATCAAGTCTCATCAGGACTGGCTGCATTGTCCTCCTCTGTGGCCTAGTAAGGCTGCTCCCCTATCATGGGGAGGTGATCAAAGACACAGAGCTCATGTCAGACACTGAGTTCATGTCAGAAACAGTCCCTGTTCCCATTACTAGGGAACCCACTTGGACACTAAGCTGCCATGGGCTACATCTGTGCGGGGGTTCTAGGTTATCTCCATACATCATCCTTGGTTGGAGTATCAGTCTCAGAAAAGGAGCCTGTGCCCAGAATTTTTGGTTCTGTTGGTTTGCATGTGGAGCTCCTGTCCCCGTCAGGTCTTTCTATCTCTCCCTTCTTTCATAAGATTCCCTGAATTCTGCCCAAAGTTTGGTTATGAGCCTCAGCATCTGCTTTGATACCTTGGTAGGTAGAGTCTTTCAGAGGCCCTCTGTGGCAGGCTCCTGTCCTGTTTCCTGTTCTCTCCCTCTTCCAGCGTCAATCCCATTTGCCTTTCTAAGTGAGGATTGATCATCTTACCCAGGGTCCTCCTTCTTGCTTAACTTCTTTAGGTATACAGATTTTAGTGTTTATCCTATATTGTGTATCTAATATTCCACTTATAAGTGAGTATATATCATGTGTGTCTTTCTGCTTCTGGAATACCTCACTCAGGATGATCTTTTCTAGTTCATACTATTTGCCTGCAAATTTCATGATTTCCTTGTTTTTAATTGCTGATTAGTATTCCATTATGTAAATGTACCACAATTTCTGTATTCATTCCTCAGTTGAGGGACATCTGGGTTGTTTCCAGGTTCTGGCTATTATGAATAAAGCTGCTACAAGCATGGTTGAATAACTGTCCTTGTTGTGTACTTGAGCCTCCTTTGGATATATGTGTAAGAGTAGTATATGGATCTTGAGGTAGCACTATTCCTAATTGTCTCAGAAAGCACCAGACTGATTTCCAAAGTGGTTGTAAAAGTTTAGATTCCCACCAGCAATGGAGAAGGGTTCCCCTTTCTCCACATCCTCTCCAGCATGTATTGTCACTTGAGGTTTTTATTTTAACCATTCTGATGGGTGTAAGGTGAATTCTTGGGGTCATTTTGATTTGCATTTCCCTGATGACTAAGGAGGTTGAGCATTTCTTTAAGTGTTTCTTTGCCATTCTATATTCCTCTACAGAGAATTCTCTGTTTACTTGATTTGTTGCCATTTAACTTCTTCAGTTCCTTATATATTTTGTATATTAGACCTCTGTTAGGTATAGGGTTGGTGAAGATCCTTTCCCACTCTGTAGGCTGTCACTTTGTTCTGATGACAGTGTCCTTTGCTTTACAGAAGCTTTTCAATTTCATGATGTCCCATTTATTGATTGTTGACCTTAGAGGCTATGCTGTTGGTATTCTGTTCAGGAAGTTGTCTCCTATGCCAATGAGTCCACAGAGTTCTTTTAAGGGCTCTCTTTCTTCACCCTTTGTAGGATACAGAGGGGCGTGATTTTTAGTGTTGGTAGCCTTAGGAGGATGGTGAAGTACATTAGCTCTGACCTGTTTACAGTCTTTGCTTTCAGTGCATGAGCAGACCTCAGCATAAAACAAGTGAAGAATTTAATGCCTGTGCATTTGCAGATCCTGGCACCTTCTTTCCTTTAGCAAGGTTCTAAGTGCACCAACACTAATCGTCTGGGACGGCCAGATCAAGCTAACTTTTAATACATAACTAGAAGAGAGTTTTAATGCTAGCACCCTGCATGGGTGGACAATGCTTTCACCTGAAGACTTGAATTACTAAATGAAAGTGGGATACCTTTATATAAGTTACTGGTCAGGTCAGGGGTGATCCAACAACTTCCAAACCAACACGAGCTATTTTCATTGTCCTTGTTTGGCCCCAGAATGTATGGTAAGACCCCATTGTGAAAACAGGTGGTGAGACATAGTGAACTTGACCTGAAATTGGCTTGACAACTACTTCTTCATCGTTGTCCATCTTTTACCCTACTAGAAGATGCTAAGCAGGCCTTTGAGGGAGTACTGGTTATAACTCAGATTGAACCCGGATGCTACAATACCAATCTTCCAAGCAAAATGTCCACATAGATATATAAGCAACATACTTTTATTTTGGTATTGTTCTGTTCTGTTCATTTATTTGTTTTGTAAGCTTGGCATCATCTAGAGTCTGTCTTCAAAAGGATCCTTAACTGTGAAGACGCCTCCATCTGACTGGCTGGTAGCCAAGTCTGTGGGTCATTTACTCTGTTAATAATTGGTATAGGACAGCACAGCCACTGTGGGAAACGCCACCTGGGGCAGGTGGCTCTGGAAGGTATATGACTGTGATCTGGGTGTATAAACTAAATAAACTCCTTCTCCCCAAACTTCTTTGGCTATGGTGTTTATCACAGCAATGGAAAGCAAACTAAAACAGTAAGCACACACTTTGGGACTAGATGTGAAACCTGCTCCACAGGAGAAAATTGATAGCAGGGATGCTCTTTCTTGCAGGGTTTAGCTGCTAAAAGTCTCATAACTGGTCAGAATTCTGAGAAAAAGTGACCATTGAGTGCTCAGCAGTAAATCAGACATCTATATCAACTCCCTCCCCCGCTCTAGACTTAGGAATGATCACAGAAGAGGGTCAGCAAAGAATGTAAGAGGATGGGAGGAATGTTGTAAAATGCTGTCTTATGGACTTCATATGACTGCTACCCTCATGAACTTACTGCAGCCACGATTCTTTGCACATGATCTATGTGAAAATCAAGCCAACAAGACCAGTCAACATTACAACAGGAGATGCTAACTGAATTTATTACTTTATTACAAAAAAAAAAAAGGAAAAAGGTGAAGCAGGGAAGGAGATATAATGTGTATATGTAGGTACTGAGAAAATCGGTTTCAGGTAGATATGATTAAATCACACTGCTTACATATATGAAAATGAAATGGTCCCCATCCCCTGCATACCCCATTCCCTGCCTTCAGCTCAGCCTCCATCCCTGGAGGCCTGAAGTCACCTGGGACAGACAGATAAGACCTCTACATGCCAGTCTTTTGCCCGCTGAGTACTCTGGACAAGCACAGCAGAGGTGAGCCATGTGCTTTGTCCTGTCTCTCCCCCAACCCCAACACTCCATCTAAGGGACCACAGCCCTACCCACATTCCCAGGCACCTGAAGCCATTACAGGGTCTCCAAGTGAAACCACTTTGCCAACAATTATCAGCCTACCTGACCTTTCAAGCAGTGGAAAGCCCCACCCCGTCCACCCTCCATTCCCTGCACACAGCTCAGCCTCCATCCCTGAAAGACTCCAGACACCTGAGACAGATGGCTGAGACATCCACATGCCATCCCCCCTGCCTGCTGTGTACCCCTGGGCAAGCACAGCAGGTGTGAGCTATGCTCTGTCTGCTCCATCTCCCAGATCACAGCCATACCTGAGTTCACAGAGGCCTGGGGTCATCAGACACCACTAGGTAAAACATGACTTCCCAACTCCCTGCCAACTGGTCTTCCTAAAATACTCCCAATAGTGGTAAATCACACCTTCTCTTGGATTCTCCATTTTCAGACCCACAACTCGGCCTGCATTACCTGATGTCTGCCAGTACCGGAGACAAGAAAATAGCTAAAGGCCATCGTAAAAACTCTCTACTCAATGACAGCTGGGTCAGGGGAGAAATAAAGAAATTCAAGACTTCAAAATATCAAGGAAACCAAGAGCTGGTTCTTTGAGAAAATCAACAAGATAGACAAATCCTTAGCCAAACTAACTAAAAGGCAGAGAGAAACCATCCAAATCAACAATATCAGAAATGAAAAGGAGGACATAACAGACACTCAGGAAATCCAAAGAATCATTAGGTCCTACTTCAAAAGGCTATATGCCACAAAATTTGAAAATCTAAATGAAATAGACAATTTTCTTGATAGATTCCATTTACCAAAGCTCAATCAAGATCAGGTAAATAAAGCAAATAGTCCTATATTCCTAAGGAAATATAAACAGTCATCAAAAGTCTCTCATCCAAAATAAATAAATAAATAAATAGATAAACAGTGTTGGATGGTTTCAGTGCAGCATTCTACCAGCCCTTCAGAGAAGATCTAGTAGCAATACTCTTTACAATATTCCACAAAATAGAAGCAGAAGGAATATTACCAACCTCATTCTAAGGCCACAATCACTTTGATACCTAAACCACACAAAGACCCAACAAAAAAAGAGAACTTCAAATATATCTTATTATGAACATTGATGCAAAATACTCAATAAAATACTTGCAAATAGAATCCAAGAACACATCGAAGATATCATCCACCATGTCCAAGTAGGCTTCATTCCAGGCATGCAGGGGTGATTCAATATGGGGAAATCCATCAATCTAATCCACCATATAAACAAACTAAAGGAGAAAACTCACATGATCATCTCCTTAGATGCCGAAAAAGCATTCAACAAAATCCAACACCCATTCATGTTTAAGATTTTGGAAAGATCAGGGATACAAGGCACATATCTAAACATAATAAAGGCAATATTCAGCAAGCCTATAGCCAACATCAAACTAAATAGAGAGGAACTTAAATCAATTCCACTGAAATCAGGGACAAGGCAAAGCTGTCCATTCTCTCCATATCTCTTCAGTATAGCACTTGAAGTCCTAGCTAGAGCAATAAGAGAGTTGATGGAGATCAAGGGTATACAAATTGGAAAGGAAGAAGTCAAAGTATCACTATTCACAGATGATATGATAGTATATAAGAATGACCCCAAAAATTCTGCTAGAGATCTCCTGCAGCTGATTAACACCTTCAGCAAAGTGGCTGGATACAAAATTAACTTAAAAAAAAATTCAGTAGCCCTCCTGTATATGAAAGACAAAAGGGCTGAGAAAGAAATTAGGGAAACTACACCTTCACAATAGCCACAGATAACATAAAGTAGCATGGTGTGTCTCTAACCAAGCAAGTAAAAGACCTGTATGAAAAAAACTTCAAGTCTCTGAAGAAAGAAATTGAAGAAGATATCAGAAGATGAAAAGATCTCCCTAGAGAAAAGGAGGGAAGAGTAGGGGGAGGGGGTCTGATCGTAGGTCTGGGAGGAGAAGAGAGGGTGAGCTGACAATCAGGATGTAAATTAAATAAACTAATTAATAGAAAAAAGAAAAACAGAGAGGAAGGAAAGAGAAGAAAGAAAGGGAATGAGAGATGCATGATGCATAATCAAACTTCAAGTTGTTTAGTGCAAACAAAAAGCATATTACTGAAGTTAGCATATATAACCTTGGCAAAAATATTGTAGTATTCTGTCTGACTACATTCAGTTATCCAATGTCAACTTGGTGTATACAATCTTTACTAGATGAAATAGTGATTTCAATATATGTAAGTATAGCTATATACATTTAAGGAAGTCCTTGTAACAGGATTGAAATTGGTCAATGAAATACAAAGTTAAGATATCAAGGATATACATTTCTCTGAGTATAGATTTATCAAGTAACACCAGGAAGATACTGGATTTTTCTACAAATGTATTATCATATTTTGAGTGATTTTGGAATGTAATGAGTATTATCTGTCTTATTTCCTTTTAAAATGAGATCTTTTGTTTTTGAGAGTATGGTATAATTATGTCATTTCTCACTTTCCTTTCTTTCCTCCAAAATGTCCACATACACCTCCTTGTTCTCTTTAAAATTCATACCCTCTTTTTAAAATTGTTATTGCATGCATTGTTGGTATAATGTTCTTGTAGAATGTATACAATTTACCCTTGTTCATTCAAATGATGATTTCTCTCCCCCACTATCTGGTTTCCATCCAGAGGGGAGGAGAAGGAAGTGAGTGGGAGAGGAGGAGAGAGAGATTGGCAAGAAGGGATTTTAAATCACAAGGAGAGATGAACCAGACCTAAGATACAACTAAAAGCAAGTATAATGTGGGAAATCTGAATGGTAAGAAATATGTGGGCTTGTAGGTTTAGGATGAAGTAAACCTATTGCCCATCATTGTACTCTAGGTTAATTAAATAAATCTTAGTCTCTGTGTGGTGATTTGGGTATACAGCTGTGTTGTATTAGGTTATTAATATTCACTATTGATATATCTTTTAGTAAAGCTGCGTTATCCTAAACAGCTATATAACCAAATCACCACAGAGACTAGGATTTATTTAGTTAACCTAGAACACAATGCTGGGCAATAGTTACTCCATTCAATACCGCCAAGCCCACATAGTTTCCTACCATTCAAATTCATCCATTATACTTGCTTTTAGTGGTATCTTAGGTCTGGTTCATTTTTCCACGTCATTCAAAGACCTCTCCTCCAACTTCTCCTCTCCTAGCTTCTGCTCCTTTCCACCCTCCCACTCCTTCCTCTCCTCCTGCTTCCTCTCCTCTTGTTCCTTTCTCTCCTCCCACTCTGAACCCGGATGTCCCACCCTATCCTCTCCATTGCTCAACATTGTGACTGGTTGTTTTAACTGACAACTTAGAGAACAAATGGCGGCATGTTTACATGCTTAGAATAAGTATCACAATGCAGTGTCTGGATTGAAACCAGATAGTGGGGGAGAGGAATCAGTATTTGAATGAACAAGGGTAAGGTTTTTACATTCCAAAAGAACATTATACCAACACAGTTGGTTTAGGAATAACCGCTGCTTAACTAAAAGATAAATCAATAGTAAATATTAATATTCAACAACAATGCATAAATGTATATTAACTAACCTCCTTGCTCTGTATGTTACTTGTAAGTGTGATTCCTGGTCTGACCATTTGTTCATGGACAACTAATTGGTGTGCTTGCTCCCCCCATATGCCCTGTACCTTTATTTTGAGATTATAGAATAATTAGAACATTTCCTCCTTCCCCTTTCTTCCCTCCCAACCACTTCTCATATGTCACACCTCAGCACTGATATTTTTAAAACTGTAGCACTACCACATAGAATCTAGTCATGTCTTGCTGTATCACTCTCTTAACTACAGTCTTCTCCAAATGATTATTCACTAAACAGAAATTTGCAGCTTCCTCCTCCAGTCGGCATTCAACAGCCACAGGCATGGTGATGGAGGAAGGCTACGTAATGACACTAACACTGAATGTCTTTGTACCAATAACAGTGGTTGGTTTTAAGGAGAAATTAAAATGGTTATTGCTTCTTGGATTGGCAGGGACAGGGTAGAGGAGTTCCCCTAACTCTCTTAGAGAGCTCACCTTCAAAATCTTGTAATTATGTTTTTCTCTATTTCTTAAAGGAAATGTTAATTTTCAATTGGGAAATGGTTAAATATTTAAGACAAATTAACAAAGACTTAAATAAGACAATTGTTAAAGGGATAGAACAGACATTAGTAAATGTATTTTGTTGTTCTGTCAAATTATATTACTCTTTTGCATAACATTAGCAGTCTTTTATATTTAATACATTTTAACCACCCAGCCAAAGTACTAGGTAAAGGATTTTTTAAAATTTATTTATTAAAGTATACTTTTATTAGTTTTTTCTTTTTTAATATAATTTTTAATTTTATTTTTATTAATTACAGTTTATTCACTTTGTATTCCACCTGTAGCTTCCTCTTTCTTCTCCCCCCCACCCCCAATCTCACACTCTCTCCCTCTTCTACCCCAGTCCACTGATAGGGAAGGTCTTCCACCCCTTCCATCAGTCCTAGTCTATCAGGTCTCATTAGGAGTGGCTTCACTGTCTTCCTCTGTGGCCAGCTAAGGCTGCACCCCCCTGAGGGGGTGGGGGTGATCAAAGAGCAGGCCAATCAGTTCAAGTCAGAGACAGTCCCTGTTCCCATTACTATGGAACCCAATTGGACACTGAGCTGCCATGTGTTACATCTGAGCAGGGGTTCAAGGTTATCTCCATGAATGGTCCTTAGTTGGAGTGTCAGTCTCAGAAAACACCCCTGTGTCCAGATTTTTTGGTTCTGTTGGTCTCCTTGTGGAGCTCCTGTCCTCTCCAGGTCTTACTATCTCCCACTTCTTTCATAAGATTCCCTGCACTCTGCCCAAAGCTTGGTTATAAGCCTCATTTTTGATGATACCCTGCAGGGTAGAGTCTTTCAGAGGCCCTCTGTGGTAGGCTCCTGTCCTGTTCCGTTTTCTCCCTCAGGCAAATGGTGGGAACTAGAAAAGACCATCCTAAGTGATGTATCCCAGAGGCAGAAAGACTCACTCATAAGTGGATATTAGACATATAATATAGGATAAACTTACTAAAATCTGTACACCTAAAGAAGCTAATCAAGAAGGAGACCCTGGGTAAGATGTTCAATCCTTATTCAGAAAGATTTTTATTACAAGACAATACAACCATTGGGTAGATACAAATTAAGAGTATCAAAAGATTTTTAAAATATGCTAGTGTCTCTTTGAGAGTCTAAGACATAAAACCATAACATCCACAATTTGGCATCTAAAGGCTTTTTCAGTAAGTGAAACAGTAATATAGCTAATCTCTTTGGGTGGTGATTGAAATGATTTTTTTTTAATTTTCCAAGAGAATTTAACAATATGAATTTGACCAAAGAATTTAAGCATTCTCCAGAATTGAGTATCTTGCAGTACAGTCTGCTGGATATAGACTGTCATTGAAGATTTACAAACATACATCAGAAATCTCAGGATGAAAGCTGACCATCAATTATAACTATATGGTGGTGCTAACATCTCTATCTTTTTTGTTGAGCTGTGTTATGTAGGTGAAACACTGACATTTTTAAGAGTAAAACATTCAGTCTTAGGGGAGAATACAGGTTCTTCCTTTAGTGAGCAATGACAGGACATGTTCTAGTACACCAGTTTTCTACACTCATTTGCTCCAGCAAACAAAAGTATAACGCCAGCCTTGTGTTAGACTTGGCAATTCTTATTCTTAATATGTCTCATTGAACCGTAATTTAATGAACTGTGGTATTATGTAAAATTTAGTAATCAAAAACATCATAGGGTTTAAGTTTATGTAACCTTTTAACACCTTTGCTTATATACAACCATTGTCACTTGAATTTTAGCATTTATGTTTATATTTTTTTATAAATTCATAAATAAAGAGTAAGCATGCTTATGTTGTGTGTGACATTATAATATGTTCTGGGCAATAACTGGATCTAGTAGTATGGCATATCAGTTATTTCACATTGTAGTTCCATATTATTTTGAGACCTCTTAGAATCTTTCTATAATTTTATTCAATTAGTTATTAACTATAATTAGCATGTTATACAATAGATCTTTATAGCTCATTCTTTTTAATTAATGGAAATTTTATTGCATCTTGACCAAAAGTTTCCCAGTCAACTTCCCTTTGCAACACTCCTTGATAACCTCCATTCTATTCTTGGGTGTACATGTTTCTTTGTGTTTTTATTACTTTAATCAAAAGTAATAACATGCAATTTGTCTTTTTGGCTGATCGTATTGTGCAGAATGCTGTTCTCTGAGCTTATTTCTATAGTTAGAAATAACAAGAATTATTTATTAAGGTCTGTGATATTTCTTTTGTCTATGTATATAGCATTTCCTTTATCCAATGCTGAATTGATGGACACTCAATTTTATATTTATAGATTTATTCTGCTTCCCACGCATGGTCAGAGGAACTTCTTATTTCAGAGGAAAGTAGTTAATACAGAGACTTATCAATCACAAAATGTGTTAAGAAAACATGACAGCAAGTGCTCAGTTTTAGACAGAACATACATAACATCAAACCCCAAGCTCAGGAAATGTCTCATAAAAAGGGGGTTAAAAAAAATCTAACATCTAGAAGATTGGGAGGCAGAGTAGAAATGTTCTCTGGAAATGACAGAATGATTGCATACATTAGGCTAAGGATCTATGGTGACTTACAGATGATAGCTGCTGGAGGAGCAGTTTCTCCAGTGGAGGGAACGGGTTATATCAACCACAGTACAGGGAAAGCCTCATGCTCAGGAGTAGCTGGCCAATACAAAATAGACTTCATGGTTTTGGTTTGATTTGTTTTTTGTTTGTTTGTTGATTTATTTGGTGTATGTTGTTGTTCTTTTGTTTTGTTTTGTTTGTTCGAGAGAGGATATCTCTGTGTAGCCCTGGCTATCCTGGAACTCTTTCTCTAGATCAGGCTGACCTCAAACTCAGAGATCCCCTTGCCTCTGACTCTTGGATGCTGAGATTAAAAACATGTGCCACCACTGCCCAGCTTAATGTTCTGTGGTTTAGTTTTTGTTTGTTTGGTTGGCTTGGTTTCTCTGTTTGACAGGGTGCAAACTGCTTAAATTCACAATCTGGGATATAGTGCCACCTTTAAGGTGGCAAAGGCATCTTAGTGAGAGCAGCTGCTGTTGTTGTTGGAAGTTAAGTTACATATGTATGGGTGTTTCAGGAAGCAGAAAGAGTCTGGGCTGCAAGCAGAGGCTTAATCAGAAAAACAAACAAACAAACAAACAAAACCTTTTAATTTTGCTGGTACAGGCTTGCCTGTACTTCTGTCAGAGGGGACTAAGTCCCCAGGACTCTGAGACAGAGCCTTTTATGTGAGCCTTGGACAACTTTGTCTCCTGCACATGGCAACATATGATTTCACTGGATTGTTCAAAAGCTGTAAGTGGAGATCTAAAAATGGCTAGAACATCAGTCAAGGGAAAAGGAAGAGGCTATAGGGGAGATGTGATGGAGTGTCACATGAATTCTGACCCATCTTCGGGGCTGTTTTTTTTTTTGTTATTTGGGACTTCTGCCACACAAGGCTTGCATAGAAAGACCTGCCTCACAATGTCTGTCTGTCTATCTATCTATCTATCTATCTATCTATCTATCTATCTATCTATGTCTATCTATCCATCTATCTATTCATTTATCATCTATTTACCAATCTATCTGTCTGTCTATTAATTATCTATCTTTCAGCTCACAGTAAAATTTGAGCTTCTTTTATTGTATCTACTTCAATAGGATTCAAATAAAAATCATGTTTCTGTTCATCGCTGTAACACATGTTCTTGAGCTTGCCATGTGTACAAGTATATAAAATTCTTGTTCATTCAGTTAACAAAATCTAACATTTTCTTTACCTTTCATATTTGTTATCAAATATATGTTATTTGTTTCATATGAGTAATTTCTTCAAATGAGCTTTAAAAATATCCTGAAGGTAACCAAATATATTTTTGTACACATTAGACACACTCACAAACCTATTCATCTTAAGACATATTTGGCTCATAATCAAATCCACAAAGCATTGTTCAATAATGAAATGAGGTGATAAGTAAGCACAGTACTCTTAATGTCAAAATTGCTGGAATGAAACCAGTGTTTCCTGACTGAGGTCCAGCTGCAACTACAAACCCATCATGTGACTTCCTTAATCTCCTTTCTCCTTCTAGTGAAATCAGCAGACTTTTCTCCCTGATCTTCTCTGAATCTAATTACTGGAAAAGTCATGTGTGGTTAATGGCAGTGCTCTAATATCAGCATGTATTGTCTTCTGAGTTTAACGTTACAAATAAACACTAAGGCCCTATTTTCTTTCCTTATAGTGGCATGGAAAAGAGAGTACAATAGCAAAAAAGTAAAAAGGCAGAAACATGGACAATATCAGCAAAACAATTTAAGTTACTCTTATTCCTAGACCTTAGGACAAATACTCATTCAAGTTGCTATTTGTGATCAGCATTTGTACAACTTTAAATAAAAATAGCAAGTCTAAAAAATTTCATGACAATATGTATACATAAGTCCTATGTTTGTTAACAGTGACACAAAGTCAGCAATTCTTTTCTCAGACATGTAATAAAATTAAAATTCTTTCTTTTCTTTTACTATGAAAGCAAATACTTTTCCCTGGTGTGTGATATTTTTATTCGCACAAACTACTGACACTATAACTGTTAAATGTTTTTCTTTATTTAAAAATGTTATTTCAGAAATATTGTGAGAAGATATCACTATGTAAGCACTCCCTTAGACAGAGAACATATCTGTCTACATACAGATTTTTTTCTCTTGACTTTTGCTCTGTCTTTGAACTGATCCTCTCATTCTGACAAGGGCAGGAGTTAAACTGCACAGCATTTTGATGTTCAAATTTTGATTGCACTTATTATCTTCAGAATATACCAAAACATAAATTTAATATTACTTTCAGAGAATAATGCAATAGCCAATTACGGCATCAGTTAGGTATACATAACTCAGCGCATTCTCTAGAATACACATTAAGTCGCCATGATGCTTTCCCTCCAAGGACTACTTCCACTCAGACTCAGAATGGAATGAAAGTCTCCACATATTACAACTGGTCCCTTTTCAACAATCAGTTGTTAATCTTCCTAATGTAACCAACACATCTGTTTAAAGCTAAATAATTGGTGTGCATGTCTTCCTTGCATTTTTGTGAGAATATTTTTGTATATAATTTTCTCAATGAGCTACAAAAATCATCTCTGTATGATGTTAAATGTCAAAGCATGTACTTGAAGACTTGAAGTGTGTCTATACAAGTCCATTAACACTAGTCTTCCCCTCTATTAACAATTATTTTTCTCATTCTGTTTATCTTCGCTAAGCCTTTCATTTATTACTGGTATTATTTTCTTTCAATAATTGTATTAAATATAACCTGTCTTAGTGCCATTTTTGAAAATTATATTTTATTATATTCTCTAATATTTAATTTCTAATGTGTTAACGTTAAAATATAATCTCTAATTAAAAGAAAAATGAATTTAAATTGTGAAAACAGAATACATGTGGCATTTTCAAAGACTTGTAATTATTTATATTTCAACTTAGTAACCTGTTTATCTGTGTTACCTGTATGTAATAAACTTTTCTGAGTTGCTGGATACTGTGGGGATTTTCATGTGAAAGATAATAGCAAATACTTTTCCAAAGAGTTATAGATGACAAGGATAATAAATAGTGTCAAAATCTCTGAAAAAAAAAAAAAAAAACAAAGTAGAGAAATTTTAATTCAGGAAAATCGAGGCTCAGGCAAGGGATCACATCCAAAGACCTTCTAAGTCTGTGTGAGCTTTCTGGAACGTAGACAAAGTCTGGATTACAGTATGATCTGGCTGGAATACAGACATACCCTTAGTATACAGCTTTATTCCCAAACAATGAAGGTAAGGTTAAGGTTAATTAATAGAAGGAAAAAGCCATGTTTGAAAGTGACAATTAACTGAGAGACAGACAAAGTTACAAATCAGAGAAAGGTTTTACAGAGTCAGAGAGAGAATATGCCCAACTCTCACAAGAACAGGACAAGAAAGAGGCTACTAAGACCAATGCTGGGAGATAAAAGAGAGATTTTTACCGGGGATTTTGACCAGGACAGCTTTAGACAGGTTGCAGAGATAACAAGCTAGACACGGGTGAAAACAAAACACATCAGAGGAAAAAAGGGAACCAGAAAACTAAAACATTTTGTCAGAATTAGTGTGAGACTAGACAGAGCAATTACACAAGAAGCCTAGAGAAGACAGTTTGAATCAGTCATTTTAGAGAGGAGTTTGGGCCAGAAGAGCTGAGCTGAACCAGTCAGGGAGAGTTTAGAAAGAGCTAGAAAGGGTGAGTTTACTCAGAAGTAAGTCTCAGAATCTGAAACATTCTAGGCCTAGGTTAGCAGACTCAGACTGGAAGCTGAAGCCTTCAAGGTTCAGTTTGGCAGAATAGATTGTAGGGAGGCTAGAAGCTTCCAGGCCTAGGCCTAGGGATAGAGCAAGAACAAAATGCTCAAGGCTCAGCCCGAGATGTTAATTCACACAGCTTAGGGATGACTCTCATCTCATCCCTTGATCTGAGGAAATAAAACCATTTATAATTTAAGATGATGGAGCAATTCCTGGCGTTTCTGAGCAATAAAAAAATTATCCAGTCAATAAAGCAAACAATTTTAATCATATTTTCAAATTAGTCAACAGTATCATAATTGCTAATGTGAATAACATGCATCCCTGTTAATTCATGTCTAAAGTATGTGGGAGGTTTTTTTCACAGGTAGTTTCAAATCTGTCTAGTGTTCATGAATACATGAAATAGTGTAAAATAGAATTTGAATGAAGGATATTCTGAAGTAGAGGAAACATATTGTCTTCTGAAAACACATGTTCTGGAAACACTGAAGATATGGAAAATATAATATAATATAATATAATATAATATAATATAATATAATATAATATAATACAATATAATATAATATAGCCAAGACTAGAAGTGGAAAATAACTACTAGGAAGATATTTTTAGTAGATTTTTGAGCCTATGATAAATATTTTGAATTCCAGATAAATATTTACTTCAGCATAATTAACTGTTACATCTATTTTAGGAGAGAAATATTTAAGAAACTGTTGGAGAAATGGATTTTACAGACAGAATACCAAATAAGAGGACCAACAACCCATTAGTGGTCATCATACTGTTAAAAATGCTGTTTTGTTTATTAGAAATGAAATACAGATTTCCACACTGAATCAGCAGCATTGTTAAAATCCTGGAGCATACACATTAATTCTTTTGCTAACCAAAAATTTTAGATTTCTAAAATGATTCATTTTCCAATAATTGTAGGTGCATGAAAACTAGCATTTTATCCAGACATTTAAAATATTTTGTCTTCTAACCAAAAAAAATCAGAAATAATATTTTAACAGTTCAAATTTATTAAAACATAAAATATTTCAATTAAATGTAGACAATATGGAAGTAGCAAAATTGAGGCAAGAAATAGAAGTTAATTTTAAATAATGTAAATGTATATGACCATTTTGCAATATAGAGACATGAAAGCACCCCTAGGGGTAAAACCTTACATTGCTGATGATGTCAGTACAAGGAGTACAAGGTAAATGTGAGCTGCTCAAACACAGAGCACAGATAAGCATAATCTTGATGTCATAATCGTAACATCCTCATTTCGTTTTATCATGTTCTAAATCAATCTAAGTGGAAGAACTCCCAGGAATAAGGGACACAAAATGGAAGGAAAAACAATTTCTAATCATCATGACTTCTCAGAATTTAAGTCCCTCTAGAGCTATTTCGAACCACACAATTACCATATCATGGAGAAGCAAGATTTAAATAGGGCTGGATAACTTATCTCAGGTCTCTCACTGACTGGACAGTTTGTCTTCAATTTAAGAAGCAAGGTAACGTGCCTACTTCTTTTATTTATCTATGCACCAGGTATTCTTGTAAAACAGAATGCTATTATGCCAAAAACTGTAAAGAAACTAATGCTCGGTAACTTAAGGTTCTTTGAGAATGTATATTTTTAACTAGCAAAATCTAAAAATATGTCTTATTTGGGCATTGGTAGAAAAAAAACTACAGTGTGGAGAACACAGACAATTAACAACATCAGTCCACATAATGATGAGTATCTAAGCCTTGGTTTAAAGACAAGGCTACCAAATGAGGGGTTGGAAATCCAAGGCACTGTGTATTTGATGTGTGATACTGAGACATCAATATTTAGCTATTAGTTTCTTATAGTTTCTTACACTTAGCTCTGTGCTTGGATAAAGCAGCTGCTTATTAATCACATCTATTTCTGTTTCTGTTGCCAATATATTTTAAAAAAAACTTTTTTTACTAGAAACCATTTTTAACTCTATAATATTTGTCCAATTCTAATTTATTTTATCTAAGGAACAAAAAATATGTATAAAATTACTTTGTCCACAAGGAAAAACTGAATATTAGGAGAAAACAATTATGATCTTGTATCTTAAAATTAAGTACTTCTGAAATAAGTATCATATGAACAAATATTTTTTTCCCAGATAATTAAACAAGTAGTCATTTTAGTGGGGTAGAAAATGATATAAACTTGGGCATTGCAAATATTTTTCTTAATACAGAAAAATGCTTTCATGAACATATTTTCTAAATATGTTTAGTTATGTCATTGGCATACTTAGTACCGTTTTAGAAAAATGTATGCCCTTTTTAATAATTTATGTCTTGTAGAATATAAAAAGCAAGGTATTATTTTACCCCAATAAAGCCTAATGATGAGTTTATTTCATTTTTCAGGTGTTGTTGCTGTTGTTTTTATTTACTTTGATTTCTCATCAAAAAAGTTGAGTTGAAAACTATAAAACTGTATGTAATCATAGGGTAGAGACAAACTGAGTTGAATTAAGTCTTAAAAATCTTGCAAGGTCTGTCATTTTCTGGATGTGTGAAATGAAAGGGCACCATATTAGGTGGTTTTATTTATTGCAATTTATTCACTTTGTATCCCAGCTGTAGCCCTCTCTCTTCTCTCCTCCCAATCCCACCTGTCCTCCCTCTTCTCCTCCCTTTCCCCTCCCCCGGTCCACTGATAGGGGAGGTCCTCCTCCCCTTCCATCTGACCCTAGCCTATCAGGTCTCATCAAGATTAGCTGCATTGTCCTTCTCTGTGGCCTGGTAAGGCTGCTTCCAGCTCAGGAGTTGGTGATCAATGAGCCAGCCACTGAGCTCATGTCAGACAGTCCTTGTTCCCTTTACTAGGAACCCACTTGGACACTGAGCAGTTTTCTTAAGTGTCGGGAGCCGCGACTCAGCTGCCTGCTTTGATATTTAAATCTCAGCGGAGAGATGGCTTTTAGCAGGTCTTTACTAATGGCAGAGGAAAACTTGCAAGTCCATCTTCTTTTGTTTGTGACAACAGGTGGGATAGCTTGTGAGGGTTACACCTCTTCCTCAGGCCCCTTGTGCAAATTAACCTATTGTTCTGAGATGTTTTACTGGCTAAAGTAACTCCTCAAAAAATAAAGTGGTCAGAAGGCTGGAGGCAGAGGAGGAGGCAGAGTCTTGAGACTGGCTGCTGGCACTGCTTGCTGTAGCAGTCTGCCTTTTGCTATGGCTGTCGAGTCTGGACCTTTAAAAAGTTTCCTGTGTGTTGTGTGTTTATTTTATTAATATTAATCCTCACACCCGACTCAAGAACCGTTCGACTCTGCCCGGCTGGCCCCGGCAGATTGGCGCCCAACGTGGGGCTTGAGATACAGGGATTCAGTGAAGGACACCGCTGTTTGGCTGGCGAGCTCGCATTAAATAGAAGGGGAGCAGTGAGTAAATCCCAAAATAAAAATGGGAGAAGGCATTAGCCTAGTGTTTTCTTTATGGAACTTAGTTAAAGTAGTCTGTATAAGCAACAGGAAACTGAGAAAGCTAAACTTTCAGACTCAGAGAGAAGGAGGTTAGAAAGATGGCAGGCTTCAAGAAAAAATGTTATTATACCATCAGCTCCTCCAGAGGAGTGATATTTCCCTTCTGATGACAATAATTTCTTGCCAGAAGGAGACTTTGAGAAAGACTTGCAACCTAATGAGGTTGCAGAGTTGGAGGAAGAACCAGATCAGCACTATTCTGAGAGATAGCCTCCAATTCAAGCTATACATGTTAAAAAGCGTAAGCCTTGGCAAAAAGAAATTAAAAGACTGAAATATGGTTTGGAGGAAATAAACAAAAAAATTAGAGCATTAACTACTAGGAAAAATGAGGCACAATCTCATACTCCAACTCTGTCTTTGGTGGAAGGCTTAGGCCCTCCTCCTGGGAATGCTACAGTTTCAATGGCCCAAAAGGCAATGGGACCTTTCCCTTTGTCCACTGTACGAATATCTGTATCTGCTTTACAAGCTTCTTTACAAGAAGCCAAGCAGAATCGAGAATACCTATCTGAGTTTTACAGTTTTACAGTTTTGGAGCAACCCGATGGACACGGTAATATGGTGAGAGTCCATGCTCCTATACCTTTTAAACAGATAAGAGAATTAAAATCTGCATGCTCCCAATATGGACCTACAGCGCCTTTCACCCTGGCTCTGCTGGAATCCATGTCTACTGAGGCTCTCTGCCCAGGGGACTAAAAACAGTTAGCAAGAGCATGCTTATCAGGAGGAGATAATTTATTATGGAAGTCAGATTTTGCAGAGCATTGTTAAGCTACAGCTAAACTTAATCGAGCTGAGCAAATTCCTATAACTTATGACATGCTTGCTGGAGAAGGAATCTACAGGAAAATAGGACAACAATTGGATTTTGATGTGGCCGTTTATGCTCAGGTCAATACTGCTGCCCAGAGGGCCTGGAATAAGCTTCCACAAGCAGGTAGACAGGTCTAAAATCTGTCAGAGACCTGATGAGTTATTTCAAGATTTTGTGGCAAGATTAATGTAAGCAGCAAACAGACTTATAAGTGATAAAAAGTCTGGATTGTTATTAGTGAAACAATTGGCTTATGAGAATGCTAACAGTGCTTGCCAAGCAGCCTTGAGAACAAAGGCCAAGGATTGGGGTACTACGTTACAGACAATAGTACTCATCCAAATAATTAGGTTAATAACAGCTAAAATTCAAAGCTCTCTGGCTACAAGGTATTTGTCAGTTCTTTCTGGTAAGGGTCCGCCAATTTATTAAAACTTAAACTAAAATAACCAACTGGGCTTTGTTTGTTACAGCATGAATTGGCTAAGACCCCATTTAAAATTAACAACAGGAAAACTAAAATCACCTTTTGACATCTTAAAAGGAGAGGCTAATCCTTTGTCAAAAAGAAAACTTACCAAAGAAGCTCATGATGCTTTGCAAAAGATAAAATTAGCTATTGATAAACAACATGTTCAATATATTGATTATTCAAAAGAATGGGGTGCATATATTTTGGCTACTGTTCATACTCCAACTGCTATATTGTGGCAAGAAGGACCATTATTATGGTTACACCTGCCTGTGTCTCCTGTTCGAGTTCTGACACCATATTATTAAGCAGTGGCTAGTTTAGTTCAAATGGCTCGCACAAAATCTCGTAAATATTTTGGTAGAGAGCCCTCCTTAATTGGAGTCCCTTTTACCAAACAACGAGTAGATTGGTTATTTCAAAATATAGATAACAAAAATTGGCTCAAAATTCTCATACATTACATCATCAAAATAACAAGAGCTTAAAAAACAATTTAATATTACCAAAAAAGCCACTAGACAAATTGTAAGATCATGTTCCTCTTGCCCTAAACATTTTAATGTACCTCATTATGGTGTCAATGCTAAAAGTTTGACTCCCAATCATTTGTGGCAAATAAATGTAACTCATGTCCCAAAATTTAAAAAACTAAAATATGTTCATGTAACAATTAACACTTTTTCAGGATTCATCATGGCAACTCCCTTAACAGGGGAAGCCACCAAACATGTTATAAGTCATTGCTTAAAGTGTTTTGCTGCAATTGGTATACCTTCCATTAATATAAATCATAAAATGGGGATTCCATATAATCTCCAGGGCCAAAAAATTATAAAGCGAGCCCATGGATCTCTTAAGAACCAATTGCAAAAAATAAAAAAGGGGGGAGTCATATCCCCAAATATTAATCATGCTCTCTTTATTTTAAATTGTTTAAATGTGGATACACAAGGCCGTTCTGCGGCCGATCGATTGTGGCATCCTAATACCAAAGATAATTTTGCCCAAGTAAAATGGAAAGATCCAATTACTGGATTATGGCAGGGCCCTGACCCTGTATTAATATGGGGAAGAGGGCATGTTTGTGTTTTCCACAGGACGCAGAGGGAGCCAGGTGGATCCAGAGAGGCTGGTACGGTTTGCAGTTGTTCCCCAGAGAGATGTTCCCGCTGCAGATAACCATAAACTCTGCCCTGACCTAGACTGAAAAGCTGCGTTAGACCTGAGCTCCTGACCCGCCTTTGCTTCATTCTGCTCCTGGGAGAAGACATCATAAAGAAAAACCTCTTATATAATAAACGGGACTTAACTGTTTTGCTGCAAACTTCAACAAAATCAAGAGAGAACTAACTGTAAAACTTTAATCTGGCTCTGGTTTCAGCAGAGCAAAACAGACTTGCTTCAGGAACTCTGGGGGGGCTGTAACTGCCTATGTAAATTCTCCTTTTGTTTTACTGTTTGGAGATGTTAAGCTTTCAAATGGTTCTGTTTACTCCACAGCCTTTTACTGTGGTTCCTCTAAATGTTTCTCAGACTTGGTAATTTGCACAGGGAGTCACCTGCTAGTCACTTTTGGAGTGTTACTTTGGACTTGGCTTGCGATAGGAGACGTGCTCCTATCAGTGACAACTAAAATCTGCCTGAAGGCCTTTTGGTGTGTCAAAGCTGAGCTGATCTGCACAAGATCATATCACAGTGTCCACCCTAGCAGAGGTTGGTAGTCAAAGATGGGTAAGTTTTCTCTGGGGTGTATGAAAATTCATGTACAAATATTGACCTAAAAATGGGAACATAAATAAAAAATATATACCTTTCGAGAAAACCTAAGACAGGCACAATCTTCTGCTCCATAACTATTAAGTTATGGCCAATTTTAATAATATAAAAAAGGGGGACATGTCGGGAGCCGTGACTCAACGGCCTGCTTTGATATTTAAATCTCAGCGGAGAGATGGCTTTTAGCAGGTCTTTACTAATGGCAGAGGAAAACTTGCAAGTCCATCTTCTTTTGTTTGTGACAACAGGTGGGATAGCTTGTGAGGGTTACACCTCTTCCTCAGGCCCCTTGTGCAAATTAACCTATTGTTCTGAGATGTTTTACTGGCTAAAGTAACTCCTCAAAAAATAAAGTGGTCAGAAGGCTGGAGGCAGAGGAGGAGGCAGAGTCTTGAGACTGGCTGCTGGCACTGCTTGCTGTAGCAGTCTGCCTTTTGCTATGGCTGTCGAGTCTGGATCTTTAAAAAGTTTTCTGTGTGTTGTGTGTTTATTTTATTAATATTAATCCTCACACCCGACTCAAGAACCGTTCGACTCTGCCCGGCTGGCCCCGGCACTTAAGCCTGATGCTTAACACAGTACCATATGCACGCGATCCTTCTGGTCCAGTTAAGGAGCCAGGCTTAGGGATGTGACTCAGAGACCCTGTGATGAGGCTTAGAGACCTGGTAATGCAGCTTAGCTGAGCACTCATTTTACATGAGCACTCACTCATTCTGTCTCCCCGTGTTTTGCCGTTTCTTTTTCTCCTTGAGATTGATAATAAATTGTAAAAAATGTGTCCTGGGCTTGGAAAGATGACAGAAATTGAGAGTGCTTGTACTTTCTTTCTTTCTTTCTTTCTTCTTTCTTTTTCTTTCTTTCTTCTTTTTCTTTCTTTCTTTTTTAAGGCACTTTATCTTTTTATTTCTTTTCCATTTTTTACATGTTATTCATTTTATATTCTGATTGTAGACTCCTCCCTCATCTCCTCCTGGTCTCACCCTCCCTTCCCCTTCCTTGTCCACTGAAAAGGGAGAGTTCTCCTCCCCTGCTGTCTAACCCTAGTTTATCAAGTCTCATCAAGACTGCCTGGATCCTCTTCCTTTGTGAGGAAGAGATAAAAAAAAAAAAAAAAAAAAAAAGCAGGCAAAAAAAGCAGCACCTGCTCCCTAACTTTGGGACCTGCATGGAGACTGAGCTGCCAATCAGCTATATCTAAGCAGTAGGTCCAGGTCCTTCCCACCAATAGACCTTGGTTGGTGTATCAGTCTCTGCAGGGCCCCCTGGGCTCAATTTTTTTTTTTTTTTTTTTTTTTAGCTTTGTTGGTCTCCTTGTGGAGCTCTTGTCCCCTCGGGTCTTCTATCCCCTCTCCTTCTTCCATAGACTCCCTGTGCTCTGCCCAAAGTTTGGTCTCAGCACCTGCTTCAATCTCCTGTTGGGTGGATCCTTCCAGAGGACATCTATGGTAGGCTCCCATCCTGTTCCTTCTCTTCCAAAGCTTCTGGTGTCTGTCCTGTTTGCCATTCTGAATGAGATTTAAGCACCCTCCCTAGGGTCCTCCTTGTTGTTTGTACTTTCTTTAAAAAATTATTATTATTATTATTGTTGTTTATTACAGTTTATTCACTTTTTATCTTAGCTGTAACCTCCCTTCCCCTGCCCATATTCCTCTCCTAGTCCACTGATAGGGGAGGCCCTCCTCCCCTACTATCTGACCCTAGTCCGTCAGGACTGTCTGGATCCTCTTTCTCTGTGGCCTAGTAAGACCACCTTGCTAGGTGGAGGTGATCAAAAGAACAGGCAACCAGACAGAGACTGCCCCTGTTCCCATTACTAGGAAACCCCCGTGGAGATTGAGCTGCCCATAGGCTACATCTGAGCAGGGGGTCTGGTCCTCTCCATGCATGGTCCTTGGTTGATTCAGTCTCTGCAGGCCCACTGGGACCCACATTTGTTGGCTCTCTTGATCTCCTTGTGGAGCTCCTGTCTCCTCCAGGTCTTTCTATTTTAGAACAGAGTACAGGTCCCTCACCCAGGGCATTTGGCTCAAACTAGCTCCCTCTGCTGGCTGCTAGCAGAACTGGCACTCATGATTGCATGCATCCTGACATCACAATAACATACACATAATTTAAAATGAAATGTCTTCAAAAATAATAATAATGTGCCCTAACAGATTATACATATATTAAATATAACATATATATTATACATCATTGTATCATTTTGTGTCTTTGAGTCTATGAAAGCTTATGAATTATGGAAGCAAATATGAACAAATTAATAAGTAATCTTAATTTATTATGACTGAGAGGAGTTTCCATATCTCAGAAGTGAAATTTTTTACATTATGCTCTCTTTATGAAGAATTTGTCACATGTATATACATGATTCCCAGATTAATCTGCTTTTGGTAATCTCCATTTCCCTTTCTTCATAGAGGACATGAAGTTGAAATAATATTCAACCAGTAAAAACATATATTAATGAAAGAAAAAATATTGACTTTCTGTCTATTTGACAGGACTCAGGAATCATGAAGTTCTTCATTTTTACTTGCCTTTTGGCTGTTGCTCTTGCAAAACAGGTAAGTACCATGCGAAAATTAAGACCAAGTAGTCTTATTTACATGTATGAAGCCTATGCCCCCTGAACTATAGGAACAGGCACGTGGTCATTTGAATCTGTAATCAAAGACAGCATTCACCCTGTTCCATACCAGACACAAAGGTGGGCATGGCTTCTATGAAGTAGTCTCCTTGCAAGTTTAAGAAGATTCCCTTCTATACCAGCTTGAACTTAACGATGAATTGTTTTCATTCCTCTTAAAAATTTCTCTAAAATCACAAGAAAGACATGGTTAAAAATGAAGATTTTGACTAAATCAGAGATAAGTCACAGTTCTTGACTATTATGGTTCAGAATCTAACTTTGTTAGGCAAGCAATGGGGAATTTTTGTACATTAGTTTCAGTATCCTAATGTAAAGCAATTCCTCTAGTGGAGATGTTACTGCTATATTCATGTCATAAATTATAAACTCGGGCCTAGATACTTCATGAGATATATATTTGGATATACATACATATACACACATACATATACACATATACAAAGATTTCATTCTCTCTGTCTCCTCTCTCTCTCTGCATAGTGTCTGGCTGTGGATCTGTCTACATATTTGTTCCTATATGCTTTGGGAGGAAGCCTCTCTGATGATAAGCAGATAAAGCACTGATCTACTGAATATAGCAGAATACCATTAGGAGTCATTTTATTGATATATTTTTTTAAAGATCAGTAGTGTTCGGTTTTACCCTAGGAGTCTGGGCTAGCTAGTCTCTGGTTCTTGGTCCCTCAAGATGGGTTACATGTATGGGTTACACCTCATGGATGGACAGTTAAGTCAAATCAGACATTAGTTGTTTGCTCCTACAAGCTCTGTGCCAACATTGCCCTAGCATATTTTGAAGGCAGAACAGATTGTAGATTAAAGGTATTGGGGTTCAGCTGGTTTTTATGTTTCTCTTTTTGTAGCCTGCGGAGTAGTTTCCCATATCAAAAGCACTAAAATACAGTAGTGATATTTCTATGTAGGCACCAGCTTGACCTCTCCATGTTCAATGAGTTGTGTGTGCTGCCTTCAACATCATAGTATATAATATATTATAATATGTGTTCTATTATGCATATCTTTACTTTTCAGATTATATACATATTCTCATACAAGGCAATCTAATGTAATAATCATAACCCAACTACAATGACAGCAAATAATGAAGTAGGTGTGACAGGCTGTCACACTAAAGAACCACCAAAATATTATGTTATGTTAACCATTCATTTCTGTAATGGCCTGAACAAGATGGTCCCCATAAACTCACATTTTTTTTTGAAGACTTGGTCCTCAGGTATGTTTGGAAAAGAATAGGAAATTAAGCCTTACCAGAGGAGGTTTGTTGGTGTTGGGCTTTGAAGTTTCAAAAGACTCAGTCCCTAGTGCTGCCTCTCTCTGCTTCCTATTTGTGGATCAAGATTTAAGTATTCAGCTGTGCGTAGTGCCATCTTTTTTAATTTTTTAATATTAATTAGTTTATTTACTTTGCATCCCTGCTGTAGCCCTTCCCTCATTCCCTCCCAATCCCACCCTCCCTTCCTTATCTCCTCCCTGCCCCTCTCCAAGTCCACTGATACAGGAGATCCTCCTCCCCTTGCATCTGACCCTAGTTTATCAGGGCTCACTTTTTAAATTTTATTTTATTAATTACACTTTATTCATTTTGTATCCCCCGTAAGCCCCTCCCTCCTCGCCTCTTGATCCCACCCTCCCTCCTCTTTCTGCATGCATGCCACTCCCCAAGTCTACTGCCCTCTTTTTGCTATACCACCATGGACTCTGACCCTGTGTAACTGCAAGCCCAAATTAAATGTTTTCTTTTATGCCTGTGTCAAATAGTTTTGTTACACCAATAGAAAAGTGACCAGAAGAATTTGTAAGAGTGAGTGACAAGAAAGGATCTTTTTGGGTGGAGGTTGATAATGGCATCCTGATATTTAATCTGAGTTGTGATTACACAAATACCCACTTACATTTATTTCTTTGAGTATTTACGGGATCGGTGTGAATGGTGAATATGTGTGTATGTGTCTTCTCATACCTGTACAAGTCAGGAAAAAAAACGTGGGAATTGGTTTTTCTCTTAGTATGTTGTCAGGCTTGGCAGCAAATATCTTTCCTGATGAGTCATTTTACCAGAACTTTCCATTAACAAATACTTATTTTTGAAAATTTGAAAAACAGACATATGTTTAAAATGACATAGCATATATATGAAATATATATGTTTACCTCCCACTTTTTCTCTATGACATTCTGCATATTTCTCAACACACCTCCTTCCAAATTCTTGTGGGGTTTGCCCATTTTTTAGTGAAAGTAATATAAAATATGTTTATGTGACATGGATTTAAGTTAAGTGCATGCCTAATTTATCAAATTGCTTAGAGGTTTGTGGTAGAGTAACCACCAACACCTTAAAATTTTTGTTGCTTTAAAAAAAATGAAAGAAAGTTTCCCCAAAATACATCAGGTTACAAAATGCAAGATAACTTCACATTATAAATAAGTCATAAAAGTAAAAATTTGTATTTTTTTGTGTTTTTATAGAGGATGGAACAATACTCCTCCAGTGAGGTAAGACATTTTAATATGAAAACAAAATAATTTCACTAGGAAAGTATATGGCATGGAATGCAACAGTCCATGAGGGGCAGAGTGGTGACAGTGACAGAGTCCTCTTCCCTTTCTGGAATAAAAACCCTGCAAGCATCATTGGATCCAGACTAAATGTAAATTTCTAATGACCTGACATCTAGTGATCATTATCACCTAAGGACTTCCTCGTTGTTTAGTGAAATCATACATGTGCAAATAACGTTATATTGCCTCATAAGATAATATTTATATATTTAGGATTATATATGTGTGTGTGTGTGTGTGTGTGTGTGTGTGTGTGTGTGCAAAAATAATTAAATAAAAAGAGTACAGTAGTGGTGAAATTGAGACAGAGCAGAGGGAGGGTCACATGGAAGAACTTGGAGGGAGGAAAGGCAAAATGATGCAATTATATTTTTAACGTGAAAAAATGGCGAAAGAAAAACGTCAGAAGGAAACAAAAGTAGAAAGAAATTAGGAAATGTTCAGGGGAAATAAAAAATATTTAAGTGCTGTGTATTTTGATGTTTGAAAGTTTTTGTTTCAATGCAGTAAAGAACATGGTTATCTGGAACATGATAAGCTCATTAGAGAGTAAAACTTTTGTGAACTTTGCTCTACAGTTCAGACAAATGTGTTATCTACCAACTAACTGATGGAACGGACTGAAACTTTGTAAGTAGTGGAAATATTCATGAGGCCAATAACTCTTTTTTTTCTTTCTAAGGAGTCCATGGACATCTCTCAGGAAGTAAGTTTTTACTTTGCAAAATAAATATATTTTAGCATTTCATTTTAGCAAAATTTTAAAATCAAATTTTATTTTTCAGAACTTTAAGAAGGATGTGGATGTAGTCGTTTTCCCCAGAGAGGTAGAGTTTGATCATCTGTATCTATTATTTTTGGCAAATACTTGTTTCTATGAAACTATGTCACTTTCTCTTAATAAAAATGACTATTTTATTTATAACTTTCAAAAGAAATATGTTTATTGTTTTACAAAAATTGTATAGCTTATTATGAAGAAGATCCAGAAAAAGATTTGTGAGCTATTCGTTAGCCCTGTTTTTAAAGTAGGAAGTATCTAAATTTCTTAGAAACTCAAATCCTGTGCTTTGCTGGTTCATTATACAAAAAGCTCTCACAATTCAGTTTAGAAAGTGATATATCACAGTTCGTTTGTTTCCTTTTCAGAACACCACATTTAAAGCACATCAATAAGAAATACCTTGCTTTGAATCAAATTAAAAATTAATCTGAAAATTAAAAATTAATTAACTGTCAAGCAACCAAATTTGTAAACCAAGATCATTATAAAGAATGAGATGCTAATTACACCATTTTATTTTAATTCTGTGATACAGTAGAACACATATTTACATAAATCAATTAATATATTTTGTTCACAGACTTCTATTGGTTCTGGAGTTAAAATTCTTAAAACCCCCAATTTCTACATTTCTCCACCGTTCTCTCTTCCTATTTAGATTTTTTTTTACTTAGGTTAAAGCATAAAGTTTTCTTTTTAACTGGCTCATTTAATTTCAAAATAATATGCTCATGAAAAAGCATTCTATATTTGCTGCCAAAGATATATTGGTGGCCCTAGTGGTATATTTTTATAAATACACAGCTTAAAAATAACAATGTCAATTTTTTTTAACTTTTATTAAATACACTTTATTCATTTTGTATGCCCCCATAAGCCCCTCCTTCCTCCCCTCCCTTTCTGCATGCATGCCCCTCCCCAAGTCCACTGATAGGGGAGGTCCTCCTCTCCTTCTTTCTGATCTTAGTCTATCAGTTCTCATCAGAAGTGGCTGCATTGTCAGGGTTCTAGATTATCTCCATGAATAGTCCTTGGTTGGAGTATGAGTCTCTGGGAAGTTCCCTGTGTTCAAATTTTCTTGTTCTGTTGCTCTCCTTGTGGAGTTCCTGTCCTCTCCAGTTCTTACTATTTCCCACTTCTTACATAAAATTCCATTCACTACAATGTCAAATTTAATGAAAAATTACGAATAAGTTGTCTGAACTAATCTTGGGTACTCGTTCACTATCTAACAAGCTTGTGTGGCCTCCTCTGGTTCTGGGGATACTATGAATATGCAGGTAGAATTTCTTTCTCTCCATGTTCAGATTCCATGTACCTAACTGGTTGTGTGTCTCCTACCAAATGAGAAATTACAATGTAAATCAACAAAACTCCTGCAATGGTGGAGAATCCATTGTGATGCTTGCTTTATGGAAAGGGGAATTTTCCCTTGTACCTATATAGGAGAAAATGATTCATGATCAACACTGTAGAGAAAATAGTCATAATTATTTTTCTTTTTCATTAAAGGAAACTGTGAAGAACATTCACATTCCCCAAATGGTGAGAATTTTTGTTTATTTAGAAGTTTTGATTTGTATTATTATGTTCATAATACAAGATTCATGACATACTGGGAGATCTATAAATCCTTACTTTTAATAAATGAGTAATAATTTATGTTATTTTAAGGAAGGCTATTTCTCCCTCTCACTTTAAGAGTAGCCAACCAGATTTATCTTGTTTCTTCGAAACATTTTAATCCCTTTTACTTTTGTACTAAGAGATTCAGTCAACTAATCTGGTTGTGTTTCAAATATCCTACCTTATAGTAATGATTATAGAGGCAATATTGGACTTAAACTAAAATAATTTTTACATTTATAAATAATAGTAGACATTTAACTTGGTTTACACACTTCAATTTTTAATCTCATGAAATTTTAATAAGCGTACATTTATTATACATAGTTCTGGGTTTCATAACGACATTTTCAGCTAAATAATGTAATAATTTGAAGGCTGCCAGATTTTGATTATTTGCTTTTTTTCTCTCCAGGATGCTAATCTAAGCTTCAACTTTAACATAAAAAAGCAGGTTCATCCAAAAAGAGCAGATTTGTAACAAGTAGACTTTGCATGAAGCCCTTACTGAAACATACTGTCGTTGTGTGGGTGAGGGCTGACGGTGGGCTGTCTGCACAGTATCCAGGGATTCCTGCTTAGCGTTCTTTCATGGTAGAGACCAAGTATCTAACTCCAAGTAGGGTTCAGCTTAAGTCTAACCAGAGTCAAGTCAAGAGCCTGCCACTGACTTGTGAAGTCCCCCCCTTACCCCCTTAGAAACACCTAATACCAGCACAGTGAAGCAGCTCTCAACCACGCCATGAGCCCTATCGCTATAAGTGTAAAGTGAATCCTGCCCTGCTGGGTACCAGTGAGCTTATCTGACCTTCTCTCTAAACTGTAGACACCAGTTTCTTTTGGCATGCACCTCACCAGACTTGTGATTAGCAATCTTCTGTGTCACTCACCCATTGACCGTAGCTATTAGCTCTTTATAATGTGTGTAGAATTAATGAAAACTTAAAACATACTGTAGTCCTGCACCATTATTTGAGTGGTGTTTCTGATGATTAATGTTTTAATTTATTTAATTTAATTGATTACATTTCCAATAAATGGTATAATTGCTCAGTCTTAATAATTTCAACCCCAATTAAGCAATTACTTTCTCTAATACATTAGTATGACCCTAGGGTGACATCATGTAAGTAATGTTATTTATTCTTCTTTCCTAAAGGAATCCGCTGAAGCTCCCATGAAGGTAAGTAATTTTCTTTTGAGAGACATGATTACTTTAACAATAATTATAATTACTATAAAGTAAATAACTTCAAATTAAATTGTTTAGTAATAGGAAATATAAAATCAGCATGAACTGGTAGTGGCTTGGGTTTGTTTTTTGTGTATTTTATAAGCTGCTTGTCACAAATTTCAGTTTGCTATGGAAGAGAAACATTAAACGTCTCATACAAGTTATAATAGCAAGAAGACCATATCAAAGTTATATTTTTCTTCTGAATGCTTTCACAATTTATAACATCTCAGTGAGATGCTTAGCCCCTCCCATTTGTAAGCAGTAATATAGTTTTCCTATTTTTTTGTTCTGATTTCCAGCCAAGGAAGTTGTCAACTAAGTATGGATAGTTTTTAACATTTTTAATTGAACTAAAATTATATCACTTTCTTCTTTCTCTTTCCTCCCTCCAGGCTTCCCCACTATCACTCTCACATTAATAGTCTTTTTCTTTGATTATTATTATTACATACACATATGTGTATGCTATATGTACAAATATGTAAATGCAACCATATGAGTTTGTTTTTGTTGTGTGTATGTGCTGCATATTACTCCACTGACTTCATAATGCCACCATAATATTACATCATCGCTCATTAAACTTTTTCACAGTAGCATAGCAGACAGATATTTCAAAAGATTGACAAGCAATAGGAATCCCTGAATCCAACCATCCTGTACAAACAGAAAAGTCAGTGTTGGAGGTTGCTATTTTAATTCCAACTCAAGCTCTTAAAATACAGTTTTCTCAACTGACAGTGCAAAGTTTATTGACTCTGAAGGATTATGTTGGAAGGCAAATGTTTAAATTACATAAAATATTGTACATTGTATTGTTCTATGTACAATGGACATTTGTTCCAAAATCTTTATAGCTGAAATATTTGTCCTTGAAAACTTAAAAATTAAAAACTCCAAATGAGACCTCTCTTTTACAGAAATTTCTAATTGTTGTAAAACTCATTTTCTTTTGTCAAAATTCTTCCAAAATAATGTTTGCACTTTAAAGCACTTGTAATGCAACTATGAATTCATGTAACAAGGTTCCAGGAAAGTAGAAAGAACAATATATGGGCCAGCTATGTGGTTCACAGGGTAAAGTTGTTTGCTGCCAAGCCTGATGACATGAGTCATCGAGCTTCCAGACTAAAATGAAGGAAGGAAGGAACTGACTTCTGTAAATTGTTCTCTGACCTCCACACTTCAGACAGACAAAGTGATATACATGTGTCCACATACATACACACACTCACAGAAACACACACCTGATATAACTAAATAAATGCACATATACATGTCTGTTTATTGTGCATAAGCAATTTTCTTTCATACCTGATAAAAAATATTTTTTTTTTCCTGAAGAAAGAGGTCATGTGCTTTTATACATAATCTCTAAAAAAAAAAATCTATCAAAACAGACTTAAGGCTTTAGGGCTAATTACAATGGCATTCAAGTGTGCTAACTGCTATAAGTGTGGTATTAGACACAATCAAAGAGATTAAGCAATTTCTACATGTTTCAATGCCTGACGTCAAAGAAATTAAAGGTTGGTTCCTCTGTCTTCTAAGCCTTGAGACATATATGGAAAAGAAATTCAGTCTTCTACTTCTAATTCAGTCTTTTACTTTTGCCTTTGTTATATAACTTTGTGATATATATATATGCATTTACATATAATTTTGTGATTATATTATATATAATGTGTCTAGAAATATTTCTTAACAAAACAATATTTTTAATTTTCAATAGGCTGCAAATGTAAACGCTGTTACAGTAAACTTTATGCTAGTAGATTTCTGCCATCATGAATTATCTAATGGAAGTTCTACTTCATTTGAATCTGTCAATATCTGCTGTGATATACAGAAGACATAGAGCACTGAAGTGAATATTGAATATTTCCCTCTCTCTCTAGAACAAATGCTACCAAACTATTCAGAAGTTGCAAACACCCCAAGCCCTCAAGGCTCTTTACCAACATCACGTTGCAAGGAATCCATGGGGTAATACTGTGAATCGTGCCTTCCCCTCCACTCGCACTCTGGTAAGTTCCAGGTTGGGCAAACAAGAGTAAAGTATTAAAATACATAGAGTAATCAGAATTAAAACACCCAAGTTGTAATTTAGAAAGAAAGACAGCAGTGAAACTGAGAGGAGTAGAGGGTGAGATAACCGCAACCAGGAGATATTTTGCGAGGAAAAAGTCCATTTTCAATAAAAGGAGAAAAAAAGAAATTAAGTTTTAAACACACTTACTGTATAGCGTTAATATAATAACAATCGCCAGTAAAGGCAATAGTAACTAATGAGAATGTTATTAAGTTTACTGTGTATGTCCTCATTATTTGCTCATATTTTCTTGTACTTGGTTTCCTAAACATTCTCAACTGTAGAAGGAATTAGAAGTCATTGTCTTCATTTTGTAGAAGAATAATGATGGGTGAAACTATAAGACAGGAATATCCCAGCATCTCATCTAGTTAGAAATAAAGATGAGTCCCTCTTGGTATTCAATCAGAACATAAAATTACAGCCTTTTTCTTTTTCAGGCCTACAGAGAACAGAGAATAGATCTCGACTAGTGAGATGAAGCATTTTATTATAAAAACAATACCTTGTAACCAACAGGACTGTTAGACATTAGTAGATGTTCATCACCCTCACTTACAAAGTATTAAATATAAACTTAAAGAATCCACGAAATTTAAGTGAGAGCCTTGTAAGAAAGATCACTAAGAGCCAATGTAATCTTTTAAGGTGCAAAAAGTAGACGTGTACTAAGAGACACTGCCCAAAAATCCTACTGTGGTTTCCTCTCGTAGACATGTAACAATACTGCTGTTATAGCAGGAAATATAGTTCTCAGGCAAAGCATCATAAGCAGGGTGAGAGGAGCCCAAATCAACCTCAACAAAGAACTCTCATCCAGATCCATAGAAAGTGCAATCACTCAAATGCTCACCATGTGTCAGAGATGCCAGAGACATATCAGTCCCATGCAACAAATAACCTAGCTTTATCCCTGTGAATGAATAAATAATTAAGACATATTATTTTATTTTAAAGGAGTCTGACATCATTTCTCAGCAAGTAAGTCAAATTATATCAACTGTAATCAGAATATTGTTTTATTTTGTTTTCACTGCTCATGTTTCTATTAGAATAATAATTGTTACTTATTTTACAGCAATATAACCAGAATATGATGGACATGAGTATGAAAGTCAGAGAGGTAATTTTTATCTTATATTGCCTCATTAATGGGATGCAACTTAAATGCGTGTATGTTTTCTCTATTTTACACTCACCATCTTTTAAAATCTAGGACTGTGAAAGAAAGGTGATGGTGCGTTGATTTACACCTGATGAATATATGCGAATGTCCTAATGAGAAATAGTTGTGATCTTCTGTGTTCATATTGTAAAAGTTAGGGATAACTGAAAGGATTTCTTGTTATTACTCCATCACTTTCTATCATCATTTGTTCCCAAGATTACCAAAGAGTTGTACATGTGCTATACTCTTTTTTAATGAGGAGATACATGTATATTTTATTCCTCCCAACACTTCAAAATCACTAAGTTGGAACTGATGAAGACCCTCATTTCCATACATGAATTAGAGAAAAATTATAAATAGGAAAGATTTGGAAACAGTATATAGCACCAAATCATTTGAATAGAGGAATAAGCACATTTGCAATTTTAAATTGTTTTTTGTTGCTTATGTGCATTCTCACTTCTCTATCAGAATAAGTTTTAAAAAATGCATTTTTATCCAGCATGAAGGTCCTATTTACTGAGAGTAACACGGAAAAGTCAATTGTTCAACAGGATCTTGGTCAATTCTCCTGTACCAATATACTCACACTGGATTTTTTTATGCAGCGTCTGAAAATTAGCTTACACATTAGCATATGCATTGGCAAGTTTTATGCCAACCTGACGTAAACTGGAGTGCTTTGGGAAGAGGGAACCTCAACTGACAAAATGTACCCACTAAATTGGCCATCTTGTGGTACATTTATAAATTGATTGACATTGGGAGGGCTCAGACGACTATGGTGGTGCCATCCTGGGCTGATGGTCCTGGGTTCTACAAGAAAGTGGGGTGAGCAAGCCTTGAGGAGCAAGCTAGTAAGCCGCACCCCTTCATGGCCTCTGTATCAGTTCTGGCCTTAATTTTCCTTCCCTGAGTTCCTGCCCTGCCTTTCCTCAGCGACAATCTTATAAGCTAAAAGATGAAATAAACCCTTCCTCCCAGTTTGCTTTCGGTCATGATGTTTCGCCGTAGCAATATAAACTGAAAGTAAGACCGGCTATAAAGTCAAAAGGACAGAGTGACCTTAATTTGAGACCAACAGACACTTTGTTGAATAGGAAATTTTCAGTATTTTGTAAATGCATTTTTTATGAAGTCAAGAACTATTTAATTATCTGAGTATATCAGGGATCTTGGTCTTTGAACACAGAAAAATAAAAAAATGACCCTTTGAAATGTCACTATCAAAAGATCTAAAATATTCCACTCTATTATCAATAGAATAGAATATGTGTGTGGAGGGTGAGGTGGGTGTAGTGCATGGACATGTTTTACACAGTTTATGTGGTTCCATTTACAAATTTTCACTAAAACACATTTTATTTTATGATCTTGCCTCTAAGTCTTCTTCCAGCAAGTGATATCCAAGCTATATATTTCATTTTAGATATGTTAAGTTCATATGGTGCTAAGGACTACCAAAAACTTGAAAACAGAGATGCTGATTAATAATGACAACAATTGCTTTTTGTTGTACTTTGATCAATAATCAAGTAAGTGTTTAATATGGATTTTGATCATGAGTCGAATTAAGTTCCTGAGTAGTTCCCACTAGGAACAGGGGCCTGATTGTTTAGTGATTTCATTATTTTATGTATTATTTACTTTTTACAATTAGTCTCACTGCAAACGCGTTCATCTATTTAGTCTCTTGCGAGAATATGCCCCAACTTTTCTACTACAAGTAGAACTGTATGAATATTATTTTTAAAATGTTTTAATTCTCAAATAATTTCCTACATATATGCAATGTACAAGATAGTACTTTTTTCTCAACCCTCTCTCTCCTTATCTCAGACCACTCCATCCTTCCTATCTCCCAAACTGATGTCCTTACATTTTGTTTGTTTATAATCCACTGAGAATAAATGCACTTGGGTGTAGAGCCATTCACTGGAACACGGTATCCACCATTGACTCTATCACTGAAGAAAGCTGACTCCTCCCTCTTCTAATAGCCATCTTAAATGCTTAGGTAGGGATATCGCCTCTCCACTTTCTACTCAAACATTACTTGGCTTGATTTTGCACGAATGTCCTTGTTTTATGGTAGAGCACCTTTCAGCCTCTTGTGCAAGTCAAGTACAAGCAGCCATGGCTGCTGCGACTTTGTGTCAGTAAGTTCCCTGCCATGTCTGGAGGACACTTTGACAGAATATTCCCCTCGCCTCTGGTTCTTACAAAATCTCTGCTCCCTCTTCTGCAGTGTTTCCTGAGCTATTTGGGGGCAGGGATAATACAGATGTTTTATTAAAGGCTCAACACCCTACCTTCACTCTCTGCAGTCTGACCAACTGTGAGTGCTCTGTTAACTAACCCCTGTCTATTGCAAGGGTAAGCTTTTCTGAAGAGGGTGAGAGTGTAGGAGCATAAAGACAATTAATGATATGACGGTTTGACCCAGGGCTTCTCTGAGTAGATGATTCCCTGAATTAGATTTCTTTTTTAATTTTGGGTTTTCATTCTTTCACATCTGTAAGCTTACTGATGCTGTTTTCTTACCTGTTTATTTTAGCTAAGATTTATTTAACATTTTTCTTAAAGGTACTCTATGTTAAAGTTATTGTTAATGCTGTGCACACTTCATTTCACTCTACAAAATGGTTGCATGTTTCTATACTCAATACAATCATATATATTTAATTTATTAAAATCAATTACTTTGCTACCTAAAAATTGATTAATTCACTCCAGAAATTCACTCACTCATTTATTATTCATTTGTTTAAAAAGACATATTTTGCAAACATTATGCCCCTTATATACTTTCATATTGGGGGATACATACAACTGTGATTAAAGGAAATAGTACAAGTTAATTTATATTTCTTTTTATTATGTCATAATTGGAAATATATATATATATATATTTCCACGAATGAGAATAATGTGTTTAATTCTTCATTTATCTTTTAAGAAAATCCTAAAGATGACTACTGATAGGATATTGGATTGAATTTATATGACCTCTATTTGGTTCAGGTTTCCAAGAGATAACTAAAATGCTGATGAAATTTCTCTAAACCCCTTAATTCTGAATCTCTTAACTGAGTTGAAGTATTTCAGTTAAGATCTTTCATATAAGCTCTTTATCCACGGAACCTAAATATATAATTTCATCAGTTTCTTTTTCTCTTGTTTACTTTAAAGTCAAAATTTTACTTTTTTTTTACAGGGTTCATATATTATTTTATTATGTTCTTACCCTCTGAAACGGGGTGATAAAATAACAGACTAATAAGACAAATTTAAAGACAATTGTACAAATTTAAAATTTATATATAAAGTCAGAATCACTAAAATCACAGCAGTCACTTAGAGTGATGGTAGAAGTTTGACAGCAGACAATATCTACTGCAAATTTTCTCTCTTGACAAAAATCAAGAGAGACTAATTAAACAACCTTTGTGTCATCGTCATTGTATCTTTTAATAACAAACTCGTATCAAGCAATGGTCCCTTATTTTCCTGGGTCAATCAATTTAACTGTGTACTTCAGAATATGGTGTTGATGCAATAAAGTTGCATCAAAATTTTACTCTTTTTAAGCTACAAGCTTTACTGGAGTTGGTCTCTGTCATCCTTACACTGTTGTCCCTGTCTTATAAAAAAGATCTTTAAAACCATAGCTATTGAGAAATACTTAAAAGGACACAGTACTCCTCTTCATTGATTTATTATTATCATTACTATTCATTTCTCAAGAAGTCTTTTAGTCCTTGATATAGAGAGATAGACAGTACCTCTAATCAAATGAGGTATTGTTATTTTTTACATTTTTTATTTTTTATTTTTTTATTTTTATTAATTACAGTTTATTCACTTTGTATCCCACCTGTAGCTCTCTCCCTCCTCCCCTCTCAATCCTCCCCTCCCTCTCTCTTCTTCACCCATGCTCCTCCCCCAGTCCACAGATAGGGGAGGTCTCCCTCCCCTTCCTTCTGATCCTAGTCTGGTGTCATCAGGACTGGCTGCATTGTCTTCCTCTGTGGCCTAGTAAGGCTGCACCCCCCTCAAGGGAAGAAGATTAAAGAGCAGGCCAATCAGTTCATCTCTACCCTGCAGGGTATCAAAACAGATGCTGAGACTTATAGCCAAACTTTGGGCAGAGTGCAGGGAATTTTATGAAATAAGTGAGAAAAGTAAGACCTGGAGATATAGGAGCTCCACAAGAAGAGCAACAGAACCAAAAAATCTGGGCAAAGGGGTCTGTTTTGAGGCTGATCCTCCAACCAAGAACCATGTATGGAGATAACGTAGACTCCCTGCACAGATGTAGCTCATGGCAGATCAGTGTCCAAGTGGGCTCCCTAGTAAAGGAAACTGGGATGGTCTCTGACATGAGGTATTATTATTTTAACAAACACCAGAAAGAAAGAAAGAGAGAGAGAGAGAGAGAGAGAGAGAGAGAGAGAGAGAGAGAGAGTTTTGTCTGTGTGCGCTGGGAACTAAACCCAGGGCCTCACCTCACGCCCATTAGGCAAGTGTTCTACCATTACATTACCCTCTCCTTATCCGTCAACGTATCCAGTAGAAATAAATAGATAGTACCCTTGTAAGAAATAGATATGTACACAGGCCTGAAATGAATGGCCAGCACAGGCCTTCCTCATGGTCTCAAGTAGTGAACAGCTGGATTTTGCTACCCCCTTTGCTGCAACGAACACTGGGCCTTGTCCCCTGTCTTTATAATACTCTTTTGTGGACTGGGCAAAAGTTATGTAAATAAAACATAAAAGAAATACTTGGTGATGCAGAATGAGCCAAGTGAGTGAACAAATTGAGATTAAACCCGGAAGAAGGTGCAACCGGATATGCATCTTGTAGGCTGAGGCACAGTCTATGGTCTTCCTCCTCAGTGCCTGGAAAGGATACTTCCTCTCTGCATTACTGACCTGGCACTCCAGGCCTCTAATGAAATATTGGTCTTCCGAGAAGAGGCATGAAGTTTCTGCCAGATACCTTGACATACCTGCTATCTTCACTCCTTCCTCTTCACCCACCCCCTGCCTTCCTCCACCTTCCCCCACTCCTTGAAACTTTATAATTATAAGAACAAGGAAGATTAATTAAGAGTTTGAAGTAATACACATTTTCAGTAAACTACTATAATGCTGAGAGAACATAGTCTGATAATATTTAAAGTCATAAATCATTGTAAAATGTGACTTTTGCGAGTAGGGATATGGCTTTGAATTGTTCAAATAATTAGCCCTACCTCCTGACAATATTGCCATATTTTCCAAGTTAAGCAGATTTTCCCTCCAAGAAATTAACTGACGTTCTCACTGAGATTAAGTATTTTTTATTCAGCTAACTAAATATCATCCAAAAATTTTCTTTTGCATTTCAAAGAGCTGTTTTTATTCTTAACAGAATATGATGGCTGAAGAAGAAAAGAACATGCAAGACTACATGGTAAGCTTTCCATACAATCATTTTAGCACACTTTTGCTCCTGGACAGGGCTGAAATCTCAGTGACAAAAAGAAATTTTTAAGGAAAATTGAGGGTTGTGTTGTTTGTTAATTTGGGGGAGGGTTTGGTTTGGTTTGGTTTGATAGGGTCTGGTTTTGAGAAAGAGACAAAGCTGTCTTGGAACTACTAGTTACCCCAAGCCAAATCCAAACTCAAGTCAATCCTCCTGCCCTAGTCCTTTCCTACCCCTCCAACTCCACTTTCCATACTCACGTTAAAGTGAACACAATGACTATGAAAGTGTTTCTCGTGTCTTGTCAAAGATGCTACAGAAGAACTTGCTCTCAGAATATCAATTCTTTCCCAGGAAACATCCAGCCAAAAATCACACTGATGTCACACCTTCTAAAAATGAAGGGCCAGAAAGATGGTTGAGTGGATGAAAGGCTCTACCACCGAGCCTTCCAGTTCAACCCTTAGAAACCTCACACACATACAAAATAAATAAAGGTAGGTAGGTAGGTACATAGATAGATAGATAGATGATAGATAGATAGATAGATAGATAGATAGAGTACTACTGAGTTTAATGGAAGCTTTAATCCCTAAAATAATCTGTGGCCAGATTCACTTGGATGATTCCAAACAGAATATGAGTATAGAGGAGTTCAGAACATAGCTGTCCTGGCAAGAGATCACTTCCAAAGGCCTTCTAGGTCTGTGTGATCTGGTTGGAACACAAACATGCCTTTAATCCGGGAGACAGAAGCAAGCAGATCTGAGTTCAACTGCAGCTTGGTATAAAGCAAGTTTATTAGTCATGAATTGTGTGAATGCCCTGTGCAAAATGTTCTCTCTCTGTTAACTCCTCTAGAGACAAAATAGCTTGATGTTACAGATGTTTCTCAGTTACGTCAGCCTTCTGTCTGACCTGGGAATGAGGGTTTTACTAGCACACTTGGGAAAGAAACTGAGCTAAGACATTTATCTTAGTAAATTCACAAATGACCTTCTGGCTCTTGTACCTGTTTCTCTTTTACTTCCTTTTCTATTTGTTTCTTTCACTTCAATATCTTAGCTGATGGGTCTGAATTGACCATGAGTCCTCTACATTCTCTAGTTCATATGAATGTACCTTCTGAGTTACTTTTATTTGAATAAACAGCCCTTCTGCTAAGTCCATATTGATACCATGAAGGGCTCATCAGATGAGGTGTTCGTTCATTCCTTCAGTTATGTCCAGGTCTTTTCTGATGCATGAGATATTGAGATAATCACATGTGTTTTGTTTTTTGTTTTTTTTTCCCTTAGAACAAAATGAAACAATACAGCAAAATCACCTGGCCTCAGTTTGTAAAACTTCTGCGTCAATATCAGAAAACGATGCATGGTCGGAGCTATTATCCCTATACTCCCAGCATGGTGAGTGTGCCATTTATTTTTCAATATAAAGCTGAGTTAAAGTTTTAGCAAAAATAAGATTTAAAAAAATAAAAAAAAAAAATTTCACAAATTTTTTGGGTAAAGAAATTGAAAGAAAATTAAGTGAAATTTTGCTAAGGCAGAAAAACAAACTATGAATCATATAATAAAGCTAATTCACTTAGATGAAAACTGCACTAGCATTGATCTTTAACTTAAGTGTTTGCGTACAGGATTTTAATTGTTGATTCCTACAGCAATTCTTACATGAATCACAACATTTTTTTTAATTCCACAAAGGAAATGCATTTTTAATGTAAGAAATAAATAGGATATGAAACCCAGATAACTGCAATTTAATATTATCAACATGGCATTTCCTGTCAGAAATTGACCTTAGACCAGTGGTATCATTTCTCAATATTTTATAGCAATCTTTATGCCATGCATGTAGCATTTAAAGTTATTTTATTTTATATAAATAAAAGTTTTATTCCTGATGTTTGAATAGAAGATGGACAAAAAAGAACAGAATGTTGTAAATATTTTCATGGGAATATAAGTAGATTTTGTTTGTTTCTTCTTATAAATGTGACAAAATGAATTATTTCTTTATATTTTTAAAAAGAACTTTTTCAGTTTCTTGAAATAAATGCTTCTATTTTAATTTGATAAGTGTGCCTGTCAGTTAGGTGATAATTTAAGTCAGAATTTTCTATGATGAATGCGTTCTTATTATTTTTAACTAATGTATGTTCAACTTTAATGAAAAAAATTTGGCTGATTAAATATTACTGATATTATTTCATCTGCCTAAGAAACTAAAGAATAATTAAAAGGTTGCTTCAAAATTTACTCAAAAGATAAATTTGTGTCATTTAATAAATGCATAGAGATAGTATTTTTTATAATAAACTGAAGAAGCTGAATATTAACTCTCAATAATTAGTTTGCTCAAAGTTATACTTAAAAAAAAATGCCTCTCTGGACTTTCCATCAAATACAAGCAGAAATAGTTCTTAAAAATCTTACTGTGTTAGGCATCATCTTAGATGTAGGAAAATGATAACATTAGTTTACAAATACTAACTAGTGATGAGTATGTCTGCATCCTACATATAAATAAACATCATCTGAAACATAAATCCATTATTGTCTTTTGTTTGACAGGTTTGAGTGGAAAATTCAAACTCCAGTTTCTTTTGCATCATAACTACTGCTAAGTACCAATATATTGGGGCAGATGTCTAAATGAGACAGATATACTGAGCCAAAGAAATACTGCAAAACAACTTCTGAATGGCTTCTATTCTTGTTAAATTATGTTGAACTTGCTGGGTCTACATTTGGGTTTCATTTCTATAGGGTTGATGACTATTGAGTATGCTTTCACCACTATTCCTGTCTGTGTCAAAAGAACTGCATTCCTTTTCAAAAAAATAAAACTTCAAGTGCATTCTTTCATGTGTGATTGTAATTTGTGTTGCTTATATTAACCCAGAAGGTTACTGACAGTAATATAAAGTCCTCCAAATGAATCATAACTCCAAAAACACGGAGGTTCACAGTTCTATTAAACTATTAATTTACCCTCTCACTGCCTATTTCTACTTACTTTTTGCCACAGCATTAATCCCAACCCTTCATCAAATCCTTCATGTTCCCTCCAATTCTACAGTCACAGGAAAGAAGTCAGACCCTGAGAACATAATCCTGCTAGTGAGGTAATCTACATAAGAAAGATACAGACCTTTATGTTGATTAAGCCAATGAAAAATTTATAAGTCCTAGGTCTTTGGCTAGATGAAGAGTGGGCTAATACTTCAGGGTCTCTTGGTGCCAAAGCTCAGAAGCATTTAAAACACACACACACACACACACACACACACACACAATTATATGAATCTTAAATGAGGGTCAGAGTAGAGCAATCTTGTGACATTTCTCTTTGGCAGAACAAAGTAGTCACTCCAGGCATAACATGATTCTTCCATTCTTACTTATACCATCTTAAACTTAATTGTTTTGGTCAATACATCTGGACTATGGCCAAGGTCATGAATGAGTCAGGACAAGCTGGAATTTCCTGGGTAAATTTAACTCAAACAGAATCACCCCATTTGTAGTGTTCTCAAATGACAAAACAGCAAAAGCAATCACCCAGTGCCCACCTGAAGGCACCTGCACAGGTAAGTACTTCCAGAGAAGACAGAGGGAGGTGGAAGGGCTAAGAAGTAGGAAAAGGAGCAGGGGGAAAGGGTGGTGTTTATTTTAGTTTAGAAATTTGGTTTACATATTTAGCTATTATATTAAATATATATTATTTAGTTATTATATATTATATTACATCATAGGAGAGGCATTACATGGGTTTTGTAGGTAACACTGCACGATGTCTTTGCATCAAGGACAAGAAATTAATTTCTTGTATCTTTGACACCATAAACTACCTCTGTCTTTTATTCCTATCATAGTTCAGTCTATCAAGTCCCCTTAGCCTAAGCTCCTTCCCTGTACAGTGTAAATATTTAAAAGTTTTCCTGGAAAGGGTGACTCTTATATTGTGAAGAGGTGGTGCAGTTCAAAGCTGTGAGAACTCTTCTTTGTCTCCTTAGAACCTTCCATTCCTCAGCAATCTGATGATGCTGCCTTCTCTTTGTTACGTTCTTTGGTGGCCTCACTTCGGCCAGACTTCATCTCTGATAATTTAAAGTATTATCCTCATAGCTGATACAATTCTTCTGCCTTTCTACACTGGAGCAACTCTCCCTGGACAGGGTCTGGCCACTTAAGACTCTGAAATGAATGTTTACTTCCGTTCCCTCTAAGCCTCAGAGTCTCAAAGTAAGTTTCTTCTCTAAACTTTGGTCGTCATGAAGGACCTCTTACCAAATTCTGGTTTTGTCAAAATCAAAGTTAGCAGTCCTCTTAGAATTAACTTAAGTTTCAAAGATATTTCCCTTTCTATTTGGAAATATTGAATCCATGGTGTATAAACACTACCTGCTTAGGTAATAATGATTTCATTACCTAAAGTTAGCCAGGCAATACTTTTTAAAGTATCACATATTATCTGAACTAATCTTCCTATTAATAAAATTACTATTTTCTTAGTAATATAACTTGGTATTGTAGCTCAATGATGACAAATCGGAAAGGCAAGGTTTCTTAGAGGAGAACTGTACAACTTGACTTCCTGTCATGACATACTTCCTAATAACTCTTATATTTTCTTTTGATTGTTTCTCTGGGGTATTTTTGTGGATTTCCTTTCTCCACAAAAAGACTGGTATTTTCTAGGGCTTTCATCTCAGCTACATCTTTTCCTAACTTTACATGTTTTTGATGTAATCTGATCCACTTAATCATTTAAATTTATACTGATGATTCGATGATGAAAAACTAGTTTCCAAGGGGTATAGGAGGAGAAGAGGTAGGAAGGGAGGGATTGGAAGGAGATGGGGGAGGGGGGCACAGCCAGGATACAAAGTGAATAAATTGTAATAAATAATTAATATTTTTTTAAAAAAGTAGTTTCCAATTCTCTAAACCCATCTCAAATATGCTGTCCTTTCTCCAAATGTAGACACAATTATCTCCTGAAAAATCTTCCTACATGTGCTGCTTTCACAGAAAATTAGATATATGCAATATAAAAATTAAGAAATAGGCATAAATTCTCTCAAGCCTCCACTACTGAAGACATTATCTAGAACTGAATTTATTTCATATATTTGGGGACCAACATTTTGTTATAGCAGACCGAAGTGTAACAAAGCAAAAAGCATGGCTCCTTTTGTCATTGTAAGCAAGCTTTGAGGATCTCCAGAGTCCAGATTCAAACTGACCTTAGTGACATAACCGGATTGATACAACTGTTCTTCACCACTTGTTTTTGCTTCATTTAATGACACCACTGGAGATTTTCAAAGTATTAAAACATGAAGCACATTATAAAAACCCAACCATGGTTTTCATATTCATAGAAACATAATTAATGATATCTTTTCAGAACATTTACCTTGTAAATTAAGTCTCCTGACATTTTCAATAGTTTAGCAGTCTCCCATGGATGAAAAGGAATCATATTTCCATGACTACAAAATCATAAGATATGTTATGGTCCTTCAGTCTCCTAAAATCCAGTGTTTGTGGAATATGAGATTGTACGCAACAAAAGAACTTGACTCATGGTTACACCTTTTTCTACATTGTTGACTGTCACAGAAATGAGCTTGGTATTACACATTTTTTTAGTATTCTATTTTGAAATAATAGAACCAAGTTTACACACAGCTTTTCAAGTTCCTTATTGATCAATAATGCTTTGAAGTAATGAACATCAAGTGCCCCAATGTCACTTTTTCCAAGATTCCTTTTATATAAATAATTACATTTCTCATACACATCTCCAGGGCCTAAAGCAATGTTCCATAACTATTGAATAACTAAAGAAAGATAAAGGCAGAGGGAGGAAAAGATGAAGAGAGAGAATGAAAAGGAAATCTGGAGGAAGAAAATACGACAACATGACAGGAAAATGAAAGACAAAGGGCCAAACTATGAGAATGAAAGATTGTTGAGTGCTTGCTACCTGTGGTAGGAAAAGAAAGAACGGAGTCCAGAGTCCAAGGGAACCATTCAAGAAAAGTATTAGGATGATAGAATTTTTATGTATAGTAGTGGGTCTACAAGTAAGTAATAGAATAGGACATTTAATGACTAACAGTAAATATTACTAATAGAAAGAGAAGTGGATAAACCAAGATGGCATGGAAATCTAAAATAAAAGTGACTCTGACTATGACTCTCAACATCTGCTTTCCATACCCTGCTGGGGAGAGTCTTTCAGAGGCTCTCTGTGGTAGGATCCTATCCTGTTTCCTTAACTTTGGGTAGAGTCTTATGAAAGAATCTTATGAAAGAAGGCTGGGATAGAAAGACCTGGGAGGAACAGATGTTCCACAAGGAGACCAACAAAACCAAAGAATCTGGGCCCAGGCATCTTTGCAAAGAGTGATACTCCAACCAAGGACCATGCATAAAGATAACCTAGACCCCTTGCTCAGATATAGCCTATGGAAACTCAGTCTCCAAGTGGGTACCTTAATAAGTGGAACAGGAGCTCCAAGTGGATCAAAGACCTAAACACAAAACCAGACACTCTAAATCTGTTAGGAGAAATAGTGGGGAAGAGCCTTGAATTTATTGGCACAGAAGACAACTTCCTGAACAGAATAACAACTGGACAGGCTCTAAGAACAACAATTTAAAAAAAAATGGGGTTTCATGAAGCTGAAAAGCTTTTGTAAAGCAAAGGACACTGTCATCAGAACAAAGCGACAGCTTACAGACTGGGAAAGGATCTTCACAAATCCTATATCTGACAAGGGGTAATATCCAGAATATATAAAGAACTCAAGAAGTTAAACAGCAACAAATCAAGTAATCCAATTAAAAAATGGGGTACAGAGCTAAACAGAGAATTCTCTGTAGAGGAATATAGAATGGCAGAGAAATACTTAAAGAAAAGCTCAATGTCCTTAGTCATCAGGGAAATGCAAATCAAAACAACCCTGAGATTTCACCTTACACCCATTAGAATAGCTAAGATCAAAAACTCAAGTGATAATACATGCTGGAGAGGATGTGGAGAAAGGGGAACCCTCCTCCATTGCTGGTGGCAATGTAAACTTGTACAACCACTTTGGAAATCAGTCTGACACTTTCTCAGACAATTAGGAATAGTGCTACCTCAAGATCCAGCTATACCACTCCTAGGCATATATCCAAAATATGTTCAAGTACACAGTAAGGAAATTTGCTAAACCACATTCATATCAGCTTTATTTGTAATAGCCAGAAGCTAGAAATGACCCACGTGTCCCTCAACTGAGGAATAGATACAGAAATTGAGGTACATTTACACAATGGAATATTAATCAGCAATTAAAAACAAGGAAATCATGAAATTTGCAGGCAAATAGTGGGAACTTAGAAAAGATCATCTTGGGTGAGGTATCCAAGAAGCAGAAAGTATATAAGTGAGTATATACCATGTGTGGTATATAAGTGGATAGTAGACATATAATATAGGATAAACATACTAAATAAGCTAAGCAAGAAGGACCGTGGGTAAGGTGATCAATCCTAACTCAGAAAGGCAAACAGGATGGACATTGAATGAGGGAGAAAACAGGGATTAGGACAGGAGGCTACCACAGAGGGCCTTTGAAAGACTCTACCCAGCAAGTATGAAAGCAGATGCTGAGACTCAGAGCCAAACTTTGGGCAGAGTGCAGGGAATCTTATGAAAGAAGGGGGAGATAGAAAAACCTGGAGGGGACAGGAGCTCCACAGGAAGAGCAACAGAACCAAAAACCCTGAGCACAGAGGTCTTTTCTGAGACTAATACTCCACCCAAGAACCATGCATGGAGATAACCTAAAACCCCTGCACAGCTGTAGACTGTGGCAGCTCATTCTCCAAGTGGGTTCCCTAGTAAGGGGAACAGGGACTGTTTCTGACATGAACTCAGTGGGTGGCTCTTTGATCACCGAGCAGCCTACCAGGCCACAGAGGAAGACAATGCATCCAGTCTTGATGAGAACCGGTAGGCTAGGGCCAGGGGGAAGGGGAGGAAGACCTCGCCTATCAGTGGACTTGGGGAGGGGAATGGGAGGATATAGCATGGAATTGGGAGGAAATGAGAGAGAGAGCTACAGCTGGGATACAAAGTGAATAAACTGTAATTTATAAAAAAAAATAAACTTTTTGTGTAAATAGCAACTCCTTAATTCTATTGAATTGTAACATAGTTCTAATTATTACTTTAAATATGATTAGATCAGTTTATAGCCATAAATGTGGTTTACCTTGAGGTATATTCTGTACCACCATAAGAAAAAAAAATGATTTTCTCTGTTTGGTGGAATTAGCAATGAATTCAATTGCACCAAGGTATTAGAGAGTGCTGTTCAATTTCTGTTGTTATTTGAATACTTTCTAATTTCCTATATGACACTTGTTTTATAAAATATTTCTGCTTGTTATACATTGTGAATGGTGGTGCCCATGTGGAAAGGGAGCTGACAAATGAATCCCTTTAATGTTTTTTTAATTCTTTTTTATTTTTATTTTTTACAATTTATTCATTATATATCTGGATTGTAGCCCCCTCCCTCAACTTCTCCCAATCCACTCTCCCTTCCTCTTTGCCCCATCCCCTTCCCCTAGTCCACTGAAAGGGGGAGTTCTCCTCCTCTGCCATCTGCCCATAGTTTATCAAGTCTCATCAGGACTGCCCGAATCCTCTTCCTCTATGGCCTTGCAAGGCCACATTGCCAGGGGCAAGTGATCAAAGGTTAGGCAATCAAGTTCATGAAGAGACAGCCCCTGCTTCTCTTACTCGGAGACTCACATGGAGACTGAGCTGTCAATTGGCTACATCTGAGCATGGTGTCTAGGTCCCCTCCATGCACAGTCCTTGGTTGGTGCATCAGTCTCTTCAGGACACCACTGGGCTCAGGATTTTTAGCTTTGTCGGTCTCCTTGTGCGGCCCCTGTCCCCTCAGTGTCCTCCTACTCCTCACCCCCTTCTTCTATAAGACTCCCTGTGTTCTGCCCAAAGTTTGGCTCTGACTCTCAGCATCTACTTCAATGCACTGTTGGGTGGAGCCTTACAGAGGACCCTCTATAGTAGGTTCCCATTCTGTTCCCTATCTTCCACCGCTTCTGGTATCTCTCCTGTTTTCCATTCTGAATGAGATTTAAGCATCCTCCCTAGGGTTCTCCTTATAGTTTAGCTTCTTTAGGTCTATAGATTTTAGTATTCCTATCCTATATTATACAGCTGAGATCCACTTATGAGTGTATACCATGCATGTCTTTCTGTTTTTGGGTTACCTCGCTCAGGATGATCTTTTCTAGTTCCACCCATTTGCCTACAGATTTCATGATTTCCTTGTTTTTAATCCTGAGGATTACCTCAAGGCCACGCCAGGGCCTCCAGGTCAGCCGGGGAGCTTTCGACAGAAAAAGGACAATATTTGGATAGCTAAACAGGATTGGTAAGAAAAGAGAAGGAGAGGCCTCACTTTACAGCCCAAAGGGGAGCTGGAGGGAGGGAAAGAGACAGGAAGAGAGGGAAGGAGGGGAAAGAAGGGAAGGAAGGAAGGAACAGGAGGACAGAGAGGTGGGAGGGAAAAAACAGTACCAACAGAGGGACTGAACAGAAGCCAGAGGAGTCTCTTCAGATATCAGCCTTCAGAACAACCAACCCAGCAAATCCTGGGAAGTCGCAAAGCAATCCCAGAACAGTGCTACTTTTTATAGCCATTTAGGGGAACAGAAAGTCTCACATCAGTGTAGCACCCATGACAAGCAGAAGGATCCAGTTACCTAGGTTGAGACCTGATAAGCCTCAGCACACACAGCTTCTTTCTATCCTAGGAGAATGGCAAATTGTGGGGAGGAGAGAGCATGCCTCAAGCTGGGGATCTAGCCTCAAAACTCCAGGTCTCAGCTCTATAAGGGTTATAATTATATACTAACAATATTCTTCTTTGGGTCTTCCCAGGGTGCCATTCCTCTTTTCTTTTCTTCTTGTATACATGAATTCAAGCGATTAGTCCATGATAAATACGTTTTTCTGTTCTCTCTCTCTCTCTCTCTCTCTCTCTCTCTCTCTCTCTCATTACTTTTGGAAGATTCTCAGCCATTATTTCCTTAACTGTTCTATCTTGAATTCTCTTTGATTCTCCCATGATTATAACTACTTATGGGTTAAGACATGTACTGTTTAGATTGTGTTTGATGTTGGTAATTTCTGTGAGAAATATCTTTAGGTTTTCTGATGCTTTTCTGGGCTGTTTGTACCAACTATTTAAAAGCATTCTATTTCTCTATAACTGAACCTTTGATTCCTGGCATTCCATTTAGTTCTTTCTAATAGTTTTCATCTCTTTGCCAAAATTTCCTCTCTGGCCTTTTATCTTTTATTATTAGAATCTTCAAGCAATTAAAGTTATTTTGTGTGTGTTTGTGTGTCCATTTAAGGTTTTTTGTTTGTTTTTTTATTATTATTAATTAAAATTTATTTACTTTGTATCCTGGCTATAGCTCTCTCCCTCATCTCTTCCCAGTCCCACCCTCTCTCCCCTAATCCACTGATAGGGGAGGTCCTCCTCCCCTACTATCTGACCCTAGTCTATCAGGTCTCATCATGACTGTCTGGATCCTCTTCCTCTGTTGTCTGGTAAGGCCACCTCTCCAGGGGGAGGTGACCAAAGAACAGGCAACCAAGTTCATGACAAAGACTGTCCCTGCTCTCCTTACTAGGGAACCCCCCATGGATACTGAGATGCTCATGGGCTACATCTGAGCAGGGAGTATAGGTCCTCTTCATGCATGGTCCTTGGTTGAATCATCAGTCTCTGCAGGCCCACCTGGGCCTAGAATATTTGGCTTTGTTGGTCTCCTTGTGGAGCTCTTGTTTCCTCCAGGTATTTCTATCTTTCCCTTCTTCCATAAGATTTCCTGCACTCTGCCCAAAGTTTGACTGTGAGTCTCAGCATCTGCTTCTATATTCTGCTGGGTAAAGCTTTCAGAGGCCCTCTGTGGTAGGCTTCTGTCCTGTTCCCTGTCTTCTCACACTTAGGTTGTCTGTCCTGTTTGCCCTTCTGAATTAGGATTAAGCATCTTCCCTAGAGTCCTCCTTGTTGTTTAGCTTCTTTAGGACTATAGATTTTAGTATGTTTTCCCTATGTTATATGGCTAAAATCCACTTATAAGTGAGAATATACCATGTGTGTCTTTCTGCTTCTGGGGTACCTCACCCAGTTTGTTCTTTTCCAATTCCATCCATTTGCCTGAAAATTGCGTGTTCTTTGTTCTTAATTGCCGAGTAGTATTCCATAGTGTAAATGTACCACAATTTCTGTATTCATTCCTTGGTTAAGAGATAGCTAGGTTGTTTCTAGATTCTGGCTGTTACGAATAAAGCTGCTACAAATGTAGTTGAGCAAGTGTCCTTGTTGGATGGTTGAGCATATTTCTGATTATTTCAATCCTCAGGAAATTTTTTTAAGGCTTCCACTATTTTAATTCTGTATTGCTGATTATCTATTAACTCTTCTGACAGGAATAAATATTTCTGTACATCTTTTATGAAAAGTGATCGCTAGGTCTTTACTTGAATTGTTAATTCATTTGAACATCCTTAAATTTCCTCTTATTGAAACAATGTGGTAATTACACTGTATTGCAAAATAAAATGTAGATGTGTTAAGATGTACCTCCAGGAAATTTTGACATAATTTTATAATTTTAGGAAGATCACTTAACTACCTAACATCACTTTTTCTGTTTGGTTACAAAATGATCACTTCTAAAAGGATTTTAATGACTAATAAGTAGGTATTAGTATTCTGGGAAAAGATAAAAATTGAGTGGGAGAAAATAAGATAAATTCAGAAACGTTGGACTCCCAGCAGTGATTTTAGAGTGATCACCATGTAAACTAAATTTATATAGGCAGACATGAAGCCATCCTAATTATATACTAATGACACAGCATTGTTAGATAAAATGTAGATGTGTTAAGCTGTACTTTAAAGAGATTTTAACATAATTTTATAATCTTAGGAAGATCACTTAATTACCTAACATCACTTTTCCTGTTTGGTTATAATTTGATCACCTCTAAAAGGCATTATTATTCTGGGAAGGGATGAAAATAGGGTGGGAGAATATAAAAGAAATTCAGAAACGTAGGAATCATTGCAAAATGAAGTCCCACCTGCTGTACAGAGCACTAAACACAGGCACAGTAGATTCTGAAATTTTCAGTGAAGAACAAAGTCATTGCAAAACAAAGAGTACAGTTTCCAAAACATTGAAACAATTGAACCAATAGCTCACGAAATGCCTCTGAAGATTTTCACTAATGCTGCTCATGTGTAAACAGAGGATTTTCTCTAATGCTTCTCATGTGTAAACAGAAGACACATATGTTTGACATACATTATAATTTTTAGACAGCATTATGTTTATTGTTACTTTTTTAGTTTTATTTTTTATATTAATTCCAGTTTATTCACTTGGTATCCCAGGTATCCCTCATTCCCTCCCAATCCTACCCTTCTTCCTATCCACCCTCCCTCCCTCATCTCCTCCCATGCCTCTCTCCAAAACCACTGATAGGGAGGTCCTCCTTCCCTTCCATCTGACCCTAGCTTATCAGGTCTCACCAAGACTGGCTGCGTTGTCTTTCTCTGTGGCCTGGCAATGCTGCACCCCCCCTCAGGGGAAGGTGATCAAAGAGCCAGTCACTGAGTTCATGTCAGAGAACTTACTAGGGTACCTAATGTTTCAGTAAATCCTAGTGTGCCATTCAAGGATCACAACAGAATCCATGAAATATGTAGCTTATAACATCTTGAACATTTAAGTAGCTGAGTAAGAGTTGAAAATAGCAAGACATGGATACTGTGCATTTCTTCCATGTCTTTTTCTGTAAACATAGTCTTACAACCTTTACTTTCTTAAAGATTCAGCAGCAGCCATCCATGGTCTCATCCAACAAACTTGAAATTTCTTTATATTATTAGAATATACATAACATAAAATTAGTAGCTAGACCAAAAAAAATCATAGGTTACAGAAAATAAATAAAAATTATGGAAATAATTATCAAAATAACAGTAACATACCTTAGATATATTGATTATTTAAACATTAATTTCAATAGATCAAAGTTTTAATATTCTTGGTAAAACATGTCAGGTTGAATACTTTTATTTTTCACATTTGGGAACTCAAAATTATGTTGCAACATTGCTTTTGTATAAACATATTTTTTGTAAGAATAGAGACATTTTATGTTTTTGAAGAAGGAAATAGCTATAAACTTCAACTAGAAATTTGTTGTTGTTGTTCTATGAAAAAAGCCTAATCAAGACTTACACTTAAATCAAGCACTTCTTTATTCTTAGAGGCCAGCAAAGTTGAGGCCATTAGAAGTCCAACATGAAAGTGAGAAATTTTTCTAGGTAGATGGTACCAGTCTCCCTGTATCTTTAGGTACAAACTCTCCATAAGGCACCCCACAGTGTTATTGCTTAAAACAATTTCATTTTCTGGTACGTCCTCCAAAACAAACTAATTGCAAAAGATGTCCTTGGGTAACAAAAGGAGCTGACTTCCATGTCAAGAAAGTTTAGTCAGAAGTTGGTTAATTACTGAAAAGAGAAGAAAAAAAGATGAATGGGTTATAGTAACAGCCCTGTGGAGCAGTACTAATAGAGGTTAAATAGCAGGGCAAGCTTTCTGTTCAGTGTCTTCCTCATCAGACTGGCAAGCCCACTGAAGGTCTATTTCTTTCTCAAAGAGAAATAATTTTAAATATACTGTGTACATTCTGAAAATGAATTCTACTATTCATGCTCACAGGGTCAATCAAAATGAAGCTACTTCTTTGGGCCTGCGTCCTATGTGTTGCTTTTGCAAAGAGGGTAAGTAGCTGGACTCTCAGGACCCATAGCCACGGGTGTAGATGTCAGCTCAGTGTTGGCGAAGAGTCATCCTGGAGACGAAGTGAGTAACATGCTCGTACAAGTCATCAGAGGCTGTGGGGATAAGTTTGGCTGTGTCAAAAATCTTGAAAGGAAATTTTCAAAAGCAAAATAATATGGTTCTGAAACATGAAACAGATCAACAGCATGGAAAGGAGGTGAGTTCAGAGGCAGGAAGATGGAAGGAGAAAGCATTATAGGGAATTACAATCCAATATAGATAATTTTAGCAGGGTTTCTCTGGCAGGAAAATCCCATTGCTGAGATAGCTATGTAGAGAAGCAAAGGATATTCAATGGGGCAGAAGTAAATGGACACGATAACATCCAGTGTAATATGAACTCTTAAGGTTCTAGATCATTATTTTTTAAAATTCAGAATCCCACTATGTAGTTCTTGCTTACCTAGAACTCCTTATAAGGACCAAGCTGGTCTCAACTCAAAGGGATTTGACTGTCTTTGCCTCCTGGATGCTGGGACTAAAGGTGTGGGCTCCCATTGCCTGGTCTGAAAACAGTTTTAATTCTAGCAAGTGAGGATGTTAAACTTTCTCTTTTGGAAAGCAGAAACATCGCTTCCAAGTAATTGCTTTGAATACTAAATAAAATAATTACTGAACAATGCTTAGCAAAATTTCTTAGAGTAAAAATTCAGACTACTTGACTTAATTATTATTAGCATTTTGACTAAATTAATTTTAAATTCTTAAAATAGTAATGTTGAGTTTCCTACACTAGTTTCTACGCTGTGTGGTGCCTTATCTGGGATGAATTCTGAAAACTAATGAAGTTTCATTAGAAAACAATGTATAGGTCTACAAAAAGTGACATTAGAACACACACACAGAAACACCAGAATGGTAAAACAGAAGAGTAAAAACAAAATGTATGACTAAGAGCTGAATAACCTTTTATATGACAAAGATTTACCTGTATACACAATGATTTTCGCAAAATAAATTCTATTCAGCCAAAATGAGACTCTCTGTCCAAAACATCATAATAATTATGATGGCAAAGCAACTCAAATCAAACCTGTGACTCATATTCAGGAAGAAATTATGATGAGGCCATGCAAATTCTTCAGTAACAGGAAAGTCTGAACGCAAGTGCTCTCAAATAAATAACCACATTAAAATATTTTTCTTTTTTTTAGAGGCGTTACCCCTTCATTCATAAGGTAAACCTTTCAATTTTTATAAAATTACTGTTTATCATTAGAGTGTATTTGCAGTTAAAGATCCTCTATTTCCTTGAGAATGCAATTGACTTTAATCGCCATTAAAATATTTGCTTTATTTTCTTCAGATTAGATGACAAAAATTTATGGAATATAAATATACTTATTCTGAACATATTTACCAGCAAGCCTTTATTTCTGATGACCAGAAGCATGAAATGCACTCCTTTTACATTGAGATCAAAGTTTATTAGGTCTTGGTTTTATTTCTTTGCTATTTCTTAATTTGTACTTAAGTAATACAACCCATGAGACAATGATGACATGAGAGATTAGGACAGAAAAAAAACCCGAGATGCTGAACAGCTACATATTCTGTTAAACATTTTGTGAATGGTTTGCTTTATCTTTTAAAGAGGAAGGTTCCATGTAGCTGGCCTTGGACACGCTGCGTCTCTAAGCATGATCTTAAATTTTGATACTCATGATTACTCCCAAATGTTAGGAGTATATGCATCTACCATCATGTCTGACTGAAGTTCATCTGTGTACAGGAAGCTACAAATGGTCTGAGTGCATATTCCAAGGAGTGGGGTGATTTCTATGTGGCAAATAGTCATAAATTATTTCATGCAGGAGACAAACATACTTACCAATATTTGCTTTTCTTCAGTTCTTTATAATCTTTGTCTCAAATTCTGATGACAAGTGTGTACTAAGAAAGTTACAAGTGCTCTTGTCCAAAAGCATGTTACAAATTGATAGGAAAGTGTGGTAAAGAAAAACAACAAAAGAAATGGCCTGAGATGTAAAGACTTTTGAATAAAAATGACTAAACTTATGGCACAGCAATTGAACACCTTTGATAATTTTCAAAACTTTTCAAATGGTATTTTGAATTCTTAGTCTAAGATTCTGGGTCTTTTTAACCAAAAATGAAAATAATAGATTTTTGTCCCTGTACCTGTGTAAGATATTATTTCCTGTGCATATCTTGTACCATAGGGAATATGAAAAAAAATGACCCACTGAAAGACTTTAAGATTAGTACTTCTAGGAAATCAATCTAAAATTGGAAAGCAATATTAAATTTTAAATGGAAAGTTTAACTGGCGGCAAGTGTAGTATTCCACCCATTTGAAAAAGAAATCTGGTTGCATTTTGTAATAGCAAAAATCCCAATGTCTACAAAATATGTTTTTGTGTGTGTATATTATATACATAATTGTATTATATACATATATAATATATAATATGTAATGTGTAATATGTAATAGGTAAGAGGTAATAGGTAATATATATAATTCAAGTAAAAGCTAAAAATACTTCAAAGTCCCTGAAAAGAATGTGTATCTACAGAGCAGCTATGCTGAAAGTCTCATTTCATAGCTAAGTTTTGTAGCAAGCACAAATGATAATATGATGTGGCTATCTGTTGTAAATAAGAAACTAGACATAAAATTGAATCAAAAGTTTTGGCTCTGGTACTTGAAAGTCTCTCAATGGATTGTGAATAAACATTAAGTAGCAGTAAAAACACTGGAACTGGGTAAGCAGTAATGCTTTTGAATCCATGGAGTGGTGTGTATAGGAGGTATGTTCATGTGTTCATAGTGGGCTGTACATGTGATGGTGTGTCTGTGCACACTCATGTGGAGGACAAAGGTTGACGTGTGCAGCTTACTCAGTTGATCTCTACTTGATGTTTCTCCCCTTATTCAATGACTAGGCAAGGTTGGCCAGCCAGCAAACTATGGATATTCTCCTGTTTTCATGCCCCACCCTGTCCCCACCCCAAACTAAAATTCTAGATACATGCTTCTGTTGTCTGGCTTTAAAAAAAAATTCTACATATATAATATTCTTTATTTCTGTTAGTTCTTTGAGAGTTTTGAGATGTGTGTTTTAACAATATTTAGTCCTCTTCCCTCAACTCTATTAAGTCTGGCTTTTATATGGGTGCTGGAAATGAGAAGGCAGGTCTTCATGCTGTGTGACAGAGACTTTACTGAGCCATCTTCTCATCCCTGTATATCATATCACTCTTTAAATTTTATTTATTTATACATCTCTGTTATTTTTAAAATTTTTCATACAATATATTTTGAACATACTCTTTCTCCTCACCCAAGTCCTCCCAGATTCTCTTCACCTCCATACCCACCCAACTTCATATTTTCTCTTGCTCAAAAAACCTCAAAAAACCAAAAAAACAGGAAAACAAAACAAGACAAAACCAAGAACACAAAAAACACTAAACAATAACAAAAGAAAAGCACACACAAAAAAACACAGAGTTTGTTTTGTGTTGATAAAGTACTTCTGAGCATGAGGTCTGTCTTGGAGTGTATCACTCCATTGGAGAAAAACCAGTTTTTCCTTCTCCCAACAGGTATCAATTGCAAGTAGCTTCTTAGATTAGGAGGGACTTTGTATCCACTCCCTCTTCTGTTCGGGTCTTGTTCATGCTGTCACAGTTTCTCTGAATTAACGTGTGGATCAGTCTTCTTGTGTCTGGGGGACACTGTTTCATTGGAGTCATCCACCACCTCTGGCTCTTACATTCTTTCTGCCTCCTCTTCTGAATACACCCCTGATCCTTGAGTAGAAGGGTTTGATAAAGACATCTCATTAAAGGCTAAGTGCTCCAAGGTCTCTCACTGTCTTACGCATTGACCAGTTGTATGAATTGCCACCTGCTACAAGAAGCAGCTTCTCTGGTGATGGCTGAACAACATGCTGATCTATGGGCACAGCAGTATCTCATTAGAAGTCATTTAGCAGAACAGCTGTAGTGATTTCTCCCTGGAACCATTATCACACTGAGTCTCGGGTTCATTTCCACACTAACACTGTCAAGCCTCCTACCACATTTGAAGAATGTTTACTGAAAGCTAGGCACTGTGGTACATGCCCATGCTCCCAGAACTCAAGAGGCCCAAGCGGGAGGATTATCATAACATTAAGATCAACATGGGCTATATACCAAGGACCAGGTCTAAGGCCATATAGCAAGATACTATCTCAAAATAATAATACTAATAAATAATAAGAAGAGTTATAAGAAAACTGAAAACCAACAACCCTCTATGTCTTTTAAAAAAAAAGAAAATTACACACTCCTCCTACTGTAAGCAGAGATTTGAAGTTGTTATTTAAATGACATTGTTATTTCAATGGCATCAAGTTTAAAACAAATCATTTTGTTGTTGTTTCAGAAATCACCCTCATCCAGTGAAGAGGTAAAGTATATTTAGAAGTATGCCAATAAGTAGCTTGTACTATTTGTTCTTTGAGTTATCGTTTTCCATCAAGTAATGTTAAATAATTCAGCTGTATTATGCTTTTCCTTGAAGGACTAGAGCATTCATTTAGGAATATGTTCACTCATTTTCTTCTCATAGGCCCACTTACGTATGAATATGCCACCATGTTCATGGTTAGACATCATAGAACTTTTTATCCATATTGGCATCCTGCCCAGGATTGGGCTTGCATATTAGGTTGAGTGAGTTATAATGAAACATAATCTTATAAAGCTTGACATTATAGAAGGTATAGTTGACAAGGAAGGCAGCACTTTAAAAAATGTGAAAACTGAATGTATGTTCATGGGGACTCTATCATTAGGAAAACACCTTGGAATATATCTGAAGGAAACAACTCTGGGCACACATTAAGTATAATTCTTAGAATTATACTTCAGCTGTAGCTATATAAAAGACCAAAATCCTAAGATCCTGGTTTGTAAATCAAGTGTGGTCTTCTTATGAAAACATTTATGAGACAATAATTTTAAAAAAGCAATATATATGCATGAGTAAGAAAAATGTTTGTTTTCTGTGAATTCTTCCATAATCATGGGACCAGAGCTCCCTGACAGTTTTCCAGAATGGGACAGACAAATCTAGAACAGCAAGAGGGACAGGTGGAGGTCCTACCACAGGAAAATCTGAAATTTGATGATAAACTCATAACCAAAATCATTTAAAATGCTCATTTTAAAAAGGAATACCACTAAGAAAATATGTGAAAAGCTAAGTCTATTCTCCATGTTTTCTGCCTACCCTTCTGATAACAATTCCTTAAAGGAACTGGAGCCTGGAGGAAACGTTAAATCCAGGACATAGGTCACAAAGAGCCCTGTACTTGGGAGTGGAATACAGAAGTGAAGGCTTCAAGAAGGGCAGTTTAGAGACAAGGAGGGTGACAAGTGCAGCAGACATGGAGAAAGAACACGGATAAGAAGCCTAGAAGGAGCTCTCTCACCCCGTGTTAGCCTCCTAAACCTCACTCGTGTTTATCCCTTCTATGTCCATCCTAGCCTAGGCAGTGTACTCCGTAAAAGGGAGCACTCATTTGCCTAGAGACGAAGTACTTCTCCTTCAGATTTTTATTAGATTTTTTTCAAACTATTTTCATTTCAATAATTTTGGATACATATTGTGTTTTTTTGTTTTGTTTTGTTTTTAAGACCAAAGGGGTGCTCTTTAAAAAAACATTACTTGTATATGATCACAGTCGTAACAGAAATATTCTATAGCTAGGCCAATAAACAATAAACTACAATGAGCTTTCCTTCTATTTAGGATTACTATGGAAATCGCTACCCACTTAATCCATCTCTGAATATCCCATACGGCTTATGGAATGATAATTTGCCGCCTTTTCTTATGCCTCCTCTTGACACTCACCAAGGAAATGCCATCACCAAATTCCAGGGAAATAATCCTGAGCTTGAAAGAGGGCTATCTCCATACCCTTGGTTTCTCACTTCGTCTAAACTTCACTACATATACCAAAACCCTAACTACCCCTCTGATGTTTCACTGAATGCTCCTGCAGCAACTGCTCCTCCTCCTCCGCTTCCTCCTCCTCCACTTCCTCCTCCTCCACCGCCTCCTCCCAGGCCATATCCCTTTGTCATACCTCCAAAGATTTCTGTTGTCTCACCTGTTGGATCTGAGCCTGCAGCTGGCCCCGCTGCACCTCCTGTAGGCGAGGGTCTGGTGCCTGAGTTCGCTGTAGACAAAGCTATTTCAGGCCTGCCTCCTGCAGTCAAACTTGCACCATCCCCACCACCTGCTGACAACAAGAGTCCTGCACCTGAGCCTGCTGCAGGCCAGTTTGGTGCACCTGAGCCTCCCCCAGCCCAGTTCGGTGCTCCTGAGCCTGCCCCACCCGGGATAGGTGAGCCTGCTGCAGCCCACCCAATGGGAGCTGAACCTGGTCCGGCCCAGGCTGTGGCTGCAGCCCAGTCTATACCAGGTGAATCTGGCACAGGCCAAACTGCTGAAAGCAAACCTGGTTCAGGTGAGCCTGTTGTGGCCCAGTCTCTACAAACTGAGCCTGGGGCAGGCCCTGTTGCTGAAGTCAAGCCTCAGGCAGCTGAGTCTCCTGCGGCAGCCCAACCTCCTCCAGCTGAGCCTATCGTTAGCCAGTCTATCGTGGGAAAGCTTATGACAGCTGAGCCTACTGAACCGAAAACGGAGGTACCTGAGCCTGTTGAGGCCAAATCTACTGGCCAAGAACCGCAGCCTGTCCTTTTTTACCAGGTAGGTTACCTACTCTCACCACAGCAATGCGTGGGCTTTGTAGAAGGGAAAACAAACAATTTCTGTAAAGGAACACGCCCGCTTCAGGTTTAAGAGCTGGTCTTTTAGTGGACAGTAGGTTGACTTTTCAGGATTTGAGTATTTGAATATATCCACTGGAGTCCCAATGCCCCTTGTTTCCTCTCAGATCGTCTCATATTTCACATCTTTGATATACTTTCTGGTGGGAGCTAGAGATGGCTCAGTGGTTAAGAGCACTTAGTCTCTCAATGGACGCGGGTTCAATTCCCGGTACCAACACAGAGATTCACATCCACCTGTAACTCTAATTTCAGGGGCTCTTCTGGCCTCCATATGCCCATGCATGTGTGGCATGTGAGTGTGTGTGTGTGTGTTTATGTTTTGCATATGTATGCATATGTATGTGTGTGTATAATGTAGACAAACATTCATACACATATACTAAAAAAGTTTTAAAGTGATTAACTGGACAAATTTACCCTATCATATTGGAAAAATTAAGGTATTTTCCCCATATCTTATGCACACATAACACACACACACACACACACAGACATGTACATGCACATGCACAAACATTATCATGTGTAAATCCTGGAACTCTGTGCAATCAACATGCTAAAACAATTACTGGTTCATTTTTTCTGCTTCCTGTGTCTTAATAACAACTATTCCAACCATTCTTCCGAACATGAAGTTCAAATCAGGAGAAGGAAAAACAAAAACAAAACTCTTCTCCCCCATAACTATTTCGATTTTCAGACGAGGTCTCATTATGCAACCCAGGCTAACCTGGAACTCACAGAGATCAGCCTTCCTCTACCTCCTGAGTGCTAGGACCTAAGGTCTACACCACCACAGCCTGGAGTCTCTCTCTCAATTTTAAACACGTACTTATTTGAGACAAGAGAGGAAACCCACTTCATTCTATTCACTTTGTCTGGAAGCAAATTTCCCTTACCTATTTAGCATCTCAGAATAGCTAAATGATTTAGAAAAGAAAGCCCTGGTGCTGCCAAATGAAGTATATTTTTAATCATAAATGAAAATTTCCTTTTTCTTTTTAGGTGGAGAAGTGAGATTTTTTTCCAGAGAAAAGAGTGCTAGTCATTCTGTAAGTCCTGCATGATCATGAGATGGAGGAAGCTATAAATAAGTAAACTAATTTCCTCTGCTAAAACTACCTTTATGTGTGTGTGTGCATGAAAATGAAAAAGTGGGGTGTGGTTGCTGTTTATTTGTGCTTCAGAGGATAAGATGTGATGGATTTATGTCCTGTGTAAAATTTTCAGACTGATTTTAGAATAGAAAATTCTTCTTTAAACTGACCCTGACTCAACTAGCTTGCAATAATCGTCATTAATTTAGGAACAAGCTTCTATAAATGGAAAGGAAACTAAACTATAGAGGAGAAGTGGTGTGTGTTAGGGCCCCATGGCCATTTTGTACACTCTCAGCCTCCATTGTTACTCACTCCCTACTCCTACCTCTCACCTCACACACTGTCCTGAAAAATAAAGACACTGGCCACAAGGGTCTCCTTGTGAGCCTCTCCCCACTTCCAACCTAATCAAAAATAAGCAAAATAAGTAAAGAGATTAAACCATTTCCAAATCCTTCTTCCACTCTGCTACCCACCCCCAAACTATTACCAGGTTATGATTATAAATGTTCACTGGACCAGGACCTGGGGAGACATTATTTTGCCAGCCAAATCAAAACTCTTCTGAGGTGCTATCTGTGCCATTTAGCACTATTAGTGATGCACCATGGTGACAGCCATTCCCAAGGACATTAGACAGCTTCACTTTTCCAAACTTATTTATTTGTTTATTTATTACAGTTAATTCACTGTAATTAATCTCAACTGTAGTGCCCTCCTTCATCCCTTCCCAATCCTACCCTCCCTCCCTCTTCTTCTCCTATACCCCTCCCCCAGTATAATGATAGGGGAGGTCCTCTTCCCCTTCCCTCTGACCCTTAGCCTATCAGGTCTCATCAGGACTGGCTGCATTGTCTTCTTCTGTGGCCTGGTAAGGCTGCTCCCCTTTCAGGGGGAGATAATCAAAGAGCCAGCTACTGACTTCATGTCAGAGACAGTCCCTGTTCCCTTACTAGAAAACTCACTTGGATACTGAGCTGCCATGGGCTACATCTGTGCAGGATTTCTAGGTTATATCCATGCATGGTCCTTGGTTGGACTCAGTCTCAGAAAAAAACTTGGGCCCAGCTTTTACGGTTCTGTTGGTCTCCTTGTGGATCCTGTCCCCTCCAGGTCTTTCTCTCTCCTCCTTCTTTTATAAGATTCCCTGCACTCAGCCCAAAGTTTGGCTATGAATCTTAGCATCTGCTTTGATACCCTGCTGGGTAGAGTCTTTCAGAGGCCCTCTCTGGTAGGCTCCTGTCCTGTTTCCTGTTTTCTCCCTCTTCAGATGTCTGTCCCATTTTCCTTTCTGAGTGAGGATTAATCATCTTACCCAGAGTCATCCTTCTTGCTTAGCTTCTTTAGGTGTACAGATTTTAGTATGTTTATCCTATATTATATGTCTAATATCCACTTACAAGTGAGTATATACCATGTGTGTCTTTCTGCTTCTGGGATACATTACTCACTATAATTTTTTCTAGTTCCCATCATTTGCCTGCAAATTTCATGATTTCTTTGTTTTTAATTGCTGAGCAGTACTCCATTGTGTAAATGTACCACAATTACTGTATCTATTCCTCCATTGAGGGACATCTGGGTTGCTTCCAGATTGACACCTTCAATTTTTACTTAAACCTAGACCACTGCTAAATTATTTGACTAGGTTATCTTTCTGGAAAGTCTAATAAAATGGAGAAAGAATTCTCCTTTGCATTATTAAATATCAAGAGACACTGTTGATCTAAATTGATAGCTACACAAGCCTATGTTTTGGGATACCTATATACCCATTCGAATAAACTGTGACGTTGCATTTTAACTAAATTGTTACAAGGATGTTTATTAATGCCTATAAGAATGTGTAATTGTAAAAAACTGTATCTTGGGGCTGGGGAGATGGCTCAGTGGTAAAGAGCACTGCCTGTACTTCCAAAGGACCTGGGTTCAATTCCCAGCACCCACATGGCAAAAAACTGTATCTATCCCAATACTTGGGGAGGCAGAGGCAGAGGCAGAGGCAGGCAGATCTCTTTGAGTTCAAGGCCAGGCTTGCCTTCAAAGCAAGTCCAGGACAGCCAAAGCTACACAGAGAAACCCTGTCTCAAAAAACAAAGCAAACAAAATACTGCATCTGTAAGCAGACAGAAAGAGAAAACATTAGGTCTTTTAAATGCATGCTGTGACATGTATTTTTAAATTATTATATATTATATATAATAATTATATCTATAAAAATATTATATATATATGTATTATATAGTCCTATATCAAACAAACTCATGAGCCGAGAAAAGTGATTTTGCTTTATGCCTAAGAAATTTGACAATTCATTATACAAAACTGACATATTATCTTATTTTTTACAGATACTGATGAACAAATCAAAAAATCTAAATGTTCGATCTTTTCTCAACAAATAGTTACTACGTTTTATTAAAACTATCCTCATATTGATTGGTTTGTGCTGTATTTCTTTAGAGCATATAACAAAATAATATTGATGAAATGCTTTGCTTTCAGTTCAAATTATAAAATATGTACTTCATAGGTATGCCTACATAAATTCAAATGAATTTAAATATATGGTAATAGAGAAAGTATTTTTTTGAAAACAGTCTCTGGACTGCAACAAAAAAATACATATTTGTTTTTTGTGTCTAAAAACTTTCTCCTAGAAATCTTTTTGATCACTGACTCCTGACCCACCCACAACCATTTTCTTTGCTTCAAAATGTCATCAACTCTTCTGAATCATGCACTTGATAACAGTTCACATTACACTTGTGTCAGGAGCCATTCCATGTACCTTACTAAGATTAAGCCCCTCTAATAATCATACAAATAGATACTGTTCTCATTTTAAATGCAATGACTTGCCAACAATTAAAAGCTACGCAACATTTGCAGCAAGATGAAAAATACATATGGACTTTGAATTGAAAGTAAAAAGGAAAGGAAAGGTAAGGAAAAATTAATGTGAATACTGAACAGTGGTTTTAGTAGTTTCTTTTGATCGTTGTAACAAATTCCCACAAAGTGCACAGTTTATAAGAAAAGAAATCTATTTTCTCATGATATCAAGGTCAAAAGTTCTAAATTAATTTTACTAAGTTAAAATCAGTGCATTGGCATTGTGTGCCATGGATGGCCCTGGAGCAGTTTCTTCCAGTCCTTGCCTTGGGCTATCATTATTTGGCTTCTAGGCACCTTCAGTTCTTTCATATGCAATCACATGAACCCAGTGGAATAAAAAGGGAAGCTCATAAGTACTGGATTGGAGAACAGCAGCCTATCTCAGCACATCTTGTCTTACTAGTTAAAATCTAACCATCAGTCTTCTTCCCACAAATACAGCACGGTCACTTTCTTGCCATGTTGGAAAAAATTCAAGATCCTTAACTGTGTCAGTGTGACACTTTTCTTGCTCTTGAAAACTGAACGAAAAGGTCTAGTTACTTATGTTCTCATGATAAGCCTGAAAGAAGATAGCTGTAAAATATTTCCATTTAGAAAGTTACGACCACTGCAGAATTCAAAACGGAAACAGGGAAACCAGTGAGCATGATTTTCCTCTCTGGGAATAAGTACTGTAGCCACGATTTTCTCCAATAATACTAGGTTTTCCATACTTAGACTATCACTTCTGCTTGAAAGGCTGGAGCCGCAGGACTTTGTACTTTGCAGAGAATAGTGACATTTTCCACAGGATGGGGGCTGGCATAAATAGTTTTAAGAGGGTATAAACATACAGTTAGATTAAAAAATTCCTGAGACAAAAACTCCAGCTGGATGAGCAGGTATTAATGTAACATATGCTAGAAATTTATGGAAAGAATATACTTTAAGGGCAGTCACTCCCCCAAAAGCAACTATTTAAGGTGATATGAAAATGTCAATTTATTTAATAAGGGTAATCTTTTTTAATTAATTTATTTTTTATGTATTAATTACAGTTTATTCATATTGTATCCCAGATGTAGCCCCTCCCTCACTCTCTCCCCATCCCTCTCTCCGTCCCTCATCTCCTCCCATGCCCCACTGATAGGGGAGGTCTGCCTCCCCCTCCATCTGAAGGGTAATCTTTTCACTTTGTGTGTATACATGTCTAAGTGTGTGTGTGTGTGTGTGTGTGTGTGTGTGTGTATGTTTATGTATGTACATATTTTAAAATATACAAATACACATATCAAACATCACTGTACATTTTGAAAATAGACTTTTTGTCAGTCAACCCCCAAAAAAGTTTAAAGGGAGAAGAAAACAAAACAAAGACTATCTCAGGCAAGCAGTTAGTATTGTAGATTATAATTAAATATAAAGCCTATCTCTTTAAAGGAGTTAATTAGCTGAGGACACAAATACTCAATGGAGCCCTTTGCATTTGATCTGGGAATGTCTTTGACAACTAATTTATTAACGAAAGTCTTCAGGATGCTGATTCACTTGCTTTCAAGTAAGGCTCCTGTGCCAATAATTACAAGGAATGCCCCTTTTCTACAATAACTCTGTTAATCCATGTTGTTCCCTTAATTCACTGGCTTTCCTGATGAAGTCTTCATAGGGACAAAAAAAAATCACTGTGAATATAACTCCAATAGCCAGATCTTTTCTACAAGTCACTTTTTTAAACTGAAACTACTCATTTGACTTTCAGGATGTAGTAAGTTAAATAGCCTTTTTCTTATTCTTTGGGATGAATCAGAAGCCAGCTTCCTAGTTTTGTTGAGGTCTAAGCCTCTGCCCACCACTCTATTCATATCCACATCTACAAGGGGGAGTTCTTGAGGCAGCTTCTTGTCCCACCTCAGCACAGGCAGCTAGTTATAGCTCACATAATATAAAGTGCATTCTCAGCTAAAACGGACTTCCTAGGGTAAGAAAAGGCGAACTAGCCTACTGACATACATCATATCATCCCAGCGCTAGGAACACAGGTGCAAGGAGAGGCCAAGTTGGAGGCCAGTCAGGGTTACAAAGGAACCCATGACTACCAAGAGAAGCATGGGTGGGAGTGTGAAGGAAGGTGGGCACAGTCACAGGACATGACAAAGAGATGAAAATTATATCAAATTGATTTCTAGAAAAATATCCTGTTTTGAAGTTGAAGTATCACACTTGAAAATTCCTTGGAAGAGAATATGTCACACATAAATAAATCTTATCTTTTGGGTATGGGTGTTTGCCTGCACATGTCTGTGTTCCGCCCGCATGCAGTACCGGAGGTGCCCTGGAAAGGATGACAGAACCCCTGGGACTTGACAGTTGTAAGTCATTATGCAGAGATTCAACCACGGTCCTCTAGAAGAGCAACCAGTGCTCCTAAGGTATTGGTTATCTCCAGCCCTAAATCTGTACTTTTTTTTTGAACACTGAAGTGTGGTTTATCTATGGTCAGATGTTAAGAAATTTGAAACTAATTGCAAGAATGTAAGGACCATTTTGGAAAAATCTAAAGTTTAGTGAACCAAGGGTATAAAGGACTGCTCAAGGTGTTGCACATAGGAAAAAAAAAAAAAAAAAAAAAAAAGGCCTTACAGGAAACACTCTTCTCTGGGAGGTCAGGAAGGATATTTAGAGCAGAGAATGATGAAAGTACTAGCTTTATAATGATGGATGTAGACAGGGAGTATTCTGGGTTAGAAGAAAAAAAAATGAGGAGCCCAGTTAGAAAGTTTTGTTGGTCAATGATATACAACTAAATTATAGCAGCTCACGGGCTTATAGCACAGAGCAAGGGTCTATTCCTTTAAGAGGCCCCAGCCTGAGAAAATAAGAGAAATATGGGCCTGGGAGTCATTATCTTTTTATCTAGGTGCCTAATTCGGTCAACTATTCTTTATTCAAGCATCTGCTGGGAACAGTCTGTAAGCCTTTTCTCTCTCTCTCTCTCTCTCTCTTACTGTGCTAAATTCCGGTAATACTTCAGTGATCAGTGACCACCTTGTTCTCCAGCAGTGGATAGAGGCCAAGGTTCATGGAAATGACAGGAAAGAAAAAGAGAGGGAGAGAAAATGGGGGGGGGGAGAGAAGAGAAACATAAAGAAAGAAAGGAAGGAAGAGAAGAAAAAGAATCAAAGCAAGAAAGAAGAAAGAACGAAAAGAGAAAAAGAGAAGAGAAAGGGGAAAAGAAAAGTCCTCCTGGTTGGCCCAATATGCCTGGCTTTTCTCAGCTCGTTGATCTCTATGGAAACCACAGACAGCCCCCACTTCCACTCCCAACCACCGCATCCACCACAAAGACTCCCAAAGAGGGAGTATCATGGTCTGCAAGTCGCTGTAAGATTTTTAAGTTTTTCCAAATGCAGCTCTCCCTGTTTGTAAGGTCCTCTGGTGCAGTCTGGACGCTCGCAGGCAGACAGGCCTTGAGCTCCAGGATGAGGCTGCGTGCTGCCATAGCAACATCCTTGGGCATCTAGGTTTCAGGCTGCAACCGCTACGGCAGGGATCCAGGCCATCAGTCACCTGCTTACACTGGGTGTGGTGGCCTAGAAGAACAGGTGGCCTAGCAAGGTAATAGAGACTGTCCTGCTCCTCCAGCCAGTGTGTAGGCGGCGGGTTGGCTTTCAAGAATGCCCTTCCAGAAGCACATCTGCCGCCCTCAGTCCAACAACCCAGAGAAGCATGTCAGCCCAGAGGCAGGCGCAGCCACCAGGGCCTTAGTCACCACCATCTCAGCCTCTGGACCCCTGCCCTTCTTCCAATTCCGGCCTCGTCTGGAAAAAGTGGACTGGAGGCGACTGGGCGCTATTGACGTGGACAAGGTGGTGGGAACCATGGATGTCCTGACGCTTCAGGAGAACATCACGAACATCACCTTCTGCAAGCTTGAGGATGAGAAGTGCCCATACTGCCAGTTGGGCGTGGACCCACTGCTGTTGAAGCTCATCCGCATGGCACAGCTCACCATTGAGTACCTGATACACTCACAGGAGTTCCTCACCTCACAGCTGAGGGTGGTGGAGGAACGGTTGCACCTGAGCCTGAGTGGCTCTGAGGAGAACAAACAGCTGCTCACCAAGCAGGCTGACGAGATCAGACAGCTCAAGCAGGAGTGTAGGCACCGGAAAAAGATGCTGTCTGCCCAGCAGCTGATGATGGGCCAGGCCAAAGCCAGTCGTTACGAGTGTCATCTCTGCGACAAAGCCTTTATGAACCAAGCTTTTCTACAGAGCCACATTCATCGCCGCCACCCTGCACATTCTTGTCTCGGGAGAAATGCAAAGGCACAGAATGAGAAGCTCCAGAAGGAGATCGACATATTGAAGGAGCAGCTGCAGATCACCAAGTCACAGTTGAAGTCTGCCCAGCAAACCCACATCTCTAAGGATGATGAAGTACAGAAGACAAATGAGGAGGACCTTCAGAAGTTAGTTCGTAGATGGGAAGAGGAAGAAAAGCAGAAACTGGTGGAAGAAATGGAAAAAGTCAAGGAGAAGTTTATGAAGGAGTTTAAAGACTTGACTGCTAAGAACTCAGCTTTAGAATATCAATTGTTTGAAATCCGGAAATCCAGTTCGCAGGGCAGGCTCAACATGGGCACCTGGAGAGACTCCCCTAGGTTTAAGGACTAATTTCTGTACCCCAGCATTTCCAAAATACACTGCACCTACTTCAGTGCAAGGAAGCCAGTGGTCAGATGGATTTCAAGGTCTCAAGGAAGAATCATCGAGGAGCAGCGTCAGATCTTTCTCAGGCACGCACAGCTGCTCTGAGGTCATGTGTGGGACAACTGTCAGGTCCAGAAGACACTGCTTTGCAGCATTCTCCTGTAGTCTTTCCTCCTTCCTTCTCCATGTTGTGTGCTGAGTCCTGTGTGTGTGTATGTGTCTCTGTGTGTGTTAGTTAAATGTCTCAGGGCTGAGAAATCTGTAGGCACTTATTTTCTGCGCTATTCCCCACCACAAGGAAGTTTCTGATAAGAGGCTAGGAGGTTATCTTCTTTATCTATGAGTACAAAATACCATTTAGAAGGCAGTTGGATACTTTGTCCATTAAGCAAAATAAGCCTTGAATCCCATCACAAAGTACTTGGTTTCCCCATACATTCCTGCCACTATTACACTGTGATCGTAGCTAAACTTAACGTTTGTATAAATAATAGACTCCCTCTCCCATGTGTATATGTAGCCTTACAGAAATCTACATTTTCAATTCCCATGTTAGAGAAATATTTCTGTACGTTTCAAAATACTGTACGTTTCAAAAGCTTTTGAAATACGTTTCAAAAGCTTTTATTGGCTAAGTGGAGATTTCATGTGGATGCTGTTACTTAATCCTTCCTGTGTTGAAGGCTGTTCTCATTTATAGGCATAAGTAAACGAATGTTCACTTTAATAACAACAACAAAAAATGATAAGAAAAACATTTAGAAGAAACACATTTGATTCTATCTTTCATAACATCTGAGTCATATCCCATTTAGTTTCCCAACTTTGGGCTAAGAGTTAGACTGAGTGAAATGTAAATATTAACAGGTTGAACTGATCTCAATTCATTCGTAAAAAGCCAAAAGTATGAGAAAATTGGCTTTGGGGCTGATGAGAAAATTCAACCAAATCTGAATCCTGGAACCTGGGAACTTCCTCAAATTACTTTGTTATTTATCTCATTTAATTTTTCAAAATTCTTATTAACTGGATCTGTTTGCTTACATTTATAAAGCCTATGTTTTAGGCTAAAATCCTATATAGATGGATAATGTAATAATTAAATGTACATGAAACTAACATTGCTCAGAAAGGTCATGATAACTCATAAAATATCATTTCAGGCACTTAGTACTGGGATCCTTTTATCAATCTGTCTTCCTTCTTGTTCGTAGACTTAGAAATTATCTAGTTTTCTAGATCACTAATTCTAGTTTTTTATGTTTTACTGCCTTTGTTGAACTCCTTACTGCTCAGTTTTGTCCATATTTACAACTTTTATGGATACTGTTGTACAGATCATTTCAAGTCTTGCTTCTTTTGATTAATATTAAAACACATCTACAAGTCTTTAGTGTGTGTGTATTTTATAACATCCATTGCTATGCAGAATTCCATTTAGCAATGATATATTTACCTACTGCTGTTGTTTGTAGAAAGCATCTGATTCTTACCCATGCTAGTTCCTATGATCACATAATATTTTTTGATAGTTTTTAAGGCTATTCATACCCCTCTATGCTGCTATCAGAGGCAAAAAAAAAAAAAACAGTGTATGTTATTGGGTAATGACACACTGTCTTTTCCTGCTATGCCTTTTTTTCTGTGATAAGATTTTTAGGGATTTGAATAGTTCTACAGGTTGACTTATTGGATTGAGTTTTCTCACCAGATGTGAAAACATTTGGATCCCATAAGTATGCTTACCAAGAACTCTTACTTTAGAAGAAATTCTCAGGAATCAAGAGCAGACAATATTATGGATGCATCAACAGAAACCAAAACTGAGTCCTAATACCTGACATTTTCCCAAGGGTATCAATATAGTTATTTAATGATTCTTTTTCTTGTAAGGTGATTATTTTTTTCTCACAGCAATTGGCTTATGTATTACCTGTAGTTTACTTCGTCTTTGACAACAGTAGTCTTACAAAACATTATAAAAGACTTTAAAAAGTACAGCCTCTTTTCCAAGAATTAAACTATAACCAAACAGGAACAATAAGATATGACCAAAAGCTTCCTAGACCTTACCATGAAAGGTACCTTAGATGCAGCCATCTTACCAACATAATGAAATGGTAACTAACAACTCAATTGTGACGCTCATCAGCACATTAACATTACTAAAACATTAACTTTTCATTTTTATAAGTAGTATATATAAAACTTACAGCCTCTTATTCATTGGCCAGCATATACTGTTTATTTTATTCTTTCATCCAGACCATAACATATTGTTCCTGAACTAACTAGGTAGGAATACTAATGGGTTCTTTTATTATTATACTTGATAACCCAGATGTAAGACTTTGTTGGCATTAAATCTACTGTTCTGATGTTCTTATGTGCCATAGAAAGAATACTATTTTAAGACAGGGTCTGATTATGTAGCTTCCTTGGAAACTTCTGTATAGACCTGGCTGGCCTCAAACTCGTAGAAATCCACCTACTTCTGCTTCTGGAATTAAAGGATGTACCACCATGTCTAATGAAGAATGACTCTTTTAAGAACAAACATATTTTACAGTCCCCGTGGGTGACGTTGGGGACAGTGAGATGACTCAGCAGATAAAGGCACTTGGTGACAAGCAACACTGACATCCTGAATTTAATCCCCAGGTCCCACATGGCAGGAGAGAAGAGTGACTACTGTCAATTGTCTTCTTGACCTTCCCACATGCTGCACACACACACACGCACGCACGAGAGAGAGAGAGAGAGAAAGAGAGAGAGAGAGAGAGAGAAAGTAAACACATAAAAGGAAAAAAATAGAAAATGCTCCAAAATATTCTAGAAATCAAATTCAAATTTGTGGTGGCCTTCAGCCATTGACCTAATAAGCAAAGAAATCAGGGTGTAGTTAGACATTAGTATCCAAGTAGACTTGGTAATACTTCCTGTAATGAAGTTAGTGGGAAAGTATTACTTTAAAGTGCCGTATAGGAAGTGGGATAGTTATAATTCTGAACTTTCAGAAACACAAGTTTGGGTTACTTTCCTAATCTAAGTAGAACAACCCAATAATTTGAAGATTTCGTTGGAATCAAAATATCTGAGGAAAAAAAATGTGTTATTTTTATTTATATACATGTCCTGATGATACCGGATAGGCTAGGGTCAGATGAAAAGGAAGGAGAACCTCCCCTATCAGTGGACTGGGGGAGGGACATGGGAGGAAAGGAGGGAGGAAAGGTGGGATTGGGAGGGGATGAGGGAAGAGGCTACAGCTAGGATACAAAGTGAATAAATTATAATAAATAAAAAATAAATACATTTTAAAAAGGAAGAAAAAAAAAAGCAGAGGAAAGATTTTTTAAAAATTACTTATAGGAAAACAAGAAGTTCACTTGTTTTATGGAAACCAACATATATACAGAAGGATATAGTACATGTTGAATAATCCAAAGAGATGGATTGATGGATAGATAGACAGAATAGATGGGTGATAGACAGACAGAGAGATAGATAGGTAGATAGATAGATAGATAGATAGATAGATAGATAGATAGATGATATGTAGTCAGATAGACAGATAGATGTGGACACACACATACCAGCTCAAAGTCATATTTTCATGTTCTTTGTGTTGGTAAGGCAGGTTCAAGAGCACATTTTACTGTTCAGTCAGTATCATCCCCATTATTTCCTCACAGACATGACAACTTACCAGCCAGACTCCTCATCAGAAACCTGAGTGGCAGCCCCACAAGCCCTGACTCTAAAACTGTAAACTTTTGAGGAGTCCCCTTTCCTTCTTATCCTAACCCTCCGCCATACACTGTTCAGTACACATTTTCCCTAGTATCAAGACTATTTTTGTTAATCACTGAGACTAAACACTAGATGTTGTACATGGTTCCTTTTTTTTTTCTAAAATATGTATCTGATTTTCAATAGATCCAGTAATCTAAGGCTTTAAACCTTCCAGAATTTAATCATTTCTATGCATGCTTACAACAACACCAGCATGACTGAGGCCTTATTCCTGCACCATTGCTATAAACATTTACGTTGCTTCCTGTTTCTGTCACTGCACTCCATAGACACTAGTAATTACTAGCTTCTTTCTGTATAAAACTCAAAACAATAATGCAAAATTGTATCCAATCTAATCATCTTATTATTATGTTAGGGTCCTTTAAGTGTGCTCCTTATTTACTCCTTATTTTGATTATGTAAAGGACAAGAAATTAATTACACAAATCAGACGTTAATAAAATGCCAATGAGAAAAAAGCAATTCTACCATCTTACTGAGGATGCATTTCACCCTGAGTAGAAAAAACATTGGGTTTGCCTGTAAACCTTCTATTTACATTTCAGCCTAGAGCTGATACAATTCTACTCCAT